>NC_139147.1:63421136-65821136 GCF_964270905.1 Leucopleurus acutus
GTGCTTGGGAAACTCCATACCTGGGGAATCAAGAGCTTCTGTCCAGCGTTTGTGCTATGAGTCAGCAGCCAGGCAGCTGGGTCAGTCACTTCACCCTTTTAGGCTTTCAGCTCCTTGTCTGTGAGATGAGTGAGTTGCAGTAAATGGGTTCATGGGATCCTCAGGCCTTGAATTTCTCTTCTGCATCTGCCATGGGAAGCTTGTGAAAGAGCAGGAGTGCCAGAGATGGTGCTAACTTCTTTCATAGGCTTCCTATCCCTTACTCCTCCATCATCCTTATAAATTATGGATTTTTCTCCCCCTACCTCTTTTTAAATAGGAAATCCAAGGCGTATAATGGTTACAGAACATGTTCAAGATCACGCAGCTAGTAAACGGCAAAACTGGGAATCTAACTCAGAGCATACTTGTTGCAAATTTTATAGACAGATTAACAGGAAGCAGCCTCGGTCTCATTCTGAAAACAACCATAAAAGGATGATCACTTTAGATTGCATCCTGGTGCTTAAAATAGAACTGTGACATAAATTGTCATGAAATGATTATTTTCTCCCTTTCACCAAATATAAATAAGTGGGAACTGCAGTTGAAACCTGAGAAAAATCTCCGTAGGCTTTTGAAATCATCATTGGGTGTATAATATAATGGTACTAAAACTCCATTAACCTCTGCCTTTGCTTCAATCAACAAAACTTTATTGAGACATCAAAGGTGGACTGAATGCTGAATGGAGAATTCTAGTCAGCTTATCCTAAAATCCCTATAGCATGTGAGGGAACAATGCATGGAGTTTGTGTTCATGAAAATAAAAATAGGTACAGAAGAATTTTAACTTGTCTAAACTAAGACTGAGAGTTATAAACAGACACATCCTCTTGTAAACATCTAGAGTCAGAATATATATATACACACACACACACACACACACACACACACACATATATATATATCCGTTTTTAAGATCTAAATATGACTGGATATTGGGCAAAAAAAATGTCAGGATCAGTGAACAGATAATTCTGTTTCATATGCTAAACCTCAGGAAATTAATTCCAGTTTGTCCAAAAGGAAGATGGGTAAGTAATTTCTGCATTGGGGCATAATATCTCTAATCATTTTCCTACACACACACACTCCAAAATGTAATTAAATTTTATTTATTCGGGTTACCTAATTTTACTAAGTATGTATTATAGTTATCATAACTGTATGTATTAAAACACACGCTCATATATTCACACATATATACATAAATACATAATGTTTGTATATGGGTGTGTATGTATATATGTATGTATGTATCTTTCATCCATCCATCCATCCATCCACCCATCAAGGGGATTTTGCAATAAGGTGACTATAAACTAGAGCGACTGACATAAGTCCTTCGTGACTTACAATCATGGAAACGTTATTTAGACATCAAACTTCCAGCATGGGCCTAATAGATCTGTCAGACATAGAATTAATCAAAATCATGAATGAATATGCACTGTGCTCTGTCATAGGCACTAACATGAAACAGATATGACTACGTTGCATTCTAAGCCTTCACCTTAGACTAGGAAAGTATTAGCGATGCTGTGTGAAATGTCTGAGGGATTGCTGACAGACTGCACACTTTCTATGGTGACTTTGGGGTCTTGTTCAACAGTTAAACTCATTGACCTTCTCATTTTTTGGCAAACAGCAAGAATGTTATGTCTACTCAACCTTTTAGTTCCTTTTGAGAGTAGATACTACTGCTGTCTTGAATCTGGGCTTCCCCAGTGAGGAAAATATGATTCCACCTGGAGCTAGGGAATGAAAAGGTAGATATTTTATGGACACAAGGTGGTATAGTTGTCACATTGCTTTGAGGAGTTATACCCAGTTCCTCAGCCTTGCTAAAAATCTTATAGAGACTCAGGCTGTGTCAGGGTCAATCACTTTCAGGGGACTTGTTTTGTGTCCTTGGCTGCTGTAGTCATTTTGTTCAGCTTTTTCCTTCAGCTTTTTCTTTTCTTTTCTTTTCTTGGCATCCTACAGGCCTGATTGTGACAACGTTGCTTATTACAACTTTGTATTGAAGTTTCTTTTCTGAAGGTGCTGATGAATTGATCCTCATTTGAACAAATATGTTGTGACCAGAAAGATAAGCAGCAACTCAACACAGGCTCTTGTTTTCAGTGTTGTCCTTCAACATGTTCCCTCCAACACAGATCCTCCAAGGGGCAGGGAGAAGTTTCATAATTTCTTTTCATTAGTTCTCAGCCATCAGGCCACTGTAATCATTTCCCTTTACTAGAGGGTAGATCCATGTATGGGTGGATAAATGTCAGATAATAAGTCATTTTTAGATTGAGGAGGAGGACCTAGAATTTCTTCCAACACTGGCTGTGAAACGGTTAAACAGCAACACCTCCCATCTTGCTGAAAAGGGAATCCCTAATATTACCGCTTTCATCTCAGACTCCATCAAAGCAGTGGCTCTCTTCACCAGAGAGAATGGAATAAGAGCCTTCCTTTTGCTATTATTAACACAAGTCAAGGAAAAAGCTTCAGGCCAACCAAATAGAAAAATAAAGTCATTCTTGGTGTTAAAATAAAGTACAGTATATAGTCTCCCCTTGCAGGTTACCACCCAGAGTTCAAATCTTGGTTCTATTATGAAAAAAAAAAAAAAAAATGTCATGAAGAACCTAGGGGTAAGACAGGAATAGAGACACAGACCTACTAGAGAATGGACTTGAGGATATGGGGAGGGGGAAGGGTGAGCTGTGACAAAGCGAGAGAGAGGCATGGACATATATACACTACCAAACAGTAAAATAGATAGCTAGTGGGAAGCAGCCGCATAGCACAGGGATATCAGCTCGGTGCTCTGTGACCGCCTGGAGGGGTGGGATAGGGAGGGTGGGAGGGAGGGAGACGCAAGAGGGAAGAGATATGGGAACATATGTATATGTATAACTGATTCACTTTGTTATAAAGCAGAAACTAACACACCATTGTAAAGCAATTATACTCTAATAAAGATTAAAAAAAATAAAAATAAATCTTGGTTCTACTACTTTTCCCTGGGAAAACTACTTATTCTCTCTAAACACCATTTCCTTATTTTTAAAAGTGGGGTAAAAAATAACGTTTCAGAATTGTTGTGAACATTGAATAAGAAAATGATGTAACATGCAACAAAATAGGTGATAGTGAGTCCTCAATGAATGTTAATTCCCTTCCCCCTACTTTTGTAGCATTTGGGAGTGATGAAAACCTGTAATTTGGTAGACTTCTGTGAATGAAAAGACAAAGGCCATTTACAAATAATAATGACACTCATAATAAAACATGGGTAAGAATTCAGGGGGACACAAAGAAGATCAGTAGAAATGAGATAACACAAAATGATAACAAGTGGGTTATCTGATTAAGGATCATCACCAGGATTTTAGGGGGGAGGAAATAGAGATCAGTATTTTCCCCAGAACAGGAGCTTGGGAGGTAATATTGCATAACAGTTAAGAGCATAGACTGGGGAACTGGACTGCCTTGTTTTGAATCCAAGTTCTACCACATATTAGCTACGTGATCGTGAACAAGTTGTTTTATTTCTGTGTGTCCCACTGTAAAATGGAAATAATATTAATGGAAACTCAAAGTGTGGTCTTGAGGGTTACATGAGTTAATATACACAAAGTGCTTTGATGATGGCCTGGGATATGGTGAGTGCCATTCAACAGGGTTGGCCTGTGTGTGTGTGTGTGTGTGTGTACATGCGTGTGCACAAACTCAAGTGGATCTAATAAATGACATGTTGTAATATCAGAGTAAGGATCAGTCATTTCTGAATAAATCTATTTGCTTTTTCTCAAAGCCCACGGGCTCTTGCAGATAATATTAAACATAGGGGCCTTGGCTGGGGAGAATCATAACTGAATAATTCAGAAAAAATATGATGCCCAGAATTGATAAAACAAACAGTATTATCCCTTACAGTGGTGCTTCTCAAAGCATAGAATTTAGGTCACTTGCATCAGAATCACCTGGGACTCTTGTTGAAAATGAAGATTCCCAGATCCTTTTCCTAAGTTGACCATATACTTGATTGTTCAAACCTGAACATTTTTGAGAGTGAAAGGGATTGCTATAAATAATCATGCCAGGCTAACAAGCATAAACTGTACTGCCCTGGGCAAAATAGAACATAGGACTCCTAATCTATAGTACTTTTGAGTCCCAGAAATTTGCAGTTCTATTAAGTTTCCATGATGATTCTTTTGCAGTGTGAAGTTTGAGAAAGGCTGTCTTAGATTGTATTGTTTTAACAAAATTTAATTAATTCAGGAACTCTGTGAAATTCATATCATAACTCCATTTCCTAAAGATATTTCTTTGTGATAGGGAAGAAAGTAAAAGAGAAAGAAAGGATCCATTTATTCACCATCTATTCTCGCTAAAGCTTTCCCTCCCCTTGGCATGATGCCGTCTGCCACAGTCTACAGAATAGTTTTACAGATCTTTGTTTGCTCTTGAAATTGAGTTAACCTCATGTGATATGGTAAGCCACATTCCCCTAGCTGTGGAACCAGCACTTTATCACTACTTAAGAGACTGATTCTGGGAAGAAAGGAGACAGTGATTAGCTAACTACCCTAAATACCAGGACAACAAGAACAATCAAAAGGAATTAGCCCATCATGCTCTCATCCCTGCTTACACCATCTATCACCAGAAGTATAAGCCGCCCAGGCATCTACCAGTGCATGGAATCAATCTCACGGAGCTCTGTGAAACCTATAATCTGACCTAAACTTCTGCCCCTTTTCATCTCTCCCAAAACCCCTCAATTGCCTTCTAAAACAGTCAGCTTCTCATTAGCAAATTCCCCTTTACCCTCAATGTTTTATCTGAACATGCTCTTCTTGTATTTGCCCTAACTTAAATGTAAACATTCCTTGAGATCAAAGAGCTCCCGTAGTCCTTCCAGGGGAGGGCTCTCCCATGACCTATCCTCGCCCCTGAAAACATGTCTTGGGGGTGAGGAGGCTTCCTTCATACTCTCTATTGCCGCAGCAGACCATCTCTCTTTCCTCCTCCCTCAATAACTCAAAAGCCTTTGAAGCATGTCACCATACCACACCATCTACTGACCAACTGGTCATGCCTTCTTTCATTAAAAATATTTAGAACTTGCTCACTGTCTTTGAATAGACTTGAATCACTGTTCTGTTCACCATAAAGGTAGATAATCCAAGAGGCTGGGCCGTCAATTTCTTGTTCTTTTCACTTCCAGGGATCTTTTCCCTAACTTCAGCCAACCATTCTCATGGTGGTCACCACACATTGTTATCATTAGCTCCAAAATCTTGATTTTAATCAATCCAGTCTCTGTTCCCATTTCCTATTCTTTAAAGTCACTCGCTCTAGTTCCCCAGCTGCTCTAGTTCTAATTGTCAGTGAAACTGCCAGTCCATGAATCACCACGTCACTTTCTTTCTTCATCCTCGTTTTGTTTTCATCTTCTTTTTGACTGAGCTTAAACACCATAATTCATCACTGCAAGCAATTCCTTGCAAACAACATCAACTCCAACTTGGTTTTTCTCCAACAGGTCAAAACCCTAGTTGGTGAAATTCAATCTTTCTCTTATTCCACTACTGTATGTGAGCAGTTTAAATAGGTGGAGAAAAACACCAAACTCTGATGACTGGACCTACTCTAACTTGGGACCAGACATTTAAAGTGGGATTTCAGCACTGCCAGCAACTCTACACTATTTTCTGATCAGTTTACTCTTTCATTTTTTAAGAGGAATATTTCACACCTTTTCCTCCTGAAATATCCAGTAAGACCTAATCTTACTTCATGATCAATTGATGACCTCAATATTTAATTGAGAAAATAGAGGCATTCTGAATGGAATAATCCTCACTTATCTCCCATCACATCTGCCAACCTGCCTGCATTGGGATCAATATACTCTGCCTTTCCTCCTGTGAAAATTGATGAACTGTTGCCACTCTATCTAAGGTCACCCCCTGTACTGTGTGCTGGAGGCCACCTCCTTACACCTACTAATGGATTTTGCTTTGAACTTGTCCCCTCTCTCCTCCATCGACTTTCTCCTTTATAGCAGATCATTTTATCAACATATTTACATGTAATAATATGTTGATATAAAAGTAAAATTTCCCCTTGACGCCATGTTCCCTTCTGACTTCTTCCCCATTTCTCTGCTCTTCCTCTCAACAAATCACTCTAAGAGTTATTTATATTTGCTTCTGAAATCTCCTCACCTGTTATTCTCTCCTCAACCTATTCCAATCAAGACTGTGTCCTGATCGTTTCAGGGAAACCACCCTGGTCGATGAATTTCACATTGTTAAATCCAGTAGTCAATTATGTGTGCCCATCTCATTCTACCTCTCAGCAGCATTTGACACAACACAAACATTATTTTTCACTTGGCTCCCATGATACAGATTCCCGTAGTTTCCTTTCTACTTCACTGCCAGCTCCTTCTCCAGCTTCTTTGCTAGATTCTCTTCCTGACCTCCAAATTTTGGAATGCTCCAAAACTCAAACTTCTCCTCTATTTATTGTCTCTATAGATAATTTTGTCTAGAACTTGGTTTTAAATATCAACTAGGTACATACTGACATATGTATGCATTTACTGATTAAACGATATGATATCTGGGGTTTGCTCCAATACAATATGAAAGAGAAGAAAGTGGTGGGGATATGGATGAGGTAAGATTACCCATGAGTTGATAATTATTAAAGCTAAGTAATGGGAAATGTGGATTCATTATACTTTTCCGTATCTCATATTTTTGAGATTTTCCATAATAATATATTTTTAAAAACACCATCCCAAATTTTCTCCTCTAGCCCCAGAATCTTCCAAGTTCTAGATATTTATACAGTAAGTCCCCTATATACGAACGAGTTCCATTTCGAGAACACATTCATAAGTCCAATTTGTTTGTAAGCCCAACAAAGTTAGCCTAGGTACCCAACTAACAAAATCAGCTATATAGTACTGTACTGTAATAGGTTTGTAATACTTTCCACACAAATAATACATAAAAAAGACAAACGCAAAAAATAAAGAAAACATTTTTAATCTTATAGTATAGTACCTTGAAAAGTACAGTAGTACAGTATAACAGCTGGCATACAGGGGTTGGCATGGAGTGAACAGGATAGAAGAGTTACTGACTGGAGGAGGGAGAGGAGGTGGGGGATGGTAGAGCTGAAGGATCGTCGGTAATAGGAAACGGAGGACAAGCTGCAATTTCACTCACGCCTGACACTGATGGCACAGGTTCTGGTTCCTTGCTGGATTCAATTCTATCTACCCTCTTGCTTCCGGACATCCTGGCCTTGAAATAAAGATACTGTACTACTGTACTCTATACAGTACTGTACAGTAAAGTACACAAAAGCACGACCACTTGTAGGAGACGCACGGACATGACCATGTACGCCAGACAGGTGAACTAACTTACGTGACTGGACACGCGAATGCACGTTCACATCTTTGAAAGTTCACAACTTGAAGGTTCGTATGTGGGCGACTTACTGCATTAAATTTCCTATTCCACACCTCTCCTTGGATTTCAAAGTCATAAAAATTAACATATCCAAAAGAGAACTCTTAATGTTCCTTTGTTTCAAATTTATGCCTTCCATATGTCCCCAATCTTAACAGAGGCATTACTACAGCCCATTGGCTAAGGCCCCAAACTTACAAGCCGTTACTGAGTTCATCTTTATTCTCACGCAAACTACAGCCTATCTATCAACAAGTGTTGCTGGTTTACCTTTCAAAATATATGAAATTTGTATTGCTTCTTGCAATCTCCAGAGCTATCGTTCTCACCCAAGCTGCCATCACTTTTCACCAAAAGCACTTTAGGAGCCCACTAACGCATCTTATTTTGTTCATTCTTGGTCCCAAAGAATCTATATCCATTTGGAAGCATGGTGACCTTTTAAGTCAGTTTTTATAACTCTCTTCTTCATTCTTTTAATGGTGTTCCTTCTAATTTTTTAAAACAGCCAGACTCTATACCACCCTGTGTGGTCTGTCATCTGCTTACCTCTCCAAATTCATTTGCTGCAAATGTTCCTCTCTTTTATCTATTCCTGTTAAAATCGCCTCCCATTGCCCTCACATATGTCAGGCTCATCCTCACCTTAAGGGGTTTGCAATGTTGCTTCTCCTGCCTAGAATGTTCTTCTCCCAGACGTTTACATGGCTCATCCCCCTGTCCGGGTGTCAGCTCATTAAGAGGCCTTCCCCAACAAGCCTTTCAGAATCTTTTCTCCTGCTTTATTTTTCACCCTAGCGCTGATTGTTACTTAAAATTGTATTCTACCCAATTTATATTATTTTACTTGTTAATTTTCTGTTCTTCCAACTACAATGCAAATTTGACAAGGGCCATCTTTGGCTGTTGTATCTCCAGGGCCTAGCATCTGACAGATAGTGAACACAAACATGTGTAGATGATACAAACAAATGCTAGACTCTGCTACGTGTGTTCACATAAAACTGACATGTGCATGCGTGTGAGGGGAGGAACCTGTGGCTATGAAAGCGGGCTTTCTCTGTCAACCTTCCCTGATGTAATTTTAAGCTTATTTAATTCTACAGGCACCAAGCACCTGCACAAGGGCAGCCCAGCACCCCAGGGAGACAGTTGGCTTCAATGGAGCTGTGAGTTCTCCAGAAGTGGTCAGCCTAGGCTTAATAGTTCGCTGCTGTTTCCCTGACATTTCCCTTTACCTACAAACCACCCAATCTCTTAATTCCCAAATTACAAAACATGCAGATTGCCACAGGGGAGACCAAGCAAGCAAGAGACTACCTTCTTAGTAACTCAGTATTAATGAACCTTTTACTTTTTTTTTTTTTTTTTCCGCGGTACGCGGGCCTCTCACTGTTGTGGCCTCTCCCGTTGCGGAGCGCAGGCTCCGGACGCGCAGGCTCAGCGGCCATGGCTCACGGGCCCAGCCGCTCCGCGGCATGTGGGATCTTCCCGGACCGGGGCACGAACCCGTGTCCCCTGCATCGGCAGGCGGACTCTCAACCACCGCGCCACCAGGGAAGCCCATGAACCTTTTACTTTGAGCGGTATTTCAAGAATAGGAATCTCTACCCCTCTGACCAGGTATTTTCTATAAAAGAACTGCAACCCCAGGCAATGTGTAGACACTGGATTTAACCAATCCTCAGTCAGAGTTCTCTTTTTAGCTAAGCATAGAGTGAAGTTCACTCACAGTTTGACTCTACCAAACAGTTTGTGAGTTTCCTTTACATCATTCTGAGCTTATTTTGCCCCAGTCTTCCTGGTCACAAAAGTGGAAATTTATTTCTAACTTTCTTCCTAATAGGTGGCTCTTACTCTAGTTCATGAGGTCAGTATAATACACGTTTAGGCCAAGAGAAAATTCTTAGTACAATATGAGTGCCTCGTGCACTTGAAATAGTATACTCATTTGCAGTGAACTTCAAGAAGATGTGTTTTCAATGTGTGCTTACAAATACTTTCACTGGGGTTTTCAGTCGCTGACCCCCGGCTTGAGGGTAGTTCATCCAGGAAAGAATTGGAACAAAAAAAGATGTGCTTCTATTTCCACAATATAACAAGGGGGAAAAAAGTTCAAAAGCTCATTTCCTACCGCAGTGTCAGAATCCAATAAATTTATCTGCACATCTCTTTTCCTTCCTCGCTTTTCTTTCACGCCCACCTGCCTAAATTGTACCTGTGCTTATGTGATACATCAATGAAGTAGTTTATGGAGCCCAACCATCTGTGCCTTTTTCTTCCTTCAGTGCATAAAACCATAATCCATACACATAAATTCATAATCCATGTGCATTGCTTATAATTCTATTAAGACAGTGAATTTTCCAGTGCAATTAAACTCTGAGCTAAAGAGGTGATGGCAATTTCAGACTGTATCATAAATATTCAGGCCCTCACCAGCTATACACCTGGTGAGAAACTGGGGCTGATCTGTGTTTTGAAATACCTTCAGGTAAAACTAAAAGAACAGCATAAAGCCACAAACCCATTTCCTCTAGTGATGTCAACTCTCACTCTCCAAAATCGGGATGTAGAAGATTTTCGTATATTTGTAAAACATTCCTGGCTCTCTGAACTTGTTGTCTGAAACAAACACAAACTTTCATAGATTCAGATACATTTGTATCCCTTGCTGGCTGAATCTGCTATTTGAATTCTCATTATCCAAATCCAGGAACTGAATAGATTTGGTTAGTGAAAGATACTTGTACTTTGAAACCACGGCTTTGTACCTTTTATTGTAAAATGAGTCTATGTTATAGGAGTAAGGCAGTAAGAACTATTCTTGTTCTATAGGATTTGTAGCAGGTACTAAATGCCAAATTCTATAGAATAGTAGCAAAGTAACTTAGGGTATTGCTGATCCTAATGATTAAGGTGCTCTGTGCACTCATAACCAGTGTTGCAAGATCTCTTGGTAAATTTGTTATGACCATCACACAGACAGCCCTGATCATTCAGTCGTCAGAAATCACTGTGAACTAAGTGAAGTAAGCCAGGCAGAGAAAGACAAATATCATAGGATATCACTTACATGTAGAATCTAAAATAAATAAAGATACAAATGAACTTATTTAAATAACAGGATAGACCCACAGACATAGAAAACAAACTTACAGTTACCAAAGGGAAACAGAGGTGGAGGGGGATAAATTAGGAGGTTGGGATTAACATATACACACTACTATATATAAAAGAGATAACCAACAATGTACTGTAGATGTACTGTAGAGCACAGGGAACTGTACTCAATATTTTGTAATAACCTATAAGGGAAAATAATCTAAAAAAGAATACACACACACACACACACACACACATATGTATAACTGAATCACTTTGCTGTACAGCTGAAACTAACATGACATTGTAAATCAACTATACTTCATTTAAAAAGCAAATAAAATAAAATAAAATAAAAAATCACTGTGAAGGATACAATGGACTATATTGTTTCCACCCCCCAGGACTGTATTTGAGGCCCTCTGAAAGTAGACTTTTATTGATTAGGTCAGTTTAATAAAATCTGGATTTCACCTGGCATTTCTATGGGGCTTAGTACAGTGTCTTTCCAAGACCAGACATTCTAGTACTTACTGAGTAACAACAGATTTACTTATAAAGGTTTATTTTGAATTGTTTTCTGGGCCCTGAGGTAGAGAACTCCGCATTCAAGGAAGAGGCAAGTCTGGCATGAAGATCAGCCTAGAGGAAAACTTGTATCTGGGAGGCAGATACATACAAGAAACCCAGAAATAAGGACCACACAGAGCCACCATTAGTTCTGAACTTTCAAAGGTTTGCCTGTTAACTATTTGTGAACATCTGGATACTTCAAGGCTAGAAATGCAACATGTACTTTCCTCTCAAGGCCATCATAGCCAGAGTGGTTTTGTGTTGGGAGTTTTAGGATAAAAAAGAAACAGTTTTTCCAAGGCTCAGAAACCATGAATCTCCCACAAGTTCTTGGGGTTGGAATTTGCTTAGGGCCCAAACTTAAATCTTTCAGGTAGTTTGCCAATGAGATGGAAGGTATGAAAACCTTATTAGTCAACTGGACCAATTTTACCTAAGGTGAGTGAGCATCTTAAGTGGATGACTTCAAGCACCTGGCAGAGGAGGGATTTGCCACAGTTACTTTTATTTTTATAATTTTTTCGGAGATGTAATTTATATTTAGTGAAACGTAGAGATCTGAAGTGGGCAATTTGATGGGTTTTTACAAATGCAGACAGCTGCATAACCCACACCCCATCAAGATGTAGAACATTTCCACGAGCACAGGAAAGATTCCTTGTGGCTATTTCCAGTCCATCCCTCTTCTAACCCGGGGGCAACTACTCTGCTTTTCCATCACTGAAGTTTCATTTTCCTACTCTAGAAACTTATTTAAGTAGAATCCAAGGGTATACTCTGGTGCCTCATTTCTTCTGCTCAGAATAATGTTTTTGAAATTTCTCTATATTGTAGAGTTTTTTTCTTTCTTAATGCTGAGTAGTTTTCCATTGTAGGAATATAGCAAAACTTGTTTCCCCATTCTCTCCCTATGGGCATTCTGGTTTTTCCAGTTTGGAGCTATTATGAATAAAACTGCTATGAACATTCCCGATCAAGTTTAACATATTTTCATTTCTTTGGAATGGGATTTCTGGGTCACAGAGTATGTAAGTGTTTAATTTTGTAAGAAACTGCAAAAAGTTTTCTTAAGTGACTGTACCATTTTACACTCCTATCAGCAGCAACTAAGAGTTCTGGTTGTTCCACATTCTTAATGTTTTAAGTTTTTTTCCATTCAAATAAGTGTGAAATATCATCTTGTGAATTTAATTTTAATTTTCCTGATAATTAATGATGATGATTACTTTCTTATGAACGTATTATATCCATGCCTTTCTTTGTGAAGTACTGTTCAAGTCTTTTCCCATTAGTTTTATTTGGTTACCTTGATGTTATTCTACTTCAGGAATTCTTTAAATATTTTGGATATTAGTCCTTGGTCAGATATATGTATGAAAATGTTTTCTCCCTGCCTGTGGACTATATATTTTCTTAATGGGTCATTTGATGAACAAAAGTGTTAAATTTTGATGAGTTCCACATTATCCATTTGCTTTACGGTTGTGTTTTCTCTGTCCTATGTGAGAAAACTTTGTGTATCCCAAAATGTAATGATCCTCTCCTATGTTTTCTTCTGAGAAGCTCTATGATTTTGGCTTTTGTGTTTAGGTCTATGATCCCTCTTGAATTAATTTTTATACATATTGTGAGGTAAGGGTTGAGTTTCATATGTAGATATCCAGGGTCATTTCCTGAAAAGCATATCCTTTCCTAATTGATGACTATAGTTTTTAACTATAACATTAATAAACCTCCACTACTTTTAATAATACAGGAAATGTCACTTTAAATGAAATTGTCCTAGGCAGATCATACTCCACATCTGTTAGATACACCATGCACAGAAGAAGAAATTACTTGTCCTTCGAAGTATTTGCTTCAACAGGTTAGGGTTTAGCTTAAATATCCCTATCTTCTCCTAACACATCCAGAAAAAACAGACTCACGCTGCTAGGGTCTTGCTTATAGATGTGTGTGGTGCCCCAAACAGAACCACCCACCCAAGGGAGACCAGTGGCAGCAGAAAATCCCTCTGTGCTCCTACCTGCTAAGCTGCTTCCCCCTGGGGACACAGGGAGGAAAAGAGTTACAACCACAGCATGAAAATGTCCCCTTTGTCCACACACAGGAGGCCCTCTGTGTAATTCATTCAGAAGAAATACTTTTAAGGTTTACCTAGAGGTGACACCTTTTCAGATTTCTATAATGTGGCTTCACGGGCTAGCGTAGGCTCTGCTTATCTAACCATTCCTGAACCGGCAGTGTTCTGTCACTGCTTCTTCTAATAGTAACAAGTTTCTTCAATTTAAAACTGTAGAGACACAGTAGGGTCCCTGCCTCTGTTTCATCATTCATCATTTCAATTATATTTTTACTTGTGGTTATTTGTTGGCTTATTACCTTCCTTTATAAAATAGCCATGACATTCAGGACAGTCTTCTCCCAAACTAATGGCTTGGAGAATTCCATATAATTGCAAAATCTATCACATATGTTAAAATGGTGTTGTACATTTGAATCTAAACAATAATTGTGCAGAGGGGCAGCTAAGGATATTCTATTACGCTGTTAGAAGACCAACTCCTTTCCCTCCACCTCCCAATCTTCCCACTTTCCTGGTTCCAGAGTACTTCTCTTCCTCTCCATGCTCTCAAACATCAGAATACTCAAACGGATGCAAAATTTGACAGGCTAGATTATCCCGGTACTTACAAGATTTTAGAGATTAAATGTCTGTTTCTGTAAGGGATTCTAGTAAACTTTCCATTCACATATCCCTCTTCAGAGCTGAAGAAAGAGGTTCTAAGAAATTTAAAGAATTGTCCAAGTTTAGCCAGCAATTTAGAAACAGCACTGTGTCTAGGACCTCTGTCTCCAAGCTAGTCTTGAAAACAACCCGTTTTTCTCTCCCCATAATTCCAAACTTATTCTCTCCCCATAATTCCAAACTCCTTTTATGTTAAAAAGAGAAACTCTGTTCCTCTTCCCTTTAAGCTAAACCACAAAGCATATCTGAATTGGACAGAAATGGAAGAGACTGGGGAAATGGGAGAGTATTTGAGCAAAGAAGAGGTGTGAAATATTCATCTCCATGAATGGCAGGGAAAATTGACTAGGAAAATATAGCGCTATTGCTAGGCAGTACTGAAAGCCTGTTTGAAATCTGTGGTCTTATAATTAAAGTAGGGTGAGCTGGTACAGCAGTGTGATGTTTTCCAAGTCAAATTCAGCTATTTAGATGGATATGCAGAAAAGATCAGTATTTTATATGTAATTAGGTTTGGAGTTTTGTTCCATAAGTAGGAAAGTCAGAGAGAGGGACCAGGGAGGTGAGCGTGTATGGAAAGGAGTGATTATACTGAAAAATAATGTCATCTTATAAGGAGCCAAGTGAAGACATGAGAAAAATGTTGCTCAGTGAAAAAGAATTGGTCCTGATGGGGCCAGAGGATTGTTGGAGTACACCTATCAGGGTAAATGAGTTTGAAATGTAAGAGAGAGGGATTATCGAAGTAGATATTTTAGTAGTTAAGTTATTGGTAGGTTTATATTTTATACAACAGTAGAGATAGAACAAAAGAGAGTGAGCCAGTTACTAGAATCTGGAGGATGGGAAGCTGTCACATGATTGAAATAATGAGCAGTAGTAGATGATGTAGTCTGATGAGGAGCTGCAGAGGAGCTAAGGGTTTTGAAAGAGGATGGAAGAAAAGTGGTCTGAAACAGGCAATGAGGGGCAAGTACCTCAATTCAACCTACATGGGGGTACAGAGAAGAAAGCAGTCACCATTTAAGACAGATATTGCAATATCTGGATCCTCAAGTAAGTTCAGTGATACAGGGTGTTTTAATGATGACAGATTGAGAGTTCTAGGGGCATAACAGGACCATGTGGGAGTGAGTGCTAAGTCAAGTTGGATTAGGGGCTGGGCAGCTCCACATTGGGAGATGGATGAGTGGACAGCACGAACTTCCAGGGGTGATGGGGATGAGACGCATGATGTTGGCAGTTCTGTTGGTCTTTTGGGGGAAAGTGAGTACACACAGACACACAGACACACACACACACACATAATAAGTGTAAGTTTTACTCAGAATAAATTACTTAGTGTTTCATGAGTGAGGGGTAATCTATATGTTTCCAAAATGTATGAGTGTTTGTTTTTGTGTCTTTTATAATTTATTTTCATGTTGGAAAAGGATAAGATGGTAAAAGAGGAGATGGTTGGAATGAAGTCACTATGTAACTAATTCGGTAAACCAGAGATACAGCTGCAAGAAGGGCTGTCTGAATTGTTTAAGCTTTTTCCCAAATGTTGTGATATGTCTTTCTTAGGTACAGTCACATCCATGAGAACGAAAGAAAAGATGAACACAGCAACAACAACAAAACAGAAATACTGCATTTTCGAGAGGAGAAAACATCAAGAAACGTAAAACGAAGTGCTTCTCATTTCCTCTAGGGATTCCTGTTACATAATTTCCATTTTAAATGAAGCAAAAATACTTCCAATAACCAGAGAAACACTTAAAAATTAAGCAACACTTGTTCTAGTTAATGTGTCTGAATACTACTAAGAAAAAAGTCTCCCCCAGGAGGTCATTATTATTCAAAAATTACCCTAATTAGGTCATGAATACATGGGGCCTTGTTCAGTGACAACAAGAGAAAAAATAGAATTGGAAATGTGACACACATAACACTCCCAACGTGTTAGGGCGATTTTATTCCAAAATGCCATTAAAAGATGAAAAGGTCACTCTGTAGGGAAGTAATTGGTACAGCACTCTTGTAACTGATTAAAGGGCCTTTTATTTAGGCATATTTTTTTTCTTTCTTTGAAAAGGAGTCTTTCTAGATAGAAAAATGTATGTATGCTTCTGTATGTATATACATATATACATATATATAACATTCTGATTAGATGACTGCTTGGATATTTTAAGACAGTAAAATAGGAAAAGAGAAAAACAAGAGCTCTTGACATATCGAAATAGACACACTTTTATACTGAGAGCAAATTGCACAGACTATCTTAAGAAAATATTAAAAAGTATTGGTATTTTCTATGATTTTTTTCATTTAATTACTCTATCTCTGTGGTTTCTTAGACTATCTGCTGCCTAGACAAGCGCTGCATTTAATTAGAAAAGAGTATAGAATTTTAATGAGTTGGTAAAGCCCAAAGTAAGAGGCTAGGAGGATAAAAGGCTTTTATTTCTTATTTTTTCTTAAAGAAACTTAACAGAATCTGATAATAAAATCCCTGGTGTAGTTTGATGGCTGAATTTGTGAATCTCCAGTAAGCCATATCAAACTACACACAGAACAGCCGAACTAAGGAAAGCATCCATAGGGTTTATAATGCATTTATCCCCTATTGAAAACATAGAGAATAGAGATATTGCTTTATCAGTAGTAGCATAACTTCTATCTTTCCAATATGATCTCATAATGTGAATGCAGTTTGACACAGTGGCAATTTGCAACCTTCATCAAAAAAATTACTTCCTTTAAAAACTACTAAAATCATCATATGCACAAGAATTTCATTTCAATGACATGATGCCTAGATATGAGATACCTAAAAATTCAGCTTTTTTCCTTTATTATTAGCTTACAAATATCCCATGTGTTAGTGTCCTGTAAGAATTCTGAGAGTGAGCTGCAGAGGGGATCAGGTATACCAGATGTCTAAGTGATTTTGTTCTGTGATCCTGATGATACTAGGATTAATTTATGTTCTCATGCCCTCATTTAGCCACTCATTCATTCAGCGATATATTTTTTCACTGTAACTTTTTACTGTGACACAATATCAGAATTACAAACAAGTTGTAAGATTTCTCATACATACTACATTCCCTTAGATTCCCAAATGTATATAGAAACACATAAAGATTGACAGGTAGATAGATACTCTGAACCATTTGAAAGTAAGCTGCAGATATTATGCTCCTTTATTCATGAATATTTTAGTGTGAATTTGTTAAATATAAGGATATTCATCTATATAACTACAGTATAATTATCAAAATCAGGAAAGTAACTTAATACAATAATACCTAAATTACAGGCCTCATTTAGATTTTGCCAATTTCCTGACAACTGCTTTTTGAGTACGTAGGATTCTGTTGTATATAGCATGTAAAGGATAAAGGACTTCTGAGAGAGTGAAAGATTACAGGAGTTTGCTTATGAGAATATGTTTTATTTTAGTGGATAACATATCCAATACCTTTTAATTCAATAAAAAAGAAATGGGTATCAACTTTTATATATAGAATAAATAATGTAACTCACATTTGTTGAGTGCTTATAATTGGTCAGGCACTTTACTAATGTCTTCATGTGAACTCTCTAGTTTCAGTCTCACAACAATCTTATAAAGTAGATATTATCTTATAGAGGAAGAAACAAGGGTTCAGAGAGATTCAGCACCTTTTTGGCCACAGAGCCAGTGAGTTAGCTACAGAGCTGGAATGATCATCCAAATCTTTCTCACTTCAAAACCTAAATTCTTATTCATGTCACCATATTCCTCATAGCATGAAACAGCAGACACAGAGGATGCATTTCTTATTGTCCTGGAATTTATAGTCTCCCTGAGAGAAATATACAAATATATACATACAAACTCAAAACATTAGAGATAGAAGTTCATCTCCATTTAAAGTTGTAACCTAACTGCTGACCTGCCCCTGGTGCTTCAATCCCCAATTCCTCACCTATTTTCTGTTTAGCGCTTATCATCATTAACTCTCTATATAATATACATATTTAGTATGCTAATATTGTGTTCTCTTCCCGCACAAATATAACTGTAAGAGAGTAAGCAATTATTTTTTGTTTTCCCACTGTTAAGTCCCCAGCACACAGACAAGTACCTTGCATAAAGTGGGCATTAATAAAATATTTGTTGAATAAAATTCCTTCAAAAAATTGAATTCCTTCATCTGCCTAATTTTTTCTAAATTAATTAATTTATTTTATTTTTGGTTGTGTTGGGTCTCTATTGTTGTGCGCGGGCTTTCTCTAGTTGCAGCGAGAGGGGGCTAGTCTTCGTTGCGGTGCACGGGCTTCTCATTGCAGTGGCTTCTCTTGCTGCGGAGCACGAGCTCTAGGAGCGCCGGCTTCAGTAGTTGTGGCGCATGGGCTTTGTTGCTCTGCGGCACATGGGATCTCCTCGAACCAGGGATCGAACCCATGTCCCCTGCATTGGCAGGCGGATTTCCTAACCACTGCGCCACCAGGGAAGTCCCTCATCTATTTATAGATGAGAAAAGTGAAGCCCAAAAAGACTGGGTTGCTCAAGGTCAAAGTAATTTAATGACATGAAATGTCTTTGAGTTGAATGTAAATAGGAGTCACATAGAGTGACACAAACATAGAGTCTCATGGGAGCACAGAGAAAGAAGAGATCTAGATGGGGTAGGGGAGGGGGAGCTTACAAAGCAAGGAAGAAACAAAGTGGATCGTAAACAGTAGGTGGAAAACCTTTCATGAAGACACTGGGAGGGAAATTAACCAGGCATATTAGATGACCAGATATAGAAGAAGATTAATTATGGGAAATAATGAAAAATCAGGTTTGGAAGAAATAATGCTGCCAGATTATGAAAGATTTTTTACTTTATGTAGAGAAGTATGCACTCCTGTAGGCAAAGTTAAGTTGGGTATATTCTGGTAGTGAAACAGGTAAATCATCGATGACACAAAAGCTAACCTCATTTCACTCTATGCAAAAGCATTACAGTTAACAAGAGCTAAATGGTGGTTTTCTAGGGTTAATTTGTATATTCATCTCTCATTTTCCAAGTTAGTCTCCGATTTTAATGAATTTGATACATCATTGCTCAGGGATTGAACAGACGATTGAACGGATCATACCTTTAATTGTTCAGAAATTCCAATAAACAGAGAAAAAGAAAATATTTTAGCTAAGTAAAATAGTAAATAATAGAAAGAGACAGATGCCAGATACAGGAAAAAGAAGAGAAGATATGTATGGTTAACACTTGGCACACAATGCTAGTGAAATGAGACTGACCATTCAGTTGTCTCTTTAAATTTCAACTCATACAAACCAATGCCAGATTCAGAGCTGTGCAATTTCTGGAGCAGTATCATTTTCTGACCATCCTGACTTAGAACCCCTGTTGATGAATACTACCTGCTCTGACATAGGTAAAGGGAGATCTAAAAATAAAGTACGATCTATCTCTTTTAAAACCAAACCAAGCCAAACCTCCATTTGTTTCATTTCATATTGTTTATAAAGTCTCTTTTTTATCACTCTCTTTGATTTGTTAAGGATTATTATCCTCATTTTACTGGTGAGAAAACTGAGGCGCAGAGAGATTAAGTGGCTGAACACTCATACTCAGTGAATATAAAAACTGGAATCTGTGTTTAGATCCCTTGGCTTCAGTTTTTCTGCCATTTCCATTCCTTTATACAACAAGACCCCAAAGTTGGTTATCTTTGCCCATTTGCCTCTGTGATAAAGATAGCGAACTACTTCCTCATTTAATGCATAGTTACCTGGTGCTTGAGATTATGTGATTGATAATTACTATTACAGATCCACAGTCACTGAATGTACTGCCTCTTACACTAATATTTGTGAGAAACTTCTTGATAGCATCGCCAAGTCCGGGAGGAATAAGACACATCATTCTTGCTGTTGGCTCCCTACTTCATTCACAGATTAAAAAATATTTATTATTATTAAAACTACTACTAATTAACACATATTGATCAAACAACAAGCCAGAAAAGTTATAAAAAAAGGGAAAATAAAAATCTTCCTTTTTCATACTCTGACCTCCATTTCCATTTCTAATATGAAACCCCTGCTTTAGTTTAGTCTAGTTTTGTTTTGTTTTATTGGTATATTTTTTCTTCTACTATTTTTTATACAAATGAAATCATAGTTACTTCATTCAATATATTTTGACCACCTTTTTATATTGGTATGTTTAGAATACCTTCGTTCCAGTGCAAGAATGTAACAAATTTAACCAGTCTCTATTCATACATATTTAGGTTGCTTCCAGTTTTCTTGCTATTAAAAACAATTTTGTAATGACCATCACTGGATGTATATCTTTGTTTACATGTACAAACAAATCCATAGGAGAAGTGGCTTAGAGGTAAACCTGATGGTTCAATGAGTAAGTAGGCTTAATATTTTGCTAGATATTGCCAAATTTTTCTTCAAAAATGTGTGCCAATTTACATTCTCGTCACAGGTATATGTTAGTGCACACTTCTTTATTCCTCCACCAATTTTGGATATTATGGAAAAATTTAATCTTGCTAATCTTACTGATATATTATTATTTAAATTTGCATTTCTCTGATTATAAGTTGAGCATGACCAGATATTTTCTTACACTTCCTTTTTTGTGTGATCCCTGTTCATGCCTTTTACCTATTTGTTGACCTTTTTATTATTGCTTTTTAATTGTAAGAACACCTTGTATATTATACAAATTAGCTCTTTGCCTTACTTTTTCTAAGATAAACTATTTCTAGTTTATCAGTTATCTTTTGTCTTTGGATTTTTTATTTTTATGTCCTCAATATATTTGGGACATAAAAGTATAACTACTTTTATATTTTTCCCTCTTTAGATAGAACTTCATGTCTTCAAAATTAAAGGAAAATAATACATTCTTGAATTCTTCTGACTTCTTAGAGTTTCACTTAATATTTTAACCTTTTATTCATCTGAAATTTATTATTGGAGTCTGATATGAGTCCAGATTTTTTTTCCCAATTGCTAGCCAGTTGCCCCAACACTATTTACTGAATCCAGTTTGTCCCTCACTTTTAAGATATAAATTGTCATATAAATGTTAGTCTCTTTATGACCTCTCTATTCTCTTCTATTACTCTGCCTATTTTTATGTCAATATCACACTAAGTTTTAAAACTGTGGCTTTAAAATACGTTTTACTATCTGATAGCTTCTGCATCTTCCCAAATTACTTTAGAAATGTTCTGGATATATTAATGTTTCTTTTTCTAGAAAAAGCTTTAGTTAGTATTTTTTTCAAGTTTTCCAAAAGTCTTATTGATATTTTGAGATTAAAATTATATTATTTTGGGCATAATTTTAGTTTTTTAAAATTGAGTCTTCCTATTTTAAAACAGAGTATGGGGCTTCCCTGGTGGCGCAGTGGTTGGGAGTCTGCCTGCCGATGCAGGGGACGCGGGTTCCTGCCCCCGCATGCCGCGGAGCAGTTGGGCCCGTAAGCCATGGCCGCTGAGCCTGCGCGTCCGGAGCCTGTGCTCCGCAACGGAAGAGGCCACAACAGTGAGAGGCCCGCGTACCGTAAAAAAAAAAAAAAAGAAGAAACAGAGTATGTACTTCCATTTATCCAAGGCTTTTGTTGTTGTTGTTCCTTGGTAAAATTGTAATATTTTCACCATATTGGACCTATACATTACTTATTAAGCTTGCTCTAAAATAGCATGTCTTTTTTACTAGTACCATAAGGTTAATTTTTCTTCCTTTAACTTTCTATTTGTTTCTAAAGCTTGTGCATATTAATATTATAATAAACCTTTTTTTTTTTTTTTTTTTTTTTTTTTGCTGTGCCACGTGTCTTGCGGAATCTTAGTTCCCTGACCAGGGATTGAACCCAGCCTGGCAGTGAAAGTGCCAAGTCCTAACCACTGGATCGCCAGGGAATTCCCATCAACCATCTTTTTAGATTTACTTTTTATTTCTAAATGTTTTTAGTTGACTTATATGGGTGATTAGACATACAATACATAATGTACAAATATAATAATATTTCTCCTTTTCCAATATTTACATCATATATTTCATTCTCTTGTAAAACTTTATCCAGAATAATGTTTAATAGCATTTCCTTTTCAAAATAGTAATGGGAATGTCTTTAGTATTTTGCCATCAATCATGGCCCTGATTTGAGTTTACAAAATGTATTTATATCACGTCAGGAAAGTCTCTACTTTTTCAATTTCTGCAAAGATGTTTAAAATTCTTTAAAGTTTGAATGGAGTTTGAATTTATTTTCCCAATATGCTTTTGACTTTTATCAAAATGAACATATTTACCCTCGTTAACTTTTTTATAGCTGAAATATTTTAATAAATTTCCTGTTTTTGAACCATCCTTGCAATTCTGAAATAGACCTGACTTGATCACAGTGTAACATTGTATTCATTTACTCCTGAACTTATTTTGGTAATATTTCTTTTGTGAGGGTTGTATCAATTAATCACATGAAAAAAATAATCTTTTCTTTCTTTTCTGAAATGCTGTTTTCAGGCTTGTTTTTTTTTTTGTTTTGTTTTGTTTTTTGCTGTACGCGGGCCTCTTACTGTTGTGGTCTCTCCCGTTGTGGAGCACAGGCTCCGGACGCGCAGGCTCAGCGGCCATGGCTCACGGGCCTAGCCGCTCTGCGGCACGTGGGATCCTCCCGGACCGGGGCACGAACCCGTGTCCCCTACATCGGCAGGCGGACTCCCAATCACTGCGCCACCAGGAAAGCCCAGGCTTTTTTTTTTTTTTTAAAGAAAAAAATTATTTCTTCTTGTGTACAGTATTAGAAATATCTTTCTGGAAGACTTGAAAAAAAGCACCTAAGCAAGTTTCTGGGGCTGCTTCTTTTTTGGTATTTGGCTGTTTGATGACTTTCTCAGTGTTTGTTCTTGGTAATTTATTTGATTAGATACTATGTATTTTATTTAAATTTAGATAATATCTAATTTCCTAAAAAATCTTTAATTTCATTCATGTTTTCAAAGCATTTTAAAAGAAGTTTGGAAAAATATTCATTTATTATTCTTCCAATTTCTTTTTTTTCCCTCTCAGAGGCTGTTTGATCTGTTCTTATTTCTGATTTTGTGCCTTCTCCTTTCTTTATTATACTGATCCCTTTACTTCTTTATTTTTTTTACAATCAGCACTTAATTTATCATCCTTTTTAAATTTAAAAATTTGTTTGGAATTGTTTGTTGCTCTTTTCCTACCTTTTCAGTTGAATAGTTCTCAAGTATTATTGTTTAGCTATAAAGTAGTTTAAGGCCATGCACTTTCCTCCAAACACATTTTTAATATGCATCACAAAAGTCAATGCAATCATTATTTTCTAGGTATTCTGTACTTTTGTTTTATTTTAGACATGAGTTATTTATAATATATATTTTGCTTATTTTGCTTAATTTCCAAGTCATCGAGTACACTAGTTTCTATTTTTGCCAATGCTTTCTAGCATAATTATAGTTTGGTTAAAAAAAAAAAGAATGTGCATTATCTCCTTTTGGTTTCACTCTCATTGAGGATTTTCTTTGACGCTAACATATGGTCAATTTTTGTAAATATTTTGTAACCAATTAAAAGTAAGTTCTATTCTCTATTTTCTGAGACTAAAGTTTGGTATATACTTATTAAAGCAAATATATTAATTATATTATTCAAATTCTCTAGGACCTTTTTATTTTAATTATGATTTGTTGGAAGTGAAATCTAAAAAATATGATCAAACACATAATTAGAGAGAGGAATATGACTTAAAAAACTACCAAGACACATAGTGCTAAATTGTTAAAAAGTGTTACTGAAGTATAATTGACATATAACATTATATTAGTTTTAGGTATACAACATAGCGATTCAATATTTATATATATTGCAAAATGATCATCACAATAAGTCTAACTAACATCCACCACCATGCCTAGTTACATATCTTTTTGTTCTTGTGATGAGAACTTCTAAGGTCGACTCTTAGCAAATTTCAAATATGCAATACAGTATTATTAACTATAGTCACCATACTGTACATTATCTTCCCACGACTTATTTATACCTTGCACTTATTATAGTACCCTCAAGGTCTAACCATGTTGTCACATGAAAAGATGAATGAAAAGATTTCATTCTTTTTTATGGCTGAGTAATATATCCTAGTGTATATATTACCACATCTGCTTCATCCATTCATTTATTAATGGACACTTAGGTTATTTCCATATCTTGGCTACTGTAAATAATGCTGCAAGGAACATGAGAGTGCAGATATCTCTTCAAGGTATTTATTTCATTTCCTTTGGATATATACACAGAAGCAGGATTGCTGGATCAGATGGTAGTCCTATTTTTAGCTTTTTGAGGAACCTCCATACTGTTTTCCATAGCAGTTGTACCATTTTACATTCCTAGCAACAGTATAAAAGGGGGAAAATTGAATATGTCCTAAAATTATATGTCTTCTGAAATATGAACTAACAGTCTGTCCCATGTATGTATGTACTCAGAGATCTTAGTGGCACATTTTGAATTAATATTTTTCTCAGGTAACTGGATGCTTTGTCAAGGACAAACCCAGAAACAGTCATCTCAGGAAGCATCTACAGGTTGGTAAACAATATCTATTGGTGCAAAGAAGGAAGAGCCAGGCTAGACACTTCTCCTAGGCTTCTTGATGTTCTTTGCTAGAGGCAAGGCTTTCTAAACATAGCCCTTTCTGTCCCAGTTTTCCTGGGGACAATCTGATCATTAGACTCTTATCAAACAACCTACTACTCTAAACTTGTAAAGCATGACCTTGCTCTGAAATACCCATGAGGAAAAAAAAAAAAACAGTCCAAATATAGGTTCAATACTTCTCCCTAATATTTATTTTATTTTTTTCAACAGAGTTAATTTGGGTGAAGATAGATGATATAAGTAGCATTTAAACATGGATCTTCATTAAAGTACCATCGTTGTCTGTAACGGAGAACAGCTCTCCAGATGCATAGATGGAAACATGATGATCACACAGACAGCTCATTTCCATCAATGAAAGCATAGCTTCCTCTCTGGGTCTTTTTGTGTGGATATGTGTTTCAAATCTTTTCAGAAACTGCCAGCACGCTCTTTCTTTGATAAAGGACTACAAAGTGGAGCTGAAAAATATGACATGGACCCTGAAATGACAGTTGTCCAGGAGAGAACCAAACATCAAGGAAGATAGAGGGCCATTTCTTTTTGTTGTAAGACAAAGCAATTCTCTTCTTTGATGAAGCCTCAATTCTATGTATTTTGTTTTAATAAACAATATCCTATCACTGTGGCCAGAAGAGGTGCTTACAAATTGGATGACTCATTTCTTCAAAATGTCATGGAAACAAATTAGAAATGCACTATTTTGGGCATTACTATCTTTCCCCTCTTACCCATGCTGCCTATCCAGTAGTACTCCCGTGTCGGCTTTGCTAGAACACATCAAAAGCTGAGAGTTCTACAATGCGGCTGAGGACAACGTTTCTCAAAATGCACTCCCCAAACACCTGTATATGAACCACCTGTGTACCCCATCTCTATTGAAGTGGAATTTCTATAGCGATTGGCTCAGGAAGCAGTATTTTTAACAAACCACCCAGATGATTCCCAGGCATATGGAAATTTCACAGCCTTTAGAGATTTTCTTCTCAAACTTCCCTTGACTTATAAATGATGACACTGTTACACACAGTTAAGTCAGTTAAAGTGGTTTAAAGAAAGTATTAGAATGGCCTCATGCCTTAGAAACTATGATTATATGTGCTAACTGGCAGCCATAAACCTAAAAACAATAACTGCATTTCAGGAAATTGTGCTCCATGGAAAAACTATTATTAAATCTCTTGTGCCTGTTGGAGCCTCTTAAAGAGGCTTTTACAAGGCCTAAGTTCCCCCTGTTCTGTTCTAGGTACTTGAAATACAAACACTTCAAGATCCCTGCTCTTGTGAAGCATATAATTCACCTTATGCTACGCTTGAAATTACTATCCTTCCTAAAAATTATATGTTAAATATTATGAATATGCACTTTTTATGAGGGCTAAGAGTTAGTATAAAGACTTCAATGGATCAAAAATGGGATAAGCTGCCCCCCAAATGCATGGAGCCATTCCTGCTCTTTTAGAATGTCTCTGGGACGTAGGAGTTCAGAGTTAGATCTCTGATCTGGCTGTTTTATCTAGGAAGGCATTCTCTGTTCTCCTCTGTAACTCAGATAAAGGTTGACCTCTTCTGTCCGCTGAGTTCAGCTGCCTCTCCCACGCTGGGATTTAAGAGAATTAATGCAGGTGTTTTAACACAAGGAAAAAAAAAATTTACTCACAGGAAAAAAAAAAAAAATTAAGGTCATATCCTCTTGTCTTACATTCACTGCAACCTAGAAGAACCACAGAATCCTAAATAAGAGTAAGCCACACATGTCTACCGAATAGGACTGAGCAAAGGGCTGTTGTGCTGGGGCTGGTGATGAGGGCAAACGCTGGCAGGCTGACACAGCTAAATATCCACACACACCATGCTGTCTTACACTTTCTTTGTTTTTTAAAACAGGTCAGCTCTAGAGGCTAGAGAAAGCCTGATGGTGATGAATGCTGCAGTAGGTTGAATATTGGCCTCCCAAAGATATCAACTCCTAATCCCTACAATTTGTGAATTATCTTATTTGAAGAAAGGATCTTTGCAGTTGTAATTAAGTTAAGGACTTTTTTTTTTTTTTTTTTTTTGCGGTATGCGGACCTCTCACTGTTGTGGCCTCTCCCGTTGCGGAGCACAGGCTCCGGACGCACAGGCTCAGCGGCCATGGCTCATGGGCCCAGCCGCTCCGCGGCATGTGGGATCTTCCCGGACCGGGGCATGAACCCATGTCCCCTGCATCGGCAGGCGGACGCTCAACCACTGCGCCACCAGGGAAGCCCAAGTTAAGGACTTTGAGATGAGGAGATTATCTTGGATTATCTGTGTGGGCCCATTAAATACCATCACAAATGTCCTTACAAGAGAAAGGCAACAGAAGACAACAACACAGAAGAAGGCAACATAAAAATGGAGGCAGAGATTGCAGTGATGCAGCCACAAAGTCAGGAATGTAGCAGCAGCCGCCAGCAGCTGGAAGAGGCAAGGGAAGATTCTCCCCTTGTCTTCCCGGAGAAAGGATAGCCCTCTTTGATTCTGGACTTCTGGCCTCCAGAACTGAGATAGAATAAATTTCCCTTGTTTTATTTAAGCCACCAAATTTGTGGTAATTTACTAGGACACTAATACAGTTGCCATGCTCCATACCATGTGCCCACTGGGGTGTACTAATTCTCTAGGTAGCCTGATTCAACCTTAGAGGAGAGTTTTCAAAATCCTATACTTGTTCATGTATCTTTACAACAAGGCTCTAATTACCTGAGTAACTATACTTTTCTGTTTCTTAAAACATAAAATAGCCCAAGACACTCTGTCTGTGAGCTTCTGTTTTCTACTCTTCAGCAACTTCTCAGCTCGTCTCCTTCATCTGGCCAGTGTGCACTTGAAGAACAAAAACTACTTGTAGGGCTTCCCTGGTGGCGCAGTGGTTGGGAGTCCGCCTGCCGGTGCAGGGGACGCTGGTTCGTGTCCCGGTCTGGGAGGATTCCGCATGCCGCGGAGCGGCTGGGCCCGTGAGCCATGGCCGCTGGGCCTGCGCGTCCGGAGCCTGTGCTCCGCCGCAGCGGGAGAGGCCACAACAGTGAGAGGCCCGCGTAACGCAAAAAAAACCCCAAAAAACTACTTGTAGTAAACATTTCTGTAATATCAATACTTAATCAAATTAATACGATTTCAAAGCAGGAATAAAATGTTTTTAGAATTTTAAAACTTATATTGATTTATGTGTGCCATTATTTCCCTCCAAAAAGTTACTGGAACTAAAAATTATGGCATTAAATGAAAGACTAGTATTTTAGCAAACATATCGGAATTTATACCCGTGTGACAGATTGAATATGGCACAATTTATTTGTAGTTCCTCCCATCAAATGGTGAAATCTATTCCTAGTCCTTTGAATTTGGGCTAGCCTATGACTTGCTTTGACCAAAAGAGAATATGACTTCTTTTTTTTTGAGGTATAATTGACATATAACATTCATCAAACTAGTTTTGGATGTACAAAATAATGATATGTGTATATATCACAAAATGATCACCACAGTAAGTATAGTTAACATACATAGTTACAAATATTTTTCTTCCTTGTGATGAGAACTGTTAAGTTCTGCTCTCTCAGCAACTTTCAAATATGTAATACTGTATTATTAACTACAGTCACCATGCTGTACAATACAGCTTTATGACTTATGTATTTCACCAGAGTGAAAACACATGAGTTCCAGCTTTTGGGTCTCAAGAGACCTTACAGATCTTCCCTGTACCTTCTTGGGTCACTGCCCTGTGATTAGCATGCAAGGAAGCTGGTCCAGCCTACTGGAGGATGAGAGTCCCTGTGAAGAGAACTGAGCATCCTTCTTCTAGAGCTAACTGCCAGTCGTGTCAATGCGTCTCAGGTATCTTTCAATCCACAGGACTCTCCTCTGAACGCCACCATATGAGAGAGCGCGGGTAAAACAAGCAAAAGAACCATCTGAGCTTCTCACAGAATTCTGAGAAATAAGTTTTTTTAATGCCACTAAATCCTTGGTTTGTTATGTAGCAAAAGAGAATGGGAATGGATGCAACGTCCAAGGAGTGTTTTCCTTCACAGAAATTTCCCTGTGAGATTGCCTTCAGGTTCTATGTAAAAGGCACACCCCCTGCAATGGACTGAATTATGTCCCCCCAGAGTTCATATGTTGAAGTTCTAACTCCAATACCTCAGAATGTGACTGTATTTGGAAATAGGGTCTTTAAAGAGGTAATGAAGTTAAAACGAAGTCATTCGTGTGGGCCCTAGTCTAATAAGACTGGTGTCCTTATAAGGTAAGGAAATTTCGATAGACATGTACAGGGGGAAGCTGTGAAGACACAGGGAGAAAACAGCCATCTACAAGCCAAGGACAGAGGCCTGGAACAGATCTTTTCCTCATGGCCCTCAGAAGAAACCAACCCTGCCACCTTGATCTTCGACTTCTACCCTCCAGCGCTGTGAAAAAATAAATTCCTGTTGTTTAAGCCACCCAGGCTGTGGTATTTTTACTACAGCAGCCCTAGCAAACTAATACACCCACCCATGCCCCCTCCCTCATGCACACACAAATATGAGCCTTGTTACTCCTTCAAAAAATGAAAAAAAGAGCTTCCCTGGTGGCGCAGTGGTTGAGGGTCCGCCTGCCGATGCAGGGGACACAGGTTCGTGCCCCGGTCCGGGAAGATCCCACATGCCGCGGAGCGGCTGGGCCGATGAGCCATGGCCGCTGGGCCTGTGCGTCCGGAGGCTGTGCTCCGCAAAGGGAGAGGCCACAACAGTGAGAGGCCCACGTACCGCAAAAAAAAAAAAAAAAAAAAAAAAAAAAACTAAAGTAAAAATGGTTTTGCTAAACTTGAATATCCACCTTTTTTAACAGACCTAGCTTACGCTCAAAGAATGCAGATTTGCTTCTGTTAGGGCAATCCAAATAACATGCAAGAGACTCTAGAAGCAGTTTCCAAGGGAAGAGCTCCCTAAATATTTTGAACAATGACAGCATAATTAGAAAATATACTGCTTCCTTTGGTTAGCACATCGAAGAGAAAAGCCCTATATATATATATTTTCAAACAAAAGTCATTATTCTTTTACCGTTATGTTATTTAATGCATTTTACCTTGAAACATGTTTTTGGGGTAGCTCTAGTCTATGCAAACCTCTATATTAACCAGGGAATAGTGAATAGTGTGGTCTTGGAGTTAAACAAATGCTGACAACAATGCCTCAGGTTCTTTTTATGAGTCCATTTAATCTAACACAGCTCTTCCTTCCCAACTATAGGCCTCCACCCCTGCCCCACTCTGGCATTATTACGTAAGTAGGAAAAAACTTTAATAGCAAAGAAGATAATAAAAAAAAAAAAGAATTTTATTATCTGAATTGATGGGAAAAGAAAGAGTGCCAATTAGACAAAAACCCTAATAAAGAACGGATGAATTTCTGCATTCTCAAATGGTTTCCATTTCATTCCCCCCCTTGCTGTCTCTCACAAGATATACAAGTAAATGAAAGAGTTAGGGCTACACATTTAATAACTGTTGTTTGTTAAAGCACAGAGGTACAACTTCCTGACGCTTCCCTGCCAATTAAACCTCAGGTAAATGACACTTCCATTTTGTGTGAATCTAGAGTAATGACAGTCACTATATTAAAGATTTACGTCAAAACAACCAAAAATGTGACTTTAGTTTTTTAGTTGGTAGAGTACTAAATAAGACAACCCTGTTTCCCATGACTGTGCTTGGTTTGCCTGTAAAAATCAGAGCTATTCCTTTCTAAGACAATGGCCTAGAAAGCTCAAAGAATATTTGCTCTGGGAAGAATTATAATAGTAATTCTTTGGCCTACTCAGCCGAACACAAATCAACAAGTCTTTCTCTAAGTTAGAAGTGTCTTTCTCTAAATGCCCAGGTTAATATCTAATTGTCTCTACATGGTATAAAATGGCAAGGTTGTCATGACAACTGGGTGGAAAGTTTAGCTAGAATAATGTTTTCTTTTAAAAGAATGAAGCAATTTCAAGCTTTTTAGTGCTATATGGAATTATAAAAATTTCTTTATATCCACATTTTTAGATTGCAGGAGGTGACTGATCGTTTTTTAAAAACTGGCTTTAGATTCCTTTAACATGTTTTTTAAAGAGTGTGTTTCTTTTAACTTTGTTTTTTTTTCTGGTAGCAGAATTCTACACTTGTGAATGAAGCAAATAGTTCTCTTGTTCATTAGTTCACTGGACCTAGAGCACCTGAAGAAAATGAATATTTGGCTACCATTCATTTGATTGGTATATTGTAAAACTATCCTAGAAATAAATCTCTGGTTCCTAAATGAAGAGAAACAATACTTTTGCTTTTCTACTTTGCGAGACAGAAAATGAGATGTATATCTTAATATTTTCAAATCCATGCCCACTAACGAGACATGGAATAGCTCTAATCCTTGGAAAGAAACACACATGGTTTTCTCTCTTTTTATTCTCCTCTCTCTTTTTAATAAAATTTTCTTTCTTCTTTTTCGCAGAAAGTCCTTTAATTAGAGTTCCTCATAATTGCATAATGATTTGTAGAGTGTTGCCTTTGGTCATTATATTTGACCATTCTGAACACATAACAGACAGAGTGCTTTAGATAAACTAACTGCTATCTCTATAGTGCTAGTGGTGCTTAGGGGTAGCCAAAGGAGAGGGATATTTTTCAGAATATTTATTTCTGGGAGCACTGGCCTCAAAGTGAGGGGAAATTCTTGTGAAAACCTGCTATAAATTTTGGTATCACTGTAGTTATCTTTCCTATTTCAAGACTTAGTAGAGAAAGGCTCATAAATCAGAGTGAAATAGACTCCAGATTAAAGGGAGCTGGAATGGAAAATGACACCCATCACAAAAGCAGTGCAAGCACTGGGTGCAGGGCTGGGACAGCCAATAGCCGAGGATGGAAGGGAGGGTCAGTGCAGAAGCAACAGGGTTTTCCCACTAGGAATTTGGGGTTAGCTCCAATCTCAGTGCAGGTAGCAGTACCAGGAGGTCCAGAATGAACTAACCGGGGCATCCCAGCCCACGCTTTGCTGAAAAGGGCAATAAGATTTCAAGGGCAGAAAATACAGAGAAAGAACATGTCAGAAAAATTTGTGTTAAGAGTCTGGCCAACAAACAGATTTAGGGGCTGTGTTCCTACCCTTCGGACAAAAACTGATAACAGAAATATCAAGGCCCAAGTTATAAAAAGACTGAGCTCTCTGGTGCTTATGTCTACTCATTTGTTCAAAATCAGAAACCTAGTAGACAGATTTGATTTTCCCATCTTTCCTCATCTTCCACATTCGGTCCTTTACGTATACCGCTGATACAAATACTCAGTCCCTCAACATTTCCAACCCACTATATTCATTGCCTAGGACTCTTAAAACAGAAACACTGATTCCACTTTTTCTCTTTGCTCATGTGTCCTCTACACAATAGTCAGAATAGTTTTTTAAAAACATAATTCAAGTCATTTAATGCCCTTATTTAAGTATCTTCAGTAGCTTCCCATTGCATTTAGAATGCAAGCCAAACTTCCCTTTGGAAATCTCCAACTTTGTCCTCAACCACTTCCCCTGGCTTCCTGTGCTGATAATCACGCTCTCCTCCTTTGGGTTCTAACAACTGGGATGTTGCTGCGTCAGCAAATGGGGCTAAGAAGTCCAGGATGTAAAAAACCAGAACTGTGTAGGTTGGGAACAAGGCAGCCTGACGCCATCTGAATGTAGACTTTTATTCCCTCTTCCCCTGTCACCCCAGTTTTGGGGTTGTATAATAATTCTTCTGCCAATGTCCCCAGAAACATACAAGCCTATGAAGTGACACGGATACAGGGAAAAGGACCTCAGAGTTGTAATCTGTTTTATGGAGAAGAAATGGTCCAAGCTAGAATCCTACGGTCTCTACTGAATCTTGCACCAGAATCTCAGCGGTGCAATTCGCTAACTAAAGTAATTTGAAAGACTCCTACTTAGGAAGAGTGGATTCAGAGTGAAGGCAAGGGAGATGAAGGCAAGGAACACAGTGACCAGAGGAATCAGGAAACAAAAGCAAACATCTCCTCACCGTGCCTTGGGGCTGATGACAAAAACCAGGAGGACCCCTGTTTCTGCAGGCATCATTGCTTTGAAGAAACTTAAGTATATGGCAGAGCAATTAGAAGAAGTACATGGAGAGCGTTGCAAGTGCCCCCCTCACTACCTTAATCAAAATATTTCCCTTTTACAAGGAGCTCATTTAGAGAAGTAATGAGCTAGTGTTACCCCGATTCTCCAGGGTTAGCATTGTGTCATGTGAGTCTGCCAGTGTTTCTTGCTCTAGTTTCAGCCCCCTATTTCCTCACTGCCTAGAGTAGACAAGGCTGTCTCTTAGAAGATGAAATATATTTGCAAATTAATTAACTTTGTCCAGCAACTGGAGAATTAGATTTCTGTTAAGGGTTCTGTCTGACTGATAGATTCTCAAGACATTGAAGGAATTCAATACCATTTTTTTTTCTTTTTACTTTTCCTACCATAGGATCATACAGCTCTCACTGTTCCACTTCTTTCATCCGTATTCCATTATGACCACATTTCACCTACAAAGCCAGTGGAATATGCTTTGGTAGATGACGACTCTTGTGAGGATTTTTAATCTCTATAAACTCCTTATCAATTCATTACAAAACCAAGAAGCTAATAAACATTAGGTTGAAGAGCAGAAGGCAGCTGTATTAGAACAGCACTTTGTAAGGATTTTCTTTCCATGACTGGCCCTTTGTTCTGATTTTGAAATGCACAAGGAAGAGGCCAGTAGAATATAAAATGGAGATAAGAGTTTACAGAATCTTGGATGTGCAGTGTAAGCCCATTAAGGGATTTTTGCAATTAAAAATCTCAGTCAGGAAAATAGCATTTCTGATTCTCTCTTGACCAGTATAAAAGCACAACTGTATACTAATGCGGACATGTTTATCTTCGCTTTGGATTTAAAACAATATGTACAAAGCACTATGTTAATGATGATGGCATGTACAGTCTTAGGGGAGTATTACCCTAATGAAAACAGAGAAAATGGGAAGAGTATTTCAAGGACATGTTTACTCAGATAATGGTTAAAAATGAGGTCCTGAAACATTATTCTTTCCTCTTTATTTTTTCCCCTCTCTCTTTTTTAAAACAAACATCACACAGTGAATGTACCAAAGAATCATGACTTATGCCTATTATCTTATATTCTTAATAATTTATTTCTGGCAAATGAATAAGCAAAAAATATAATCACTAGGAGACCTTATTCAAAATGGTAAATATATGGGCTTCCCTGGTGGCGCAGTGGTTGAGAGTCTGCCTGCCGATGCAGGGGACACGGGTTCGTGCCCCGGTCCGGGAAGATCCCACATGCCGCAGAGCGGCTGGGCCCGTGAGCCATGGCCGCTGAGCCTGTGCGTCCGGAGCCTGTGCTCCGCAATGGGAGAGGCCACAACAGTGAGAGATGCCCGCGTACGGCAAAGAAAAAAAAAAAAGGTGAATATGTGCATGGGACCATTTATAAACACATAGCATACAATCATCAGATATTCAGGGTGAAGAAGAAAAATTGAAAATTAAAATATTTGTGTGTGTGTGTGTGTGTGTGTGTTCATTTTAATTTAATATTGTTGGAAGCAGAATGAAAACAATATAAAGAAAGAATCATAGAGTCAAAAAACCTGCTAGACCGTATATTAACGCATATATGTAGAACCTAGAAAAATGGTACAGATGAACCGGTTTGCAGGGCAGAAATTGAGACACAGATGTAGAGAACAAACATATGGACACCAAGTGGGGAAAGTGGCGATGGGGCGGTGGGGATAGTGGTGTGCTGAATTGGGCGATTTGGATTGACATGTGTACACTGATGTGTATAAAATTGATGACTAATAAGGACCTGCTGTATAATAAATAAATAAATAAATAAAATTCAAAAATTAAAAAAAAAAAAAAAAACCCTGCTAAATAGAATTGAATTTGAGCCCCTTGAAGATGAGAACAGTATCTTTCTATTTTGTACAGCTAGGGTCAATTAAGGTGGCTAAACTACCGCAAACATTCAGTACATATTTGAATGAAGGCAGAAAAGCAGTACATCCTTGGTAGAAGGTTCGGTGGACAGCAATTCTTTTTTCTTTTCTATTCTTATGGAATCTTTCTCAAACTTAAGGGATATTCAGTAGTTGAATCATTAAGATCAACTTCTTGGTATTATGTTAGTCAATTATTTCAGGAAAATGTTGAAACTAAACAGTATAAAGAGTTGTCTACCATTTCTTAATGATTCCCAAAGATACAACCAGGTAAATCTTGTAGCCTCTCCTGAACTAAAGAAAATGAGGCCACTCTAAGAAAAGTAAAGCTTCAAAGTCCCAGAGAATGGTGATTTAAAGCAATGTTTCTCTGTGCATAGGTAGATAAATGGCTGAATGGCAGCAGGAGTGATGTACTGCTGAAAATACCCACTCCAGGATGAAATATGACACTCTTCTTCTCACACTACATACATACTATCATTTTTTTTAAATCATTTTTCACTGTTTGATTCATATGGTTCTTCCATTTGGCAAAAGAATATTTTGTCTCAGGTAAAGTCACCTGAATTTTACTAGCTTTATATGCCAAAAGTTTTCTTTATAAAATGAATAGACATTGTTTTGCTAAATACTCTATTCTATCTCAGCATTCCAAGAGTGGCAAGTCATCTGTGAATTCTGTATCACCATCACTGATTCTAATCTATGATAGGGTATGAAGTTAATGAGAAAAATAACTTGTAAATATCCCTTGCTATGTGCTTTCTTATTGCTTAAGCAGATTTCTCTCCTTGTTCCCCATCTACCATTACACATAAGCCCTGATGCTTAGTGTCCCTGGGAAATGAGAAGATAAAACTTCGGCAAGTTCCTTCCAGACAGGAAAAGGAAAAGGAGAGACGGTCCCCCTTCAGCTGGTGGACTTACAGAAGAAGAAAAAGTAGGCAAGCTAGAGAAGTGGCTTCCAACTTTAATGTGTGGAAAAGGTTATAGAGAAATCTAGAATCAGTAGATATTTTGCTTTTTTTGCCTGGGAAGAGAGAGCTGTGCTGGAAGGCCTTGGTTCAATTCAGGGAAATAGTAATGATCTGGTGAAGAAAATTGGCTAGAGAGATGGTACTGAGACAGGGCTCCCCATCTCTTGTACATGGCATGCAAGGGGCCCAGGCATTTCTATGGGTTCTGTTGAACTGACACGAGGGTGTTGTGAGGGCAGATAAATTACCAGAGGCCCAGGGTTGGAATGAAGAAGCAGAGGGCTAGGACCAGGGTCCAGCAGTCCCTGCCAGCACATCACTCCCAAAGGCCATGCAGGACCAGAGAGTATATCTGTGGTCACCAGCTCAAAGCCCAGACCAGATCAACCGCCTGACTGCAGGAATAAGCTCCACTACTGACATTCAGGCTCATTCCCAAACTCAACTTCCTGCCTTGCATCTAGCAGCCAGATGCCCTGTTAGGCTGCCACAGGAGAAAGCGGTGTGAATGCCACTGTTTGTCTAAAAGATACCTGCATGGATATCCAAAACAGACCGTGTTGACTGGAAGAGACAAAGAGACTTAATGGTTAAACATACACCTCTTCCCCACTCCACCCTAACCTCAGTCTACTGAGCATGGAGAAGACTGGGAGAAATATCAGAGGAATTACAGAAAATTAAAGAAATAACATTTTTTCTTGTCATCTGAGTAATAGTGTGTAAATTTCCAAATCAATTCAACACAACCGTACTATCATATAAATGCAAACTATTCTTTCAACGAGTGCTTTTGTCCTTGAGTTCCTGGAACAGCATCCTGTTCCCCTTATGTTTCGAGAAGGTTGTCAGCATTTCTTCATCACAACTCAACAAAGCACCAGCTGTCATTATCACGTTCAGATATGAAGAAGCAGAACCTCTTTGCGGTCTCCCTCCTTCTCTTTCATTCTGGATCACAGGGAAGGGAAGAGCCACCAGCACATGCTGGCTTCAGAATCATAGGTGTCATTTTTTTTCCCTTAAAAATTAACTATCTTCTAGAAACCACATCATTTTTCTCTTATGAGCTGTTATCAATTTCTCCTCTTTTTTCTCATCTTGACTTTTGTTTCCTCTCCCCTCCCCCCAACTCAAAGCATAAACTTTAATGAAATTTCATGCTCAGCCAACTTCTTTATGGCCACTTAAGAAGCATCAGTGAGGTTATATACCTGCTCTTGGGAGCACTGCTGCCTGTTTCTTATTGCGTGTGGGCGGCAGAGAGTAAAGAATGGTAAAGCACTAAGCAACAGATCCCTTCCACCCTGGAACTTGTTCCCTGTCCAGCACAAAATATCCCATCCTCGTTTACAAAGAATAAGAGAGACTGACTTCTGAGCTTCTGTATTGGAGTCTGCAGTTTAAAATTTCCCTGTGACTTGATTCATTCATTCATTCATTCAATCTAATTCATAATCTTGCTTCATTCTTTGATTAATCCTTTGTTCTTGGTTCCTGCTACTAATTTTTAAAAACAAATTTTAGTTTCAACATACTGCATTTTTTGCATAAGTGCATCCTTCTCTTTCCTTACAGTACCTTTTACATCCAAAACAAGATACCTCTGTAGTTCCGTGACTTTTTAAACATTAGCGTGTCTCTTCATTTTTTTTTCTTAATCGTTGAAAATAGTGCATGCAATAAACCTCACAGTTAGATATATGTCTCATACTCTAGTAACATTTAAATACAGAAAACAATTTTATATTGCATATTAAACTATTTGTATTTTAAATTTCTTTCGCCTAGGTTAAGCTCACTTATCAACCCTTGTGTGTTGCGATGTATAAAGATGCTAATTGCATTATGCTGCTAGTGGCATTATGGTTTTAAACCAGTGGGCTTAAGAGTAAAAATTAGGATTATGTTTTATCAATGGCTGGGTGATCTTCAACAAGTCACTTAACCTTTTTGAGCCTTAATTTCCTCTGGAAAATTAACAAGGTATTACTTTTACTAACAACTTCTTCACAAGACTGTTGTGAAGGTTAAATGAGAAAGGGTATGAGCGCTTTAAAATAATAACATATGGAAAAGCAGAGTTCTTTTTGATCATATCACCCTTAAAAAAGGCAAGAAACCACAGAGACTGAATTGCAAATTCAGAATCAGAGAGAACTACTTCTGCTGAATAGTATTGTCGTGAATGTATTTTTTAGATGTTTATTTTTGCCTGTGCGCAGACCCGGCATCACCTTAATCGGGACGCCTAGACTATACCTCCCTATTAGTAAAAAAATATCAAAAGATATCATATGAAGGAAGGAGTTATAAGTTGAGCATATTTTATACAGTATATGCTGTAAGTTTTGTGTGACATCTCTTAAAAGCTTCTTCTCCACCTAAGAGTTCTCCTTGCTGCCCTGTACCTCTTAATAGGAGTAAATTAAATAGTAAAACAAATACAATCAAACAATTTAGAATTAAGTAGCCCCTGTTACATGCCTTACTTTTTAGGATAGAGAAGCAGCATAAGGTAAGATGTCTATTATTAATGAGTCTACATACTATTAAAAATTATAAAATAGTATAATCTCAGGATCTTAGAGTTCTTTAAATAAGCCATTCTAAGACATGACTCCCTTCTAGAATGGGACCCCCTGATCCATTGTTCAGCTAACTCTTAGATACCTCCTGTGACAGGGATATTATTACCTCACAAGCCAGACTATTTCCCCTTTTGGCTGCTCTGAATGAATTTTCCTTACGTTAATGCTCCCAGTAGCATGCACCTCTCCATCTAAATTCTACCCTTTGCGGTTAGACATTTAAAAGCTTTATCGTGAAACTGATGGGTGAATGCACTAATTGTTCACAGAAGGGAAGGGAGAAGCTAGGACTGTAGCAGGTAATAAAAGCTTAATCCGGGCTTAGAAGAATGCCCAGGATTTAAATACTTAAAGGGGAACAACACATAATCCAATACAGGGAAGAACACAGTTAAGGCTCAGGGACAAAACTGAAGGCGAGAGGCTCAGGGATCCCCTCTCTCAGGACAACTTGCACTTTGGAAGGAGCTGACTGCACAGATCAACACTTTGGTTAGCAATGAGGACCAGGTCTAAGACTGGTAAAGATGGCAGTACTTCTGCAAATTTCACTTGACCCCTAAACTCTCCCTCTGAAATAGAGGGCGACATTCCATATTTTTGGAAGTCCAGAAATACTTCAGAGTGGAATTTTCTGCGTTAGGTAGTAATTTCATATAATGTCACCCACCGAGATTTGTAGCAGCCCTGTATTTTTACACACCAGGGAACAATTAAGTTGTATATCTGGTCCTATGATTTTGATAAACTTAAGACAGTAATGAGTCACAGGTGTGGTTATGGCAGATTTGCAGAGCTCCTGAGGGGAGAGTTGGGGTGAGTCACATCCTACAGAATAGATCTCACCTGATGACCAGTGCTGAAACCCAGAATGTTAGTGAATTTTCAGTAGCAGTGACCAGCAGGTCTGTATCCTAGAAACTCAGGAAGCATTTACAGTGTCTAGGGATACGTACACATTTTAAAATTCAGAATAAAGTAAAATACTACTGACTCATAGAGCAAGGAAGAGATTGCCTCATGTGAACTACAAAGATAAGAATTACATCCCTATTTTAACCCATACTCTGTCTTCCAAACCATTCTTGAATTGTTTTGGCAATTTTTCCAATCATCTCAGAAAAGGCTTTCGAATGTAATATTTTCCCTCCTAGACCATGAAATTTGTACCTTCTGAAGATACGCACAAGTCTTATTAGGTTCAGGAGACTAACATAAACTCATCTTTTACCCAACATATCCTCGCTCCCACTCCCCCCCCCCTCAAAAAAAACCTACAAGAGGTGTGGAGTTAAAGTTGACAGGTTGACAGCTTGAAAAACCCAATGGAAAAATTGTTTAGAATGGTTTATTGCGAAACACAGATTTAAGAAGATAAATCTTTCTGGATGTGATAAGTGTACCACCATTCCCTATAACTTTATTGGCCTCAATATTCTGGCTGTGAAATTAATCAATATTCTACTATGATAAGGAGCTTCCAGTTCTCTATTTGATGAGTTGTAATACTCTGTAGAATGGAGAGATTTATATCTTAGAACTCAAAACATAAGTGCAAACATTTTTATTTGCTTATATGTGTTTGTTTTTCTTAGTATTTTTGATTGGCAATAAAACATGTAAATATTATCACATAGCACGTGGTACTAAAAGAATACACTGACAACGGTTGGTATTTCAAATTATTCGGGATTCTCTCTTGATTCTATAATAGGAGGTTGAGTTTGTGACTGTATTATGAGTAGATGTAAAATAGGTGATATGTGATGAAGAAGAGGACTTTGGGTCAGGAGTTGGATGAGTGGCTTACTAACAAGAGTAGCCACCATTTCTTGAAGGCTTACTATATGCCAAGCACTGTGTAGTTTCCAGACGTCATCTTGTTTAAACCTCAAGACAACTCAGGAGGTAAATACTGATATGTCCCTAATGTACAAAAGAGAAACCGAGGCTAAAGTGATTAAAACAGAACTCCTTTGAGGTCATCCAGCTATAGAGTTGGAGTCAGACTTCAATTCCAGGCTGTCAGACCCCAAAGCCTTCACTTTTACCTCCCCTGTAATCACTGAATCTTGTCATTTGCTTACTGTGTGACTATTATCCTTCCTGTGCCTCTATTTCCTCATCTGTTTAATGGGGATGATATAATAGCAGCCCTGTTCAATCCATACAGTTGAAGTGGAAAGGAAATAACACTGTATACATGAAAGTCCTTTGTTAACCGTAGAACATAAAGACGTTTTAATACTGCTGCACTGACCTAGAGTCTGTCATACAGGGTGAAGTAAGTCAGAGAGAGAAAAACAAATACCGTATGCTAATGCATATACATGGAATCTAAAAAAAAAAAAAAAAAAATGGTTCTTTAGAACCTAGGGGCAGGACAGGAATAAAGATGCAGACATAGAGAATGGACTTGAGGACACTGGTAGGGGGAAGGGTAAGCTGGGAGGAAATGAGAGAGTAGCATGGACATATATACACTACCAAATGTAAAATAGATAGTGGGAAGCAGCCGCATCGTACAGGGAGATCAGCTCGGTGCCTTGTGACCACCTAGAGGGGTGGGATAGGGAAGGTGGGTGGGAGGGAGATGCAAGAGGGAGGGGATATGGGGATATATGTATATGTATAGCTGATTCACTTTGTTATACAGCAGAAACTAACACACCATTGTAAAGCAATTATACTCCAATAAAGATGTTTTAAAAAGTACTGCTGCACTTCTTATTATTTCACTAAAGTAAAATGAGGAAGTTTTGCAAGTTGAAAGTTCATTCTCCTTTGACCATTCTCCTTTAATACAAAACGATCTTCTGAGATTTCTGTCAAGTTCTGTCTATACGTGCTATTACCCATCCACAAAGTAGGTACCTGAGCATGTGCGGTGATTCCCGGGGCACCTCCTTCTGTGGCCTGCAGATGTCCGAAATATCCCAGGGGAGCTTAGGGCAAATCTCAGGAAGGCTTAAGACAAATAGAGGCGTGGCCTCTAAAAGCAAATCGAAGAGCTGGGATTCAACTGGTGCTAGAGAAATGTATTAGTTGTAAAAAATACTGGAAAATTTCGACTTCAACTGCAGAAATAAAGCCACTGCCTTGAGTCGCCTGGTGCCTCTGCCCCATCCCTACTTCTCAGCTGTGGCCACCACAACCCCTCCCCTGGGACCTCCCAGACCTCCCATGCTCCAGCAGCTAAACTAACCTTGGGCCCAGCAAGGGGTCTCTGGGGCTCTGGACTATAACTATCTCTATTCTGATTAGTTGGTCCTCAAGCCACTCTGGTTGTTAAATGTTTTTTTTTTTTTTAATAATTTTTCTTTTCTTTTTTTTTTTTTTTCGGTACGCGGGCCTCTCACTGTTGTGGCCTCTCCCGCTGCGGAGCTCAGGCTCTGGACGCGCAGGCCCAGCGGCCATGGCTCACGGGTCCAGCCCCTCCGCGGCATGTGGGATCTTCCCGGACCGGGGCACGAACCTGTGTCCCCTGCATCGGCAGGCGGACCCTCAACCACTGCGCCACCAGGGAAGCCCTGTTTTTAATATGCACTCTGGAAATATTTTTGATGAAAAGTAACATTTCTAACCTTATCATTCGTCTGTTTGCATAATATTATGAATAAGAGTTAGTAGATTCTTTTCATGGGTAGGGAGGGTAGTTGCTCTCCAAGCCGCCAGGCTGCCTCTGTCCGCACTTTCCCACTCACCCCTCCGGAGGGGTGCGAGGAGCATGCGGCTTGTAGGAGCCTATTTGTTCGTTGCCTCTCCTCCTTGAGGGCAAGAACGTTTTTTCCCTAGTACCTAGTACAGGGGCTCAAACGGTGGTGACAGTGAGATAAAGCATTAACACTGGGACAAGAGAATGGGGAGGATGGAGAAAAGACCGTGTGTGAACAGGGCAAAACAGCAGGCCTACTGACGTTGTCCTAAATGCAACCCAGCTAACCTTACAGTCAGAGGTGGAACTCCTGATTTTCGGAACATTTTTAGACAATCTACTTCTGTGCATATTCTCTGTTAGTATAGATTCAGTTAAACATTCCTGTTTCATACCATAATTGAGAAACCCTGGGGTTTGCCTCAGATGTATTGAAGATAGCACAGCATCGAATAACAGACAGACGTGAGTTTAAATTCTGTTCCCACTTAGAAGGCATGTGATCTCCGGTAAAAAACAACAACAAAAACAAAACAAAACAACAAACAAACAAAAAACCCTGCAACTCACTGAGCTTTAATTTCCTCCCACGGAAAATGGGATTCATCATACACACCTAATTGTATGAGACGTCATGAAAACCAAAATGTGCAAAGAACTTTAAGTATTGTCTGGTCTTCAGTGAGTGATGGGTATCTTCTTTTTACATGGCACTTTAGAGTTAAGCTTGTATATTATTTATTATAATATTAGGAAAATTATTAGGAAAGCAATGGAAATTCACACTTTTAAAGAGAGGAACCTGAAACTCAGATTTATAAAGTGACTAACCCAAGATCATAGAGCAGTAAGCAGAAATGGCAGGACTGGAGTGATGCCTCGTTTTGTGTGTTTTTGAGTCAGTGGGACTCTCATCTTACATTGTTTAGGGTCCTTCAAAAGAAAGTGGTAGAGTTTTGCTTCACTGGGACAGCAATCACACCCTCTACAACCCTGCGTCTTGCTACCTACAGAAGTTGTCTTCTGCTGTGGTGGAGAGGGCATAGGATGCAAAAGCCACAAACAGTGTTAAAGGTTGCACTCTCCTTGCTACAACTTTGTGATCCTGGGTGAAATGCATCTCTTCTTGGGGTCTTCATATCATCTCGAAATGGATGTGTCATGAGGATTAGTTTAGGTAGCATATATCCGAGAGGTGTGTGAATTCTGAATTACCACCTCGGTGTCTGTGATGTCACCTGCATCACCCCACATGGCACAGTGTGCGTGCCTCGGAAGACACAGGCTTCTGCTTACTGGGCATTCAGCTTCATCATAAAAACATAGGTCCTTTGTGGGCTGTGACTCTTACTTCTGATTCTAATGGGCGAGATTAAAGGACAGTATGAATTGCTTTTATCTTCCTGAAAATAATTACTTTGAGAATATTATTATGCCCTCTTGATACTAGAAGTCCGAATGTGAACTAGGGGAGACTCAGATTGCGGATATGCAACCTATTATATGGGAGACACATGCCAGTCGGGTTATTCATCATCCATTTTTACATGGTGTTACTGTTGCTGTCACACAGCTGCTGTGCTCTAGCCCGGTGTTCACATTGCAATGGGGGCAAAGAGGCTTCTAAGTATGCTAAATGCACTGTGCAGTAATTGCTAATTCAGTGTATTTGGATCCACTGGGGTTGGAGGCATTACCAAAATAGGCATAGTGAAGCAGGTTGTCATTAGCAAACTCTCTGACTTTTAAGGTAAAACGGGATCTTATGAAGCGGTTGTTTTCTAATTTCACTACAGTGGAATTCAGTTCATTTCAGGAAAGCCCTGTGCTGGGTGGTGAAGAAGGAAATAAAATAAACGCTAGTTCCTGGTCCTGATGTAATGTTTATTTTAGTGGAGAAGACACAAATGCATGAACAGAATTTTTCCATAGGTCCATCCTAGACCTGAGTGTTCAAATTCTGACAAAATCATATTTTGATATAAGGGATTTTGAACAGAACCTTTCAGCGTATTCACCTGGTTATAGGGAAAGAATCATACTTTCTCTTTGTAGCAGACACAGTCAAAGCCCCACGCACAAGCTTCTTAGCCCATCTGGGGAGTCATCAGGGGCTGCCATGGTCAATACCCTGACCTCGAACACATGTGTTTCTCTGCCTGCCTTCTTTGGCCCTAGGAATGTTCTTCCTACACGCGGGACAGAACAGTAGTGCAGAGAAGTTCGTGCTCCTAGGAGTAATGGTCAACCAAGGAGAGATGGGAGTTGGTGGAGAGATACTTCATTTTCCTTGCCTTTCAGTGGAACAGTTCTGAGGTGTATTCTACAGAGCCTCTCAGAGGTCTCAGCAGGACTGAACCACCACTGCTCACAGGGCTCCTGTGTTTCTTGATGGACTCTTTGTTGGTTTGTACCCAAATACTTTTCCCAGAGCCATATTTGGGAACAACCCAAACTAAGCCACCTTTATTTTCTTGAAAATAATTTTAGTTCTGAGAATTTAAGCCAGTGGATATAAAGCCCACAGGTGCTCAGTAACTTACCGGTCTATATTTTTCACGTTTTAATCTCCTCAAGCATACTGTATGCATTTAGAGACTAGGCACTGAGTGTTGATCCTTAGTTTCTGCTTCTCCTTGAACCCTGATGACTTCCTCCCTGCCACTGAATTACGCACTTACTAAAAGTCATCTCCCGAATACCCTAGAATTGCTTGGATTTTAACCCTATCACCTTAGCTCACTTTGTGTTCCACCTGCCAACCTGGACCCAATATCTGACACCTTGCCTTTTACTTCTCTAATTACAGATTGTTCTTTTGGCGCTGACCTTTGGTTTATAACTCTTCTCCTCTACTAAAATATCAATTTGACATTCAGATTATTTCCAACTCTGGCCATTACAAGGAACACTCCAGCCCAAACGAGAACTGCTCATAACCCTTCACACAGGTAACGCGCCAAAGGTCACTGCCGCAATGTATCCCCAGACCCCTGCAACTAGGCAGGAGTGTTTTGCTCAATATTTACTGATGATGACGTAAAGGAAAATTATGCCCAAATAATTGATATGCATGCTCTGGAAAAAATAGGCAAGCGTGTGATTTTTAGAGAAGCGGGGAATTTCTAAAACCTATTTATGAGGATGCTTTCCTTTCAAAAGTCACCTCATGAGGGAGATGTTCAGTCAGAGATTAGCCACACTGGACAGGATGGTCCTGGTAGATGACAGAATCAAGAAATCAGGGACTGGGAGACCAGATGCTTATAATAAAGGAGAGCAGGCCTCCATCAGGACAAGGGGGAGAAAATAATGAGGTCCAGATTAAAGGATAGTCAGCTATCAGAAGCGAGGGAAAGAAGGAAATAAAATAACCTGAAGACTGTGATACACAATACGATACACTATGATAAATAACATGCTCTTTCACTGAATCTTCAAAAACCCTGTATTTACGGGGGCTTCCCTGGTGGCGCAGTGGTTGAGAGTCCGCCTGCCGATGCAGGGGACGTGGTTCGTGCCCCTGTCCGGGAGGATCCCACATGCCGCGGAGCGGCTGGGCCCGTGAGCCATGGCTGCTGAGCCTGCGCGTCCGGAGCCTGTGCTCCACAACGGGAGAGGCCACTGCAGTGAGAGGCCCTCGTCCCGCAAAAAAACAACAACCAAAAACCCTGTATTTATAGGTACTAGAATCTCCACTTTGCAGTTGGGGGAAGAAATCTCAATTAAATTACTCATTCATGTTCAGATAGGAGGTGACAGGGTCTACGGAGCTATTTGACTCTGTAGTCAGTTCTCTTCCCAATATCATACTTTAAGCAAACATTTTAAAAGCAATCATTTCACTGTATATGTCTGCATCAAAACAGTGTTGTGCACCTTAAATAATACAGTTTTTATCTGTCAATCATACCTCAATAAAACTGGGGAAAAAAAAAAAGCCAGTCAAAATGATTAGCCAGGTCAAGGTCCCTGCATTTAGAGGTACATATGTATCCTTGGGCAGAAGTTGGCTAACCCAAGAGTATAGGCAGCCCACAGATGCAAAAAAGTAGGCAGGTGTGCCTGAAAAAAAAATGCCTGTTGGTTCTGACAGATGGGGAGGACCCAAAATGACTAACTTCTCTGAACTGAGAAGACTCAAAAGTGTACTATACACCCTTTCCATCACTCTCCACACCCTGCCATCCAAGGCATCTATGATGAAACCAATATTACTTATAAGTGTGTGTGTGTTTTTTTTTTAATGAAGTTAAAGAAGTTATATGTAGTGAAAGCTCCATGTTCTCACATGACAGTAGGCTCTAGTGGCTAAGGAGATGCTGAGGCAGCAGGGATGGCACTCAGGAAGCCTGCTGAGAGTCTGGGTAAGTGGGCATGAAAGTGGCGTATCAGCATAGGAGCTTCATTCAGCAAGAGTAAATGGAAGATAATATGGTTTGGGGGAAAGAATCCAAACTAGAAGATTATGGGCTCTAGGCTATCACTGACAGTCCGAGTGCATTATTCACTGAATGCACATATTCACAATGGCTGAAAATGCTGCCTGGGCCAAGAGACCCAAGAAACGTTGTGCTTCCTCCTGGATTTCTGTATAAACGAAACCAAAAGCATGACCCCTCCCTGCACTGCAAACAAAGCCAAACAAAACAAACAGGGCAACGATGCCTGGGTGCCTCCTGCGTTTGCTCTCACTCTCCAGGATACAGAAGGGAGCTGGACAAGAGCCAGACTAACTGGCGTGGTTAGGGTAAAGGGGTTTCCCCGGAAGATGGCACAATTAAGATTTCTCGATTTGTTAGGATGGCAGCTGTGCAAAGAGATGATGGAAGTGTATATTTTCCCTTAAATTACATTTAAATAGTAACTGGAAGTGAGTGACCAAAAATTCCACAAAAAGTTTCAAATTTCAAAGTACTGCCCCAGGCACCATGCAGTTAGTAAAGCCCGTGCTTTCAGCCTATATCCACACACACACATTCATGCATTTGTTCCTCAAACAACCTTGCACTGACTTCTGATTAAGTTCCTGACACACAGGTGTTGAGATTAGGTTTTAGGATACAGAGGTAGACAAGTTCTTTCCTCAGAGGGCTCAGCAGACTTAAGGAGTAAAGCAAGAAAATATATAATTACAATATAGTGTGATGATTGCCATTAACTGAAGGCTGCCTCCAAACCATGAGGGTTCGTGGGAAATAAATCCCAAATTGATTTGGGGGGAAGGTATAATAAAGTGAGTTTTCCATTATGTGGCCTTGTACATGCTTTCCTTTTTATATTTCCTTTTCAATTCCACATTGACTTTAAGTGGAACAATAAAAATAGTGAATAGTGGATTCAAGCAGTATAAAAATGAGCATTTAGCATGCCAAGAAGTTTTTTTTCAATGCTATTAATATGGTGATTCTCTATTCTTGTAGATTCCTACATATACAAATTTATATTTTGCATACTCTTTTCCTTTCCTGGTAAATACTTATCATAATATATGGCATTTAATTTTTTTAAACGCACAGTGCATTTTGTTTCAGAGCTTATAATACTAGAGTTTTGGGGGCTTTTGAAAGCTTAATTTCTCAACTTTGACCTTGCATCAACATGAGATTTTGAATTTAATAATATATTGCATTTTTATATGCTCTTCATCACCACGGATCCAATCATGCCTTATTAACTACAATGAATGTACCAGATAGAAAATAATGTTTTAAACAGCAGTGTAGTCATCCCAGAAGCTATATCTCAATGCCAAAGTTAAAACCTTTCCTAGGAAAGAAGAATTAATGAAATCTGATGAGGAAAATTCCAAGACTGATCTAGCAAGCTTACCTTATAATGTATATGTTACACCAAAATGCCTATTTTAGAAAAGTTTGAAAAAGTCTCAATAAAGTTATTGTTCATATTTAATTGTAAAGGTTAGCACTCTAATAAATCATAAATGAATGTAGTTAGAATGATTCAAGGGATACATACTAACTTAATATTTCTTATAATTCCTATGTTTCTGTCAAAAAATTAGTATATAAATGTGTTTAAAAAACATCTCCATCAAATTAATAACATTTAGAAAAACACTTCAGGGGGATTTTGACAATGATTTTTTTTTTTGCGGTACGCGGGCCTCTCACTGTTGGGGCCACTCCCGTTGCAGAGCACAGGCTCCGGACGCGCAGGCTCAGCGGCCATGGCTCACGGGCCCAGCCGCTCCGCAGCATGTGGGATCTTCCCGGACCCGGGCACGAACCCGTGTCCCCTGCATCGGCAGGCGGACTCTCAACCACTGCGCCACCAGGGAAGCCCCTGACAATGACTGTTGAGGAGAATTTGGATCATCTGATGTAATTTAGATAGAATAATTCAGAGATATATTTTGTTGCCCCCTTTTTTTCACTGTCAATTTCCCTGCGGCAGGTATAGATATTAGAAATCAAGTTGTTGTCTTCCTCCTGGGTTTGAAAATGAAATGTCTCTCTTTTTTATTTCTTGAGTAGCCATCTTATCTGTCCCTGCAGCTTCACTTTGCACCCTAATATATTCAAGTCAAACCCGCCTTTAAAATGCAGGAGCCAACCCTCACTTGCGTTGAATTTTTCAGCATTTGCTTTCTCATCAGATTGTTACTCCACAATGTCAGAAAGCTTTCAAGGTTTGTCTTGAACGACCAAACTCAAAGGCACCCATTGCTAAGTCTGATCCTGAAACCACAAAATCAAAATGCTTCCCATTCCACCCACATGGTTTGCCTGCTGCTTTACAACCAAACAAGCAGCAATTACTAGAAGATGGTTTATACTTACTTTTCAGCCAATTTTTTAAAGTTATAAAAGCAATGACACAGATACATTTTACACTCACATGCATTCAAACAGTACGTTTATGAAGACCCTTTTGCCCTAAAGATTTCTGTTTCTCAGTCTCCTTGGGTGGCTTAACATGTTTCCTTGGAGTCCAGAGCATTTCTGAGCACCCTATTGAAGACTGTCTTCAGTGTTGGTTTACTAACAGGACAGGCAAGGTCGTCAACATCCTGGGACTTCACTATCTGAGGACATACTCCCTTGACTTGCTCCCTTTTCTCTTCCTTTGCTTCTCTCTGGCTCTTTATTCTTTCTCCCTCCCAGACTGACAGAAGTCTCCCTCCCAGACTGACAGAAATCCTCAAGGAATTACGGATCCGAGGCTGCCTTGAAGCAAAAAGTAAATGGAATAGAAATTGCACCTAGTACAAATCACCAAAATCAAAAACTGTTATTAAATTCCTCCAAAGTAGGAACATCAGAGTTTGGGTCATGTATTCAGAAAAATATTTGCCTAATTCTAATGAGAGAAGTGAAGTCAGGCTAAATCTAATATCTATTTCAAAAGTGACAAACCATTTGAATTACTGAAAAAAACGAATTTAAGTGTTCTATTCATTTAATATGTCTCATAGAATATGCTTTCTGAGTACAATTTTCAGATTTTTCCCCAAAGCCAACATCAAAACCCCCCACAAAATGTGCATTTCAAATACATTAATAATTTTGTCTCTTTTCTAGTTTTGTAATTAATCCACATGACATAATGTCTTGAGGTTTAAAAAAATAAAAGGAAAACAAACAGAAGTGAAATTGTGATGGGAGCACCACCGACAGGGGATATGGTAGAGGTTTTCCTAATATGGGTTATAGAATTAGCACAGAGGTAAAATACGGTAAGGACGAAAAATTCAATTACTTGCACTGCTGCTGAAAATATTGTACTAAAGTGGAGCCTCTGACCAACTCTTGATAAGACTAGAAGAGGAGGGAACGTGTGGAAAGTACTTTGATTGCATTTGATCCTAATTCCTATTGAATATCTTTATTTTTTAATTAATTTTTATTGGAGTATAGTTGATTTACAATGTTAGTTTCTGCTGTACAGAAAAGAGAATCAGTTATACATATACATATATCCACTCTTTTTTAGATTCTATTTCCATATAGGTCATTACAGAGTATTGAGTGAAGTTCCCTATGCTAAACAGTAGGTTTTATTAGTTATCTATTTTATACATAGTAGTGTATATATGTCAATCTCAATCTCCCAATCTTTCCCTCCCTCCCACTGAATATCTTTATGTGATCATAAGGTAGTTTCTAGAACAGACATGAGAATACTCCATCTGCTCATTGAATTCATCTACCAAAAGTATATGATGGTTTTAATTGTGACCAATAAGAAATTGGATTGGACTGGAAGTAGTTATAGGACCCTTAGGAGAAAGGGCCATTGTGATATAGAACAGGAGAAGGAAGGAAAGCAGAGAAGTATGTTATGTTACGTTATAGTATTTTTATCTTACCTTATTACAAAAAGAATTTGTGGTGATTCACAAAGATGTCGACATAGCAAATAACAGTAAATATAAGCCCCAAATGAAGTTAATACCACAATGTGTGGCATGAATTCCTATATTGCACACATTTTAATGAGAGTCACAAATTTAGATTTAACTTTCTAGAAAAGGAAAGCAGGATCAGTTAAAAGATTGAAAGGAAAGTCATAAACTCTTCCAGATACATAGTACAGAAATGGCTCCTAGTGAAGACAAAGAAATATGCCAAGCCTCAACAATACCCTACATATAAGGAAAGCTAAGGATTTCGTAGGGATATTTCTTGTCTTGTGATGTCCCTTATAGCACATGATATTATATCAAAATGAAATTCACTTACAGAAATATTTTGAAGTTGGTTCCATTATAAAATGATTGTTTCTCTCTGTTGAGCCTTTAAAACCATTCAGGGATAATGATTTTGAATTCACATTCCATAAAAAAGCACCTGAAGGAAAGCTTGTTTCTGCTCCCACATATGTATGGGGTTGTATGGGTTTAATGGAAATAGGACTGACATTCTGTAAAACTTAAGGAATCAACAAGGTAGGGTCCTGAAAAACTACAGCCGTGTCTCTATCAGAGGTAAATAAAGCTGGATTCACACAAAAGCTGTTTCCCAAGGGAGTAATTTTGTATAGAGATTCAACATAGAATCCATCCTCCAAACAAAATTGTTTAAAATTACTGAATTGCTTAAAATATCTGCAGCTAAAGAAGATGAGAAATTATAGAAATGGTTTGAATCATTATTTTCCGAGAAGAAAGACATGATTAAGTTAATACAATTGCACAAGCATCTCGTGCTCATATTTCAAAAGTCATGCAATAAAATATGAAAAGGGAGACATAAAGGTAGATACTATATATGCTGTGAAACAAGTGTCAAGAAGGCTTAAGGCCAGAATGAGCTTCAGTTTCGTGGAATATCCTAAAATCAAAAAGAGAAAGGTGCCTATATTTGTGAGGTTTATTCAGAAAAGCTTGTGGCTAGGGAAGATAGTGACCTAGCAACAAATGGAAGAAGGAAGCCAGGATATTCAACTCCTGTGTTTCATCCATCTTCTCTAGCAAGAAACTAAATCTTCGCAGTAGAGGAGGTAGGATAAACACTGTAAAATTGAATTAACATCCCGGCAGATGAGGCTGCAGTAAATTATTACCTGGGTAATTTAAATGTCTTCAAATTTCCAGACCCAGAAAGATTTTATTGCAAGAATGTAAAAGCATGGGCAGTAAATCATAGAAATTAAAGTGGGACAAAAATCCCAATTTTAAGAAATGGGAAAAATTATGGATTGATGAATGTAATGTTGATTTCTAGCAAAATTCTAGAATGAACTGGAAGACAGGTTATTTGTGAGTGCTTAAGAGTTTATTCCTAGTTATGATGCAATGAAACTTATTTCTGTTTTCCATAAGCAGCAAATCAGGAGAAGTCTTTTGATCCTTTTATCTTTATTTCAACCAAGCATTTGAAAAAGCACGTGGAAAAAATAAAGAAGAATATAGTCTGGACACTAGTTAACTGTAGATGATTGACTCATAGATGTCAAATTAATCGAAACACTTAATGCCCTCTCCTCCCAACATGTTATACTGATCACTGGTGAAATGCAGACTGAGGTATGTGTCTCAAGATGTGCCATAGGACATCTATGTCTGTATCTATACCTATAGCTACATCATCTATGTCTTTCTCTATCAATGGCTTGCAGGTAAACAGAAAGTACCCATGAAATTTGTAGGTAACACTACACTGGAATGGATGATGGAATTAGAAAATGATCCTAAAATATAAAATCATTATTTTTTTTCACTTATCATCAGACATACTGGAACTTTCAATTTGAGAGTCTATTATGTACCACTCATACTTATATGCATGTGAATACAAATATAAAAAAGCCAGCCCCAGCCCTTAGGATGCTCAAAGCCTAAAGAGAGAGATGTGCTTGAAGAGATAACGCAAGTAACAAAGTGATGTAGCAGGAGAGAAACGGTGCCGTGGGAGCCCAGAGGAAATGGGGTGCAAGGAGTTAATGACTGGAAGGGTACCATCAAGGAAGTAAGTCTCCAGCCAGGTGGTGCTAAGAAAAAACCGAGCAAGAGAGCTGAGGGAAGAGCTAAATCAGACTCCATCTGTTTCTTCAACTTTAACCTTTGCTTTTTGTTGCTTTTGTTATTATAATCATACATAATGGCCTGCCTCAGGGAACCCTGCTCACCTGTGAATGGCTACGAGAAAAAAGAAACTGACACAGCCCCTCACCCAGGCTGGTCATTCGAGTAGATACTTCGCAAGACTGATGGCCCTTTTATTTAACTTCCTCACCGCCTCTCCCTCTCTGATTCTATAAAAGAAACTGGCATCCAGACCCAGATAAGATGGTTTTTCAGAGACACTAGTCTGCCATCTTCTCGGTCTGCCGGCCCTCCGATTCATTGGTCTGTTGTATGGCGAGCAGAGTAAGCTTGGACTCGGTAACAAATCTGGCTTAGCCAGCCAGGAGCCTTGCTGATCGTGGCTAGCCTGCCCCGGTCAGGGAATGTTGGGGCTAGACCCTAGCAGCTGCCAGGACCATTTGTCCTGAGCATCTTACCTCCAAAGTTCCCTGAAGCGGCACCGGCTACCCCGGCGCTTGGCAGTTGAGGCAAGGAACCAACAAACTTCCATCTGGGGAAATTCGGCTCCACCTGGGGAACTTCGGTTCTAATTTGGGGAACTTCGATTCCATCTGGGGCTATGAGTCGATGGACTCGATTAGACTCTGGAGGGTAAGTCGCTCCAGCATGCATGCCGGGAACATATTCCCACCTCAATCTGGGCTTTTCCTTTACGGGACAAGCCAATCTGGTTGGGGTACCCTGCCGGAGGGGGGAATTATTAGACTACCTGATTCTGGGAACCGGTTCGCTGGGAACAAGTTCGTTGGTTTTATAGGGTAAGTCTACCTGATCTGGGAACTAGTTCGTTGGTTTTGTCTCGGTTTTGTGTGCATCGATGCTAGAATTTGTTTGTGCCTTTTGTGTTGGAATTTGCGTCTTTTGTGTCTTGGTGTTATCAAACTTTTGAAAGTGGAAAATACTCCGTCTATCCTGAAGGAGAGCTCTTTGGGGAATATGTCAGATAAATGGGCAAAACATAGCCGTGAGCTTAAGAAAGACATGATGTACTATTGTAACAGGGTGTGGACCCAATATATGTTAGGATCAGAAGAACGATGGCCCCTGAAAGGCTCACTCAATTATTATACAATCTCACAGTTAGAAGTGTTGTGCAAAAGAGCAGGGAAAAGAGATAAGATTCCATATGTAGGAGCATTTATGCTACTGCATCAGGAGGAAAAGAAGTCAGGGCTGCCACCTTATGGTGCAGTGGTCTGAAAGGAAACCCAAGGGGAAACCTGTTCTACAAGGGGAAGAGGGAGAAAATGAGAGTAGGGACATGTTACTTCAAAATCTAAAGCCCCTCCGGCCTATCCAGCTCCCCCATTGGCCGAGCAGGCTGCACCGGCAGTCGTTCCATCTGCCCCCGCCAGGCCGCCAACATATTCACTGCCTCCTGTTTCCCCTACCCAAGGGGATCAAATAGAAGTTTCTACGGTAACACACCCAAGGGGATCAAATAGAAGTTTCTATGGTAACACCCGGGGCACAGGGACCTGGTTTAGCATCACCATCTAAGACCCGATAGGGCACCTAATTTGGACCGAGAGACACTTCTGCAGCAGGGCAATTTCCCTTGCCCCAATATCTTGTAAGAGGCCAGGGGACTCCCTGGGACTTGAGGCATCCGATTCTGATTTCCCCACAGGAGCCAGGGTAACATGGACAGTGAGGAACAAGTTGATTGATTTTCTCATAAATACAGGTGATCTTAAGAGGCTTATAAATGTTAAAGGGGAAACAAAGTCGTCCCAGGAGACGCTTGCCTGTATCTTTGAAATGTCCTATCTGGTCTTCTCAAAAACCCATTGTCGGGCTTCCCTGGTGGCGCAGTGGTTGAGAGTCCGCCTGCCGATGCAGAGGACACGGGTTCGTACCCCGGTCCGGGAAGATCCCACATGCCGCGGAGCGGCTGGGCCCGTGAGCCATGGCCGCTGAGCCTGCGCGTCTGGAGCCTGTGCTCCGCAACGGGAGAGGCCACAACAGTGAGAGGTCCGCGTACCGCAAAAAAAAAAAAACAAAAAAAACAAAAAACCCATTATCTCTGCCATCTTTTTAAAATGCAAATTTTGAAAAAGAGGGTACAGTAATTTAGAACTTGACTTGTTTTCCAAAAATATTAGTAGAAAGGGTTTTTCTAGACAAGTGAGCTTGATTTGTTCCATCTGCCCAAAACCCAACTTTAATCCAACCTCTTTTGTAAACTGATGGGTTTTACATTGCTGTACCTGACTCAGGGCTGAATTTTTTTTTTTTTTTTTTTTTTTTTTTTGCGGTACGCGGACCCCTCACTGCTGTGGCCCCTTCCGTTGCGGAGCACAGGCTCCGGACGCGCAGGCTCAGCGTCCATGGCTCACGGGTCCAGCTGCTCCGCGGCATGTGGGATCTTCCCGGACCGGGGCACGAACCCGCGTTCCCTGCATCGGCAGGGGGACTCTCAACCACTGCGCCACCAGGGAAGCCCCAGGGCTGAAATTTTGAAGTGAGAACTATGAGGTCGCTCTGTTTGTTAGTGTGCTTGTATGTGTTTTTGTCTTTGTATAACAACATTGCTGAGGTTAATCTATAAATGAGCTCTATTTAATTGGCTTAAAGTAAGCGCTTACAAACCAAACGATTCTAAATACAAGAGAAATTAAGCTAAATGAGTTTCAGGTTCACGTGACTGGGAAATATTTAGTATTAAATTAATACCTGGTATTAATGTTTAATTTTGTTGATCTAATTAATACAGACATGTCTTTAGAGCCATCAACATTTAGTACTTTCATTGCATCTAGGTTTAATAGAAGTTAAATGAAATCTTGTTATATCTGTTGCAAATCTGTCAGCAAGAAAAATAACTCGATATGATGAAACTTTAAAGTAAATATAAATGAAATAAGATCTTTTAGGTAAACTATAAGAATAATTATGTTCTAAAAATCATCTAAAGTAGTTTCTCCAGATTTGGGTTAACTATTACTTGCCTCTTGGTTGTCACTGGAAATTAAAGTTTTTAAGAGTCGGGGATTCTAATTTAAATTTAAATATATAATTAAAGCTACTGAAAATAATAAAACATTTCAGTATGGTAGAATGTGTGTTTTCAGTTAAGGTATGAGGAATGGAATTACATTTTGCCGAGAAAGTTTTATACATGGTCAGAATTACCTAAATTTAGATTGAAGTTAACTAAGTAAATGGATTTTGTTAAGTAAGTTAATACAAGACTGGAATTTGATCTCTCTCTGTTAGAAGTGCTCCTTTTAATAACAGATTATATAAGTTTCTGTGCCCTTAGGTGATCCGTATTTGTTTTCTTTTAATTGTTTTGTGACTTTGGTTAAATGAGTAAGTACTGTTTCACAGTGACCTAGGATCCTGTTGTGTTTTAAAACCTTTCTGATAGTTTATATCAAAATCTGACTAAAGGTATTTAGCCTCCAGCTGACTCTGGGATACTTCAAAAGAACTTCTCTGAGACATCTCAGAGAGAAATGTCAAACTAAGTTTATTTGGTATGTTAAAGTATTTCAGAAACATTGTCAAGTGATTGGAGATGAATCTTAGGTTACAGTGTATAGATAAATGTCATTTATATAGATATTCCAAAACTTACATGGAATCCCTAACATCTGATATGTCCTGATACGTTATCAATCATAATACTAGTTACTCTAAAATGTTATATTCCAAGTTTCCTGCTAATGGCATTGTACTCAAATTTTTAACCATGCTATTTTAAGTTTTGTCCTGACGCTTTTACAAAATGAAGATTTTCAAGAAGACTGATAAAAAGGAACTTTTTAACAAATATAAGTTTCTGATAGCTTTCAGATAATATCACTGGACTGGGTAACAAATGACAAAACTAATGGGAAACCTGACTACTTCATCCAGATCAAAGGGAATTAATTACAGGGGACTGAATGAACTGGTAAATATGGTTTATAACTTTATGACTTTGGGAAATATACTGGCTTTAATCTTTGTTTTTCGGAAAAACCTTTTCTCTTATGCTATGGCCTATACAACAAGTTGATGAAGTACGCCTTTGTAAACAAAGACGAAACATTGATCTTTTTCTCTCTACCTGATCTTGCCAGAATTTGTCTCCAGCTGGCTCTCCTGTGGACTTGATATTATGCTAATCATTGTTTTAATTTGTTCTTTGTTTCCAAATTGTTTGTGCTTTGTGTCTCCCTGCTGCACAATGTCTCTGTCAATGTTACTAGCTGCATTACTTATATCCTAAGATTGTTGTCCCTTGCAGTTCCCAGTGTGTAACCAGGCCTCCAACAAAACTTCCATGGCTAAACATCTTAAGGAAATAGATCACTTTTATAATATAAAATAATGGTAATAATGTGATTCTAGGTATAGGAAGAAGCAAAAAGGGAAAACGTCTCCTGGATCATAATTAGACAGAGGATCCAAAGAATCTTTAATAATCAATAGGGGCTAATCCGAAAATTAGCACCTGGAGTGGCATATCAAGAATTTTCGTCTGACCTGGGATGAGGCGCCTCCCAGCACTGTGGGACAAAATTTGATCGTGAAATGTCTCCCAAATATTGGTCAAATTCCTCACCAAGAGGAGAGGATCGGTCATCGGGGATTGCAGCCCTCCAACGTGAGCTGGTGAACCCTGAGGGAACTCAGGAAGGAGAAGAATACCTGCCATCTAGCAGCCATCAGACTGCAGCCACTCCCTACGGTGAGCCCTGAGGAAACTCAGGATGTGAAAATACAGGCCCCAGGTAGCTGTAGTGCCTATCAAAGGAATGATTTCTGTGAGCCCAGACTCTTGCATCTTCCCAGATATAGAAAAACGCTAAATTCTTTAACTTGAGATGCAGCCTCCTGGGCTTAAAGCCCTCAAAATTCCTGATAACTCTCAACCTTTAGGTTGTGAATATTTTTAAGTCTACAGGTATAAAGTAGACACTTCCAAAGTGGAGCAAAAGACGAATCTCAACATTTGGAACACTGACACCGATGGCAGACACTCCCAGAAAGATCCATCCGACCGAACAGTTAGAACGTTGTTATCCTTCTTCCACAAGGATTGTGGAATGGACCTTGATAGTGGGGAATTGTAACCGGGAAGAGCTAAATCGGACTCCACGTTCGATCTGTTTCTTTGACTTTGCTTTTTGCTGCTTTTGTTATTATAATCATACATAATGGCCTGCCTCAGGGAACCCTGCCCACCTGTGAATGGCTACCGGAAAAAAGAAACTGACACAGCCCCTCACCCAGGCTGGTCTTTCCAGGAGATGTTTTGCAAGACTGATGACCCTTTTACTTTACTTCCTCACCACCTCTCCCTCTCTGATTTTATAAAAGAAACTGGCACCCAGACCCAGATAAGACGGTTTTTTCAGGGACACTAGTCTGCCATCTTCTCGGTCTGCCGGCCTTCTGAATAAAGTCCTATTCCTCGCCTCAACACCTTGTCTCTGATTCATTGGCCTGTCGTGTGGCGAGCAGAGGGAGCTTGGACTCGGCGACAAGGCGGGGAAAGCTTACAAGGAAAAGGCCTGGGGGTCAAAGTTGAAACAGTCTCAAAAAATACCAATAATTTATTTTGTCTGAGACTTAAAAAAAATTCTATCAATTTCAGAACTCTTAATAGAAACACTGTGCCTGGATTAAAGGAGAGAATAAGAGGAAGTCCCTGATACACTTTTTGACCCTTTCCGCCCCTAGTTGGCCATAGAAAATAGCCAGGTGCAACAACGTGATTATAATGTTTTACACCTTCCAACGGAGGGGAAATCTCACACAGCTGAAAGCACCTTCATACCTTCCTCGTGCCACAGAAGAAGAATGCAGCTGTCTTGTCATAAAAACTCATCCACAAAAATATTTTCTCTTAAACAGGTCTTTTAAAAATGCCTAAACAATAAAGCAAATCTAAAAGGTTTTCTTTTGGTTTTAACTTTTTTTTTCCTTTTCTCTAACATCTTTTCCATTTTATCTTGTGTGAATACAACCCTCACTAGAGGAAGAAAATGTTTCTTGCAAAATAAATTAAGTTTGTCTTTAAAATTTTGCAGTAAATAGTCTCAGAATTGAAGAAAAAATATTTTTCATAACTATATTTTGCTTTTCACGAAGTGAAAAAAATGGAGTTTCAAACAACCAGGGAAGAAGATTTAAAATTAAAGACATAGATCACAGTATCCGACTGATCACTTTCAGAAAGCTAAGTGCTTCGTCCTCAACAATCTGGTCACATCAACTAACAACAGCCTGCTTTTCGGGAGGAGCTCTCAAAGCCATGGCTATTCAGATGAAAAGTCTCCATACTTATTTTGTAACTGTCTCATTTTTCTTTGAAAGCTTTCTGATTTTTCTTTGAAAGCAGAGAATCTCAAGTTGCCTAGGTAACAGAAGAGTTGACTGGAGTAGCAACAGGTAAGCTCAGAATCAATCTGCACTCCAGAAGAAATGGTGAGAAAGTTGGGGACGCTCTGGCAATTCAAGAGGAAGCAATTGCTTACCTGGAGAGATTAGCCTATTCTCATGTAAACTAGATTAGTGCACGTAAACCTTATCAGGTCTGTTTAAGTTAAAATTGTTTGTTAAACTGCAATTCACGTGTACGACTGGGAAATGGGACTCCAAAGCACCAACATCTGCTAAAGTTTTGTAACACATAAGCAAACCGGGATCATAGTAAGCCCAAGTAAATAGTGCTGGGTAACAGAAATATTTACCTAAATAGCTATTATTTACTACTAGACGTCTTTATTCCTTCAGATAAAACAACTCTAAAATACATAAAACTGTGCAGATAGTTAAGTAGGGATAGCAAAGGAGCGAGATGATTATTGTTCAGGCAGATAAGATGTATTTAAAATTAGTCGTACTGAATGATACTATGCAACAATGAGGTAATAACCATGGTGTAGACTGCTAACAATAATGCCAAGTTCATGCCAGGCTTAAAACAAACTGGTGAAAAGACAAAGTTGCTGGAAAGGGCAGGGGAGCAAAACTTGACAACCCAAAATGTCTCTGATATATTAATTGTCTTGAAACTGGTTATTTTCTGAGAGACTGCAGACTTGGGAAGAGCTCTGATGACCAAGTAGGAGTTGCCCTTTTGTAAGAAACATTTACATGTGTAAGGGAAATCTCTATTTGTAAGGGTGTCTCCCTTTCTATACCTGGAAGAGGAGAGAGACCAAATCCCCAGGAAATTCATCAATGGAGAAGGCTACAACTTAAATCTACATCACAATCACACTTTCTTTTCTTCTTTTTTTTTTTTTAACCATGCCTGCTTTCCCTGGTACCCTCCCTGCCCTCAACATCTTTTTTGTCTTTAGCTGAGGTTGGTATTTAAAGTAAGGACTTCGGCCATTTGGGTGAATTCCTCAGTTTTCCTGTCTCTCTCCCATGTATACATGTTACTAAACTTTGGTTTGATTTCCTCCTGCTAATCTGTCTCAGGTCAACTTAATTCTTAGACAAGCAGGAAGAACCTAGAAGGGTAAAAGAAAATTTCTTCCTCCCTGACAGCTGGCGAAAAGAATGGGATGCTACTTTACTGGTTGGACACTACTCTGCCCCAGAGCTGCTGCAGTTAAGAGATCCTGGGACCCCCGACAAAAGGTGGCAGAAGGTAAGAATTCTGACCACGTCATTCAGCCTCCCAGATCGCTGCCTGCAGGGTCTGTTGGAAAGGGGAGTGACAAAAGTTTTCCTCTTTTAAACATTAGATTAGCAGGATAAAATATCTGTAGGGCTGGCTCCTTGGACTTGGCAAATCTTGGTTTCAAATTTGGTAGAGTACTCCTGGCTTGTGGATCTCTTTCCTCCCAGAGATGGTCACTGTTTTTCTTTATCTCTGTCTTTTGTGTTCTTTATCATAAGGAGGAAAACCATCAGGCTTTCCTCTTCCTTGTTCTATGTCTTGAGAGCTTGGCTTGTTAACCAGTGAGAATACTCCGTCTGGTCTCTGCTGTCTGGAAGGTGCACATACTGGTGTGCATAGACTAGGATTCCAAGCAACCTCTGGCTGTGCCAGCTCTCAAGGGATTTTGTCATAAGGGACCCAGTCCATAAGTTTGTTCTTTGTTAAGGATGCAACAAAGTCCTTTGCTTTCTTACACTATTTTGGGGAGTGAATTTTCTGGATCTTGTGAGGGCTGCATCCTTTGCACTCTTGTGGGGACACCTCTTATGTCTTAGTGGTTTCAGTCACTATTAAGATCCTACTCGTCGGGCTTCCCTGGTGGCGCAGTGGTTGAGAGTCCGCCCGCCGATGCAGGGGACACGGGTTCGTGCCCCGATCTGGGAAGGTCCCACATGCCGCGGAGCGGCTGGGCACGTGAGCCATGGCCGCTGAGCCTGCGCGTCCGGAACCTGCGCTCCGCAACAATGGATCCTTTGAATTGTCAAGGACAAATACAAATCTTAAGTGTCTTCTCCATAAATATTAGTAAAAAGAGTTTAGCCATCTGAACAGGTGACCTTGATTATTTTTCCGTCTGCCAGAAACCGAATTTAAATCCAACCTCTTCTGTAACTGGTGGGTTTTGTATTATTGTACCTGATTCATGGCTGAAATTTTAAAATGGGACAATGGGGTCTCTGAGTCTGTTTGTGTATTTGTATGTATTACAGATGTGTGGTGTTATTCACCTTCAGACGATGGTATTGCCAAAATTAATTTGTAAAAGAGCTCTATTTAGTTGGCTTAAAGAAAGCTAAGCACTGATATAAATTCTCAGACATAAAATGGAAACTAACCCAAAGGAATATCAGCCTCACGCGATCTGGGAGAATATTTGGTATTGAAGCTAGTTTAAGTTTTTTGGTGTAATATAGACATGTCTTTAGAGTTATTAAGTATAATACTGTTATTGTACCTAGGTTTACTAGAAGTCAAATAAGACCGTGATATCTCTGTTATAAAATTTGTCAGGAAGAAAAATAGCTTGGGATGATGATTGACTTTGTCTAATGTCTCATGAAATATTAATGGATAATCTAAAAAACCTGTTAGGAACAAGTGATTTAGACAGATATAGATGGGGTAAGAGTATTTTAGGTGAACTCTTTAAAAATAATTATGTTCTATGGTATGTCTTTTTTTTTTTTTTTTTTGGTATGTCTTCTCAAAACTAATTTCTCCAAATCTTGCAGCTATGATTGGAGCTTACATTGATAAAACATTCCTGTTATTTTGAAGCCGCTGGTTTAAAGGAAGTAAGAGCTGGGGTGAACCTCTTGGTTGGTTGGACAGTGGAGCTGGATGAGGTTTTCCATGGACTTAGGAGCTGCAACAGAATGAGTCCGACTCATTAGCACACAGGCCAGAGAGGGAATGTCAGAGAGGTCTAAGCTATACTGTATTTGCTTGGAGTGAAAAGGTTAATGTAATAATGCCTCGTATATTTTTATGGTTGTTAAAGCCAGGAGCAGGCACAGAGATTCAGCAATTATTTAACCTAGGAAGACCAGTCTTACTTATTCAGCTCTGCTCTATAGTTATGCCCTTATAATTGATGCTACATTTATGTTATATGTATTCAAAAGTAATCAGAGTCCTGACGCTTGGTTTCAGGTACTTCACTAGGTGCTGAGGATATAGAAGTTTACAGGGCACACATGGATTCGAACTTCGTGATAACTACAATTTAGAGAGGAAGCAAGCTATTAAACAAATGCTCATGAGGATGATGAACAGCACAAACAGCTGAATGGGGCCCTGGGGACAGACAGCAGGTAACCCCACCAAGCCAGCGACATCTAAAGAAATGACGTGTTTGCTGAGTCCCAATATCTGAGTGAGTTAGACAGAATTTCAGGCAGAAGAAACAGCAGACCCCATGACAAGGGAGAACACGGACTTTTGTTCTTTTAGAAGAACTGAAAGAATTCTAGGTCACCTAGAACCAAGAGTACAAGGGCAAGGCAGGCAAGGGCACAGAGGCCATAGTAAGTACTTGGAACTTCATCATAAGGGCAACAAAAAGTAAAGGAAAGATTTTAAACAGAGAAAAGTATCAGTCTTCGTGGTTATCATCTCATTTAATCCTCACAACAATCCTGTATGTATGTAACAAGTACCATCCCACTCTGCAGATGAGGACACTGAAAATCACAGAGATTAAACAAATGCTAAGGTCACACAGCCATGTAGTATCACAGGCAGGCTTTGGACCCTGATCTTTGCAAAGTTCACTGCCCTTTTACTGGGAAACCGTTGCCATTAGCTGGCAGAGATTTTTCATTAGCAGGATCTTGTGGGTAGAAAACATCCTCATACCATTCGGTATTAGAGAGAAGATATGGAAGGGAAAAGGGAGAGCCCAGGGGATTCCTATAGCCCCAAAGTCTTCCTGTAATTATTGCTAGCACTTGAAGGGATTAGGGAAAAGACAGCTACTTGAGGCAGATTCTCTGACCACAGCCTTCTTATTGATTAAATGGGGGAAGAGGTGACTAGATGGTACGTAAGGTTTTTTCCAGTTCCCAAATACAACAAGACTTGTCAGACTCAGGTCAAAGGGCAATACGGCATCATAGACCTCAGGCCACCAAGAGAAACTAGTAACAATCAAGGGAGTATCAATGCCTGGGAGTTAGGGCAGAACTATTCTCACGTCTGGATAAGAGGCCAAGAGCGGAAGAACCAGGGCAGAAGCAAGCTAAATACTGTTACCAATAAAAGCTGGTAACATGGTAGGGGTGCATCCAAAAGGATCTCAGATGGATACATGTAATCAGTTTTCTGAACTCCTTGGCTTTCAACCAGTTAAAGGGGAGAAAATTCTAGAACTAGGAACATTAGCTGGGACTCATCTATTCACTCCCCTTCCACATGAAATTGACCACCACCTCCATGTGATCCCTTAACTGCCCTCACTTAACTGCCTGGCACCTCAGTTTTCCTCAAGAATAAAGTGGGAATAATGCAGTCATTTAATTAATATTTGTGATTATGGAGGAAATGGACTTGAACGAATGAAATACAATTAGCTTGATGGTAATCTGTTTTAAGGTGACCTATTCTCAATGAACTGTATTGTTCTCACAAAATACAAAAGCAGAAGGTGTTTTCCCTCTTACGCTTGGCTTGTGGGTGGTAAGTAGGAAGATGTCTACAAAAACAAGAACAAAGGCCACACAAAAAATCCTGAAGCACTGATATTAAGTGGACATTTACCGTCCTTGAAAATTCTAATCCTTTCTACAGTCATGATTTATGCTATCTGCAAGGTCAAGCAACAAATGAAACCCAGAGGAGGAAGTGAGATGTTACAGAGTGCTCATTCTTTCACTTCCTTCTCCTGTTAGCTGTATTCCATTCTGTTAATATATGTATTTAATATGAATATCACTTCAGGATTTTCTAAGAGAAAAATGCAAGAAACGACATTTTTCAACATAGCCTAGTGCAGTTGTTAAATTGTGAATTCTGGAGGCTGGCAAGTTCAACTTGTGGCTCTGAATTTCCTGGTTGTGTGACCTTAGGCAAGTTAATTAATCTCCCTATGCCTTGGCTTCCTGATTAATATAATGGAAATAATAGTTCATCTACCTCATGGGGTTGTTGTTAGGATTTAAGAAATTAAAACACGAAAAGGACTTAGCACATGGTAAAAACTCAATAAATATTAGCTATCATTATCACTATCCTTTTATTCCTCCTGCATTTGTATTCCCTGCTCTGCTTTTTTACATCAATATCTTCTAATTGCCCTAAAGAGGACGAGGGCTGATGAGGGGATAAAAGAGAATACTTTGTCTTAAGATTTGTGTCTCTTAGTTATAGCTCTTATATTAATTGTAAAAATTGTTGACACTTTTTCAGGAAATGGAGGCAAAACAACAGGACAAAGCCCACCCATGCGTGTGCCTGTCTGCACACCCCAGTGGAGTAAAAATGAAAACTAATGGGGCTAGAAGAGAAAAGAGCAAGACATTATCTTCAAATACCATTTAGGGAATTGAAGAATAATACAGTTTAATAATAATATTTTATATGAACAAATTTCCCTTCGTTTGAGTAGAGCTTAATGTGCTTAATTTGGTTTTCATTTATATTAATCATTTCTTATCTATATTAAAGCACTTATCACATTGTATTGCAATTTATCTATTTATATGTCTATCTCTCCTACTAGACCATGAAATCCTTGAAGACAGAGGTTTAGTGTATTATTCATCTTTCCGGCTTCAAGGCTAATACAGTGTCCTTGGAAAATAACAGGTACTCAATTAATATTTGGTGACCAGATAAATAAGTGAATGAGATTCTCAATCACATTATTGGCTTAATGAATTTGCATTATAGATAGTTCAAGTTATATATGCTTTAAGCTAGCCTATAAACAACTCTACAGGTGTAATTCAAGCAGTAAATTTGCAGTATCCTACAAAAGGGTGCTTTTTAAAAAGTCAACTCACAGATTGTTTAAATAGCAAACATCTTGGTAGTCCAAATTTTGCTGCTTGACAGTTTTTGTGGAAAACTGGCTATGTATTCATAGATAACAGCCCTCCCTCCTTGGACCAGCTCAGATGGAAATGACCTGAATTTTACTCCTCTTCTTCCACCCTAGAGACATACCCCGTTTGCAGTGCTCTAACTGATGGCTCAGTGTCATCCTCTCCCTGGCAGGGACCCTGGTCCTAAGCAAGTGTTGATAAAGACATCCAGTCTCAGAAGAGACGGCTTAGGAACAGGGTCAGTTTGAACCCAGTTTTCTTTTTCTTCGTCCAGAATTGCTGCCTGTAATTGGTCCCTGTCTACCTAGCCAAGATCTGTTTATTTGTCCTGTTGCCCTGCATTTCTAGACAGTCTACACCCCGGTCCTGTGTTTCTAATCTCTGATCTCCCAAAGAAAAGGCCTGAGCGTTATTTGCTGTAGGACTGGACTTACATCTCAGATTATAAGATCATCCAGTGATTACACTGGGTAAGAATTTAAGAGCCAAACAGATGAGAGATAGTGAGGACTAGAAAAGTATAGTGACTTATCCTAGGGTAACTGTACAAACCAATGTCAGGGCGAGAGCTAGGTCTCTAGGTCTAATCCTTTTCCATGATTTCATGGAGAACTGGTTAACCTGTCCATAGGAATCCCAAGACTGGTGATCCTACTTTCTTACCTGGCTAACATGCACGTTCTGACTGATTGCTTGCCATGATTCCAGGCCAAGCAGACCTTTCATATCACCTCACTCTTCTGCTTTTTCTCAACAGCTGGGCTTTCTCTCTTCTTTCCTTTCTAGCCTGCCAGCTTCAGGTAAATGGCCATCCAGTGTGTAACTAAAAGTTGCAGTCTTTTGACAAATATTTGAGAGCCTGTCGTGGACAAAGCTCCGACTTAATATCTAAAGAGAATTCCCATGAGACCATATATCCTCTCTCTTATCTATCTCTGATTTTTTACATTTACTTGGATGACTTGCCTGGTTTGATTCCAAATCTCAACTTCTGTCATTTATTTATATAATTTCTCCATAGTTATCGTGACCTACTATTTACATACAGCTCTGTATTTCAAACCACATATTGTGACATATTAGTCGGTTATAAACTCAATTGAATGGGTTTTAATACATTTTTAATAAAAAATGCAATAGAAAGGAAGGGAAAAATAGACTATGCCATGCATAGAAGGCTCAGCATTGCTTTGTGAAACTTTAAATATATATATATATACACACACATATATAACATGTGTATGTGTTTATGTACGATTATCTGTATATATCTGGCTATTAAGTAGTATGTGTTTTTTATTACAGGTCATGATCAAAAACACTTGAAAGCCACTGATCTACAATGTATTTACTTTCCTTCTAATGAAAGGCTAAATTACTGGCATGCCATTTTTCTTAAAAATTATTAAAATTTTAAAAATCAAGTACACAGAAATAGGAGGATTAATGTAGCAGTCACAATCCCTACTTCAGCTCTTTGATGCACAGACAATGTATCATCAAGTTTCTAATGCTCTTCCAGGGAACTGCAAACCTAGACCAAGGTTAAAAGATAGGTTTTATATGCCACTTTTTAGAACACCAGGCACTGTATCAGAGAAGGCACACGGATTCTCTCGCAGGCTTCCGTTAACATTTGCAGATTAGTCAGTTCCTAGCTCTCTTTGGCGCTTTCCTTCTTTGCATATTGTTTTGCTACTCTTTGACTACATTAAAATCTTAAATGGTTTGACTAGTATCCCTGGAGCGTATAATGACGGTGGATGTGTGCTGGAGATGCTCTTACCTACTTTGAGTAAGGTGGTGGGGGCAAAAGAGATGAAGAGACGAATTGCTTGTAAATCCTTTATGCGTCTAAAAGGTCCATTAGTGAAGGAGGAAAAGAAAAATAAAGAGTGATCTGAGACTGAGGATTTTAAAATCAGAAAAGTATCTTCCAGTCATCTAGACTAAAGTTTTCGATGTTTTGCTTTTTTGTATTTAAAGGATACAATAAACATGCAAACTATACAGATAAAAACAATAAACAGGAATGACCTTTTCTGGAGGACTAGAGATAAAAAGGAATGCGGATATAATTAAAAGCCTGAGAAAAGGAACTGGTTGTAAATCTAGTCGTTTCCATCACACTCAAGTGTGATTTATGAATCATTACAGCTACTTCTGGCACCAGACCAAGAATAGCTTGGGAAAATGTCCCCCACCACTTGTTTTATTATGTCTGTTTTAAGTTTGAGTGACAAATTTCTTTTTCACTAGTTGTTACAACAAAACTTCCTGATTCAGAAAATGGATAAACCTCACATAGGTGCTGGAGCACACATACCACCGGGTGGGAAACTCTCCACAACGCCCCTCAGCCCAGCTCTCTTTGGCTCTCTAAGGTGGGGTTGACTGTTAACCTTTTAAAAAATATTTTTTATCTTAATTTTATTTTATTGTGTAAGAACACGTAACATGAGATCTAATCCCTAACAAATTTTTAAGTGTACAGTACACTGCTGTTGCCCTTAAGTCCAACGTTATACACCAGATCTCTAGAACTTACTCATCTTGCTTAACTGAGATCTTATCCCCAATGATTAGTAATGTCCCGTTTCCCATTCCTCCCAGCACCTGGGAAAAACCACCCTTTCATTCTTTGATTCAATGAATTTGAAGCTGAGCTGATTCTTAAGCTAAGAAGGGGAACCCTTGTGTTATTCTGCCACCAAGAGTGACAGAGGAAGAATCATAGAATTTAGAGAGGTGAAAGATCTTGGACATCATCTACCTAACTTCCTGCTTTGGTTAACAGGAACATTATAGTTTAGAGAAATGGAAGGACCTTTCCAAATGTATACAAGTTTTAATGGCGTAGCCAACTCTAATCACTGCTAGGCCAGCTCTACGAAACTATCGGCACCCCACATTTGTTGAGATGAACACTTAAACTCTGATAGTGCCCCTAATAATTTTTTTTTTTTTTTCGTTACGCGGGCCTCTCACCACTGTGGCCTCTCCCGTTGCGGAGCACAGGCTCCGGACGCGCAGGCTCAGCGGCCATGGCTCACGGGCCCAGCCGCTCCGCGGCATGTGGGATCTTCCCGGACCGGGGCACGAACCCGTGTCCCCTGCATCGGCAGGTGGACTCTCAACCACTGCGCCACCAGGAAAGCCCCCGTAATAATTTTAAAGGCAAAGTGCATGCTTTGAATTAACCAAAGCCCAAGATCATGTTCACCTTTGTCATTAAAACTGAGAGGACATTTTACAAAAGAGACATTTGTTGTAATGTCCAGCTAAGCCCAGTGTTTCATAGTAATACCATAAGTCTTCTCATTTTGATCAGCAATGTTAATTCATTTGCCCACATTCACACAGAAAGTAAGTGGTGGAGTTTGGGACTGCAGTATATTTGATTCCAAAGGCTATTCTGTAACTTCTGTGCTGTTCTGCCAAAGTGACATTAGCAGCAGAGCTGACGAAGTACAGATACAAACATAATCTATCCCCTAACACTTACCTCTCATAACATAATGTTTTAGAGTTAAATGTGGTTGGGTAATGAGAGACAGTAATACCTTTGTGAACTGAAGTTCATCCAAAGTGATTCTCATTATGGTTTTACATGCTAGAGTTCATAGGCTGGAGATGTATGCAGCCGGCAACCCTTAAGTTGTGTAGTAATTGGAAATGTGTTGATTTTTCTGAACTAGGACATCATGGTATTCACAACTTCAAAACCAATTTCAATGGGTTGGTCATAATTACAAACCTAGGTACAATTTAGGGAGTCCCTCCTTTACTATAAATGGTACCCTTCCTGTTTCACTTCTTATGAGCAAATAGGGGCTTTCTCTTAAAGGTTTCCTGCTCTTTTCATCTCCAAAGGTGCCCTTTAATCCAGAGAGCAAACTTATCTACACATGACTTCAGTTTTAAACATTGCCTATTTACTCCTAACACTATTTCTTACTCTTCTAAAACATAATGAAATGAAATACAATTGAAAGAGAAAATAAACTAAACTGCACAGTGAGAGGTGAAGTGCCCCTTCATTACTCTTAGGGATGATTTCTCTGATCAAGGTGACTGTCTGTGGGCCACAGAATAGGGGCTCTTGATTCCAGCTAGCAGGCTATGCTGTCAGTTATTTCTTGGACTTTCTAGTACCTGTATTCAAGTCAGTGAGATGAAAGTGTTTCACTTAAACAAATATAAGAGTGGCATCACCATGGCAACCAGAAACACGAGCTTTTTAAGATGGAAAAAGTGAGTCAGGGAAGGAGAGGTATTATTATTTATTTTACATTAAATAAAATGCATGCAAGTTTAATAGTTTAAAATAGCCTAGTGTATTAAAAAGAGATAATAGAATAGCCTGCCTCTCTCAATCTACTCTCACACTTTACCTGCTCTCCATTATTGTGAACAAAATCCGAATCATCCAGCGGAAGAATTCAGCTTCCTTTCATCAGGAATTCCAAACGGTACCTATTATTCAGGTCACTTATTAAAAATCTGATAGAGTTCATTTGGAAAATAAATGGGCGTACACCCTACATCTTTAGAAAAGAGAAATTGAGAGTAAGAGCATGAGACTCTCAGTGGAGTTCTTAAAAATCCAATTCTGAATCTTACACAGCTCAAACATCAGTCAACATGTGGCTCTCAGCAGCTTTGCTGGAGAATGGAAGAAGGAATTTAAATTTGCCAGCAGAGTTGGTAGGTTAGTCTGAACACCTTAGTGGCTGGATTTCAACCCCTTTCAACTTGGTTTTAAACCAATCCAGATGTGCAATCCAAATGCGCATATTTGCACATTTCCCACTCCTGTGTCTTTCATCTTTCTTTCTCCTTCAAAATTTGTATAAAATAATGTACCATAAGGACCAACTGTATATATTTAATGGATTTGCAACACGTTTCTTGAAATCTGGAGGCTTGAAAGGGTTTCACTGTTTCATCCTATAATACAGATATTTAGAAAAAAGCTCAATATGCATATTGTTCAGAATATCATTATTGTTATTGTCCTGGAGAAACTAAAAGTAAAACTAGAAGCACTAGTGAGAAAATTACTGACTTCTGCTTTTCCTCTAAAATACAGTTGTGCGACTACCTCTGCGTGAGACAAGGACCCCGCTGCCTTAGTGACAGAACAGGGGATGAGAAATGAGGGGATCGTTTCCTCTCATTTGTTCTTTGGGATTCTGTAGATACTGTTTTCTGGTACCACCAAAATTTCTAAATGAGGGGGTCTGAAGCAGATTTCACAGAAACCGTCTCCACCTGCTGATTTGGGGAGCGGCGTAGTGTTGGCCTGAAACAAAGACTGAAAAAGAAATTGGCTGGCAATTCAACATTCCCATGTTTTATGCTATTTCCAAATAACGTTTTCAGTTTAACACCCCCCCGCCCCAACCCCGCAACCAGGAAGTGTAAGCGGATTCCTCTAACAACCTTAAGTACGTAACTTGGCACTCGCTACAAAAACTTCAGTCAGGTAAGTACTGCCTATCGTGGAAATGTAAGTGGAAGAAAAAATAATAAATGCTGGCAAACTCATTCCTGGTCAGAATTAGGGCAAGGAACTTTGCTGTCATGAGAACTTGCCCCTCAGCCGTTTTGGGTGTTGGGTGTACCATCATGAAGCACCCTAAGGAAAGATTTGATGCGTTTTGTTAGTTCCATGAAAACAGCAATGGACGAGGAATTAGGACACCCAGCTTCTCATCTCCATTTCACCACGCTTTGCTCTGTGAATGTGGGACAGTAACATCTTTCAAAGCAGGGAGAATATCAGGGCTTCCAAGAATTTGAGAAATTATTTATTTTGGGGTTTCTCATTGTGTCTTTTAGAAGAATTACATGAGGTGTTAGTTACTAGAAGATTAATATGCAAAAAAAGTTCTAGGGTAAATCACTTTGGGAAATGCTAAAGACCCAAAGTTAAAGAAGGCTCTTACTATAAGGATTCTCAGAGCCTTTTATATGGTATATATTATGACTCTCCAGAAGGTAATTAAATAGTCCCTTTTCCACAACCATATTTGACTACACACACACATTTATTTATTAAGAACACTGAAAAGACCACATATCTAAGAACATAATTTGAGAAGACTGATGCCACCCAAACTTTTTACCTCATCAGGAAGACTAAGACCCAGAAGGCTTAAATGATAGTAACTGAATGGCAAAGACAACACACATGACTACAGCCCTGCTTTCCTGACCCCCAGCTTAGGAATTCTGTCTACTATACCAGGCTGTCCTACACTTTCTGCAACTGTAAAATGGGGAAAATTATTATTTTTTCTGACTCCTTGACAAAGATTCTATGAAAATCAAATGAGTAAAAGCATGTGAAATGTTCTCCTATGTGGACTTCCCTGGTGGTGCAGCGGTTAAGAATCCACCTGCCAATGCAGGGGACATGGGTTCGAGCCCTGGTCCAGGAAGATCCCACATGCTGTGGAGCAAGCCTGTGTGCCACAACTACTGAGCCCACGCGCCGTAACTACTATAGCCCGTGCACCTAGACCCTGAGCTCTGCAACAAGAGAAGCCACCGCAGTGAGAAGCCCATGCACCACAATGAAGAGTAGCCCCCACTCACCCCAACTAGAGAAAGCCCGTGCAGAAACAAAGACCCGATACAGCCAAAAATAAAATAAATTTATAGAAAAAGAAAAAGTTCTCCTATGTGAATCAGTATGTGAAAAACACTAATATTTCACATTAGTACGTGAAGTATGCACAAGTATGTGAATTAGTTACCATAATATAAATACATGCTTTAAAAATTGGTGGCTGTTATTATACTTTTGAAAAACTAGTTATTGATATAAGTCACTTATTCTGGAAGCTCCACACATGCTTCGTGAGAGCGAGGTGTAGTTTCTCCTTCACCTATGTGATTTTCACTGAAAAAGAGGTCTCTAGGGCCCTAGGAGAAACATAGGATACCCAGGACCCTTCTAAATTTTTTTTAAAAATTATTTTCTCATATATTCGCTTCCCAGATTATGAGAAACTCTTAGTTTTTGGCTTTGTTTTTCAATTTTATGGGCATTGTAACTAAACAGAACCTGAAGCTAAGAATAAAAGGCTCTGGATACCTCCATTCTGAGTCAAGTCATTTCCACACAAAGGCTGCTGAAAGGTGCTATTTCAGCTGAACCAGCAGTACAACCCCTTTTCCCTATGGCAAAGAAGTCTAAAGTTAAACATAAACTTACTACATGATCTACCTATTTTTTATCCTAGATATTTACCCAGGAGAAAAAAAAAGCATATGTCCATACAAATACTTATACATGAATGTGCATATCAACTTTCTTTGAAATAGCTCCGAACTGGAAATAATCCAGATGTCCATCAATAGATGAGTGGATCAGCAATATGTGGTATATCTGTACAGTAGAATAGTACTAAGCAATAAAAAGGAATGGACTATTGATATATTAAAAAAGAGATGACTCTCAAAGCAATTATATTGAGTGAAAGAAGCCAGACGAAAGAGAGTACATGCTGTATGATTCCATTTATAGAAAATTCTAGAAGATTCAGATTATAGGAACAAAAAGTAGACCAGTGGTTGCCTAGAGACAGGAGGAAGCAGAGAGCAGAGAGCGCAGGGAGAGGGGAATTCTAAGAAGGCGTGAGGAAACATTTGGGAGTAATGAATATGGTCATTAATTTGACTGGTATGGTTTCACAGGTGTGTACACATATCAAAAACTTTATCAAACTGTAGACTTTAATGGCAGTTTGCTGTATATTGATTATATAAAAACTATTTTAAAGAAAAGTTTAAAAAAAAACAAAACAATCCTAAACTTTGTTTACAATACTGGGAAGCCCACTTGAAATCGAGCAGGATCCTGTGGGGCCCTTCTGGATACAACAAACAGCCTTTCCTTATCCCCCGTTTTGTAGGAAAAAGGCTTCAGCCTCCTAGACCTTCCCTGAGTTCCACAGGGCAGATTCAAAGTTACTAACTAGGGGAGAGAGGGAATGCAAAAATAAAGGAAAGGCAGTCAAGAAACAATAGTGCAGTGATGGGGCAGGGCCCTAGTTCCTCCTCAAAGGATAAACAACAGTCTGATGTGTATCTCTGAGTCCTACTATAGGAACAAAGGCTCCCACCCAGGTGGAGGATGGTAACTTCATGCTGAGCATAAGCACATGAACTCCTGACTGGTCAGGACTGGAAGGAGATGCTTACTGAGATTGCTGGAACACCACCCTGTTACCTCACCACCAACCAATCAGAAGAAAGTTACATACCTGCAGCCCTACCCCAAACTTTGCCTTTAAAAACACTTCCCTGAAACCCATCTGGGAGTTCAGCTCTTTTGAGCATGAGATGCCCATTCTCCTTGCTTGGCCCTGCAATAAACTTTTCTCTGCTCCGAACTCCAGTGTTTTGGTTTGTTTGGCCTCATCTGCCTCTACATCGGGTACACGAACTTGGGTTCGACAACACATCATGGAAACAAATGATACTTTTTTTGAATTATAAATCTTGAATAGGTCTCCTCCCTCACAACAGACGGCCCACATGACTTCCAGTAACACATCCACAGTTTGCCTTTCAGAAAATCCCCAGAGCATGAGAACCCCTCATTCTCTCCCCTACTCTAGAGGACACAGTGTCTATAGAACAGAATTGATTTTCTCTTTCTAAATGGTATCTCTATGAATTACCACAGTGTGTACATAAAGGCAGATCTCTTGGCAATTAGTTCTCTGGTGTGCTCCCAGCTCTAACCTTTCTTCCTGTGAAATTGCATTGGTGCTCAAATGCTTTAAAGCTGCTGTGTCCAGGAATATTTTTGCCAGTAGCATCTGAGCATAAAAGAGCTTCTAGTGGTCAAAGGAAGGACTCAGAGATATGTTTTCTTGCTAAGTGACATAGTTACTGAGCATTATTAGATTTCAGAAATTCTGCTGAAGGTGTTTGTTTTCCACATTTATATGATATTCTCAGTGTGGGAGAAATAACAAGCCAGAAATTTTGCATTATTAAGTTCAGAACATATTTGTATTCATATTACTTGTGGTATGGTTTTAAATGAAATGAATACTTTTAATGAAGCAACTTTAAATTAAGGCACAATGGCTTCCCTGGTGGTGCAGTGGTTAAGAATCCGCCTGCCAATGCAGGGGACGTGGGTTTGAGCCCTGGTCCGGGAAGATCCCAAATGCGGGGGAGCAACTAAGCCTGTGTGCCACAACTACTGAGCCTGCACTCGAGCCCGTGAGCCACAACTACTGAAGCCCGTGCACCTAGAGCCCGTGCTCTGCAACAAGAGAAGCCACTGCAATGAGAAGCCTGCACACCGCAACGAAAAGTAGCCCCCGCTCACCACAACTAGAGAGAGCCTGTGCACAGCAACGAAGACCCAATGCAGCCAAAAATAAATAAATTCATTAAAATTATTAATTAATTAAGGCACAAGATTAGTTTTTACTATTGTTCCTATTCTGCTGGATAGAAGCGCACACTTGAAGATAAACGTTAACTCTCACAAAATCTCTTAAAGGAGGAGAGTGTAGGAAGAAAAAGGAAAGTTCCCAAAAAGTCAATGTTGAAGTGAAAGGCTCATGGATCAGGGGTCTGAAGAACTGAGTTTGAGCCTTAGTTTTGCCATTAATTAACTGAAACCTTGGGCAATTGCGTTATCCTCATTGGGACATGGATTCCTCACTTGTTGAATAGAAGATTATACCAAATGTTTCAAAGATGCTTTTCAGCTCTTCACTAAAAATCAGTACCTTCCTTGTGGCATAAAATGGGACAGGGAGAAAAGTCACCCTGTCTTTAACTGTAGGTCCCTTTTAGTTATACCACTGTAGAAGTCTGTAAGTTTTCCTCTACTTAGAGCGACAGGAAGTATCCTCTTTAACTTATGTTTCTAGAGTAAGGTGCTTACGCCATTTAGTACCATGCATTAGAAATTATTTATATAAATATTTCTTTATGTTGTCACACATATAATTCTCCTGTTAATAAACACTCTGGCAATACCTAATTCCGTGTAGTACCTAATTCTGCCCCTTAGTTATAGTTGCAGTGATTCAGGACAAGCACGCACATTGCACTGACAAGATGAAGTTTATTTACTATAGGAATAGTAAAATAAATATGATAAACTTCTATTAAACAACATTAGCTCAGCAGATGCTTTCATTAGATGATTTTAAGTTTGAAACAGTATCATCGTCTTGGCAATTTGGAAACAGTGGATGACACGTCAATGCCTGGAGCTTAGAATTAATTTTTTTTCCCCTGTGGTATGTGGCGTTTGTATGTGTGTGCTGCAGAGAATCTAAAAGATTTATACAGTCTAGCCTTTTTTTATTCCTATGACCCATTATAATGTAAAATGTCTTTATTTTCAGTGCCATATAATTTAGTTTTGGCCATTAGTGTTACAGATATAATTTCTTTTTTCTCACTGGAATAGTAAAAACATTTCTCTGTGTACCATGACTAACATAAAATTAGAGAAAATGCTAGAAAAGTGATCATAGATTGTCCTGAAGTGACAGCCAGGAAATATTCATCCCAAAAGTGTTATAACAGCCATCAGAAGGCAATGAAAGAATTTTAGTGGACACTCATAATTGACCATTTCGTCCTAAGAATCTCTAAGGTAATAATCACTAGGTTTTTCAGAATCTTTCTCTCTCTCAATCTCTTTCTCCATTTCCCCCTCCCTTCCTTCCTTCCTTCTTTCCTTCCTTCCTTCCTTTTTCTTATTGTTAGTCTTAGGAAATCTTTAAAAATTTCAATTCTATATGATTATTTTCTAGAACTGCATATATAAGAATTTGCTGTACAAAGGAATTTGAAACAGTGCCCCAGTTTTCCCCTCAGGTGGTCTGTGCTCTCCTGTTGGCCCTCAGTTTCTTTCTGGCATTGTTACTTATTGAGCCGGTATGCTGGGCCTTGGCAAACCCTGCCTTTTGTTTATTGTTTAAACAAACTTTCTTTAACAGCAGCACATGTAAAACAAGACTTCAGAATTTAATTTATTCCAGTGTAATGAGGCCGCCAAGAAGAGATCAAGGTAAAAGTCAACCTTCCTATTTTTAAAACTGAGCCCATAACAGCTTGGCTTGCTCTCCAATCTTCTCTGAAGGCTCCTCCCTCTGGTAGACATCTTCCACTCCATCCATACTAAACCACTTATAGCGCCTATCAAATACCTCTTTCCTCCGTGCCTTTGTACGTGCACATATCCTGCGCCCATCAAATGCCTCTTTCCTCCATGCCTTTGTACATGCACATCTCCTGTTTGGAATGCCATTCTCCTCTCCCAGGTAGCTCTCTAACTTGTCCTCCAAGACTTGACTGAAGGCTTCCCCTCTGGGAAGTCTAAGTCCTTCCCCCAAACCCACCACCAGCTCCAGCCAGGAAAGGATGTGTGGGCTTGCTCTGTGTTCCCATTTTATAGCTACGAAAATCGCAGTCCTTCTCTCCCTGAATTACAGTTATCTCTGAATATCTGTATCTTCCAGACAGTGATCTTCTTTATACCTGGGATTGTTTGCTCACTGTCTCATCTCCAGATCCAGCCACACATTTGATCCTTAGTAGTCACCCCGTCAGTTTTAGATGAATGAATAAATGAATGATCTACCTAATGAATGCAGAGTTTTAACCTGGAGTAGAGGATTCTAAGAGGCACATGAGAGGGATCTAGATATCCTGAGGTACTGGCATTATCATAATAATAGCTAATCTTTATTTATTGCTTAATAAGTGCCATGTTATGTTTCAAGTTTTTTATGTGGATCATATAAATTACTCCTGGCCAAAACCCAATATGGTAGTACTATTACTAGCCTCATTTTGCACATGGAAAATCTGAGGCACAGAGAAGTTAGGTAAACCTCACAGACTTGGGCAGCAGAACAGGGTGAAGCCAGGTTTCAAGCCAGAGGTTTGACCCCCAGAGCCCACACTCTTAACTACTAGTACAAGGTACCTGTCTGTGCTGCTACTGTAGAAGAAGGAAGAAACTATTATCAGCATCTGAGCACAAAGCTGACATATATTGTTAACTCAGTAACTGTCTCTATGCTGATTTGCTCTGAGTGACCTAAAGGCTGGAATTCTGTTGAATGGTCTTAGCTATTAACTCAACAGAAAAAAATAATTTTTTTAACAATTAGAGCTATCCAACAATGGAATAGGCTAGCTCTGAAGCCACTCATCTGTAAAAATATTTAAGCAGAGACCGGGCTACTACTAAGTGGGGGATTTCAGATCTGGAATTCATACATATCAGAAGGATTAGGCACTGCACTGGTAAGTTGTCCGCATTGATGCCACTGGAGTTATGCTTTGGTCAAGCCATACACGCAGAGATACAGTGACTATTGTATAGAACTTGGCCAAATGAGGTCAGTGAACTCTTTCAAAACTAAGACACCATTCAGGCCCAACTCAAGAATTTTCTAACAGTAGAGATGGACGTAAAGCACTGTGGAAAGCAGGTGGAGTAAAAGGATAGAAGACATATCTGCCTCATTGTCAAGTGACAGTGTCTGTATCATTTAATCTTTCAGAGCCTCAGTTTCTTCAGCTATTGGATGGGGGTAATAATCGCTCTCTTACTTTCAAAATGTGGGGATCAAAGAAAATTTTTGAAAGTGGGAGAATGTGATATAAATATAAATCGTCATGAAGGAGATATGCAAGAGATGTAAAGTTATGAGGTAACTATAAGTTAAAGTCAGGTATATACACACTTCTTCTGCTTATAATTACCACCAGCTCTCTTAAAAATTTTCCAGCATGATTCAGGTATCTTTGTCAAAAATGTCGCCCTCTCATGGCCTGAACACATTGGTTTACCTCATATGAACTGGTACCTCTTCCTGGATGATCTTTTCTGTGTCTTAGCCCTTATACCATAAATACAGTATATAAGCAGCCCTGACTAGTTAAAATTCTTAAGTTGCTGAGGTCAGAGACACCTTAGGAATTTTAAGGTTGGTAGCTGGAGAATCATCCTCTTTCTCTTTGCTGTATAGATAGCATCCACTGAACATGCACAGTAACTGCTTTTGTTTGATAGTTATACCTGCAGGAGCATCTGCATGTGCAGATCTGGACTGTGGTTTAATCTCAGGGGCAGGCAGCCTTGGTCAAAGGAAGAAAAATTCTGATCCTCCGGTTACAGAATTGCCCTTGGTGAAAAGCACACTCTATACACCAATCAGACAAATTGTCAAATGATTTGTAATGGAATTAAATGTATTCTGTAGCGCCAGAATACATGAAAAGGGATAAAGGAAAAATGAAACTAAAAGAAGAAAAGAATAATAGGAAGAAGTGAAATAAGAAGATAGAGAAACTCAAGGAGAAAGAAGACAACAGAATGAGAACAGTAAAACAAACAAACAAACAAAACAACCCATAAAGAGATGAAGAAAAGAACAAGTCTTCAGTACCTGTTTTACTGGTCCGTTGAAGGGGTCCCCTGAACCCTGCTGTTCTCTCCATTTTCAGAGATGGATTAGCAAAATATAAAGTGAGCATAAAGTTGCTAACTGTGTTGGTACAGAGTCACCTTGGACCTCATCAGCATTGCTAAACATCACCCGTAACCTTTCCATTATCACTGAGGGTCTGCTCTGCACCAGGCCCAACTGCTCCAATAATTTCAATTACTTTCCCCGACAAATTTTATGTTTCATGTATTTTAGTGGCCTGATAATTATGATTTCTCTCATTTCTCGCTATCGAGCTTAATGGGTTCCAGCAAGAGTGTACAGTTTCAGAAATGAAGTTCCACTTGAGTTCACAAGTTATTATCTACTTTCATTAATGGAATTGGAAAAAAGAGAGTGGAAAAGAGATAAAGAATGAGGAAGAAGGAAAAGATGAGTGAGCAGGAACAGGGGGAAAAAAGAAGAAAACAAACAGCCAGGATCAAAGAAAAAGAAAATCAGCCATATGTGAAAGGAAAAGTCAGGCTGCGTATACAGAGAAAGTAGAAAGGAAAGTACGCAGACAAACTTTTTAAAAAAATATGAAAAGCACCAAACAGATTACTTCCATTATTAGGCACATGACTAATAAGGCAGCATAAGGTGTTGGAAAATTCTCAGGCTTTGTAGCTAGACCACAATGGGTTTGAGGAACCTGGTTCTTTTGTTTACTAGCTCTGTGGTCAAAAGCATGTTACTTGACCTTGCTGAGATTCATCTGTCTTCTTCTCTGTATGGATAAGAACATTGACTCTATGGACTAATTCCCTTTCCTCTTTCTTAATCCCTCTCCCATGTGTGTGTGTGAGTGTGTGTGTGTGTGTGTGTGTGTGTGTGTATCAAATTATTTTAATGGAATGACGATTATGTACAAGAAACTGTGCTGGTGCAGGGAGATGGGCTTTCTGAGAGGCTGCAGAGCTGAAGGCGGAGATATATGTAGAGCTTAGGTGACCTGGGCACTGACAAAACTCTCCTCCCACATGGGAGGCTATGATTCAGCTCCCGCTGTCTGGCGTAAGAGATGGAAATGTCCAAATCTGAAGACACTCTCATCAGTGGAAGCCCTAGTAAAAAAGATTATTTGCATCAGTTCTACGTGATGATTATGTAAGCCCCAGGAGGAAAGGCTTGTGACGCAGCAAGGCAACAAGGGTTCGGATCCATTAAGACTTTGTGTCACCGGCAGCTGTGTGAATTCTGATTTGGGGCCAAAAAATTGGTAACATACTCCGACCTTATAGTTGGGTTATGCATGTCATCTCTTACAACCAACATTTAATCCATCTGAAGAGGTATAGCTGGGAAAAGTAGGAGATAGAAAAATGAAGAAGACATAACTCTTGACTTCAAGAAGCTAATAATGCAGTAGGGGACATAGAATAAGTACACAAATAAGTGTAATAGAAAATGAATATGATAAGTCGTATAAAGTGTCACATCGGATCATACAGGTTTGAGAAGGAAAATGTTCTATATTTTATAAAAGATTATCTTTTAATAAAAGCCCAAGTTTTAAGCCAAAGGAATGAAACTCTAGTTTTACAATTTTAAGCATCAATGAACTACTTGGGAAAATAAAGGAGGATTACAGAGTACTTTCCTATTTCCATGAAAATACATCACATAGATGGCAACGACTGAGTCCTGTACTGCAGGCACTCGATGGGATAAAATGAGAAAATTTAGAAAGAAATTCCCCCCAAAAAATTGGAATTAAAACATTTTAAAGATAACAAAAAGCAGCTGTAGTGAAAAATTAAAAACAAACAACCATAAAACCCCCTACCATATGTGGAAATAGCTGAAGTGATGATTCATATAAAATGCCTCTACTATGTATTCTGCAACTGAAAAGGTTAACGGTTTTCTCTAATAATCCTAATAGAGGCCACTGAACGATGGCTTATCTTCTTCAGTTCCATTAAAGTGAAGTAAAACTGGATGCTCTTAATGTGGACTGAAAGAAAAGAACTAATTAACCTGACAATGTGCTCCTCTTTCACCAGGTACCTTTCTGCAAAGGCAACTAAAGCTAAAGACAACTGGACATTTTTTAAGGTTATCTATACTGTTCTGTGAATACATTAAAAAAAAATTGTCTGGGAGGTATCTGTCAATATTGATTGACACAGTCCTATATCAGCTTTTGCTTACAGAAAAAGCATACACCCACTGGAGAGCCGTGAGCCTGCCTGCCCCACTCCAGGAACAGTGTGTGGCACGTGAGATACAAAGGCAAGTGAGGAAAGCTTTCTCTCAAAGCACCAGTACTTTATTTGGAGAAACAAACACATACAAAAATAATTACAGCCTCTGAGAGAGGCAAGTGCAAAGGACTATGATCGCTGGTGGGGGAGAGGTGACAACTAAGAGAGTGGCAGGAGGGTGGAAGCTTCATGAATATGTCAAATTTCAACCTGGCCTTCAGGAATCCCAGGAGCTTGCCTGGTGGTGAAAGGAAGGGAAGGGGTTCGTTCACACGTCAAGAAGGGTCTACACAAGTCCCTGTTTGCAAGGGTCATTAGGGATTCAGGCAGGTGCTGTTTGTCCTACAACCTGCTTATTGACTATGTCCAAGTTACAACTTGCCTAAGATAATGTTAGTGGTCCACAGAGGGCTTTGGCAGTAATTAAAAAAAAAAAAAATCAAAACGCGTGCCACCTCTAGGGATTTAGCTTCTTTGGGTCACAAGTCTGTTGTATCTCAGCAGGATCACATTGGGCCCAAATGAAGAGATTTGACATTGTCCTTCTAGTCTCATTATCTTTGACAAGGGCCTTCCTTGCCTCAGTTAATCATGACAGAGAATGTGAGAGTATAGATGGTGAATTGAGGGGACATAAGGGAACCCGGGCTTCCTGTGCTCTGAAATCACCAGCCAATGCATTTCAGCTTATTATGGAGGCTGGGGCCCAAAAACTCGATTAGCAACCATGAATCCAGAACCTCAGAGGCAGGTCTCAGGTTCCCTGGACTTATTTGAGCTACTAAGCATCCTGCTTTGGTTTCTATCATGTCAACTTACTCTCCTCATCCAAGGGTCAGCTAGAATAATAATACACACAGAAATCTTGAAAAGTCAAATCTTATATTTTAATTCACAGATTCCATGGCCTATTAAAATGACTCCTAATGTACTTTGAAGAATAAAACCTTCCTTATCTTTCCACCTCTAGAGTTCAGAACATTAACAAAGGATTTCTTTCCTCCTACTTTTTGGAAGTTATTCTGTGTTTCTTGAACCATGTCAATTTTGGAAAATCTCTACCTATTCATATCTCTGAGTATGAACAATGTGAAAAATCCCATGTTGGCTAGAAATTTTTTCTTTCTTTTTTTTGTTTTTAAAGACCATGGAACCAGTGGCTTCCTGGGAGTAAATATAATTTTTGAAATAAAATATGGGCTAAAGTGGTCTTTTAACCTTTAGAGTTAGATCTTCAATGTTCTTCGTACCTTGGTATCATCCTCAAAGTTTTGTGGATATTTTTAATAAGCATCTGTTGAAAATAAGGTCGAAGAGGGAGGGGATATATGTATACATCTGACTGATTCACTTCATTGTGCAGCAGAAACTAACACAACATTGTAAAGCAATTATACTCCAATTAAAAAAAAAGCTAATGGAAATAGGAATGATGGAGCAGAAGGACAAAAGGTGTAGAAGATGTTTTATAAAAGGTTGGTGGGATTTATATGCCCCCATTATCTACCCCAGCCCATGGTCCTGATCCTAATTGTGCCAGTAAATTATTTAGCAATATGATTTGTCATGTGAAATAATATTTGGATCACTTATTAAAGACCCATTTTATGTCAGAGGGCTTACATAATCTAAGTCTAATTTTTGCAAACATACTTATAATTGAGAAAACCATTTCAGCAAGCTCAAGAGACTTACCTAGGGTTACAGATTCAAGTTAATGTGGAGAGAGGATTTGAACGTAGGTAATCCGAATCCCAAACCAAGTGTTTTCCCCTTTTCTGCTAAATCCTATTTATAAGACTTGTGATGGTCAGAAGAATGCAGAGTCCATCTATTTCTTCCAGCTAAGTAGCTCTGGTCAGGTTGCCTAACCATTTTTTTTTTTTCCATAAAGATACACATTTTTTAAAGAAACATTAAAATGCCATTTCTATCTTCTGACTTTAAAGGGGGGTCTTAATAATATCTGTGTTGTAAAAGAAGGAGGAACAGATCTGCCTGAAAGTGGTTGAGCTGTAAGGAGGGATGCTGAACTGGGGGAGAGGATTCTGTTGCAGGAGAAGTTTGGAAAACGAAGTCTGAGTCAGAGATGTCTCTACCACACTTGTTGTCCGACAGAAATACGACGCAAGCCACACGCTTAGGTTTAAATATCCTAACAGTCATGTTTAAAAATGTAAAAATAAACAGGTGGTTTTAATTTTAAGAAGATACGCAATCCAGTGTATCTAAAGGATTACCGTTTTAAGATATAATCAACACGAAACATTCACGATCTGTTTTACATTCTTTTTGTATATGAAGTTTTTAAAACGTCTAGTATATGCCTTACACTTGGAGCACATCTTTATTTAGAAAGCCTCGTTTCAAGTGCTCTAAAGCAACCTGTGGTCAGAGCTGACCACACTGCACAGCAGAGTTCTGGTAGCTTAAGAAGAAAGAGAAGGTGATCAAAAGGAGTTTACACGCGGGTCCCAGCGGCTCGGGCGGCGGGAGCAGAGGCAGCGGCCAGGCAGCCCAGCTTCGAGAAGGCTCTGCGCCCGCAGGCACCCGGCCCGCGCCCGCCCCGCTGCCACGATGCCCAAGAGGAAGGTCAGCTCCGCCGAGGGGGCGGCGAAGGAGGAGCCCAAGAGGAGGTCGGCGAGGTTGTCAGCTAAACCGGCTCCTGCAAAAGTGGAAACGAAGCCAAAAAAGGCGGCAGGAAAGGATAAATCTTCCGACAAAAAAGTGCAAACAGAAGGGAAAAGGGGAGCAAAGGGAAAACAGGCTGAAGTGGCTAACCAAGAGACTAAAGAAGACTTACCTGCAGAAAATGGAGAGACTAAAAATGAGGAGAGCCCAGCTTCTGATGAAGCAGGAGGGAAAGAAGCCAAGTCTGATTAATATCACACACCTGGTCCTATCAGGGGTCCCTGTCTCCCTCCTTGTACAATCCAGAGGAATATTTTTATCAACTCTTTTGTAAATGCAGGTTTTTTAGTAGCTCTAGAAACATTTTTAAAAAGGAGGGAGTCCCACCTCATCCCATTTTTTAAGTGTAAACGCTCTTTTTTAAGAGGTGAAATCATTTGCTGGTTGTTTATTTTTTGGTACAATCAGAAAATAGTGGGATATTGAATATGGGAGGTTTGATTGTCTTGGGTGTCAGCTTAACATTCCACAGATGGGGGGTAGCTTTTCTATCCTATAATACAAAGCATACTAAGTGGCAGTTTGGAGACAGTTGTGCATTTAATGTCTTAAACGCTTTAAATTACTTCTCTTCCCACGTTGTTTTTGGTAGAATTGTTTCCTAAAGCAAACCACTCACCCCTTGATCTTGGCTCTCCTGGGCAGAATTTTGTGCACTCTGTAACATCTTTGGTAATGGCAGTCCAGTTCTTCTAGTAAAACTGTTAATGTGCTGTGGACGACTGACAATTTGAGCATGTAGTGTATATGATATTAAATTGTGAATTAGTGGGACTTAACGATGTAACAGCATATCAATATTTGAAGATATTGGTACTGGATATCCTGTGAAGGAAAATTTGCCTCCAAATTTTAATCTGGAAAGTCACTGGAATAACTGTTCGGAAAAGAATCTACATGATTTTTTAGATTTCTGGTACGTATGTTGAGAATTGTGTACAAATTAAAATGTCTGTGTACTGATCCTCAAAACAACCAATAAAATCTCAATTATGAAAGAAAAAAAGGAGTTTACATGAAAATGAACTCATTTCAGAATGGGGTGACTGAAGTACAAAAAATTATATATCAATAATTGGAGGTGGATAAAATTTCCATCTACTGGGAATGAGGTAAGACAAATTATAGGGGAATCACGTGGAGTGAAATAAAGGGGGGAAGCAAAACAAACACTAGGGGAGCAGGTGTTTCCCATTCATTGTCACTCACTCACTCAACAGAAAGTTACCATGTCACTCGCTCACTCAACAGAAAGTTACCATTCTCTCTGGTTGCATAGAGGAGAACTCTAACCCAGAGAAAAATTCAGTCACTGGCTCGAGTTTCAACTTCCTACTAGTCTATGAATCTGTGACTACCCAAAATCAATAGTTTGTATCTATCTTATTCTCATTGCCTATAGTGAAAAAAGAAAAGGAAAAAAGAGGTATAATCTGTCAGCTGACCTGAGCTGCTGTTGTTGATGAGGCAGAGACAGGGGATTTGCCAAGAGCGAGGGGGTAGGAGGCTAGAAATCTTGCCAAGGGCTGTGTTTCAAAGACTGTTGCTCCAATCCCTAGGCCTGTAAGGTGCCAGAGGAGGGGAGCCAGGCCCACAGCAGCTGTTGTACTAGGCAGTTGTTATTCTGGGGACATGGACCCACTGTTCTCTTGGTACAGTTGAAGACAGAAAGCAAAAGATTGGATTTGACAGTAGTCAGAGAGCATTGGTGGAAAAACTGGAGAAATTCCTGCACATGAGGTTGGTGAAAATCAGGGGAGCTTGTCCAATGACCTGCTCTGGATTTTCAGACACTAGGATAGATTCTTATCTGACTTACACAAGCTCAGTATGTTTCCTGGTTTGTATTTTAAGTTTTAAACTAACAGTCTTACTCCAAACTGTCCATGTGAAATGCAGATCATCTGCATTCTGTGATGTAATCCGCTTGGGTCATGGCGGTGAGAAGATTATCACATCGTTCTCATATAGGCAACTCTTTTAGGAGAATTTGGAGGAACAGAAAAGGGGCATCAGACAGCTCTAATTAGCCTTACTTTCATGAAAACTGAATTTCATGAAAATCAAGTTATTTTCAGCTAAGGATCACTGCTGAGAGGAAAGAAAAAACAAATGAGCTGAAGAGTAACAAGACCCTCTTTAAGAATGGATTCATAATGAACTCTCATTTCTATTTGGATAAGTAGTTTACACATAATTACTTAACCTATAGGATTGTGAGAGAGTTAAAAAGTTGACCATATTCATGCATTCAAAAGTTCCGTCAACAGCTGTTGTTTGAGCATCTACTCTGTGCTAAATGCTATTCTAGGCTCTGATTAGAGACTAGTGTGGCAAAGGCTGCTAGCTGATTCCTAAACCCATTTCCTCTTCTTGGAAACACAACTAGACTACATTTTCTAGACTTTGGAGTTAGGTTTGGATATGACTGAGTACTAGTCAATAGACTAAAGAGAAAATGTTGCTTCTGCCCCTGCCATGTGTGATTCTCCATGAGAGTCTTTCACTGACTATATTGACCTTGGGAACTACATTGAAAGTGGTGGACCACATAGAAGAAGGTGGCAGAATCGCCGCTTAGAGGAGAGCAGTAAGAAAACTGGTTTTACACTTGAGGTGAGCTAGAAATAAACTTGTTATAGCAGCTAGTGCAACCTTAGATGATATTAGCATGAACAACAGACCTGCTCAGTGTCCTCTTGATCTTATATCCCAATGAGAGACAGACAGTAAATAAGCAAACCACATAAATATATTTGCTTGTACATGAAAATGTTAAGCCTAGCTATAGAAGAAGCCCCCACAGCTCAGGTTCATGCTAAAAGGTTAAAACTGTGGTTGATCCAAAAAAAAATTTACGTTTGACTTTGGAATAAACAATCTCTTTCTCTCTTCATCCTACCTCTCCACCCCCTGCCCAACAGACACACATACCTCTTTAACCAAGTACCTAATTTTCTGAAACAGTGGTGGACTCCACTGCATGCAGTGAATAAGAAAAACCACATCATCTTAGAGATTTCAGTTCCCTGTTTTCTTTCCTGAATGTTATTCCATTGTAGAAAGATATAAATGCATCTTTTCTGTAAGCAATAATGAAACATTGGTTGGCTGGTTAATTTTCTTCCATAAACAAAAGCAGAAATACTGACTACATCACCTGGTGGCAGAGCAGCAGAAAGATGACTGAGGTGATACTTAAAAGAGTTCTGAGGTCCTGTCCTAATTATGTGATGGGAGCTAAAGAAGCTACTGCTGAGGTCTTAGTTGCCTCGTATGCAAAACTGGAGGTTTGGAGCTAAATGAGCTATAAGACTCCTCACACTTCTATTTCTACTTTCTGAGCCTGAACACAAACTTTTTTTTTTTTTTTTTAACAGAAAAATGGTAGATGTGTGGCTCAAATGCAGTGCTTGGGAGACATTCTGCCTAGTTCACAGGTTCAAATGATGGGACTCAGCGTATGAACTTGGAATCCTCGACTCTCTGTTAGAGGCCTGATGCATTACCTAGAAAACGGAGGCTAAAGAGACATTGGGAAATCCCAGGTGATTCAGAGATTCTGTTTGAATTACCCAAAAACCTTCCCAGGACTTTTACTTCATTTGACCCCTGTACTTCGGAAGTGTGTGTGTATATATGTATATGATTCTGATTTCCCAAAGATCTGAGCCTCCTTTGTCCTTTGAAGCTTCAACTTTTCAAAATAAGAACTGTATTGTTTTTAACAATTGGGTCTTTCTCCCCAGCTCCCCACCCCGCACTCAGCTTCTCTCTTCTCTGTGTTCTCCCTCAGCCCCTCTCAACTGTCTGGCTACTGACGGTGTGCATTGTGATTTAAGATACTCTGTGCTTTTCCCTTCCTTACCACGGTGCCTTTGATTCAGATACAGACAGATACATTATTGATCAGATTTTCGCTGCTCCTCTTCGCTTGCTGCTGTTGCACTCGTAACTAATAAGCTCATAAGAGAAGGAGAGTGAGGCAAGCCTGCCTCCTTTTATAAAGCAAGAGGATGACAATGCTACAGCCTCCACTTTGGCATCTTTAAGAAATGCTACCTGCTTTCCCACTGGGAGCCTTCGTTTGTTTGGTTGGCCACATCACTGTGCAGAGGCTAGTGGTCTACCTGCCGGACAGTGAAGGCCTGCTTGGATGAAGAAGACAAAATTTACATAGATGGAGGACCATTCTTTGTTCCATAGTGGATAAGTGGTTGGGCTTCTTTGCTAAGTGTTCCATGTAAATCCTAAGTAGCCATTTTTAACCAGATTCTTTATAATCCTATTTATTTTTTGCCACCAACCTAGGATTGGGTCTTGAGACTCTGAACCTACATCCTTCTCTAGAGGCAGAAATGCTGGGAATTTTCTCCTGTGACCTATTTTTCAACACCTTTGCTGGATCCTTAGAGACATGACTGAAAAAGCTACAAGAAAGATTTCTTTATCTTACCTAAAGTTTCCTTCTTCTTTAGACATTTAAACACCCTATTTCAAAATATCAAATTTTTCAGTGCTCATATCCTTTAACCCAATAACTCTACTATCGTAGTTACGTTTGCTAAAGCACGTGTATGTGTGTGTGTGTTTGTGTGTGCACAGACGTATACATACAAACATGATTATTCTCCTTGTAATAGCAAAACCTGGAAAAAACTTGGGGGCTACTTAAATAAATAATTGGTCATCCATAGAGTTGAATAATATGCAGCTATTTTAAAAATAAAATAGCTATATATGATGATTCTGAAAAAGCTGTTACATTACTCAGTGGAAAACATACTTGCACAGGCTGAACTCTTTTGTCAAAATTTTGATCTATCTGCTATCTATTTATCTGTCTTTCTGTCCGTCTGTTCGTCATGCATCCATCCAGATACCTCTGCTGCTTTATGTTTTAAGCATTTTACATTTTACTGAGAGTGTAGATAAAATCTGTTAACAGCAACTTCCTCTAGGAAGAGTGACTCTGGGAAAGGGAGATGTACATGTTATAGTTCACCTTTTGGTGTTTTCTGAATTTCTAACTTGGTGCAGCTATTGCTTTTATTTTTAAAAGATGTCATGTCAGCTGAGGTAAACTGGATTCTGATATTATGGAGGATTCCTCTTCTTTTTTTCTTTATATATTTCAAACCTGTATAAGTCTTGTTTGAAAATGCCCTAATATGAAGGCTTAATGGTTATATAAAAATATGGTTCCAGTCACTTTCCTGAAAATGAATCTTGAAAGATGAAGGGAAAAAGTCACAGGGGCTATAAGTCCCTGAGTGGTGAGAACTCACGGAGGGGGCAGAGGAAAGGGCTGTGAAGGGAGAGGAGTGACACTGAGGGATGTGCTTCCCACGATGCACAGAAGTAAGGTGAGAGAGGGCTGGCAGTTAGGAAAATTGGAGTCTAGCCCCGCTCTGCCATTTCCTGCCCTCTTACACATATCACTTAACCTCTCCCAACCTCAGTTTCCTCATTTATAAAATAAGGGAATTGTGTTGGATGATTTCTGAGGTGCCTTCTAGCGCAGAAATCTATACAGTTCTATGAAACATCAGCCATTCTCCCCCCACATAATTGGCAGGAGGTGGTAATGAAATAATGTCCAGAATATGACTCATCTTTCAATGTACCTTTTCTCTGTCCTTCGACAGAAGTAGTCAGTAGGTCTTGTTTTTTTCCTCCTGTTACTCTGATAATAAGTCAGGATAAACACCCTATAATGGACGCCACAGAGACTTTTTTTTTTTTTTTTGCTGTACGCGGGCCTCTCACTGTTGTGGTCTCTCCCGTTGCTGAGCACAGGCTCCGGACGCGCAGGCTCAGCGGCCATGGCTCACGGGCCCAGCCGCTCCGCGGCATGTGGGATCTTCCCAGACCGGGGCATGAACCCGTGTCCCCGGCATCGGCAGGTGGACTCTCAACCACTGCGCCACCAGGGAAGCCCCACACAGAGACTTTTATTTGTGGGGAAAAGCTGAGCTGGCCCAGAAATGCCCATTTGACAGAACACACTTCTAGTCAGAGACAGCAAAGGCAGGTACAGTGAATGAACGATAAGGTAGATTAGAGTGATCAGCGTTTTAGTTTAAAAGAAACAAAAAAAAACACATCATTCATCATATGAAATTTTGCAGTCTGTGGTATGTTCTATTTTATCTGATTCTGTCCACCTGTCCTTTCTAAAGCCTTTCAACCCCACTAATGTTTTCTATTCCAAAACTACAGAGTAGAAAGAAGCCTGACCCAATCCCTGCCATCCCAGCATACTGTCAAGTTACCATGATCCTTTAAGGCCCTTGGCTTGGGGTTATGGAAAGAATGAAAGCCAGAAGTCGGGTGATCGCTATTTCATGGTATGACCTAGGAAGGCCAATGCAACGTCAGAAATACTTCTCGAGCCCCTACCACGTCCTAGGCATCGTGCTAAGCATTCAGTATTCAAAGGTCAAGGCCCTTCGTTGAAGAAGAGAGGAGTCTAAAGGGGGAAGGATCAACATATCTGTAACTACAGTACAAGTCCCACACCAGAAGGCCAGACCAGAGCTATGGAAGTACAGAGCAGGGGTTGTTTAGCCTGCCAAGGGGTCATTTGAGCTGGGACTTAAAGACAAATAACCAATATCCAGGATCTCCTTTTGCTAACAGTTTCTGGCCTTACTGTAACAGGGAAAATATCTCCATTTCTCTGCATATGACTGCCCCAGAAGTGTACGTTTGTGGAAAGAGCAAGCAGGTCATCTGAAAGATGGATGAAGAAAGACCCAGAAAGAGCAGAGCTGCTCTGGGAATGTGGAAGAGTTAAGGGAATGGGGAGCAAACCAGGGAAAGAATGGGCCCGAGAAGGAAGTAACGGGGAGATGGAAAAGCATACAGGGAGGGGTGAAACACTGTGGTGGGCTGTGCCACTAAGATATTGCAGATTTCATTCCAAAATGGTCTTGTTTACCTTCAAAGACTGTGTTTCACTGGGCATCCCGCAGTAACTGCTGCTAGAGTACATCTCCTTTCATATAAGGTCCCCTGCTGTCACGAGCCTTCATGAGCATGGCTGAATTTTGTCCTGAAGCCTTTGGCAAAGTGGAACAAACCTAGCAGCACCTCTAAAGTGTGGACACCCTGCTGGGGTGAAGATGAATGGAACCGCAACTGGGAAGTATTTCACAGCCAGGTGTGAAGAGGTAGAGAAAAGAAAGAAAATACTTCTCTCCTGGAGTGATTTATACTAGATTTAGACGAAGACTGATAGCCAAGTGTAGGAATCAGCTGTAAGTCACTTGTGAAAGAACAAATACTGTACTTTTTTTCCCCTCAAGCCATGTGTTTAAATCAAATCAGCAAATATTTTTAATAATATCGTTGTGCTCTAAATGTGGTCATTGCTTGATTTATTTACCCTTCTTTGAGGAGAGTCCGTCTCAGAACTGCCGGAGTCACAGGGTCAGGGAGAAAAGGACAGGATATTAATGGTTGACTGATACTATTTTCTTTTGAGGAATAAATTAAGAGTCTCTGCATCTTCTCAAATCCCAAAGGATGTCCCACAGTACTGAAAATTTTGAGGCTAGACTTGTCCCTGGTTTTAAGAATGATGAGTTTCCATAAAGGTCCTATTCAAATGTCAATTAATAGGCCAATACCTGAAGCCATTAACCTGTGAAGTCATTATGCAGAAAGAGTAATTTTGCTATGTAATTATAGAGGAAGAATCAAGGTAAAACAGTACTGCATTTTGATGCCTAATAAGATATCGAAAAAGGGGAAGAGACATTAATGACAGATAACATCCATTTCATTATTTTAAGTGTTGACTTGGGGTCTGAGAAATATTTACCAATCCATGAGTTTCTCAGTGTCATAGTTAGAATATCTAAAATTTTGCAAAATGGGGTATTGTATCTCAGGGTCTGGAGAACTAACGATACTCACTTTTTTCAAGTTCTCGACAGTATGTAGTTATATGGATTGAGCTGCAGAGTGCCCTAAATCCATATAACTACACGCCACATTATCATACAGTTTTAACTTTATTGCGTATATGGAATTAAGGACTTAAGGTACATAGTTTTTCCTCTAAATCACAAAGTGGACTATTCAAGGTCCTTAATTGAGTTGTGATGATAATGTGAGAGCAAAACCAAAAATAAAACCCTGAGCTCCCAGTTCCCAGTCCAGTGTTTTCTGTAGATTCCACTGTTTCTGAAATACCAAAGAGAAGAATTCTAGAGAACACCTCATCACAGAAATCACAACTCAAAGAGAAATCAGAGTTTTCAAAGCCATCTGACTGGCAAATCCATGCCATTTCCCAGACTTCAGCTCAGCCCCTGGAGCTGTCACATTCAGAGGCTGTGTGATTTCATGCAGAGTGTGTGTTCAGCAGTTTGGCAGACAGGTTAAGGCCACCTGAGAATACAAGGGAGCATGCTCCTGCATATGTCCCAGGAGCAAGTCTAGAAATTAAGAGAGTAAATAAATGAGAACTGTGGGTGGGAGAATCTCATGCAGTAGCTTTCTGTCTGCAATAATCAACCTAATCCTTAATCAATGAGCAAGCGTTTATTTTGAACCTACATCTTCAATAGCATGTAAGAAGCTAGAGAAAGGCAGAGACAAGTGATGAACATGTACAGGAAAATCAGAGATCTGAGACTATTTTCCTGGTGAATCGTAGGCACCATCTCAGTAGTTGCACCCTTAATTAACGAGTCCTGATGACACGCTATACTTGGCATCAGATGGTAGGTATTCTAAAAACACCCAGAAGGTAAATGATTTTTCATAACTCTTGACAACCTTCAGGATGTCTTTGTATGGATTAGTTATCACTTATCATCTTCCTGGCTTTAGGGAGGCTCATCACGGGACGCTCAGTCATTATGTTATTCCCTATAAAACTGTTGAAGGTAAAGCCATAGTATTCAAAGTGCTTATTTTGCACAAAATGAATTACTATCTTGCACCTCAAGCCTGCCAAGTTTTAGCCTCTAATAGACATTAATGCTACACTTCACTTTACATAATATATTCCTGAAAGTTATGAGTAAATATTTTTTGGATATATCAAATTACATATAAATACACGGTAAGAGTTGGCTATTTAAAATGGTTCTGTCTAATTCAACAACTTTTCCTAAGAATCCATTTCATTGCAGGCATTGAACTAGGTGCTGCGGATGTACAGATGAATATAGCTTGATTCCTGTCATCAAAAAACCTGAGAGTTTAGTGTAAGAGAGAGATGCATTAATACCAAATGTCAATATCGTATGCTGAGTGCAAACATAGAGGCAAGCATAGGGTACTGAGAGAACAAAGGAGGAGGAACTTGTTCATCCCTTGGAGATCAGTAACAGTGCCTGGAAGAAAAAGAAATGACTGAGCAGAGCTTTGAAAAAATAAGGAAGATTCTTAAAGAATTCTCTGGTCCAGTAACCATTCCTTATTTATTTGTATTGTTTGTATAATCTCAGCCAAAGTAGAGCCTTATTTCTAACTCTTCAATTGTAGAAAAGGGAATTAGGAGCAAACTCACCAGATAGATTGTTAAGGTCAGTTCCATGTTGCTGATCTATACATTCTTTGGTTCTTTCTTGTAATTTTTTTTTCCATATAGAAAGTGCTCTTAATGCAAAGCACCCCTGCCTTGTACTGTAAATGTTATCAATGTATTTACATTTAACCTGAAAATATAATGGGAAATGAGTATCAGTGGTACCACTAACAAGTCTTATACAGAAAGTTTAAACCAATGTGAGAGAAAGGAGCAGAGCTTTGTTTTCATGGCTACATTAATGAAAAGGCTTGTACAGTGGGGAGGCCATGACCTCCTGGAGAGAAAAAAGCTGAACAGTCATAATACATCAAATTCTGCCTTCTGGGAAGTATCTGTGACTATATGTCTGGTATCTTTGTGTATCAATCTTCACTTTCAAATAGCTCTCTCTTAATCAGCATATTAGTGAAGAAAGAGCTTTTATTGAATAGATTTACATTTATTTTCTCAGGATTTTTCGGGGGCTGTTGTGGGTGTGGAGGAGGATACTGATGACAGAATCATGTAAACTCAAAGGTTCTTACTGGGTCTTCCCTGGTGGTGCAGTGGTTGAGAGTCTGCCTGCTAATGCAGGGGACACGGGTGCGAGCCCTGGTCTGGGAAGATCCCACATGCCGCGGAGCAACTAGGCCCGTGAGCCACAACTACTGAGCCTGCGTGTCCGGAGCCTGTGCTCCGCAACAAGAGAGGCCGCGATAGTGAGAGGCCCGCGCACCGCGATGAAGAGTGGCCCCCGCTTGCCACAACTAGAGAAAGCCCTCGCACAGAAACGAAGACCCAACACAGCCAAAAATAAATAAATTAATTAATAAACTCCTACCCCCAACATCTTCTTAAAAAAAAAAAAGTTCTTATTGGAAAGATATTCAGCCAGGTAAATAAGCATAGCTAGTATGTAAGAGCATGTGATATTAGGGCTGGGGGCAGGCGATCATGCCCCAGCTCCATCCATACTGTGCAATGAGGGCAGGCTTCCTGAGTTCTCCCACGCATCCTATTTCCTCACCTGTAAAACACGAGGACCTAGATATACTAAAGATTGACTTTCCTCATCTTTATTTATGGGGGAGTTGTTGAGTCATTAAAATATCATGTTATTGATCTACCAAAAAAAAATCTACAGGATAGTGAAAAATACCTCACAGACACAAAATTAGAATGGCATTGACTGTCCATAAGTGGAGGAAAACCACGTTCTAATGAACTGCTTTAGGGGACAGTTGCCTTACCTGAGATTTGGTAGTACTGAAATCAAAGACAAAACCCATCGCAACAGAGAGAGAAATGAGTAAGGGAGCCTTGCTAAATGTCTTGCTATCTGCTAACGCCCAGATGAAGATGTGTTTTTAATTAGCCTTTTGGCTGTCTATAAATGCTTGCCTTTATTTGTTTCTCTTTCCCCTAACGATTGCATAGTAAATGGAGAATCTTAATTGGTACATGCTAATGCCCCTTCATAAAGACCTCCTTTAGCAAAGCTCTGTAAAATGCTGACACAGCCTTGACTCTAATGCTTTATAATGCCTCTGACTTTAAAAAACAAAACGTACACACAGGGCTTCTTTTTTCCTTTAACCTGTCAAACTTTTATCAGCCAGTGGTGATTTTTAAATAGTTTTTTTGTTTTTGTTTTTTAAAGCAGGGAAGTTAGAGTTTACAGACTCTCAGCATTTATGGACTGAGACTAACAATATCTAAGATGCCTGATTCATTTCTCATATAGAGTGTATACCTGAGGGTTCCAAGCTGGAGGGCTTTTTTTTATACATCTGGAAATGAGAAATGCACATTTCCTCTTTTCTAAATCCATGATCTGGAAAGATCATGTGCATCATGAAAAATGGATAATCTTTTGACAAGGATATAGATTTTTCTGACTAAACAATAAATCTTCTATCAGGTGAGTAGACCAGTCCCTCCTTCCAGCATCCGACTGACCCTGGATGGGGGTAAGTGATGCAGAGCAGGCAGAGCTCTAGGGCTTTGCAACCTCAAACCAAAGTCTTGCCTGTTCATGCACAGGTGGCTCTTTTTTTTTTTTTTTTTTCCAGTCCAGAGCACTACTACTTTCCTAAACACCTGAGATCTCATACCTGGGCGGGGGGGGGAGGGTTGTGTCCTTCCCCCCCCCGCCCCCGAGAAGGTAGTATCTTGAAGGAAATAGCTTTGCCTTTGGAGTCAGAGAGACCTGGCTTCAAATTGCAATGCCCTTATTTTGATTTGGGACACCAGTAAAAATGAAATTGTAAGTCTATCAAAGTACAAAATAAACCACACAAAAGTTACATGTATACACACACACTTATGCATACATACATACACATACGCATGTGCATGTGTGTATAAAATGAGCTGCAAGAAAAGAAGGGTGCTGTCTGTGCAACTCTGCTACTATTGCTGGGGAACTTGAAGGCTGGAACTGTTCAAGGTTTTTAGTCTCCCACACCAATGCTACAACTTTTACTCTAAACAACTGAGAATATGATAAGAAGGAGAAGGACAAAGGAGATGAGAAATGGCTGTTGCTCTTTCAGGCTTTCAGTAAATTTTCCTTTTAAAACCGCTGAAACCCAAAGTGCTGCAAGAAGGCTGTGTGGAAGGCTGCAGGCAGCGAGGAGGTCACCAAAGGGAGGAGGGGATAAGAGCAAGGTGCCCAGGTGCTCAAGCCCAAATCAGTTTTCACTACAGCCCCCTCTGCTGACTCCCAGCACAGAGAGGAAGACCGCAGCCCCTGGCAGCCTCCCTTCCTTTGGAAAGCATGGACAAACCTGTTCCTCTAAGGCTCTGGGGCCTGCCTGCATTCTGCTGGTGCCCTGACACCCCGCAGGTGTTATACTTGTCCTCAGACTCTGTCTTTCTCACAGGCCACAGGCCCCTGAGCTTCTAAGAAGGGTTAATGATCTCCTCTCCTCTCCCTGGGCCAACTGGTCACCTTCATTTCAGCCTGTGATGACTCTGCGTAATGTCTGTCTCTTTTGAGTGCACACACAGGTGCAGAGTTTAGTTTTCACCCAGACTTTTGGCACTTCATATTTGCACTGCCACAATGAGGACATTTCACCCAAAATTAACATCCCAGAGTAGAAATTAAAGAGAAGCAAGAAAGGGACAGAGAGCAGAACCCTCTCTGCACTTCCACTGAAAGTCCTAACTCTGGACCTCGTTGCCCGTTATGTCAGTGTTCTGTTAGGTCTCACACTGCATCCAAGTTCCTCTCCTTGGGTTCTCCTTAAGTCAAATGTTGACGTTGTTCAGCCTGGTTGGACAAGACACATGGCCAGGCATCAACACATAGGACACATTCTGAAGAATACACCAAGAATTCTACTCAGTTTTGGAGGTTAGGCCTTTCTACTATTGTCCCACTCAAGAAAAAGGATCCAAACATAAAGTGAGCATGGCATTATTATAGGGATTATCTTTTATTATTTTTTATTTTTTATTTTTTTGCGGTACGCGGGCCTCTCACTGTTGTGGCCTCTCCCGTTGCGGAGCACAGGCTCCGGACGCGCAGGCTCAGTGGCCATGGCTCACGGGCCCAGCCACTCCTCGGCATGTGGGATCTTCCCGGACTGGGGCACGAACCCGTGTCCCCTCCATCGGCAGGCGGACTCTCAACCACTGCGCCACCAGGGAAGCCCTATTATAGGGATTATCTTATATCTGTCCTAATTTATGAAAAATTTATTTGCAAGCTTCTATACCTTATCAGTAGATCACACTATTTGCAGACAACTTACAACTCATCTTGACGTATTCACTAAAAGTTAGCATGAATGATCAAATCACATCACCGTACTTGTCTAACTGGCTAATAGTATAAGTTTATGTTATTAAATGTGCAGAAATCCAATGTCCCAGTTTTATTTTTCATCACACTGGACACCTGTTTGTTGTTGCGTTGCTTTTTAATCCCTCGATGCTATAGAATACCAAGGAATGCGTAGGTCAGAAACTCTCTAATCTGAGCAACACCAAGATTTCTATGGCTTTCTGCCAGCTACCAAGTGAGAAAAAGCCTGGACAGCAAAGTGATAAAAAGAGCTTTTTATGCAGATAATTGATAAGCATATGCTAATGAACCAGCTTCCTACTTCTTCCACCAGAATATTACTGCATTTCAAGTGCTTGGAAAAGGCTAAGAGTGAGTTTGAAATTTGCTCATAACTTTCAACCAGTTCCTGTGTAAATTTTAGGTGTTTGGAGGAAAATCGAGTACAGTACTTCCATTGCTTTTCCAACCTAATTGAGCTCTTCTAGTCTGAAAATACTCACTTGCTAAGGCAGTTGAGGGTAATGCCTAATGGAGAGTCTAGGCTTGTCTCTGAATTTACAGAATTTGCTCTCAGGCTTCTCTCTGTCAATACAAGGAATCATGGACTAACCATACTCCTGGCAAACAATCTACAGTTCTTCTGCTGGTCCTTTGAGGTTGTCTTGCATGTATTATATATGATACTCATCTGATATTAGCAGTTAACAATGTTAACTGGGCTGAAAATGATGATGGGAAGTAAAAATTAAAAATAGAATATAGCCTTACCAAATTAGAAGTTTAATGAGAAAAGATCTCTACCTCATTAAAATTTTTCCTGTCTCTTCTGAAACAATGTTTGTACCTCCTACTGTTATGCCCATTTGATTCTTCAAACTAAGCTTTAAGGAAAAAGTTCCACCTCTGATTAAGGAGGTTCAATTATTCTATTAATGAAATGACTAATTATGTCAAAGCTTACAAAACATACCTGTATTATTCTTCACTTAAATGAGATTGGGTTGAAATAGATCTTCCCTGACAGAAAGTAGTTGAAGATAGTTGCAACTACCTTTAACTAATTAGGTAAACTCTGTTCAAAATTAGAGATTTATAGTTCTGGACCAATTAAGGGTCCATGGTAACATAGTATAAAGTCATCTCTAATGTAAAAGGATTAGCAAGTTTTAATAAAGTCCATTATAATGTCCTTGACCAGTATTTAGGCTATGGAATTCTGCTTTGTTGTGACTTTGAAAACCAGCTCTTACTTCGACAAGATTTATTCTCCAGAGCCTCCCTGGACAGTAATAAACAGTGGATCTTAACAAATACTAGTAACCAATAACCATTGTCTGTTTTGGTACAAAACTGACACATAATGCAAATAAGACAGGAGTCGTATTTTATAAATCTTGCCTGTTTTGTTTTGAAATGAAGATAAGTATGTTGTATCACTGTAGCAAAAGGCTTGGATCTGAAGTCAAACAGCCTCGGTTCAAATTTTGTTTCTTCACCGCCAGCTGGGACTGCTAATCATACTAACCTTGTCAAGATGGTGTTACACTTAAAAGAGATATTATGAGTAAAGCACAGAATGCATCTAATAACTGAATAAATTAATAAAGCCGTGTCTACTTGGGGAACAAATGTTCCTGGACAGTAGAGATATTTTATCCTTTCCTTTTCCTGCTTTTCTCTTGCTTTCAAGCAACATTATTTTATTTTTTCCTTATGCCCTTTGAGCATTTTAAAGGCATGGCCTATTCTTGAGGGCCAGAGTTAAAATTACAAAAACACTTTAAACACGGATACTAAGTGAACCTGGGAAACAACGGTGGGAAATAGGAAAGGCAGGTGTCTGAGGGCCCTAATATGGCGTGGCCTGGGTTAGTAAGAATGGATACTGCAGGGCTGCAAAACTTCTCTGACTAGCCTGGAAGTAATCATAGGGCAGAATATTCTTAAAGGAAGGACTTGGGAAAAGTAAGCATAAGGATGCGTGTATGTACACGAACCTGTGTAGAGTTTATTACTGTCTTCTCAGGTGCTTTACTTAGCAAATGAGCTCAGCAATAGTCCCCCTGAAATTGCTTGCTCTGGGGTGCTTAACAAATGGTTGGCCGTTTAATGGCCCGAGGCAGAGCCAGGGAAGGTTAACGCTGTGACAAAATGGGCATTAACTATGATAACAACAGTTTTCATGGGGGATTACTGCTACTATAAACCTTATTCAACATCATAACGCTAGCATTAATTTTTCTTTTTCTCCAATTTTAAAATTAAGTCATGCTCCAGGATGTACATGACACAGAGGAGACCTGAAAACTCAAAGTGTCAGACATTTAATGGTCTTTTCGTAATTTTCCGTTGTTGCAAGAAACCACTCAGATGCATATTCTAATGCTTGGGTAGATTATATTACTCACACTAGATGAAGTGCATTTAGGAAGAGGGCTGGCAATGTATTAGATCCTATTGTGGCAAAGACTCATACTCCTCTCTCCCAAACCTGACCAAACTTCATTTTGACTAAATTTGATGTCCATGGTTAGAGCATCTACTCTGGCTTGGACAACAAAAGAGAGGGCACGTTTATATGGAAAATCTCTGTCCAACTGCACATTGCCTGGCTGGGAAAGAAACCACCTGAAGCTGTGTGTAACCTGATCTCATTAGCACAGAATATGCATAATTTATCATAGGAGGTTTGGAAGATAAAATGCCTGTGTAATGTCAGATTATTATGTAGTACACCTGGAACTAACATAATGTATGTCAAATATATTTCAATAAAAACAAATTGAAGTGCCTGTTTAGTAAGAATGAGATAGTTCTCTGGTAATCTTCATTGTGGAGCACAAATCAAGAATAGCATGCAGGGCTTCCCTGGCGGCGCAGTGGTTGAGAATCCACCTGCCAATTCAGGGGACATGGGTTCAAGCCCTGGTCCGGGAAGATCCCACATGCTGCAGAGCAACTAAGCCCGTGCGCCACAACTACTGAGGCTGTGCTCTAGAGCCCGCGAGCCACAACCACTGAGCCCATGTGCTGCAACTACTGAAGCTCGCGTACCTAGAGCCTGTGCTCCGCAACAAGAGAAGCCACCACAACGAGAAGCCCGCACACCACAACGAAGAGTAGCCCCTGCTCACTGCAATGAGAGAAAGCCCGTGCGCAGCAACGAAGACCCAACACAGCCAATAAATAAATAAATTTAAAAAACAAAAAAAAAGAATAGCATGCAGGAAGGTACACTATCTGAAAGAAAGTGTGGTTTGCTGGGATCAGGATAGTGGGACCGCTAGTGGAGGTGTTAGAAAGGGCAGGCCCTGGCTGAGGGGCTTCTGATGGACACTTCCTGAGCTGTTGTTTCCTTCCAAAAGAGGAAGGGGAGGGGCAACGTCAAGCATCTTTCTTCCTAATTCGGTCCACATCAGGATGGATAAATAAACCTCGGGTGAACTTGCTGAGGAAACATTTGCAGCTGAGTCCCAGCATAGCCAGTTCTCAAATGAGCTGGAAGAGATGGCATTGCTGACTCCATTCAAAGGCTGAGTTTTTCCTTTTGCCACTTGAGCTCAAGTAGATTTGGCTTCCTTATCACTTCTCTTTCCCATGTGTATCCTGTTCATTTCTGAGATCCATTTTCGTATATTTTTGGCCTCCATTTCTACTGTTGATCCTCTTCTTTCTTAGTTTTGATTACGTTCTTTGGTTATTCCCTTTGCCTCTCTTTTTTTAGAAGTTACTTTCACTCACACATGCGCACGCACACACGTGCGCACACACACACACTCCCAGAACACACAAAAAGAAGCTTTAGTATTCCTTTTCCTTTTGGACCACTCTGCTCCCAAATCCTTTGCTATGCCAGCTGGCGGCAACTCCCCCTACTGACTGGCAGGGATGTTCCATCACTCACCACCAACTCTGGAAAACAGCCAATAGGCTTTTCTTTAACTCTTTCCTTCTGCTTGTACCTTTAGCCCAGCTTTAATTCTCTAGTTTCAAATCACCAATCGCAAGTTCCCCATATACTCCAACATATGCAGTATTAGATTTAAGCCTCTTCCACATTATCCTATTTTGGGGTTTAAAGCAGGATGACAATTTACTTACATGTACTGAATTTTTATTGTATTTATATATTCTAAGACACCTATCATTAGGAAGCAGTGACCACTTGGAATGTTTCTGATGGATGGTCATGTAGTCTCTACTTGATCACTTCAATTAAAAACAAACTCACTACCTTCTAAGACAGCAAGCATCATTTTATTCTTAGTTTGACTTATGAGAATATTCTTCTCTGCTCTTAGACAAAATCTGTTTCCTAAAAACCATCTCCTGTAGACAACAGGTCTTCCATATAAAGTTTATACTTTCTTGTTTGGTAGAATTTTAACTATTTTTAAATAGGTATCTACCCCGAGTCTTCTCCAAACAAAATATTTTCATTCTCTTTAAAATTCATCCCGAGGGAGACAGCACAATTTTGACCAGCACCCAACTCCATTTATCATGACCCCGACTCCACCCTTAGCCCACTTAGGTATGGTCTAAGTCATAAAGAATATAGTGCTTATTTATCAGACAAATTTAAAAAGTAAAACACACTAGCATATTTTGTTGACCTCATCATCCCCTTAAGGTGGCCTAAGTTGGAAATCAACAAAATCAGGGGGAAATAAAATATTTTTGCTTTAAATTCCTAGGCATCTATAAAAGTCATAACATTTTAAGGTTAATCAGAGCTATACCTACCACCGCTTTCCTACATACAACCCAGATTGATTAGAATAGTTGTATTGTATGCCTACTATTTCACCAAAATGAAACAACCCAGCCCTCAGTGGAGCTGTCAGGATCCTTATTTTCCAGTGGCCAGAACCTGGGTCTGACTCATTATGGCCATTCATGATGCAGCTTCCTTGAGTCTTGACAGCCAGATCCGACTAAGCCCCCTTAGGGTCTTTTGTCGCCAAAGTCTGGGGTGTCAGCCACGTGAAGAGTGATGTTATACCACCTGCTGATGTATTACAAGATTGAGGGAGATTGTGTATAGCCAGCCCAGCTTGCAAATTCCGTAGTAAAAGGTCACTGGTCTTAGAGGTATTGTTTTGATGTTCTACTTGGCATGCTCACGAACCTTAACTTCTGTCATCTGACCAACTACAAGGGAGTAGATATCTGACTGGGTCTGAGAGGCCTAGAGACCTCCACAGAGGTGAGGGCATTCCATCCTTCTGTGCAACATTGCTCTTTTGATCTCTAGCAGCATCTTTTAAATGGTTATGTGTTTGGGCTGAGAATTCATTTTGAGTTTATTGTAAGGACAAGAAGACTTCACCTTAGAGAAAAGAGTGTGACTTTATATCAAACCTAAAAAGGTGCTATAAATCTCCCCAGGCCCCATGTAGGAGGATTATCTCATGCTAACTTTGTCCAGCTCTGAGAGAGAGCCACTCCCGGGGCATAACCTAGGGTCTGGCTGTGCTAGAATCTGGGAATTAGAGACAGTGAATCCACACAGACCCATAATTTAAATCAATGTCGGTTCCATCTGCACACTGTCTTTGAAGAAATTAATCAAATTCTTTCTTTTCTCTCTCTCTCTTTTTTTTTTTTTTTTTTTTTTTGCTGTGAGATAGGTTGCCAAACAGAAGCAAATGGGTGACGAATTGCTATGTACATCACTGCCCTTTGAAATGAGTTGGCTGTGGCTGGCATTTGCACCATATGCAGAGTGGAAACTCACATACTATCCAACTTGTCAAACCTCTGCCCACTTATATTTTGAGCTCCAGCTTCCTCCAGGTACTGTTTCACCATCCCTGGGTGGGTTCCTGCATCCACTTTTCTGTACCTCTAACAAAAATGCTTTTGCACTGATCCTAATTTCTTAACCATGCCATGTCCTATCTGTTTAACTTCACTGTTTAGCTATTAGATAGCAAGTAGGATTTATCTTTCATGTCAATAGCAGTTGATTAGTAGTAGCTGCCTGGAACACAGTTCTGGGAAAAATTAGAAGGCTATGTTTGGGCTCACTGTGACTGACTGAAAACACCTGCACGTGGTGAGGTGGTAGCATGTGTGCCACTCTTCGATAATTTCTCATGCAATAATCTAAGACAAATGGACAACCAATGCATATCCTGACAAGTTGTTTGTGTACAAGAATCACTGTATCCCCATAGGCTGCCTGCATAATAAAGACATCACCAGTAATGGATAAGACAGCTGTCATTTACTGAGCAAGACCTATGTGCCAGCCACGATGCTTGGTGGCTTACATGCATAATCTCAAATCTTTCTATCAACTCTACAAAGCAGGCATTGCTATACACATTTTGCAGATGAGAAAACAAGCCTCAACATACTTGAACAGGTTTCCAAAGCCACGTAAATAAATGAGGACCAGAGGCACAATTCAAACTCTGGCTCATTGTGTGCCAAAATGTAACAATAGCAAGAACAGAAATCCTAAGCATGCATGGACCCCACTGCATCCCTGAAGGAGAGTCTCTATTTTCTAAGAGATGAGTAGGAGCCAAGTGAAGGATCTTGAGCTCAAAATATGACCTGAGATCCAAAACAGCTGAGAGTTCTATATAAAAATGTTAAACTAATCTTAAGTTAAAATGTTCTCAAAAGTTAGAATTATGATTTATGACCCAGGATGAGATGAGTAAAAATAGGCATTGTTTCCTTTTAATTTTATATTGTGATTCAGAATATTGGTACATACAATGGAGATGATAAATTCCATGAGGCTAAGGGTCTGTATTCTCAATTTTTTCTTCCACCTTGCCACTGTTAAGACTCCCTTAAGATTCTTAAAATTCCTTAAGAATCTCCACAAATGCTTGTTACCTAAGTGTGCGTTCTCCTTATATAAAAACAAAGAGAAAAGGAAAAAAAATAACACACAGGATATTAATTCTTTGTAAAATTATGGGGAATAAAGTGGATAATTTATAATCAAGATGACAAAGAAAAGAGCTTCCAAACTTGTTACCATTAAAGGATCCAGGTGTGTGGGTAAGTCCCTATCCCATGATAGGGAAGAACGCCTTAGGAACTGAATGGCAGCCTTTAAAAACACAGTCTAGTTTAACATTAAGGTGTGGTAGAGAGTTAAGAATTTCTTAATGGCCAGAGCCATAATATTATTTTATTTAATATTCACTAGATGAGAACAAAGAAAAGAACTGCATGCTAAGAGTTAAGTAATTCAAGCAGCAACAGCAATGCTGTCCTACAAGTAGTGGGGACAATGTAATGCCTCATCATCTCATTTTAGTAGCTGAAGTAATTATTTATGTTAAATAACCACAAAGTGATTATTGTCAACATAATGATTAAGGTTTATGGTGCAATGTAGAAGGCCAACCTTGTTATATAAATGGTAAACCTCAATAACTCAGTTTTTTAATAACAGTTTGAGATTTAATCAACACAGAGTAGTTGCATTAAATCTGAATTAAGTTCACATTGGAGACACAATAATATCAAGCAGAACATCTCATCCCTTCTTCTAATATTTAGAACAGATCCCATGATCGTGTGAATCAATGCAGTTCAGTTCAAGTTCACTGAGAAAACAGTTTTCTACTAGAGACCATGGGCAGTATATCTCCATCAACTTTCACACATGGATCTTACCAGTACGTCAGAGATATGTCTTGGAAAGTTACTAAAATTTCTCCATACTTTTTAATCAAAATATATTAATATTGCTTTTAGTATTCCCAGGTGTTATTCTGTTACTCTAGGGCCAATGCATCTCAAATTTTAGCACCAAAGAATACCTATGACATAAGAGAAATGCACCGTTCCCCCAGGAATCTGGGTCCACAATACACCCAAACTAACTTTTCTCTAACATATGATATTTTATCTTTAAAATTATTATAAATCTGGCATTCTCTTCCAGGATACATCTTACTTTGACTTTGTTCTTATACCAAGAATAACATTTTAAATTGCTATCAATGAAAAAGAAAACTGTATACTGTTTATCTTTGAATTATGCAAATCTCCAGTTTGAGAGGCCCAGCTTCAGATCCTTCATTTAAGTAAAAACAATAAAAAATAAATATTTACACACTGGGTCAGAATAAACTCACTTTACTAGTTTTCCTGAATTGCCAAATTTGAAAGGTCAATTAATCTTCTTGAAGTTTCTAACAAAGTTTAAATTGTACCTTAGCAGTTTCTATCTCCTCATGGATAGATCACACCGATGTTTAATAAAAGCTTGCTTGAACTTACTAATATTTCTTGTTTTTATCACTTTGGGTATCAGTGAGTCTAGACATTTACTCTTCCTACTTGAAGTGGTATCCCTAACATAGAAGAAAAGTTTTCCTGAAGACTGTCAGTTGAATTCTAGTCTTGTAAGATGAACCACCCACAAGAAAAGGATTCCATCATCAAACGAGGTTGGGAAACTAAGCACGCCACATGTTTCTTGTAGTTTTAAAATAAATACTAGAATATAGAACCCTCTGGGACGTCCTATAGTAACTCCCACAATGCTCAGTTCTTATTTGCATAAATTGGTTATTAACCATTTGTATAACCAGTGATTCATGGAACACACTTTATAAAAAATATACACTTATGGATCTCATTTGCTTATATTACAATCCATCTCAATGTTTGCCTTTCTAAACTGAAAAAAAAATATGTTTTCATTTGGCTTGTTTCTTCACTTTTCTGTTAAATTTAGAAGTGCTAAATCACACTAGCTCAATCATGTGTATTTTGTGCTTGGGTAATAAGATCTGCATAGAGGCATTTCTGTTTGGTTTGTTTTAACTTTTCTAATGATGCCCATCTATTTGTCTTTCTTAGCTGTAGAAATACATTGGGTTCATACTATTGACTTATAATTACTTTCAAATTCCTCCTGCTTCAATAGTGGAGGTTTAAAACTCATCATGTGGGGCTTCCCTGGTGGCACAGTGGTTAAGAATCGCCAGCCAATGCAGGGGACACGGGCTCAAGCCCTGGTCCAGGAAGATCCCACATGCCATGGAGCAACTAAGCCTGTGCGCCACAACTACTGAGCCTGAGCTCTAGAGCCCACAAGACACAACTACTGAGCCCACGTGCCACAACTACTGAAGCACGTGTGCCTAGAGCCTGTGCTCCGCAATAAGAGAAGCCACTGCGATGAGAAGCCCACGTACCGCAATGAAGAGTAGCCCCTGCTCGCCGCAACTAGAGAAAGCCTGCACGCAGCAACAAAGATCCAACGCAGCCAAAAATAAATAAATAAATTTATTTAAAAAAAACAACTCATCATGTTTACTGTTGTTTTAGATTTATATTTTTTCTTTATATCAATTATCATTGAGTAGACCAGTTTGGTGCCCACCAGCTACTTTTAAGTTCATGCACACATACTTTTGAAACCTTCCTAAATCTGTATCAGTCAACTTAGAAATTTTCATTCACTCTTTATAATAACAACTTATTTGGAGATTTTGCATTTGTTCCTATCGAGTTATTGAATCCATCAGTAATCCTTTCATTTCCCTTCCCCAAAGTTGTATCTATTCATTTTATCCCTTATTTCCTGTCTCTCAACTTGCTCCTCTCCAAAATAAAACAGTAAAATAGCACATAACATTTGGTTAACCTATTACACTTTACAGAGATCTTTAAAGCATATTACGTCATTATGATTCAGACACTGAATACTGAAAGAGCTGCAGGTAAGGAGAATGGGAGGTGGCATAGCCTGGTGGGGAAATTGCATTGGAAAGGAATAGAGACCCAAAGAGAATATCCAAATAAAACAAACTGGAACATGAAATGGAAACCTGAGGGAAATGGAGTGGAAGATGGCAGAGGGCAATGATACATTTCAAAACAAATAGACTCTAAGAGAGTTTATGAAAAAAAAAATCATAGTGGGAGTGAATGGAATGGAGAGAAGCCTAGGGCAGTTGACTGTTAACTCTCAAATGTAGCAAAGAACAGAAAAATGCAATCTAGTAGTCTGGGGAAGGCTGAAAGAAGAAAGAAAATTGCAATGCGGGAAGTCTCATTTCACAACTCAGCAACAGTTTCATTAATTTCCTATATATTCTGTCTAATAAAAATAATTCAGCATGAACTGGGGATAAATAAATAGCTATAAAATAAATTTCCTGGAAATTATTTACCGAATTCAGGTTTTTTTATGAAGCTGTTTTATTGGGTGTGTAGGTGGAGTGACAAGGAAGGGATACTCAACTCAATGATGTGAGACTTAGGGGACTCTTGTTTAAAATAGATGCTTCTAGAGGGCAATGGTAATGTCGGTGCTATGTGCTGTGTTTTCTGATTACCTAATATATAATATAAATTCAGTAAATATTCAATATTGAAGAAAATGATGATGAAGACCTTGTTTCTCCCTGTAATGTGTTCTATAACCAAGTCAATCTGCCTCATGGTTTCGTTACATGGATTTATAACACACTTAGAATTCCGTACAAGATGAAAGATGCCGTAATAGAAGGCATAATGGGAAACAAAAGCATGAGTAGTATGAAGAAGACTGAGATCTGGAAACAGCCTGAGGTGGGAGTGGGCATGGCCGATTTCTAGAGGGCAGAGGAAGCAGGCAAATCCAGCTTTACACAGCACATAAAGTACAACCAGGTGGGGCTCAGCGCTCGCAGAGAATGGTGAATAGGTAGAAGGCAGCTCAAATAATAATGATGACAATAATAACAGCAGCACTAGACATTTTTATCGTGTCTACCCTGTTCCAGGCACTATATCAACCACACATGTGCTCCTGTTTAATCCTCATGTCATGCTGTGGTTAAATGCCATTTAAGTAGGTATAATTATTCCCATTTTGCAGATGAGGAATCGAGAAGTTAAGCTGTTCCCCACAATTGCACAGCTAGTAAGTAGATTCAAGTCCAATTCTGTCTACCAAGTTAAAATCCTTCTCCCTTCCCCACTTAACAACCCATATTGTGCAATCTCAGTGTGAAGCTCTTTCACAGTTCTCAAGGGTTTGGATGAAGTTGAAGTGCAGAAATAATTCTTACTGACAAAAACAGAAAAGAATCCCTGGAAGGACTTTGGATGTTATTTCATGGAAAGGAACATCATTACAGTGTAGTTATCCGTGATGAAGAGGCCCAGATTTGAAATTAGATAAACCTTGCTCAATGCACGCTCTTGACGAAGTCTTCAACTTTCAAACCCTTTGTTCCCACACCTGTAGAATGGAGATAATAATAATAGGGATAATTCCACACCTTCAGAAATGGGATAATGAAGAAAGCAAACATACAAGGAAGGTTCAGCACAGTGCCTGACATCTAGTAAATATTCAATACATAAGAGTTTTTCCCTTGTTGCTACTCATGCTGCTACTGTTATTAATGTTACCATATCTAGGTTATCTGTGCCACTCCCAAACTTTTCTCCTCCCGTACGTATATACCTTAAAAAGAAATTTAGAACTAGAGGGGCTAGTGACTTGCAGACTCACTAGGATGACCTTGTATCACTAGGATACAAAGCTGGTCAATTACAAATTCCAGAAGAGTCCTAGACTTCCCTTTTCTGTCTACCTATGTCATCTCATCCAGTCTTGTGGCTTTAATATGCTGATGACTCCTAGATATGAACCTTCATCCTAGACCCTTCCTTTGGAATCCAATCTCATCTATCCAATTTCTCATTTGATATCTCCAACTTGATGCCTGATAGGCATCTCAGACTTAACATGTCTAAAGTCGAGTTGCTAGTCTTCAAACCTTTTCTTACTCCTTCCCATCCAAGTTGATAGCAAATCTATCCTCTTGCCCCTAAGGTCAAACACTGTGCTATCTCCCCCGATGTCTCTCTCTCACACTCCACGTTCATTCTGCCATGAGATCCTGTTGGAACACCTTAAGAGACCTCCACACCCTGATTATTTCTCACCACCACATTGCCACCCTGGCTGGGGTCAGCATCTGCTCTGGTCTGTAATATTGCAATAGTCTCCTAACCCGGTTCCCTGCTTCTCTTGCGCCTTTTACTGTATATTCTCCTCACAGCAACCAGAGTGATCATTGAAGCATTTAGGTCAGAGCTTGTCACTTTTCTGTTCAAGACTCCAATGGTCTCACTAAGAGAAAAAGCTCAATCTTTACCTGTTCTAGGGGCCTTTTCCATCCAGATTGCTGCTGTCTCTCTGGCTCTGTCGCCGCCTTACTCAGCCGGCAATGGCCACAGCAGCCTCCTCACTGATCTTCACACATGTCCCGCCTAAGTTCTTTAGAACCTGATATTTCACCTCCCAAGCATCTAGATGGCTTTTTCTTCAAGTCTTTTACTCAACTGTCAGGAAGCGGTCTAAAATATCTGCCAGTGTATCTGAAAAATTTCCAATACCGATTATTTCTATATCCTTCCCTTCTGTATGTTTCTTTTTTCCTCATCACTACTAACATACTGTATAGTTCATTCGGTGGTTGTTTTGTTTTCTGTCTTCCTTTTCTAAAATGTAAGCTCTTTAAGGGCTTGCTTCTTCTTTGCTTCTATCACTGCTTTTTCTTTTGCATTTACAACAGTGTGTGTTTCAACAATAAATGAGTGCGATAATTTTGACTCCAAGACTTCTTTATCACTCTCTTCAATTCTCTCCATATTTACTGTTGATACCATTATCTGTATACCTGCCCCCAAAAGAAGTTTGTTATATGTGCATGTACATACACACATGTGTATATTAAATTTTAAGGTCTTCATGCCCGGGATTTATTTGTGTCCCATAGGTACAGTGCTGAGAATAATTATTCTAAGTGCATATAAATGCTTAATAAAATGCTTATAATTGATGTTGATGAATCAACTACAAGCAAACTTCTTCATTATATGATGTATGTTCCCATTTGCTGTATGGAAAAATGAATAAGGTAAAAACTATGAACACATTTTTCCATTAGTCACTATGAATAAAGCTTCACATTTGCCTTCATCTTTCTTGTATCTCCCCGTTTGTTCCACTTGCTTTTTTTGTTATGAAACGAGTATTTATAGCCAAGGCAGGGCTGAGTAGGATGCAGTGATTATGGCTGATTTTATCACAGCTGTGTTACTTAGCTGCAAGGTGAAGCACCATGGTAAAATGGATCATGAATCCCTGAAATTGACTATCTGTCACCTTTATAATCCTGATGGAAAGGCAGGTCAGATCAGGCCTGACAACTTCCCATGCAAACGACAGCACCAAAGCAATGTTCCTGACTCAATCCGTTTGGAAAAGTAACTGTTGAACAATAAGATGAAGAAAAGGAAGCCACAAGTGAGAAGACTGGGAGTACTGTATACAGCTTTACCCTAATACGTAGACTGTATGCAAATTATCTGAGTAGTGAAAGTGTAGACAACTCAGGTATTTAAGACACATATGCTACAAATGCCTCAGATATTATTGATTAAATCCTACATTTACAATTCTTGCCCTTAACTCAGAATTTCTATAAAATTTTTGAGTTGAATATATTTTTGATGTTTCTAGCTTAACATCCCCCGACACATAAAGCAGGAGTCCAATAAATATTTGTTAAATAAATGTATGGCTGAAGAAATCAATGGATAGATATTTAATAGTCATCTAGCCATTGCTTTGCCTTTATAGGGATAAGGAGCTCATCACCTCATAAGAAAATCCATTTCATTACTGAAGAGTGTTTTAATTTTTAGCATTTTTTTCTAATAATGAACCCAAATCTTCTTTATTGTAAATTCTGTTAGAAATCATCATGGCTAGGAATCAATAGTTTTGTTTTGATTATCTCTTCTGTATGCCAGCTTACTGAATTTCTTACTTTGGCATTGTCTGGTAGATTTTAAATTATTTCTGCACTTCATGGGATGTATCCTTTAGACGTGTGGGAGAAATGTCACTCCGGTAACTCAGGGTCTTATACCTCTTGACTGGAATGGGCTCGAGTGAGGGAGGGCCTCTAATATCTAATATTAGATACTGTGTATGTTCTTTCTTCAGTTCTGTGGTACTACCTTCTTCCTCCCTCTTCAGCTGAGATTTGCGAGATGTACTACATTTCTACTTAAATATTTTCCGGGAATTCGGTTCAGCATTGAGTGGCAGGTATGCATTTCAACTCTGAACAGTCTATCTCAAAGAGCCCTAATCATTGCATATATATTTCTGAGTTTTTCTGCCGTTCTTTTGGAAAATTGGGGGCGATTAATCCTTATAATCCAAGCTTTGTTTGTTCTTATCTGCTGCTCTAAGTTCAAGACACCCCTCTGATGGGAACGCATGTGCTTTTTGAACCAATAAAAATGCTGTAGGGCTCAGTCTCATCACATTTGTGAAGTACTGCAAGTTTGGCTCCATTTCTTCACAGGGAAAAATACAGAACTCCATTATGTGACCGGACTGCCAATTACTTAGAGTGTAATCTATTCAGATAACGATGAAACAATAAGCCCCATTAGCCCAAATGTACATTTTATTCCTTTCTTCTTCTTCATGAGAAGATGGTTTGGTTGTGTTCTCTATCTATTGTATGTGTGTGTGTGCACATGCGTGTGTGTCTGCGTGTGTAAGATTAGCTGTCTTTGCTATTCATTTGTTCCTTTCTAATGAAACCTCTGCATCGTTAACAAAGCAGAAAATAAAAAAAAGATAAATAGCACTCCCCAGAAACCATTTGTTTCTTTTTATATGTGTTCTCGTTAAACACCATCTGAGGGACATTTTGCAGAGCAAGGAAGGGGAAAAAGCTGCTAACACAATTAGCTGAGTCAAAAAGAAATAATAATTAGAGTCACAATGCAGTCAAATAGACATTTGACACACACACTGAGGGTCAGTAAGGAAATGGAGCACTGTAGTTAGGGACAGTGCAGGAAAGATGGTATATGAGGGCACACATAGGTGCTGATTGCCTGAAAAAAATCTTTGTACTGATTTCATTAAAGGTCGTAGGGGAGTTGTCACTCCTGACCCTCACAGCCAACCACTTGGGGTCAAACCAACCCTGCATAACACTCAGTAGAAAGCAATAATTGTTCTTAAAATATTACTGAAACATATTTTTACTGAACAACTACTACATGCAAGCAAATGCACTGAAATGCTAATGACAGCATGTTAGGACGGCGATGTACTGGAAAAAAATGAATCTGATACAAAGTAGCCATGATAGGTATGATAACGAACATTCCACAGCTCAAACACGAATTGAGAACTGATGGCAATTCACCATGTTTGCCTGAACACAATTCACAAAGTCTCTTGAAAACAACTGAAGCAAAACAGCTTAAACACTGCAGGAGGGTGAAGGGACAATACAGATACGCACTCATTATGTCATGTTTCCCTTTAGTCACATTCCCAAAATGGAATCTTTTAATGGCTGGGAGTAAGAAACTAACATTCTATTAAGTCTGAGATGCTGTATTATGGAACCGTTTTTAAAAATTGAAGTGAACTAGACACTTCTACCCATGTTTGGAGCCATGACTGAGTTATAATCTCTTAAATCACAGGGTGGAGACCAGTGGTAATGAAAACATGTCACTCCACCTAGGGGTGGGGGGTTTCTCCTTAGTATGAGCTTGGCACTGGAGGATGTCTGTAGTTTTACCAGGATTCGGGAAAGAGCATTCTTTATCTTGTTTCTATTTTACTATGAAGTTCTGTAATTGGAATCCATCCAATTAAGGTTGCGGTCTCATTCACAGAAGGCACGATATCTTTTTCTCTACAGCTTCCACAGTGCCTGACAACCAACGTGGCACTCAAGAGATATAGTTTAACTGAATTCATTTGAGTGAAAATACGTACAATTCTCACAGCTCTAAACGACACCATTTTCCATAATTTTTTAAAAAAGCATATTTCATAGAAATCTGTGAAGTGAGTATTATAGTCTCCGCTAAGGCTAAGTAAACTGAACATAGGGGCAATTGTCTTTAAAAGCATCCAGACAATAGAAGAACCAAACATGTACTCTAGTATTAAATTCTCAACAGGCATCACCAAGCATGATATTCTTGAGCATTTTATTCCTGGAACACTCTCACCCCAAACCTTCTTCCACATCCCTTCTTCCAGGACCTACCTGCCACTTCTATGATAGAAGCCACTGGGTAAGCTGATCAATGCAATAAGCAGATTGATGCTAAAGTCCCTGCCCTAAAGCTCTATAGCACATGCAATAAGTGGCTTGCTGAACATCTTCCTCTACATCATCCTGGCAGATAAAAGCTGGGGGAGAACAAAAGCTGTATTCCCTGGGCTCCTTTGCAGCTATCGCTTATTACTTGTATCACCAATCACATGAACACTTGTGAGCCTTTGATTGGGAGCTGAGAAACTTGGAAGGGGTAAGGCCTAGGGTGTCCATAGTTTTGGTAAGGATCCTGGCACAGAAAGCATGGTTTTAGAGCCAATAATTTTAGTGGCAGCTTCCTGATCTCATTACTTCCTGATCAAAGCGGGCAGGGTGTGGTTTTAGTGCTGGCTGCTGTGTTAACAGCTTTCTAATTGGGTGGGTGGCTTTCTGGTTCAGCAGCTTTCTAGATTCTAGATTACTGCAAAGATAGCAGTTCACTTGGTGACCCAGTTCTAGGGTGTGATTTTAGAAGCCATTCTCTGGCATTCAGCCTGAAATCTGTTTCTTCAAGGTTCTCAATGATTCTGAACTATATCTAATCTTCTAATAATTTCTTTTACCCTTAAAAAAGGTAGGCTGGATTATACTTTATGTAAATAAGAATACTGATCACAACATATAGTCCATTTTTCTCTATCTGCCTAGGTGAGGGGGGCACTCTGTCTTCTCAAGTATGTCTTTGGAAATCTATTTAAGTAAGATGATACTTCCTGCAGTATTCTGTCCTGACTCCAAGTCTCTTCTTTGATAACCACTTTGCCTTTTTAGAGAATTACAATGGACTCTTCATTTGATGTAGCCTCAACATGGGGGCATACAAACCAAGATTATCATGATTGCTGTGATCTCTATTTTTGGAATTTCAGAAATCTACAGCTGATTCAGAGGAGCTACCTTGCCCTCTGCTTAAATTCATTATTGGGAAAATAATATTGCACACAGAGTAGTAATTATTCACGGAAGTTGATCTTCTAAAATGACTGATAGTAAATTCAAACAAGAATATTATGGATTATTCGCTCATCCAAAGGGATTTCTGATAATCTTTTAAAAATTTCCCTAAGATAGAGAATCTAGCACCCGCATCTCAGGCTCTAGGGAATCAATGTCTTCAGCACATTCAGGGGAGATTCTCAATAATGTTATCTTCTGTTCAAGTTCATTTAATGCTTGTTGAACTCCCTGCTTCACTTTTTCTTCAGGGTTATGCTCCTATATAGTTTCGTGCATTCAATTTGCCCATATTAGCTTGGCATAGCATTTGTGGAAAGGGCTTGGAAAAGATCACCATCCTGAAACTTCTACCCTTTTCAACCAGATATTCACTGACTTTTGAAATGGTTTCCTCTTTTTTCGTGTACCAGTGGAGTACTGACATTTTTGATTCTGGCCATCAATAATTGGCACAAGAACAAATCCAGTGCCTGATGCCACTGCCATTTGGGGCTTAAGGAAGCTTAGAATGTTAAAAAAAAAAACAAACAACAATCTCCTTCTCCAGAAGGAAAGGAATATTTTTTTTCTCTTTTTTTTTTATAATTATACTTCCTATGTAGTTTCGTTCCACTTCTACACACCATTCTAACATGCCTGTACCTGTTCTCTACTAACACTTATTATCAGTAAGGATGAGCATAGAAGATGAGAGGTGTTCTTATTCTACTTCATAGAAATACCATTTTCAACAATAATTGGAACCTTTGATATCTACGTCTCTCGCTGATGTTCTGCCTTACTAGAAGTTATTTGGGCTAGATAAGCTTGGCAGGGTTATTTCATTGACTATAAAACAGATAACTTCTGGAATTCACAGCAATGACAAAAATTTAATATATATAATTACTCATTAAATATTATGTGAATAACAAAGTGTTGAGTTTCATAATTGCAGAAGCAAATTCATGGTAAATATTTCGTGGTCTAACCAGATGAAGCTATGGTCCATATATAGAAAATAAGTTTTGTTCATCTCTATAAAGGGATAGATTTTATTTATTGCTAATTGTACTTTCTGAGAAATACTCCAATGCCTCACCCCTTGAAAGCAGCTTATGGAATACGTGAAACAGACAAACATCTTTCATCCTAGCTGTCTTAAAATCTCTTGTTATCTGCATGAGATTCTTGAAGTAGATTTGTCTCCCATAAAATCTTAGGCTGTGAATATCTATTAGATTCAATTCATTTTAATGAACAGTGTGGGTCATTTTTGTCAAGTTTGTTGCATTAGTTAAGGTGAAGGCTAAGTTTCTGTTAATATATCAATCAATCAATCGATCGATCGATCAATCAAAAGCTTAAACAGTGGCTTAAAGAAAACAAAGGTTTCTCAGTTGCTCACAGAACAGTCCTTAGTTCACTAGCCCAGGTGGGCAGCTTTGCTTCTTGCAATCATTCAAAGATTTAAGTTCCTTTCATTTTGTTGCTTTGTTCTTGTTTACCTACCTCCGCATTTTCACTTGTGAGAAGAGAAGAGAAAGAACATGGAGGAACACATGGCCAATATCTCATGGCCCAGACTAAGAGATGACACTTATCACTCCCTCTCGTGTTTCACTGGCAAGGACTTAATCACTGAAAGGAAGGATGGGAAATACTAGGCTCCAAAAGAGCCACTGTGTCCACAGCTACAGCTCCATCACCAGGGAGGAAGGGGCACATGGGTTTTAGTGAACTAGCAGTCTCTGCTACATTTGCCAACCTTGTCAATCAGTCACCTGAGTTCAAATGGTTCACCTCAATTAAGGGGAAGAGATTTTTTCCTAACTATACATGAGTCAATGTGGATTTGATCCCTCACTTTCTCCCCACACATGTGCCCTACTGAGGGATATTTAAAGACATCCCATTCATTCTTCTTACTGACTTGTTAAAAATCTGATAGTCCTTATTTTACTGATTAAGCTTGGAATATAATGTTTAGGGATAAAGTTAGGCTACTAATCATGTTTCTACCAACTCCCTACAACGTTTATTGGCTCCAGAGAGGGGAAGCCTTGAAGTGAAAATGGGTATCCTTTGGTGTCAACACATCAAAAATCTGCCTGGCCTATGTCATGCTCAACACTGATCTTTTAGCTCCTCAAACCACTTTATAAAGGTTATGAAGGATGTGCTTTATGAATCTCTTATAACAGCCCTGCAAAATTTTTAATAACAAAGCAACCATCACAATGCTGTTAAAAATAATTAATAATTCACTGGGTCCCTATTTAACTCACCATGGCTGCCGAACATCACATAAAGAGATCAGGCTTCGGAGGTGAACCAAGGCATTAATAAGTGTTGCAGGATCACAAAGGTGATTTCCCATTAGCCACATGGTAAATGTTCTGTAAATAGCAGCAGGAATGCTGCAACTCAATGCTGCCTATGCCTCAAGTCGTTTATGTTAAATGAAGTTATTATTTTGGTTAAATAAATTCCAAACCATTATTATAAACACATTAATTAAGGTAATGGTGTCATGAAACGGGTTTACTGTTAGCTTCACACACATATAGATGGAAGCTGGGACAACTCAGCTCTAATGAAGTCCTCAAAATGACACTCTGGACATTAAAGGGCACTGCACCTGAGATGAAAACGTATTTTCTGTTTGGTCAATGGCACTATTTAGACCCAGAATTAGTAAACTTTTGCCAAAATAATTTAACACAATGATTAAGAGAGGACAGGCTTTAAAACGAGAAAGGTTTCTTTTTGACTAGAGGTTCTGTGGCTTATATCTGGATGACCCTGAGCAGCCGTACTTAGCTAGACCTTAGCACAACATGCGCAAAATGAAGGTATTAACTGCTGTTGTCTTTTTCCCCCTTTTTAAAAATTGAAGTATATTTGACATACGATATTATATTAGCTTCAGGTATATAATATAGTGATTCAAAATTTATATACATTACGAATTGACAATCATGTTAAGCTTAGTAACCATCTGTCAACATACAAAGTTACAATATTATTGACTATATTCCCTACGCTGTACATTACATCCCTATGACTTGTTTATTTTATAAGTGGAAGTTTGTCCCTCTTAATCCTCTTCACCTCTTTTGCTCAACACCCCACACCCCTCTGGTGACCATCAGTTTGTTCCCTTCCTCTGTGAGCCTGTTTTGTTTGTTTATTTGTTTTGTTGTTATTTCTTTATATGATTGTTGCAAGAATTAAATTAGAACTTCTATGTCAAGCACTTTGCACAGTGTCAGGAATAGTAAAGGGGTCAATAAAAGTAAACATATCATTGCTATTATTTTCCTCAAAATATTTATGTTGCCTGCCCACTCATATTGTTAAACATTGGACCTTATGTTTGAAACAGAGAAAGGATTGGATTACGTTGTATACAACTGACAAGGAGAATACATATTTTTTTCCAATAGGAAAAACTCACATTCTAACCATTGGATACTGGAATGCGGTCTTTGAAGAGGGAGATCAAAATAGAGGGCGTAACGGATGACACATGGGTAAGAATATGGGCTTGAGGAACCAAATTGCTGATCCTACAAACTATCAGAGGAGAGAACCTAGAGGATGGTGAGTAGTTCTTCACTTCAAAGTGAGAGCTGAGGAAATGAGCTTTAAACTGCAACTGAATGATACATATGGAGAATTTTTTATACCCATCAATAGGTATAATTGGAAGAGGGAAGACAGTTTGGATCATACCTGTTTAGCATGTTTGAAGAAACGATCATTATGAAATGCCTTCGAGAACTAACCTCACTGAAAACTTAAATGAATAAATAAAAGTCATTGAGACTGTTAAAAAATATATATATATTGCCCCTGGGTTTGCTATAAAAGGATCTCAGGGGTTATTACCATCTTATCAAATATTCCATTAAGACTAACAGCCCTAAAAGAGAACTGTCATTTGCCAAAATTTCCTCTGAGCCCTAGGAATCCTTTTTGTCAGTGTGTCATGCATGGACCAGGATTCAATACAGAGAAGAATGAAGTCAGAACCTGGTTAATATATAATTAGCAATAAAAGAAGTTGGGGCATTTGAATAATACATCACATGGTCACATGAGAAGAATCCTAAGAAAATGGAGAGAACACGGGCTAGAGATAAATCACGCGTAAGTGGTAAGAAGGGAAATTGGATGGTAAGTAGAAAAGAGATGACAGCAAGTAGTGATAATGTCTTCTATTTGTATTTACTCTTTCTTAAAAGTAGTCCTGTGTTAATACTCACAGTATCTGTGAGAGAAGCCAGGAACAAGTATCCAAATCCTTATTTTAGAAAGAAAAAAATTAGGATGATAAGGTGACTTGCACAGGGCTTCTCTAATGAGTCAGGGGCTCAGCTGGGACTTTCTCTCAATCCTGTGCTATAGCCATTAAGACGCACTGCTGCTGGGTAGTCATGGGGGAAACACAAATACACTCCCCACATGCAAACATACCCATGTTCTTTCTTATCCTCTAATACTGAGATGATAGCAAAATTTAGAGGTTCCTGTTTACTTTATCTCTTTGTATACTGGAGGTCCTACTGCCTCCACAAAATGGAGTAAGTACTGCTCTAAATCTGTGTTTGTATGATCTGAGATAGAAGCAGCCATATAATCTGAGGCTTCTTAGAAATGTAGAATTTTAGATCTCACCCTAGACCTACTGAATCAGAATCAGCATTGTAGCAAGGTTCCCAGGTGTTTTCTATGCTTTAAATCACTCACAGCCAGTCTTCCTTTGTGTGTACTCTTCAAAGTGCCTCAACTCATGTTTCCCCATTTTACTTTCATGTACATGGACACCAGGCAGGGGAGTAAGGATACATATTTTGATTTTTTCTTTTTCTGAGATGCAGAAGGCTACGTCAACAAGAGCCACTCAGTCTAGCATAGCAGAACTCCATGAGAGTCTTCCTACCAATGCTTAGAAAAGTCCAACCCACCATTTCTCCTCCTCTACTGCATTCGTATCTCCGAGGTTCCCCTAGCAGCAGAGGCCTTGAAAGGCAGGGTTGAGAGTGAGGGCACACTGGAATTGCTTCCCTACCCCCACCCCCTGCAAGGAGAGTGAACTTTGCAAGTATTCATCTTTTAACAAGGAGGGCAAATGCGATTGCCCAGGTAACAGGTGAGACACCCTAAAAGATACACTTATGGAGTAGATTGAGGAGTGGTCTGGCCTGAGCACTGTGCACTTCCCTCAATGAAGAGGCTGAGCACAAGGCTGTTTTCTCTCAAAAGCCTGGAAAAGATGAGTGGTGTGGATAATATGAATACATAAAAGCAGACCAGAGTGGAAATTCTAATGATGCAAACATAAGTTAGATAAATTTGTTTCTTGAGTGATTCTGCTTTCAAGGGTTTAATACCACATTTGAAACAAGAACGTAAGATTTCATACAAAGAAAGCACACTAGATATGAAGAAAACCACAAATAAAGTGCAATAGAAGTTCAAATATGGCTCATGTTTGAATGAACCCCTTATAAATCTTTCCATAAATTCTCCTATGTGTCTGTCTAGCCCATTCTAGTCCGTCATCCCAGACTGAGAAAGTAGTGTTCTCTGAGCTTGAGAACAAAGAGATTAAGGAGACAACCCTCATTTGTAATTAAGTTCCTTAATTAAAAAAAATGTACGGAACAACTGCTATGATTGGGCTTCTGCTTCCATAAATGGATGGGGGAGGGAAAAATCCGTCCTAAAATTAGATAATAACAGTTATATAGTAGTGTACTTAAAGGTACAGTGATAGCGTGCATGCAATACAATGTCTTACTATTGATGGAAAAAAAAGAGGGATCAACGAGAGAGAGGAATTATTTAGAGAAGTGTTCTTTGTGATTACTGTTAAGTCTATCTGAACTCTTATTTCCTGTGAGAGGCAGAATAATGGCCTCCCAAAGATGTCCAGGATCTAACCACTAGAACCTAGGCATATGCTACTTTACATGGCAAAGGGACTTTGCAGGTGATTAAGTTAAAGATCTTGAGCTGGGGAGATTGTTCTGGATGACTTGGGTGTGCCTAATGTAATCATAGGGGTCTTAGCCATGGAAGAGAGAGAGACACACAGAAGAGAGAAAGAGAAGGATACTACAGAAAGATATTTGAACAGGAGGTCAGAGTGATATCACATGAAGAGGCTTCAACCCGCTACTGATGGCTTTAAAGATGAAGGAATGAGGCCATAAACCAGGGAAGGCAAAGACATGGACTCTCCCTTACAGCTTCCAGGAAAGAATACAGCCCTGCCAGCATCCTGATTTTAGCCTGGCGAGACCTGAGTCAGATGTCAGACAGACTATATGATAATAAATTCGTGTTGTTTTAAGCCCCTATGTCAGTGACAACTTGTTACAGCAGTAATAGGAAACTAATACATTTGCTTGGTCTATGGTACCAACAAAGAGAGGGCTCTTTCATCACTTCCTAAGACCTAGGTGTCTATGTTTCAGTAAAAAAATAAAAATAAAAAAAGGAGGAGGAAGGGGATCGCAAGTTTACCGATAGATATTGTTCCTGTTTTAACTAAGTGGCATCAAGGACTGTTAAAAACACACACAAAAAGGACATTCATTTAAAAGAATTCAGTTAGAAATTTATATCTTTTTGGTCTATGTCCAGAACACACACAAGTCATCAAAACAATGGTGTCAATATTTGAATAAATGTGAGGATAGGATAAAATTTCTGAATATACTAGATGACATAAATTACCCTACTGCTGTAAAATGACTTTCTAGTCACATGGGAGTCACAGCTATTCAAGATGATACCCTGTTTTCTGCTCTGGGAGGCCATGGTCAACCAGTGTATACCATGTCAGATAAAAGCTGGTTTGGATTTATTTGAAATGTAAGATTGTTTTAGAGAGTGGTTAGTCCTTGGGTGCACCTGAGAAATCCATACTGCTCAGCAACTGGGAATAGTGGGGAAAGATGTACCCAACTCATTGCAGTAGTCCAGAGAGGACTTACAAGCAGGAGCTAATTCGGGGCCAGAGGAAACCTCACAAGGAAATACCAAAGTGAAGCAAGTTTCTTAAGCTAATTCTGGTCTGAACTATACTCATCCAAACAGGAATTTTGGATGAAGCCCAGGCAGCAAGAATGACGAATTCAAGACACAGAATTTTATGACAAATCTATTTCTCTTAGTTAATTATGCACCAAGCACTGCCTTCAAACTACAAGCGCCCGCGAAGAAATCAGTAACATTTCTATAAACAGACGGACCTGTCGAATTATATACCACAACACAAATATTCTGACCCTATTTCAGGCAATTTTTTGATAGGAAAGTAAATTGCCTTTCAGCAAAACCCTAACGATACCTGATCCCAGGATATTTTGTGTAAAGATTCTAGGAAAATCAAGAGTTGTGCTATGACAAAGCTAAACTGTTTGATTGGCGATCCTATCAATGATGTCCAAGACAGTGTTACTTAAAGAAAGAAACACTGCAAGGAAAGAACAGATTAGAGATGAGAGATTCCATAAAATCTAGAAATGCATAATGTATAATGTATAATATATAGAATGTACAATGTAAAATGTATAATGTATAATCCATACAACCTAGAAATGTATAATGCATAATGTCATATGCACAGCCTTCAGATTTTTTATTTGAATAATCTTTGGTCTTACAGCATATTTCCTAGTAACTGGTATATACACAGCAAATTTTTGGATTGGTGATAAAAAAGCCAACATTTCTCCAGTGATGAATTAAAAAAAACATTTACTTTCTTTACACCAGAAAAGCTCAATAACAGAAGTGATTCAAATGAGAGAATATCTCTTTCATCCAGAATGCCTGTAGCCCTCCACAGAGTAAATATCATGTCCCTGAACAACATTCTTGGAAGTTGAAATTCAGAATGTATTGATTAATTTTATGGTAGGAAAGTAATTTCTGTCATTTAAAAAAATTTTTTTTAAATTTTTTTGCGGTACGCGGGTCTCTCACTGTTGTGGCCTCTCCTGTTGCGGAGCACAGGCTCCGGATGTGCAGGCTCAGCGTCCATGGCTCACGGGCCTAGCCGCTCCGCGGCATGTGGGATCTTCCCGGACCGGGGCACGAACAGGCTGCAGGCGGACTCTCTACCACTGAGCCACCAGGGAAGTCCTCTGTCATTTTTTTTTTTTTTTTTAATGAATTTCTATTGCTGGAGTCAACAGCAGTTTATAAACTGGGATAAAAAAGTCTTATAGAGACTGGCCTTGACGAAGAGAAGGACAGAGAAAGTCTTCATTGAAAAGGCAGAGGCTGCTTCTCCTTGAATATCTTTTTAAATAACTTTGATAATTTTTTTCATTCATTTTTCTCCCTTTTCTTGAAATAATTTGTAGTAAATGGTACAGATGAAAAACATGTTTAAACTGTAAAGAAATATAGACAATTTTGTCAAGAATACTTTCGTAATATTGGAAGAATATAACTTCAAGGATGTGTTTGGAATCAAATTACACTGGTATCATTGGGAAGTAAATGGTGTTTGTGTGTATGTGCATGTATGTATCAATACTTTGACGTCTGTTCCTGTTGCCCTCCAAAGATTTGTTAATTGCCCTGATATGCTAGGTAATTCTGCCTAGTTTACATCTTAGTTTCTTTTGTATCATCTTAACATCAATACTAAATAATTACTGAGTGAATATTGTATACATTGCATGATTCTTGTGCTAATCTGGTCAGAAGGCCCAGTTCTAGAGAGTGGATTTTATAATGGAGAAAATGTTATCCTTTCTCAGTTTCATGGTGCATTCCGTTTTGCAACTTATCCCTGAGAAGAACACCAAAAGGCATGTGTGAGCAGGTCTACTAAGCCCTTGATTTCAAAATAGACAAAGCTACAAATACACTTAGCTTCTTGTAAAAAGTTACAGCTCTGGATAATGGATGTGATTTTTGTTGTTGTTGTTGTTGTTTTTTTAACATAGGTAGTGTGACATATGATGATATTATTTTGAAATCAGTCAGAACTGGATTTCAATTATAAGTCCACCATGTACTACTAGCTAACTGACCTCAGGCTTGACCATAAATTTCTCAGGTACAAAATGGATTTGTTAATACCTCTCTCATCTGTGTATTGGTGGAATTAAAGGAGAGAACACAAGTAGACAGAGAATCACAGTGCCTGAAATTTGGTTGATATTTAATAATATTTTCTACTCCTTCTCCATACCTTCCTTTAGGAAGTATTGTGTCACTGACTAATTATTTCTATAACTTTTCTTCTTCCTAAGTAGGACTAATTTTTATTTGCATTAAAAACACATTAATATATTAAAAATGATTTTTAATTTTAGTATGATGAGATTTAATAAACAAATACATAGTTCACTACATGATTTTAATCTGTCTTATATTTCCAAACTAAAGAGTAATAATTATCTTCATTTATGCTCAAGAATATTTCTTATTTTCCTTGATCATTTTTATTGGTTCACAGACAATTCTCTCTGGTTTACACTCCTTTGCTAAATCATATATTTCTTGAAAGGTAGAAACATGAACTACATGAGACATTTAAGGTATAAACTCCATATTTAATGGAAGTTAAGGAGAACTTTGTTTTTCCTGAAATTTCTACTACTTAGTTAACCAATTATATCTTCAGGAAAATATTCTTTTAGGTACTTTCCAGTTTTCTGCCTCAATCCTTACTATTGAAATTTACCACAATAAACAAATGGGACCTAATTAAACTTAAAAGCTTTTGCACAGGAAAGGAAACCATAAATAAGATGAAAAGACAGCCATCAAAATGGGAGAAAATATCTGCAAAGGAAGCAACTGACAAAGGATTAATCTCCAAAATATACAAACAGATCATGCAGCTCAATATCAAAAAAACAAGCCAATCAAAAAATGGGCAAAAGACCTAAATAGACATTTCTCCAGCGAAGATATACAGATGGCCAAGAGGCACATGAAGAGATGCTCAACATCACTAATTATTAGAGAAATGCAAATCAAAACTACAATGAGGTATCCCTTCACACCAGTCAGAATGGCCATCATCAAAAAATCTATAAACAAAAAATTCTGGAGAGGGTGCGGAGAAAAGGGAACCCTCTTGCACTGTTGGTGGGAATGTAAATTGATACAGCCACTATGGAGAACAGTATGGAGGTTCCTTAAAAAACTAAAAATACAACTACCATATGACCCAGCAATCCCACTACTGGGCATATACCCTGAGAAAAACATAATTCAAAAAGACACATATACCCCAATGTTCATTGTAGCACTATTTACAATAGTCAGGACATGGAAACAACCTAAATGTCTATCAACAGATGAATAGATAAAGAAGATGTGGTACATATATACAATGGAATATTACTCATCCATAAAAAGGAACAAAATTGGGTCATTTGTAGAGGTGTGGATGGACCTAGAGTCTGTCATACAGAGTGAAGTAAGTCAGAAAGAGGAAAACAAATACTGTATATTAATGCATATATGTGGAATCTAGAAAAATGGTACAGATGAACATATTTGCAGGGCAGGAATAGAGACGCAGACGTAGAGAACGGACATGTGGACACATGGTGGGGGGAAGGGGAGGGTGGGATGAATTGGGAGATTAGGATTGACATATATACACTACCATGTGTAAAACAGATAGCTAGTGGGAACCTGCTGTATAGCACAGGGAGCTCAGCTTGGTGCTCTGGGATGACCTAGATGGGTGGGATGGAGAGTGTGGGAGGGAGGTCCAAGAGGGAGGGGATACATGTATACATATAGCTGATTCACTTCGTTGTACAGCAGAAACTAACACAACATTGTAAAGCAACTATACTCCAAAAAAAAAAAATTAATTAAAAAAAAAGAAATTTACCACGATCAAAACACATGAACTTTGCTCTTTCTTCTTAGACTCTAATTCTTTACTGCTTAGTCTAAACCATGCTTACCTGTTGCTGGTTTTTCCCTTTCCACTGTGCATTGTGGAATTCTTGATCTACTGGGAAAAAATGACTTTATCCTCAATTTTTCCTGAAACAGTCCTTCTATAGGTCCTCTAGGTTTGGCATGAATGAAATTTAGCATCAGGGTTGTTCTGTCCTAGCCTAAGAAGGACCCATAAGCTGACAAAAGCACACAGAAAACAGTTGACAGTGATGGAGAAGAAGTGAGAGATGGTAAATCTGGTGGTGGTGGTAATAGTACAGGTGGAGAGTGGGGAATGGTGGGGGACTGAGTTGGGACTCAAATGTTGATAGTTCAATTATTGAGGGAGAAAGCAGTCCAAAGCCCAGGCGTAAAGTTGTAATGGAAGAGGGGAAATGGCACAATAACTCTCTGAACTAGGGTATTTCCACTTTGTAGATGAAGAAGACGGAGAGCAGAAAAACTGAGGAACACATCTAATGTGATACAAGGAGCTGAGCTGGGATGTGAACTAAAAGAGTACTAGTCATTGCAGAAAAAATCAACAGTCTCTAGAGAATCTCATGAACCAGGCATTTCCTACCTTAGTTGACTTTAATTCTGATACTGGAGGCATAAATAGTAGTCTTCCATTCCTGCATACCTTAGAGATATTTTGCTATTCTAAGACTAGCTCTTAGACAATCTGAATGGCGATGCTCCAGGATCATCTATTTAATAAAACCCTCTTCAGTAGCATCTGTTCCTTTTCCCTCAAACTCACAGGATTAGAAGGACATGGTGGTCAGCATGCTTATCACTTGCTATTTACCACCATATCATTGGCTCGACCAATACTACTATCTTTCTCTCTTCTGAAATTAACCACATTCACTTGTACTAACAGGTGGCCGTGAAAATGAGCTGTTTTGATTTTCTGCTGCAGAAAGCAGAGTTGACCAACAGTCCTAGCTGCTACCCTCTGGAAATACCATGTTTACACCAAGGCCACCCTTTCCCTGGGCTGCTCTCAGCCAAAGACTGAACATGGTGATGATACTAATTCATGTCCATTTCTGAAGGATTTGGGACTCCTCAGATGGGTGACTTTGTACTAAAGACGATCTATCAGTCTGTACAAAACATTTTAGAACTGTACTACAGTCTGAGATTCTTCACAGATGTCAGACTTACATTGTGGTTTAAAGGCTCTTCCTGTCTGTTCAGGTCCTTTCCCTTTCTCCTTCAAAGGTGTTTCCACAAAATATCTCCTACACATCTAAACCTATTTATCTGCTTCTCGGAGGATCTAAACTAATACCACTACCCAAATCCCTCTTGCCCCTCACGGTGAGCCACACTCCTCCGTAGCCTGTCTTGTTGGCCTCAGATTCAATGGTTGTTCTTTATATTCATTCCACTGTCATTATTCTATTATTGACTTTCTGTTATCTTCACTCCAGAGTTTCTCAAACCCCGAATCATAAAATAGGTCTCTCCACACTGACGTATGTTCAGGAACATCCTCTCTGTACTTCCAATCATTACTGAATTTCTTGTAATAACTGTCTATATGTGCTAACTACCTGCCCATTAACAACCACTTATCTGGCTTCTATGCAAACTACTTTTTGGAAGGAATGTTTTCTCCAAATTCCATAGATATTTTCTCATTCTTATTTTCTTCAAGTTTTACACAGCATTTGATATAATGGATCACTCCCAGCTTTAATTCATCTAGTCCCTGACTTTTGCAGAATTCTTGTTTATTTTTTCCCACCAATTCTATGACTCAAATTTTTGGGAATCCATTGCCTCCTCCAACTCCATATGTAAATCACCTCCCAAGAAACTAATTATCAAGGGAGGTAACATAAGAGGTAAAAGAGGGAAATCTTATTCAGTCTCAAGGTCTCAATGATCACCCATCATGGATGATGACCAAATCCCAATCTCTGGCTTGTACTTCTCTCTCAATCGCTATACTTCAATTGCATGCTGAATATCGACTGTATATTAAGTTCCACAAACTCATTTTATACCCAACCGAACTTACTTTATTACTTCCTAAACTTATTCTTCCTCTTGAATTCATAATTTCTTTTAATGGCACCATCTTCCCACTCAAATCCCACTCGAATCTTTACTTAATTTGTGACTGTTCTCCCGACTACAACTGACCCCTCACCACAACTCCCTTCTCTTACCTAATCCAATTAGATCACAAGAGGCATTGTCGTGTAATAACTCAGAAGTCTAGCCTCCACTCCATTTCCACTGCTGCGTCCCAAGTTCAGGTCTCCATTATCACTTAACTAGATATTAAAATAGCATCTCCTGGTTTCCTTTACTCTGTTTTCTCTCATAAACAAACTCATTTACCTTCTTATAATTGCAAAATGCCTCCGAAAAAAAACTGTTCTAATCATGGCATTCTCTTGCTTAAATCAGACTATTTCAACAGCCTAGAGCAGCAGACTTCGACCCAGCTACCTCAACATACCACAGTATTATCATCTATTTTGACATGTGTCAAAAGTAAGTTGCCACTATTTAATAATTCAAATACTGATGTTTGAGAATGACTTACAATAAAAAAATTAGAACAAATTCATAACAATTTTTTAAAAAAAATATTCTTATGCACTTACATGATGATATACTTTCTTGAAGAGTTATAGTTATTTGTATAAAACTTTTGCCATGACCACATCCTGCATGTTATGATGTAATCTACCATATGTGCTATGGAAGAAAACTATGGAGAATGCTCATTCTTCAGGATCAAGGCCAAGTTCCCTAACCTGACATTTTATAGCTCTTCACAATTTGGCCCCAATCATCTTCCCTACTTCTGCTTGCATAGTCTTTGTGCTAACGAGAAGACAGCAATAACCACAAAGTCTAACTTCTTTATTGCTCACTTATATAACTTATGCCTATCTTTTTTCCCCCACTCTACCTTTGCCATGCTGTTCCCTGTGCTCAGAAAGCTTTATTTCTGAGCTTTAGAGGTCTAAAGGTCAGGTGTAAAAGTCTTCACCTTCATGAAAATTTGACTCTTCTCTCAAGCCAGAAGTAAATGCTTTGCACTCTAAAACTTAATAGTATTTTACTTACTCCTCTGGGGGGGGGGGGGTCAGGTAATACTTTCTGCTTAATCTTCTAGCTTTAAAAGTAATATTTTAATCATACACTAGAATATTAGCCACTTGAAAGTATGAGCTATTTATTTGTATTCCCCTCAATGCTTGGCACACGGTTGGTGTTCAAAAAGAATACTAAAAAAGACTTTATAAGGTCTTTGTTACGTTTATTCGTTGGTTTGACATGTCTCCCTGCAAACCTGGGACTTTTCCTTTATAAGACTTTTCTTAAATCATTTATTCAAGTATTAAGTCAAACTAACCTCAGCACATTTTCCCCAGGAATACCACTGTTACCATTTCTCCATTCAAAGAGAAGAAAATTTATCTCTACACTTAGTTTTCTATTTCTTAGCTAATGCCATTTTTCTCTCAATCCTCTGATGGCTGGGAGAAAAAAATCTTACTGTGGAAATGGTTTAATTACAGCGGATATAATGTTCTTGTACTTATCAATTACCTCAAGAAAAGTAGTGAAATAGTTGAGTACAATTTTTCTCTTAAAGAAACTATACTCACCTCCTCATAGCATGTTGCAGAATCAAAAAGCCACATCTCCTGATTTCCAGCTCAACATTGAGCTTGGTAGTCCACTAAATCTGCAGCCTGTGCTAGAAGTAAGGTCAGTTCAGCTTGGGTGGGGCTGGGCCTGACACAGGGTTGAGAAGGTGCTTCAGAAAAAGAAAAGAATTTCAAAATGGAATCATAATCCCATAATATCTGTTACTGCAGAGGGCAGGAGGGACTAAGAGAGGTCACTTAATTAATTCCTTTGTCCTGGGGACAGGAATATGACTAACCTGTTCTGAAATAGTGGTTTATTTTCCTTAGCCCTCTGAAAACAAGGAATCTGGAGTGTATACCATGGTTTCATTTTTTTCCCCACAGATTTTACTTCCCTGTGCTTATTAGCAACAGGAAAAATCTGTCCACAAGCTCCCTCTGACAGAAGAGGTATGCTGAACCCAATTTCCTGAGTTATAACCCTGACTTTGGCATAAAATTTTTGATAATTTGATCCATTTGGCCTTTTAGTAATTGAAGTATAAGCATTTATTTTCCACCAAAGGAACTTAATTTTCTAAGACTGAAATTGAAAATTTTGATACAATGTGAAAGACAGCTAACTATTTCCCGTTGTGAAAAGAGGAAAAACATCAGTGACAAATGCAAAGTAGTAGTTTCTAGCAAAGGTTTGGTGTGCACCAATGCCTTCTACTGCTCCTCAATGACTACAAGTTTAGAAAATTGAAGGTATTTTCCCAGGAAGATAAAACGCTTAAGTTAACTCAAAGCAACTTTTGATTACTTCTCCAAAGGGGAGATGGAATACTAAAATCTTCCAAGGTTCTCCTCAACTTTAGCAAGATGCATTTGTGTGATAGAAGACATCTGGTATTTAGGATACCGTGGAGACTACATTCCTAAAACTGCTGATTCACAATGGAGGTAAAGGAATTTGTCACAGACAGTATGATTTTCTCACATTGGCGGGCTTTCATAAATCATCTCTCATTGCAGACTTCATGGACAACTGTCATAGAAAAGACTGAAGGTCTTTTTCAGTCTCACAATGGAGTTTGTTTCTCAAAGGAGAAACTATCAGCAGAATTTTCAAGGAGAAAGGACAGTTTCTGTGCCAAATCTCCTTAGATCATCAAAATATGAAAGAAGGAATCATGTCGTTGAATACTGTGCACATGTACACAAGTTCCCTCACTCTCACTAATACACACACACACACACACACACACACACACTCTTCTACTGCCCTGTCCTTTGTCAACCAGTTCAATATTTCAGACCCAAATGAAGTGAGCTCAGGGAAAGAAAGATTCACACTGAAGTGCGAAAACATTCCAGGAAGAAAAAGACAGATCCGTTTAAGAGCACAAATACACCCAATAAATCATGGTGAGCTTGGTGGGGTGACTGCTCTTCCTTCTGGAAGCTTTGTAATTACTCTCTCAACACAGCAACAACTTTCTTTGGAAATGGACACTCTATATACAAGACAATTACAGCACGAGGTATCAGTTGTGGTCAAAGCCCAGGGTACGTATGTCACAATCCATTAGGCAGGAGATAGAGCTGAGCAGCCTGAAGTTTATTAAACCCAAGGATCACTTTTCCTAATCACTTTTCTCAAGGTCTCCCAAGGGCAGCCATCGACTAGTTCTAATAGTCTATTAATCCAGTCTGCAAATTATTCCCTTCAAGTCCAGACTTTATGAATTATTAATCTGATCTATGGGATCTGGTCATTCTCAATTCAGCATCCCCCAAACAATCTTCTAATCCTTTGTTACAGCTCACAATTGGAAATTCTCAGAAGACACTACAATGATGAATTCTATTTCACTTTACCCTGTAAGAATCTGATCTGTCTGGATTATGTTTGAGCCCTCTAGATTATATCTTGGGAAGTTCAGGTAGACAGAACAACGATACAAAAGTGTAGAAGACATTCTTGCCTTTTGGTGTTCCTGAGACCTCCCTTATCTGAAATACCTAAGATATGTCTCCTTTATAGGTACCTTTTTCATAGTTAAGTATGTAATATCTTGAATTATCCTCTAACTGGTTCACATGTAAAAGCATCATTTTCCCAATCAGTCTATAAGGGAAGAGGCGAAGCCTTGAATGGTCTCATTTTGCCAGCAGTGATGTGTTGGAGCTGGCTTGTACAAGCTGGTGAGAGCCAACTTTTAACTTTTCAGAAAATTCTGCCAGCCATTTTAACAACCTAAGATATACAGATTTACAATTAAATAAATTACATTAAAAGCAAAGATCATAAATACTCAAAACATATCACCCCTTAATTATTTTACTATTATCTGTAGTCTTGAGGTTATTACAATCTAATGTGTGTTTATGTTCAAAATGTGATATAATGGAGCGCTGCTATGCATCTTTTCACAAATTCATTTTCACTAGCTTCACATTCAATGACTTCACTTGGTAGCTTGGCCATGGCTGAAGTAATTATACCACAGAAATCAGCAAATACTAGAAATCAGTGTTCTCCCCTTTCCCTCACAAAAGCGGTTGTTAAACATTTACCAGTATACTACTGATCATTGTTAAAATCATCTAAGCAATTAAAGGTTCAGAATCATCTTCCAGAAAGTGGAAAAGGAAACCACAATACTAGAGAAATCAATCACTGACTCACCAATTCTCTCCTCCCTCACCATTCTGAGGACAGCTGTTCCATGCAAGCTTTTGCTTGCTTGAAGCCATCTTTTATACTGGGTGACCTTGACTTTGTTTTTTAAAATTCTCTGGGCCTCATTCTGTACAAAGAGTGAGACCACAATCCAAGCTTCAATGATCAGAAGTCTGACACAATCATGTGCTCTCCTTTGAGCGCTCCAAACGAGTTCCCATATTAATAATAATTGCTAACATTTTTTGAGCGCTCACTGTAGGCTGAGCACTGCACTAGGTACTTTCTGTACTATTTCATTTGACTCTAACAACTTGATAAAGTAGGTATAACTGTTGCACTTCGTAGAGGAAAAAACACACTTGGCCTAAGTAACTTGCTTGTTCACATAAATAGCAAGTGGCAGAGCTAGGCAAATCTGGTTCTGGGACACCCCTCTTAACCAGTTCACAAAAATGTAACCCATGCCAGTAAAAAATGTTTAGGCCTCAACAAGGAAGCAATAGTCAAAGTCTTAGAAACTTTAGGAACATTGGTGAGAACAAGGAAAACACCACCATTAACGGTGTTTTTAGTTTTTGGATACTTGATTGGCTGCCAGATTTCTAATGATTGGGGAACTGATAAGAGACTCAGGAAGATTTTGAAAAAATCCTCTGAATGTTCCAGTTGACCTGAAGATTCATTATTTAGAGAGACCACAATCAGGACAGGAGAAAAGATCTTCCCAGTCCATTCCAGCTGATCAAATGTTGCTCACCTCGTACGTTTGTTTCTAGGCAGCAAATGAGACATTGATCAACTCAGGAGACACCATTCAGGAAGGAAAGTGAATGGACATCCTGAGCACACTGAGGAACACTTACCAGAGAGAAAAATGAGCATACTTAGCCTGGAGAAAAGTTGAGAGATACATCAGAACTATTTGCAAACATTTGATAAGCTGTCATGTAAGAAAGACACTAGACTTACTTTGACCTTAAGAGCAGAATTAGATTCAACTTAGAAAAGTTAAAGAAAGGAATATTTTAAGAAAGAAGATTCTAATGATTAGAGTTATTGAAAAACAAAGTGATCTTTATATGGTATTAAGTTTTCTGTATGATTGAAGGTGTTAAAGCAGGGCTGAGTAATCCTGGCACAAGAGATTCAGGATGGTCTTTGAGGTCATTTCAAACTGTGATATTTCCCTGGTCTAGGTAGAAAGAGACTGAATTGAGATTGTCACCCTTAATCACTCCCAGCCCCACATCTTCAATCACATATGATCCAAGTTTCCCAAAAACAAGCTCCTTGGGCAGTTTCTTTTCAAAGGCCTGCCCTGAATAGGTGACATGGACGGTGGGTACAGAAGAAACAAACCAGAGTGGAAAGAGCTGAAAAAAGCCATTATCTAAGCTGAGTAAAGGCAACTCTGACCTCGGAGGTGGCTGTTTTCACCAGGTAACATAAAATGTTAGGCAGTTGTGGGAAATGTTAGAGCAAAGAATGTCTGATTAAAAAGAAAATGAGAGGAGACTTCCCTCGTGGTCCAGTGGTTAAATCTTCACCTTCCAATGCAGGGGGTGCAGGTTTGATCCCTGGTTGGGGAGCTAAGATCCCACATGCCTCGTGGCCAAAAAACCAAAACATAAAAAAACAGAAGCAATACTGTAACAAATTCAATAAAGACTTTAAAAAATGGTTCACATCAAAAAAAAAAAAAAAAAGAAAGAAAGAAAATGAGAAAATAGTCAAAGAAGAGAAATACAAGTTAGTTAGAAAGACTTTCCACTTTCATTGCTGCATTATTCATAACACTTAAGATATGGAAACAATCTAAATGTCTATTGACAGATAAATGGATGAAGAAAATGATATATATACACATTCCTGCCATATGCAGCAACACAGATGAACTTGGAGGACATTATGCTGAGTAAAATAAGCCAGTCACAGAAGAACAAATACCATATAATTCCACTTTTACGAGGAATAGAAATTAGTAAAACTGATAGAAACAGGGAGTAGAATGGTGGGTGTCAAGGGCTGTGGGGAGGCGGAAATTGAGAGTTGCTGTTCAAAGGGTATAAAGTTTCAGTTATGCAAGGTAAGTTCTGGAGATCTGCTGTATAACACTGTGTCTACAGTTAACAACTTAACTGTATGGTGTACATAAAAGAGGGCAGATGTCATATTAAGTATTCTAACCACAATAAACAACAACAACAAAAAGACTTTTCAAATGATACACATGAACTTATTTACAAAACAGAAATAAACTCACAGATGTAGAAAACAAACTTACAGTTACCAAAGGGGAAAGGGGGTGAAGGGAGGGATAATATGTAGAATATATATATATATATATACATATTCTTTTTCAGATTATTTTCCATTATAGGTTATTACAAGATATTGAATACAGGCCCCTGTACTATACAGTAGGTCCTTGTTTTTAATCTATTTAATATATATATATATATATATTCCTTTTTTGTACATCTGAAACTAACACAACATTGTAATCAACTATACTTCAATAAACAATTAAAAATAAAGATTTTTCAAGTCAATGGAATATCAATTCCAGAAAATGTATCCTGAGGAGTGGGAATGTGGTGTATTTCCTATTTATAACAGGAAAGTTAGCAAAAGGAGCAATAGAAAGTAATTTTTTTCTCAATGTATACTTTTTAAATCTTGGATGAACACTACATATAACTGTTATCAAGAGAAGACTGGTTTGCCTTACAGTATTTCGTTGGCAACTTCTTAATTGTTGCTTTTAGCATCTCATTGTTCTGGTCAGTAAGTGTACTATTGTAGTCATAAATGTACGTCCTAATTATTTTAAGCCATAAATACAGTAACACCGGAGGAACAAAGATGGCGGAGTAGAAGGACATGCTCTCACTCCCTCTTGCGAGAACACCAGAATCACAACTAGCTGCTGGACAATCATCGACAGGAAGACACTGGAACTCACCAAAAAAGATACCCCACATCCAAAGACAAAGGAGAAGCCTCAGTGAGATGGTGGGAGGGGTGCAATCACAGTAAAATCAAATCCCATCACTGCTGGGTGGGTGACTCACAGACTGGAGAACACTTAGACCACAGAAGTCCACCCACTGGAGTGAGGTTCTGACCCCACGTCAGGCTTCCCAACCTGGGGGTCAGGCAACGGGAGGAGGAATTCCTAGAGAATCAGACTTTGAAGGCTAGTGGGAATTGATTGCAGGACTTTGACAGGACTGGGGGAAACAAAGACTCCAAACTTGGAGGGCACACACAAAGTAGTGTACGCATCGGAACTCAGGGGAAGGAGCAGTGAATCCAGGAAAGACTGAATCACACCTACCTGCTAGTGTTGGAGGGTCTCCAGCAGAGGCAGGGGTGACTGTGGCTCACTGTGGGGACAAGGACACTGGCAGCAGAAGTTCTGGGAGATACTCCTTGGTGTGAGCCCTCCCAGAGTCTGTCATTAGTCCCACCAAAGAGCCTAGGTAGGCTGCAGTGTTGGGTTGCCTCAGACCAAACAACCAACAGGGAGGGAACCGAGCCCCACCCATCAACAGTCAAGCAGATTAAAGTTTTACTGAGCTCTGCCCACCACAGGAACAGTCAGCTCGACCCACAATCAGTCCCTCCCATCAGGAAACTTACACAAGCCTCTTAGATAGCCTCATTCACCAGAGGGCAGACAGCAGAAGCAAGAAGAAATACAATCCTGCAGCCTGTGGAACAAAACCCATATTCACAGAAAGACAGACAAGATGAAAAGGCAGAGGGCTATGTAGCAGATGAAGGAACAAGATAAAACCCCAGAAAAACAACTAAATGAAGTGGAGCTAGGCAACTTTCCAGAATAAGAAAAGAATTCAGAAAAAGAATGATAGTGAAGATGATCCAAGACCTAGGAAAAAGAATGGAGGCAAAGATCAAGAACATGCAAGAAATATTTAACAAAGACCTAGAAGAATTAAAGAACAACAGAGATGAACAATACAATAACTGAAATGAAAAATACACTAGAAGGAATCAATAGCAGAATAAGTGAGGCAGAAGAACGGATAAGTGACCTGGAAGACAGAATGGTGAAATTCACTGCTGTGGAACAGAATATAGAAAAAAGAATGAAAAGAAATGACAGCCTAAGAGACCTCTGGGACAATGTTAAACGCAACAACATTCGCATTATAGGGGTCCCAGAAGGAGAAGAGAGACAGAAAGGACCTGAGAAAATATTTGAAGAAATTATAGTCGAAAACTTCCCTAACATGGGACAGGAAATAGCCACCCAAGTCCAGGAAGTGCAGTGAGTCCCATACACTACAAAGCCAAAGAGAAACACCCCAAGACACATACTAATCAAATTGGCAAAAATTAAAGACAAAAAAAATTATTGAAAGCAGCAAGGGAAAAATGACAAATAACATACAAGGGAACCCCCATAAGGTTAATAGCTGATTTCTCGGCAGAAACTCTACAAGTCAGAAGGGAGTGGCATGATATACTTAAAGTGATGACAGGGAAGAACCTACAACCAACATTACTCTACTCGGCAGGATCTCATTCAGATTCAAAGCAGAAATCCAATGCTTTACAGACCAGCAAAAGCTAAGAGAATTCTGCACCACCAAACCAGCTCTACAACAAATGCTAAAGGAACTTCTCTAGGTGGGGAACACAAGAGAAGAAAAGGACGTACAAAAAAAAAGCCACAACAATTAAGAAAATGGTCATAGGAACACACATATCAATAATTACTTCAAACATGAATGGACTAAATGCTCCAACCAAAAGACACAGGCTTGCTGAATGGATACAAAAACAAGACCCATATATATGCTGTTTACAAGAGACCCACTTCAGACCTAGGGACACATACAGACTGAAAGTGAGGGGATGCAAAAAGATATTCCATGCAAATGGAAATCAAAAGAAAGCTGGAGTAGCTATACTCATATCAGATAAAATAGACTTTAAAATAAAGAATGTTACAAGAGCCAAGGAAGGACACTACATAATGATCAAGGGATCAATCAAAGAAAAAGATATAACAATTATAAATATATATGCACCCAACATAGGCGCACCTCAATACATAAGGGAACTGCTAACAGCTATAAAAGAGGAAATTGACAGTAACACAAAAATAGTGGGGGACTTTAACACCTCACTTACACCAATGGACAGATCATCCAAAGTGAAAATAAATAAGAAAACAGAAGCTTTAAATGACACAATAGACCAGATAGATTTAATTGATATTTATAGGATATTCCATCCAAAAATAGCAGATTACACTTTCTTCTCAAGTGCGCACGGAACATTCTGCAGGGTAGATCACATCTTGGTTCACAAATGAAGCCTCAGTAAATTTAAGAAAATTGAAATCATAACAAGAATCTTTTCTGGCCACAACGCTATGAGATTAGAAATGAATTACAAGGAAAAAAACTTAAAAAACACAAACACATGGAGGCTAAACAATGCGTTACTAAATAATCAAGAGATCACTGAAGAAATCAAAGAGGAAATCAGAAAATATCTAGAGACAAATGACAATGAAAACACGATGATCCAAAACCTATGGGACTCACCAAAAGCAGTTCCAAGAGGGAAGTTTATAGCTATACAAGCCTACCTCAAGAAACAAGAAAAACCTCTAATAAAATATCTAAACTTACACTTAAAGGAACTAGAGAAAGAAGAACAAACAAAACCCAAATTTAGCAAAAGGAAAGAAATCATAAAGATCAGAGCAGAAATAAATGAAATAGAAACAAAGAAAGCAATAGCAAAGATCAATAAAACTAAAAGTTGGTTCTTTGAGAAGATAAACAAAAATTGATAAACCATTAGCCAGACTCATCAAGAAAAAGAGAGAGAGGACTCAAATCAATAAAATTAGAAATGAAAAAGAAGTTAAAACAGACACCACAGAAATACAAAGCATCCTAAGAGACTACTACAAGCAACTCTATGCCAATAAAATGGGCAACCTGGAAGAAATGGACAAATTCTTAGAAAGGTATAACCTTCCAAGACTGAACCAGGAAGAAATAGAAAATATGAACAGACCAATAACAAGTAATGAAGTTGAAACTGTGATTAAAAATTTTCCAGCAAACAAAAGTCCAGGACCAGATGGCTTCACAGATGAATTCTATGAAACATTTAGACAAGAGCTAACATCCATCCTTCTTAAACTCTTCCAAAAAATTGCAGAGGAAGGAACACTCCCAAATTCATTCTATGAGGCCACCATCACCGTGATTCCAAAACCAGACAAAGATAATACAAAAAAAGAAAATTACAGCGCAATATCACTGGTGAATACAGATGCAAAAATCCTCCACAAAATACTAGCAAACAGAATGCAACAACACATTTAAAGGATCGTATACCATGATCAAGTGGGATTTATCCCTGGGATGCAAGGATTCTTCAATATACTCAAATCAATCAATGTGATACACCATATTAACAAACTGAAGAATAAAAATCATATGATCATCTCAATAGATGCAGAAAAGCTTTTGACAAAATTCAACACACATTTATGATAAAAACTCTCCAGAAAGTGGGCATAGTGGGAACCTACCTCAACATAATAAAGGTCATATATGACAAACCCACAGCGAACATCATTCTCAATGGTGAAAAACTTAAAGCATTTCCTCTAAGATCAGGAACAAGACAGGGATGTCCACTCTCACCATTATTATTCAACACAGTTTTGGAAGTCCTACCATGGCAATCAGAGAAGAAAAAGAAATAAAAGAAATCCAAATCAGAAAAGAAGAAGTAAAACTGTCACTGTTTGCAGATGAGATGATACTATACATAGAGAATCCTAAAAATGGCACCAGAAAACTACTAGAGCTAATCAATGAATTTGGTAAAGTTGCAGGATACAAAATTAATGCACAGAAATCTCTTGCATTCCTATACACTAATGATGAAAAATCTGAAAGAGAAATGAAGGAAATACTTCCATTTACCATTGCAACAAAGAGAATAACAGACCTAGGAATAAACCTACCTAGGGAGACAAAAGATCTGCATGCAGAAAACTATAAAACACTGATGAAAGAAATTAAAGATGATACCGAGAGATGGAGAGATATACCATGTTCTTGGATTGGAAGAATCAACATTGTGAAAATGACTATACTACCCAAAGCCATCTACAGATTCAATGCAATCCCTATCAAATTACCAATGGCATTATTTACGGAACTAGAACAAAAAATCTTAAAATTCGTATGGAGACACAAAAGACCCCAAATAGCCAAAGTAGTGTTGAGGGAAAAAAACAGCTGGAGGAATCATACTCCCTGACTTCAGACTATAGTACAAAGCTACAGTCATCAAGACAATATGGTACTGGCACAAAAACAGAAATATGGATCAATGAAACAAGATAGAAAGCCCAGAGATAAACCCACACACCTATGGTCAACTAATCTATGACAAAGGAGGCAAGGATATACAATGGAGAAAAGACAGTCTGTTCAGTAAGTGGTGCTGGGAAAACTGGACAGCTACTTGCAAAAGAATGAAATTAGGGCTTCCCTGGTGGCGCAGTGGTTGACAGTCCGCCGGCCGATGCAGGGGACACGGGTTTGTGCCCCGGTCCTGGAAGATCCCACATGCCACGGAGCGGCTGGGCCCGTGAGCCATGGTCTCTAAGCCTGCGCGTCCGGAGCCTGTGCTCTGCAATGGGAGAGGCCACAACACGTACCACCAAAAAAAAAAAAAGAATGAAATTAGAACAGTCCCTAACACAAAATTATACTCCAAATGGATTCGAGACCTAAATATAAGACCAGACACTATAAAACTCCTAGTGGAAAACATAGGAAGAACACTCTTTGACATAAATCACAGCAAGATCTTTTTTGATCCACCTCCTAGAGTAATGGAAATAAAAACAAAAATAAACAAATGGGACCTAATGAAACTTACAAGCTTTTGCACAGCAAAGAAAACCATAAACAAGACGAAAAGACAGACCTCAGAATGGGAGAAAATATTTGCAAACGAATCAACGGACAAAGGATTCATCTCCAAAATATATAAACAGTACATGCAGCTCAATATTAAAGAAACAAACAACCCAATCCAAAAATGGGCAGAAGACCTAAATAGACATTTCTTCAAAGAAATCATACAGATGGCCAAGAAGCACATGAAAAGCTGCTCAACATCACTAATTATTAGAGAAATACAAATCAAAACTACCGTGAGGTATCACCTCACACCAGTTAGAATGGGCATCATCAGAAAATCTACAAACAACAAATGCTGGAGAGGGTGTGGAGAAAAGGGAACCCTCTTGCACTGCTGGTGGGAATGTAAACTGATACAGCCACTATGGAGAACAGTATGGAGGTTCCTAAAAAAACTGAAAATAGAATTACCATATGACCCAACAATCCCACTACTGGGCATATACCCAGAGAAAACCGTAATTCAAAAAGACACATGCACCCCAATGTTCACTGCAGCACTATTTACAATATCCAGGACATGGAAACAACGTAAATGCCCATCGACAGATGAATGGATAAAGAAGAGATGGTACATATACACAATGGAATATTACTCAGCCATAAAAAGGAACGAAATTGAGTCATTTGTTGAGATGTGGATGGATCTAGAGACTGTCATAGAGTGAAGTCAGAAAGACAAAAACAAATATCACATATTCACACATGTACATGGAACCTAGAGAAATGGTACAGATGAACCAGTTTGCAGGGCAGAAGTTGAGACACAGATGTAGAGAACTAACATATGGACACCAAGGGGGGAAAACTGCGAGGGGTGGGGATGGTGGTGTGCTGAATTGGGCGATTGGGATTGACATGTATACACTGATGTGTATAAAATTGATGACTAGTAAGAACCTGCTGTATAAAAAATAAATAAAATTAAATTAAAAAATAAAACAAAAATACAGTAACACGTAATTTAACCATGTAATCAAAATTTTCCTGCTGAGGGTGGTATTTATCTGTTGTTGAAAACTGAACATTTAGTCCTCTAGTTTGTTGCTTCCCCCATGCAGGGGGTGAGCTGGATGCTAACTGTGAGCTCTGGCTCTGAGGTCTCAGCCTCAGGTTCAGGTCTGAGGTCTGAGCTGCCTGCATTTGTATGCCAACTTGGGCTGACTCTGGGGAAGTTACTTAACTTCTCCTTGTCCCATTTACACATACAATGTATATAAAAATTGTATTTCTCTCTTAGGCTTGTTATGAGGAACAAAATAAGTTTACATATATATATATATATATATATAATAACTATATATATACAAAGGCAGTGCCTGGCTATAATAGATGCTCAATAAGTAGTAATAGTAGTTGTTGTAATAATAGCTATTATTCTATTACTATAATCTTCAAATTTAAACAAGCAATTTATCTTTCATTTCACTGATCAGACTGAATTAAAATTTCTTTCAGTGTTATACGGATACAACCTAAGAATACCTTGAACATTTTCATTAGGTATAGACTGACTTACATATAAACACCAATATCAGTGTTATTGACCTTAGTTCATTTTAAACCTTGGTAATACCAGGTTAAAGAATAGAAAGTGTGGTTATCTCAGGTTTATTGAAAATCCCCATGAAAGATTCACATCAGAAATGATTGCTTCTGGGAGGGGGAAGGGTAAACTGGGATGAAGTGAGAGAGTGGCATGGATATATATGCATTACCAGATGTAAAATAGATAGCTAGTGGGAAGCAGCCACATAGCACAGGGAGATCAGCTCAGTGCTTTGTGACCACCTAGAGGGGTGGGATAGGGAGGGTGGGAGGGAGACTCAAGATGGAGGGGATGTGGGGATATACGTATATGTATAGCTGATCCACTTTGTTATAAAGCAGAAACTAACACACCATTGTAAAGCAATTATGCTCCAATAAAGATGTTAAAAAGAAATGATTGCGCCTGCTTAATTCACATATGTATATATATTTTTTTCGGTACGTGGGCCTCTCACTGTTGTGGCCTCTCCCATTGCGGAGCACAGGTTCCAGACGCGCAGGCTCAGCGGCCATGGCTCACGGGCCCAGCCACTCCACAGCATGTGGGATCTTCCCGGACCGGGGCACGAACCCACGTCCCCTGCCTCGGCAGGCGGACTCTCAACCTACTGCGCCACCAGGGAAGCCCTCACATCATCTTGATATGAAGTGTAATTGTGTTTCCCAGTACCTGTATGTTAGCTATCTGGTGAACAGTAGAGTGAAGTTAAAAATAATGTCACATTTTATCTTCTGCACCTCTCATGGTTGACTAGTGAGGCTGAGATTTGATGACACATGATGATGAATGATTTGAAATGATTAGAAAAGTTAAAAGGAAGAGGATAAAAGCATGCATGTGTGTGTACAGACTTATACCTTCACATTACTTGGCAGTTGTGGATTCTAGAACAGGTCTGTACTTTGGACCTCACCGCTAACATCAGGGGTTTAAGCTATGCTTTCAAATACAGTGCAGATAGAGAACATTTTATTAACACAGAATGCAATTGGACGGTGCTTCTAGAAGGTGAGATTGAAAGAGAGCTTGAGGAAAAGAAACCTTGGAACAGGGAAAATGATGTGTCTGAACAGGATGCTCTGGTTGTTCTTTAAACGCTGGAGATGGAGGAATAATTACTAACACGTTAAGCATCATTTTCACTGTGTGGACAGAGAGACAATGTGCAGAGGGTAATCAGTTGCCATGAGACTGACTCCTCACCTCTGCAGTGAGGCTGCCTCAAAGGGCCTGCTGTGAGTGACGCAAACCTCCTGGCACTGTTGTGATTAGAGAGAAATGCATTTCAGTAGGAAGCTGGGCATCCAAAATGACAAGATTAAAAAAAAAAAAAAAGAAACATGCAAATAAAGACTCTCACAGCTCAGACCAGCAGACTTCATCACACATTCTTTTAGAATGTAGTTCTCTGAACAAGATCTCTGTTAGCAATGAGCTGCCATCACTCCCTGTGCTCCCACTCTCCTGTCAAGCCACAGATGAATATTCATATCAGGTTATTTTAATCATGTTTTTTTCTTGATGTGACGTAATTCTACATAATTTATTTTCTCTTCTTGGGGGTTAAAATAAAAAGCCTCTTTATTTTTTTTTTCCTCACCATCAAGTCCAAAACTTTTTCTTTTTCCTTTCTGGCCCTGAGACAGAATAGGACAGGATGACACAGAGAGGTGACCGCACTGGCAATGTTACCATTGGAAATCAATGCCCGTGTCCTTGGCCTGTTCTGGGGAATGTAATGGTCTGGAACGCTAAGCACAACAAGACATGAGGTACCTGAGGGAATCTAGGGGGCCAGAATGTCAGGTTACAGAGGGTCTGTGTGTGTCTAATACGCCAGTGTGAGGGAGGCTTCCAGAACAGACATATTCTGAGCCTGGCTTAAGGCAGTGTTTCCACCAGTAATCTGGAATCCAATGTAAATCCACCATTTTACCTTCTTTGTGGGGAAGAAGGGGTGGGAAAGGGAGGCTTCTGGAAAAGAAGAGCCAGAGATGAACAGAGAGAAACAGACACACTCAGCTACAGACAGACACACAGACAAACTGAGAGAGGCATAGACAGAGAGAAAACAAAATGATATCTAATGCATTTCCCGTTTGTTTTTCCTGAACCCACAGTAAAAGATAGGGATCTAATAGAGATTTCCAGTTTGTTCAACAGTACGTTTACTCTAAGTAAGTACTAGGAAATTCTGTATGGCAGACAAAATTCAAAACCAAAGAAAAGAGGGTGATATTTTCAAGAAAGATGTCCATTTAGCTTTAATTAAGAACTAATACAGGGGCTTCCCTGGTGGCGCAGTGGTTGAGAACCTGCCTGCTAATGCAGGGGACACGGGTGCGAGCCCTGGTCTGGGAGGCTCCCACGTGCCGCGGAGCGACTGGGCCCGTGAGCCACAACTACTGAGCCTGCGCGTCCCGAGCCTGTGCTCTGCAACAAGAGAGGCCACGATAGTGAGAGGCCCGCGCACCGCTATGAAGAGTGGCCCCCGCTTGCCACAACTAGAGAAAGCCCTCGCACAGAAACGAAGACCCAATACTGCAAAAATAAATTAATTAATTAATAAACTCCTACCCCCAACATCTTCTAAAAAAAAAAAAGTTTCCCTTTCTCCACATCCTCACTAACCTTTGTTAAAAAAAAAAAAAAAAAGAACTAACACAATTAAAAAGATAGTAATAAGCACCAGCACAGAAATCACTAGCCTGTGTCTGAACACTGCTTTTCTCTCATTCCAGAAACACAGTTCTCCATTTTCATTACACTCTGACAAGCTGTTTGTAAAAAAGAAACACTCCCCAGAACCTCAACCAAGGGCAATTTCAGGACATGGCCCTTGTCTCGCTTAACTGTCATTATGAAGTGCATAAAAATCAAATGAAGCAAAGCAACGTTTGCTGGTCTTTTCTAAGCATGGATTAATTATTCCCAGAGGAAGGCACTTGCCTCTCTTTTTATCAGTTGTTAGTTTCTGCCTTTCTTATTTGGGGGTGGGCGGTTAAGTTGGGTTCAGTCAGGGTTGTAGTACTTTCTACCATTTGCCTGGGGGCATTACAATATCTGCACAGAATAGGACACTGAAGAAGCTATGGGGCTGGATAGAGCAGCAGAGATGTTCCAGTCTGGACCAAAGCACCGTCTGTTCCATCTGGGTGCGAGGCACTATTTGGCAATTCTAGGACACCTAGAAGTGGCATTGATGTCCCAGCTCCTCTCAACCGCAAGTATTTCTTTCTTTCTATACTTACCCAAAGTTTATTACATGTCCACCATTAACTAGACATAATCTTTGGATTCCACCGGGAATAACACTAACACTTATGTAAGAACAAACATTCAAATAAAACCTCTCTAAAATGTCCAACTTCTGAGCACTGCAATATTTGCATTTTATAGAAAACATTTTAAAATCATTTTAGTAAGTGGAATCCATTTTCTTCCATGTACTGTTAATACCGAATTCTTAATAGCTTCCCCAGGGTTTTGGGTCTTGCTATGAAGACTTTAGTGATTTCATCATTGTTAAGGCACAGTAAACAATCACAGTTCATGCTCATAAGCATAAAATCCTCCATCTATTACTTGCCCTGTTTTTTGTATTCTTAAAGATGGAAAACTTGGGGCTTCCCTGGTGGCACAGTGGTTGAGAGTCCGCCTGCCGATGCAGGGGACGCGGGTTCGTGCCCCGGTCCGGGAAGATCCCACGTGCTGCGGAGCGACCAGGCCCGTGAACCACGGCCGCTGAGCCTGCGCGTCCGGAGCCTGTGCCCCGCAACGAGAGAGGCCACAACAGTGAGAGGCCCACGTACGGCAAAATAAAATTTAAAAAAAGAAGGAAAACTTATTTTCCATGCAACCTCAATACAAGACAATGATAAATTGGTTTATAAGCCTAGGGAATATTGGTATAAACATTCCTAAATTGTTGTTGTTTTTTTTTTTTCCTGCTGTATGCGGGCCTCTCACTGTTGTGGTCTCTCCCGTTGCGGAGCACAGGCTCCGGACGTGCAGGCTCAGCGGCCGTGGCTCATGGGCCTGGCTGCTCCGCGGCATGTGGGATCTTCCCGGACCGGAACACGAACCTGTGTCTCCTGCATCGGCAGGCGGACTCTCAACCACTGCGCCACCACGGAAGCCCCACCTAAATTGTTTTAATGTATAATATCAGCATTTGAACTCTTATAGAGACAATTATGCTTTCAAATTTTTCAGGTTTTTAAATAAGACACTGTTCTTTTCCTTCGTTGGAGATAGTCTTCATTTTTGTTTCTGGTTCTTATTCTTTGTTGATAAAAAGACTATGTCAATTTGTCCCTCTTACAAGTAACACCTCTAAACCCATCTTCAAAATCTGTGAGTATATACAGAAAGTAAAATTATTATTTAACCTCTTAGATATGCATTTCTCATATATCAGTGAATCTCCCTCTGCTTATTTTTCACATAGTTATGTAAATGCTTAAAAACCAGTATCTTTTAAAAATTTGTAGAAGTGCAATGGAATATAAAGTTTAATACACTTTTTATTTTAAATTGCTATTATATCTTAAGCACTTTCTCACTTTATTTTCTGTTCTTCATAAACATGATTCTGCAGTCTATTTTGCTGTGTGATTGTGCCACAATTTATATAACTATATTGCTATTGTGGGGAACTTGGTTGTTTATAAGCCTTTAAAAATGAATAAAGATAAATAACATCTTTCCTCAATATTCTACTAAACTTCTGATTATTTTATTAGGATACATTTCTCAAAGCAATATTAGATGTTTAAAGGGTATCACATTCAAATGTAACTACCTGTTTACTGGAAACTATATTAAGCCTATAAGATAATATAGGAGGAAATATACATTCTGAAATTTTATTCATTTTTAGTCATGTCTCATATCTTCCTTAATATAGACATTTTGTATTTTTGTTTTACTTAATTGGATGTTTTACCTCTTACAATCTTTGATAGGTTTATAGGAAACCTATTATTTTTGTATCTTCATTTCATATCTGGTAACTTGACTTCTCTTCTTGGAGCTTTTGTACTAAAGTACACAAAGGCTTGTTGATATAACTTTATTGCAGAACTGTTATATGAAATCACATTTTTATTTTGCCCTGATCTAGAATTATTTTATTTCTAACTATATTTTAAAAATGTGTCTTGTTTCAATTCTCCTTGTTTCCAAGTATACACACACATCAACAACAAATGTATCTTCTTTTCAATAGATGCAAATAAGTAGCATTCTTGCCTTGCTCTTGATTTTAATGACTATACTCCTACCTAGCGCTTCTAGAGTTATACTTCGTAAATATGAAATAGGCTGGTGGCTTCTGACGCTTATTCTTTATCGGGTAAAAAGAACATCTTCCGGGCTTCCCTGGTGGTGCAGTTGTTGAGAATCTGCCTGCTAATGCAGGGGACACGGGTTTGAGCCCTGGTCTAGGAAGATCCCACATGCCATGGAGCAACTAGGCCCGTGAGCCACAACTACTGAGCCTGCGCTTCTGGAGCCTGTGCCCCTCAACAAGAGAGGCCGCGATAGTGAGAGGCCTGCGCACTGCGATGAAGAGTGGCCACCACGTGCCACAACTAGAGAAAGCCCTTGCACAGAAACGAAGACCCAGCCAAAAATATAAATAAATTAATTAATTAAAAAAAAGAACATCTTCCTTTTTCTAGTACATGAACTTTTTTTATCATTAGGTATGCAAATTTTAAATTTACTCTTTTGGCATCTATCAAGATGATCATTATTTTTTCATTTGATGTGCTGTTATTTCCTAAAACTGGGAAAAGAATGAAAAAGAATAATGGAAAATAACTGATAGATTCTTTTATATTAAACCATATCTATATTCTTGAATTCAATTTTACTTGTCATACTGTTATGGTATATTTTTCATACATTGTTGAATCTATTTGATAATATTTATGTCTAGTATGTGTGTGCATAGACACACATACACAAGCACATATACACACATATATGTGATGTAAGTGTGTTGGATTTTCATAGCTATTTTGTTCAGGCTTTGGTTTCTGAGTTTCATACTTTTGAAGCTAAGAAGTTTTATTTCTGGCTTCTGTTGTATTTACATACTATGGAAAAAGTGAAACGTTTATAAGCATCTAATCTTTGTAAGTTTGTTAGAATTCACCTGTAAAATTCTCTGGATCTAGAGTTATTTGGGGAGATAATTCTTTGATAAAATACTAACTTCTCCCAAGGTTATTTGTTACTAATTCAGTTGTTATTTGTTAAGCCTAATCTATATGTCGTCTATTGTACTGAGTGGAGAATCACAAAATAAGATATTCATGGTCCCTACTACCATAGCATGTGAACTGTAGTGAGAAAGCCAGACAGCAAATAAGTAATCTCAAGAATAATTTCAAGTATTTTCCACTTGGGACTTTGTATATAATTTTTAAAAATATTCCCTGGATTATTTTTGGAAAAACTGTAGTCTCTTATTATAGGGTACAAGATAGATAGATACATAATCTGGTGGGAGTTATGGACCTCTTTTGAGGATATGATGGTACTACCATGTTTCCAGAAAAGTTCACTGTCATGCACACACATACAATTTACATAGAGCTGTAGGATTTAAAGAATTCAAGAATCTCATCTTTAAATTCTAGGTTGAGCAATATTTTTCTGTGTCATTATTTCTTTTGTCTCTTTGATCCAGAAATGTCAAGACACTAAATTCACATATAATCATCCTTTCATTTCTAATAATTGCATCAATTCTTTAACTGTGATAGTATTCTGCATATAAAGGCTTAAACTTCTTAAATATTCATTATGGAATCTCCCTTTTTTTTTTTTTTTTTTTTTGTGGTATGCGGGCCTCTCACTGTTGTGGCCTCTCCCGTTGCAGAGCACAGGCTCCGGACGCACAGGCTCAGCGGCCATGGCTCACGGGCCCAGCCGCTCCGCGGCATGTGGGATCTTCCCGGACCGGGGCATGAACCCATGTCCCCTGCATCGGCAGGCGGACTCCCAACCACCGCGCCACCAGGGAAGCCCGGAATCTCCCTTTTTTAAATATAAAATTAATCTCTATATAGCATTTAATGATTTTTGTCTTTAATTATATTTTGTCTAATATTAATATTTAATTAACATTAAGAGCTCTGTTTTTCTTTTGGTTGATAAGACAAAAACATTGAATATGTTTAATTTTTTTGTCTTTTTAAAAAGATGTATCTCTTCATTGAATTATTTTTATCAACTCAATCTGTGAAACTTTCAGATAATAATACTTGATTCATAAAGTTGTCATGAGGATTAAGTGGCATAAAACATTGAAAGGATGTAGACTAACATAGCATAGTGCCAGGCAGATATTGAGAAGTAATAAATATTCAGAATCATGATCATGATCATTATTACTAGTTATTTAATAAAGGGGTTGAAGTAACTTATAGAAATTCTCATAATGGATCCATGGTTTTATTTTTGTCATTTTGTTTTGAGTACTGTTCTGATTCTTTCCAGATTTTCTGTATTTTCCTATACCATACTTTCTTGCATAGTACATAGTTTGCTTTTCTATTTTTTGGTTGATATACAGGTACATATTTTGTTTTAAATTCTACTTAGTGGTTATCTTTAAGCTTTCCAAAGTCATCTTTTAAAATGTAAAATATTACAAACATGTAGAAAACTACAGAAAGTAAGATAACTCACAACAGACACCAACGTTGCAGTCAGATTTAACAGATGTTAACATTTTGCTCTACTTACTTATTTCAGATCTTTCTCCCTTTTAAAGAAATAAACCATTATGGATGGAGCCAAAGCCCTGTTCCATAATCCCCAGAGAGAACCACAATAGGTGAAGTAGGTGAGTTTCTGTTCCATGCGTGTTTTATACTTTCATTACAGGACTCTGCATTCCTCTAACTGTAAAATTAATAATTAAATAAAGTTGTTGAGTTACCCTGATGTAAAATTAGGAATTTAGCATTTTTGCACTCTACTACTCAATTTCTTGTCTTGCCTTAACTCCAAGTTTTAGATATAGAATAGTATGCTTTATTAAATTATGATTTTTATACAACATACTTTAATTCAACAACTACTTTAGATATTGGACTTCAGTTTTGTAATAATTTACTATAACTTGTAGTTTTGTTTTTAAATGGTTTTAATGTTCCCTACTAATCTTTTTGCATGTGATTTCCCTATGATGGACTTTTCAGTTCTGTTTCATCTCTTGATAAGCTTGCTTTATATTTTAAAGTAATTTAAAGATGAGATCTAGATATTATATTTTATAAGTCATTGAATATTTGAGAATAACTTTTAAAACCTCTTCTCACACACACACAAAAAACCACCTGTGAGAGAATAAACACATCCCAAAATGTTTTTCCCCACTAGGTACCTTGTAGACACTGTTCCATTGTCCATTGGCCTGTGGTTGCTGTGGAGTAGCTATCAGATGTCAGCACCCCTACTATGGAAAGAACAAAGACTTTTCTAAAGTCAACTCCATGATCTATGATGAATGGTTATTAGAGGTCTGCTCTCCTCCGCAAGTTTCTATTATTTCCTAGGCTGTGTCTTTTTTTTCTCTAATCTCTTTGTATTTCTATTTAGTCAACCTCAGATAGAGAGCAAATTGATTCAGATTTAGTGTTATTTACAGACACGGTGTGTAGATTGTCTCTGTCCTTACTCTCTGTTCACTTTGGTGCTGGTCAAATATTTTTAGATTCACTGATAGAAAGTTAACATGCACCACTCTTAGTCTAATTCCTAATGTCTTCAATCTTTTGTTCCATGTAGCTCTACTGGATTGAAACAGGATTATGTTTTATCTCAAGTGCCTGATTATCTGACACAAAGAACAGATGAAGTACACAGCAAAACACGAGTCCCCAGTGTCAGTTGATTTTTTTTTTCTTTTGCCTCTGCACTATCCCCCAACCTAGCCCTTTTCTTGTTGCAACTACACATCCCCAAATACAATGAATTAGCTTGTCTTCCAGTGCATCTCAACTATTTTCTGGAAGATATAGTCTCAAACTGGATGCAGAAAGATGGACAAATATAATGGCAGGAGAAAAGAGCATTTGCCTGCCTGAAACAGCACCTGTTTAGTTATGGGATCCCAGTTGTCTGATACAGACTATCTTATTTCTGATCCAGGAGACAGATAACAAGAATGGGAAGATGTTTTTCCTATTCAGATTCAGGTGGGCAACTGTCTTCTGTTTCTGGCTCATCACAGATGCAGTCTTTGAACCCAGTTCTCTCTGTCTTACAGTTTTAGAAGAAGTTTTAGAAGAGAAGAGTGATAGCTTGGCTTTTTGACAACAGCCTGATGTTTCAGCTAGCATTAGTCTCAGCTTAGAGTCTAAGAGATGTAAACAGAGTAGAAGCTTATTTCCATGTCAGGTAGGAGTCTGGAGGTACATTAGGCTGGTAGGGTAGTTTTGATCTCCAGCTTCCCCAGTCCAGGTTCCTATCTTATTGCTTTGGGGTGAATGGCCTGGATTCCCAAGGTCACATCATAGTCCAACATGGCCATTGTCACCCAATTCACTCATATTCTAGTCAACAGGAAGGAGGAAGGGACTAAGAAGAAAGGACAAAGGGACATGCACAAGCTGTCTTTTAAGGGATGTTCCAAGAAGCTGTTAGGACTTTGCTGCTTACCTTTTACTGACAAGAACTTAGCAACACGGTCAGAAGAGAGAGTGCTGCTGGGAAAGAGTCTTGTTGTGAATAATCATGCCCCCACCTAAAAGTAAAGGGTGCTAATACTAAAGAAAGGAGAAGAAAGATTGAGGATGGCTAGCAGACGGCGGCTCGTCACCTCTCAGGGCATACTGTCATTACCAGACCCCATTTTAAACCAAAAGAGAAATTATTTTAATCCTTTAATATGTCAACCAATTTTGTTTTATCTTTTAACAACCCAGTGATAGGATACATTCATACAACTCCACAGTTAGGTATTTTAACTAGGAAAGTTTCTAATATCACATGTTTGGTGGCACTAAGATCCTGATGTACACATGAGAAAAACACTTGTGTATCCTTAAGAGAAACATTTATTTTTCTTTCCTTCTGAGAGTGTTTTCATTGTGTCTGAAACAATTCTTCACACCAGTAATATATGCATGCCCCATGCTTGTCAGCATTTCAAGTGTCCAGTCAGACACAGCTGTAAGAAACTGTAAGTGGAAGAAGAGATTACAGGTGAGAGGTAATCATGGGATGTTGGAAATGGCCCCTTGCTCCTAATCTTTTCTCATCTCTGTACCCATAATTCCACCTGATAGTCCCCATCAAGTTTAACTCATGCAACTTTATATATCAAACTGTCTTCCTGAGAAAGAGAATTTTTAATGACTATAAACTTTCCTTTGTTCACGTGGCCATTTATCGTTTAATTAATCCCTTTATTATCTCTCTAGCAGATACCCTCAACTTCATTAAAATAAAATCTCCATTGTTAGTACTTCAAGAATGATTATTTCCATAGCTGGTCTCCACTATCTAATCATTAAATGTGTCCCACCTAATATTATCATCATCTATTTTACACCCAAGCCACAGACCATTGCTGGAATAAGCCTAGATCACTAGAAAACGATTTTTTTTTTCATGTCAGTCTGTCTTTGTAGTTACTGGACTGTGCTATTTATTCATCTCACTGATTCTACAGCTCACACCATACAGTGACCGTGTAAACTTTCTTCAGTTTATTATTTATCCTTGTTATCATCCTTTAGTATTTATCTTTAGTCATTGGTAATTCATCCTCCATCAACTATGGAATTAGCTCCATACTTGTTTTCTGACTAAATATTCCCTGCCCAGCTGTCCAATGCTCTCAAATTCTTCAACCAAACCCACCTTCTGAAAACAAAGTAGGAGAAACAATATTGTGAGAGGGGCATTGTCATGGACTGAATGTGTATATAGATATAGATATATCTCCTCTTGGTTCTATTTCTCTGGAGAACCCTAACACACCTTATAGGAAGAGAATATCAGAGTGTTCTCTCTCTTTCTCTCTCTGTGTTCATATGTACCAAGGAAAGGCCATGTGACAACACAGTGAGAAGGCATCCATCCACAAGCCAGGAAGAGAGCTCTCACCAGGAACCAAATTGGCTGCCACTTTAACCTGGACTTCTAGTCTCCAAAACTGTGAGAAGATAAATTTCTGTTGTTTAAGCCACCTAGTCTATAATATTTTGTTATGGTCACCTGAGCAGACTAATACAGGTATACAGAGGTCCTAAGGAGGGAGTCTCTAAACCAGACCATGACTAGAAGAAGATGGAAGGGAAGGCCTGAAGATCTCAGCTTGATGGAGAGTGGTACCATATGGCATGCATACTAAGACAGCTCAGGTGCTTCCCATTTATTCTTTGCCACCATCTAGGTCAACCTGGGCACCAGGTGGTCCTTACTCCTGTCTTCTTGGACTCACGTGACTAAGAGAGTGCACCAAGCAGGGATCTGAGATGGCTGTGTTCACTTCCCATAAAGTGTTTGTCCCCCTTGCCTTGATAGGGTGAGGTTCTGTTATTATTCACAAGCTATCTTTTACATTTTGATTCAGTGATGGAGATGAGGAGTCGAATCGAGAATAGGAGGACCTGGTGTCAGACTCTAGCTGAACGAGACTGAAAGCCGAAACTTTAATAAGAAGGTGGGAATAATGTGAGTCATGTCATTATGGAACAAGCACTTAGTTCACGTGTAAAGTATTTGATGCGCTTATGAATACGAAAGTGCACAGAAAAAAAAAATAGAAGGAAATCTTCTAACACTTTAAGAAGGGTAACCTACAGATGGTCAGTTGAAGAGTTTGTTTTCTAGCTTCTTTGTTCTAGAGTGTTTTTGTATCATTTCATAATTGGATCAAAAGCAAAATGGAAACAGGACATGCTGTTCATACTTTAAATTTTAATATTATAGACTAATATCTCTAAATCCTGACTTTTCTTGTTACTTGTGTTTACCTTCTTGGCTGTATCTGTGCAGTTTTGTCACATTGTAAAGCTCACGTCACAAATCATGCTGCACTCTGATTATCAGTGAGGCAAACACGTCTGAGTAAGCTTTTACATTATTTCCATTTAGTAACACACATTATTTCCATTTAATAATACACATTATTTCATTCTCTTTCCTGCTTCCACCACATTACTGAGGAAATCTGTTCGAATGAAAGCACTGCTTTTCTAGGAACTCACCTTGTTTTGAATCAAGGATGATTTGCATTCTTAACCCGGCAGGAGTTTGGGGGAATTTCTGTGTATCAACATCTTAAAAAGATCTCCATCTCCACAGGAGATGTAGAATGTGGAAGATTTAGCATTTGTTATTAGAGAAAGGATTGCTACTTCTATTCCTGATGTAAGTAGTCGACTGCTTGCTAAAGTGCATGCTGCCATTCAACTGACTTTAGTTATTGTTATTGTTGGAGCTGTCTTGGCAGTAGCCTGGTTACCTTTTCAAAGATGAAATCTATGAATATCCAACTGGCATGCAGACTTCACAGAGAAGCCCAGCAATCTATTCCTGCTCTAACCTCAGCAGCATGAGTTCCCAACACCGGGAAGCTGGGTGTAGAACAAGCTCATGTACTTTAGGCTCCTTTAAGTAGTAAGCAGTTTAGCCTGTTCCAAATGGCGAGCAGTATATGGACAGTGTAGGGCCACCCTAATTGTCTCCGCTCCCTCAAAAAACAAAACACAAAACTGGCAACTACTGATAATGTAAGCTCTGCTGTCAAAAACACAACTGCAAACAATAGATTGAAGGCACAACCGTGCAGAGAAGTATCTCAAGAGGGATAATTAAAACACACATGCACACCCAGAGAAAAACAGATGACTTCCGTGTCACCCCTCCCAACCCCCATCCCAATCCTCTTGTATTTTCAATAAGTAATAAGACAGGGGGGAAAGGGGTTGTATGCTAGAGTGACTCTAAAATTGGCAATTAATAAGGAAGCTGCTTTGACTAAGATTTCCTTCTTGCTAAATGTTTAAATATATCTTTTCGTTTGCCTCCACCCACATTCTGTCTGCTTCTGGGAAGAGTTCTTGTACCTTTTGACTTCTCTGACTCCAGACGTGCACAGGGGACCTTTTCCTAAATGAAAAGATTTGTCTCTGCATGTACTTGTCTTCGTAGGTATAGAAAAACAGAGCTGTAACTATGTGAGTCAGAGTGAGCTTTCTTTACAGATATGCCCTGGGCATCTGTTGCGTTTCTTTTTAATCCTTCATGTTTGAGGTGTGCCTGTATGTGTGTGTGTGGGGGGAGGTGGGGGGGAAGAGGGAGAGAAATTGAAAACCATAATCTACCCCCCCCATATCTTGCTCTTGTTACAATTTATTAGGATGTGGTTCTAAACGAAGGGTCTCAGCACTTTTTCTACAAAGAGAAGCTTGAACCTGGATCAAGAAAGAATAAAAACCAAAAAGGCCAGGATTTTTTCCCTTTCATTTATATTATATCCAGTACCTGGGATTCTCATTGCTCACAACAGGAACATAGTCATCCAGGTGCCTATATTCTCTTCTGTGAGTAAAAGCTGAATGGGGATGCAGATAAAGTGACAATGGGGAATGGGCGGAAGACTGGAGGAAAGCTACGTATTCCCATTGGGAGGTAGGGGATTTTTAGATTTCTGACATGTCATGCTGTTCATTATCCAAATCATTCTAGAGAATTCTGAAGACTGCATCAATCTAAATTTAAGCTTTTTTATAAACTGACTTATTCATTCAATAAATATTTATTGGACGCATACAATGTGCCAAGCATTCTGGAGGATGCAAAACGAATAACATAGTCTTTTCTCTCAAAGAGTTTACGATTGCATAGAAGAGGATGATATACATATATATATATATATATATATATATATATATATATATATATATATACACGCAAATAACTGTATTATTTTATTCAGGACTCATTTAGTTGCAAATGACAGAATCCAAAAACAAAGTCACTTAAATGGAAAAGGAATGTATTGGTTCAGGTAACTACAAAGTTTTTGAGTAGATCTTTAGGCACAGCTGAATTCAGGGGTTCATTTGATATAAGTTACTCTGAATTCTCACTCTCCTCCCCTCCCCAGTGCTTCAGTTTCTTTAGATTTGGACTCTTTGGACAAATCACTGTGGACAGAAGTGTCATGATTGCTCAGTACTGGTCATATAACCTTTGCACCTACAACCATGCCTGGACCTTGGCAAGTGCTTATTAAACATTTGCTAAATAAATAGAATGTTTTCAGTAGCTTGGTGAGATTTAATGGGGTGAACTACAGATTGTAAGAGATTGATGAATGACACGGTGAGGAGATAAGAAGACAGTGAGTATAACTAATTTCTCGAGAATTTCTTCCAGGAGAGGAAGGAGGAGAGGACTATTCTTTGGATGGAATCTGTTTTTGTTCATAAGGGGAAAACATAACTCCCAGGCTTATGAGAATAATGAAAACTAATATAGTAACGTTTTTGAGGAAGTGCGTGTGTGTGTGTATTGGAGGTGGGGTACAGTGACAACAAGAGCACAGGTGGAATTTTACTTTGGAAATAATTTTCCTCCAAAGCAGGAGAAAAAGACAGAAGACAGGTGAGGAAAAAGATTTTAAAAGAAAGTGGAAAGCAGCTGAATCGTTCAGAATCCAATGGCTTTTGTGTACTCAGTCCAACAACATAAGAGAATGAAATATGAAGTAGAAAAAACTGCCCAGCCACTGTAATCGAAAGGATAGGAATGCTATAAGAATGGATTACAATGATTTTTAGAGTTAGATAACATGAACTGCTATCACACACACATACATATACATAGTGTATAAAATGGGATCAGTGATCAGATTCCAATAAAAGGTTTGTTTTCAGCTTTTTCTCTCCAAATATATCCGTGTGGCTCTTTCTTAATATGATTCTCAGTTTTTTAAATCGGGAAAATTACTATTGTAATACAAATTCCCTGAAGTCAAGATGAAGGCATGTACTTGCATTTGACCAGGGATAAGAAGGAAGTCAGGACACTTACATTGTTTATTGGCTCCAAAAATCAGCTTACTGGATGATTATACATCTGCGTTTCTCAGCATTCCAAGTTATACAAAGAAAGTGAGTATTCGCCAATCTACATGTTCTTTTCCTTTTTTTTAACATTTGTTTATTTATTTAGTTATTTTATCGTTGGCTGTGCTGGGTCTTCTTTGCTCCACGCAGGCTTTCTCTAGTTGCGGCAAGCGGGGGCTACTCTTCATTGCGGTGCGTGGGCTTCTCATTGCAGTGGTTTCTTTTGTTGCAGAGCACGGGCTCTAGGCGCATGGACTTCAGTAGTTGTGGCTCACGGGCTCTAGAGCACAGGCTCAGTAGCTGTGGCGCATGGGCTTAGCTGCTCCGCAGCATGTGGGATCTTCCCAGACCAGGGCTAGAACCCGTGTCCCCTGCACTGGCAGGCGGATTCTTAACCACTGCGCCACCAGGGAAGTCCCTCCAATCTCCATTTTCTGATATTCTTGGGGAAATGATGAGAGTTGATATTTTAAAATTTTGTATAGAATGGAATTATTTCATATCTCATTAGAATTCCAACATTATGAGTCTGCTAAACACACACACAAGTATCTGAAAAGACATGATAACATTTTCATTTGCAATTAAAAAAAGTGATTTTTGAAATCAAATTAATACACCTAAAAATAAAATGAAATAAAATTCTATTGTATGTAAGTCACCTAGTATATACCTAGTTTGTGGTGTTTTGTTATAGCAGTCCGAACCATGACAGAACTTTCAGAAAACCCAATGACAAAACAAACAAACAAATCCTTATCCTCTGTGCAGTCCTCAGTCGGAACAGAGAAGGATAAAGTATAGGATGTCAGAGATATAAAAATTGGAAAACGTGGGAATATAAGGTTATGAAGAACTGAAGTGCCTGACGACAGGGTCCATACTGGGGAAAGAGACAAATGAACACAGAGGCAAGCTCATGAACTGTGACAGTGGGAAAATGGTCAAGGGAGTAGAGGTTATGGGGATATTCAGAGCAGATCGAATAGGAGTGAGAAAGTAGGAGACGTTGAAGTGATTGTGAGCCTTGAGGGGAAAGCAGTTTTGATGCTGTGTTGCTAGGCAACTCAAGTGGAGAAGGAATGGAGGTAATGGGAGTTGAGGGGACTGAGGCATAAGAGGTCAAGGTTGTGGATGACTCTGGAACTTGCAACTGTAAAGTATAACATCATACAGATGGACCCAACCCCAGGGGTGAGCAGTGAAAGGACTTAGAATGAGGTGAAAGAGGGAGAATCATCCCTGGGGGGTGAGCCATCTCTGGGGCTGTGTATTTTGTCCATTACCATTTCTAAACAGTGCTAACAGGACCATCTGGGTCAGTCCTGGCCAGAGACAGGTCATCAGGTTCTTAGCCAGACAGGAGATGTGGAAAGGGTTATCAGACCTTGCCTGGTGCACGGGGAGGCTGTGGTTGAGTGGGTAGCTGTATAGGTATATTGTTTTGTGTTTTGAGCCTTAAATCCCTTTAAAATAACTGACAGCAGAGATACCTTCTACCCACAATCCTAGAGCCAGCCCTTGCCAGGTACCCCAAAACTGGGGAGAATTTCTCATCATGACATCTTAAGAAAAGTCTACCCCTGGTTTACACGCATAATAACCTACATGATGGCGTCTCTCCTTACCCCCACCACTTTCTAAACATTTACATGCTTAACTTGTGTCCTATGTTTTATTAATTTATCCATTCACTCACTTATGTAGCTGTTGTCTTTCTAACCCCTCCCTTTAGAATGAAAGCTTCATGAAGTTATGGATCTTTGTTATATTTTATGTTCCCAGTTTCCTTCCCTGATCTGTGTCTTTCTAGCGGAAGTTGAATACACACACACACACACACACACACACACACACACACACACACACCATGTATATACATATATATATATATATATATATTTATGTTTTTTCCAATTACCTGTGCAAAGCTTTTTGATAATAGTTTATTGCAAAAGGATCAAAAATAAAGTTGGCACAATACTATTATAAATAGATTAAATATTTCTTCTCTTGCCAAGGTATTCCTAAATAATTTGCTTTAGCGGTATTTAAAGGATATAACAATGTAAAAGAGTAAGGAATTGAATTGCGTGGTCTATCCCTTTGTCTTCCCACACCTGTAATTACCTCTGTTTTAGTACATCTTACTCTTCTGCCTAAAGAAGGCATAGGTCGTTCTCTCTCTCGTTCCCCTTCTTTTCTCACCACCCTACACCACATACACACACTCATTTACCACATATTCATCCTTAAACCTATTTGTCAGATCTGTGATTTCCATGTAAGTACTCCAATTCACCCTCTCTTAGGCATACTTCCCCTGATTTGCATCACTAATGAGAATAATGAAATTTCTAGATTCTGTACTGCTCTTGCTCTATCTTTATAATCATTGTCGCATTATTAAAATAATGAAAGCAAAATGTTCTGCTGCTTGGAATGCAGTGCTAATGAGGTCAAGGTAGTTGGTTCAATCTCTGGGTAGGCTAGTTAGTATTTCACACAGGAAAAAAAATGGTTTCATAGGTATGGACTGCACCCTTAACCTTAACTAGCCACCCTGCAAAGACGTATCATTGCTTACAGGCAGACTATGGTGAGAGAAAGAGGATGAATTTAGGCAAATCCACAATGTAGGTAAGACTAGGGCCACTCTCATAACCAGCCCAGTTATCTTGGACCCCAAATTAAGGAGTCAAGCAAGTAGAATTAACTTTAACAAATGGCAATTGCATCTATTTCAAGAGTATAAGAACAAATCATATGGAAATAGTTAAAGGTAAGGATAAATATTAAACAATGGGCACCATTTGGGGATGGCGATGCAAGGATTTGTGCTAAACTCTTTAAAAATATTAGTTTATTTTAGAGTCCCTTCATACAGCTGCACAGGTTGTGTACTGGACAACTTTAAAGGGAGCCTTTCACTTCTACTATGATGTGAATGGGCCACACAGGGGCATTGGCTCTTTAATCTTTACATCAGCTCCAGAACATAAGCACTAATACCCACCACTGTCACCTTACACATGAGGAAAAGGAAACTATTAGAGAAAAAATAATTTGCTCAAGTCACAGAGATAACAAATGTTGGAGACAGGATTCAAAGCTATTCCACTTAAGTTAAAGAAATCTTCAGAATGGGGAAAATAAAATATCTACTTAATTTGGGCAGGACAATATACTGAAACCTAGGAGAAACCCTCTGAAACCAGAAAGGGAAGTAACTTTATTACTTTCAGAAAAGTCCACAGAGAAAATGAAGAATAGTCCAGAGTCACATGGGATGACCTAAAGACTTCAGAACTAAATACACGCTGAAAAAGCAATGGATCTCACCAGTAATCCTAATTCATATTTTTATCATAGCATGTCCTTGTTTAGGGCACACTTTAGCAAGGAAAAGGTATAAAGACTCACCTGTGGGTTGTTTTCCAGACCTGGGAAATATAGAAAACTACCCTTTACTCAGGATAGAGAAGATAGACTGGATGTTCTAGTGTTTTTCATAATATTTCTCCATTGGTGGAGAGGGATGCTTGTAACATGCAGATTATCAGGTCCTACCTTAAGCTATTCAACCTCCGGGTACCCAGAAGATACTTAAGCACATCAAAATTTGGGAAACACTGACCTAGAAGATGGGTGAGGTGATAAAATGTACTCAATTCCTAAAGCCCACAGATGGGCAGAGGATTTGGGAACAGATGAAAAGAGAAACCCCAAAAGGGCAATCAGGGACGTCAGATTCAACCATAAACACCAAGTCCCCTTCTTGGACCTTCTCCTTTGAGATGGATACACAGTTGGATCACTATTAGGTGTTTCATCCCAGGATACAACCCACATTAGGAGCAAAGCTGCAACGCCTGATACGATGGAAGACTAGGGGCTGGGAGTCAGAATGACCCAGATTCAAATCCCTGCTCAGCCTCTCACCAGCTGAGTAACGTCTGGGCAAACAGCCTCAGTTTCCTTACTTATACTATTAGGATAAAAACACTCTCGGGCTTCCCTGGCGGCGCGGTGGTTGAGAGTCCGCCCGCCGATGCAGGGGACACGGGTTCGTGCCCCGGTCTGGGAAGATCCCACATGCCGCTGAGCAGCTGGGCCCGTGAGCCATGGCCGCTGAGCCTGCGCGTCCGGAGCCTGTGCTCCGCAATGGGAGAGGCCACAACAGTGAGAGGCCCGCGTACCGCCAAAATAACACAAACAAACAAAATACTCTCTTGCAGCATTATGAGGATAAAATGAGATGATTTATGTAAAGTGCCTGGTGTAATGTAAGTTCACAAGGATGAGAAGTGTTGTTGGAAGACCACTGGATATAGAAGGAAAAGTCACAGGCTGTTTTCAGATTGGGCAAAGGAATCAGTCAAAATGGGCTCTTCCTTGTTAAATACAGTGTTAAATTACTCAACTTCAAGTCTTAAATTTGGCTTTCACTTTGTCTTCATTGTACTATTTCAAGTGGAGTTACTGTACACAAAAAGAAATATTTAAGAAATGCAATGACAGGAAGGAAAAGACCAAAGCAGCCTTTGATACCAATGGACCACTTGGGTCTTTCCATGTGGGCTTGGGGATGGAGAGCAGTGAGAAGAGCGTTTAACGAGAAGCTAGAGGCATCTCTAAGGAGAGGAGGACAAGGCAGCTGAGCCGTCTTGAGTTTGCTTCATTTTCAGGACTACTGTTAAAGGAGAATCAGCAAGTGCTCACATAAGGATGGTACTGTGGAAACGTTGCTGATAGAGTCAATGACTTTGATTCCAAGAGACACTTTCTTCCTAATTTTTAGGACAGGGAGGAAAGCATTCGGCAGAAGCTTCAGGAAAGGTATAATCTTTTAGTTAGCTTGGAGGGAAAAATAAACAGCAGCAAGTCAAAAGGACTGCTGGTTAGACTTGGCAAAAACTGCCACTTAGAGGAGCATGACTGAGAGAGGCTGCTTGCATGCAGGAGTGTACATTGCCGCTAACTCAGGATGTCTGGGAAACGGCGGTGCGCTGGTTAATGGGACATTATGCTTTCCTGAGTGTTTCCATCATTATGCAGCACATACGGACTGCCAATTTTCAGATAAATGGAATGCATGTGGAATCTGAAAATATTCAGAGATTGTCTGGTCTACGGCTTCCATTTTATAGATGAGGACATTTAGGCCCAGTTAGGAATAATGTGTGTGAAGTCACAGCTAATTAGTAATGTAGCCAAGATCAGAACCCGGATCGCCTCATTTTTCTCCTCAGGTCAATGTTTATTTCCACTGCCCCAGTGGTTATAGAACTCTTTTTTTTTTTTTTTTTTTTTTTTCTGCCGTACGCGGGCCTCTCACTGTTGTGGCCTCTCCCGTCGCAGAGCGCAGGCTCAGCGGCCATGGCTCATGGGCCCAGCCGCTCTGCGGCATGTGGGATCTTCCCAGACCGGGGCACGAACCCGTGTTCCCTGCATCGGCAGGCGGACTCCCAACCACTGCGCCACCAGGGAAGCCCTATAGAACTCTTAACATTCTTGAATAATTTTTGGTGATTGAGAATTTTAAGTGCCTTGGAGGTTGCCATCACTGGTTACCTGTTTGCCCTGGGCCAGGCTAAAGGACAGAAGTTAGGCACGTAGCAGATTGGGTTGAATCTCTTCTCACTCAGTACAGTAGCCCCACACTTCCTATTTTAAACAAACTATTGATAGTCACTTGTTCATTTATCATTTGCTTCTCTCTCATAAACTGTTTTATAAACTATGCAAATGAAAATGATTAAGCTTTGTGGGTGTTGCAGAAGCCGTGGTTTTCGATGGAAACTTAGAAATGAAATAGGCGTGTAGAAAACATTTTAAAATAGGATGATTAAAAGAAGGCTCATTAAGTATATTAGAAGCAACAGCCCACAGGCTTAAATTTTGCTTTTGCAAGGCTATCGCAGTGCAGGTTGACCTGACACTCAGTTGAAATACTGGAAGGCACAAGTGGAAAACATGCTAGAGGTAATTTTAGGGAAAATCCCACCTCTACAACTCACAAAACCTGTAATCAATCCACCGTGAGAACAAGACTGCTGTGGAAATATCATTTGGGAGCATTACTTGCATTTGAAGATATAAAGTGGAAAGGTTTTTTTAATGTTTATTCACATGCTTATGTTTAATCTCACTAATAAATTTATATTAGTCTCTAAGACAGAGACAGAATTAAGGGTTGGGAGTCTAAGGTAGATTTCTAGAACAGGCTTCTCAGACTTGAATGTGCATGGGCATCAACTTGGGAATGAGCATATGCAGATTCGGATTCAGTAGGTGTGGGGTGGGAACTGCTATTCACATTTCTAAACTTCTCCCAGGAGATGCTAACTGCTGGTCCATGGACCACATTTTGACCAGGAAGGGTTGAGACGAGTGAGAAGCAAAGGGAGGAGCAAGAGAGATCTACTACTCAGGGAAATTAAGTCTCTATGGCTGATCTCTCTCTCACTAGAAACACAAATAATAATTATTATAGATCAGAGTGAAGAGACTTTGGTTAAGGACTTGTAACTCAGAGTCCGTATGTTTTGGTGCTAAAAAGAAGTGCAGGGCTTCCCTGGTGGCGCAGTGGTTGAGAGTCCGCCTGCCGATGCAGGGGACACGGGTTCATGCCCCAGTCCGGGAAGATCCCACATGCCGCGAAGCGGTTGGGCCCATGAGCCATGGCCGCTGAGCCTGCGCATCTGGAGCCTGTGCTCCGCAACAGGAGAGGCCACAACAGTGAGAGGCCCGCGTACCGTAAAAAAAAAACAAACAAAACAACAACAACAAAAAAGTGCGTGCGTGTGTGTGTGTGTGTGTGTGTCTGTGTCCCTAGTCCTCACACCTATCCTCCACATTGGAGTCAAAGTAATCTTTATAAAACTCTAAATTACCATGTTACTCCATTTAAAAAAAAAAAAACCTTTCAGTAGCTCTCGTTATTGTACAGACAATGTGCAAACTCTTAAAATATTTGACATTATTCCCCTGGATCCGGTTACTGTCTCATGTCTTACCACTCTCTAAACACACCAAACATCTATTAGTCCTTCAAATAACATGTTTTCTCTCCCCCGTAGGTCTTCATAATACTGTTCCTTCTTCCTGAAACACTCTTTCTCTTCCCCTATCATTTTACTATTTATTTTCCTCACTTACTATCCCTTTTTACCCCTCGGGGGAAGTCTTCCTCGATGTATTGTGTCAAGTTCCTACCGTAACTCATCATATTGCCATAGTCAGTTTACTTGAACGTCTTCCCCACTGTACTCAATTCTCCTTGGGGGCAGAGACCATGTCTTTTTTGCCCGTTATTTTATCCTTTTTTCTTGACTTGACCATCTTTAGGGAAACAGTTCCTAGCTCTTGAATAAATAAATGAACGAGTAACAGTTGCAATCCTGGATGGGAGTGTGGGAGAGGGATGATGTAGGGCATTGTCCAGAGAGAGTAGAAAATATTGGTTGGGGTAAACTAATGAAGTGCGAGCAGCAGCCAGAATGCATTTTTCTAGAAAAGGAGGCCCGAGATCATGAAGCATCATATTGGGCAAATGGAATTGGGAAGGGAAGGCGGAAACAAGGACGTTTCAAAGGGATGGGGAAGAGAGTATAGGAGACAAAATACGTAGATCTAATTGTGGTTCTCCTGGGGCTATTTAGACAACATTATAGACCCTCCTGGAGAGACAGAACACCTGTACTGGGGATAGACAGAAGGTAGAGGTGAGTGGAAACTGGAACAAAATACCTTCCCTAAATCGCTGCAGAAGCAAAGGATAGCTGCACTGGGAAGCCTGAGACTGCTGACAGTGTGGATTTAGGAGGCATTTAATTGCTTAAATACTTTAAGATGTGAGAACAGTCTTGGATTAGTTTATGGAACAAAAATAACATCTTGTGTGACCCATGTGACAATGAAGGGCATATTTGTGAAATATTCTATATCCAGAAGAGAACAGGCAGGAAGAGAAGAGAGGAGATGTAAAGGGATCCTAAAATAAAACTTGCCTTGGGCCCTGTGCACGCAGGATGATTATTCACATACACAAGTCAGGGAGACACTGTTGTTAGTGTTCAGTGGTGATACGTCTGACACTTGGATTTGATTTCTGAAACTGTCATTTTCAAACCTTCTAATAAGCAATGACCCTTTTGTCAAATAAAATATTACTCCTTGGACAGGAAAGATTAATCAGATTGAAAAGAAGCCTGAGGAAATGAACAACCTGTCCAGGCTCCCACACCCTCCCACCATCCCATCTTGGGTTCCTGGCAGAACCTCAAGGCTTTGAAATATACGCTCACAGTCCAATTTCTTCTCTCTATCGGTCCCCTTCCCCTCCCCAAACATTTAGTGACCTACATTTGCACAGACCTCATGGACTGCTTATCCCACTGACATCTTGAAAGTTTAAATTCAGTTTTGACTCCAAATGATATTTCATATAAAAATATACATATATAACACGGACATATGCATATGTATATATATTATAAATCTCATATATATACCCACATATATATCACTCTCTCATATATATTCATATATCTATATGAATGTTTGAACCATTTACCATTAGATAGAAACAAACACAAAGATTTATTACATATCAACATTTAAAGGAAGCAAAAGGCAATAATAGTATATTTTTTTCAATTTTAATTTTGTTTGTTATCAATCACTTTCTAACAGAATTCTGTGTTTCTAATTTACTCTAGATCATTTCAGTTCAATGACCTTGCCAGTGAGTGATCAATACTGATCGATAATGCATCTGGCCTTCATGGAGAGATCCTCTAGAAGAGATTTTTAATAAGCTGCTCAACCTTAACAGAGTACATGATAGTCGCTCCCTAAATATTTGTTGAAAGATCAACTGAATGAATGAGTGCAGGCTTTTCTTTTTCTTTTTTAAAATTGTTATTTCATCACAGAAGCCACGATGGGGTCTGAGTTATAGAGGAAATTGCTATAGACATGGAATCAGAAGGTCTGGGTTGAGTGCCAACTCCAGATAATTTCTGGTTTGATGCTAAGTCCCATTTTCATTTTTTGTAAAGGTGGAATAGCAAGTAACTCCTTGAAACTATGAACTGCTATAAATATGCCAATGACTATCTTCGGTAAAGTCTGCACTCCTTTTGAGCACGAAAGCACATTTCCCCAGGAACCCCAAGGAGCAGAGCAGAATTTTTTTTGAACATTTTTTTTCTATTTAGTATTTTCCTTGTCTATAACTATTCTGTCTAAAGATAGCAGAAATGATTTTATCCCCTGATATTCTCTCTAGCCAGGAATGTTTGTCTTAGTTTAAGGCAGCCCTCTAACCCCTACTTCTAATGAATATTTCATTCACATTGAAAGGATTTAATTAACTATCTCTGCTTTCTAACAAAATCATATTTTTACTTGCCTTTGTAACTCCCAGCAAAAAAATATTTTTTTTAAGCAAGACTAACTTTTAAAAGGTCTGTCTGTTCTGTAGACTAAATGTGTCCCTCCCTCACCCCAAATTCATATGTTAAATCCTAACTCCCAATATCATGGTATTAGGAGGTGAGGCCTTTGGGAGGTGACTAGATCATAAGGGTGGAGCCATCATGAATGGGATTAGTGACCTTATACAAGAGAACCCAGAGAGCTCCCTTGTCCCTTCCACCAGGTGAGAACACAGTGAGAAGTAGGCCCTCTATGAACCAGAAAATGGGCTCTCACCAGACACTGAATTTTAGATATTCCAGCCTCTAGAACTGTGAGAAATAAATTCCTACTGTTTATAAGCCATCCAGTCTATGATATTCTGTTATAGCAGCTGGAATAAACAAAGACAGTCTCTAATCAACTGTTCGATTTAGGAATATCAGTTGGCCTCCCCGATGGTAGCCTGTATACCCAACCTTTTGCTATAAATGTGAACAGCCTCATATAGTGCATATGCTATACTATCAAGATACATTTCATAAATTGTACCTGCAACACAGGATTGAGAAACCAACTGCAGAATATAACACAGCAGGGTTTAATTAAATGTTAACTAAAACTAGCATTTTTTGCTTTTCTTTTTTAAAAGTATTCCTTACCATATAGCTATGCCCAGATTATACTTTAGCAGAAGGCTGATAACCTAAGATTTTCTGATTCATTTAGAGAGAAGCATTATTTGTTGAGTTCCTAGTATATACCATATGTGCTTATTTAAACTTTATTACAGCCTCAGGAAGTAGCTATTATCCTTTCCATTTGATAAACCTAGATTCTAAAGCTCAGTCAACTTAAGAACCTGCCCACAGTTATGCAACACAAAAGCAGTGTGGCGGGATTTCAATCCAGGTGTGAAAGATTTAAATCACAACCTCTCTCTTTAACACCATTTAGTTTCCCAAGAGATAAGAAGATGATTTTGAAAAGATACAGAATTTTACATTCTGATATAGAGCATATTTATATATAGATTAGATTTAGCTCTAATATGGAACACTAGATTTAGAATAAACGTCAGGTATAATAGGATACAACATTTAACCCATATCAGAAAATTATTAAGTCATTAAACAGATATTTTGTTAAGTGCCCTTTGCATGGCTGGTAAATGCTAGTTACTTGATTTACAAATGTAACCAAGACACAATCTACCTATGATATCCTTGGCAGTGGTCACTCAGCCTTAAATATTCCCAGCACCCAAGTCCAAGCACGTGCCAGCAAAACTGTGTAGATGAAAGCTGGGCATTGTATCTCTAAAATATTATTTAACTCTTAAGACCAATACAAATAATAAAAAAGCCAAGACATTGATTCTTTCTTCTAGTTTAAGTCCTGAAATATACAACAGGATGCTCTTTAGTTCATTATATTTTCAGAATTTGGTGACCCATGTTCCCCTTTTAGAAAACAGAAGCAGACAACAGAACCAGAGGTAAACCTCATGTCTGTGACAGTCCCCTTCTCCATGTCATCCTTCCATCCAATTTAGGCAACTGGGAGCTAACATTTGAGACAGAAAATAAGCAGAATAGCTAATCATCCAAGCAAATCATTGAATCACTCCAGCCTTTGATTTCTCCAGTTAAAAATGTGAATCTTATATACCATGCCCCTCATTAAAATACTAATCCACCCTTAGCATCAGAAATGTGCTTGAGTTCCACAGCCCATGCCCTACTCCAGCAGCAATGACGGATCAATATCGGTACACACGTCTTCTCACCCAAAACCAATGGGGATACAAAGCTGTGAAACTGTAAGACAGATTCCTATTTCAGAATTGTCCCTATAGACGTAGGCATAATTATATGGATATTGAACCTGAAATGAGGATAATATCTGAACACTATTTTTCAGAAAACTTAGACTAGATACATAGATGATGGAGAGGTAGATAGATGATAGATAGATGGATAGATAGATGATAAATAGATAGATAGACAGATAATCTGAAAATTGTAACAGAGCATATAACTATATTTTAATTACCTTGAAAGATTTCATGAATTTTGATTCCTGTAAATGAAATATGTGAACATTCAGCCCAGAAAGGGATCTAGCACCCTTTTGTGAAAAGCTGTTGTTGCCCGTGGAAGTGATCCTCAGGATGGCAAGGATTAATGCTGCAGGAATGCTCTCAGTAACAGTATAACGAAGCGTCAGATACCTTCCACTAATAACAAAGTAAGAAGGCACAGGGTCAGAATATGATGCATCTGATACGGCCTCATCAGCAAAAAAAAAAAAAAGAAAAAAATCACCAACCATATTTTGGTGAGTACTTGCCATGTGCCAGAAATTTTGTATAAATGTTTTTGTTTGTTCTTAGAAAAACATTTCAAAGGTGGACTTATTTCCCCTAATTCTCACATTAGGAAACTGAGGCGCCTAGAGGTTAGGAAATACGTACAAACGAATGAAAAGAATATTGGTAGAAGTGTTGCAGTTTGATGCACCTGCCCTGACTCAAAGAACATAAGATACCCATTTCCTCTAGGACCGGGCCCACTGGCAACACGGCAACTTGTGCACTTATGTTCAGTAAGGACAGAGCTAGGAATCTGACTGGGGTGAACTTGACTCCAGCTCCTAATTAAGAATTAGGAGTTGTCACTAATGACTAATTAGAATTAGTTGCCCATTTGCTTATTTACTAGCATGCACTTATCTGTTCTTTACACATTATAGGTTAATTGTCAACTTTGTCCCTCATTTTGCATTCTGATTTTCTTAATGATATTACTCCATGGTTGCTACCTTATCTTGTGGAACCCGTCCTGGAGGAAATGTGCACTTCCTTTTTTTTTGGTGTCAGGGCAGATGTATTAAACTTTAGCCGGGAAACAAACATATTCACATCTACCAATATCCTTTCATCTGTATTTATATACTACCCCTTAATTTACTGCTCACGTGCATTAAAAACTACCTTCTGTATTTTATTGACAATGGATGGTACTGATTAGAAGATGCACTGTTATTTTACGAGTCACCAAGAAACATATATGGCCAATTAAATTATAACATAATGCTTTCTTATCATCAACTTTAAGATGTAATTCAATTTCAGAAATATTAATTTGTGAATAAAATATAGGTACCTTAGAACTGATGAAATATGGCATGTGTTACGTAGCTCTCGTAGCATGCTATACTGACTACGTATTTTTTGCTTGGATGTAATTTACACACACAACTCACTACTCATCTACCTTTTACACAGCTCCAGTTCCAGTGTGCATGCACAGGTAGGCTGGCCTTGTGTTTGATCACGTGGACTCTGGAACCACCCTGTTTGCGTTCAGGATGTGCCTCCTACTACTATGACCTTGGGAAAGTTCCTTAACCTTTCAGTGGATCATATTCCTCTTCTCTAAAACACAGACAACAAAATCTGTCTCATAGGGTTATTGTGAGGATTAAATGAGTGAAACTGTGCCTAGTACATATTTAATGCTTCAAATGTATTTACTGTTAACATCGCTGTTATGATGATTAGAGAGTACATGAAGATGTGAGCTATATTGTACTCCTGATACAAATCTTTACAATGCCCAGGGCACTCCATCTCAACTTCAAGATGCAAACCTTTCCAAGCATGCAGCTGTTCCAGACGACAGGAATGCATGCACAGACCATCACCATGACAGTTAGACAACCTGCCATGCAAGCCACATCCTTCCAACTTATATATCCCCAGAGGATACACACAGTTATGCACAGAGAACCTGCTGTTTCTTAAGTATATCCACTTTCCATAACTTTACAATTAATATTAATCCTGATCTTGAAAATAAGCTGTGAACCAAAGCAAATCGCCTTAAAACCAGATTTTCATTAATGAGGAGATTTACTGTAAGTTTCTCCCCGCCTACCTTCCTCATTTGGCTTTTGTGAGGAATTACAAAGCATCTTTCCCTGGTGAGATCCACACCATGACTGCTAATACATGGTTGAGAGTACTTTGTTGTTTTTTTTTTTTTTTTTTGTGGCCTCTCCTGTTGCGGAGCACAGGCTCCGGACGCGCAGGCTCAGCGGCCATGGCTCACGGGCCCAGCCGCTCCGCGGCATGTGGGATCTTCCCGGACCGGGGCACGAACCCACGTCCCCTGCATCGGCAGGCGGACTCTCAACCACTGTGCCACCAGGGAAGCCCCGGTTTAGAGCACTTTCGTACTTAATTAGTGGAGAAATATAAGTAAAGGCAGAACCTCATTCACCTCCCTCATTCATTTCCCCTCTGATGACTTACTGTGCCATCACACACTGATACAGCACCTACACACAGTCCCATGCTTAACAAGTGTACCGGCTCAAGGCCTAGGCGGTCTTTAACCTTCTGTCTGTCCCCATCCACACCTTGAACATCAATATGTATGTATGCTCACCTCAGGCATCCATTTAACGTCAAGGGCATTTAGAGAGTTCCCAACACACCCGTTCCTCCATCCTGTACCTTTAACCCCTGCTCATACCTGCTTGAGCTGTGTTTCTCAGAAAGGTGGATACATGTACCCATGGCTCTAGCAAGATTCTCCTTTGCTTTTTTCTATTGCTGCTGCAGTTCTTTTAGACATTAGGTAAAAATAACGTATCTAGCACCCTGTTTCCAAATACATCTGAGATGGGCCAGTGGAGTTTGATTATGGAGAAAAAACCAAAGTCACTTAACAAGACCACAAAAAAATGAAGGCACACTTTCATTTGTTCTTCCCGTCTGTCTCTTCTCTGTTTACTCTTCTTAAATAAAAAGAGAAGAGGGAAAGACAGCATGGCATAGCAGAGTCAAGACATGTATCTATCTTGTGTAATCTGACCCCATACCTTTTCATAAGAACTAGGTAACAAGCGTAAATCATGAATCATGGGATTGTCTAACTATGAGTCTGTGTCATAGCCCAACTGATAACTTAACTTTGATCCTTCTTCATAAGGTGGTGATAATACACATGGCCACAGACATTGGTATGTAAGATCTCCTCACTTGAGTCATCATAATAGTTTATTAACCACAGTAAAATGGGGAATCAAACTCTCTGCCATTCACTGCTAAACTACCAAGGGAGACCGAGGCCCTCTGCTTTGTCAGTAGTGTTTTGAGCTGATCAACTTCTAATTTTACTTTTGAAATTTTAATTCACCTTTTCCTTTATATTTAGGACCTTTCCCCACCTCTCAATCCAGACAGCATGCTACATGTTCTGGGTTTTACTAAATTATCTATGATCTTGTTTTTCAAACATCTTATGCCTTAAGCAAGCAACCATTAAACAAACACGAGGTGCAAAGAGATGATTTCAGTCCTCAACTAATGTAAGAAAGGATGCATGTTTTCTATTGGTCTTTGTTTTTCCCATTTATTTCTACTTTTTCTACCCTTGAAATTTTTCTTACTCATGTCATGTTGAAAATGTCAAATTCTAGCAATTTCAATATGGACTTAAGGCAAGGAGCTCTTAGGACCGTGTCCCTGGTGCTGGTTTATCATACGTAAGACTCAGGCCCTTGTGTTTGAAGGGCCACTGAGGCAAGGATCTCCTTGTCCTGAGTCCCTAACATCTATCGGTGTCTTGACCATGGTTCTAATGGGCCAGCATTATGCTAGTGAAACTCTGGAGCATGGGACTCCAGAATGTCTACCTAGAGGAGTGAGGGCAAGGCTGAAAATTACCACTTTTATGGGATTTTCAGAGAATGAAACTATTCATTTTTAACAAAGTAACAATTATTTAACAAGTAGTTGCTCTGTGCCCTCTCCAGGCTAGATGCACGGGATACACATCTTCATCATCACTGTCAGATTTTTTTGAGTATTCACTATGTGCCAGACACTGTTCTTTACTTTTAATAAATACTAAATAAAGTATAGTCCCCATACCGAAGGAATCATTATTTTCCTCTCTCTCATGCTTAGGAATTTCCCTCCCAGGGACTTTGAGATTGAAGAAATCTCTGGGTTTTACCACTCATTGTCTGTAATTGGAATGAGAGCAGAATTTATTTGGGATCTTCCACCTCTGTAGTCAGTCTTTCCACTGGCAATCCATTTTGTGTATTTAATCTCTTTCCTTTTATTAAGTTTCAAACCTTTCAAGGTGAGCTGTATAGAGGCAGCAAGGCAAAGAGGAGACCATGGCAGGATCCTGAGACACCGACCAGATTGCCTTCTCTTAGTCACACCTTACGTGCCACCTGCGTTGGACCAGGTGACTATAACCAAACAGAATGACACATCACACATGCCTGGAGGCAGAGGTTTCCAGGAAGACTTTTACTGCTTTCTTTAAAAACAACCAAACCAAACCAAACCAAAAACCTGAATGGAGAGAGCAATCCTGTCCTGGTTATTTATTTTGAAAAAAAAAAAAAAAAAAAGGGTTAACCATGGGACATTACATATAACTCAAAACCGACCAAATATAAAGTAGTTCACAAGGGGGGGTGCTCTGGTCTTTACCACCCTTTCCTGCAACAGATCATTTCTTTCTGAAAATTAATGTCTGAAAAAAACTAACAAACAAAAAAAACAAGAGATGCAATTCCACGGGCAGAGTATGAAGCTGGTGAGATGTGAATAAGGAATGCTGAACAGCTCAGCAGGACCATTAGCTATTTGTTTATTAAGTTTTCCAGTATAGTAGATTGATCTGAAAATAACAGAATGTTTATGAAGCATGAAGCATTGCCTAAGCTTTCAATTAGAATGAAATAAAACAAAATGCTGGATATGTGTTCTTCGTAGGAAATCTCATTAGAGCATTGGTCATCACAGCCAGGCATGGCCTCATTGCCTGTCCTGTTACTCCAGCTCACTGCCCACTGGCTCAGATCAGGCACCAGGGTAAGTAATGCAGCCTTCGCTAACATGGGCTTTGTTCTCCAGGGTGTAACATATCACAGTGATCTTTTAAGAGAAAGGCCAGCACTATGACCCCACTTTATAGATGAAAAAAATAAAGTACATCAACTGGCTTACCATCGGATCCACTGTAAAAATTAGGAATAGCACATAAAGTTCAGGAAACAATGTTAACCCCCTGAAACACTTAGCATCTCTGTGCTTGTACTTTTGTGGTATCTTTTTTTTTTTGCCAGGGGCTTGAACTCAGGGAGGGAAGTGGAGAAAAGAAGAGAGCATTAAATGAAGAAGAGTGGGAGAGTGCAAGTCAGGGAATGGAACAGACCATTGACACATGCTGATACGGACGTCAGGGAGTACTGAGCAAAGCACAGCAGGGCATGGGCAGTGGGAGACAGCATGGGAGCTGCGATACTGTGATTTATAATAAGAAATATAGATTTGGTTTTCATCCCTGTTTCTGGCACAGAGATCCTAAAACCCTTGGAATTTCCTAATTGATAAGAGCAATAAAGATGTCTTGTTATTCCTAACAAGCCCCTCTCAACCGTACCTTAGTTTATATTACCGAGGTGACTTTCAGATAGCCCCTAAATGTAGGTGCTGGTTGCCAGGAGAACCAACCAGGTGATTAAAGTTTTGGAACTTTCAGCCCCACCCCTGATCTCCAGGGAACGGAGAGGGGCTGAAGATGGGAGTTCATTCACCAATGACCAAAGATTTAATCAATCGAGCTTACGTAATAAAGCCTCCATAAAACCCCAGAACGAAGGGATTTGGAGAGCTTCCGGGTGAACATGTGGAGATTCGGGGAGAGGGCATGGAAGCTCCCCGCCCCTTCCCACGTACCTTGCCTTATTTTCTTCCATCTGGCTGTTGCTGAGTTATATCCTTTTATAATAAATGGTAACCTAATCAGAAAAATGTTTTCCTGAATTCTGTGAGCTGCTCTAGCAAATTAATCAAACTTGAGGAGGGGGGCATGGGATCCTCTGATCTATAGCTGGTGGGTTCAGAAACACAGGTAACAACCTGGACTTGTGATTGGCACCTGAAGTGGAGGGAGGTGGGGGCAGTCTTTTAGGGCTGAACCCCTAACCTGTGGGATCTAACACTATCTCCGAGAACATAGTGTCAGCATTGAGTTGAACTGCAGGATACCCAGCTGGGGTTGTGGAGTTGCTTGATGTGTGGAAAACCTACAGGTCCAGTGTCAGAAGTGAAGTTGTGTTGTACATGGAAGAGTGTGAGAGGAAAGAGGCCACACGGGAGGGGGGTATTTTCCTTTACAGGAACTTTGACTTTTCTCTCAAGAGCCAAACAAAGGGAAGAGCTGTAGGGTCGGTTTAATTTTCAAGGTCCAGGAAAAGTTAAAAATAAATATATGAAGAAATGAAGAAATGAATGAATGAACGAGTCTAAATTTGTCTACAAGCAATCAGAACCAGAAACAGCGGCCAAAGCCAGTATTATGGTAATTTTCTGTTCTTAGCTTTAATGGTTTTTGTATGTTTGCTTGCTTGCTTGTTCTTGCCCTAGTAAAATCTCACTAAGCTACATACCAGGGCTACTTAGCTTTGGAGTCTCTCCACTATTGTCTGTCTTAAAATCACTTCTACTTTTCCCAGTCCTCTGGAAACATGAACTGCATTGAAGTCATTTGGAGGCCAAATTCCCATTATACTTGGAGAAATTCCAGTTGTGGACAGTTTTCACCACTCATAGCCGGTGGAAAAATTACACATGAATAGTGCATATTTATAACCTGAAATGGCTCCAGGTATAGAATAGAGCCTCATATTTCCCATTTTCTATTTTTCCTAGTGTTAGGACGAGATTTCTCCTCTTTTCTAAAGAAAGCAATGACTCAGTAGTGAAGTTTTAAAAATAATGAACCATCGATCCAGGAAGCCAAAATAGAACTCGATCTCCTTCTCCTGAACTTCATTCTTCTCGTCTTGTTCATGAACCACAGTGGAGTTTAGCTGGAAGAGTACCGTGTTAGGAGCCAAGCAGAAGTGAAGCAACTGTGTTTCAGGCCTGGCTCAGCCAGTGAGTAGCTGTGTGATCTTCAGCAAGCCAGTTACCTTGGAGTAGGACTCTGTGTTATATCAAGGTAGTCCCGGCTCCAGAAGAGCATGCTATACAAGTAGGCAGCTCTGGTTTGGACTCTACCACTTCCTAAAGATGGAACTTGGGCAAGCTGCTTACCCATCTCTCCTTCCATTTCCTCAAGTGAACAGACCTCACAAGGGCTGGTGAGGACTCAATGGTATAAGGCTTCTAAAGAGCTTGCAAAGGCACCTGGCATACAGTAAGCACTCTTGGCTTTTGGCTATTATGATATGCATATGCATATATGATAATTATGCCTTATTATCATATGATATTATGATAATGCTTAAGCATCTCCAATAATAGTAATTTCCTGTGTGCCTGGTGTGTGTTTTTAGCCAGGTACTTTACTAACTCACAGACTGGGTAAGTAATGATTTGGAACAATCAGCTCTGGAGGCAGGTTTAGGGAGGAGAGTCTGGCTGATTGCTATCGGGTTATTTTTCTTTCTTTTATGACCCATAACCAGTACTCACTGCAGCGATATGTATTCATAAACTGCTATCCCGGAGAGCTGGAAGGGAAGTTGCTCTTTAAAGGCCGCTCAGAGTGTCTGGATTGGCATTTTGTGGTTACTACACAGAAATAAACTGTCGGAGAGGTGTCAATATAGCTAGTGTGGTCTGCTTTGGTGTGTCAGACCTGTTCCAGGTATTTGGGGTAGATGAGGCCAAATAAATAAATAAATAAATAAAAGAAAAGCTAAGATATTTTAATCCTAGAAGTACTTTAGGTTCATTCAGGCATCTAAGGCAACCACAATATGAAATAATGAGGTCTTCTAAAACAATGTATATCTATGCATATGATATTATTGAGCTACGTATAATCGTACATTTGAAGGGATATTCCAGGACAGGGAGTTTCAGTGAAGTATGAATTTTCAGGGAATCTTTATGCTTAACATAGATTTCTGCACAGGTACTTGAGGGAAGCGTGGAATTTGTAGAGTATGTGGAAGGGATGGAGAATTATAAGAAAAAAAAAGAAATTTAAAAAATGAACATTCCAGAGGCAGAATCTGCAGCATATGTGTGTGTGTGTGTGTGTGTGTGTACACACACACACACACACACACACACACACACACACACACACATATATACACACAATGAGGTGCTATGGAGGTCTTTACTAGCTAAAGGACAGGCATAATATCTGTTAGGTTAGGGGGTACACATGGGTCCCACATTTCAGATTTTTGGTTTTAATCCATAAGGTATTAATGAGACATTGAATTCTGTACAAGGAAAAAATATACTAAAGTAAGTGAAGAATCCAATAATTGAACCATAGAAAATTGCTGATATTTCACCATTTTTGCCCTACTGAAAGGGTAATTTCCTATGGTTCTATCTAATATCCTAAAATCAATCTTCCAGTTGAATAAGAGACAGGGAAATTAACTCGGAGGCTAAATACATTATATAGAGGTACAATCTCATGGGCTTTGATAAAAGTGGATATTTGGGACAAGGAGAGAAGAGAGAATTTTACTGACACATTTTTGCTTGAGTTTTCTTAACATCTATTTTCTATTTCTTTTTTTGGTCTTATTCTTGGGGAAAGCAAAGCATTTGCTTTCTCCCATATTTTGGGTCCATTTATGATGATTCTGATCTCTTAGCTGCTTAACCTGTAGACCCTCTATGGAACACTGCAAGTCCCCTTCTTAGCGGAGCAGCCAGTATGAGCTTAGTTTCCTAGGCTAGGACTGTTATGCTGCATTTGATATGTGAACTGAAAAATGCATGGATAAGCACAGTTACTGAAAACAAACTTTCAGTCTCATTATCAAAGCTCTTTGTTGGATTTGGAAAAATGCTGTAGGTCCAAGGAAACCAAATCTTCTAGGGATATTCTTGGTTTTAAATATTTTAGAAAAAAAAAACAAACACTTGTTCTTATCTAAGAAGGCTTGTCAGGCCTCATCCTCGGAATAGTCAAATTTAGGAGTTATGTAAGGATGTATGTATAATTAATAAAATAAGGATATATAGCTACTCAAATGTTTTCAGCTTCCAAAAATGATTATGGGTTCTATTTGGAGCTTAGGAAAAACTTAATTTCTTTGAACCATTTCAACCCACTTTTAATTCTGTGGTATAGACATACAATATACAGCGTGACAAAATTAGGTCACCAACTGACGTATATACAGTCAAGTGAAATGCTTACAAAGTTATACCAAAAATAATACCATCCAAGTTTGTAGAATTGGGATGGCAGAATATGTATGATTTTTTTTTAACTTTTTAGTTACATCAAATGTACATAATGCCAAAGATTTGTACCTGTGGTAATCTGCTTGATCTCTTTCTTCCTCTGGCCTAAATATAGCACTGACTTCCTTGCCTCCTATGGAAAATATGGATTTCCTGTTGTTGCTCTGGTCAGTAACTCTGAAAACAACACAGCACAACAAATACCTTGGCTAACCCACTTGCTAAACAGGTAAGTGGGGAAAAAATGGTCATCCCCCTGTGTGTGTGTGTGTGTGTGTGTGTGTATGTGTGTGTGTGTCCATGCTTACTCTTTACATGTTCACTGTAACATGTCTCCTCCCCCTCTTTCTCTCTCTCTCCTCTTAATTAACAGAAAAGAAAGAGGGAATAAATGACAAATAGAGGAACTTCTCTTTCTAATAATATAGGATCATCCATTAGTCAGACCCACAAGCTCAAAGTGAGTTCCACAGCTCTGCCTGGCCCTGATGATATCTTTGGGAGGGTCTGTGCCAACCTCCCTCTTTTTTGCTGACGCATTAAGCTCTGAGTGGTCCTTCACAGGCTGAGTGAAATGGATTTAAAGCTTGGCCCAGAGCCACTTAGCAGTTTGGAAATGTTGCACTCATAGCCAGAAGAACAACTAAAAATACGATTGTACTTTTTGCTTCATATTTCCCTCACCCATCTTAGCATCAGACTATTGTTTGTTTAATGGTTCATGATTATTGCTTTGTGTCACCTGCTGGATTCTGAGCTCCTAGAAGTCAGAGCCTCGCCAGCCACTTTGCATCCTTCACAGTGTATTGTGCGGACATTAAATAAACATTAAAATTCCCCAACGGTGGAATGATAGAGAAAGAAAGAAAAACATAAGAGGAAGATACAAGAAACTGGAGGTGAAGTTGTGACATAAGATGGAGGCAGTCTGGGGAATGTACCCAGAAAGAAGAAAGACACAACAGCATCCCGGTGGTTGGGGGCCAGTGGAGAGCGATATTTAATTAGAGATGTTTTCCTTTAGTTCTTCCTCCTTCTGGTTCCCTATTCATCTCCTTGTCCTCCGCCCTTTCTCTTTCTCTATGAATAGCCCCCAAAGAAAGCTAAGCAACAAGAGTGGACAAGAGCTCAACAGTGTGGCTGTCCTGCAGGTTACAGGTATGGAGAAGCCTGGGCAACACTAGGCTCTCTCTCTTTTTTATTTTTTGGTGATTGATTGATTTTTTTTAACATCTTTCTTGGAGTATAATTGCTTTAAAATGGTGTGTTAGTTTCTGCTTTATAACAAAGTGAACCAGCTATACATATACAGATATCCCCATATCTCTTCCCTCTTGTGTCTCCCTCCCTCCCACCCTCCCTATCTCACCCCTCTAGGTGGTCACAAAGCACTGAGCCAGTCTCCCTGTGCTATGTGGCTGCTTCCCACTAGCTATCTATTTTACATTTGGTAGTGTATATATGTCCATGCCACTCTCTCACTTCGTCCCAGCTTACCCTTCTCCCTCCCTGTGTCCTCAAGTCCATTCTCTATGTCTTTATTCCTGTCCTGTCCTTAGGTTCTTCAGAACCATTTGTTCTTTTTTTAGACTCCATATTTATGTGTTAGCATATGGTATTTGTTTTACTCTTTCTGACTTGCTTCACTCTGTATGACAGACTCTAGGTCCATCCACCTCACTACAAATAATTCAATTTTGTTTCTTTTTAAGACTGAGTAATATTCCATTGTATATATGCACCACATCTTCTTTATCCATTCAACTGTCAGTGGACACTTAGGCTGCTTCCATTTCCTGGCTATTGTAAATAGAGCTGCAATGAACATTGTGGTACATGACTCTTTTTTTTTTTAACATCTTTATTGGAGTATAATTACTTTACAATGGTGTGTTAGTTTCTGCTTTATAACAAAGTTAATCAGCTATACATATATATATGTTCCCACATCTCTTCCCTCTTGCGTCTCCCTCCCTCTTACCATCCCTATCCCACCCCTCTAGATGGTCACAAACCACCGAGCTGATCTCCCTGTGCTATGTGGCTGCCTCCCACTAGCGATCAATTTTACATTTGGTAGTGTATATATGTCCATGCCACTCTCTCACTTTGTCACAGCTTTCCCTTCCCCATCCCCACATCCTCAAGTCCATTCTCTAGTAGGTCTGTGTCTTTATTCTCGTCTTGCCCCTAGGTTCTTCATGACCTTTTTTTTTTTTTCTTAGATTCCATATATATGTGTTAGCATACAGTATTTGTTTTTATCTTTCTGACTTCACTCTGTATGACAGACTCTAGGACCATCCACCTCACTATAAATAACTCAATTTCATTTCTTTTTATGGCTGAGTAATATTCCATTGTATATATGTGCCACATCTTCTGTATCCATTCATCCGTTGATGGACACTTAGGTTGCTTCCATGTCCTAGCTATTGTAAATAGAGCTGCAATGAACATTCTGGTACATGACTCTTTTTGAATTATGGTTTTCTCAGGGTATATGCCCAGTAGTGGGATTGCTGGGTCATATGGTAGTTCTATTTTTAGTTTTTTCAGGAAGCTCCATACTGTTCCCCATAGTGACTGAATCAATTTACATTCCCACCAACAGTGCAAGAGGGTTCCCTTTCCCCCACACCCTCTCCAGAATTTATTGTTTGTAGATTTTGTGATTGTGGCCATTCTGACTGGTGTGAGGTGATACCTCATTGTAGTTTTGACTTTCATTTCTCTAATGATTAGTGATGTTGAGCATCCTTTCATATTTGTTCGCAATCTGTATAATCTTTGAAGAAATGTCTATTTAGGTCTTCTGCCCATTTTTGGATGGGGTTGTTTGCTTTTTGGATATTGAGCTGCATGAGCTGCTTGTATATTTTGAAGATCAATCCTTTGTCAGTTGCTTCATTTGGAAATATTTTCTCCCATTCTGAGGGTTCTTTTTTCATCTTCTTTATGGTTTCCTTTGCTGTGCAAAAGTTCTTCAGTTTCATTAGGTCCAATTTGTTTATTTTTGCTCTTATTTCCATTTCTCCAGGAGGTGGGTCAAAAAGGATCTTACTGTGATTTATGTCATAGAGTGTTCTGCCTATGTTTTCCTCTGTGAGTTTTATAGTGTCTGGCCTTACATTTAGGTTTTAATCCATTTGGAGTTTATTTTTGTGTATGTGTTAGGGAGTGTTCTAATTTAATTCTTTTACATGTAGCTGTCCAGTTTTTCCAGCATCACTTATTGAAGAGGCTCTCTTTTCTCCATTGTATATTCTTGCCTCCTTTATCAAAAATAAGGTGACCATATGTGCATGGGTTTATCTCTGGGCTTTCTATCCTGTTCCATTGATCTATATTTCTGTTTTTGTGCCAGTACCATACTGTCTTGATTACTGTAGCTTTGTAGTATAGTCTAAAGTCAGGGAGCCTGATTTCTCCAGGTCCGTTTTTTGTTTCTCAAGACTGCTTTGGCTATTGGGGCTCTTTTGTGTTTCCATACAAATTGTAATTTTTTTTTGTTCTAGTTCTGTGAAAAATGCCATTGGTAGTTTGACAGGGATTGCATTGAATCTGTAGATTGTTGTGGGCAGTACAGTAATTTTCACAATGTTGATTCTTCCAATCCTAGAACATGGTATATCTCTCCATCTGTCTGTATCATCTTTAATTTCTTTCATCAGTGTCTGACAGTTTCCTGCATACAGGTCTTTTGACTCCTTAGGTAGGTTTATTCCTAGGTATTTTATTCTTTTTGTTGCAGTGGTAAATAGGAGTGTTTCCTTAATTTCTCTGTCAGATGTTTCATCATTAGTGTATAGGAATGCAAGAGATTTCTGTCCATTAATCCTGCCACTTTACCAAATTCATTGATTAGCTCTAGTAGTTTTCCTGTAGCATCTTGCTTTAGGATTCTCTATGTATAGTACCATGTCATCTGCAAACAGTGACAGCTTTACTTCTTCTTTTCTGATTTGGATTCCTTTTATTTCTTTTTCTTCTCTGACTGCTGTGGCTAAAACTTCCAAAACTATGTTGACTAATAGTGGTGAGAGTGGACAGCCTTGTCTTCTTCTTGATCTTAGTGGAAATGGTTTCAGGTTCTCACCACTGAGAACGATGTTGGCTGTGGGCTTGTCATATATGGCCTTTATTTGTTTAGGTAAGCTCCCTCTATGCCTACTTTCTGGAGGGTTTTTATCATAAATAGGTGTTGAATTTTCTCAAAAGCTTTTTCTGCATCTATTGAGATGATTATATGTTTTTTCTCCTTCAATTTGTTAATATGGTTTATCACATTGATTGATTTGTGTATTTTGAGGAATCCTTGCATTCCTGGGATAAATCCCACTTGATCATGGTATATGATCTTTTTAATGTGCTGTTGGATTCTGTTTGCTAGTATTTTGTTGAGGATTTTTGCATTTAAGCTCATCAGTGATATTGGCCTGTAGAGTTTTTTTTTTTTTCGTGGCATCTTTTTCTTGTTTTGGTATCAGGGTGATGGTGGCCTCGTAGAATGAGTTTGGGAGTGTTCCTCCCTCTGCTATATTTTGGAAGAGTTTGAGAAGGATAGGTGTTAGCTCTTCTCTAAATACTTGATAGAATTTGCCTGTGAAGCCATCTGGTCCTGGGCTTTTGTTTGTTGGAAGATTTTTAATCACAGTCTCCATTTCAGTGCTTGTGATTGGTCTGGTTTTATTTTCTATATCTTCCTGGTTCGGTCTCAGAAGGTGGTCCATTTCTTCCAGGTTGTCCATTTTATTGGCATAGAGTTGCTTGTAGTAATCTCTCACGATCCCTTGTACTTCTGCTGTGTCAGTTGTTACTTCTCCTTTTTCATTTCTAATTCTGTTGATTTGAGTTTTCTCCCTTTTTTTTCTTGATGAGTCTGGTTAATGGTTTATCAATTTTGTTTATTTTCTCAAAGAAACAGCTTTTAGTGTTATTGATCTTTCTATTGTTTCCTTCATTTCTTTTTCATTTATTTCTGATCTGATCTTTATGATATCTTTCCTACTGCTAACTTTGGGTGTTTCTTGTTCTTCTTTCTCTAATTGCTTTAGGTGTACGGTTAGGTTGTTTATTGAGATGTTTCTTGTTTCTTGAGGTAGGATTGTACTGCTATAAAATTCCCTCTTAGAACTGCTTTTGTTGAATTCCATAGGTTTTGGGTGTCATGTTTAAATTGTCATTTGTGTCTAGGTATTCTTTGATTTCCTCTTTGATTTCTTCAGTGATCTCTTAGTTATTTAGTAGTGTATTGTTTAGTCTCCATGTGTTTGTATTTTTTACAGATTTTTTCCTGTAATTGATATCTAGTCTCATAGCATTGGGGTCAAAAAAGATTCTTGAAATGATTTCAATTTTGTTAAGTTTACCAAGCCTTGATGTATGACCCAGGATATGATCTAACCTGGAGAATGTTCCTTGAGCACTTGAGAAGAAAGTGTATTCTGTTGTTTTTGGATGGACTATCCCATAAATGTCAATTAAGTCCATCTTGTTTAATATATCTTTTAAAGCTTGTGTTTCTTCATTTATTTTCATTTCAGATGACCTGTCCATTGGTGAAAGTGGGGTGTTAAAGTCCCCTACTATCATTACGTTTCTGTCGATTTCCCCTTTTATGGCTGTTATCATTTGCCTTATGTATTGAGGTGTTCCTATGTTGGGTGCATAAATATTTACATTTGTTATGTCTTCTTCTTGGATTGATCCCTTGATCATTTTGTAGTGTCCTTCTTTGTCTCTTGTAATAGTCCCTATTTTAAAATCTATTTTGTCTGATATAAGAATTGCTACTCCAGTTTTCTTTTGATTTCCATTTGCATGGAATAACTTTTTCCATCCCCTCACTTTCAGTCTGTATGTGTCCCTATGTCTGAAATGGGTCGCTTGTAGCCAGCATATATACGGATCTTTTTGTTGTATCTATTCAGCCAGTCTATGTCTTTTGGTTGGAGCATTTAATCCATTTACATTTAAGGTAGTTATCAATATGTATGTTCCTATTACCATTTTCTTAATTGTTTTGGGTTTGTTGTTGTACGTCTTTTCCTTCTCTTGTGTTTGCTGCCTAGATAAGTTCCTTTAGCATTTGTTGTAAAGCTGGTTTGGTGACGCTGAATTCTCTTAGCTTTTGCTTGTCTGTAAAGGTTTTAATTTCTCCATCAAATCTGAATGAGATCCTTGCTGGGTAGAGTAATCTTGGTTGTAGGTTTTTCCCTTTTGTCACTTTAAATATGTCCTGCCACTCCCTTCTGGCTTGCAGAATTTCTGCTGAAAGATCACCTGTTAACCTTATGGGGATTCCCTTGTATGTTATTTGTTGTTTTTCCCTTGCTGCTTTTAATATCTTTTCTTTGTATTTAATTTTTGATAGTTTGATTAATATGTGTCTTGGCGTGTTTCTCCTTGGATTTACCCGTATGGGACTCTCTGCACTTCATGGACTTGATTGATCTATTTCCTTTCCCATATTAGGGAAGTTTTCGACTATAATCTCTTCAAATATTTTCTCAGTCCCTTTCTTTTACTCTTCTTCTGGGACCCTTATAGTTCGAATGTTGGTGGGCTTAATGTTGTCCCAGAGGTCTCTGAGACTGTCCCCAATTATTTTCATTCTTTTTCCTTTATTCTGCTCTGTGGTAGTTATTTCCACTATTTTATCTTCCAGGTCACTTATCAGTTCTTCTGCTTCAGTTATTCTGCTATTGATTTCTTCTAGAGAATTTTTAATTTCATTTATTGTGTTGTTCATCATTGTTTGTTTGCTCTTTAGTTTTTCTAGGTCCTTCTTAAACGTTTCTTGTATTTTCTCCATTTTATTTCCAAGATTTTGTATCATCTTTACTATCATTACTCTGAATTATTTTTCAGGTAGCCTGCCTGTTTTCTCTTCATTTGTTTGGTCTGATGGGTTTTTACCTTGCTCCTTCATCTGCTGTGTGTTTCTCTGTCTTCTCATTTGGCTTAATTTACTGTGTCTGCTATCTCCTTTTCACAGGCTGCACGTTCGTAGTTCCCCTTGTTTTAGGTGTCTGCCCCTAGTGGCTAAGGTTCGTTCATTGGGTTGTGTAGGCTTCCTGGCAGAGGGGACTGGTGCCTGTGTTCTGGTGGATGAGGCTGGATCTTTTCTTTCTGGTGGGCAGGACCGCATCCGGTGGTGTGTTTTGGGGTGTCTGTGACCTTATTATGATTTTAGGCAGCCTCTCAGCTAATGGGTGGGGTTGCGTTCCTGTATTGCTAGTTGTTTGGCATAGGGTGTCCAACACTGTAGCTTGCTGGTCATTGAATGGAGCTGGGTCTTAGCACTGAGATGGAGATCTCTGGGAGAGCTTTCACCGTTTGATATTATGTGGAGCCAGGAGGTCTCTGGTAGACCAATGTCCTGAACTCAGTTCTCCCACCTCAGAGGCACATGCCTGACACCTCGCCGGAGCACCAAGCCCCTGTCAGCCACACGGCTGAGAAGAAAAGGGAGAAAAAAAGAAAGAAAGAAAGAAAAAATGAAAATAAAATAAAATATGATAAAGTTATTAAAATAAAAAATAAAAAAAAATAAAAAAATAAAAAGTAATAAAAGAAAGAAAGAGAGAAACCAAACCAAAAAAGAAATCCACCAATGATAACAAGCTCTATAAAGTATACAAAAAGAAAAAAAACATAAAAAAACGGACAGAACCCTAGGACAAAGCAAACCCTAGCAAAAGCAAAGCTATACAGACACAATCACACAAGGAAGCACAGATATAAACACTCACAAAAAGAGAAAAAGGAAAAAAAAACTATATATTACAAAAAAGCAAAGGAAGAGAGCAACCAAATCAATAAACGAATCTACCAATGATAATAAACTCTAAATACTTAACTAAGATAAACATAAAACCAGAAACAAATGAGATGCAGAAAGCAAACCCCAAGTCTACAGTTGCTCCCAATGCCCACTGCCTTGATTTTGGGATGATTCATTGTCTATTCAGGTATTCCACAGATGCAGGGTACATCAAGTTGACTGTGGGGATTTAATCCGCTGCTCCTGAGGCTGCTGGGAGAAATTTCCCTTTCTCTTCTTTGTTCGCACAGCTCCTGGGGTTCAGCTTCGGATTTGGCCCCGCCTCTCCGTGTACGTCGCCTGAGGGCGTCTGTTCCCGCTCAGACAGGATGGGGTTAAAGGAGCAGCTGATTACGGGGCTCTGGCTCACTCAGGCTGGGGGGACGGAGGGGTACAGAATGCAGGGCGAGCCTGCAGCGGCAGAGGCCAGAGAGAAGTTGCAACAGACTTAGGCTCGCCTTGTGTTCTCCCGGGGAACTTGTCCCTGGATCACGGGACTCTGGCAGTGGCGGGCTGCACAGGCTCCCGGGAGGGGAAGTGTGGATAGTGACCTGTGCTTGCACACAGGCTTCCTGGTGCCTGCAGCAGCAGCCTTAGCATTTCCTGCCGGTCTCTGGTGTCTGCCCTGATAGCTGCGGCTTGTGCCCATCTCTGGAGTTTGTTTAGGCAGTGCTCTGAATCCCCTCTCCTCGCGCACCCTGAAACAGTGGTCTCTTGCCTCTTAGGCAGTCCCAGACTTTTTCTCGGACTCCCTCCCAGCTAGCTGTGCCACACTAGGCCCCTTTAAGTGGTGTTCATGTGCCAACCCCAGTCCTCTCCCTGGGATCTGACCTCCAAAGCTTGAGCCTCAGCTCCCAGCCCCCACCTGCCCCGGCAGGTGAGCAGACATGCCTGTTGGGCTGGTGAGGGCCTGTTGGCACCGATCCTGTGTGTGGGAATCTCTCCACTTTGCCCTCCGCACCCCTGTTGCTGGGCTCTCCTCCGTGGCTCCGAAGCTTCCCCCCACCCCCCCCGCCAGCCCCTGTCTCCGCCAGTGAAGGGACTTCTAGTGTGTGGAAACTCTTCCTCCTTCACAGCTCCCTCCCAGTGGTGTAGGCCCCATCCCTATTCTTTTGTCTCTGTTTTTTTCTTTCATCTTTTGCCCTACTCAGGTATGTGGGGAGTTTCTTGCCTTTTGGGAAGTCTGAGGTCTTCTGTCAGCGTTCAGTAGGTGTTCTGTAGGAGCTATTCCACATGTAGATGTATTTCTGGTGTATTTGTGGGGAGGAAGGTGATCTCCACGTCTTACTTCTCCACCATCTTGAAGTTCTCCCAACACTAGGCTCTCTTAACAACCAACTGGGACAGTGCCTGCAATCCTGATGGAGACTAGAGGGCAGCAGCACCACACAACACTCAAAACCCCAACTCACATCATGGCCGCTGATCTCCATCTGCAGCTGACTTAATAAACCTCTCTCTATTGTGTTACCTCTTCTAGCGTTTTGCCCTTCTCTGTGGGACCCTTGAGGATGGAGAAAAGAGTTCAGAAATGCATCCTGAGTTATTCAAGAACTGCTTAGTAAGCCATCTCCCCAACCCCGGGAAAGGATGCCATTTTTGCTTTCAACACTTTTAAAATCATTGTTCACCGAAAGAAAACAACCTTTCTCCCCTCAGCCATTTCCAGAGGGAAACATCGAGCCCAGGTCTATGAAGTATCACCCTGTGTGATAGCCAGCTTTGTTGAGAACTCTGTGGTCTGTGCAAGTTACAAAGAACAAATAAGAAAGCATGATGCTCAGGCAACAAATGGTGAGGCTAAATCAGGATCACTCGGCAGAGACATTTCGGATCAGTTTGACTTCTCCACCCTTTTCTCTAAATTCCCCTTTCTGTTCTTATTCCCCTCTCAACTGACTGTTGCCTTTTGGGTCCCTTTTCTTTCCTGTTGCATTTCCTCTCCTTTATTTTCTGGAATTCAACTCTTGTCCGTTCTTTCTATTTTGTTGCAATTCCATCCCTTTCCTTCCATCTCTGTGTTGGCGTTGTCTGCTTTCCTGGAGATTTACGCAGCACGACTTCATGAGCTCACTATTCCATCCAGGAAAACAGTACAGGGAGCCAAGGCAGGTGGGAAGGGGTCTCTATCTTACCTTGTAACTAGGTGAAGAGATAGTCCATTGTTGTGGGTATGATCCGTTCTAGTCTTTTCTTAGTCCTGAAGAGCGCCCTAACAGCTCCATTACCTCTGCAAGCAGAGAGATGCTGTTTGCTTTCAAAGCAGCAGGGCCTGCCTAAAAGCCTACCAATCCAATAAAAGTCTCAATTGTGCTGGCCCTCTCCACGTCTCCTCCCATCCCATGCTTGTGAGGTTCCTGACACCAAAGTTAATGTTATTCATCAGAATACTCCTCCTTCCAGTCAGCTTCAATTGTGGTGTCCAGCTAACGACAGGGGGAGTGAAGTGATTTCAGGGTTGCCTTTCTCCTATGTGATGCATTCTTACAAGAGAGACCTGGGCTGAGGAAGAGGGGTAAAGGATAGATAGGTAAAGGAGTCTTTCCTTTATAAGAGTCATATTTACCCTTCCATATTATTTTGAATTCTACCCTAGCTCAGAAGCTAAGAAGAGGCATGTTGTTCTTCTGCAAAGAGACACACTGGCTGTTCAGATAACTCCAAACACATTAACTTGATTTCCCTTTATCTGGCTCTCCCTGTGTCTGTCACTGCCATTCTGTCTGCCCCCTTGGTCTCTTTCCTTCTTTGGTTTTCTTTTCTCTCTCTCCTAATACCATCATTAATTTAAGGCTCTTGAAGTTGTTTTTCTAGCACATTGTGAAAGAGCTTATGTGGATGAGCTGAAGTTGAACAAATGCTTAACCTTTTCATGCCAATCCTGTTGTTAAATTCTTTATTAGTAGAGGAAGAGTCATTTCTTACAGATTTGACTGGGAATACCATCCTCACGATGCTGTGGGGTCTGTTTTCCGTGGCCTGAGGACAGTCCTATAAAGGATGCTGTGGGAAGCTACACTGATTGTCTTAGTTCGGGCTGCTATAACAAAATACCACAGGCTGGGTGCCTTATAAATTATAGAAATTGATTTCTCACAGTTCTGGAGGCTGGAAGTCCAAGATCGGGGTGCCAACATGGTCAGATGAGGGCCCTTTTCTGGGATGCAGACTTCTCGCTGTGTCCTCACATGGCTGAAGGGGCTAGGCATCTCTGTGGGATCTATTTTATAAGGACACTAATCCCATTCATGAGGGCTCCACCCTCATGACCTAAGCACCTCCCAAATATACCATCACACTGGGCATGAGGATTTCAACAAATGAATTTTGGGGTGGGAAGGCAAAAACATTTAGACCATAGTACTGGTGAACTCAAGCAGTGATGGAAAATCCTTATTCTCCTGGAAAGTGAGACTGGCTTGGAGTTATGGTTGGACAATAAATGGTTGGCAGCACAAGGGAAAACAATGAAGAGAGATGAGCTAGAAGACTGTTGCTGACATAAATGAATCTAGAGAAAAAGAAGAAGTAAATGAGGAGGAGAGGAGAGGAAGAACAGCTGACCCTAAACAAGGGCAGCCCCAACTATCTCAGTGGGGTCCTCTGATCAGGCACTTCCGCCCTGGGCAGCTCATCCTCACTGGCCTATTTGCTGTCACATAACTTCATATAAGCCAATCCGCTGTTGCTGTGAATGTTGTCACTGTTTCACTCGGGAGTTGTCTAATTCTGAAGTCCTTCCTCATTAACTTTCTCTGCTTAGCTTTGGATGGTGACCCATTCTCATCAGGGAGCATGCATCTGTCCCTCGTGGTTCATCCTTATCAGCAAGCCCTCCATTTAATCCCTGATCCAGGCTTTATTCATGTCCTACCGGTAAGGCTGAGATGGTCACTGACATCAGCTTCCTTTGCCAAGGACACATTCAACACACTGTGGAAAATGCACACAGAAAGCTGCTTAACAAATGCGATGGAAATGAAGTTTCCATCCTATTTCCACAGATCCCTGGGCCCTCATCACCTGACTAAACCTAACTCTCCAAGTGCCTCCATTTCGCCCACATTCTCCACCTTTCCAGGGCACAGGTTTCTCCGTGAAGGATTTTCTCTCTGATCCTTCGTTATCTTCCATCGTTACGTCCTTCCTCACCATCGGCGCCTTCCCTGGCCTCTCTATGCACGGTCAGCAGCCGAGGCAGACAATGGAGATGCCTCAAGCCCCCTGTGGGGCAGATGGCCAGGCCACGCTGAAGATAGAACAGGAGTAGGAGCCTCCACTGGGCCAATTAGGATTCATGGGAGGACAGCAGGAGTATTAGTTCTGGAACTGCGGGTTTCTCATTAGCGGAGCAGTGCAGACCACAGAGAAGGAGAGAATGAGGCAGAAACTAAGTTTTTGTGTGTAAGATTTTCCACTCATATCTGGCCAATGGTCCTAATCCTGAACACTTCCTTCCCTTCTCTCTTTCCTCCTTATTTCTTTATTTTCTACCCCTACTTTCTCTGTGTCCATTTTACTAAGAAGACAGGTACATCTAAACCATCAAACCTAAGAACCCAAAAGGGTGTTTCTCATGATCTCTTTTATCACTCTCCTACTTTTTTCCTCTCTAAATAAAACACTAGATGATTTCATACTTGGTAGGAACTGATTACTTATTCTACGTAAACACATGAAAGCAATCATCAAAGGTTTAAATTGATTACGTATTTGGAAGGAAGTGAAGAGTTTCACACTTGGGTACCAAGCAGGCAGATACTGAAAACTGCAACAGCAACAGAAGGATAATTAAATATTAAGATTGTGAGGAAACTAGAAACCATCATAAGCTAGTACAAAATATTACTCCTTGTTTGTTTATTTCAGCACTCTCCTTGATCTGATATCTAGATCTGTCTAGACAATGTGATTTTAAGGAGAGAGCCAAGAATTTAGTCCTACTTTAGTTCAAATCCTGATTCTGCCACTTATAAGGTTGATCATTTTAAATAAACAAGAAATACCTTAGAATTTGGTTCCTCATTTACAAAATGCAGATGGTCATAGTATCCTTATAAGGATGGCTTATAGAAGCTACTAATTTAAAGATTATTTCTTACGATCTCCTGTATTTCCTACTGAAATATTTCCAGTGGGATATGTAAGTGAAATGAGGACATGTATATTCATATGTGAGTATTTTGTATTAATCCATACTGGAAGAAGCTTCTTTTTTCTCCATACATGCCCTGACCCACTTGAATTTACTCTTACTACTGGTAACAGACAAGCCCGCTTGTATTCAAGGAAATTGGTTTCAGGCCTTTGCAACAAAAATAAAAAAAGGATTTCTATGGCAAGGGCTTGTCCTGAGATTCTTCCTTCTGGAAACTTCCTTTATAATTTTGTTCTTGTCATTTTCCTTTAATGAAAATTGACTCAGCCAATCAAGAATTCCATGTGCTCTAAATACTTGTCCCCATCCAATTCTATTTGATGTTCCTAACCTGTGCTGTTGTCCAAGGAAGGACTTGGAAACAATAAATCTTGACACAGTTTACACTTCAAATATTAATAAAAACTGAGGCACAGAAATAAAATTCAGATTCTCTCTATTGGGATGAGGGTTTACAAGTTGTCAGATCCTAGTATATAGAGCCTTTCCAGAAAACTGGAGAAAACTCTGGGGCAGTTTCTCAGGGCTGATAGCAAAGTAAATCTTGGTGTATGGCTCATTCCTGTATGGACTGGGATACTTGGGAACATCACTATATATTGCTAAATTAGTTGTTTATTGTTTTGTTGACATTAAATAAATACCTTATTTAAGGTATTTATTTAAGGTATCTCTTTTGAAAGAAAAATGGTTTGGGTCATTACTTTCATTTTGGGTATTCAATAAAGATAGCCCACAGAGTCCAGCTAGTATTTCATTTTATGGCAACTGGAAACTGGAGGAAAAGCTAGCAAGAAACTTTTCATTCACAAACATAAAAACCTGGGTCAGTTTATGATCTTACTAATGAAACTGCCCTCCATAATTGTGTATGTATAATTCTCATTAACCAAAGGGTATTATGTTCTGTTAAGATATGTTAGAAACACTGGATCTGTATGGATAAAATAAAACTCTAAAAGTTTAAAGAACACATCTCACTCGAAAGATCTTAAGTAATCTCTACTATTTTGGGGGAGTAAAACAAATAAAGAAAACAATAGAGCCTGAAATAGGTTACAGAAAGTGCTTTTAGGAGGTAATTTCAAAGCTTCAGCAGAACAGAAGTATGCAAAAAAAAGCCCAGAAGAGTGCTGAAACACAGGAGCTGGAAAAATGAAACATTGTCTGTATTAATAATGGTATTAATTTATTTTCTACTTGAAAGGGAGTAGGCAGAGAATAAAATAGAAAGGTAGGGAAGAGAAGAGAAGGGAGATAAAAATAGAAAGTATGAGGTACAAACTGGGAGACTAAATCTCATATTTTCATAAATAGTAAAAGAAATGTTTAGGAACAAAGGTGCCTAGTATTCTATTTAAAGTTTTTTTTGTACATATAGGTTTAAATACCAGTGTCTCAACAAGTTAGAAACACACATATCTTGTGTGAGTTTTTTTTTGTTTTTTTGCATGTGTATTTTTAATTTTGGGGAAATTAAGCATAAATTCTAGTTCTGAGCTCCACATGTGGGTTCACACCGTGTGGGACAAAAATAACTGATGCTGAAGGGTGAGCTGGATTACGAACTGAATTAACAGTAGAGGTAGAAGGCTGGAGTGAGATGTTATTGTAAACTCACAAGCTCTCAGGAATTTACAGGTATTTGGAGAGGGCATTGGACAGTCCATTGAAATGGGGTTTCTAGACAATTATCTATATTTAAATAAACAGAACACCACCAGTTAATATCCGGGGAACAAAAACATGAAGTTACCAAATGTACAAAAGAGAACTCTTGGTCAATAGGAAACCCTCCATATGAAGATTGAGAGCTAAGAAGAAAATAATTCATCCAAGCTGCTTGCTGATTTGTGCTATCCCCTTGGGATTTAAGTCTGGACATCTTGGAGCACCCAGGATAACGTTTAAAATAAGGCAGGATCTATAGTAAGTTCTATGATAAAGAACAGAACTGTACTTTATAAGCAGAACAATTTTTATGTCTCAGTATTCCTTGCTCCTGTTTTTCCTTATGTTTAGTGAAATCTATTGGAAAATGACAAACTATCTTTTGTCAAGTGTAATCAAGGAAAAGGAATGACATCTATACTTGGGTCGGAGATTTCAATGTGGAGCTGCGAATCCAGATGAGTGTTGAAAGCAGGGGAAGTGAGGGGGAAAGAGAAAGAAGAAAGAAAGGAAGAGTATGTGAGAAGGTGGAGAGGGGATGGGAGGAAAGAGAGATCAAGTAGGAGGAGGAGGAAAGGCAAGATGAGGCTGATGGTGATATGGGAACTGGGGGGAAAAGAGGGGGAAGTGGAGAAGAGGAAATGTGGGCGGCAGTGGTGAGAAGAGCATCAGAGCCATGCTGCTAAACAAACCAGGCTTCTACCCCCATACTTGTTTAGTTTCTTCAAATTTTTTTTTTTTTTTTTTTTGCGGTATGCGGGCCTCTCACTGTTGTGGCCTCTCCCGTTGCGGAGCATCAGGCTCCAGACGCGCAGGCTCAGCGGCCATGGCTCACGGGCCCAGCCTCTCCGCGGCATGTGGGATCCTCCCGGACCGGGGCACGAACCCGCGTCCACTGCATCGGCAGGCGGACTCTCAACCACTGCGCCACCAGGGAAGCCCAGTTTCTTCAAATTTTAAGAGTAGACCTCCACTCTACCACTTGCACCACACCTGTGAGATCTAGAGAAGTGATCAAAGCTCAAGTTCTAGATAGGAAAGACAAGCATTTTTTTTTAAATATCTTTTTTTTTTTTTTCTATTCTATATTTATCCCTGGAATGAAGTAGAACTGTCTTAGATCATCCCAAACTCTTATCACAGACATAGAACTTATGATGTTCAAAAAATTGCAGAACATTGTTTGCAGTTAATTCTTGTGGCACTTAATTTTTCAATTGTTATTTATTTCTGGTCAAATAATTAAGTTTGCATCAATTGTTGTGACACTGATTGACAGTACACTTAAAATTTTGACTGCTGATAAAACTACACATATTAATGCTGATATAACAGAAAGTTAAAAATCAAGATGGAATAAAAACTAAACCAGTATGAAAACTACTTATAGGAGAAATGTGCTGAAAGATAATATTAAAGTTTAAGTTTAAAGCAATATTGTGAGCGGGAATAAAGGAAGCCGATTAGGGGAGACTTGCTGAGCTGCAGCTGTGTGGCTGGCTTTCTCCCACACTTGCAGAGATTTTCTTTTTTAATTGATAGGGAAAGATGCAAAATAAAATATATAATGTAATAGACAAACCTTCTGTTGGAATAATGCAAAAGTATAATTAGCAACTGTTTATAGAGTATCAGCAAAGCACAGGGATAGCAAATAATAATGATGCTGATAATAATAATAATAATAATAATGGTTTAAGAATCTCTGAGATTTCAATATAAAAGTGCCAATGCAGACATCACAGGAAAAGAAGCTTTTTGTATTTACTTCCTAACATACTCATGGCAGTTTAACCTCTGTTAGTATTTCAAGTTGGGGTGGGAAAGGGGGTACCATAATGTTTTCAATATTTACAGTCCTCAAAGGTCTTAATCTGACCCTGACCACCACATCTATATGAATTTAATAAAGGCAAATAACACCCTTTTAAAGCCTATGAAAAGACTTTATAATTTCATAATGTATATTAGCGGTCCCCATTATAGTGCTGGTTTAATCAGAATAAGGATGGCATCCACACTATAGTAACAAAGACACACCATGTATTAAGACACATGTGTGGAATATGATTTGATTTGCCTGAAAATGAAATCTTTGATACATCAAAGCAGTTCATGAATTTCAAGTAGATTCACAATTCAGAGTCTAAAGTGTTCTTTCAAATTCCATGCTATTAGAAAATTGTTAGTTTGTTTCTTTTCTCAGAATGTAGATAATGCTACTCCAGTACTCTGCTATCATTTTGGACTTAGCACATCTCCAAATACTTTTTCTCACCCCCAGGGACTATGAGCCTGAGGTTTGAATAACTGGCCATTAGAGAGCTTCAGATGTGTGGGCCACTTTTCAGCTCCAAATATTTAGGATGCAAAGGTGTCTATCTACTTTCCACACATCAAATCATTAGCACATTTTTAAATATACGCCCTCTGAATTATTGAGACATACAGCTCCCAATATCAAGAATAAAATTAATTCTCTTTTGGAGCAATGATAGAAAAGAAAAAACTTACATTCAGAAGGCAGAAGGCACTTGTACTTTCTTATAGCCTGCTCTCTAGTCCTAAATGCTGGGTTCCATCAGTTAACTTAAGAGTTCTCACTGAATCTTCTGTCAAAATTGACGAGCTGAAGTTGTTAAAACTGTGTTTACTTTGAACTTCATATGCTGCGTGCTGGACTTGGGAGAGGCAAGAGCATCTTTATTGACTGCGCTTAGGGAGTTTCTGCTAATTAAGACCTGTTCACCTGAACCAAGCAAGTGGCTACACTCCGTGTAAGAATACACGTTCTTCCTGATCTCACCTGTCTTTCTATGCATTAGTTAAGGTGATTAGAAGATGATGGCTGACTGGCAACTTATTCTGGGATGAATTTATGCTCTCCCCCGCAAAAGAAACTAGGAACAGAGGAGATATAATATTTAAGTGCTTCTCTTTGCTACAGTCTGTTTAGCTCTTTTTTTCATGTAGAAATGTGTAATATGTTAAAGACACCTTAAGTTTTGAATTGATGACCTCCTTTTTCATAAATATAATGTAAACCACAACACATTTTTAAATAGATCACTAATTCAGCCACTGCTTAAACAATTATATCCACCACATTTTTTAGAAGAATAGGCTTCTATTCAACGTTATAATTTAAATAGTTTTTCACTAAAAACTTTAATTCTTATTAAATTCAGGAGACACCTGCACGATACACATACACATAAGTGCTTTGACATCTACCACTGAGTTATTGAAATATCCATTTCAAAACCCGTCTCACCACAATCAGTCGAGTCTTTCAACAGTGTACAGAGAAAATAAATATCTCAAACTGTCTGTTCAAGTGCTCTTAAAGCTTAAAGAGCCTTGGATAGGATTATCATCAAAGAACGAAACAATATATTAAAATTTTAAGAACTGCATTACAGAAGACTAATCTTTCCACTTAGAAAACAAATTATGTTAATACATATTCACCACAATTGTGGTGAATACAGACACACACACACACACACACACACACACACACACCACAGTTCATCCAAGGAACACATTATAACAATAAGAGCGCCCTAAAGGGATGGTTAGGGATTTATTGCGCATGATCACTCATTCCCTATAGCCAGCCAAACTTGCTGGGGTAAGTAGGTAAATGATGGCAGGTGTGGAAGGACAAAAAAGATAAGGGATAAAGGAGGCTATCAGTAGCTTCCAGTGTTCTGCAGCTCTCAAATTCATGCAGTCCTGCTGGTGGGCAGGGAACAGTGATCAGTAGCTTGGACAAAAATGACAACATCTTCGGTGGAGCTACTAAGCTGTGACACCTGGTCATACTTTCAATCTACACTTGTATCAATATAACACAAGAGTAACCTAATGGATTTATAGGGTGCTTTCCATACTGATACACTTCAAGGCTAAAACTCAGAAGATAAAAGTCAGACCTGAAGGCAATTACTTTAGACAATTCTGAGAAACTGAGAAGATGCTACGAACACACAGTGATGACAATGGAGCCACGAATAAGGAACCTTAATTTTTAGACTTCCATCTTTCCCTATATTTTTTTAAATTTTCTCTATCAGTGGTTTTGCTCCATATTGCCTGCCCTAAAAGCAAGAGATCTCTTCTCTGAGGTTTATCCCATTTAAGAGGATGCCTTCTCTAAAGCCAAATTCATGGTCTTGATTTCCAAATTTGGGTCTTCCCAAATACTCTCTATCTCAGGAACAGGAAGCACCATACACCCAATTCAAGCCAAAAATCTGGGAGCCAACTTTGTCACTTTCCTTTCCCTAACCCCCAATAACCAGTGCATCACAAAAATCTTGCCAGTTTTACTTCTAAATCAACCTGCCAAATCCCATTTACATGTACATCCATATTACCACTAATTCAAACCACTTCAACCTCCTGCTTGATTATTGCAGTGGTCACGTGTTCATTGTTCACTCTTGCCATCTTCAATCGGCTTTCAAATTGCACCCAGAGTAATTATTTTCAAACACAACATTAAGCCTGTCATTACTGAGAAGTAAGGGTTAACTTATCCAAGAGAGATCCCCTGGGCATTCTGTAAAGACCCACAGCAACTAAGGCAGGATATGAGCTTAAGGCAATCAACCCCGGCCGCTCACAAGCCTAGAACTCTAGGTCCTTCTCATGCCAAGGGAGGGGCCAGCGCCTTTACAAACAGGGACAGTGATGTGGGGAATTCTGTTACTTACTTGCTACATCATATACCTTTGAACTTTAGTGCCCTCATCAAGTCACAGGAGAGGCCAGCTCTACCCACAACCATAAATGCTGAAAGTGGCCGGGGCCAAGTTTCTGTCTTCTAATATTATTATTGTTTTTCTGCTCTTGGTCACACAGCGTACCCCAAATCGTGCAGCTTCAAAGCCCCAAAGGTCAAGGGTAGGGTTCCTCCTAAAGTTTGGTAACTGGATTTGCTAGAACTCTGCGGCATATTCTAGAATACAAATGCACCCACCACTGAACTGGTCTCCATGCGATGACTGGGGGGTTAAACTTTAATCCCCGAAATGCTATTCTAGAGGGTTTGGTGTCCTTGTTTGCATGACAGCTGTCAAGCTTAAAACCCATCAGTAGCACCAACATCATTCTTAAGATAAATACCAAAGTCCTGACTCTGGGATGCAGAGCACAGCATGACTTGGCTCCTATCTCCTCTCCCAGATTCACTTTGCACCTCTTGTTCACTGTTTCAGCTAACTTGCCTTCTTTCATTTTTCACAAATGCAACATATTTCTTCCTGCCTCAGGGCCTTCACACTGTTCTTCCCAATGCTGGAGGATTCCTTCCTATTCAACCTTCTGAGCTAAGATCAGAAGTCACTTCTCCAGGGAAGCTCTCCCTGATCTTCCAGACTAGCATGGCTGCCCTTTCAAATATCTTAGAGTGTTTAGCAAAAAGACAAAAACCAGTAGTCTTAAAAATTACTTGTTTCTTTGTAGCTCATTTCTAATTTGAAGTTCAAACCTAATAGGAAATGCTCATGCTATGAATCACTAGTTGCAGAAAAATGTGTGTATGGTAATAGAAGTGTTTTCAACATGCACATTCACTCCCAAAGAGACCATTTTGTTGTTTTTTAATTGAGTTCTTGCTCCTCTCAATAGAATGCTAGACGCTCTTCCCATTGCATTTGATACGTGTCCCCCACGACACTCACCATAAGTGCAATTATGTGACAAAGCGTGAGGTTGTTTGATTTATTCCTAGCTTCCTCTCTAGACTATATGTTTTGTGTGTAGGGTGGAACTTTGTGTGGTTTCTCACTGCACTGTGTTCTCACTGTATAGCACAGAGCCTGGCACGTAGTAGGAATTCCACAGCTATTTGTTGAGTGAAAAGATAGATTTTTAAATGAGTGTCATTGCTAATAAGAAAAATAGAAGAAATTAAAGGCATTATAATTAAAAAACACGATACTTATAGAAAGTTAGGAGAAAGAATAAAAAAGAATATTCATAATGCCAGTTAAACATATATTTAGCTTTTTTTGGTTTACATTTACTAAAACCCAGTTTCTTCATCACAAAAATATGTTGCTTCTTCACTCACAAAAAGGGGAAAAAAATGAAGGACTGAGAGAGTAGCACTGGGGACCCCGTTGAAAAACATGGGCTAGAAGGTGCTGTAGTGTGAAAAGAAAGGGAAGAACATATATTCCTTGGTGGTCTTTATGAGGGAAGATAGTAGGCTGAGACATTAAATGAATGATTTGTTTTCCCTTTTTAAGGTATATGTTCGAGGGAGTCTCATTTGCCAAATGTTTCTGGAAACAGGCAAGAGAAACAGACGAGAATTATTAGATCAAATAGTGGTTAATGTACAAGATGTTCTACACCTAATAGATAAACAAGACGTAGAAAAATCACCAGGACCAGATGGCAGTTCTTATGTCCTTTCATATGTAGGATTTTCCTCTCCAAAACAGATCTGAAGTCTCCAGATGTGTCTGGGTTTATACTAACTGCAAGGAGATGGGGGAGGAAGATAAGTCAATCCATTTCTAAGGCCGCCAGCTTTCACTGATCTTGCATTTAGAAATAAAGACCCAACAGAAGTGTCACCCCCTATCAAAATCTTCTTTAACTTTCATGACCAGAAAATTCAGTCTGAAAACAGAACAAGACATTTCCACACAGAACTCATGCTTGATCATATAATCATCTCAATAAAGTGAATATTTTGCAGGACATCTGCAATTAGACCCAATGACACTCTACAGTAAAAACACATACCGTGGATTTGTATTTTTTTTCTTTAACTCTTAACATGAGATTTTTCAATTCTGGGTCTGTTATTTCCAGCCAGAAGGGATCTAGACAGCTGGCTGAGAGAGTCATTCTGCATATTCTGAGAGACAGGCCTGAGAGTCATTTGCTCTTTGCTTATGGGGATATATTAATGAATTTTTAATCTTTCTCTCACTGTCCCCTATGGCCATGATGCATTTGTAGAGAAAGCAGGTTTACGCAGTAGAAAGGCTTCTGTCAATAGTATTAAACCTGCTGTTATTTATCTTTCTCGTCTTAGAATATGGAAAGGAGACACGAGGAAGAAAAAAACTCAAGAATGCTACATTTGTTTAACAATAAAATACAGGATTCTCTTTTAGTTTCGATTTTCCCCCCCTTGTGGTTGTTATTCACAATTGTGAAGCTGAATCCTAATGGGGGAGCCTGTGAAATTAGCCAACTGTTCTGGAAAGATGTCTTTATGGTAACCGAAGTAATTTGGACATACATATTCACTCTTAAAAATAGCCAATCTTTGTTTTCCTTAAACTTGATTCTTTCTTCTCCTCAAAGACTTTATGCTGCCTGCTTTCTTTGGTGGAGCCTGGGTATTCTGAATCATCTCTTATGATTGAGATGATTCTTTGATATAGCATTGGACAACAGACACATTGACCAAAACAAACAAGTGAATAAATAATTGGAGAAGTAGACAGAAGCAGGGCTAGCAAAGCAGATCATACTACACCTAATGTCTAAGCAAAAGCAGCCACTGTTTTTGTTTGGCCTGTGAGTGATTTCATGTTTTACCAGGGTTTGTGATGTAAAAGGGAAAAGGGAGAGGAAGATGAACACTGAGGGAGATGAGCTGGCAAAGCAGGGTGAGCCTGGGTTGGTGAAAAGCTCAAGGACAGGAAAAAGCAGGGGACAGTGGGAGAAGCTATTACGCTGTCTTCTACTGCACTGTTCTGTGAGCCGTGCCCCCTGGAATTGCGTGATACAGAAACTCCAGAGATAAGAGGCTTCCTGACCACGGCCTTCACAATTTTACTTATCCAGGGCCACTCTCCTACACTGTTGGTGGGAATGTAAATTGGTGCAGCCACTATGGAGAACAGTATGGAGGTTCCTTAAAAAACTAGATATAGAGTAACCATATGATCCTGCAATCCCACTCCCGGGCATATATCTGGAGAAAACTCTAACTGGAAAAAGATACATGCACCCTCAATGCTCATAGCAGCACTATTTACAATAATCAAGACATGTAAGAAAACTAAATGTCCGTTGACAGATGAATGGATAAAGATGTGGTATATACATACAATGGAATATTACTCAGCCATAAAAAGAATGAAATAATGCCACTGCAGCAACATGGATGGACCTAGAGATTAGCATACTAAGTGAAGTAAGTCAGACAGAGAAAGACAAATATTATATGACATCACTTACATGTGGAATCTAAAAAATGATAGAAATGAATTTACTTACAAAACAGAAATAGACTCACAGACATAGAAAACAAACTTATGGTTACCAAAGGGGAAAGGGGTGGGGAGGGATAAATTAGGAGTTTGGGATTAACAGATATAAACTACTATATATAAAATAGATAAACAACCAAGACCTATTGTATAGCACAGGGAACTATATTTAATATCTTTTAATAACCTATAACGGAAAAGAATCTGAAAATGAATATATATATATATATATATATATATATATGTATATGTATGTGTGTATGTAACTGAATCACTTTGCTGTACACCTGAAACCAACACAACATTGTAAACAACTACACTTTGACTGAAAAAAAAAGAGCCAAGGAGAGTACACAGATGCAGTAGGGCATCCTGGACTGCTGCCCTTTCTTTTCCCTTTTGTCTCTGACCTGAGGAAAGAATGTGCTGAACTAGGGGTACAGGTACGATGTAACATAAGGGAAACAGGGAAGAAAAACCAAGCTGAAAAATGATCAAATCCCACAGTATCCAGAAAAACCCTGGTACACTCCCACCATTATAGACTCTTCTCTTGGGAAGGGCATCCATTCCAATTGTATCAAAAGATGTTATGGTGTTAGAGAACCTCCCTCTGAGGATTGGAAAGCTCGGCTGGCTGCCTAGTGGCTACTGTAGTGGGTGGGCTGTGAAAGAAAGAATGTGCTAGTATCTGGATGGGAGGCAAATAGCAGAAAGATGTGGAAAACTAAATTTACCCACTTCACACTCTGCCTGTGGCCAGTACTCTGAAGGTACAATGATAAGACCACATTCACAAAAGTTTTATTTCTGTAAGTTCCATTCTGTCCCTTTTCATTCCTGTAGCTACTGCAGACTTTTTTCTATATCTTTTGGACTAGTGCAAAAACCTCTCATTTTTCATTTCTCTAATCCCCTTCCATAGAGGATTTTAAATTTTTCCTAAAATGCAGATTAGATACTTACCACCACCATCAAACACCCTTGATGCCTCACAGAAGCAAGTGCAAACACCCTACTACAACAGTCAAGACTCCCATGACCTGGCCTCTCTCTAGCTTGCCTTCCTCCACAACTCACCATGAGTGCCAGGCTTCAAGTACACTGAGCCATTTGCCATCTCCAAATACTCACACTGAGGACACTGTGCCATGATCATGCCAATCATTTTGGAATTCCCTTCTTTTTGTGTCAAATAACTCAACACATCCCCGCATGTCTCTTATGCCTCTGAAGCCTCCCTGATGTCAACAGCTGGAATTCGGTGTTCCTTGCATACATCTTTAGCACACCACTTATATCAGGGTTGTAGCACTTTTCAGTTCTTCACTGAATTATTGTTTGTCATTGTATGTGAATCTGGGTAACTCATTTCAAGTTCCTTGGAATAAGGTTCTTACCTTATTCTTTTCAGAATATCTACAATGTTTTCCATCTAATATTCTCATTGAGTAGTAGTTGAGTGACCAGCTAACTAAATAGAAAAAGTAAGTATACATGAAAATCATTACACAAAACTGATTGTAATGGGACATAAGAATGATACATCTCTATGAACGTAAAACTTCTTCCAAACTGGGAGAAGTTTGGGATTATATGCATGTATATGGGATAAACAATTTAAATTAGATAAAAGTCTTCCTCAGGTGGGAAGTCCAGCTTTTAATAAAGATGAGAAAAATAATAGCGCTGCAGGAGGCTAGTCCAGTATCCATACTATCATACCACATGACCAATTTCCAGAGTATGAAGGTATGGAAAATGCAGAGGTTTAGAACATGGACTTTGGGGCCTGACGTAACTTTAAATCCTGAGGTCATTCCTTACTAGCTTTGTGACCTTGGGCAAGTTGCTCAACCTCTCTTATCTCTGGGGATAATAATACTAACCTCAAAGACTTATTGTTATATATACACTACCAAACGTAAGGTAGATAGCTAGTGGGAAGCAGCCACATAGCACAGGGAGATCAGCTAGGTGCTTTGTGACCTCCTGGAGGGGTGGGATAGGGAGGGTGGGAGGGAGGGAGATGCAAGAGGGAAGAGATATGGGAACATATGTACATGTATAACTGATTCACTTTGTTATAAAGCAGAAACTAACACACCATTGTAAAGCAATTATACTCCAATAAAGATGTAAAAAAAAGTATAAGTAAAGTGCTTTGCATGGAATAATAGTTGACATTTCTTGAATACTATTTTTTTTTTTTGTCTGAGAACGATTGTGCTAATCTAAGTAAAACTCTGAGACCTTTAAAATTTGAATACATTTTCATTACAAAAGCATAGTGACTTGAAGCATAGGATTTCAGTTCATGTGGGACTGGTTTGACCTAAACATTTAAAAATAAAGCTAATTCATCAATTCCACATGCCAAGGCAGAATACAGAAATTCTAGTGCGTAAGAAGCAATGAATTCAGGTCTGAATAGTCAGGAGACAAAGAGAAGAAATAAATGAAAACACACACAACTGTTAAAAATAGATTTTTGAAGTAAAACCACTTTTTCTCATTCAGCTTATTGGCTTTATAGAATTATTTGACATGCTTATCCCTGGTGTTTTTTTACTTATTATTATTATTTTTTTTTAAAGAGGTTAAGAGTCATAGATAGAAGAAGTTCCATCATACATGATGAATGGAAAATGTCAGTTACTCGTCTTTTGTGTGTTTGGTGACAAAACTCAGCAATGAGCAGAGAGAACACTACCCTTCCCCATGAAGAATTTTCCAAAGGTACCATCAAAAACAACAACAATGTCAAACAGTGAAGGTAGATATATTGGACAACTGTCAGTTAACTATCCTTTTCCAGAGGTAGAAAACTAGATTCCTGTTTATAACTAAATAGTGAAGTAAATGCATAGATATTCAAAATTTACTTCTTTTGGTTAGTTTCTTTTGATATAAATCTTTTTCTTTTGATGTGTATCTTTTCTTTTGATACACAGAAAAACAAAGAAATTAGTCATAAAAAGGAAATTTCTTAGAATTATTTCAGTGAACGTGTCAGTGTAAGATTGGGTCTCTCAGAAAGCTGTAATACCCAGAAAAGTGACACAGAAGTTGGAAAGAAACAATCATAGTTCTCCTATTTTGCAGAAATAGGAAGGTAATTTGACTTGCCAGTCATGGTTGAGGATCGCGCTGATTGGGCCTTTGAGAGCACCCCTCCCAAATTCCGTATCAACAAGCATTTTGGGGGACCTGCTCTGTGTTCAGAGCTGTGAGTACAAAAAGGAATAAGAAAGACATTCTTCCTGCCTAAACCCTACAATCGATTAGAAACACATCCTTGAGTAAAAAGCACTTGCTTTTCACTAGAGTTACCTTTTTACTCATAATGCTTTAAACAGAAAGCTTCCTCTCCACAAATATGAGATGAATCTTTGATGCATAAATTCATGTTATATTTTTTGATGAAGAGGAAACTTAATTACACTTTAAAAGAAAGGGATTGTAAACATGTGACTTCAGTAATTAGGGCTCAAACATAATGAGCCATTTAGAAATAATGCTGCATTACATTTTCAATGACACTTAATAGTTTACTCATTTACATAATGTTTTACATTCATTTTTTTCATTTAATCATTCTGACGACTCTGCGAAGCAAGCTTTTTTACCCCCATTTTCTGAATGGCCAGGTTGTTGCTTAGAGAAGCCATATTATTTGCCCAACAAATCACATGTAGAACAATCAGTTAACCAAGAGAGCCAGTAAGAATATCTGGCCCAGTTCCTATTGTGTCATTGGGCTTAAGGCATCACTGCACACATGAAGAGAATCCAAGATCCTGGAGTTCTACCCCATGATTTCATTGTCTACTGCTTTAGATTTTACAGCTTGAAATCCCTAATCAATAGTTTTACCTAACAGGGGCAGATTATTCAAACAGTTAGTATACTCTGCTTATAAATATTTCAAGAAAATAGAATTTAAAATACCTACCATTACAAGCAACTGAATATATTTTAACATTTATTTGACTAGAATGTCTTTTAGCATCTTGCAGATCTCAATATTCTGTCAATAGGAATGACAAATCAAGCTGTATCTGTTTTTTGGTCACAGCCTAAAAGTTGCTTTTGTTATGGTCAATATTAGTATATTTATTCAGCACTTGTTTCTTCTACCTGGAGTACAAAATATGCAACTAAGAGGTTTCTGCCACCATGCCAGTTAATAGAAATGTCTGGCTAGCATAATGCTAAGTAAGCCATGTTTTGCCTTGTTTGATTCACAACCATTTTTAGAAATAGTAGGGGAAAATGATTACTTAAGCAAACTGGCTGGCAATACTGTATTCGAGGTATGCCTATGTGACCTCATTTTTCTTCTTAGCTAGAATGTAAGAACAGAAAAGAAATTTACAGGTCATGTGGTCTACCTAGGTCTCTTTATATTTGAGGCAAGTTATATGGAAAGAGGAGAAAGAACTTATTAGAGACCTAATAACAAGTTATCTCTACTCTAAATTTTCTTGAGTTATTTGGAGGTTGGGATGGCCCTGACTTCCATTCCAGCTCTGTATGTGTATTTCATATCACATATGATAGAGGATTTTTGTGGTAGAGTGGTAGAGATCAGCAATGACATTTTAAAATAGAGGGGCTAGTAAGGTTCTCTCTGAATAGGTGACACCCTCAAATTAAATACAATACTTCTCATCTGGCAATGATTTGATCTTATTAGTGTGTCTGCTTTCAACATTAAGCTCTTCATAGGCAGTTTCACAACCTACATAAAGGCCTGAACAACACATCCTGTACAATTATGTGCCTTTAAAATGATTTACATTTACTCCTGATTTTTATAAAGAACAGAGAGTTTTCAATCATGAAGTGATTGGTTTCAGCATATTATTGTGGCCACTTGATCTCCTTGCTTACTTGTCTCATTTTTTTCTTAACATCTTTATTGGAGTATGATTGCTTTATAATGGTGTGTTAGCTTCTGCTTTATAACAAAGTGAATCAGCTATACATATACATATATTCCCATATATCCTCCCTCTTGGTCTCCCTCCCACCTTCCCTACCCCACCCCTCTAGGTGGTCACATTCTCTCAGTTTTGATTCAAAAATATTTTATTATTTTTTACAATCTTCACATGGTTGAATAGAAGAGTTAAAAGAAAAAATAATCCAAATTAATCTCTTCATTCCGAAAAAAACATTTTTTTTTTGGTTGGAAAAGGCAGTACACCATTGGCCAATTTGATGTTCTTATTTTACTTTCTGTAAATTGAATGGTCTCAAGCTATCTCCACTCACTATGACAATATGGAAATGAAATTGCTTTAAGGAGAAATGATAAATTTTGTATTTAAATCCTATGTGACTAGGGAAAGGAAGTGCATACCTACAGCCATTGTCAATATGGATGCAGATGTAGAATATGACTGCTTAAGATCAGGATACAGTGATCAGGAATCAGGTCTCTGCATACCTCAAGATGAAACTAAACTAAGGTGAATTGTTCAGTCAAATCACACATGGACCAACAGGCTGGCTTTAAACATCATTTACTGTTTAAGAGCCAACACACATCAAGACAACATTCGGATTCTTAAACAGCCTTAATTTTTTTTAATGTGTAAAAAGTTTACAAATTTTTTTTTTAAAAATTGAAGGCAAAGAAAATGTTATTCCAAATTAATATCTTTATAGCATTGTAGCATCTCTCAAATCCTGTTTTCCAGTGAAAGATAATAGAATGAGCTTTTACGAGATTGAGTACTGAAGTTTATACAAGCATCAAGGCAAAATGGAGCCAAGCCACTGAGTTCTGAATTACAACCAACAACGTTGTCATTTAAAGTGCTAAAAGGTAAAAACAAAACAAAACAAAACAACAACAAAAAACAAACTTATGCACTATTATAGGGGAGGAATAACTGAAGATGGATATACGAACTTGTTGCAAATAGCAACAAGACTAACAGTTCTCATATAGATAATTTGTAATTTTGTGAATAAACCAAACCCACCCAAAATGAAATTGTGTTAATTGAAAACACTGACTCGAAAAGGTATAAAAACAAAATAAACTGGGAGTTGTGACTGAATGCTACGCTTGCATATTTTACAGAATATTACACAAGTTGTCATTTTTCTTTACTATGAATATCTAAATATATACTAATTAATTATATTATTAACTATTAATTATATTATTATATAATAACTATATAATAATACTATTATTATTACAAGTGCAGAATTAAGTTATGTTGTTATTTTTAACACGGATTAATATTAATCTAGCATGGCACACATGACGTGTTTCTAATGCCAGCCTCTGTTAAATTAAAAACAAGAGCCTGGCCTTCTCTTTGTCAGTAAAAAGGTAAGAACTCAGTTCTTCAACTATACAACTGATGGCAGTAACACAAAGAAAGTGCTGGGGATAAAGAGTGACAGTTGGCTCTACTGGAGTTGAACTGAGGGAAAAGAGCCCAAGGTAAGAAAATCAAGCTCTTAGTTGAAGGCTAAAGGTGAAGCAAGAAGGAAAATTGTTTTTGTTTACTTAAGAAGATTAATGAGATAAAGTCAGGGAGATGCTGTAGTTTTATCATGTACATTAAGTAGTTCTTATGTTAGGGATCAGAAAAGCAGGACAAGCAAATGAGCCTGGCAGGCAGTTCTCAGGAGGAAAATGTGAGCTGTGTGTATTGCAATGATGATAAAGGGAAAAAAAAAAAAAATTGCATTGAGTTTCCCAATACTGAATTAAGTTCACAAGGTGGAGTTTGTACTGGCACTCTGCTATTTGCCAGCACCTGTTAATGACATTCTAGAGAAGACCCACAGTCTTTTTTCCCTAGCATTTTCCTGGTGAGAAAAGGGGTTTGGGATGTTTAAAAGACTATACTTTTGTAAGCCACTGTTACAAAGAGCTATGCAGCTGGGCCTCAAAATGCTGTTTTGGGCATCTATAAAGTGGTGTGTAGAGCCTGTTGGATCAATTCAAGAGAACTGGGTTGTTTTTTTTTTGTTTGTTTGTTTTTGTTTTTTTCATTTATTTCTAACCAGGTAGTTAGAATAAAACCATTTAGTTTCCACTGATTCCTTAATCTCTGCCAAATTCTTAATCGAAAAGTAGCAAACTTGCCCTAAATGTTAGTTGGACACAAATTTCATACCCTAAGAGGTCAGTGTTTCCTGCTCCTTGGTAAATTTTCAAAATACATGTAACCTGTTGAAAGGGATCTGGGAAAGCTAAGCTACTTCTGGTGACTTTTTTTTTTTTAATTTTTATTGGCGTATAGTTGATTTACAATGTTGTGTTAGTTTCAGGTGTACAGCAAAGTAAATCAGTTGTACACATACATACATCCACTCTTTTTTAGATTCTTTTCCCATATAGGCCATTACAGAGTATTGAGTAGAGTTCCCTGTGCTATACAGTAGGTCCTTATTAGTTATCTATTTTACATACAGTAGTGTGTATATATCAATCCCAATCTTCCAATTTATCCAGTGACTCCATTTTGATTCTCTATCAGACCTACATCAAAACCATCCCTCTAAAAACAGAATCTCAGTAAAAACGATGTATGTCTCATGCACATTTCACCTTCAAGGCTAGTCCCTTAGTATCTCATTTTCTTCTCCTTATGATGTTATCGCTGTAAGTGCCTCCTACGTAGAAATTTCTAAGACACCATTTGGCCAAGTAACATTCAGAATAACAACTTAACATTCTGTTCAGAACCTTATGTTCTAGGAAAACATTTTATGGTTATAAAAATAAACACAAATAGTCAAAATAAGTTCCATTTATAACAAGGGCATCTCTTCTGCTAAAGAAAAATATTTCCTCAGTGTCTAGGATTCTCTCCTTTATAGAAACGTATTTGTGTAATGGGCTCGTTTTAACTACTTTTCAGAAACTGAATATACCTTAGTAGTCAAGGAAGAAAAAAAACACAACACACACACACAGAGAACAAAGAAAATAAAAGAAAAACAACCAAAGTGAAGGGCTGAAGGAAGAGGAGGTATTCCTGTCTCTTTGTAATCTTGCTTGCATCTTTCCCACTGAGGCAGCTGAAGGGACCTGCCAGAGATTTCATCGCAAAGGGAAAATTTCAGAGATGAGAAGCCACTTCAAATTGACACAAGACTGTTTTATCTGTCAGTCAAGGCATGAGGTGAAAAGTGGAATAGCAACAATGTCACTAAAATTATATTACTTTTCTTCAAGTACATAAATATTTTATTTCTCTTTTTTCAAATTTATTTTCTTATATTGATACATTCCTAGATGTAAAAGAGTGTATTTTGGGGTTGCCCCTAGTTCGTAATAAATATTCAAGTCTTCACATGGTTCACTGACATAAATTCTTTGAGTTCAAGACTAATGAAGTTAGAGGAGACCTTACGTTATATCTCAGTGGGCAAATGCAACACATTTATCCGTGAGGTTGTAGCTGTAGATCTGGAGCTGCTTTTGATGACTGTTTAGCTTTTCTAAGTATGACTGTGGAACACCAGCAGCCCCTCCCACACTGCAAACAGGAGCAGGTGCTGGAATGCTATTGTCCAGAAATGATACGTGTTAATAAAACAAGGGATCAGCGTGATCAGGGTTTTCTATGCCCTTCACATCCTTGTGTGGTTGTATTTTCTGAGTGCCCAGGAGACACACCGTAGTCTCCTAGTCTCGCTATAGCACAGTGCAGAGTAATACAGTTTCTTGGGAGGGGCAGGAAGATTTTAACCTCATCTCTGGGAGGTGTGGCCAAAGGAATGTTTGTAGGGAAAGAAAGAGGAAAACCTATTTAAATTCTAATGGACATTATATTACAAAAAGCTGACTGAGGGTCACTGGGGCTCCTGGTGGCTGAGATAAAAGCCAGGTTTCATTACCCCTAGATGAAGAGATGAAGAAGAGGATATACAAAAGTTTGTTGAATCGATAACAGTATTATGATTCAGGAAAAGGAAAAGCCTTTATATACCAAAAGGAATTTGAAGCTAGAGAAGAATGAAATATTTATCATAACAATACTGAAGGCACAAGGTAATTTCACATATGTCCATGAACAAGCTGCTTCAAAGGGTGTATCTAAACAACACATCAGAAGATGACAGAGGGATTGAAAGGAGGAAAATCTATAAAAGCATTAAAGATAGCATAATCAACCAACACTTACTTTCTTTGATTTTTTTTCCTGAGATCGGAAGAGATCATTATCATCATTCCTGCCATTTGTTGGGCACCCCTTGTATGCAAAACAGTGTGTTAGCAAACACTTTCTATCACGTTCTAAAAAGGAAATAAGACACCTCATCTCCGCTTATACAGACTAGCTTTAATAGGCAAAGTCAAAGGCATCTTAGGAAAACCTTAAATGAAGCAGATCAATAAACACATGGTTGACTCAACTAGGCATGTGTGAAATGGATGAAGCCCACCCTACCCATATTACTTCTAGAGGTGAGAATCTCACCCCCTCCAAAAAAAAAAAAAAAGTGGAATAAAGGAAACAAAGCACAGTCCTATAAACCCACTATATTCAACATATGATTTTAGTATCTACTGTGTATTTAGCTTTATGTCAGACCTATTCCAGTCCTCCAAACTTTCAATCCAATTGAGAAAAACTAAAAACTCATTTTAATTGTAATACCAGACAAGTGGGTACCTAAATCAATGTGGAAGGGAGTTTAGTGCTATTGACATCGAGAGGGAGGCTCTATCCCTGAGGGTTAGAGTAAGAATTAAAATAAGATTATAGCACTCTATCCAATCCACCCAACGCTTCTGACATCTCTATTTGGAGGATTTCGAGCTTTGGGTGGGCAGATTGTCTTTTATTATAGTGGGAATTATTTTTTAAGCAGTAAATTTTTCTCCACTAACAAGCCAGGGGTGGTAAGTATGAAATGGGAGTTGACGAGAATATTTGTCGTCAAGAAAGATACAAGAACTATTTAGTGAAGAACACATCATAATGAAGTTCTGCCATATAAGCTCGAAGATACACTACTGTTCCCTCCTTAAGATGGCCCTTATTGAAACAGAGCAGGACCCTATGGTTCCTCCCCGCCGTGTCCTCTGCCTGCCTTTTGCCTGTGGAAAAACTTTAGCCAAAGAATAAGTTTAATCAGAGAAGTTAGAAAATGCAGAAGCAAAGAAAAGCAGTCAAGCAGGACAAAACAATAATAGTTTAGTCACTAAGCAAAGTCAGTGACCTTTAGTTCCTTCTCAAGGGCTATAGATAACATTCTGAGCCATATCCTTTGAGATATGTCTTTTTTTAAAAAAATAGTAATTAATTAATTTCTGGCTGCGTTGGGTCTTCGTTGCTGCGTGCGGGCTTTCTCTAGTTGTGGTGAGCGGAGGCTACTCTTCCTTGTGGTGCGTGGGCTTCTCACTGCAGTGGCTTCTCTTGGTGTGGGGCACGGGCTCTAGGCACCCAGCTTCAGTAGTTGTGGTGCACGGGCTTCAGTAGTTGTGGCTCGCAGGCTCTAGAGCGCAGGCTCAGTAGTTGTGGTGCACGGGCTTAGTTGCTCCGTGGCACATGGGATCTTCCCGGACCAGGGCTCGAACCCGTGTCCCCCGCACTGGCAGGCGGATTCTTAACCACTGCGCCACGAGGGAAGCCCCTGAGCTGTCCTCCAGCTACTGAAACCCCCACCAGGTAGGAGAAGTTAGCTACATGATGACCAGACTGTAGCCATGACACAATTCCAAGAATTGGCCTCAAGGATATGGGAACAAACCAACCCTGGAACTGAAGATTAACTACTTAAAACAATCCAGATGACGCTGATCAGACCACTGCATGACCAGTTTCACGATGACTGTCCAAGCTGACTGTGCTGTTTCTGCATGTAGCCCCCTCCCTCTGTCTGTAAAAGCTCTTGCCCCCTGTTTGTCTGGGGCAGGGAGAGGGGGGAGCCGGCCTTTGGACAGGAGTCCACCCTCTCCGAGTCCACCCACCCCTTTGCCGGCACCCAAATACAGCAAATTGTCCTTTCCACCAAGCTTGCCTCTTTATTGGCTTTTGAGGGCGAGCAGCTGGACCCCACTTTCAGTTACATTATCTCTGACCAGCACTGACTGACACATTTCTCCATGTGTTTGTCACCATCATGTCTTTATTCCCGGTTTCCCACTTTTTACTACAGCAATAAGTAATTTTTTTCCTGGAGACTTTCAGCAAGAAACTGGAATGCTTCTTAATACAGCATCTTTCATTAGCAACGTCTACTGCAATATAATACCCCTGAATTTCTTCTCTATTGTTCTAACTTTTTTTCCCCCAATATGCTGTAATTAATGAAGGGCAGAGAACAAGTTTACCTTGTGGTATTCTGACAGCCCTTGAGTTGGTGCTGAGTATACAAGAGAAATTTATAAACGGATGAACAGATAATGGAACAGAGGTGGACATAACTAATACAAGCCCAGAATCCCTCCAGGATTATTAAAATTTTAATATGTAATACATATATGTACCTTTACCAGAAATTCAAATTAGGACCATAGCTGGTGAATTCAGAGTTTCCCTGAGTTTTTTTTTTTTTTTTCTTCCCCTAGGCCATTCTAATTTCCATAGGGACCTATAACAAAACTCACATCCCTTTTTAAATCAGTTTGACCACTTTGAGGCTTTGTTGGTGGAACCCTATTCCTTTTTTGGCTTCTTAATTTTCCTGTGGAGGTTAGTAATATTAATATACACAGACAGTATATTTCATCAAAGGGCAGTAAAAAATATGGAAAAAGATGGGAATTTGATTATATGCCCAGAAGAGGAAACAAAGCAATGAAACATTTTTATTCCAGCTGTCAGTTCTCTGATAAGATTAAGAGGGTTTTTTTTTTGTTTTTTGAATTGGATAAAGAAAGATACAAAGGAGCTTTTCTAGAACACAAGATATTATTTCTATATGGTTGTACGACTGTCAAAGATAGGTGTATAACGGAGCGTAAGAGCACTGCTGTCCTTCACAGGTAACAGTGACTGTGGACTTCATCACACAAACCAAGGTCTGACTCTCTTACTTTCCTGCTATTTTGTTCACCTTTTTATTTCTTCCTTTACCTACACCTGTAGGCCATTTGCCTCGCCACGTTGAATTTACTTCTCTTAGAGGTCTCGATATTGTGAGACGGTGGCCTAATATAAGCCACTGAAGAGGACAATCTAACAAAAGAAATAGGATGCTCCGAGTTCATAATGAAGAAATACATACAAAGGTTCTTTGCAAAATATCTATACAACACCTGTCCATGAATTTCCTACACATTTTATCCTAATGTCTCAATATTAATAACTGCTCTGCCAATATTTTTTTGGAATGTATTAGATATTTGAGTTATTTTCACAACCATATTAACAATGGTGAGCATTTTTACGTGGTATTTATGAATATCTGTGTGGTAAACAGTTTTATAACCACCTTAGTTTTCCCCAAAAGGTATTCAAAAGAGGGGGAATGACAAGGTATTTTAATACATCTGGGATTAAAGCTGCTTAAAGGTGAATTAAATGTAATACATGCTTATGGTACAAGCAAATACAGTGTGGAATGTGAGCGATTTGTGATGGAAAGTATCTAACTTGACATCCAGTCTTTTCACCTCTTGCCTTGCCTCCCCCATCACTCTCTTGAATGTGTTTGAAAGACGTGTTTCAGCATTTCACTTCAGGTCACCCACCACTTCCAAATCAATGTCACCTCCAAATTGCTGTATCCACAGAATAGATGTCATTAACAACCTCCCAATTTCCACCCAATATGTAAGCTAGATTCTCTTTTCAAAACCCATTTCACTCTACAGTTCTACCTGTATCCTTTTTATCAGAGTAAATTATTTCTTCCTCCAGTAAGTGTTTATGGTTTTCAAACACGTACACACATACCTTCCTTAGCCAAGCTGTATAGACATAATTCTTACAAACTTTTCCCATAAGTCAGCCTCTTTCCCCTTATCAATTGTGAAACTCTTCTTTGGATTCCTTCCAATCTGTCTACTTATTTTTGGTAGTCAGACAAACCAAATGGAATGGGACGTTCTAGAATAGGTCTCATGAATGTCGTTGGGAGTGGAACTGTCACCCTCTATTCCATGATGAAATGCTCTAAATAGAATGTATCCAAAAATAAGATTAGCCTTTTGGGTGCCACATCACACTAAAAATGTGTAGTCTTTTCCCTTTTTCAGCTTTATATCTCCAGATGTCCCCCCCCCAGCATCTCTGGGATATATCCTCATCAGTTCAGATTCTTAAGAGAGTATGCTTTTTAATGTTTCTCACAAACATTCCCAATTTATCCCCTTAAATTTCAAATCTTGGGTTTTGTTTTTTTTACGTAATTACCTGGGCTCTTCATGATTTTCCTGTACACCTCTGTGCATCCACCCCAGAAAATTCTCCGGGGGCTTTCTACAGCTATTTCTTAGTATCTCCCTTGCTTAAGTCTTTTGCTAAGCATACAATTTTTTTCTTTGACCCTTTTCAGTTTAATTCAATGAATATCCGTCAGATTCCTCCAATGTCATTCACTGTATTAATGACAATGGAGAGTACAGCAATGGAGAAAAAGTAAATTCTATAGGAGAGACAAGCACACAAATGTAATTTGAATGTCACTTAATTCTTTCGTGGGCATTTTGAGCACAAGTCTTCCTTTGGTTTACTCATACCCTAAACACACCATATGTTTCTACCTGTCTTGTTTCCAGACTGGCTTAGTCAATGTCTCTGAATGACGCAGTTAATGTTTCTTTGCCTCTATGACTGAAAAAAAGGAACGGGGTCCCAAGGACAAGGATGAGCGTTTTATCAGGTGTAAGTGGTACAGCCTATGTCGTGGGTCAGCCTTGTGAGGTGGGAGCACAGCCCCCAGGCTGGTCTATGCCCTGGGCATTACTGGTAAACAACTTGGCTTCCAGAAAGCCCTGGAGAACCAGAATCTTCTTCCAGGAATCTTGACTGTCACCGTATGCAATCCCTATCACTGATCTCTTTGCTCGTTGTAGTTTTCCCAGTTTATGTTTTTGCTTTGTTTGTTTGCATTTAAATTTAATGTTACTCTCGTTGAATAAGAATAGTTTCACTCAGGAAAGACAAATTTGATAGGAAAAAAATAAAAATATTATAAGAGAGAAGAACTTGGATTCTCATCCAGGTCCTGGCACATCTTTACACTAGAGCATGATTTGTCTGAGTCTTGTCTTTGCCCTAAAACCACCAGGATTTAAATACAGCGCTAAAGAAAGAATCACCCAACCTCTCTATGCCTCAGTTTTTTCGTGTGCAAAGTGGCACCAATAGTGGTGTCTCTGTCAGAGCTTGTTGCCAAGATTAAAGGTGTGGTAGAGCTCTCCCCTCAGTGCCTGGCCCACATCAAATGCTCCATAAATATCATCTATTCTGTGCTGGGCTGACTCTTTTTGGTGATTATTTCAGGTTGATTTGCTAACATCCGAGTGGCACCTCTGAAAGGTAAGCAAACCTTCTTTCACTGTCATTCTAATAAAGTTTATTAATGTGTACCTATCATTCACCGTGGCAAGCAAACTTTGTATGACTGCTTTCAGGAAATCAGTCACCTTGTTGACTGAGGGTGTATTTTCCAACATACTCTCACCAGAACCAGGAAAACCAGTGAAGGAGAGGTAGAAAGGTGCTGCTCTGGTGTGAGAAGCCATTGCACCATTCCCGATTCTTCCTGCAACTTATCTGACCTCCTCTGTCTCACCACTGTCCCTTTTTGCCCCTGTTGCCCCATGGCTTCTCTTCTGCACCAGATTTTTACTTCTCCCCCTGAAACCCAGAGGCATAAATGCCAATGAGCTTTGCATTTCAGAGTTGACATCTTATCAGCTGATAAATTTTATGCTGCAGTTGTTTTTCTCTAACATAGATTGAAAACCTCTAAATCAGGGATGGGCTGTCTTGCATTGCTTGTCCTGCATCACATAAATCACTGGCAGATAAATCATCCTAACGACACTACCAACTAACCCCACGTTGCACTGCCAGGCCCTCCTTCTTTCAAACTGTGTACATTTGGTCTGAATTGCCTTCTAATTCCATCTTAATATTTAAATGAAAGTGAATTAATTTAAAAATCAGAAACCTTGTGACATAGCATATTTAATTCTAAAATGAGAGGTATAATATTTCTTGTGTCTATTGCTACAAGAACTTCTTTCCCAAAGAAATTATCCGGCATGCTTAGACCAGTCTGATAAAATTGTTTTCTTTTGTCATTCATATTTTTATCACATCCAGAAGAAGTTTATACTTGGCCTTATTTCCCCCTTTCTTTATCATAAAGTCAACTACTACGTACGTATTTATTCACCAGACATGAATAATTGGTATTGCGCTTCTTATTCTCTGGTCTCCTGGATTTATTACTCTAGCTTGCTTTTCCTACTTGCCATGTTTTAATTTAAGCACTCCCCAGGTCTCCAAATGGCTTATTAGATGGGTTTCCTTATTGTCCCATTTCCCATGATAATGTCTTTGTTTTGTTGCCCCGTATTTTTATTGTGGTACAATATACATAAAATTTACTAGTAGCCATTTTTTAAAGTGTACAGTTCGGTGGCATTAAGTACATGCTCAGTGTTGTGCAGCCCTCACCACTATCCATTTTCAGAATTTTGTTATCATCCCTAGCAGCAATTCTTTTTTTTTTTTTTAAGTGTAGTTGACTTACATTATTATGTTAGTTTCAGGTGTACAACATAGTGATTCAATGTTTTTATAGATTATACTCTGCTTAAAGTTATTATAAAGTATTGGCTAGGTTCCCTGTGCTGTACAATATATCCTTGCAGTTTATTTATTTTTATAAACAGTAGTTTGTTCCTCTTACCATGGTAACTTCTTTGCATATTTGACACGTTGATATGTTAAGAAGCTGTTGCTTCTGGTTTTTATTCTATCTTGTTTTGTTTTTTGATCAATTCTACTTACAGATATTCAAGCATGTTAATATTTACCTGTCAGATATTTTGACAGGTAAATATTTGTATATAATATTGTCACACTCAAACTATAAAATATTGATAAAATATTTACCAGAAATGAATTTTTCACATGCTACTAAAATATTTGCCTGACAATTTCATACTTCAACAATTTCTTAGAGAATTGGCTTTGACCTAAAAATTTTAGCCAATTAGTATGTTTACAGAAATCATTTTTATTCACTTAACATAATTACAGAGCTTTGCTCATTGCTGTGAGTTAAAGGTGCATTAGCATCCGGTGATTAGCCCCTTCTTTGACTCTCTTTAGATTTTAATAAACAGGAGAGAAACCACCTTCTAGTCTAAATATCTCGTTCTTTCATAAAATACCAAGACGGAGACCTTGACAAAGAGCACCTCAGAATACATTTCTAAGTAGGTTGCCCAGGCGTTTGTTGAGGTCTCCTCTAAAACCTTTTAGGAATGAGAGGAAAATAATTTTACATGGAGTTTGATGGAAAGAAAACCAAAAATATGGGCATTATTTTTAAACTATTGAAAATGAAGAATCTATCCAGCCAAGAAGGAGTCAAGTCCAGAGTTTGTCGTGGGATCATCACATTAGTAGGTATTCAAGAAACATTTGTTCAATGAACGCTGGAGTATAGGGTTCATGTAACAGAGAGCAAAGATATGGGAACAATGGTAATACTAAGTACAAGCATTATTTATGAATGAGCTCTGTGTGTCAGGCAAGTTATTAGGTTTTTGCATGCATTATTTAATCCTCACAATGACTATAAGAGGAGGTGATATTATTAATCCCACTTTACAGATAAGGAAACACATTCACAGAAGTTAGTTCAGTCATAGAGCTAGAAAATGGCAGAGCTGGAATTGTAACCCAGGCACTTTTGACTCGAAAATCATCACTCTCAACCTCTATGTTTTCCTTCTCTCCTGACCACCAAGTCTTCCATCCAGCAAGTGGAGAAAATAGAGCGCAGGCTCTGGACAAGGGATCGGAAATAGGCACAAAATATTTGTAGAAAGACTGAGCCTTGGTATTTGCCAGCCAAGGTCTCAAAGTCTTTTTTTCATAATTCTTTTTTTGAGGCCAGAACTGGAATAGAAATATATTTTAATCCCAAAGTGAAAATGAACAGCCTCAAGGGGAATAGAGGAGTAGCAGAGCCTGACAGTAATTTATACAGGTTGTGTGTAAATAGCTTAGGAGGCTCAAAAGCTACAACTGAGGGGAGAAATGCAATTTATAGATGTTGGAGAGCAATTATTTAGAAATGAAAGTTTTCAGTGTAGTCAAAAGTCATCCCTAATTTAGAAAATTACTGATGGCTGCAAAAAGTTATCTAGATCTATTTTATAAACCATTCTGCAAATAAAATTAAAATAGTACCTTGAGATTCACTGAATACTTGGGCTGAACGAGGTACAAAATATAGACACAAATCTCCTCCCAGCTGCTTCTATTTAGGTCAGACTTGCTTGGGAATTTTGAGCCCCATTATCAGCAAGACAAAGGATTTTACCAAACTATGTCCTGAATAATTAGAAGAAATCAAGCAAAATCTCACACCCATTTAAAACACTGGTGGGATGAAATTAGGCTTGCCTCTGTGGCGGCATGCCTTTCAGCTCTAACCTGAGAGGACGCCGACCCTGCCATTAGGACAGTGCCCGGGGAAGTACTGTCCCTGTCATGGCCCAAACCTGATCCTGAATCCAAAACCAATCCTTCTCCACTTGAACTTCTGTGCAGATTCTGCCCACCTCCTCACTGCCTCTGAATGTACAGCTCCAACTATGTTGGCAATCTGGACACAGGGAAACTAACTGAGGCTTAGATGAGAGCCGAAGTATTTTTATACTTGCCCCGTGATGGAAATAGCCCTCCTGATGGTGAAGACTTTGATTTAGGCTGCCAATCCGAAGAGTCTTTCATTTAGCTTCTGTGATACATCCCATTTTCTTCCGTAGCTGAAGCTCCTTGACTTAATTTTCTAAATTCTGTGACACCCAATACCCGCACTAGATTCTCTAGTTTTAGGGTGTTGAATAAATGATATGCTATTATCAACATGCTGAAAGTTTGGCATAGTGCTCCAAATGGTGACTTGTTTTTTTTCCCCAGGGGAGGGTAATCTAGAGCAGTAATTGAGTGCATCATTATTTGTCACTGATGATAGCTGTACAAATCAAATATCAATCTACCAAAACGTTTCTCTGGTTTGGCCTACACAGAATTCCAATTATGTCAAACTATTTAATCTCTGGAGGGGTAATATGCGTGTATGTGTCTCTGCATATATAAAAGTACAGACACACAAAGTCCTTGAAACATTCAACATCTGCTCAGCCAACATTTCAAGGGTATTTAAGCTTCATGTCACATATTAATTCACATATAAAATGAAAGTTTCAGCCTCAATATTTGCTTAACAGTCCTGAGTCGACCATCAACTGTCCACTTATATAGGACCAGTCTACTGGCAATTGTGACCCAGTCCAATAAAATTAGCAAAGAAAGTGTGAGAAGTTGTGGCCAGGGAGTAAATGTCCAGCAAGAGGCCTGGTAAGGGCATTTAATGGAAAGAAACGTGAGGGCGGAGGGGGAGGAATTCTAACTGGGAGAGAAAATGGAAAGCAGTGTTCCCAGAAGTGCAGTGAAGAAAGATATCTGTATCAGGGATGCAGAGTGGAAGTAGGGTAGACAGGACGGCCTTGTTATTTCACATTTTGGGGATGAACACAAAAAGAGAGTAGTGACTATTTTTGAAACACATATTATTTCTCTTACTGCAAAGGAGGAAGCTTCTAAAACTTGACCTCCTTTGCAACCAAACTGCTGCTTCCACTGCCTCCTAGGTAAGTGTCACCTTCATCTCCAGACCTTGTCTGTCCCTGGCAATGTCTGAAAGGCACTCACCCTGGACTCCTGTGAATATGTCATCTAATGAAGACATCTATTAATATGGGCACATTACAGCTCGCCATCTGGCTCTGCCTCTTAGACCGCTCTCCTCCCTATAGATCTGCACACACAGAGTGTGCTGTGCCTGATCAATTATTTATCCATTTCCCTCCCTGCTGTAACAGACCCGGCCTCCGCTCTCTGCTGCAGGGCTACTGAGGGCTGATGGACACATTTCAGGCCTAAAAACATTTTTCCACCGGAACCAAACACGGAGCATCGTAAAGTCCTCGTTTGTGCTCTTTCTATCCTTTTCCCTGGGCCCCCTTCTTGTGTATACTGTGAATGCAGTGTGGCAGGGTACCCCACACAGTGCGCTCTGAAATCAGACCCTGGATGCAACACAACTTCCCTTCCAACTTGTGACCTTGGCGAGTTGGTTAACTGCGTTCGCCTCGGTTTCCTCACCCGTAAAATCGAGACGATCACGGGACCTATACCACTAGAATAGGCTTGTTTTGAGTATTAAATGAATAAGTGTATGTCAAGAGCTTAGACCAGTAGTAATTGGTCCATAGTAAGCAAAGTTATTTTGTTGTTATTTTTTTCACCTTTTATCTGACCACATGTAGTAATTTGCTCATTCTTTTTTACACATCCGTCTTCATTTCTCTTTGAGTTTCTGTAACAAAACTAGTCTTTTTATCTTTCACATTATTCCTTTCATATCTTTTCAGGCTTTCCCTTTTAAGCAGTAAGAATGCATTGTCCCTCTAATTTGCTCTTATTCCTTACCTTATTTTTCTTTTCAGTGTTACTCTTTCTTGTTCACGCTTGTCTTAACTCTTTAAAATTCCTCCTTTACGTCTCTCTTTGTCACCTCAAAAAATGTTCCAGGCACAAACCACGAATGAGCTGAACTGCTATAGAAAATTTAATTTTCACCATACTTTGTAGTGAGTTTTATTTTAATGTAAATATTTAGTTCTTACCTAGATTATTAGAAAACATTCAATATCTTATCCTCACATTAAGCTGAGATTGTTTTCTAGTTGTGTTACTGTGAAGCAGTCCCATGATGAAAACCAACCAGTGAGATTCAGACTCTTTCCTCCTCCCTTCTGCAGGCTGATACCCCTCTCCTTTTCTTCCCTTGCTCCAATTTTGTAAGAAACATCCTCTTTTAGCAAAGGGTATGATATGTGTGTTTTAACTTCAAACTTCCTATTCAGAAACTTACTATTTAAAAATATTACTGACAATCACTCATCTCAGAAAATCAACTATTTTGACTTGGTGTTTCTCTGGACTTCTGGTTAAACGACCACTGGTCTAACTGAGTCATTCTGGTTGAAAGGCAGAGCAGGAAGCCTGAGCTCTACTTTTGGATACTCCCCCAGCTGGCATCTATCCATCTGGGAGTTATGCAAATTAGTAAGAAAAAAACGTTCTTCCAACAAAGGATTTTACAGTTCGTTAATGCATTTATTCAAAATGCATTCACTCTAGTCGGTATCAAGATTCTCCTTGAGGACTGAGGAACGACAGCAAAAAACAGGTGTACCCTTCGCCTTGGCTCCTTCCCTGGGCTTACACAGATAGGCTTGATTTTAAGAGACGCCAAACATCAGGGGCGATATTCTCAGCTTGGCAGAATAACTGCTCTGCAAGGAAGAGAGGGGTGATGCCAAAATGCAAATATCCACTGAGCACTGTTCCTGAGGGCATGTTGCTCTCTCTGTGTTTAATGAAGATTGGGCTGCGGGCCTGTGTCTGAGTGAATGGCTAGCTCTATGTGTTTTTGCAAAACGATGAGATGGAAAAGTATGAGTATGCTGTCTTTGATTTTTCTAAATTTTCTACCGAACTGTCCGCCTGTGCTTTAATATTATCATTAATAATACAAATTAGAATAATATAATTAAATGCTCTTGGGCATCACCTGAGTGTTTCTGTACAATCGTGATGCCCTGAGGCTCCTAATCCCAATCTCACGGTTAGTACTTCACATGAACATACCCAAGTTGGCTATTCTATTTCTTGCCTGAAACTGCCTCTCTGCTCCGATTCTTTGGCTTTGGCTGCAATTAGATTTACACTTTACTGTACTGTAAAAATCTCATTTAATGATCCACGTCCATCTTCTATAAAACCTGGTTCCAGTGGAGGCGAGAGAAGCCCTTCACCCGTGGCCTACAAGGCAACATCCAGGGCAGAGGACTTTGACTTTTCTGTGCCTGATGAGGCCACCAGTGACAGAAATGTCTCCATGTATTAGGAGTGCTACAGCCACGTTATATATTGCAGGATCACTGAAGCTGCTTTGAGTAGAGGATAAAAATGCCATTCACTTTACACACTAGAACCAAATGTTTTATAAGCCTGCTCCTCCCAGATTCAGAAAGCAAGACTGGATTCTTCACACAATGAGGGAAAGACACAGGGACAAAACAAATTCGGGGAAAAATTCGAAACCCTGGCTTGAAGGGGAAATCAGACCTTCACGGAAGGCTGGAGAAACTGTGTGAGACATGGAATTACCAGTAAGATGGAAAAAGCAGACTAACCCGAAACATACAAGAAGGACAAATCATAAGATGTGTCGTCTTAAAAGGGCTGAAAAGCATACACTCCAAAGGGTCTGTGAGGTAACGTTCTGAAGATACTGAAATGCACATTGTGTCTTTGAAACAGATCCCGAAGGCAGAGAATCCTGCCTTAACTTTTTTTTACCCTCCTACACCCTTCAGGCAGGGATGACTCTCCAGGCTCAAGGTTACTCCCTTCTCTCCTTATTCAACTTCCTTCGCCCTCCTTGTACAGTAATCTGGAGACTGAGACTAATGCTCTGTGTGCCTCTCCTTGGCCAGGACTGCAGGGACTGCAGAATGATGACTGCTTTTGGCAGAGGTCCAGAGAGGAAAATTTATTTACTGCCTTGTCGATGTCTGGTGAGATTGGCTGCTGCCTCTCCACATCCATTATAAAGTGCACGTGCGGCTAGAGCAGAAACTTAAAAAGAGCTTTTGCTTTGGTAACCTTGCTGAAAATCCTAAAACTCCCAGGGTAAGGAATCACAATACAGGACCAGTCTGGAGGTACACCAGCTGGGGTCATGGCACAGAAGAAGGAACCCACTGCACTCTTGCTCTTTGGGGTGCTGGTATTTGAACCTTTACCAAAAAGAAACTAAGACAAAAATACAGATTTGCTTGTGTGATATTTTAAAGTAAAATGAATACCATTTGATTGATAAATTTCCTTTAGGTTTTGGTGGGGGTAACGCTGCAAAATAATATTTATTTAGCAGTTTTCAAAATACTTTTACCTTGAGCTCTCATTTTCAAGCTAATGGGAGTTGGTGATTCATCAAGAACTTTTAAAATTAAGGATCATTACTTTTGCTACATTTAAATTCAAATTACCTGGGATACTCAATTAATCAATCGTTAAACAATATTAAAACAGCCAAGGCCTGTCACACTCTTGTCTATGATGGAAGAGGATTCAAGATTCCAGCCAAACTAACAAACCACTCTAAAGGGAGAGGTGACTTAATATATTCTACCCGTGTTCTTCACTCGGCCTTTTTTGGAACGAAGAAAAGACATATGTCAGCACTGAAATGGCTGTTGCCATCTTACTCTCCCGTCTGGCTGTCACATGGCTAATTGTCCTAAAACAGCTGGATGAGGCAATAGCGACGTTCATGGCTCAGCTTAAATATGGTCAGGCAGAATGAGTAGCGCTATATGCTCTGTCCCCACAGAGCAAAATATCTTCCAAGAAAAATGTGCTTTTAATAATTTTGTAACCCTTAAGTCTTTTTCCTTTTCATATCGGTGTTTGTGCTTTTTATGATATCCCCATGTGACAGTTTTAGTTTCTTTCAGAGGTATCTACATAAACCATCTTTCTGGAAAAAAAGATACTGTTTTATTCAAGATGCTGAGCATTCTAGCTTGTGACAAGAACTAAGAACACATTATAATAATGTTTATTTGTCTAGAATTTTATAATCTGCAAATTCATCAAGTCTTTCAACTTCCTGTTGAAGGCTAATAGATGTGTATGTGAGAGCAACTTCAAAATTCTGAGAGGGTAATTTGTGAATAAATGGTCATTTCAATTCACTGGTTAAGAGGAATATTCTTAGTGCCAGAACATCCCACCTCCAGTCATTCTTAATATAGGCTGCTTAGCATATAAGCCTTAATATGTAAGATGCTTAGTTTCTACAGTGGGCGTGGGCTACATGGATTGGCTCTTCTCTGAAAGTTAAGCAGCTTATTTGCTAAATCAAATCTTTTGAATGTACAGGCTGTTATTCTAGATTCTAAAACGGCCTTTGTTAATTATATTCATATACATATTCAATCCCCCTTTTAGAGTCTTCCTAGTTACCTGCTTAACATTTTCTAGCATCAGTGATTTTCATAGGTTAATTATTCCCCATGTAATAGAGAGTGAGCTTTGTCTAGTCAAAATGTGTTACCTCGTAATTTGATTAACTTTTCTCCTCTGATTCAAAGAAAGAGAATAAAGTGAGGAGTCGTTGGTCATCTATCTAAAACTTACCTACCTATCTGTCTTCACCAGGTCTGCATATCCATAAACACAGGATGGCTCTCTGGTAGCAGAGAGATTAAAGGGAGGGACAGAAAGATCACCAATTTTACTCCTACTCTGTCCCTCCACTCTGCATGTAAAGGACAATCTGACCTTGGTGCCGCCTTCCCTGTAACATGAGAAGTAACCCAGAAAGGGCATGCTTGACTTGGCTGAAGAATTAGAGGGAATCTCAGGGAGGGACAGTGGCAGGTTTTATGTTTAGATGAGAACGGGCATCTTCCGCTGGCAGATCCTCACAGTGTAATATCCTTTTGTGCTGTTTCCTTTTCTCCAACCCTACACAAACACCTGGAAGTTGAGGAATTCTCTTGCCTTAAACACTGAATCTCTAAAAGTAGTCCATTAGTTCATAAAAGACAGGTATTTCTTGTACTCCCCTCCAAAGACTCTCTCTATAATCTATTCCCATGGCCACAGAACACCCATTCCATCTAGTTTATCTTTTCACTTATCTTTAGTCCTCTAATGTTCTTTTGTCCCTCTAATGTTTAAACTCCTTAGAGCTGGAGAGGAATTATTGTTTTTATGAAACATAGTAAGTGCTTAATAAATGTATGTGGAAATGAACTGCAAGATAAGTCTGACTTGGCAGTCAAGGCCAGCACATCTAACTACATTTTTGGCATATTCAACTGGTTGATCTGTAGATGTATTCAATTAAAATGTCCAAAATGGAACCCTTGATTCCATTTCCAAACCAGTCCCATACTGCAAATCTTTCTCAACTCAGCAGAAGTCATCATAGCCCACTGAGTTACTTAAGTTAGAAAACTTGGAGATGGCCTTTTTTTCTTCGCTTTCTCTCATGTGCCACATCCAATTTATCAAAAATTTATTTTGGTTTTAGCTTCAAAATATCACATTGAATCTGTCCATATCTCGCTATTCCCAACGCTGCCTACATAGTCTGGAAAACCAGAATCTGATATAGACTCCTGAAGTAGCCCCTGAACAATTGTTTTCTCTTCTACCTTATCTTCTTCACTCACTCACTCACCCGAGCTTTTATGGTCCCCACCATAATCAGGCCAATGGCCCCTGTCCTTCTGGAGTTCACATTCTTGTGCGGGTGAGAGAGAAAAAAGTTAGAGACGAATGATCATTATCCACAGTCTGTGGTTAAATGCTATAAAGAAAATGAAACAGCAACTCAGATAAAGAACAACAGGAACAATAGGAGAGTACTTTGATGGTTCTCATCCTTTGAGGGAGACTGCAGTGAGTAGCCTTTCTTAAACAAGGTCCATTATCATTGTCTTAGTACATGGTGAAACCTAAATTTTGGTTATTGTTGGATGGATGAATCTTACTCTCATCTTTGCTTTCTAATTTTGTCTCTCTGGTAAGTCAATTTTCATTCTTCACTGTAGAAACTAAGAATGTCAGTATTTTAACAAAATTTTTAAATGAAGAAACCAGGGTGTATGTGTGTGTGTGTGTGTGTGTGTGTGTGTGTGTGTGTGTGTGTGTGTGTGTGTGTGTGTGTGTGTGTGTGTGTTCTGTTAAGCTAAAATCAACTTGAATTTAAATCCAGCTTTTTTACACCCTGAATTACTCATTCCTTTTACTTTCTGCTTCAGGGATCAGATTCTATATTGGTTTATTTTCAATGACCGAAAATTTAGAGAAAGTTGTCAGATGGAATAGCTGAAATGTCAGTTACAATAGAGCACAGGTATTGGTTTAAAATGTGCCTTTTTGCTTATATTGCAGGTAGCTTAAAAATAAATATATCATTTAAGGTTTGAGGTTTATATATATATAAAAATATAAATATATATATATATATGTAGGTTTACATTTTGTTTCTGTGTTTTAAGATTGATAACTACCATTCAAGTGGCTTGACAGGCCCATTCTTTGCTCAAAATGCTCATCTCCTTTGAATTATAAAATCCTAAGTTCTCATCTATCTCACATTATCCATCTATATTGTAAAAAATAAGTGGAAATAATTAAATTAGTCCATGTAATGATTCTCTTTTAAATTCAGATAGCATTTTTAATTAGATGGCATAGAGAGACAGAGATACAGGTACAGAAACTATTTCCCATTGGCCATCAAATCAGGGATGTCTCCTCTCCTAATATCTCTATCTATCTATCTATCTATCTATCTATCATCTATCTTTCCTCCCTTCCCTCCCTCTTTTTTCCCTCCCTTCCTCCCTCCCTCCCTTCCTTCTTTCCTTTCTTCCTTTTTTTTCCTTCCTTTATTCCTTCTTTTCTTTCTTTCTTCCTCCCCTATTTCAAATGAGCTATTTCAAATGCATCATTCATAGAATATAGCAAACTGAAACCCTACCCTCCCTTACCTCTTATGATCTCTTCTGGCCCAGGGAATCTAGGGAAGTAGCAGAAACTCAACACAAACCATAGATGTATTTCCAATATCGACTCCCATGGAATTAAAGACATATATCCCCCACGCTCTTTTAGAATATTAGGAAGTCCTGTTTATTACTAATCCTGTCACAGCTGAGGTGGTGACAGCAACAGTAAGTCAGCATATAGATATTCTATACCTTATCAATGTACTTCCTACCAATAAGGACGTAAGTGCAAATATCTGTCACATTTTGTATATTGTGCTCGTAAACATAGAGGAATTCCAAAACAAATTTGTAAATTAGTTTTCTCAAGTATTGGAAAGGTATCAGCTTTTTTGCCATGGGACTCATAAGAATAAATCATTAGAATAACACAGAAATAGAAGGATATATTATTGAATGTCTATTCTTAGAAATAAAATTTTCCTGATAGTGTGAAATAAAACTCAGACTACAAATTACATAAAAGCATGTGCACATTCACCCATAAAAAATACAGAGTACATAAAGACTGAGCAATATGATACAAATATTAACTAAATATAAATATATATTTATGTGTGCATATATGCACACGATAAAAAGACTGAATGAAAATATAGGAAAATATTAATATTAAATCAGGGTGATGCTTTTTGAGAATTTAATTTTGAAATACTTTTCTGTGTTTGCTAAAATTTCTGTGTTGAATGTCGGATATAAGGTTTTTGAAAAGATAAACTACAACCCATATACTCTGATTAATCATAGCTAGTAATGTAAAATAAGATATATCATCTGGCTGAATCAAGAATTTGATCAAATACCTGGACTCAAACCATAACGTGCACTTACACCTTCACTTTCCTCATAGTTGGTATGTATGGATGTCATATTTCCTTGTTTTCCTGCCTTCATTTTCATCACTGAGGTGATACCAATATATTACATTTAAGAAGCAAGTCATCATTTACAACAACTGTTCATCACCGAGTTAGCAGAAGAGGCGTTCTCATCCCCATTTCCCAGATGAGGGCTTGCCTAGGATCACCCAGCCAGGGCTCGAACCTCATCTTAGAATCCAGGTCAAGCATTATTTATCTAAAACGGCCTGTGGCTAGTGGCCATACTTCTACTCATTGGCCCTTAATGGTCTCTGAAAGCAATCCATACAAGTTAGCAAATACATGTATCAAGTACTACAGCCTGGGACACTGAGAGAGAATGGAAATGCCTATTCTTTTCATATACTTAATTTTCCTAGTCTGCGATCCAGTGTTCATTCTAGAGAACAGAATACTTATATCATATAAAATTTTTAGGGTGTATCTCTGGCTTTTGATCAAATGATTAATGTAAAGGGGAAAACAGTAGAGTAGGATCCCACCAAGGGGACAGGGAATTGTTTTCTTGTTACGTGCTCGGAATGGGTCACGGCCTTACCACAATTCTTGTAGCAACCACAATAATATAGATTTCTGCTTAAATGTGTTAAAGTGATTGACATTATGGATTTCATCCAAGGGCTGTATTTGACTAGAAGTCATTGGGGGCTATCAGAAAATAGATTAAAGCAGTTAGTTAACTCATTTATAAACAAGACTTTGGGAATTGCTCAATCTTACTCACAGGGAAAGGAGATAAAAGAGGCACGATGATTACAGTCCATCTGTGACCACCAGAATGTCCAGCCGCTGGACATGCACTGCCCCGCCAAATGTCTGCCTTAAAGCTTGGTGGACAATGTACCACATTATTCAGGACTTCTTTAAACCAATACATTTTTATGTCCCTTGCTGTAATTTCAACATCCATTTCAAAGACAGAAAAAAAGAACAATTTACACCAGATCATAAAATGATATAATAGCTATTGAAAATAATGTGTTCGAAAAAGAAATATTTAAATGATGACATTAACAAAGCACAGTTAGAACTCAGTTGGTCTCCACTCTCCCCTAGAGGTTCCTAAACCCACCGACGAGGCTCTGAATTAAGAAACAGATGTGGCAAGTTCATCCTAATTATGTCTTGTTTAACTTGACCAGGAAATGTCTTGGATCAGATGTCATTTTATCTTTTTCTTTTCATGCTTTTTCTTTTAATAAATAGTGACTTCCAAATATAGAAAGGGAAACCATTACAAAAACTTGGAGTTTCGAATCCCAAAGAACAAGGTTGAGAGGATCTTTTTCCTAATGAGGGATTATAACCAGCAGGGTAGAAAGGGAAAGAGGAATCTATGAGTTTCATGGATGACATGAGCAATAAGTAGCTTAATTTCATTGTTGTTTAAGAGAGTAACTAAGAGTAAATTACCACTTGCTTATTATAAAATAAAGGATAAGTGTGTGTATATATTCATATATGTGTATACGCATACACAATATACACAGACCAACTGTAGAACTCAACTCAGCTACAAGTAAGGGTTATCACTGATTCTTTAGCTAAAAATAACTAGAAGTTATATCTTTAATAGTTTGTATAAATATATATTATAAAATGCACATCACTCTTATGGTCTAAGTGGTCGATTTAGAGAGGGGATTCAGTAATTTTAAACAAATTATGTTGTTATCTTTATAAAGCCTTAATCTAATCTATCTCTACACACACACACACACACACACACACACACACACACACACTTCTGGGTTAGTAGAGACTGCCCTGTACAGTCAAGAGTCAAGTGTCCTGAATAGTCAATAAAAAAAAACTGGCTCTCTTTACCGAATTCTATTTTAACAAGGCTTATTTCTGTCTGGGTGTGCTACGTGATACATTAACTCATTTATAAAATACTCTCTACCTGGGGTCAGGTTGTATTAGGATATACTAGAATCTCTTGATAAAGCAAGAACCAGGCAAACTCTGACATTTTTGTAGAATACTTTCAAATGTCACAAAACTTTTTGGAAAATACAGCTTTCTGCCAATTTCAAAGTAAATTATGTAGTTTGCTTTGGGTTTAACATAAAAGCCAGGTAAAATTTAGAGACATAAGTTGAGTGCTACACTGATGTTTTGTGGAAGCTTAAACTGGAAATTAAAAGAGAAATCTAGACGGCACAAAATTGTAAACATGGAAAGTCAAAACAAAATTTATACAATTTCTCTGAATACATACTCTAATGACTTCCCCCATCTACAGGCTTAGAATATGTCCTACAAGACATATGATACAATGAGAATAAAATAGAAAGTAAGAAAAAAAACTGCTCTGGAAAGAAATATAAGAGCAATGAGTTTCAGGTTTTCTGGAGAATTCTGATTGAATGACTGCACTGTATTATTTGCATGATTTATTATATAATTCAAAATGATGTAATTACATAATTTTCCAAGTTAACTGTCACCAATAAAAAATGCAAGAGTGTGGGTATCAAAACAAATTAATTGCTAATAAATTCAAATAATGAGTGGTTCTTACTGGGTATACAGTGCATACATTCCTTTGTAATCGTCAAGATGATCATGAGAATTTGGAGGAAGCACATACTTTTCTACAACTAGCTACTGATGTTATAGCTATAGCTAGTGATGGGGTATTGGAGTATCAAGATTACTCTTCTCAAGGCATTGAAATAGTGAAAACTGGTATTCAGATGAGGATCTTCTCACGACAACAAGATCTGCAGTTTAATGGTGGAAAAGTAATTGATGGACTTAATCTATGTCTCTGTAAAAGTACAACTGACAGAAAGAAAAGTTGGCAGTGGTGGCCAATAATCATTAGTAAGACCTTGGAAAATGAAAAAATCAACAAAAATATGACTCCACTCCTTCCTGGGAAGAGATGAATTCTCTTTCTTCAATCTGACTTTATATCAATTACTTCATCAAAAACATTTTTATACATTCCCCAATCACTTCTATATATACATAAGCCTTGATAGTGTATTCACAATTTGATATCAGATGCACTTTGGGCAGGAAAATAAGCAGATAAACTGTAGGAGCTCACCCTGAAGTAAGTGTCACAAGTATTTTAGTGCAGGTGGGTGCATAGTAATTAAAACTTTTAGAAAAAAGTAATTCATGCTCCAAAGACCAAAGCCACATTGTAATGCAGGAAAAGGGGCCAAAAAAAAAATGTTGCAGATATTTTTTCTAAAGTCATCAGCCCCACATGTTTTTGACTGAAGTAAGAAGAGCTAATAAAATCACTGTTTGCACATTTGGTTGTTAAACCCATTTTAGTTTTTATACCCATGGGGCTATACATAGCTCTGATCACAACACAAAACAGACAAGGAATTGAAAAGACAGGAGATGACTGTAATAACCTATAACGGAAAATAATCTGAAAGAAAGATATATATGTATGTATAGCAGAATCACTTTCTTGTGCCCCTGAAACTAACACAACATTGTAAATCAACTATACTTCAATAATAATAATAATAATAATAATAATAATAATAATAATAAAAAGACAGGAGATGAGATAACATAAATACCCCAAAACATGGAAAGGTAGTGGGGCTTGAACAACCCAGTTCATCATCTCTCTGCAAAGGTCTTTTACTTAAAGGAACAGATCTAAATGGATAGTAAGAAGACCCCTGACAAATCAACTCTGGCCATCAACATAAGTGATCTATCACAGGCACGGGGCCTTCAAAGCTTGGTGACTAAGCACCTATACAGGGGACCGTTTATAAAAGTAGGCCTTTTGTACTTAGAAAGACAATTGAAATTCATGAAAAGAGTGTAACAACTAGGATGAAAACCGAAATTGATACTATATCTTAGATTTGGGGATTATAAAAATGATCACTTTAGGATAAATTCTTTTAAAGTTCCCGTTTACCCAATGAGTGATAAATACAAAATCACAGCCTTTTAGAACTAACCAAAAATTCATATATTACTCAGTTCAATGCTCCCATTTACAGATAAGAGTGATATGTAGCGACTTTAAAAATGCCGTGAGTACCCAAGTTGCAACTTGAACTCAAATTCCTAATGCAGTGATTTTTTTTTTCAAATATTCCACATTACCTTTCTTTATTCCAAAGATATCATCAAAATATGAAAATAGGGGCTTCCCTGGTGGCGCAGTGGTTGAGAATCTGCCTGCTAATGCAGGGGACACGGGTTCGAGCCCTGGTCTGGGAGGATCCCACATGCCGCGGAGCGACTAGGCCTATGAGCCACAACTACTGAGCCTGCGCGTCTGGAGCCTGTGCTCCACAACAAGAGAGGCCACGACAGTGAGAGGCCCGCGCACCGCGATGAAGAGTGGCCCCCGCTTGCCACAACTAGAGAAAGCCCTCGCACAGAAACGAAGACCCAACACAGCAAAAATAAATAAATTAATTAATAAACTCCTACCCCCAACATCTAAAAAAAAAAAAAAAAAAGATGAAAATAAAAGTAGGTTTACAAATGTCTCAAATAAGTACATGAACTCTGTAGGTAATATCTAAAATATCTAAAACATGATATTTAAAAGGTTAAGTTGAAGGAGCTGGTTAAAATCTAATATTTTTAGGTGAAGGATAGTTGTCTTGTACCATGAATCATGCCTATGTATTACACTGAAATCAGAATATTAGGATTGGCATATCATGAATCACATAGTTTTTTCAAATTTTCACCATAGTTTTCTTCCCCAAATTTTCTCATCCTCCTTTTTTCAGTGATCGTCTCTCACTGTAGAGTCAACTCTAGATACAGATAGTCTTAAGTGTTTCAGTGAATTCTTCTTCAACCAACGAAATAATTTATGATGCTATTTAAGTACAGTTAGAATTACTTAATTTCACTATTAAATATCAAGATATTTTTATCTTTATATTTTTTCTTTATTGATTTTTCAAGAATAGTTGTAAATGGAGGAAGCTTGCACAAGCCTCTTAGATAACCTCATCCACCAGAGGGCAGACAGCAGAAGCAAGAACTACAATCCTGCAGCCTGTGGAATGAAAACCACATCCACAGAAAGATAGACAAAATGAAAAGGCAGAGGGCTATGTACCAGATGAAGGAACAAGATAAAACCCCAGAAAAACAGCTAAATGAAGTGGAGATAGGCAACCTTCCAGAAAAATAATTCAGAATAATGATAGTGAAGATGATCCCGGACCTCAGAAAAAGAATGGAGGCAAAGATTGAGAAAATGCAAGAAATGTTTAACAAAGACCTAGAAGAATTGAATTAAAGAACAAACAAACAGAGATGAACAATACAATAACTGAAATGAAAAATACACTAGAAGGAATCAATAGCAGAATAACTGAGGCAGAAGAATGGATAAGTGACCTGGAAGACAGAACGATGGAATTCACTGCCACAGAACAGAATAACGAAAAAAGAATGAAAAGAAATGAAGACAGCCTAAGAGACCTATGGGAAAACATTAAACACACCAACATGTGCATTACATGGGGCCCAAAGGAGAAGACAGAGAGAAAGGACCCGAGAAAATATTTGATGAGATTATAGATGAATATTTCCTTAACATGGGAAAGGAAATAGCCACCCAAGTTCAGGAAGCACAGAGGGTCCCAGGCAGGATAAAACCAAGGAGAAACATGCTAAGACACACAGTAATCAAACTGGCAAAAGTTAAAGATGAAGAAAAATTATTAGAAGCAACAAGGGAAAAATGACAAATAACGTAAAAGGGAACTCCCATAAGGTTAACAGCTGATTTCTCAGCAGAAACTCTACAAGCTAGAAGGGAGTGGCATGATATAAAGTGATGAAAGGGAAGGACCTACAACCAAGATTACTCTACCCAGCAAGGATCTCATTCAGATTTGACAGAGAAATCAAAAGCTTTACATATCAGCAAAAGCTAAGAGAATTCAGCACCACCAAACCAGCTCTACAACAAATGCTAAAGGAACTTCTCTAGGTTGGAAATGCAAGAGAAAAAAAGGACCTATAAAAACAAACCCAAAACAATTAAGAAAATGGTAATAGGAACGTACATATTGATAATTAGCTTAAATGTGAATGGATTAAATGCTCCAACCAAAAGACACAGGCTCACTGAATGGATAAAAAACAAGAACCATATATAAGCTGTCAACAAGGGACCCACTTCAGACCTAGGGACACATACAGACTGAAAGTGAGGGGATGGAAAAAGATGTTCCATGCAAATAGAAATCAAGAGAAACCTGGAGTAGCAATACTCATATCAGATAAAATAGACTTTAAAATAAAGAATGCTACAAGAGACAAACAAGGACACTACATAATGATCAAGGGATCAATCAAAGAAGAAGATATAACAATTGCAAATATTTATGCACCCAACATAGGAGCACCTCAATACACAAGGCAAATGCTAACAGCTGTAAAAGAGTAAATTGACAGTAACACAATAATAGTGGGGGACTTTAACACCTCACTTACACCAATGGAAAGATCATCCAGACAGAAATTAATAGGAAAAACAAGCTCTAAATGACACAATAGACCAGGTACATTTAATTGATATTTATAGGACATTACATCCGAAAACAGCAGATTACACGTTCTTCTTAAATGCACATGGAACATTCTCCAGGATAGATCACATGTTGTGTCAGAAGTCAAGCCTTGGTAAATTTAAGAAAATTGAAATCATATCAAGCATCTTTTCCGACCACAACACTAAGAGATTAGAAATCAATTACAGGGGAAAAAAAGTAAAAAACCCCCACAAACACATGGAGGCTAAACAATACATTACTAAACAACCAAGAGATTACTGAAGATATCAAAGAGGAAATCAGAAAATACCTAGAGACAAATGACAAGGAAAACACAGTGATCCAAAACCTATGAGATGCAGCAAAAGCACTTCTAAGAGGGAAGTTTACAGCTATACAAGCCTACCTCAAGGAATAAGAAAAATCTCAAATAAACAATTTAACCTTACACCGAAAGGAACTAGAGAAAGAAGAACAAAAAAATCCAAAGGTAGTAGAAGGAAAGAAATCATAAGGATCAGAGCAGAAATAAATGAAATAGAAACAAAGAAAATAGTGGCAAAGATCAATAAAACTAAAAGCTGATTCTTTTCTTTTTCTTTCTTTTTTTTTTTTTTTTTGTGGTACGCGGTCCTCTCACCACCGTGGCCTCTCCCGTCGCAGAGCACAGGCTCCGGACGCACAGGCCCAGCAGCCATGGCTCATGGGCCCAGCTGCTCCGCGGCACATGGGATCCTCCCGGACCAGGGCACAAACCCGCGTCCCCTGCATCGGCAGGCGGACTCCCAACCACTGCACCACCAGGGAAGCCCTAAAAGTTGACTCTTTGAGAAGATAAACCAAATTGATAAACTTCTAGCCAGACTCATCAAGAACAAGAGGGAGAGGACTCAAATCAGTAAAATTAGAAATGAAAAAGGAGAAGTTACAACGGACACTGCAGAAATACAAAGCCTCCTAAGAGACTACTACAAGCAACTCTATGCCTATAAAATGGGCAACCTGGAAGAAACAGACAAATTCTTAGAAAAGTATAACCTTCCAAGACTGAACCAGAAAGAAATAGAAAATATAAACAGACCAATCACAAGTAATGAAATTGAAACTGTGATTAAAAATCTTCCAACAGGGCTTCCCTGGTGGCACAGTGGTTGAGAGTCCGCCTGCTGATGCAGGGGACATGGCTTCGTGCCCCGGTCCGGGAAGATCCCACATGCCGCGGAGCGGCTGGGCCCGTGAGCCATGGCCACAGAGCCTGTGCGTCCAGAGCCTGTGCTCTGCAACGGGAGAGGCCACAACGGTGAGAGGCCCGCGTACCACAAAAAAAAAAAAAAAAAAAAAAAATCTTCCAACAAACAGAAGCCCAGGACCAGATGGCTTCACAGGTGAATTCTATCAAACATTTAGAGAAGAGCTAACACCCATCCTTCTCAAACTCTTCCAAAAAAATTGCACAGGAAGGAACACTCCCAAACTCATTCTATGAGACCGCTATCACCCTGATACCAAAACCAGACAAAGATACTACAAAAAAAGAAAATTAGAGACCAATATCATTGATGAATATAGATGTAAAAATCCTCAACAAAACACTAGCAAACAGAATCCAGCAACACATTAAAAGGACCATACACGATAATCAAGTGGGATTTATTCCAGGGATGGAAGGATTCTTCAATATACGCAAATCAATGTGATACACCACATTAACAAATTAAGGAATAAAAACTATACGATCATCTCAATAGATGCAGAAGAAGCTTTTGACAAAATTCAACACCCATTTATGATAAAAAATCTCCAGAAAATGGGCATAGAGCGAACCTACCTCAACATAATAAAGGTCATATGTGACAAATCCACAGCAAGCATTATACTCAATGGTGAAAATCTGAAGCATTTCCACTAAGATTAAGAACAAGACAAGGATGTCCACTCTTGTCACTCTTATTCAACACAGTTTGGAAGTCCTAGCTATGGCAGTCAGAGAAGAAAAAGAAATAAAAGGAATACAAATTGGAAAAAAGAAGTAAAATTGTCACTGTTTGCAGATGACATGATACTATACATAGCGAATCCTAAAGATGCTACCAGAAAACTACTAGAGCTAATCAATGAATTTGGTAGAGTAGCAGGGTACAACATTAATGCACAGAAATCTCTTGTATTCCTATATGCTAATGATGAAAAATCTCAAAGAGAAATTAAGGAAACACTCCCATTTACCACTGCAACAAAAAGAATAAAATACCTAGGAATAAACCTACCTAGGGAGACAAAAGACCTGTATACAGAAAACTATAAGACACTGATGAAAGATATTAAAGATGATACCAACAGATGGAGACATATTCCATGTTCTTGGATTGGAAGAGTCAACACTGTGAAAATGACTATACTACCCAAAGCAATCTACCGATTCAATGCAATCCCTATCAAACTACCAATGGCATTTTTCACAGAACTTGAACAAAAAAATCTCACAATTTGTATGGAAACACAAAAGACCCCAAATAGCCAAAACAATCTTGAGAAAGAAAAATGGAGCTGGAGGATTCAGGCTTCCTGACTTCAGACTATACTACAAAGCTATAGTAATCAAGACAATATGGTACTGGCACAAAAACAGAAATATAGATCAATGGCACTGGATAAGAAGCCCAGAGATAAACCCACACACCTATGGTCAATTAATCTATGATAAAGGAGGCAAGGATATAAAATAGAGAAAAGACAGTCTCTTCAATAAGTGGTGCTGGGAAAATTGGAGAGCTACATGTAAAAGAATGAAATTAGAACACTTCCTAATACCATACCCCAAAATAAACTCAAAATGGATTAAAGATCTAAATGTAAGACCAGACACTATAAAACTCTTAGAAGAAAACATAAGAAGAACTCCCTTTGACATAAATCACCCCAAGATCTTTTTTGACCCACCTCCTAGAGTAACGGAAATAAAAACAAATAAACAAATGGGACCTAATGATACTTAAAAGCTTTTGCACAGCAAAGGAAACTGTAAACAAGACAAAAAGACAACCCTCAGAATGGGAGAAAACGTTTGAAAATGAATCAATGGACAAGGGATTAATCTCCAAAATATATAAACAGCTCATACAGCTCAATATTAAAAAAACAAACAACCCAATAAAAAAATAGGCAGAAGGCCTAAATAGACACTTCTCCAAAGAAGACATACAGATGGCCAAGAGGCACATGAAAAGATGCTCAGCATCACTAATTATTAGAGAAATGTAAATCAAAACTACAATCAGCTATCACCTCACATCGGTTAGAATGGGCATCATCAAAAAAGCTACAAACAGCAAATACTGGAGAGGGTGTGGGGAAAAAGGAACCCTCTCACACGGCTGGTGGCAATGTAAATTGATTCAGCCACCATGGAGAACAGTATGGAGGTTCCTTAAAGAACTAAGAATAGAACTACCATATGACCCAGCAATCCACTATTGGGCATACACCCAGAGAAAACCATAATTCAAAAAGACATGTACCCCAATGTTCATTGCAGCACTATTTACAACAGCCAGGTCATGAAAGCAACCTAAATGTCCATCAACAGACGAATGGATAAAGAAGATGTGGTACATATATACAATGAAATATTACTCAGCCATAAACGGGCCAAAATTCGGTCATTTCTGGATTTGTGGATGGACCTACAGACTTTTACACAGAGTGAAGTAAGTCAGAAAGAGAAAAACAAATGTCATGTATTAACACATTTATGTGGGATCTAGAAAAATGGCATGGATGAACTGGTTTTCAAGGTAGAAACAGAGACACAGATGTAGAGAATAAACGTATGGACACCAAGTGGGGGGAAGCTAGGTTGGGTAGTCGTGGTGGTGGGATGAATTGGGAGATTGGGATTGACATATATACACTAATATGTATAAAACAGAGAACTAATAAGAACCTGTTATATAAATTTTTTTTAAAAAAGAATAGCTGTAAATGGCTGCTACTCTACTAAATTTTAGAGTAATTCATGGTGATTTTTCCAGATCTAAATATTAATAGGTACCCTAAGAGGCCACAGTTCCAAATAAGCTATGTAGAAACTAAAGGAAAGAGGATTTTGAGCACAATGCATGAAAGTGATTTGGAACGAAATACAGTTCCGGTAGACTGGAGATGTATCAAGAGTGTGCACTTGCAGCATTCAATGTACATGTGGACTAATTCAGCCCTAAGGTCTCACTTGGTCTATTATGTTGGAATAAACGGAGGTTTACGAGTCTCTTCCTTTTAGTTTTCTCCTGATTTATTGGGCATCTACTTCATCTCCAGTATAAAACATTTATCTCTTTCTTTCTCCCCTAAACTGAAGAGCTTCCCTAGACTGGACTGCCAGTCTCCTTTATATCTTTCTCACCATCAATTACCTGCTATATTTATACCTCCTCATATTCAGCTTTGGCTTCTAGAATGCAGACGACTAAATCCTCTTCACAGTCCTAACATCTCTTCTTCTCCCTGAAACTTTTTCTATTACTTATGCATAAGTGAACATGACAAACATTCTTGCCACTTTACCGTCTTCCTCACCTCCTAGTCCTGTTAGGGAACCAATAATATTTCACAGGTAGGATAAAGTTTCAGTGCATGACCTTGAATGTCCTTTCCTGCTCTGAAATTAAATAATTTAAATTTGTGATATCAAAACCAGTTTGAAATCCCACCCTTAGTTTGCTATCATAGGTTTATTCAACCCGCCTCTCTCATCTATACCAACTATAAATAACCATTTGTAGATCTGTGTACTTAATGCACTCATCACATACTTCTCTATACTGTTACCATATCTCATGTATATTACCCTTGTAAGTCCCTTAAGTATATAAATCATAGTTTACACTACTGTCCTTGGAGGTATCAGCAAATACACCTTATCTCTGTCTCTGTCTCTCTGTCTCTGTTTGTCTCTCTCCTTCTCTCTCTGTCTCCTATATCTTAAGCCTACTTATATCATTTGACCTTTTGTTTTTCCTGAGCAATCATAATCTGCTCTGTCCATTTTTTTCCTCTTTGAGGCCACCTCCGATCACATGTCAAAGCTATTAAGTTTTTATTATTTTTCATGAAAACATGTACTCAATTCTACCTCCTCCGTTGAACCTCCCTTGTTAAGAAATAGAGTGTAGACTCCTTATCACCCCAAACAGATACAACAAACCACACTCCTCTCTGCTAAAACATACACATAAACGCAAATACACAACTCCCTACCCCACCAGTATAAACAGAACAAAACATGTATAAATCTTTTCTTTTTAGTTTGTGCTTTCCTAGAATGGGGGGAGAAACACACTCTGGGGTTTCAAATACTCCACCCTGACAACCTGACTATTCAATAAATACCACTTCATGTCTCCGATGATAACAAAATAGCAAGTAATATTTTAAAAACATAAAAACACTGGCAAGTAAAATACTATTAAATCTATTCCATATGAAACATATTTCTAAGTCTGAAATACGTGAGTGTTCATCTGAGCAGAATCTCCAACTTTCGGAAAATTCATTTCTCTCTTACACTTCGTCTCGGCAGAGGAAGCAATTTGTCGGGAAGGTTTCTGCAGCTGCTGTGGCTTCCATACTATTTTTACTCTCCAGATAAAGAATTTCAGCCTCTAGGGCAGTCAGACTAGCACCCTCCACCCATGCTAATCTCACTTCATTATCCTTTTTCATAAAAGGTCACAACTCCTTTTATGTTACACTGCTCTGGGCACATTTTCATATATTTATTTAACTTGACACAATATAATAAATACATGACATGTTTAGAGAACTCTGTTGATTGTAGAGTAAGTGTAGGATGAAGGTCTGTTGTTCATCTGAAGATGCATACCCTACCGTAATCTCCACGGCCTAGATGGAATTTCCCATATTCATTTGGGAAAGTCTACCAGATAGGGCACTACAGTTATTTCCATTGTCTGTCTCTTTGACCCTTTCATTATCTTCCTAACTTCTTTCCTGCCACTGTTGCAGGGGCATTCATTTCCTATTTATTCCTAGCCTTAGAGTCTTTCACTGAGACAATTTATTCCACTGCTTCATAAATATTGGATATTTTATATTCCTTAAATAAACTAAGTGTAAAGATTTCCCTTCTTTTCGTCAAAAATTATAAATATTCTTAATAGGTCTGAAACCATAGGTGGGTCCAATAATGTTTACATTTGTTGGCCAAAAATTCTATCAAATAAAAATAAATAAAAAAGAAATATCTTCAGATAAAGTCATAACTGGAGAAAATAGAAAGTATTTTATAAATTAAATTACAGAGGATTAAAGTCTGCAATGGAATCTAAGCCATTAGTAAAAGCACAAAATGATAGCCATTTGGGGCAGTGGTTCTGAAATTCATTCATACCTCAAATCACCTGAGGAGCTCTATAAAATTAGGGATGTTTGGACCTCACATTTACATACACTGAATCTAACATTCAGTGGGAAGTCACAAGGAATCTTCCGTTTTAAAGGCATATAATATAATTCTAATGCATAGTGACGTTCAGCAACCGCTGGCTTAGAGAATTCTTGTGACACTGTGATTTGTCTGTGGAATATCATATCAGCAGGGAGCATCATGCAGCCCAGATGGAATGGGCAAGGGCAAAACTCTGGGAAGCTGGAGGCTACCTGTGACTGTTGGTGTCTAAGGAAGAGACAGGTATGGCCATGGAAAGAGAAAAGTGTCACTCAGATTATCTTGGGAAAAAAGGAAAATTTTTTCTATAGCCCAAACTTGCAACTTACATTAAGAGTATGCTACCAAAGTTAAAAGAAACTTACAGATACTTAAGTTCCAACTGAAGATATTAATAATGGATTGTGGCTTATTGTGCTACCACTGGAAGAACTGGCTAAGCAGGTATGATGGAGGGAGGGCCACCATGGCGGGCTTTGCTGACATCAAAACACAAGCTACTCAGCAGCAGAAGGTTGAGGAAATGCTTTTCAAACGCTTAGTGTCACTTTGAAATACACCTCTAGACCAGGTCCCTGGGGTCAGTCAACTCTTCTTGAAACAGGTGTCATCAAAGGAAGATTTGTTTTCTGCTGGAATTTCCTCATTACTAATTTTTCAACTTTGAATCAGAGCTTCCATTTACATTATGCAATTATAATGCATCAGAAAAGAAGAAATAAACCCAGAGCCTTGAAGATAAAAAAAAAAAAAAAAAAAAAAAGAAAAACAGAAAAAAAGAAAGGGAAAGAAAGGACTAATGGCTAATGGTAGAGCCAGTCCTACCCAGAATGGCAAATATGAGTAAGTTCCACAATCATTAAGAGACAACAGGAAGTCAGTAATGACATGATTACTGAACAAATAGTTGGACAGTTAGACTAGGGGAGCATGGAAGCAAATGTGTTTAAAAAGACATTTCAAATGGGACAAATTTGCTCTGTCACTGAGAGGAGCCACCAACATCTAGGTATTAAGCAAATCTGAAACGAGAGGTTTGATGGAGTTACTTAACAAATGGAACTTGAGATGGGAAGAAATTATATAAAATCAGGATTTTGCTACACTGACATTCATTCACATCCTTCAGATAATAAAAATGTATTCAATCACTACCCAATGGGAAACAGTCAAATAAAAGCTTCTTGAAATGGTGCTTGACAGAATTATGTAGGATCCTAACAACTGGGAAATTGGGATGAAAATTCTTCATCGTTTTGAGCATGTCAAGGGAAGAAAGAAAAAAAAAATCACTTGTTTTAGTACTTGTCATTAAGTACTATATACAGTAGTTAAGGATTAATAAATAAGTAGTTAACATTTATGCAATGATTCATTTCTGTTAAAATATTCATCAGCTGCTCATTTATTATTTATTATCACCCCCACAACAGAAAATGAGACAGAGTGGCCAGAATTGCCATTATTTTTTAAATGTCACTTTGATTTAGACTACCCAAATCATAAATAGTTAACTTCTGCATTGGAAAAATCATGATGATAAATTAACATTGGCCTGGCCTACTTGCACATTCCACATGAAAACGCCAGCTTCCATATTTAGAAAGACAAGGAGTACAGTGTGCTGCTTACAACTGAGACAATCATCATGATGAAAATAAATGCTCTGATCACTCAAATCCTTCTGCCACTTCTCACTCATGGGTATTTGCACCATGCCCAATTTATATCTTCCCTATCTCTCCGTGTCATAGTCAATAATTTGACTCTGCTAGCAGTCACTCAAATACATTTCTGAAAATCAAAGAGGATTGCTGAATATCCTTGTGAAATTCAGGATTTTTTTTTTTTTTTTTTTTGCTATGTCAAGAGAATGAAGGTGCTCACTGCTCCTATAATATTTGCTTAACCTGTAAGAGTTCATAGGTTTTGATTTGAGATTTTTAAAATAATGTAACTACCATTGCTAATTGTGACACTTTCAAGTTTTGTATGTTACCTGATTTAATAAGCAGCACAATACTTCAAAATCTGATGTGATATCACTGGGAATTCAAGCTAAGGTTTTAGATGAGTCCTGACAGATGTAAAGGTGTCTGGTGTGGCCTGACTCCTGACACTGTGAGCCACATGCAGGGTAGAAACAACCCTGGACTAGAAACCAGGAAGACTGTGTTCCAAACCTGGCTTGTACCTTACAGAGGATTCGGACAAGTCACTTAACCTCTTCATACCGAAGTCCTATCATGTGAAAAAAGGAAATCATAATGCCTACATAAGAGATATGCTATAAGGACTGTGCAAACCTGTTTTGTAAACCATGAATGGCCATATAAATGAAAGGAATTGTGATTTAATGCAACATTAGGGTAAATACCTTTTTAGTCAATTACAAAACTCATGATCTCCGAGACGCAGGCCTAGCTCTTATTATCACAACAATGTCTTTTCAGTGAGAACCAGGTCTTGGGAGCAAACCTGTTGACAGAACCCCTTGATGATGTAAGAACTAATGGTAATGACTCTTGTCCAGTTTCTGAGGACAGCTAGCAAGGCTTAGGCTCAGCTTTTCGTTCCCACACGGCACAGCCTCTCCAGCCCTCAGACGAATTTCTCTGAAAGTGTGTCAGAATCCTAGAGCCCAACTGCTAAAGACAGGAAGCAATTAAATATGTAAATCAAGGAAATTACACTGCACTGATGACATTCAGCTCAGGGTCTGCCCCCACCTCCTCCTCCTCGTCTCTGCTTCCCTTCCCCTCTCGGGACTGAGGCAAGTGTGAAATCTCCCTCCTCCACTCTGCTCCCTGCTAAATGTTTTTTATTCTTAACCACCCGCCCCAGGCCTTCTCATCAATTATTAATCAAGTGCCCATGAATATACATAAAAGCCTGTCTCTGGGTTTTATTAAATTAAATATATATATAACGAATGTGTTCTGTGCCATGTTGAGAAAAGATCACATGGTGGAAGAGAAGAGGAAGATGAAAGGACAAGTTTGGGGTGTTGTTTTCACCCCATTGAAGTCCTCAGCCACTGATTACATGGGCTTCTTTGTTTTGTTTTTGATTTCAAATGTGTTTCTAAATTCATATTTTAAGAAGTTTAAACTCTGGATAACGTACCACTCTGGAATCTGCTTCCTTTTGATAGATACAGTTGTTCATGTCTTGGAGGAGATAATACTGGTTAGGAAGCGACTGTACAGGTTGCTGAGATATCATTCTACTCTCCTTCTAAGATCTATCACTGTAGGCATGGTGTCCTGTGGCAGGATTGGTGATGGGAGTGAATTCATGAACACTGAACCCCATCTTCTGTACTTGGTGATGTCACTTGGTCAACTCATTCATGGTTTTCATTTCCCAGCTTTCTATTGATACTTCATTTGAGGCTTCCTTTCCAAAGAGAAATATCTTCTCACCACGAATGATGCAGAACAACATGTCTGTTAAGAGACATGGCTTTTATCTCACCACATAGGGCTTCCTTGATCCCTTTCTCTCAAATACACCCCTACCCTGTCGTACTTACCCCTCCTAACAAAATAATTTGCTTACTACTTTTTGTTTCCTGTGCCTTCTCCATCATGAACACAAGCTTAATGAAAGAAGTGATTTTGTCTTTGTTCAATGCCACTCAAAAATGTTTTTTGAATTAAAAAAATGAATGAAAAGTATAGGGACACCATTTTAAAAAATCATTCTCCTTATTACTAATGTGAGCTTCAGGGACAAACAACTCTGTATCCGAGCAAACGAAGCAGGATAGCCCCACGAGGTTTTCATTGCTTCCACCAGTGTTCCATCTCTCTCCTGTGTTCTACAGGTGGGTATACAGCACATGGCCAGCTGACCCTGATGCAAAAAAACCTCTCTCTCTCTCTCTCTCTCTATATATATATATATATATATATAGACACACATATATATATATATATATATATATTTTTTTTTTTTTCAGTACGAGGGCTTCTCACTGTTGTGGCCTCTCCCGTCGCGGAGCACAGGCTCCGGACACGCAGGCTCAGCGGCCATGGATCACGGGCCCAGCCGCTCCGCGGCATGTGGGATCTTGCCAGACCGGGGCACGAACCCGTGTCCCCTGCGTTGGCAGGCGGACTCTCAACCACTGTGCCACCAGGGAAGCCCTCAATATATTTTTATATTAAAAAGTATGTGTCCTAATTAAAGGGTACTTGGAAGTGGGATTTTTACCATGTTTTGCTGATTGCTTACTTGCTCTTACCCATATTGTAGCCGTATAGAACAAAATACAAATGTATTTAGCCACATGCAGGTGAAAAATGGTTGAGGCTTGTGTCGTCTGTTCTTTATTCGCATCATAGGACACTGGCCTCCCACACATCTTCCAGTTTTCCTGTCTCTCATGTCTTGGCATCCTAGGCATTTAGCATCTGTAAGCCTCAAGTATTTTTTACCATAGATAAAAAAATATGTTCCAATTAGATGAACTCCAAGAATTAATCAAAAATGAAATTAAATCAATAGGAGCAACTCAAAAAAAATAACAAAGAATTATTTTATTATTTCCTTGCTCACAACACTCAGTTTCTTATTTGTCATTAAACTTAATGTCAAATCAGTGGTTAACATGTTTAGTTTGGGATTTTCTACTCTGTTCTACTATTTATTCTCCTTCCTAAAGAATCTCAAATTCAACTTACAGAATAGTGTGTTCACCTAACGTTATTGAAAAAATCTAATTTTATAGAGTGCCATTTAAACAGAAATGCCAATTTTCAGTAATAAGGGTCACTATAATAGTGTTTAATGTCTCACTGACTTTTTACCAGCTAAAATACCCTTTAAACATATACGCTTCTTTTATTTCAAATTCAAAAATGGATCATTACACTTTGATGAGCATTCCATCACACCAGACGCTGTAGTTAAATTTTCCTGTTTAACAGTTTATCACCGCTTTCGTGAACTCTCCTGATGCGTTCATTCAGTGCACAGCTATTGTGAAAACAAATAGCAATGGCTACGAAGCTCTAATGTAGGTGCTATTCAGGGTATGAAGTTGCACAAGCTCTCAAGGGTTGATGATCTAGGAAAACCAATGGGATCTGTAGACAAATAGCTATACCACAAAGTAGAATGGTTCTAGCACCATGGAGCAATGCAAAGAAAGTACCATCAGAGGCCCAGGGAAGAAGAGATCCCTTCTGGCTCAAGTGATCAGGAGGGTAACAGGGAAGATGTGAGGAAGGCCTCAGAGGATGTGAAAGGATATCAAGAGGGGTAACTGTAGGCCGGGCCACCTAAAGCACACACTCTTTTTATGATGTCTTGGATATTATGAGTGGGAGGAATGGGAAAGGCAGATAAGAAAATGTCTCACACATCTTCCTGTCTTCCTGACTCTACCATGAGGGGTCAAAGAAATGAAGAGAAAAAGAATGATGAGAAGGTGATGGGGACATAGAGGAAGTAAGATTATTGATACCACAAACATCATAAAATCTTCTCTCTCATGGTTTCAAGAGGGTCTGGACTAGATCCCAGGGACTGAACTTGTCCCAAGGCTCCTATGAAGAACACTATAGTCCTCCAAAGAACAATTCAACAGTCTCCTAAGACTGAGATTAAGCAATGCACAGGTCAGAAGGCTCTCGCAGTTTTCTTAGAGTAATTGCCAATTGGGTTCTTAAAGAAAAACCTTTCTTTCCCTATATGACCTGTGCCCCAACTCTGTATGTACGTTTATGGGTGGTGTGTGTGTGTGTTTATGTGTCTAAAAATAATTCTGCTTCACAGCTACATATGTATACCAACACATATCACATTTTAGGGAGTAGATAGCTTTAGGTAATCGGAATACATTAAATAAATCAAACTTATGAATAAATCATTGCCAATTGCTTGGGGATTATCGTGCACACATGGAACTGGTCTGACCCCTGAATGTGAGACTTGTCATCAGCAATGGAAATGTGCCTGAAAACAGGAGGATGGCGTAGCAACACAGAGCACTGTGAGAAATGAGGCAAAAGGGCTTTGAACATGCAGTTGCCCCAAGCAGTCAAGAGAGATGATATTTCAATCTGACATAATGGAAGTCCCTAGAGAGATCCATTTTTCATTCTGACATGACTAAGATAATAAGTCAAAAGTTAAAATACGTAGTATGAAGCCCAACACAAAGAAAACTATTTTTACTTCAGGAACAGCAGAGTACACCCTGGTCCCTGTTGGCTTGAATGGACATTCTTTTCCTTATAGAAGCACCCCAGTGACTTTATCTCAAAAGAACAGTTTTTAAGAGTAGAACTCATTGAAAAAGTCAAGAAAAAGTCCTGTGTGAAATTTGATTCTTTCTGGATACCCTGAGATAACCCAAGCTTTCAGAAATTGTTTTTAAGGAATAATAATGATGATGATTAAAAAATTAAATAAACAAATCCTCTGTGGTGAGATGGGAAGATCCTTATCCTAATGTTGGATTTCACATTTTGCATTCTTTTTGCAGGCCAGCAGATAGGTAAATTGTAATTGATATTAACTAAGTAAAGTTTTAGTAGACCAAATTTGGGATCTAATTTTATTTTGATATGCATGAGCCACATATAAAAGCTAGTAAAATGAAAATGTTAAGTCATAATAAATTTCATTTTATAGTATTTATTTTACTGAGACCAATCTTGAATTATATACTGTTGGAAATGCAGAGAAAAAGGGAGACTAAAAATAGGAAAGGTATTATGGATATAACGATAAATGGGATATTTTAAAAGAATTTTTAGAAAACAAAAGCATTCAAGCTCCGGGCTCTAGTCTTATCTGACCTGTCTGGATTGAAGCCAGATTCATGAAAATCATTTTGAACGATGCCACTGCCTATCACACTGCGTATTGTGGTTTAAGGGTTACTGGGTCTCCCCTCTTAGGAAAATTGATCTTAGTACGGTAATATAATAAAGGTTTCCAAAAACACCCTACAAAAAAGGAAAATTATTATGAATTTCCTAATCCCAAGTGCTCTGAGAGGCAGGAAGGAACCAGCATAACCCTCTATAAGTAACTCCCTAAATCAGCACCCTCTGCAGACATTTCTGAGTTTTCACTTTTTCCCTGAGACCCAACTTAGATTAAACTAACCATCTTACGTTCTTCTCCAACATGTAACTTCTGGAACAAAGTTCTCCAGCTGGGTGTTTATCAAGACACTTATCAGACAGATAAGGACAGATATATCCTACTGCATATTAACTCCAGAATTTTCTACGTAAGCTTTCAAAACCTCTTCAACAACATATTTACTGTTTACCAATCACATCTCCCATTACAGTTCAACATGCTTTCTCTAGACCACCTGAAATTATTGTTCTTTTTTTGTACAAGATTCATCGGTTCCCACCCCTCTTTTTCCATTCTTGCTCATCTTCACCCCTCATGGTTTTTTTCTCCTTTCTGCTACAATATGCCCTTCTTCCTATGCGGAACTCAGCTTTAAGTTCAGGTCAATGAGGAAATCTTGCCCTATACAATGCCTGATTCTCCAGCTGTTCCCAATTTTGAGCTTCTAAACACTCATTCCCTTCTTTGTTGAAGCACAAATTGGTATGGGATTTCATGTGTCCTTAAGTTTTTATTTAACTTTCTTTTGTTGAACACCCTTGCAGTTCCCTTTTGTTTTGTACCATCCATGTGTTCTGCAAGTGTGTGGATACTCAGTATCTAATAGAGTGAAGACAGAGAGTAACACGACATAATGCTCCCACTCTCTACCGCTGTCTAGGAACTTGCAATCATCTCTATTATAGCTATATTTGCCTAAGAATGGAACAGAATATATTGGTTCATTCAGCACTTCGTTGATGAATCATTCAGTCATTTCTCTATTCTTGCTGAGTTTTTGTTTTCTTTTTTTCCTCTATGGATCCAGAAGCTATAGGGTTTGTCTGAGGCTCTGCATCACAGATTTCTTAAGGCTTTCTCTCCAGGTAATCAGGTTTTCCATTACCTTGCTCTGCCACTACTAGACTTTAGCTAACACAAAAATCTCTTTTGGGATCCAGCCAATAATCCTCTGTATTCTTAGTTTTTAAAGGGTCTTTCTGTGAGAAAAAGGGAGAAATAAGGCAGGTGGCTGAACAGGAATTTGTACTAGACAGGGTCAGAATGGAGGAAAGGAATGCCTCCCTCTGTCCCCTCTAGACATGGAGAGATCATGTCAAGTCTGTGATATGAGGGTGAAAGACTGACAGAGTCTGGGTTCTATTCAATTTAACAAAGGACAGAAAAACAAAGATTTTCCTCCACTGTGAGTGAGAGGAAATCCCTTCTTTTCTATCCTGTAACTTATTCCTACTTACTGAAAAAATAAGTAATAAGTACCCAATATGTTCCAGGATCTAGATCCCAAAAGACAAACAGCTAAACTTCCTCTCTTTGGACACTGCTTAAATGGTGAGCAGCTAATGACTTCAGTGACATTAGGGTGAATGTAACTACCTGGGGTCATTTCATCTTCACCCTATGTCCCCTCAGACTCAAGTCCAAAGATGGCTCACAAACATAGTTAGTATATACCTCCCCCACTCCAAATGATATCTCCCTGCTCCTTTCCACTTCTCCCTCTGCCCCCAAAACACATACTTCTCAAAGACAAAGAATAGAGAATCCTCATTAAATTGCACAATTACAGGCCTGACTTGACCACAAAGCTACTACTTGGGAATCTACGTAGGGTAAACACTTTAGCTCTCGTTATTTTTTCCCAATTACTGAATTTTCCCTTTCACAATAATTTCTTTTGAAATTATTTATAAAGGGCCAACTCCATAGACTATCATCTCTCCCTGCATAATACCTAAGAGATTTCTTGACTTGCTTTAAATTGCAAGTTGTCCAGGAGCAAAAGGAGGAGGGCAGTAAGGATTGGCATGGAAGAATCCTAGAGACAATGGATTTCTGTGTGGTCTCAGTTAAGTGTTAACGGTCACTCCTGCCACCCTGCACCTTTCACACCAGTGAAAGAAGATACTCATTTGTAAAATGTCTGCAGAGCTTCAGACCAATGCTATGGAGACTTAAGTAAACCCTGTTTCCTATCTGAAGTTGTGTCCACTGCAACTGATTGCTTTCTGATGGCTAGAGGATGTTGCCTCTGCTAACAGCAAAAAGTGTTGTTTTCTGCTGTGCAGAAGTGCAGATCACAGAATCTGAGGTCTAGAAAGGGACTATGTATAAATCTCTTCTTAGAGATGGACACACAGAGGCCCTGAGAGACACCTTTGAGTATGATTTTCCCAGTACCTCCCACTTACCCCCAGGACTCTCATGCCCTGCCTGGTGGTACATAGCTCTTCCTCTCACACAATAAAACCCACAATTTGTCTTGTAGGCACCACTAACTCTCCAGATTCATGGGTCATTATTGGGTCCCAAACCCAACTTAGAGAAATATTACCATAAGGCCATGGCTCAGCAGGTCAATGTCTTTTGAACTACTCTACCAGGCAGCTATTTCCAGAGGCTTTTTTCTGTATCTGCAAATCATTTTTCAGATGCTCTCATCTGTCATGGAACTCACTACCTCCTTACTGTGGGCTTGTTTTCAGATACATTCATATTTCCCTGTGATTCCATGCTATTAAATCCTTAAAAATACATAATTGGCCCATGGAAAAGGATTGTGCTAACTTTAACAGCTCTCTGTCACTCCTTGTCCCTCCTATCTTAATTCCATTTATTTTATTTATGAAACACTGTTATTAGCCTCCAGGGCTTTCATGACATGATAACCCCTTAATAAGAATTTCACATTCCATACTTTCCATCACTCTCATTTCATAAGAGTGAAATAAAGCTGTAGAAACGGTGAAGCAGCATGGCCCAATCTTCCTGTGTTCACATTTTGGAATCTGACAGGCTCCTGGGGCAGCCACATTAGCCATTAGACCTTGGGTCATTTTGCCCTCAGAATTTCATTATTTGTGAACAAGAATGACTTCACCTCCTAGAATTCTTGGGACAATAATGTGCAAAAAGCATGAACACAGATCTTGCCCCAAGTTAGTTAAATTCATTATCAATAGTCTCCCTCCCTCATTCAAATGAACACTTCAGGATTTCCCTGGTGGCACAGTGGTTAAGAATCCACCTGCCAATGCAGGGGACATGGGTTCGAGCCCTGGTCCAGGAAGATCCCACATGCCGTGGAGCAACTAAGCCCATGCGCCACAACTACTGAGCCTGCGCCCTAGAGCCCACGTGCCACAAGTACTGAAGCCGGCATGCTTAGGGCCCATGCTCTGCAACAAGAAAAGCCACCGCAATGAGAAGCCCGCGCACCACAATGAAGAGGAGCCCCCGCTCGCTGCTACTAGAGAAAGCCTGCGCACAGCAACTAAGGCCCAAAGCAGCAAAAAATAAATTAATTAATTAATTTAAAAAATAGAATAAATAAGATTAAAAGAAAAATGAACACTTGAAACAATGTTCAAAGTAACTAGTGAGTGATAAACAAAGGCAAATAAAAATACCTGTGAATACGTTTTCAATCATCAGCTTGGGAAATATTACGAAAAATTCTAAGGGAGTTCTACAGTCTAGTGAAACAGGTATTCTTATATTCTACCTGGTGGGATTCCTTCGGCATACACTGTGTTCTCTTGTTTGTGTGCGTGTGGGTTTACATTGTCCTTCTTCTCTGTATCTAAATCCCACATTAATCATGCCATTGCTTTCTTTTTAAATATTATTGCTTATATATACATATAAACACATATACATATAAATTACATATAAACAGAGAACAAATTTTTAGTTATTTTCTTTTTTTAAAATCAATATCTCAGGTATTTATTATTTTTAAAAACTGTGCAAAGTCTATAGATACATTGGTAATGATACTACAGTGTTAAACAGTATGATTACCTGTAGATTTTTCAAAACCTTGAAAACATTTTCCTGCTAATTCTCAGGCCATGTACTTTGAACAATTAACATATGCTTTTTACAAGACAACGCTAGAGTATTTTATGTCCCAATCCTTAGAATTGCAACATAAAACCTAATACTTTTTTTTAACATCTTTATTGGAGTATGATAGCTTTACAGTGGTGTGTTAGTTTCTGCTGTATAACAAAGTGAATCAGCTATACATGTACATATATCCCCATATCTCCTCCCTCTTCCGTCTCCCTCCCACCCACCCTACCCCACCCCTCTAGGTGGTCACAAAGCACGAAGTTGATCTCCCTGTGCTATGCAGATGCTTCCCACGAGCTATCTATTTTACATTTGGTAGTGTATACATATACATGGCACTCTCTCACTTCATCCCAGCTTCACCTTCCCACTTCCCCATGTCCTCAAGTCCATTCTCTACGTCTGTGTCTTTATTCCTGTCCTGCACCAAGGTTGTTCAGAACCAATTTTTTTTCTTTTTTTTTTAGATTCCATATATATTTGTTAGCATAACGGTATTTGTTTTTCTCTTTCTGACTTACTTCACTCTGTATGACGGACTCTACTTCCATCCACCTCACTACAAATAACTGAATTTCGTTTCTTTTTATGGCTGAGTGATATTCCATTGTATCTATATGCCACATCTTCTTTATCCATTCATCTGTCGATGGACATGTAGCTTGGTTCCATGTCCTGGCTATTGTAAATAGAGCTGCAGGGAACATTGTGATACATGACTTTTTTGAATTATGGTTTTCTCAGGGTATATGCCCAGTAGTGGGATTGCTGGGTCATATGCTAGTTCTATTTTTAGCTTTTAAGGAACCTCCATACTGTTCTCCATAGTGGCTGTATCAATTTACAATCCCACTAACAGTGCAAAAGGGTTCCCTTTTCTCCACACTCTCTCCAGCATTTATTGTTTGTAGATTTTATGATTGTGGCCATTCTGACTGGTGTGAGGTGATACCTCATTGTAGTGTTGTTTTTTTTTTTAACTTTGCTGCAGCTTTACTTTTATTTTTTTGAATTTTATTTTTTTATACAGCAGGTTCTTATTAGTTATCCATTTTATACATATTAGTGTATACATGTCAATCCCAATCTCACAATTCATCCCACCACGACACCCCCTGCCACCATTTTCCCCACTTGGTGTCCATACATTTGTTCTCTACATCTGTGTCTCTATTTCTGCCCTACAAACTGGTTCATCTGTACCATTTTTCTAGGTTCCACATATATGCATTAATATACGATATTTGTTTTTCTCTTTCTGCCTTACTTCACAGTGTATGACAGTCTCAAGATCCATCCATGTCTCTAAAATCACCCAATTTCATTCCTTTTTATGGCTGAGAATATTCTGTTGTGTATATGTATCACATCTTCTTTATCCATTCATCTGTCTATGGACACTTAGGTTGCTTCCATGTCCTGGCTATTGGAAATAGAGCTGCAACGAACAAGGCGGTACATGACTCTTTTTTGAATTACGGTTTTCTAAGGGTATATGCCCAAGAGTGGGATTGCTGGGTCGTATGGTAATTCGATTTTTAGTTTTTTAAGGAACCTCCATACTGTTCTCCATGGTGGCGGTATCAATTTACATTCCCACCAACAGTGCAGGAGGGTCCCCTTTTCTCCACACCATCTCCAGCATTTACTGATTGTAGATTTTTCGATGATGGCCATTTGGACCACTGTCAGGTGACACCTCATTGTAGTTTTGATTTGCATTTCTTTAATGATTAGTGATGTTGAGCATACGTTCATGTGGTGGTTGGCAATCTGTATAGCTTCTTTGGAGAAATGTCTATTTAGGTCTTCTGCCCATTTTTGGATTGGGTTGTTTTTTTGATATTGAGCTGCATGAGATGCTTGTATATTTTGGAGATTAAACCTTTGTCAGTTGCTTCATTTGTAAATATTTTCTCCCATTCTGAGGGTTGTCTTTTTGTCTTGTTAATGGTTTCCTTTGCTGTGCAAAAGCATTTAAATTTCATTAGGTCCCATTTGTTTATTTTTGTTTTTATTTCCATTTCTCTAGGAGGTGGGTCAAAAAGGATCCTGCTGTGATTTATGTCATAGAGTGCTCTGTGTTTTCCTCTAAGAGTTTTACAGAGTCTGGCCTTACATTTAGGTCTTTAATCCATTTTGAGTTTATTTTTGGGTATGGAGTGTTTAGGGAGTGTTCCAATGCCATTCTTTTACATGCAGCTGCCCAGTTTTCACAGCACCACTTACTGAAGAGGCTGTCCTTTCTCCACTGTATATTCCTGCTTCCTTTATCAAAAATAAGGTGACCGTATTGTGTTGGTTTATCTCTGGGCTTTCAATCCTGTTACACTGATCTATATTTCTGTGTTTGTGCCATTACCATACTGTCTTGATTACTGTAGCTTTGTAGTATAGTCTAAAGTCCGGGAGCCTGATTCCTCCAGCTCCGTTTTTTTTTTTTTTTCCAAGATTCCTTTGGCTATTTGGGGTCTTTTGTATTTCCATACAAATTGTGAATTTTTTTGTTTTAGTTCTGTGAAAAATGCCATTGGTAGTTTGATAGGGATTGCATTGAATCTGCAGACTGCTTTGGGTAGTACAGTCATTTTCACAATGCTGATTCTTCCAATCCAAGAACATGGTATATCTCTCCATCCATTTGTATCATCTTTAATTTCTTTCATCAGTGTCTTATACTTTTCTGCATATAGGTCTTTTGTCTCCTTAGGTAGGTTTATTCCTAGGTATTTTATTCTTTTTTGTTACAATGGTAAATGGGAGTGCTTCCTTAATTTCTCTTTCAGATTTTTCATCATTAGTCTATAGGAGAGCAAGAGATTTCTGTGTATTAATTTTGTATCCTGCTACTTTACCAAATTCATTGTTTAGTTCTACCAGTTTTCTGGTAGCATCGTTAGGATGCTGAACGTATAGTATCATATTATCTCCAAAGAGTGACAGCTTTACTTCTTCTTTGCTGATTTGGATTCCTTTTCTTTCTTTTTCTTCTCTAATTGCTGTGGCTAAAACTTCGAAAACTATGTTGAATAACAGAGGTGAGAGTGGACAACCTTGTCTTGTTCCTGATCTTAGAGGAAATGCTTTCAGTTTTCCACCATTGAGAACGATGTTTGCTGTGGGTTTCTCATATATGGCCTTTATTTTATTTTATTTTTTTTAACATCTTTATTGGAGTATAATTGCTTTACAATGGTATGTTAGTTTCAGCTTCACAACAAAATGAATCAGTTATATATATACATATATTCCCATATCTCTTCCCGCTTGCATCTCCCTCCCTCCCACCCTCCCTATCCCACCCCTCCAGGCAGTCACAAAGCACCGAGCTGATCTCCCTGTGCTATGCGGCTGCTTCCCACTAGCTATCTACCTTACGTTTGGTAGTGTATATATGTCCATGCCTCTTTATCGCTTTGTCACCGTTTACCTTTTCCCCTCCCCATAGCCTCAAGTCCATTCTCTAGTAAGTCTGTGTCTTTATTCCTGTTTCACCCCTAGGTTTTTCATGACATTTTTTTTTTAAATTCCATATATATGTGTTAGCATACGGTATTTGTGTCTCTCTTTCTGACTTACTTCACTTTGTATGACAGACTCTAGGTCTATCCACCTCATTACAAACAGCTCAATTTCGTCTCTTTTTATGGCTGAGTAATATTCCATTGTATATATGTGCCATATCTTCTTTATCCATTCATCCGATGATGGACACTTAGGTTGTTTCCATCTCTGGGCTATTGTAAATAGAGCTGCAATGAACATTTTGGTACATGACTCTTTTTGAATTATGGTTTTCTCAGGGTATATGCCCAGTAGTGGGATTGCTGGGTCATATGGTAGTTCTATTTGTAGCTTTTTAAGGAACCTCCATACTGTTCTCCACAGTGGCTGTATCAATTTACATTCCCACCAACAGTGTAAGAGGGTTCCCTTTTCTCCACACCCTCTCCAGCATTTATTGTTTCTAGATTTTTTGATGATGGCCATTCTGACTGGTGTGAGATGATATCTCATTGTAGTTTTGATTTGCATTTCTCTAATGATTAGTGATGTGGAACATTCTTTCATGTGTTTGTTGGCACTCTGTATATCTTCTTTGGAGAAATGTCTATTTAGGTCTTCTGCCCATTTTTGGATTGGGTTGTTTGTTTTTCTGTTATTAAGCTGCATGAGCTGCTTATAAATTTTGGAGATTAATCCTTTGTCAGTTGCTTCATTTGCAAATATTTTCTCCCATTCTGAGGGTTGTCTTTTGGTCTTCTTTATGGTTTCCTTTGCTGCAGAAAAGCTTTATGTTTCATTAGGTCCCATTTGTTTACTTTTGTTTTTATTTCCATTTCTCTAGGAGGTGGGTCAAAAAGGACCTTGCTGTGATTTATGTCATAGAGTGTTCTGCCTATGTTTTCCTCTAAGAGTTTGATAGTTTCTGGCCTTACATTTAGGTCTTTAATCCATTTTGAGCTTATTTTTGTGTATGGTGTTAGGGAGTGATCTAATCTCATACTTTTACATGTAGCTGTCCAGTTTTCCCAGCATCACTTATTGAAGAGGCTGTCCTTTCTCCACTGTACATTTCTGCCTCCTTTGTCAAAGATAAGGTGACCATATGTGCGTGGGTTTATCTCTGGGCTTTCTATCCTGTTCCATTGATCTATCTTTCTGTTTTTGTGCCAGTACCATACTGTCTTGATAACTGTAGCTTTGTAGTATAGTCTGAAGTCAGGGAGCCTGATTCCTCTAGTTCCTTCTTTCGTTCTCAAGATTGCTTTGGCTATTCGGGGTCTTTTGTGTTTCCATACAAATTGCAAAATTTTTTGTTCTAGTTCTGTGAAAAATACCAGTGGTAGTTTGATAGGGATTGCATTGAATCTGTAGATTGCTTTGGTTAGTAGAGTCATTTTCACAATGTTGATTCTTCCAATCCAAGAACATGGTATATCTCTCCATCTGTTTGTATCATCTTTAATTTCTTTCATCAGTGTCTTATATTTTCTGCATACAGGTCTTTTGTCTCCCTAGGTAGGTTTATTCCTAGATATTTAATTCTTTTTGTTGCAATGGTAAATGGGAGTGTTTTCTTGATTTCACTTTCGGTTTTCATCATTAGTGTATAGGAATGCCAGAGATTTCTGTGCATTAATTTTGTATCCTGCCACTTTACCAAATTCATTGATTAGCTCTAGTAGTTTTCTGGTAGCATCTTTAGGGTTCTCTATGTATAGGATCATGTCATCTGCAAACAGTGACAGCTTTACTTCTTCTTTTCCGATTTGGATTCCTTTTATTTCCTTTTCTTCTCTGATTGCTGTGGCTAAAACTTCCAAAACTATGTTGAATAAGAGTGGTGAGAGTGGGCAACCTTGTCTTGTTCCTGATCTTAGTGGAAATGCTTTCAGTTTTTCACCATTGAGGATGATGTTTGCTGTGGGCTTGTCATATATGGCCTTTATTATGTTGAGGAAAGTTCCCTCTATGCCTACTTTCTGCAGGGTTTTTATCATAAATGGGTGTTGAATTTTGTCAAAAGCTTTCTCTGCATCTATTGAGATGATCATATGGTTTTTCTCCTTCAGTTTGTTAATATGGTTTATCACATTGATAGATTTGCGTATATTGAAGAATCCTTGCATTCCTGGAATAAACCCCACTTGATCATGGTGTATGATCCTTTTAATGTGCTGTTGGATTCTGTTTGCTAGTATTTTGTTGAGGATTTTTGCATCTATGTTCATCAGTGATATTGGCCTGTAGTTTTCTTTCTTTGTGACATCCTTGTCTGGTTTTGGTATCAAGGTGATGGTGGCCTCGTAGAAGGAGTTTGGGAGTGGTCCTCCCTCTGCTATATTTTGGAAGAGTTTGAGAAGGATAGGTGTTAGCTCTTCTCTAAATGTTTGATAGAATTCGCCTGTGAAGCCATCTGGTCCTGGGCTTTTCTTTGTTGGAAGATTTTTAATCACAGTTTGAATTTCAGTGCTTGTGATTGGTCTGTTCATCTTTTCTATTTCTTCCTGATTCAGTCTTGGCAGGTTGTGCATTTCTAAGAATTTGTCCATTTCTTCCAGATTGTCCATTATTGGCATAGAGTTGCTTGTAGTAATCTCTCATGATCTCTTTTATTTCTGCAGTGTCCGTTGTAACCTCTCCTTTTTCATTTCTAATTCTATTGATTTGAGTCTTCTCCCTTTTTTTCTTGATGAGTCTGGCTAGTGGTTTATCTATTTTGTTTATCTTCTCAAAGAACCAGCTTTTAGTTTTATTGATCTTTGCTATTGTTTCCTTCATTTCTTTTTCATTTATTTCTGATCTGATTTTTATGATTTCTTTCCTTCTGCTAGCTTTGGGGTTTTTTTGTTCTTCTTTCTCTAATTGCTTGAGGTGCAAGGTTAGGTTGTTTATTCGAGATGTTTCCTGCTTCTTAAGGTGGGCTTGTATTGCTATAAACTTCCCCCTTAGAACTGCTTTTGCTGCATCCCACAGGTTTTGGGTCGTTGTGTCTCCATTGTCATTTGTTTCTAGGTATTTTTTGATTTCCTCTTTGATTTCTTCAGTGATCACTTCATTATTAAGTAGTGTATTGTTTAGCCTCCATGTGTTTGTATTTTTTACAGATCTTTTCCTGTAATTGATATCTAGTCTCATGGCGTTGTGGTCAGAAAAGATACTTGATACAATTTCAATTTTCTTAAATTTACCAAGGCTTGATTTGTGACCCAAGATATGATCTATCCTGGAGAATGTTCCATGAGCACTTGAGAAAAATGTGTATTCTGTTGTTTTTGGATGGAATGTCCTATAAATATCAATTAACTCCATCTCATTTAATGTATCATTTAAAGCTTGTGTTTCCTTATTTATTTTCATTTTGGATGATCTGTCCATTGGTGAAAGTGGGGTGTTAAAGTCCCCTACTATGAATGTGTTACTGTCGATTTCCCCTTTTATGGTTGTCAGTATTTGCCTTATATACTGAGGTGCACCTATGTTGGGTGCATAAATATTTACAATTGTTATATCTTCCTCTTGGATCGATCCCTTGATCATTATGTAGTGTCCTTCTTTGTCTCTTCTAATAGTCTTTGTTTTAAAGTCTATTTTGTCTGATATGAGAATTGCTACTCCAGCTTTCTTTTGGTTTCCACTTGCATGAAATACCTTTTTCCATCCCCTTACTTTCAGTCTGTATGTGTCTCTAGGTCTGAAGTGGGTCTCTTGTAGACAGCAAATATATGGGTCTTGTTTTTGTATCCATTCAGCCAATCTGTGTCTTTTGGTGGGAGCATTTAGTCCATTTACATTTAAGGTAATTATCGATATGTGTGTTCCTATTCCCATTTTCTTAATTGTTTTGGGTTCGTTATTGTAGGTCCTTTCCTTCTTTTGTGTTTCTTGCCTAGAGAAGTTCCTTTAGCAGTTGTTGTAGAGCTGGTTTGGTGGTGCTGAACTCTCTCAGCTTTTGCTTGTCTGTAAAGGTTTTAATTTCTCCATCAAATCTGAATGAGATCCTTGCTGGGTAGAGTAATCTTGGTTGCAGGTTTTTCTCCTTCAACACTTTCAATATGTCCTGCCACTCCCTTCTGGCTTGCAGAGTTTCTGCTGAAAGATCAGCTGTTAACCTTATGGGGATTCCCTTGTGTGTTATTTGTTGTTTTTCCCTTGCTGCTTTTAATATGTTTTCTTTGTATTTAATTTTTGACAGTTTGATTAATATGTGTCTTGGCGTATTTCTCCTTGGATTTATCCTGTATGGGACTCTCTGTGCTTCCTGGACTTGATTAACTATTTCCTTTCCCATATTAGGGAAGTTTTCAACTATAATCTCTTCAAATATTTTCTCAGTCCCTTTCTTTTTCTCTTCTTCTTCTGGTACCCCTATAATTCGAATGTTGGTGCGTTTAATGTTGTCCCAGAGGTCTCTGAGACTGTCCTCAGTTCTTTTCATTCTTTTTTCTTTATTCTGCTCTGCAGTAGTTATTTCCACTATTTTATCTTCCAGGTCACTTATCCGTTCTTCTGCCTCAGTTATTCTGCTATTGATCCCATCTAGAGTACTTTTAATTTCATTTATTGTGTTGTTCATCGTTGCTTGTTTCATCTTTAGTTCTTCTAGGTCCTTGTTAACTGATTCTTGCAATTTGTCCATTCTATTGTCCATTCTATCTCCAAGATTTCGGATCAACCTTACTATCATTATTCTGAATTCTTTTTCAGGTAGACTGCCTATTTCCTCTTCATTTGTTAGGTCTGGTGGGTTTTTATCTTGCTCCTTCATCTGCTGTGTGTTTTTCTGTCTTTTCATTTTGCTTATCTTACTGTGTTTGGGGTCTCCTTTTTTTTTTTTTTTTGCAGGCTGAAGGTTCGTAGTTCCTGTTGTTTTTTGTGTCTGTCCCCAGTGGCTAAGGTTGGTTCAGTGGGTTGTGTAGGCTTCCTGGTGGATGGTACTAGTGCCTGTGTTCTGGTGGATGAGGCTGGATCTTGTCTTTCTGGTGGGCAGGTCCACGTCTGGTGGTGTGTTTTGGGGTGTCTGTAGACTTATTATGATTTTGGGCAGCCCCTCTGCTAATGGGTGGGGTTGTGTTCCTGTCTTGCTAGTTGTTTGGCATAGGATGTCCAGCACTGTAGCTTGCTGGTCGTTGAGTGAAGCTGGGTGCTGGCGTTGAGATGGAGATCTCTCGGAGATTTTTGCGGTTTGATATTATGTGCAGCTGGGAGGCCTCTTGTGGACCAGTGTCCTGAAGTTGGCTCTCCCACCTCAGAGGCACAGCACTGAGTCCTGGCTGCAGCACCAAGAGCCTTTCATCCACAGGGCTCCTTAATTTGGGATGATTCGTTGTCTATTCAGGTATTCCACAGATGCAGGGTATATCAAGTTGATTGTGGAGCTTTAATCCACTGCTTCTGAGGCTGCTGGGAGAGATTTCCCTTTCTCTTCTTTGTTCTCAGAGTTCCCAGGGGCTCAGCTTTGGATTTGGCCCCGCCTGTGCGTGTAGGTCGTCGGAGGGCGTCTGTTCTTTGGTCAGACAGGACGGGGTTAAAGGAGCCGCTGATTCGGAGGCTCTGGCTCACCCAGGCCGGGGGGTAGGGAGGGTCACGGAGTGTGGGGCGGGCCTGCAGCGGCAGAGGCCGGCGTGACGTTGCAGCCTGAGGCGCGCCGTGCGTTCTCCCGGGCCCCCGTCCCTGGATCCCGGGACCCTGGCAGTGGCAGGCTGCACAGGCTCCCCGGAAGGGCATGTGGCTAGTGACCTGTGTTCGCACACAGGCCTCCTGGCGGCGGCGGCAGCGGCCTTAGCGTCCCATGTCCGTCTCTGGGCTCCGCACTCTTAGCCGCGGCTCGCGCCCGTCCCTGGAGCTCTCTCAAGCAGCGTTCTTAATCCCCTCTCCTCGTGCACCAGGTAACAAAGAGGGACGTAAAAGTCTCTTGATATATGGCCTTTATTATGTTGAGGAAAGTTTCCTCCATGTGTGCCTACTTTCTGGAGGGTTTTCATCATAAATTGGTGTTGAATTTTGTCAAAACCTTTTTCTCCATCTATTGTGATGATCATATGGTTTTTCCCCTTCAATTTGTTAATATGACGTATTACAGTGATTGATTTGTGTATACTGAAGAATCCTTGCATTCCTGGGATAAACCCCACTTGGTCATGGTGTATGACCCTTTTAATGTCCTGTTGGATTCTGTTTGCTAGTATTTTGTTGAGGATATTTGCATCTAAGTTCATCAGTGATACTGGCCTGTAGTTTTCTTTTTTTTGTAACATCTTTGTCTGCTTTTGGTATCAGGGTGATGGTGGCCTCATAGAATGGGTTTGGGAGTGTTCCTCCCTCTGCTATCTTTTGGAAGAGTTTGAGAAGGATAGCTGTTAGCTCTTCTCTAAATGTTTGATAGAAGTCACCTGTGAAGCCATCTGGTCCTGGACTTTTGTTTGTTGGAAGATTTTTAATCACAATCTCAATTTCAGTGCTTGTGGTTGGTCTGTTTTTATTTTCTATTTCTTCCTATTTCAGTCTTGGAAGGATGTGCTTTTCTAAGAATTTGTCCATTTCTTCCAGGCTGTCCAGTTTATTGGCATACAGTTGCTTGTCGTAATCTCTCATGATTCTTTGTATTTCTGCAGTGTCAGTTTTTACTTCTCCTTTTTCATTTCTAATCCTGTTGATTTGAGTCTTCTCCCTTTTTTTATTGATGAGTGTGGCTAATGGTTTATCAATTTTGTTTATCTTTTCAAAGAACCAGCTTTTAGTTTTTTGATCTTTGTTATCCTTTCCTTCATTTTTTTTTTCTTTTATTTCTGGTCTGATCTTTATGATTTCTTTCCTTCCCCCACCTTTGGGGTTTTTTTTTTGCTCTTCTTTCTCTAATTGCTTTAGGTGTAAGGTTAGGCTGTTTATTTGAGATGTTTCTGGTTTCTTGAAGTAGGATTGTATTGCTATAATCTTCCCTCTTAGAACTGCATTTGGTGCATCCCATGGGATTTGGGTCATTGTGTTTTCATTGTCATTTGTTTCTAGGTATTTTGTGATTTTCTCTTTGATTTCTTCCGTGCTCTCTTGGTTATTAAGTAGTATACTGTTTAGCCTCCATGTATTTGTAATTTTTACAAATTTTTTCCTGTGATTGACATCTAGTCTCATAGTGTTGTAGTTGGAAAAGGTACTTGATACGATTTCAGTTATCTTAAATTTACCAAGGCTTGGTTTGTGACTCAAGATAGGATCTATCCTGGAGAATATTTATAAGCACTTGAGAAGAAAGTGAATTCTGTTGTTTTTGGATGGAATATCCCATAAATAGCAATTAAGTCCGTCTTGTTTTATATATCATTTAAAGCTTGTGTTCCCTTATTTATTTTGATTTTGGATGATCTGTCCATTGGTGAAAGTGGGGTGTTAAAGTCCCCTACTATGATTTTGTTACTGTTGATTTCCCCTTTTATGGCTGTTAGCACTTGCCTTATGTATTGAGGTGCTCCTATGTTGGGTGCATAAATATTTACAATAGTTATGTCTTCTTCTTGGATTTATCCCTTTCATCATTATGTAGTATCCTTCTTTGTCTCTTGCAATAGTCTTTATTTTAAAGTCTATTTTGTCTGATATGCAAATTGCTACTCCAGCTTTCTTTTGATTTCCATTTGCATGGAATATCTTTTTCCATCCCCTCACTTTCAGTATGTATGTGTCCTAGGTCTGAAGTGGGTCTCTTGTAGACAGCGTATATATGGACAGATCTTGTTTTTGTATCCATTCAGTCAGTCCATGTGTTTTGGTTGGAGCATTTAACCCATTTACATTTAAGGTAATTATTGATATGTATGTTCCTATTACCATTTTCTTAATTGTTTTGGGTTTCTTAGTGTAGGTCTTTTCCTTCTCTTGTGCTTCCTGCCTAGAAAAGTTCCTTTAGCATTTGTTGTAAAGTTGGCTTGGTGGTGCTGAATTCTCTCAGCTTTTGCTTGTCTGTAAAGTTTTTAATTTCTCCATCGAATCTAAATGAGATCGTTGCTGGGTAGAGTAATCTTGGTTGTAGGCTTTTCCCTTTCATCACTTTAAATATGTCCTGCCACTCCCTTGTGGCTTGCAGCGTTTCTGCTGAAAGATCAGCTGTTAACCTTATGGGGATTCCCTTTTATGTTATTTGTTGTTTTTCCCTTGATGCTTTTAATATTTTTCTTTGTATTTAATTTTTGATAGTGTGATTAATATGTGTCTTGGTGTGTTTCTCCTTGGATTTATCCTGTATGGGACCCTCTGTGCTTCCTGGACTTGAGTGACTATTTCCTTTCTCATATTAGGGAAGTGTTCAACTATAATCTTTTCAAATATTTTCTCAGTCCCTTTCTTTTCCTCTTCTTCTTCTGGAACCCCTATAATTTGAATGTTGGTGTGTTTAATATCCCAGACAAATCTAAGACTGTTTTCAATTCTTGTCATTCTTTTTTCTTTAGTCTGCTCTGCAGTAGTTATATCCACTATTTTATCTTCCAGGTCACTTATCTTTTCTTCTGATTCAGTTATTCTGCTATTGATTCCTTCTAGAGAATTTTAAATTTCATTTATTGTGTTGTTCCTCATTGTTTGCTCGTTACTTCTTTAGGTGCTTGTTAAACGTTTCTTGTTTTTTTCTCCATTCTATTTCCAAGATTTTAGATCATCTTTACTATCACTACTCTGAATTCTTTTGCAGGTAGACTGTCTATTTCCTCTTCATTTGTTTGGTCTGGTGGGTTTTTGCCTTGCTCCTTCATCTGCTGTGTGTTTTTGTGTCTTCTCATTTTGCTTAACTTTCTGTGTCTGGGGTCTGCTTTTCACAGGCTGCATGTTTGTAGTTCCTGTTGTTGTTTTTATCTGCCCCCAGTGGTTAAGTTTGGTTCCGTGGGTTTTTTAGGCTTCCTGGTAGAGGGGACTGGTGTTTGTACTCTGGTGGATGAGGCTGGATCTTGACTTTCTGGTGGGCAGGACCGCATCCAATGATGTGTTTTGGGGTGTTTGTGACCTTATTATGATTTTAGGCAGCCTCTCTGCTAATGGTTGTGTTCCTGTCTTGCTAGTTGTTTAGCATAGGGTGTTCAGCACTGTAGCTTGCTGGTTATTGAGTGGAGCTGCGTCTTAGTGTTGAGTTGGAGATTTCTGGGAGAGCTTTCACCATTTGATATTATGTGGAGCCGGGAGGTCTCTGGTGGACCAATGTCCTGAACTTGGCTCTCCTGCCTCAGAGGCACAGGTCTGACACCTGGCTGGAGCACCAAGACCCTGTCAGGCACACATCTCAGAATAAAAGGAAGAAAAACAGAATGAAAGAAATAAAAAAAAATCTAAAATAAAATAGTTATTAAAATAAAAAAGTATTAAATATTAAAAAATTAAAAAGTAATAAGAAGTCAAAGAAAGAAAAAATAGAGCAAGCACACCAAAAAACAAATCCACCAATGATAACAAGCACTAAAAGCTATAAAAAAAACCCAAAAAAACAAAAAAATGGACAGACAGAACCCTAGGACAAATGGTAAAAGAAAAGCTATACAGACAAAAATTACACAAAGAAGCATACACATACACACTCACAAAAAGAGAAAAAGGAAAAAAAAAAAAATATATATATATATAAAAAGGATGGGAGCAACTAAATCAATAAACAAATCTACCAATGATAGTAAACTCTAAATACTAAAGCAAGATAAACATAAAACCAGAAACAAGTTAGATGCAGAAAGCAAACCCCAAGTCTACAGTTGCTCCCAAAATCCACCGCCTCAATTTTGGGATGATTCGTTGTCTATTCATGTATTCTAGAGATGCAGGGTACATCAAGTTGATTGTGGGGATTTAATCCGCTGCTCCTGAGGCTGCATGGAGAAATTTCCCTTTTTCTTCTTTGTTTGCACAGCTCCTGGGGTTCAGCTTTGGATTTGGCCCCACCTCTGCGTGTACGTTGCCGGAGGGCGTCTGTTCTTCACTCAGACAGGACAGGGTTACAGTAGCAGCTGATTAGGTGGCTCTGGCTCACTCAGGCTGGGGGGAGGGAGGAGTCCGGAATGCAGGGGGAGCCTGCAGTGCCAGAGGCCAGTGTGATGTTGCAACAGCCTAAGGCATGCTGTGTTTTCTCCCGGGGAAGTTGTCCCTGGATCACAGGACCTTGGCTTTGGCGGGCTGCACAGGCTCCCAGGAGGGGAGGTGTGGATAGTCACCTGTGCTTGCACACAGGCTTCTTGGTGGCTGCAGCAGCAGCCTTGGTGTCTCATGCCCATCTCTGGGGTCCGCGCTGATAGCCGCGTCTCACGTCTGTCACTGGGTTTAGGTGGTGCTCTGAATCCCCTCTCCTCGCGCACCCCGAAACAATGGTCTCTTGACTCTTATGCAGTTCTGCACATTTTCCCGGACTCCCTGCCGGTTAGCTGTGGCACATTAGCCCCCTTCAGGCTATGTTCTCGCAGCCAACCCCAGTCCTCTCCCTAGGACCTCACCTCCGAAGCCCGAGCCTCTGTTCCCAGCCCCCACCCGCTCCGGAGGGTGAGCAGACAATCCTCTCGGGCTGGTGAGTGCTGTTTGGCACTGATCCTCTGTGTGGGAATCTCTCCACTTTGCCCTCTTCACCCCTATTGCTGTGCTCTCCTTCATTGTTCCGAAGCTTCCCCCCCACACCGTCACCCCCTGTCTCCACCAGTGAAGGGGTTTCCTAGTGTGTGGGAACTTTTCCTCCTTCACAGCTCCCTCCCAGAGGGGCAGGTCCCATCCCTATTCTTCTGTCTCTGTTTTTTCTTTTGCCCTACCCAGGTAGGTGGAAAGTTTCTTGCCTTTGGGAAGTCTGAGGTCTTCTGCCAGCGTTCAGTAGGTGTTCTCTAGGAGTTGTTCCATATGTAGATGTATTTCTGATGTATTTGCGGGGAGGAAGGTGATCTCCACATCTTATTTCTCTGCCATCTTGAAGGTCTCCTCAGTTCTTTTGTTCTTTAGTGGCAAAAGTTTACTTTTTTTCACATACTATTATACTGCCAATAATCATCTATATTGTTGTATGTCATTCACATTGACTGCTGTTTATTATTTCACTGGAGGAATATGACACAGTTTATTCTTCAACTTTCCAGATGGTGTACTTGAGATGTTCCCAAATTTTTATTATTATGAATATTATTGAATATGTATGCTGCTACACATGTGCAAGAATTCCCTTAGCTACTTGGGAGTGGAGTTGCTGAGTCATCAGTATGTAAGTGGTCAATTTTAGAATATAACATTGAACTGTTTTCCAGAGTGGTTGCATCAGTTTAAGCTCCCAGTGGCAATATCTTAAAGATCCTGTGGAACCTACTCAGCACCTGATATTATCCAACTTTTAAACAGTTGCCAATTGACTCGGGGCAAAGTTGTATATCATCATGGTCTTCATTTGCATTCCCTCAACCATTCATTTTTTAAATAATTCGTTGGCCACAGCGTTTCCTCTTTTGTGAAATGCTGGTTCATGTCTCTTTTCCTGATTTGTTTTTTGACTGTTTGTAATTTGTGGCAAATGTCCGAAAATGTGAATAGCTTTTGGTACAGCATTTTTAATTCTGGGAATTTATCATATGAAGATAAATTTTCAAAGTTTGCCTGAAGGAATTCACTGAAGCTGTATGTGTAATAGCAAAATGCAGTAAACATTTTAAATGTTCAATAAATGAGGATTGTCTAAATAAATTATGAAAATATACTTAAAAAAGGATAACTGAATACATTAGTGATGTGATTATGTATATGGAATCAAAGGAAGATATTCACAATATGATGTTAAAAGAAAAAAATTGGTCCTAAAAGTGTAGATACATCATGATTCCATTGTGTGTATTTATTTGTGTGTATATGTATGGACTTACATGCTAAAAGTAGAAAGAACTACACATGTTATTCACAGTTCTTACCGCTGGATTTAGAAAGATTTACATGCTTTGTTCTTTTCTATCTATTTTTCAACTCTAAAATTCATTATTATGCCATTAAACCAAGTCTATACTTTAGATATATAAACTCACAGAAATCTTAGATAATTTACATAAAGGCACATAGCTAGTTAGTTGCAGAGTTGGGCCTAGAACCAAAACAATCCCAGATAAACAGTCTCCTAACATTTGTTTATTCTTTACTCAATTCACTGTGGTCCTGCATCAGGAATGTCAATATCCTTGTCCTGTTGGTCAAGTATTAAACTTTTGAATGGTAATAAGAGTAATTCATCTCTTCGTGCCTAAAAGTGTTAACTGGATGCATGGGTGTAAAGGAGTATCATGCAATGATAATTTTGGGGGTAGGCTGGGTGGGACGAAATCGAACTGTTCCTGTGCATGTACTTAATCTGAAGTGAAGCGTTTGCATAGAGCCAATCTAAGGAAGGAGGCATTTTTTCACAGTCCTCAAATACTTTCTGATACAGGCGTGCCTTGGAGATACTGTAGGTTCAGTTCCAGACCACCCCAATAAAGTAAAGATCGCAATAAAGTGAATCACATGAATTTTTTGATTTTGCAGTGCATATAAAAGTTATGTTTACACCATACTGTAGTCTATTAAGTATGCGATAATAGCATTATGTCTAAAAAAATGTATGTATTTTAATTAAAATACTTTATTGCTAAAAAATGATATCATTTGAACCTACAAGTCATAATCTTTTTGCAAGGGTAACATCAAAGATCACTGATCACAGATCACCGTAACAAATATAATAATAAAGAAAAAGTAAGAAATATTGTGAGAATTACCAAAATGTGACACGGAGACATGAAGTGAGGAAATGCTGTTGGAAAAATGGCAATAATAGACTTGTTCAACTCAGGGTTGCCACAAAACTTCAGTTAGTAAAAAACACAATATCTGTGAAGTGTAATAAAATGAGGCACGTCTGTATAAGGAAGGATTTGCTATTAGCATAATTACAAAGGTCATTGCCCCATACGGTCTTTTAATAATCTGATGACAGATTTGTAAGACTATCATTAACCTAGCATTTGGCACACATGACTGGATGTGAAAAAGTCAGTGGATTTTTAGGAGAATGAATATCCAGGTGCTTTAATTTTAGTGTTACTATATTGAATTTTACTATTTTTCAATTCTTTATTTTCATCAGTCTCTACTCCTCTCATGCCCTTTCTCATTATTTTACATAAAATCCTAATCTTGGTTCAGAGTATTCCCATGATAGCTTCTGATTAAAACACAATAAAGACCACATTAAGGGTAAGCAGAATATAAAAGGTGACGAGGTATACAGGGGACCATTAATCTATCCTCAGTTGAAACTGCTAAATCTACTGAAAATAATTCCTCAAATCTAGTATAACCCTGATTACACCATAGTCAAAGCTTGTTCTTTTTAAGCTGGGATCTAAATATGATTTGAGTCAAGGTGTACCCAAGGAATTAAAGAGACAAAAAGGGAAAACAAACTGAATATAATGTTGAGTCTAGAGTTTAAATGTCAACTACTACTATGAGCTCTTCTCATTGTCCTAACATTACTATTATGATGACTATATCTCCTTAGTTTTAGCAGTGTTGGTGACCAGACGCCTCATGGTGGCTATCATTGCGGCTGCACATCAATCTACCTCTTTTGGTATCTTTCTAATACATTCATAGCATCCTCCTATTAATGAATAAGTGAGGAAAGAGCAGGACTGAAATATACTATATTTAATAAAAAAGATTTATAAAACTCATAACTCTCCTATAAGCCATCTAGCAATTACCTGGAAGATTTCAAAAGCACTATATTTTCTCAGAGGCCTAAATATTTGTCAATAATGAATTCCTGACTAAATTATCCCACGTTTTTCTTGCTGGAACTGAATGATTTAAGAACACTAGGTGCTTACTACATCAAGATTGATTAATGATTGGCTAAATCTTTGCTTGGTCACTGAAAAACCCTAAGCTTTTCTTCTTTGCCTTTAACCACCTATGTTTATGGCAAATGCTCAATAACATGTTTACTATATCTATCAGCCCAAAGAACTATTTTTAGATCAGACTAATTTTGTGTTTTAAAACAAGGCTACCCTGCTGTGATATAAAAAAATGTTATGGGACAGGAGCATCATGTCAGCAAGATGACAGCTGAGGAAGCTCTAGCCCCAATTCCCTTCATAGAAACACCAACTTAATAGCAATATACAAACCAAAATGCCTTAATGAAAACTCCAGAAACCAATGAAGGAGTCACAGTACCCCAGGTGAGCACAAAGCTAAGAGCAGCTGTATTGAAACAGCTAAGAAAAGCTACTTCATTCTACCTATGATTATCCTCCCCCAGACTGGCACAATTCAGCCATGCCTGGGAGAAAATAGCCAACTTGGAAGTTTCTCCCTTGGAAGGGAAAGAGAAGAGTATAACACGTGTCTAACATTCTGTTTTTTGGCAGGGTTGTTCAAAGGACTGGTTTTTGTCTCACCTCACAGGAAGAAAACTGATGGAGTTACAATACTTTGGATATCTGGGCACTCAGTACAAAAGACAGCTAAATATCTTAATGGAGCACCAGAGAACCTGCAGTATTGCAGACAGATACCGAGGGAGGAAAACATTTTGAGCTCCCAAAAAAGAAACTGGCAAATCTCTCCAATTGAGAAATTACACCCACAAGCACAGAGAAGACATATCCACAGAAAAGGTTTGAGAGGCCCCGAGAATCTCTAGCCAGGCTAATTGGTGAAGGTCTTCCTCTATATGAAGCTAGTCTATAAAGACTGGGAGAGGAGGCTGTTTTTCCAAATAACCAAGTCTTGTGGGTGGGGGGGTTTGGGGGAGGGAGTGGGGTTAAAGTCACAATGCATATGAAGAAACAGCAAAGCATGACCCAATGAAGAGAAAAAAATTAATCTCCAGAAACCAGCACTAAAGAAATGGAGATACATGAATGACCTGACAAAGAAATAAAAGTAACTGTCTCAAAACTCAATGATGCTAAAGAGAATACAGATAGATAAGTAAGCAAAATCAAGAAAACAATGCATGAACAAAATGAGAATATCAATAAATAGATAGAAAATTAAAAAGAACCAAACAGAAAACTTGGAGCTGTATAATATAATAACTGAACTTAAAATTGTTGTAGGGGGGTACAACAGCAGTCCTGATCGAACAAAAAAAAGAACTAGCAAATTCAAAAATAGATCATTTGAAGTTACCAATTTAGAAAAGAAAAAAAGTGAAGAAAAGTGAGTAAAACCTAAGGAGCTTATGGGAAACCATCAAGAGGACCAATATACACATTCTGGACTCCAACTCTTTCTGGGAGTCCAGAAGGAAAAGAGAGAGTGTATTTGAAGAAATAATAGTTGAAAACTTTCCAAACTTTCCAACTTACCTGAATTCAAGAATCTCAAGAGATTCCAAAGGATAAACCAAGAGAAGCCCACACTGAGGCACACGATAATAAAACTGTCAAAAGTCGAAAACACAGAAAAAAATCTGGAAGGAAAGCAGAGAAAAGCAACTCATCACACAAAAGGGAGTTCTCATAAAATTATTAGCAGATTTCTCAGCAGAAAACTTAGAGTTCAGAATCAAGTGGAATAATATTCTCAAAGTGCTAAAATAAAAGAAAAAAACCCACAGCTCACCAAGATATTCTATCTGGAAAACTACCTTTCAAAAATGAAGGCAAAATAAAGAGTTCCTCAGATAAATGAAAGCTGACGGAGTTCAATGCCACCAGACCTGCCTTACAAGAACTGCTAAAGGGAGTTTTTCAAGCTAAAATGAAAGAACACTAGACAGCAACATGAAAACATACAAAATATATAGATCTTTGGTAAAGATATATAAATAGACAAGTACAGAATCTCAAATTACTGTAATAGTGTTGATTAAATCACTTTAACTCTGATGTTGAATTTAAAAGTACAAAAAATACCTATATTGATAAAACTATGTTAATAGATACACAGTATGAAAAATTTGTTACATCAAGAACATAAAGTACAGGAAATATGAAAATTTCTCAAAAAATGAACAATAGAATTATTGTATCCTTCAACATTCACACTCCTTGGCACATATCCAAAGGAGTTGAAAACAGAATCTTGAAGAGATATTTGCACGCCTATGTTCACCGAAGCATTATTCATAAAAATCAAGAGATTGAAGTAACCTTAACATTTATCAACAGATGAGTGGATGAAGAAAATGATAAATAAATACAGCGTAAAATCATTCAAAATTATAAAAGGAGGAATTCCTCTAATACACTACAACATGGATAAATCTTGAGGACATTATGCTAAGTAAAATAAGCTAGTAACAAAAAGACAAATACTTATTAATCAAACTATCAAAAATTAAACACAAAGAAAAAATATTAAAAGCAGCATGGAGAAAACAACAAAAAACATACAAGGGAATCCCCATAAGGTTAACAGCTGATCTTTCAGCAGAAACTCTGCAAGCCACAAGGGAGTGGCAAGACATATATAAAGTGATGAGGGGGAAAAAACTACAACCAAGATTACTCTACCCAGCAAGGATCTCATTCAGATTCAACGGAGAAATTAAAACCTTTACAGACAAGCAAAAGCTAAGAGAATTCAGCACCACCAAACCAGCTTTACAACAAATGCTAAAGGAACTTCTCTAGGCAGGAAACAGAAGAGAAGGAAAAGACCTACAATAACAAACTCAAAACAATTAAGAAAATGGTAATAGGAACATGCATATCTATAATTACCTTAAATGTAAATGGATTAAATGCTACAACCAAAAGACACGGACAGGCTGAATGGATACAAAAACAAGACCTGTCCATATATACACTGTCTACAAGAGACCCATTTCAGACCTAGGACACATACATACTGAAAGTGAGGGGATGGAAAAAGATATTCCATGCAAGTGGAAATCAGAAGAAAGCTGGAGTAGCAATTCTCATATCAGACCAAATAGACTTTAAAATAAAGACTATTACAAGAGACAAAGAAGGACACTACATAATGATGAAGGAATAAATCCAAGAAGAAGACATAACAATTGTAAATATTTATGCACCCAACATAGGAGCACCTCAATACATAAGGCAAATGCTAAACAACCATAAAAGTGTAAATCGACAGTAACACAATCATAGTAGGGGACTTTAACACCCCACTTTCACCAATGGACAGATTATACAAAATCAAAATAAATAATGGAACACAGCTTTAAATGATATACTTAATTGCTATTTATAGGATATTCCATCCAAAAACAACCAAATACACTTTCTTCTCAAGTGCTCATGGAATATTCTCCAGGATAGACCATCTCTTGGGTCACAAATCAAGCCTTGGTAAATTTAAGAAAATGGAAATCATATCAAGTTTCTTTTCCGACCGCAACACTATGAGACTAGATATCAATTAGAGGAACAAAACTGTAAAAAATACAAACACATGGAGGATAACAATACGTTACTAAATATCCAAGAGATCACTGAAGAAATCAAAGAGGAAATCAAAAAACATCTAGAAACAAATGACAATGAAAACACATTGGCCAAAAACTATGGGATGCAGCAAAGCAGTTCTAAGAGGGAAGTTTAGAGCAATACAATCCTACCTCCGGAAACAAGAAAAAACTTAAATAAAAATCCTAAACTTATACCTAAAGTAATTAGAGAAAGAAGAACAAAATACCCCCAAAGTTAGCAGAAGGAAAGAAATCATAAAGATCATATCAGAAATAAATGAAAAAATATGAAGGAAATGATAGCAAAGATCAAAAAAACTAAAAGCTGGTTCTTTGAGAAGGTAAACAAAACTGATAAACCATTAGCCAGACTCATCGAGAAAAAAAGGAAGATGACTCAAATCACCAGGTTTAGAAATGAAAAAGGAGAACTAACAACTGACACTGAAGAAATACAAAGGATCATGAGAGATTACTACAAGCAACTCTATGCCAATAAAATGGACAACCTGGAATAAATGGACAAATTCTTAGAAATGCACATCTTTCCAAGACTGAACCAGGAAGAAATAGAAAATAAAACCAGACCAATCACAAGCACTGAAATTGAGACTGTGATTAAAAATCTTCCAACAAACAAAAGCCCAGGACCAGATGGCTTCACAGGCGAATTTTATCAAACATTTAGAGAAGAGCTAACGCCTATTCTTCTCAAGATCTTCCAAAAGATAGCAGAGGGAGGAGCACTCCCAAATTCATTCTACGAGGCCACCATCACCCAGATACCAAAACCAGACAAAGATGTTACAAAAAAAGAAAACTACAGGCCAGCATCACGGATGAACATAGATGCAAAAATCCTCAACAAAATACTAGCAAACAGAATCCAACAGCACATTAAAAGGATCATACACCATGATCAAGTGGGGTTTATCCCAGGAATGCAAGGATTCTTCAATATACACAAATCAATCAATGCAATACACCATATTAACAAACTAAAGGAGAAAAACCATATGATCATCTCAATAGATGCAGAAAAGGCTTTTGACAAAATTCAGTACCTATTTATGATAAAAACCCTCTAGAAAGTAGGCATATAGGGAACTTACCTCAACATAATAAAGACCATATATGACAAACCCACAGCAAATATCGTTCTCAATGGTGAAAAACTGAAACCATTTCCTCTAAGATCAGGAACAAAACAAGGCTGTCCACTCTCACCACTATTATTCAACATAGCTTTGGAAGATTTAGCCACATCAATCAGAGAAGAAAAAGAAATAAAAGGAATCCAAATCAGAAAAGAAGAATTAAAGCTGTCACTCTTTGCAGATGGCATGATACTATACATAGAGAATCGTAAAGATGCTACCAGAAAACTACTAGAGCTAAACAATGAATTTTGTAAAGTAGCAGGATATAAAACTAATGCACAGAAATCTCTTGCACTCCTATACACTAATGATGAAAAATCTGAAAGAGAAATTAAGGAAACACTCCCATTTACCACTGCAATAAAAAGAATAAAATACCTAGGAATAAACCTACCTAAGGAGACAAAAGACCTGTAGGCAGAAAACTATAAAACACTGATGAAAAAAAATAAAGGTGATACAAACAGATGGAGAGATATACCATGTTCTTGGATTGGAAGAATCAAAATTGTGAAAATGACTATACTACCCACAGCAATCTACAGATTCAATGCAATCCCTATCAGACTACCAATGGCATTTTTCACAGACGCAGAACAAAAAATTTCACAATTTGTATGGAGACACAGAAGACCCCGAAGAGCCAAAGCAATGTTGAGAAAGAAAAACAGAGCTGGAGGAATCAGGCTCCTGGACTTCAGACTATATGACAAAGCTATAGTAATCAAGACAGTATAGTACTGGCACAAAAACAGAAATACAGATCAATGGAATAGGATAGAAAGCCCAGAGATAAACCCACGCACCTATGGTCAACTAATCTATGACAAAGGAGGCAAGTATATAAAATGGAGAAAAGACGGTCTCTTCAATAAGTGGTGTTGGGAAAACTGGAGAGCTACATGTAAAAGAATGAAATTAGAACACTCCCTAACACTGTACACAAAAATAAACTCAAAATGGATTAAAGATCTAAATGTAAGGCCAGACACTATAAAACTCTTAGAGGAAAACACAGACAGAACACTCTATGACATAAATCACAGCAACATCCTTTTGATCCACCTCCTAGAGAAATGGAAATAAAAACAAAAATAAACAAATGTGACCTAATGAAACTTACAAGCTTTTGCACAGCAAAGGAAACCATAACCAAGACAAAAAGGCAACCCTCAGAATGGGAGAAAATATTTGCAAACGAATCAACGGACAAAGGATTAATCTCCAAAATATACAAGCAGTTCATGCAGGTTAATATCAAAAAAACAAACAACCCATCCAAAAATGGGCAGAAGACCTGAATAAACATTTCTGCAAAGAAGATATACAGATTGCCAACAAACACAGGAAAGGATGCTCAACATCACTAATCACTAGAGAAATTCAAATCAAAAGTACAATGAGGTATCACCTTGTACTGGTCCGAATGGCCATCATCAAAAAATCTACAAGCAATAAGTGCTGGATAGGGTGTGGAGAAAATGGAACCCTCTTGCACTGTTGGTGGGAATGTAAATTGATACAGCCACTATGGAGAACAGTATGGAATTTCCTTAAAAAACTAAAAATAGAAGTACCATATGACCCAGCAACCCCACTACTGGGCATATACCCTGAGAAAACCATAATTCAAAAAGAGTCATGTACCACAATGTTCATTGCAGGACTGTTTACAATAGCCAGGTTATGGAAGCAACCTAAGTGTCCATCAACAGATGAGTGGATAAAGAAGATGGGGCACATATAGACAATGGAATATTACTCAGCCAAAAAAAAGAAACGAAATTGAGTTATTTGTAGTCCGGTGGATGTACCTAGAGTCTGTCATGCAGAGTGAAGTAAGTCAGAAAGAGAAAAATAAATACCATATGCTAACACATATATATGGAATGTAAAAAAAATAAGGCGCTGATGAACCCAGGGGCAAGACAGGATTAAGGATGCAGCCGTAGAGAATGGACTTGAGGACACATGGGGTGGGGGAGCAGGAAGGGGAAGATGGGACATAGTGAGAGAGTAGCATTGACATATATACACTACCAAATGTAAAATAGATAGCTAGTGGGAAGCAGCCACATAGCACAGGGATATCACCTCGGTTCTTTGTGACCACGTAGAAGGGTGGGATAGGGAGGGTGGGAGGGAGACACAAGAGGGAGGGGATATGCAGATATATGTATATGTATAGCTGATACACTTTGTTATAAAGCAGAAACTAACACACCATTGTAAAGCAATTATACTCCAGTAAAGATGTTAAAAAAAATACAAATGCTGCATGATTATACTTAAATGAGGTATCTAAAGTAGTCAAATTCATAGAAAAATAAACTAGAAAGTGGTTACCAGGAGCTAGGGAGGAAGAAAAGCGGTATTGTTCAGTGGGTGTAGCGTTTCAGTTTGACAAGATAAAAAGTTCTAGAAATGTGTTGCATCACAATGTACATATAGTTAACACTACTGTAGTATACACGCAAAAACAGTTAAGATGGTAAGTTTTATGTTATGTGTTTTTTACTGAAATAAAAAAAATATTACAGGACAGGATCATTAACATAGTGGTTATGAGCACAAGCTTTGGGTCCCAACTAACCTGGGCTTAATTTTTGATTTAGTCTCGCGCTGGCCATGTGTGCTCAGCAACTTACTTAATCTCTCAGGTAGGTTTCCTATTTGGCAAAATGGGGGTAATAACTGTTTCTACCTTGTGTCATTATTATTAGACATTTTTTAGTTAAGTGTGAAACCCTGAACTCAGTGCTAGGCAAGTCGTTAGCACTCAATTAATAGTAATGCAGGTCAGGAAGAGGCAGTATAACTGAAGCATTGGGGGTAAGACTGGTGACTTGCTGAAAGCTTTGATGTGGGTGGAGATTGTGGGTAAGTGAGTATTTGAAGACTAGCTATATTCACATTATTGTTGTGCCCACGTTGGGATGAACACTTTAACCTAACATAAGGGTAGAGAGCTGAGCCGTACTGCCCCTAACTCATCTATAGGTCTCTATCCAAGTACTTTCAGAATATAATCTCTGAACCCTTCCATAAACACCACAGAACCTGATCAGTCTATTCCAAAATGCATTTTCCAAAAGATTATAACCTATATTTTGAAACAAACTGAAAATATATGATTACAGAATTCCCATTTGTGTTTCCATATTTAACTTAAAAAATCATTTCTGGGTGAAGAAAAACACATTAAATTTAGGAGAGTGAAACAATAAAAATGTTTACCATGACTCAATGTATGCTGGTTTTAAGTAGGTAAGTGCATAATTACAACTACCCACACCCTCACAATAAATTAGCCTTTTAATGAAGGACAATCTGTTATTCAGAGAAATCAGAAATCAGATTAGTTTTCAGTGGTCTTCCTAGAAGAAAGCATTTCAAGAGTCAATCTTCCTAAAGGTACAATATTTCTCAGTTCTGCTGATAAAACAAAAATGAGGATACGTAAAGAGGCTTTCCTACTCCCTTATAAAATCTCCTAGTTGATACTCACAAAGGAAATAAAATCTGCCTTATTTCTTTGCCCACCTTCAGTGAACTTTAAAGTCCGTCTATATGTATTGAAGAATCTTAAGTTCATTCCCCCTCTGGGATACATTCAGCATATGGTCTGCTCCTAAAACAAACATTTATTTAAACTTTGAATCTAAAAGGAATTCTTCCATTTTATTTCTAGTTTTGTTTCCTTTGATCCTGAAAGTAATTAACTTTCAGTGGCAGCTAATTATAAGTGAAGAGAAATCAGAGTCTATATGGTTGTTGTTTGGTGCAGGCTTGGCAAAGTGTTTTTTAATTGGAAAGTCTTTTTGTTCTATGCATTTCATTTTACACTGTATTTATTATCCAGGATTCATATTATAACCATGACATTTCATCTAATGACAGAATCTCACACACAAAAATAATTATTTTAACAGAGATACAAGAGCTCTAAAAGAGAAACGAGAGAGGCTGAGAGGGAGTAAATGTGACACAAGAAAAGCCACAACTAAATCCTCTCCCTAGCTTCATCATTACAATCCCATGAAAACCTCCTCATATCAAAAGATACTTGAACTGGAAAATCCTCTTCCCCAAACTTATTTCAAACAAAAATCAGTTCTTATGGAGAGACACATAAATGAAGATAATTGAGGCCAGAGGTGTTCTTACCATTCCACATTATTACTAATAATCCATTCCACATTATTACTAATAATCAGAGGCATGGAGGAATCTGAAAGTTAATGAGCTGCCAGTCAAATGACCCTTACTACACTACCCACTTCTCTGAAAATGACCCTTGCAAAAACTCACCAATTCTTTTTGTCATCATCTCTTTGCTTTTCAAAAGGTAAACCAGGTCTTGTAAAATATGCATTGTTTGTTTAAAATAAATATGTAATAATTTTCTTTTTTTTTAAAGTAACTGAACACAATGAGGGGACTTAAGGTCTGTATTTCTGAGAGAGGACTCTAAGCTTCCTAGCCTTTCTAAACAACTCCTTAACCAACCAAAAATAAACAGCATTCCAGAAAATCAACCCTTCACATGCTAACCAGAGACGGACCTTGATCTACCTGACTGCTCTTCAGTTAAGGTAAAAACCACTGCCACAAAGATAGTCTAGGGGCATATTATCCAACATCCTCTCCAAGTTTGTATAGAGTTAGAGCATCAGAAAGCAAGATATCTAGACCTAATTAGTTTACACCCATGCAGAACACCACCTGTGAGTTATTTCTATGGATGTGGCCTATTCAGGGGTCAAGGCATAAAATGACCATTTTCCCACTTCCTACAAAATTACTGATAAAGACAATAGTCTCTGTGTTTTCAAATAACCAACATGAAAATTTTCTTTCAAAATACAGTACAAGAAAAATGTTGCTTCTCCTGAAGAACTGGCATGTTTTCTATTATTAGTAAAATGAATTTTGCAATCCACTGCATTTTTTTTTTTAAAGCTAACCTTTATTGAGCATTAACTAGGCGTCAGGAACTTTTCTTTTTTTGGCTGTTCGGCACGCGGGATCCTAGTTCCTCAACCAGGGATCGAACCCACACTCCCTGCATTGGAAGCGTGGAGTCTTAACCACTGGACCACAAGGGAAGTCCCTGTATATGCTTTTATTTCTTCTACATCTAGGACTCTCCAATCCAATCACAGTAACTAAGTTAGCCTAGGGGAATTGTATATTTACCTACTCTTCTAGATTAATTTAAAATTTCAATTGTATTTTATTTTGGGGGGGGTGTTTTAATAGACATTAAAGTGCAGACTTCATCTTCCTATTTTTGGAGGAAACTGATCTTTAATACTCATAACTGACTTTAGAACTTAGTGAATGTAATTATTTTCTACTTGGAATTTCAGAGATACATTTTTAAAGATACACAATTCTACTTCTACTTTTAAGAAACATATTAAAGTGCAGATCATTAACTGTACACATGATGAAGAGACTCAAAGTTTTACACACATGACAAGGGATTAAAATGTCACACTAGGGCTTCCCTGGTGGCGCAGTGGTTGAGAGTCCGCCTGCCGATGCAGGGGACACGGGTTCGTGCCCCGGTCCGGGAAGATCCCACATGCCGCGGAGCGGCTGGGCCCGTGAGCCATGGCCGCTGGGCCTGTGCGTCCGGAGCCTGTGCTCTGCAACGGGAGAGACCACAACAGTGAGAGGCCCGTGTAGCGCAAAAAAAAAAAAAAAAAAAAAAAAATGTCACACTAATGAGTCAAAGATCACACATTATAAGGCTTTATGTTGGTTACTCCATTATAGAGTTTATATGGTTAGCTACCTTGTAAATATGGCTGATTGATTCCTAAAAGGTCAATTGGGGTCCATGGGCTAGTAAACATCCATTCATACTGCTGGGAAATTAAACAAAAGTATACGTCATTGTTAGGGCATCGCTAATATTACCTTCACATACAAGGTTTGTACATACTTTCACTTTCAGAAATTATCAGAAACTGTTGCATACCCAGTCCTCATGTCTCTTTAAACTCTCTCTCCCTCTTAAGACTTAGCTGTCCTCAGGCTATCTCATTTCCACTCAGTCCTCTTCTATCTGTAGCCTTCCGTAAGCATCTTGAGAAATCAATCTAGACATCATGGAAGGGGTGTTCTGGGGACTATACCGTTGCAGATATCTATAGAAAGCCCTGCTAATGAGCCATCTTACTCTGATCTGCTGTAGCTTCCAACTGAAACAAATTGTTAAAAAAATAAGAAACTGTAGACGAGGTCACATTCATCCTTTCCAGTGGAGATAAGTGGTGGTTACTAGAAGAACACCATTTTTCTCCACAGCAGAACTGTGAAAGTAACTTCACCCTTTAATCTGTTAGGAATCTGTCATGCATGAATTTTTAGCCTCTACTATAATTTCCAATAATTAATTGCATGTGTTTTGCGATCCTAGCATTCCATTCTCAAAATAGCAGAATAATGTACCTTTGGAACTTGATAAACATCTCTATGTCTAATTTACTAATATTAATAAATTTTGTAAAGTTTCAGCACAATGTTAAATTTTTAAATGTGTTTAAACTTTAAAAACAGTACGGTCCCAAGCATATCCTCATATGAAAGTTCATCTGAATGAAAACTCATGTGTAAATGTAATTCCTCCAGTTACAGTTCTTGCTCAAGAGGGTTTGCATTAAAGGTAGTGAAGGTACCCACCAGGTTTATTTCTTGTTTTTCTTGTTGTTTGTTTGTTTTGCATAATGATTGGACCTATTAAAGAATAGTTCAGATTGCTTTTTCTCTTAAATTAATGCTTTGCCATGTTCTTATGCATTCTGAAATACATCTTACTTATATGTAGACCACCTGTATCTATATTGAGTGGAACCTAATTTCACACTGCTGTCTCCAGCTCTGATCACTATTACATGGGTCATTATAGTCCCCTCTTCCTTATTCTCTCACCCATTTCAGTGATGTTGTTTCATACATTTATAATACATTCAGATTATTTTGCCACATCTGGCATTTCATCCCGGGATTTCCTAAATTCCTGAATGATGTTATTAAACCTTAAAAAAAATTAAAGCTCACTTTTTGTGCTGTAATGTTTTATAGGTTTAGACAAATGCTTAATGTCTTCTAATCACCATTCCAGTATCATATAAAATAATTTCACTCTAAAAAATCCTCTGTACTTCATCTATTCAACCTTCCTCTCTGCCACTACCCTGAGTCCTGGCAACCACTGATCTGTTTACCATCTTAATAATTTTGCCCTTTCCAGAATGTCATATAGGTGAAAGTATATAGTATACAGCCTTTTTAGAATGACTTGTTTTACTTAGCAATTTGCATTGAAGATTTATCCATGCTTTTTGTGGCTTGATAGCTCATTTGTTTTAATATCTAAATGAGATTCCATTATATGAATGTACCATAGTTTGTTTATCCATTTACTTTTGAAGAGCATACTGGTTGCTTCCAGTTTGGGGCAATTGTGAATAAAGCTGCTATACATATTCACCTGCAGATTTTGTCTGGACATAAGCTTCCAAGTCAGCTGAGTAAATACCTAGGAATGTGATCATAGGTATAATTTTGTTCAGTTTTGTAAGACACTGCCAAACTGTCTTCCAAAGTGGCTGTACCATTCTGATTTTCTATCAGCAATAAAAAAGAGTTCCTGTTGCGCCTCGTCTTCACAAGAGTTGGTATCATAAATTTTTGGATTTTAGTGTAATGGTATCTCACTGTCATTTTAATTAGCAATTCTCTTAGGACGAATGATATCGAACACCTTTTCATATTATTTCCACCTGCATATCTTATTTGGTTAGATATCTTTTCTGACCTTTGGCCCATTTTTTAAATTGGGTTGTTTCCTTATCATTGAATGCTAAGAACTTTTTTGTGTATTTTAAATAAAATTTCTTTATCAAATAGTATATTTTAAATATTTTCTCTCAGTCTGTGGTTTATATTTTAATTCTCTTAACAGTATATTTATCACAGCATATGTTTTTAATTTTAATATATTAAATTTATCAAGTTTTTCTTTCATGAATTTTACCAGCGGTGTTGTATTTAAAAACCCATCACCAAACTAAAGTGACATAGGTATTTTCCCCTGTGTTTCCTATGATAAGGTTTATAGTTTTACTTTACATTTAGATGTATGATTTATTTTGGAAAGGGTTTAGTTTCTCATTATTAAGTATCAGTTTGTCTGTAGGTTTTGCATAGATGTTCTTTATCAAATTGTGAAAGTTCCCCTTTCATTCCACTGGATTTTTATAATATGGTCTTTCTATATCAATTGATAAAATTATATGCATTTTCCTCTTTAGTCCGCTGATGTGGTGGATTATATTATTTGATTGCATTATATATAAGATGAATAGATAGATAGATAGTTTTGCCAACACCACAGTTTCAGCTTCTAGACTCCAGAACCATAAAAGAATAAATTTTTGTTGCTTTAACCCAAACCGTGTGTGATAATTTATTATGACAGTCCTAAGACACTAATGTAGTTAGGGTGTATAATTCCTTTAACATATTGTTGGATTCAATTTGCTAATATTTCATTGAGGATTTTGTGCCTTTGTTAATGATAGATACCAGTCTATAGTCTTCCTTTCTTGTAATGTCTTTACATGGTTTTAATATTGTAGTAACGCTGGCCTCATAGAATGAATTAAAAAGTGTTCCCACTTCGGTTTTCTGGAAGAGACTGTGGAGAACTGGTACAATTTCTTCCTTAAATGCTGGGCAAAATTCACCAGTGCAACCATCTGGAGTGGTGATTTCATTTTGAAAGATTATTAATTATTACTTCAATTTATTTAATAGATAAAGGGCTATTCAGGTTATTTCTCCTTGTGTGAGTTTTGATAGTTTATGTCTTTTTGGTACTTATGTCTTTTGGTCCATTTTATCTAACTTAGCAAATTTGTGGACATAGAGTTGTTCATAGGATCAGCAGTGAGGACTACTCTTTTGTTCCTTTGTATTACTAATGTATACCTTTTTTCTTAGTTATCTTGGTTAGAAGTTTATCAAATTTATTGAACTTTTAAAAGAAATCTTTTAGTTTCATTCACTTTCTCTATTATTTTTCTCCCTTCAATTGTATTGACTGTGTTCTATTTTTTTTAAATTGTTTTCCTTTCTTCTGCTTGCTTTAGGCTTAAATTGATCTTCTTTCTCTACCTCCCTAAGCTGGAAGCTTAAGTTATTGATTTTATATATTTTTCCTTTTCTAACATATGCAGTTAAAACTAAATTTCCCTCTTGTTGCATCTCTACATCTCACAAATTTCTGTAATTTGCATTTTAATTTTAATCTAGTTCAAAATATTTTTTAATTTCTCTTGAGATTTCTTATTCGGTCCACATATTATCTATAAGTGTAATGCTTAATTTCCACATATTTGAGTATTTTTGATTCATTTTATTTTAATCCCATTATGGTCTGAGAACATACTTTGTATGATTTACATTCTCTTGTAATTGTAAAGGTATGTTTTATGGCCCAGAATGTACTCTATCCTAGTGAATGTTCCATGTGAACTTGAAATGAGGATGTAAGCATGAGGAGGATGTATATTCTGCTGTCATTGGATAGAATATTCTGTAAGTGTCAATTAAATCAAGTAGACTGTAAAATGCTATTTTTTTTTTTGAATTTTTGAATCTTATTTATTTTTTTATACAGCAGGTTCTTATTAGTCATCCATTTTATACACACAAGTGTATATATGTCATTCCCAATCTCCCAATTCATCACACACTGCCAGCCCCTGCCTGTTTCCTCCCTTGGTGTCCATATGTTTGTTCTCTACATCTGTGTCTCTATTTCTGCCCTGCAAACCGGTTCACCTGTACCATTTTTCTAGGTTCCACTTATATGCGTTAATATATAATATTTGTTTTTCTCTTTCTGACTTATTCACTCTGTATGACAGTCCCTAGATCCATCCATGTCTCTACAAATGACCCAGTTTTGTTTCTTTTTATGGCTGAGTAATATTCCATTGTACATATGTACCACATCTTCTTTATACATTCATCTGTCAATGGGCATTTAGGTTGCTTCCATGACCAGCCTATTGTAAATAGTGCTGCAATGAACATTGGGGTTCATGTGTCTTTTTGAATTATGGTTTTCTCTGGGTATATGCCCAGTAGTGGGATTGCTGGGTCATATGGTAATTCTATTTTTAGTTTTTTAAGGAACCTCCATACTGCTCTCCATAGTGGCTGTATCAATTTACATTCCCACCAACAGTGCAAGAGGGTTCCCTTTTCTCCACACCCTCTCCAGCATTTGTTGTTTGTAGATTTTCTGATGATGCCCATTCAAACTGGTGTGAGGTGATACCTCATTGTAGTTTTGATTTGCATTTCTCTAATGATTAGTGATGTTGAGCAGCTTTTCATGTGCTTCTTGGCCATCTGTATGTCTTCTTTGGAGAAATGTCTATTTAGGTCTTCTGCCCATTTTTGGATTGAGTTGTTTGTTTTTCTAATATTGAGCTGCATGAGCTGTTTATATATTTTGGAGATTAATCCTTTGTCTGTTGATTCATTTGCAAATATTTTCGTCCATTCTGACGGTTGTCTTTTCATCTTCTTTGTAGTTTCCTTTGCTTTGCAAAAGCTTGTAAGTTTCATTAGGTCCCATTTGTTTATTTTTGTTTTTATTTCCATTACTCTAGGAGGTGGATCAAAAAAGATCTTGCTGTGATTTATGTCAAAGAGGGTTCTTCCTATGTTTTCCTCTAAGAGTTTTATAGTGTCCAGTCTTACACTGAGGTCTTGAATCCATTTGGAGTTTATTTTTGCGTACGGTGTTAGGGAGTGTTCTAATTTCATTCTTTTACATGTAGCTGTCCAGTTTTCCCAGCACCACTTATTGAAGAGACTGTCTTTTCTCCATTGTATATACTTGCCTCCTTTGTCATAGATTAGTTGACCATCGGTACGTGGGTTTATCTCTGGGCTTTCTATCCTGTTCCATTGATCTATATTTCTGTTTTTGTACCAGTACCATATTGTCTTGATTACTGTAGCTTTGTAGTATAGTCTGAAGTCAGGGAGTCTGATTCCTCCAGCTCTGTTGTTTTCCCTCAGGACTGCTTTGGCTATTTGGGGTCTTTTGTGTCTCCATACAAATTTTAAGATTTTTTGTTCTAGTTCTGTAAAAAATGCCATTGGTAATTTGATAGGGATTGCACTGAATCTGTAGATTGCTTTGGGTAGTATAGTCATTTTCACAATGTTGATTCTTCCAATCCAAGTACATGGTATATCTCTCCATCTGTTTGTATCATCTTTGATTTCTTTCAAAGAAAGAAATTCCATTCTTAATGACTCTCTTCCTGTTTGATCTATCAGTTACTGATAGGGAGATATTGAAGTCTCCAAACATAATAGTTGATTTGTCTACTTCTCCTTTCAGTTCTATATGTTTATGCCTTACATATTTTAATGTACAGGCTAGGGGTGCATACACATTTAAGGTTAGTATGTCTTCTTGAAGAATTTGTCATTACTAATACCTCTCTTGAGGTATTTGTTTTCCTTGCTCTGAAGTTTGCTTTGTCTGAAATTAATGCAACTATTCCAGCTTTCTTTTAATTAGTGTTAGCATGGTCTCTTTCTTTAATTTTAACCTAGTAGAGTCTTTATTTTAAAAGTGAGTTTCTTGCAGACAACATATAGTTGCATCATGTTTATTTATCCATTATAAAAATCTGTCTTTTAATTCCTGTATGTAGAACATCCACATTTACAGTGATGATTGATATATTTGGATTAATATAACAAGTTGTAATCATTTTCTATCACGTTAAGAGGCTTTTTTCCCTACCTTCCCTGGCTTTAAATCACGCTAAAAACAATTTTTAAGTTGTTTCTTTACAGTTTATAGTAATATACTAATTCAATTCGACCTTCATACAATACTATTCCACTTGTATCCCTATTTCCTCCCTCCCATCCCTTATGACATTGCTGTCATACGTTTCAGTTATCCATATGGTATAAACTCTCAATACATTGTTACTACTATGACTTTAAACAGTTACCTTTTAGATCCATTAAAATAAGAAAAATAAAAGATTTAATTTTATCTTATGTTTTTCCTTCTCTAATGTTCTTCCTTTTTTTATGTTGATCTAAGTTTTTGACCTACATAATTTTCCTTCAGCCTGAAAAATATATTTTAACAATTCTTGAAAAAAAAGTGTGCTGGTAACAAATTCCCTCCGTTTTTTTCTGAAAAAGTTTTTATTTCTCCTTCATTTTTAATGGATATAAAATTCTAGGTTGGATTTTTTTATTCAACATTTAAAGTATTACATTAGATGATTTTTTTTGCATGGTTTTTGATGATAAATCCATTATAATTCTTATTCCTGCCCTTATGTCTTGTAAGTTGTTTTTCTCTGGGCTCTTTCAACATTTACTATTTTTCATTGATTTCCTTCAGTAGGAATATGATGTGCCTCGGTATAGTTTTTTGTGAGTTATTCTACTTGGTGTTCTCTCAGCTTCCTGGATCTGTGGTTTGGTGTGCCTTTAATTCTTAAACGTTCTCTGTCATTATTACTTTAAATATTTCTCTGCTCCACTCACTCTTTCTTATCCTTCTGGTATTCCAGAGACATATACCTTTTGATATTGTCCAATAGTCTTGGATTTTCTGTTCTGTTCTTTTTCATTCTTTTCTTTCTCTTTGCATTTATATTTGAGGAGTCTTTTGACCTGTCTTCAAGCTCACTAATTCCTCAGCATGCCAAGTCTACTGATGTGTCCATGAAAAGCCTTCTTCATTTCTCTTCTACTGCTTTTGATTACTATTACTTCCTTTTGATTCTTTCTTATCATTTAAATCTCTCTGATCACATTACCCATCTGTTCTTGCATGTTATCTACTTTTGTCATTAATATATTAATCATAGTTATTTAAAACTCTCTATTCATTTATTCCAATACATGTATGAGTTTGGTTATGATGCTTGCTTTTTCTCTTCAGGGTGTGTGTGTGTGTGTGTGTGCGAGCGCGTGTGCGGATGTGCATTGTAATTTCTTGTTGAAAGCCAGAAATGTTGTTTTGGGTAATAGGAATTGAGGTAAACAGGCCTCTAGTGTGAAGATTTATGTTAATTTGACTATGAGCTTTGGTTAATGTATGCTGTAGCTAGAGGTGCCAGAGGCATCAAACCCCTCCAGTGACCTTGTTTTTGTTGTACCCTTTGATTTGCAGTTCACTCAATATGAGAGAATTTGTGTCTTGTAGCTTTTTCAGTGTAATTAGTGTCAATCCCTATTAATATACTGGAGCCCTGTTGGTATGGTGGTAAGGTGTGGGAGAGAGAGGGCATTCTATCATCTTCCAATTAAATCTCCGTATTTTAGTAAGACTGTGTCTGGTTTATGACTTACAAATATTTCTTCTTTTACAGCATTCACCCCTCCCTACCTGCTAGCTGTGACAGGCTGGAGGGTGCTGGACTAAGAGGGATGGTCTTTCTTTACAGCTCTGGGAAAGTCTTTCCCTCTGGGGAGTAAGTCATTGTTGTGGAGAATGGACTTAGTTCACAAGAATTACTCTTTTCCTCCCTCTGCCAGAGCCACAAGGGGATCTTTCTCTGCTCTTCACTAAGGTAATATGATATGTTTCCTGAAGGTAAGTCCTCTGTAAAAGTGAGAGTCCAAGAAAAAAAATCAATCATTTTCAGTTTACCCAGTTTTTTTTGTTGTTGTTGTTGTTTTTAATTATATGGATGGAAATGATAACTTCTCAGCTCCGTATATGTTGAAGCTGTAACTGAAAGTTAAACTATGGCTTTTTAAACATCCAATTTCACCATATGTTCATGTGCCAGTGGCCTTGATGGGCTACTAGATAAGATTTACATAGAATTCAAACCTGTCTCTCAGGAAATTTTGTTACTTTCTAAAGCACATAATAAACATTGTGACACTCCTACCAATTCTTATAAATGAAACTGGAAACAGAATAGAAGGTGGACAGTGGGCAAATAATCCCTTGAAACCAGGGAAGAATGTATAACTGTGACCAATACATGCTTTAAAAGGCAGAAGACATGCATTTAATAGGCTTTAGACCTCTGATTATTCTTAGTTTCTTTTAATTTTATCAGCTATACAGCTATTTTATGTTACTTTATTCTACTCTTATTTTAAGTTATCTTTTTCAAAAAGAGTTGTTGCTGAATTTCATGATTTGACTATATTTTATGATTAGAAAAATACATCCATGTTTTTTATTATTTGTATTTTCATATTTTCTCATATTTTACACTGGATATATGTATGAAAATGTCTTCCAAAAAAGTCATTCACTTACTCATTCTTTCTTTCTTACTTTAGTAACCAATTAAGAATACAGAGTTTCTACTATGTGCAAAACTTGGTTTAGGGTGCTTTGGGGAATGCAAAGATGAATAGATTTCAAGCAGAATCTTTATTGCTGATATATTTTAATGACCATACTTCTAATGAGAAATTGTAAAACACGTATTTTTGTCTTACAAGTTATTTTTCTTTTCAAAAATATATTGTGTAGCACCTTAAGTGTATAAAATATTAAGGCAGTAAATCAGTTTTAACCTTATTAACCTAACATTTACATTATTACTCTTGGTATAAGTTTCCTACATTGAAAAGAAACATAGAATGTTTTACAAAAGAAAAACAAAGATTAAACAAAAATTGAATAACCAAGATCTAAGGAAGTAAATACTCTTTCAGAAAGTCCTTGACTATTTAGGGCTTTCATTGAACTGTGTAGCTTGGCTTCATCTAGGTTAATGACATTCAAAGGTAATATAAAATGTTTAATTTCATTCAACAAGACAATGAAAATCTAGAGAGACTGCTCTCTAATAAGGTCTATAACATTTTCAGGTATTTGTTCATAGCTTAATTTTCTAGGCAGCGGTAGTTTATATTTTAAAAGAAAAAACAATCTTTTGTTTTTTCCTAATGGCAACTTGAACACTGGGATTAATATCTGGGATCCTGATAATTAGCTCCAAGATTCTGGTGCTTCACAACAACAGGAAGTATTAGCCACATTGTGTAGTCACCATAGAACTCCAAACAAATTTTAAATATTAATTTTATCCTTTACTTTGAAAAGAACAATTTCTCTCAACCTATAGTTTCTAGATGCAAAGTGTTAATATAAGTAGGAAGAGGAAAGTGATAGTTATTTAAGAATGTAATGTGGACAATTTGTGGGTTAATAAGTGCTATGTGTTCAGAAGAAAGCTCTTCTTTTAAGTTAGCTTTCATATGTGAAATTAACTTTAGAGGCTCTATCCCCATGCACAGGGTTCTTGTATATACTGACTTTATCTTTAAAACAAAGATGACATCAGAATTACCACAACATCTCTACACTGTTCTCTCATTACAGTGAACATATTTAACATACAAAGAAGGGCAGGAGAGAGAAGTAAAAATGACTGAAGTAAGGTGCTTTTATCTAGCATTTCTCATCATGGATTTTAAGCTCAAGTATTTTGGATCAAATATAAGAAATACTAGAATTTGCTATGGCCCCATCTGTCTACCCCATGTACCCTGCTTCCTTGCCATGATGGTGGCCAGTGATGGGGCAGAATTAGTCAAGTACCTTATATCATTCCAAAGAGGGGAAAGATAATCTTTTTCAAAGGAAAAAATATATTTAGTAATAAAGAAGATGAGGTAGGCACTTATTAATTTATTTCTTGGTTTCTCAGCATCTGTTCACCTTAGTGCAAGTACCAGCAACTGAGGAATTCAGTCCTTTTTCATTTTGTCCCTGAGTTTGGGTGGGCTTCACCTACCCCTCAGTACCAGAGATAAAGCACCTAACTCCGACCTAAGCCAGTTCACTGCATTCTCCCTAAAGATAAGTTCATGACAAAATCACAGTCCATAAGATGCAATGGGTCTCCTGTCAGAGTGAACCTCTGTTTACTCCACGGGATTTGAAACAGTTTATAGAAACCAAGAGGTCAGCCTTTAAGAGGCTGAGACAAAGTAACCAGGTCCTTTGAGCACATGCTAAACGTTGTGCCCAAAGACAGATTTATCTCTAGGTTTTTATTTACAAGACCCCACTAATTCCCTTTTTTGCTTGAACTAGTTTGTGTTGAATATTCTGTTACTTGCAACCAAAAAAGTTCTAAATGATGCTGAAAGAAAAATATATAAGGAAGAGATGATCTTGTGGTGGGTGTAAGCAAGACAATCGTATAAGAATTCAAGAGAGCTAAGTAATAGAGCCTGTATTCCAGTTAATTCTTGAGTTTCCTATTCAAAGTTAACTGAAGACTTGCATGCAGAGGAGTCTATACATTGCTGATTTTTCTTTAATTTAGTTATTGGAAGCAGTTATTACAAAATATATGTGACTTGATAACAGCAACATGTAATATAAAATCATGTCTTAGCACCTAAAATCAAGGTTTTCTTTTTTTTCTTTTTTAAAGAGAATTCTAGATAAAGACTTGAGGACTGAAACTCTTACTCTATTTCTCATGGTCTCAACTAAACCTCCTTTCATGTGCTCATTATCTTGTTTTGATACCATCAAACAAATGCTCAACCTCATGAGAAAAGGTTTTGAAAGAGTCTTCTGGAACAGCACAGAATATAATTCTCATATAATTATGTACAACACAGCAGTGAAACCAAGGACACAAAATAAAATAGCTGACAACACCAAGAAGTCATAATTTCAGCTTGTTATACACACTCTCATCTTAAGGAAGATGAATCAAACTTTTTTGCAACTTGCGTCATCTCTGAATATGAAGGTCTGCAATATACAAAGCTAAATTTGTGCTTCCTTTAATGGACCATGAAGCTAATTCCAGCAGATGAAGACCACTGTGCCAATATTCTTCCTTCTGAAGCGCTAAACAAAACAGCTAGGTTTTGTGAACTTTTACTTCTCATTTTCACTGTCACTTTTCACATTTCCTTTGGTAGCTTTGTCATGGAATGTTTTGAGAGAAGGTCTTATTATCCAACATCACTGAAAAAATATTTACCTGCTGGATTCTGAAACCTGATGCTCAAAAATACAAGCTCCTTTAACTCTGCAAACCAGTCATGAACCAACTGTAATCTCTGACCATTTGCAAGAAGTTGAGCCGCCTCTTTCTAATATACAACACACTAGTAGAATCAATTTTCTAGGAAAAACGCTCCAAACACCCAAAGTAGCAAGGATCCGTCAAAGCATCAAACAGAAAACTGGCACCTCACTCACGACGAAGTATTTCTAGAGTTAATAGATAAAACCTAAGAAATGGGCTGATACCAAATGCAGTTCAAAAAAACCCCGATAATTTCTTTGTAGTCTGGAACGAAGCCACATTACAGGAAAGACTTACCATTTTTTCTAAAGGACATTCTGGTAAGATTTAGAAAGCAGCAGGACTTACCTGGAAAAAAGAAAGAGAAAAAAAAGAGATTAAAACAATAAATAAGAAAGGGTAATAGTGGAGACATATTTTTAAAATATATTCTAAGATGACAAAAAGTGAGCCCATGCCATCTACATAGGAGTAAATCTGTAAAGGAGAAGGGGAAAATACATTTTTTTTTAGCTGTTATTGCCTTTATCTAATGCAAGAAGAAAATGTATAGAGATGAGGTGCTTAGTTTAGGTAATATGTGTAACAGAGTCCTTTATAGTAACACAATCCTCAATGAAATTGAAAATATAGCCATTTTACTGTTTCTAAGAGGAAGATGTAATTCACAATGATAAACATAGAAACTAAGTATCTTCAATTGACTCAAGAAGGGAATCCTATGGCAGCTCTAATTTTTAGTCCTCCCCCCAACTCCTGGGAGTATATCCAGAAAAGATGACAACTTAATTCTAAAAGATACATGCACCCCAATGGTCAAAGCAGCACTATTTATAATAGCCAAGACATGGAAACAACCCAAGTGCCTATCAACAGACAATTAGTTTAAGAAGATGTGATAGATAGATATACATATATATATATATAATGGAATATTACTCAGCCATAAAAAAGAATGAAATATTGCCATCTGCAGCAACATGGATAGGCCTGGAGAATATCATACTAAGTGAAGTAAGTCTGACAGAGAAAGACAAATATTATATTATTCCACTTACATGTAGAATCTAAAAAAATAATTCTAATGAATCTATATACAAAACAGAAACAGACTTACAGACACAGAAAACAAACTTATGTTTACCTAAGGGGAGGTACGAATTAGGAGTATGGGATTAGCAGATACAAGCTAGTATACGTAAGATAGCAAGCAACAAGGATTTACTGTATAACACAGGGAACTGTATTCAATATCTGATAATAACCTACTATGGAAAAGAATCTGAAAAAATGTATATATATAACTGAATCACTTTGCTGTATACCCAAAACTAACACAATATTGTAAATCAACTATACTTCAATTAAAAAAAAAAAAAGAAGAAGAAGAAGGAAATCCTAAACAGACTCTGGTTCCTTACAGAATTTTCCGGGTTCAAATGAACTGGGCTGTTTATGGCTCTCAGAAAGCCTTCTCAGGTTTCAAAACTGTCACACTTTTTCATTTTGTTGATATTTAAAACAGTTTTTGCCCCATTATAAGATTTCACAGAGGGCACTAAACAGGTTTAGTAGGACAAGGAGTTTTTTAATGCTAATTGCTTTATTTTAATGTTATTTTTTAGTCCCTGAGAAATCTAAGAAGCAAACCACTTCATAAATCTTAAAAATACTGGGGTACTGAGCATTAGCCATAAATATTATCAAATGCTTTTAAAACTCAGCCAATATGCAGATACAGTGAAAGAAATCAGCTCCCTGAAAGTTTGGATTAGTCGTTCTAGGAGTTCTTATGTATTCTGTAAATCAAATCCCTGTGCTATCCTACCATTGAAATAGGCTGCACAAGTTTATGCCTACCAACCTGCAGACATGGTAACCTATTTCCTCAGAATGGAGGGAAGGAGCCAAAAGAACAAAAACTGAGTTTTATCTCTAAAGATATTATATGATGCAAGTCCAGTTTATAGAAGTGTTACTACTAAAAGCATATGTGGAATTTCCTAGCCAATTAGACAGTATTGCTGACTCTAATTTTTTGCAGTGACACTGAGCAGCCTAGCAGCCCAGCCTGTCTTGAATATTTTAGTGCTGAAAATTCACTATTTTGGTACATAACAGTACACAACATACTAATCACCATAAATGACCAATTGTTATGAGTGGGTACCTTAATTGCTCATTAATTCCCTAATTAATTGGCACAACCCAATGTTAATATTATTTAAAGAATTGCATTGGCCCCTGGGGTTTATTTGGGCTTCCGCTAGGGAGTTAACCAGGCAGAGAGCTTGAATTATATCTGATCTTTCAACTTCCTTAGGTACCATTTAGGTTCCCTTTTGACACTGTGCTCTCATGAAGTACTCATGGGACAGTTGGAAGAATCTAAGTAGCTCATAGAATACACCACTTGAGGGCCATCATACGTCTTCTCATGACACTAATGGTTCCTTGTCACCCACTTTGTGAAGTAAAACCTCTACTCTGTGAATTTCAAGGCCTACCTCTGTTGAGGTCTATAACCCTTAAACATATCCATCTCTCTTATGTGTCTGATCTAGGCCCTCCATTCCTCCATTAACTTACCCACTTATGTAACCATCCCTATCCTGCAGCCCCTATCTTCTGTATACTTTTTTTTTCCCCTCAGCCTTTCTGTATCCCTTTGACTCATTTTGAATTCAATTCTTATTTACCCTTTTTCTCTAAAGATACGCTTTGGCCAGTTCCCAATACCTGTCAGATCCTGTCCCTCCCCATCCCGCCATGTTCCCTCCACTCCACTGCCTCAGCTCATCTCATGTCACTCCCTGTCACATCCTCTCCTCTGTTCCAGATTTACAGAACCACATGAAGTTCCCATTCACTTATATGTTTTTTTGCAACTCTGAAAGCCAAGTTTTCTGATTTCTCAAGGTTAGTTTGGACATTTGCTCTCTATTCTCCCTTAGACTTTGACACCTCAGTTTTAACCTTCCTAATAATTGATAATAAATACTTGTAACTAGAACATCAGATTCCCAGAACATTGCCTGATGCGTAATAGAGAGCATTCAATAGAGAGAATTAAATAAGACTTGAATCCCCAATGGATTTGAGTTCCTTAAAAGCAGGGGCTATATCTTATTCATCTTTCGATCTTTAATGTCCAATCCAGTGTTTGGCCCAGTGTTAGTATAAAATGAGTGGGTTATTGGAAGGAAGGAAAGAAATGGTAATTGTGGCTAATGGACTTTCATTTTTGGTATACTTCAATAAATAACTGTCTTTTCTAAATTCTATAGCTTGATTATTTGCTTTCCTACTAAATGTGCTGATGGCAAATATGGTCAATAGACACCAACTACCAAAAAAAAATGCAAGGCTGGAATATCTCAGACATTTCTAAAGGTTTCTAGAGTGGATGCAGTTTTGTTGTTGTTGTTGTTTTGTTTTTGTTTTGATTAAGACAGAAATAAAATTTTCCTGTTTGTCTCTGGCTCTCACACTCTTCCTATATTTATGGTAGACTAACCATAAAAATAATCAGTTTCATCCATTACCTTCTTTGCTAAAATACTCTCAGATAATTGAGAGAATTAAGAGCGTTTTATTTTGACTATCTATACCCCGAACTCTCCACATAACTACCAACATCTTCATTTGGTATCATACAGTGCCATACAAGTAACACAATAATTTATTTTGATTTTTGACACCAACTGCTTTCAAATACATTTCAATTTAAAAATTGATCCTAAAATCAAAAATAAAGAAAGCAACTGCTTAAAGAAAAGGAAAAGCTTAAAGAGAAGAGGACAACGTTTTCTTATACCTTGATTATAATAATTAATTACATTCAAATGCTGTTTTTGTTTTTAATTATGCTTGTGCAAGACAGCCCTTCTCCGTCCCTCTTTCCTTTCCTCCCTCCCTCCCTCTTGCCTTCTTTCCCTCTCTCTCTCTCTCTCTCCTCTAAGTCTATATTTTTTAAGTATAAAACAATAGGTGTACATAAGGTATCAATATCCATAGGATGAACCATCTGGAACTTTGATCTCATATCTTCTTGGCCTTTTCAACTCCAGTGACTTTTACCTCCTTTAAAATTGAGAGACACACAATACCTCCCATATTGGGTCTTGCCACTCTGAAGAATGGGTCTACCTCCAAGGTCTTGATATCATCGTCCTATCTCTTTTCCACCTTCTCACCTTCTTCTCCCGCTCTTTGCCATCTCTTGAATCCGCTCCCTGCCCTCATTGTGAGCCTGACTCGCCTCAGCAGCTCATCAGCCCTTCTCTGACTGTGCTTTCCTACAAACCCAGCTTGTGCCAGGCGTGGATCAAAATTGTTCTAATAGTCAAAATGAAGAACAACATTTTTTGGCAAGTATGTTCCATTGAAAAGTAATAATTCTCAAAATGTTGTTAGTAAGTGTTTTTAAGGAAAAAATAAGTTCTCAATAAATTTTAGCTAAGTATCATTTTTTGTTATATCCCTTTATTAGAAGTTCCCAGTATGTATTAACCTACTAGAGGTTCTAAGTCACTTGGAGCAATGAAGCATGATGAATTCAATCTAATGCCTGCTTCCCAAATTTTGTGGTTCTGGTGTCCTCTTTTACCTGATAACATCCTAGGTAATTTATGGCATGTAGGGAACAGCTTGGGAAGTTATTGTAAAGTGGAAAAACCACTGAATTTTAACTTAGAAAATCAGGATGATAATGATGGTGATATTAGTAGCTAATATTAAAATAAGCAAAGTACTGCTGTAAGTGATTTACATGTATTAACACATTTAATCTTGTATAAAGTAACTGAAGTAAGTGATACTATTAGCTCCATTCTACAGACTTAGAAACTAAGATTTTGAGAGATTAAGGAATTGGCCCCAATTTACATAACTGAACTGTGATTCCAACCCAGGCAATTAGGCTCCATAATCTAAGATTTTATGTTATTCTGCTTCTGTTATCTACCAACTGTGTAATTGAGGTGATTTACTTTGCCTCTCTAGGTCAAGTTTCTTATTGCTCAAACAGGACTAATATCTGATGCGGCTGCTATAAGAAAATCAGTATTTAACAGAGCCTAGGGCAGTATCTGGAAATTCAGGTACTCAGAATAACTATTTATTAAATAAGACTCAAGAACTCGAGATTTGTTTATCCTCCTGACTGTGCACACACAACTACTGGTTACCTACCATTGTGAGAGAAACAGACACAAAGCTGTGATGAACTGTTGATTGAAAATCCTTACTCTAGAACTTCAGCTGGCTCCTTAGAGACATTTGTTCACCCTGGACTTATCCGTATTGATTGCCTACTGCAATTCAGGCATTTCAAACACTGTATGTACTTCTCCAGCCCAGGGCACTCAGGCAATGTCTCAAACCTTTCCACTTAGGACTTCCAGGACAGCCATGCCCTTTCACCAAATGTCACGGCCCTTTCATGATCTTTTCTTTCTCAGAGGAAAAAAAAATTACCTCATTCCAAAGCTAATACCCCAAATATATGTAAATATTTCCTGCTTCAGTCTATATGCCTCCATCACTTCCAGGAACTGGCTCCATCAACCACTTGATCACCCTTTGTATCCTCTCCCTTTCTGCCTCTCTGCCTCTCCCTCCGTCCCTCCTTTGTACTCTTATACACATAGTATACTTCTGTTTCCAAACCATATTTATACTACAACCATGCCACCTTCACACACCACACTTCGCAGCAAAGCACACACATTACCTTACCCCATATATAATCCCATTTCTCTATTTTTCCCCTTAACCCCAAACTTCTCAAAAGAATCTACCTGCCTTATCTTTTTCCTCACCAAACACTCACTCTTCAACCCTATGCAACTCAGCTGCATTAAACCACCTTTCTCAACGATACCAGCATCTTCTTAATTGCCAAATGCAGTAGGTTTTACTCAGTCATGATTTTATTTAGTCTCTCTGAAAGTTTGTTATGCCCACCTCCTTCTTGCAACTCTCTTCTTCTTAGAACTCTCTGGCATGACACTATTGTGATCCCCTTTCGGTCATTTCAGCCAATTTCTTTCTCTATCTCTCTCTATCTCTCACTGGCTCTTCCCCCCTCATTTTGCATTTTAAACATGGCTCCAACCTCTGCCTTCTGTTATTTTCATATTAGTGTCTCACTAGGACATTATCCACTCCACGGCTCTAACAATCACTTTTATGCAGATGGTGAAAGAAACTACTAAATTATAATTTTGAAGAAAGGGAACATATCTAAATCACCATTCTAATTTCCATGGTGTCTAGCACATAATGGGTGTGTGTATGCGGGTGTGTTCAAAGTATTTTTATATATATATATATATATATATATATATATACAGTGTATATACACTATATATATATAGTAAATGAACAAATTATTTCTTTGATCTAGCTTTTCCAAATAATCAGAACATTATGTTTAGGCACAGAATATTTACCAACTTCAAATGCTAAAACGCATGCCTGGAAATTGCTGTTCTACCTCTTAAAGGGCTTGTGAGCTCATATGGCTGATGCCCTGTGAGTTGGACAACAAGGGAGGGCACAGAGGGACTGAGTGGTGGGGAGACAGGAGGAAGTAGAGGCAGTAAGGAGAAGCTGTAGAGGAACAAATGGGGTATTTGGCTACAAGTGGTACCACAGAGGAGGGGGATGAGAGAGTTTGGCTAGAGAAGAGAAGGGAGGAAAAAGAGCCTGTGCTTATGGGTCCCAGCCCTTGAAGCTCCTTTTGCAAATGTTCACACGTGTCCCCATGTGTAACACTCAGATACTGCTATCTCACTTCAAAAGAACACTGAGGCACCCCGAATAAATCTGCACAATTTCCGGAAATCTCTCTCATCATTCTTTGTCAAGACGTTCGGTCAAGCTTTGACTTCAGAACAGTGAGAAATGGTTGAAAAGATGTATAACCAGTATTGCAAGGGAGATTATTCAAAAGGTTAATTACTATATGAGCAGAGAAGGGTGGAAAAAGACCCTTAGAAAAAGACATAAATCTGCCTTTCTTAATCCTAAAACTCTATTATGCTTACACTTATATCAGGGAGAAAAAGGGATTCTTGAGAGGAGGGGTATTCAGGCTATTTATTTGAACTTTTGATAAAACCTCATTATATTCCCTTCCTAATCCTGTGTCATTAGGAGCAAAATGGTACATTTAGAGAACATTTAGATATAAATGCCTGCAACCTTCCTATCAGACCTGCTGACTTTCTTTTTCTTTCTTTCTTACTTTCTCTTTTTTTCACTGTAGCCTATTATGCTGAGATACGATTTTTCAACCAGGCAATCTAGCACTGGCATCGGGCACCCGCAATAGCCTGGCTGGAGACACTCTCGGCCCCTAATATTATTATTTTTTGCCAGCGTCATTATGACGCTAATAACTGGGAACAATTATCATAATTCGGAGAAAGAGAAAACAAAACAAAGCAAAACAAAAAACCCTGACCACCTAACATTTAGATAAGCCTACAGTTATTACACAAATCCAAAAGAAGAAGTCTACATAATTTAAAGTTAAGGTTAATTCTTGAAATTGGTGTGGATAATCAAAGAATGAAAGAGGCCAACTGTGTTTCAAGTTACTATGTCAGGTCCAATCCTTCACTGAGCTCCCTACAAATGCTGCCTTACATGTCGGTTAATGTGCTAGTGAGTGATACAGTTCACAATTTGTACTGTGGTTTAGCTTAGGAAGTGCCATTTGGATTTGGGGATTTTTCATCTGTATTTTAAAACTCAACCTGTGACTACCAAGCAGTTAAATGCCCTATACTCCTGGGTGTAGGTTTTAGTATCTTTTGGGTCTGTGCTTCTTTATACAGCCTCAGGGGTAGTATTCAGAGTAATGAGAAGTGCTTTGTCAATGTGCCAAGTCTGAGGGTCCTTGGAAACTGACTTACCGTGGTAATTCACAGAGCTTATTTTCAATACACGTGCACCCAATACCACAAGCAATAATTACACAATATTCCCTTATCCACACACATACACCCATGCCCACAATTTGCAGCTGAGAGGTTGTTTAGTCGTTTGACAGAGGAAACGTATTTGTGTCTGTCTATCTAGTGGTAAAATGTGTTTTCAGCTCATATTCCAACTAACTCAAACCTAAGTTAAGGAATAAGAAAAGGAAAAGGAAAAAAAAAAAAACAAAAAAAGAAGAAGCAGAGCCCAGTGTTGGCCTAAGCCCAGAATCCTCAGATTAGAAAAAGGGTGAGCTGGGGCACAGCACAGTCACTTCTGGCCTAATAAGTAAGGCTGGCAGCCAGCATTATGCAAAGCTCACTGGAGAGAAGCAAAGCCTCCTTGGCAAAACAGTGATAAAGAATTAGAATTTTCTGGAAATAGTAATAAGACCTCAGTACAAAGACCTGACCAATCCCAGCACGCACGGCAGGGAACAAGGAGAAAGTGGACCATACCAAAGAAGATATGCAGAACTTAAATAACAGAAAGAATACAGAATGACCCAGAAGGGCAATTAACCTCTTGCCCACTTCTGTGAGCGTTAAACAGTGTCTGTACTTAGCAGCATGTTTAAACTATCTGTATGATAACTGCATGTACTTCTTTTTCAACTACTCTATGTGTTGCTGTCATAAAGCCCTTAAAGTATGCTTTCAGCTGTTATTATACACAGACACTCGTGCTGGTTGGAGCTCTGTCAATCCCAGTAGAGATTCTGGTGCCCAGAGCAGAAAAACTGGGGCTATGACCTTCTGCAGAATGCAATCTTAATAATAATTATGTTTTGTGTGTACTTGTGTACGCACATGTATGTTGAGCTGCTAGAAGGAAAATAAGGGGTAGTCCAGGAAAGAACATCACATGATGATACTTCCTGTGAACTTCACTATGAAAAATAGCTTTATTACCAAGAAAACATACATCTTAGTATCCATCTGTTAGCAAATAACTCTGAAATCTGAAGCTGATAGATCCCTCAGGTGTACCAAATGTTCAAGACAACATTATTATTTAAAAAAATTATAGTTCAGTGTGAAAATACTCACAAAAGTTAGAAGAAGAAAAAACTGTAAACGCAAGGGCTAACTTACAGGTTTATAACCAATCCAGAAACATTTATTGATTTCCTATTCTATGCAAGTTACAGGGGAATAGTTGTGCAAGACAGGCTTCACACTCTAAGGAAGTCTGGCAACATTACTGAGGAGACAGGAGACACATCCAACCATAAAATGAACTGAAGAGGGAAAGAGATTGGAAAAAGGAAAGAAGTACAAAAAGATGGATTCAGTGTGGTACCAGTGAGAGCCATCGAAGGCTTTTGAGTAGGGTAAGAACATAATGAAAAGGGTTTAGGAAGATTAATATGGAAGGCCAGTTAAGAGATAATCACTAAGATAGGCAAGACATGGTTGTGTCTAGGGCCTTCTCCCGATCAATCAGCCAGCCAAGTCTGAAGTGTCAGATGAAGCAGAGCCTCAGTCTAATGCTGTTCTCCTACTTCTTAACAAAAGCCAATCTTCCTCCTTTTCTTTCCCTCCTTGTAATGCTTTTTCCTTCCGGCTGACACCTCAAAATACAACAGTGGAGGGCTCATTGTGCTAAACTGGCAATTGCAGGGAGGGGAGTGTCCTGTCAATTTTACAGGAGCCCATAAAAATGTAGGTGCTTTAACCAGAAATGAGATCAGAGGAATAAGGTATCCTTAGAGGCGCAGGCTCTCTTTCTTTTCTTTTCTTTTTTCTTTTTTTAAAAATTTCCAGATCCCAGCATACACCCTGGAACCTCATCGTAAGTATCAAATATATTTGTGGTGTTGAACTGGGTTAGTTATATATGTGGAGAATAAAAAAGAAATACGTTGGCATGGAGTAATTCGTAACTGATAGACCCGTAAAAAGATTCATTTCTTTTTTATCAGAAAATCTGAGATTTTTTAAAACTCAGAAAAGCCTCAGAAACCATTCATGGTAATTTCTTCATTTGATCCTCAGAAACTACTTATGGACCTGGTGAAAGGAACAGTATCTCTATTTTCCATAAGGAGAAACTGAGGCTCTAGGTTGAATGACTGCCTCAAAGCAAGCTGATAAATGATGGAGATGGACTGGAACACAGCAATCCTTTGTGCCTGATAGTTTTTCTACTGCACCTCATGATCTTTTTACATGATGTTTGGGACAATACATAATTAAGGCTGTTTGAGACAGTACAGTTTAGGGGAGTCTGAAAGAATGTAAAAGGTACAAAATTGGATTGTAATGTATGCCTTTTTAAAATTGAAGTACAGTTGATGTACAATATTATATGTTACAGGTGTACAATATAGTGATTCGTAATTTTTAGAAGTTATACTCTATTTATGGTTATTATAAAATATTGGCTATATCCCCTGTGTTGTACAGTATAACCGTTAGCTTATTTTATATATATAATAATTTTTTGTACTGTATGGCTTTTGAAACTAATATAATAGGACCTGGTTTTAGGCTTACAGTTCATATCTGCAAACATACAGACAAAATTTTCAAGAGATTTCTACCCCTGTCTCTTGATAACGCTTCCTAGGAAATTTTTAACTAACCTATGGAGGAATCCTATGTCTCCTACAAGTCCTTTCTTTTTTTAGCATGCTTTGCCCATTTTCTATACACCCCCCCCCCCATGACTGCATCTGCTTTGAAAAATTACTCCTATTAAACTAAATTTCTCTGTCACTGCAAGAGACATAAAATTAAAAACTATCTGTCTTTAATCATGCCAGGCTTATTTCTTGTCTCCCAGGCCCCATTTATCAATAATTAATATATAAAGAAGACTGAAATCCATTTCAATTTCAAAGGCCCAAACATTTCGCTGATTAATAAAAAATTGTGCTCACAAAGATGGACGGACATGCCATGGTGAAGTGATGGAGGACACAGCATCAGCACAGAATAGATCTGCAGGGCCACATGTGCCACGTGGCCCACATAGATGAGAAATAAGCCACGTGGAGGAATGGTTCTGCAGGGACACCACCCACCAAGCCTGACAACTCTGCATGTGAGAATCCTTGTCTGCAACTATCATCTCGGTCTGTTCAATTTACCTCTCTATCTGGGGTCTTATAAAAACAATAAAAAGGTGAACTTGCATCTAAGAACCCACTCTCTGGAATTATAAGTGCATCTGATTTAATGAACAATTTGTGTACATGTTATCATACAGCTGACCCTTGAACAACAAGGGTTTGAACTGCATGGGTCCACTTATACATGGATTTTTTCAATAGTAAATACTTCAGCACTGCATGGTCCATGCTCCATTGAATCATCAGATGAGAAGAACCATGGAAACAGAGGGCCAACTGTAAGTTATATACGGATAAATTGCTCAAGGGTCAACTGTTCATGCAACACTGTGATCCTATACAGTATGGGTTGGTGAAACCTATAACTATGTGGCTTGAGAGAAAAATGTCTGGGTCTTACTAGCCTTCTGGTCTAGCCAGTGTGTGTCATTGGCAGATCCCTTGACATTCACTTCTCATGCTGTTCGCTGTCAGTATCTAGGGCTTCCATATCTAGGGAGTTTAACATTAATTGCAGGAAACTCAGATCGTTCAAGTGTCCCAGTTCTACACAAGTGTGAAGTTGCCATCAAATGCTTAAGGTCTATGGGCTTCCCTGGTGGCGCAGTGGTTGAGAGTCCGCCTGCCGATACAGGGGACACGGGTTCGTGTCCCGCTCCGGGAAGATCCCACATGCCGCGGAGCGGCTGGGCCCGTGAGCCATGGCCGCTGAGCCTGTGCTCCGCAACGGGAGAGGCCACAAAGCTTAAGGTCCAGCATTGCATAGAACTGTTAACACACACAGTTCCCTCTCCTATTCTAATTTTCCACAATATAATAACCACAACAGTTTATTCTTAGAGTTCTGGTCTCTCTGTCAAGAAGTTCACTTTCCAAGTCTCTCTGTGCTAAGCAGCAATGGGAGAAATTATTTTAACCCTAGGATCTTTGATGGTATAAAGCAATTTCAAGTTGGGGAAATTTGCAGGGAAACTAAATAGTTAGTACCTAGATGAAAATGGATAGATGAGTGTTGTGCAACTTAAAATCCTTTCTTTAGAGAAGTCCTAAAAGTGAGAGAACTCTCCACACTCCTCACACAGACTCTCAGAGGAAGAGTATTTCACATATCTCACTGACTTTACCTCAGAACGGCTTTTTCTCATTTGGCTGCCACTTCTGAGTTTAATTCCACATGAAGTGCTGTAAATACCAGTGTTAATGGTGGATGGACTTTTCTTACTTCCTCTTTGATCAGTCTGAGGTTTTTTCCTTTCTTGTTTCCACCGCTGCCAGAATGCAGAATTCAGAGTTATTGGCTGTTTTGTGTATAAGGTGGAGAAATGAGGAAATGAGACATTTCAGGTTAAGACATAGCCCTAATTTTATGTGAGTGTGTGTGTCTATTTTCTGTTTTCTTTTGACATAGTCACAAACACAAAATGTCACTGAATCAAAGATTTGGGGAGATAGATGGAAGCTTAAGGAATGAGTAACACTTCTTTCCTATTAAGACTCACCAAGTTGATCAATAACCATAGCTAACTCTTCATGACAACTTACTCTCTACAGGCCCTTTGATAAATATTTGACACAGTCCTCTCATGAAATCTTGTAATAAGCCTAGAAGCAGGTACTATTTTTCACCCTTTTTACAAGCAAGGAAACTGAAGCTCAAAGACATTAAGACATTTACCCATGGATCCCCTGCTCATCATGGCAAAGCTGGGACTCGAACTCAGGCAGTCAGGTTCCAGAGTACATATTCTTTAGCATCACTCTCTACAGTCAGGTGATATCTCTATAAGGGTAGAGCCAGACCCGAGTCATACACTCCGCCTCTCCTACGCAAAGCACCTCTCTGCACTTACAGGGGCCACGTTTTCCCAAATTAAAATCAAGGGGTAAGACAGTGACAGACTCCAAAGTGAAAACATCAGAACCCACGGGATATTTTAGTCAGTGATGTGCACAGGAAGTCAAAATATTTTAAACCAAGATGGTTCTCTGTACTTAAAGCATGTAAGGTCAAAACAAAATATTGGCCGGTTTGAGGTTTTGTTCTGTTGACTATATGTCCTCCTGATGGATACACGGGCACTATTCTTATAATCTAAGGAGGGGCATGTAGATGCAGAGTATTCAAATATAACTGGTAAAGTATAAAGGATGACTGTGTGTGCCAGGTCTATTTTCTCCTCCTTTCTGCCATCCCCTCCCTCCTGCTTGCACTCTGAAGCTTGAACAACGTTGCAGACACAATGGCAGCCCCACTTCCAAGGCCCAGAAGAAGCAATGGCAAACGTGGTATGTGAGTCAGTGATTATGAGTCAATAACAATTTCACAACTATATATTCTACAACCAAATTAGAAACGATGTCATTAAGCCACAACAGCCAAAATTTAATTAATTAATATTTTTAAAAATCTGCCTTGTTGTGCTCAAAGCAAATACCCTGGGACATAACACTATGTCATTTGGTAATTACTATGGAACAATATAGGAATAGATCATGACTGGTGTCTAGCAAAACAGCAATCGCATTTTGCCTTCTAATTATGACAGAGCTCTTGGGGAAACACAGGGAGCAGTGCACCCTGCTGTTACACCACAGCAATAACACTCATTACCCCAGTAAATACTATGGAAATGTGCAAACACACAGGGACCTCCCTGCTGCGAGGCTGTGGCAGAATCACTCATTAGGCTGGGAAGTATCGCTCAATCGTCTTTAATTACTTCCAAAATATATGATAACTTGCCCACTGCTACAGTGCAGTGATATCACTCATTATTTTCCCACCTTTTCTTTGTTTTTTTAACACCCTGCAGTGGCCTTATTATAATGGTGATGTACTGTAACTTACACGAATTTAATCACATAGATTTGTGTGCTTTTAGACTTATAAACACACAGGCTCTCAATGTGAAATGCGCACTGAGAAAAATACGCAGAACTACTGATATTTTTCTGGTAAGACCCCCTTTTTCATGTTACTGAATTGTGGCAATACTGTTGCAATCCCTCCCTTTTATCCTGGAAATGAGAGTGATAATTGCACCATAGCCCGGAGGAATCCAGGGGACTTGTAATTATATCCCGTTACCAAGGAACACAGCAATTTCAAACCTATTACCCACAGGTATCTTTTATGTTTATTGCCCTCTTTATGAAGCCACTACTTTTCCTCTGAATTCTAAGTGGCAGGATACTTCAGGAAGGTAACTGTGTGATGGAGACAGGGCAGGGAGATAGAAAACATGTCTCCTCCTTCTCAGGAAGCTTGGGTCTGACCTTTGCCAGAGAGGGTCTGTCCAGGCCATTTTCAAATGGAAAAACAGCCTTTGGTTTGGGACTACGTTTCCCACCACAATTTGGAAAGAGGGCTCAAGATTTGGGGGTTTTGTGTTAGAAACTTCACATTGTGGTACTCGCCTCGAAATGCCCCAAGTACCCACATCCAGAGGGAACTAATTCTTGATCATGACTTGCCCTGGCATGTGAATGAGTGACTTTCAGAATAACAGTTTGAGAAATAATTAAACCTAAGTGTAGCTTTTTTCATATGAAAGAAGAAAATAAGTGCTCTGTCAATGTATTCATCACTTTGATTTAAACATTTATTCCAAAAATCTGTACTCGGGGAGGTTTTCATTAGTCCACCCACATTCTGAAAGAGGGAGTGATGGATGGATGTTTCCCTCTCCTGTGGTAAGTATTGGAGTTGATTTGTAAGGTTACAGTTTTATAAGGAAGACCAAGTCCTAGACTTAGACGAGTAATATTGAACATATACTGAATATTTAAGTCAAGTATCACTTAGCTGTAATAATTAGTCAAAAATAACATTACTGGCTGTATTTACAGATAAGGAAACTAAGGCTCAGAGAGGTTAAGAAGCGTGAGCTAAAGATTAGTCAGCTAGAAAGCAGTGCAGTCACCATTTGTGGCAGCTCTTTAAAGCCCCAAACCTTGTCCTTTCACTACACTACCCTGCCACTTACCCCATCTGCCTTTCGGCCTATTTCTATCGGCTTCTCGTTCTATAAAACGTCCTAACCAACCTGGAAAACTGGCTCAGAATGTTCAAATAGTGGAAAAAATGTCCTCACAAAATTGATCTCCCTTTTAGGTGAGAGAGACTCAGGGTACTTTTAAGCCACACTGTTAATGGTGGTTGTCTGCTGCTTTTCCCTGTGTTAACAGTCACTTGAAGAAATATGAAGGCTACATTTTTACCCAGAACTGGGCTGCTGGTCTTATTCATCATCCACAACCTTCTCTAGAAGGTCAATACAAACTCTGAAAAAAAGGAAAAGAATAAAGAAGAAGATAAAAACTTGGAGCTTCTAAAGTTGGATTTGGGAGTCTATTAGCAAATGCAAGTATGGGACAGGGCAAGGTCTTCTTGCTTGTTCAGTTACTTAATTAAAATCAGATATCCATTTTCTTACAGGATAATATTTTATATGTCATTTTATCTTCCTTGTTTATTTTCACATTCCTTTATAATAGTTTTTTTTTGGTAATCAATTTTTTTTTTTGCTTCAATAACAAAATTAGTTCAATTTCAGAATGATGCACTCAGTTTCCTAAAACAGGGTATTAGAAAAGTAAACCTAATACATTTGAATAAAGAAAAAAACCCACCATAAATGTGTACGTATCATACACATTTATCTGGGATCTATTCAGGTGTACCAAAAACGTATAGTTGCTGGGTTACATACATAGAAGTTGTTTTAAAATACGTTTATTCAAAACATTTATTGCATGTATAATATGTTTAACAATGAAAAAAACTTTTTTCTCTGATGTCTCTCCAGAGCGAGATTATGTAAAGGTTACAAACCTATGAAAGTGTCTCCAGTTTACCCTGGGAATGTGGGTTGTCATAGCAGGTCATCCACTGGGCCTTGAATCACAGGCATTTTGAAAGCAGGGCTTGAGCCCTGATGGTGGATTTCATGGAGGCCAAGTCACTGGGCAGAGAGTGAGTCCTATGCATGGGGAGGGTTGCATTTATTCCTGGTCAGGTCACAGACGTAGGTCACCAGGAAAATGTCTCATTATCCCCTGAGGTAAATAAACTTGAATCTCCCAGGAAGACATTCCCTGTTTTTCTGAGAAGGCTATTACTGAAATTAGTCAAGAAAAGCAATTATCTCCTTGTTATTTAAAACATTGCCAATGTAGAAAGGAACTCCTTTACTCAGAGTAAGAAAACTTGAATTCCAGAACTCAGTTCTGTAACTCGGTAGCCAATACCTCCTTGGAAAAGGCACTTTACATCTCTAGACACTGTTGCTTCATCCACAAGGTGATAAAAATATCTTGACTACCTAAAACCCTGAGGCTATGAGAGATAAAGGAATGAGGCCTAGGGGTTTCATATTTCAAATTTTGCCTGGAAAAAGACACATTTATCTGACACACATAAAGTATGTTTTTGGTCCCTTTCTGTAGTATACCCCATGAATTCATATCAACCTACTTCTTTGAGTTTCATTAATTAATTGATTTTTTGGTTTGGATGCTTGGTTCTCTCAAAGCAAAGCTGTTTTCAAACTGTAACACTTTGATTCCAAATGTCAAATATTTGATTGGTGAAGGTTTCCGTTTTCACTGTGAGATGGGAGCTGGTGTAAGTCTATCTTTTCTCCATGCCACGCTCCACCCACCCAACCCCTGCCATCCTAAAGCTAAGTTACCTCTATGGCACGTTTGGAAGCTCACCAATTTTTGATAATTTTGAGATCATCAGGGTAATTTAAATACTAATAGCTTGGGGCTAGATGTTTAGCGTTTATGTCCACAGGGCACAAAGTCTTCTTTAACTCATTAAATTTTGCTTTAATTAATCCTGGCACAGCCTTATGAAGAAGGTGCATTCTGGTTTATGTTGAAGCTTGCTGTCTAGAATGTATTTGCCCTTTCTTCGTCCCTGGCATTTGTCCCTGTGATGTATCCTAGTCTGCTTTTAACACAGCTCAGAAAATGGGGTGAGAAATGGATAATTTAGTTGCTTACTTGAATTTCATAAGAAGCGTACTTTAAAACATCACTTCCAACAACATTTCACTATCATCAAATCAAATCAACAAACAAGAACTTGCATCCAGTCAAAACTGACCACCCAAATAACAGGAAGTTGATTCCATTTCTAATAGTCTATAATGTGGGACAAAGTAACAATTAACATTTGTGTAAAGTTCACAGTCTCAAGCATTATCTCACTCAATTCTTATCCTGCTTTTACGAGACAGAGTATAATATGCCCATTTTAAAGATGAGAAGACTGTGGTTCAGATGAATTAAGTGACTTGCTTAACTATGCAAAGACTAAATAAAGAGGTATTACATGAATATAAATATCATGACTTCAACTCTGAGTATGGACCTAGACCCCACCCCCACTCCCACCCCAACCTGGCCACACACACACAATTGTCTAGAGAGTAGATTAATGGAAGTCACCTGACTTGTATTTGATAAAAAGGAACATAAAATGCTTTGATATAAAGACCTAGGACTGTTCCCAAACCTAATATTCCATGGTTTTTTCAAGTGACGAGCAGGTATCAATTATTGTTCTCTGAAGTCTCCAGGGGGTTCCCAAGAGTGAGTACTCAAAACATATTTCCTGACTGTGGAAAGATCAAGTACTTTCTTTCACCTCTTCTTCATTACTTTTCCAACATAATGTCCTGTTAACTTTACTATATGTACAGTCAGGTAACAGTGCTTGTTCTCCTAAAGTGAGTGCATGGAGATCTTGAATAACACAGTATAGATCTTCTTCAACTTAGAATGGGGATACATCCCAGAATACTCGTAAATCAGAAATACCATAAGTTGAAAATGCACTGAATACACCTGTATTACCGAACATCAGAGCTTAGCCTAGCCTACTCTACCTTAAATGTGCTCAGAATACTTACATTAGCCTACAGTTGGGCAAAATCATCTAACACAAACTTTATTTTATAATAAAGTGTTGAATATCTCATGTACTTTGTTGAATATTGTATTGCAAGTGAGAAACAGAATGGTTGTACGGGTACAGAATGATTGTAAGTGTTCTCTACCTTGTAATGGGGTAGCCGACTGGGAGCTGCAGCTGCTGCCCCTGGCCAGCATCAGGAGAGAATATCGTATAGCAAACCGTCAGCCTGAGCAAAAGTCAAAATGCAAAATCCGCATATGGCTTCCACTGAATGCTTATCGCTTTCACACCACCGTAAAGTCAAATAATCCTAAATCGAGCCACTGTAAATCGGGGATCATCTGTAGATTTCACAAGTAGACAACTACAAGTATAGTACAATGACTTACTCTGGCACTACTTAAATAATGTGGCTTTTAACAGTCACTTCCATTTTCACTTCATTTGAAGCTGAAGCTATTATTTTCAGATTTCTCAGAATTAAAGGAAATAAACCTTTCCTGTCTGTCTTCTATCTTAGCAGCGATAGTCAAATATCCACTGCATACAATTCTGGCCTGTTTTTCAACCCCATTGAAATCAGGACGATCTCCTATAAAGAGCCTCTTTCATGACAAAGGGCAGATGCCCAAGACAGACTCCCTCACAATAGACATGTTAAGAATATGTATAAAGAAAAGATAGGTTGGAAATGAGATGTAGACTAAAAATGCATAGACAAATGCAAAAACTGGTGAAGATAAATTGTTTATAGTTAAGCTCAAGGAAGAAAACAACCTTTGACTGTGGCAAATGATATTTCTGTGAGAAGACAATTATGAAGCAATGTGCATCTCTAAAGGAATTTAATACTTTGGCATGAAATTGGTGTCTAGAAAATGAAGTTATGTTTTAAGAGCAACAGATTGCAAATAGTATAAAATAGAATAAGTTACATTAGAAAGATGTTTCATGATCTTTTAACACAACACCTGTGGAATTGTTTTTAATGAAAAACATTGAAAAATATGTGGCATTTTGTGAACTCTGGCTTAAATTCTCAGAAACACCTCTTACAACTGATGTCTTCCATGTTCTATATGGCAGATCCCTCTGATTTGTTAGGGTCAGAATACTCAGAGGATGCCCTCACCTTGGCACTAAGTAGAACTTGTCCCTGCTTTTTAGGCCTGGAGATCTCACTCTCTGCACATGCTTCTGGCAGATGGACAATGGGATCAGAGTTATGAGTGACAACAGGAGCTCAGTACAGTGCTCTGATAGAGTTCTGGGATTAGGGGAAGGGCAGAAAAGAAGAAAAGAAAGGCTCTGGAAATCAGATGAGGGACTCTAGAAGGTAACACATTTTAATTAAGCTTTCTCCAAACCAGCAGGGAGACAAAATTCAGCCAATATTTTATTTTCCAATCTGTATCTTCAGGGAACACATCTAGAAACTGTTTTGAGGGTGAGCTTTGATATATGTAAAGGACACAATTTGATTATGAACAAGCAGGAACTTGTGAAATATCAATTTTCATTATACCTGTCTTTCATTATACCTATCAAGGACCTTATAAAACTATACAAAACATTATCGACCTCAACCATTAGTCAGCTGGTATTTCAAGTCTTCTAAGTCACTACTGCTCAGGGAAGGCTAAGAAGGATTTGCTTAAACCTGTAAAAACAAATTTCTTTGCAATTTCTTCTGCTAGCCATCTAGCCGACTTCTATCACCCACTACAAATGCACGCACACGCACGCACACACACACACACACACAGAATGCAGTTAGTTCTGCGTCTGTGTTCCAGATTCCTCATCTGTAGGATGTTGATAATAATAACTGCATGTTTGCAAGATTCGTGGTAACGTATTGTTGAGGACGCCACAGATATGATGGACCTTTAACCCTAAATTTGATTTGGATGATAAGACTGATGCATGCCACACACACACACACCAAGGAAGTATGAAAAGGTTTATTCCTCCTATAATGAGGCTGTCTGGAGAAAGCAGGACAGGTTTCTAAGCAGGCCCCAAAATGGCTTGAAAGAGCACAGAGGGGTACCCGGCTTAGGGTTTTCTGACAGGTAGGGAGCAGGGCTGTGGTGAGAGTTCCCTTGCACAGGCCAGGGCTCGCTTGGTTTGAACCACCTGCTCTTGACGAAGGACAGAGCACCTATGCTTTCTTACCAGCTCATCCAGATGTGGGTCAGAAGGTTAAGGCGAGTGGTGGGGCTTGAAAGCTGTCAGTCACCAAGCCTCAAAAATACAGTCAGTCTCTTTATTAAGGCAAAGAAAGAATTTAGCACAGTGCACCCGGTAGATGCCCAATAAATGCTAGCTTTTATTATCATTGTTCTTAACACAATTATCATGTCTATGTCTGTTCCCTGCTGCCTCGCTGGTGTGATGAGAACGGAATTTTAGGACATGGATCTAAAAGGAAATCAGTATGAATAGGACAGAATTTGAGAGGCGGTGTGACCCAAATATTACACCAGAGCGACAGCTTAGAGTTACATTTAACACAAAGGTAGAAAGTGCAGTGGGCTTGGATTCACTCCACTTGAGCTGAAATCTCAGCTCTATTCCTTGAGAGCTGCATGATTCTCAACAGTGGCTTACATGCTCTCAAACTTATCAGCTCAGTGCAAGTAATACCACCAATTCCACTGGGTTGTTATGAACAAGAACAGAAAGATAACAGAGGTGCCAGCATGTAGCAAACTGCCCAGTACTTATTAGATGTTCAGTGAACAGCAGTTGAATACGATTCTGAGTATTACCTACGTAGCCACTTAACTTCTCTGAGGCTAGCTCCCTGTATTTATGATATAAGGATAATAATGTTTACCTTACCTATCATGCAGGAGTGTGATCATCAAAATCAACAGGAGATTATGTATCTGATGGTACTTTCTAAATGGAAGTGTATATATTGATAGAAGACATTATTATTAAACACACCCCCTATCACAGAAGCATTTAAGAGGAAATGCAGAAGTGTTAGTATCTTGACAGGACTCAAATACATATGGTCCCCTCATGGTCCCAACTTTAGGGGAGAATTCTTAAATCAGGTTCACTTTTCACTGTACACTTGCTAACCATATTACAGTTGAACACTCTCCAAAGTCCTGGCATTTTCAAACAGAGCCAAATGAGATTGATTTGCCTGAGGATCCCAGATACTCCTTCCGTCTCAGCCAACAGTGCCCATCTGTTGGTTCCAGTTCATATTTGAGATCATGTGCTCCAGGGAACCATCCATATTAAAGTCCTGACCTCAGAAAATAGACTCAGAAGATTCAAAAACTCAAGTTTTCATCAAGTTTCATCATCATTGAAGAAGAATGAAAAATGAAGAGATGGAATGAAAAGCAGGAAAGATAGGAAACAAAGATGTAAGTGGACACCAGTTAAAAGTGCTTTTGGAAAACAAATAAGAATGGTGAACAGGGCTGAGAAACATGTACTGCACTGGTTAGATTCAGTCTAAGATGTCCAGGTTATTAGTCCAACCTCTAGGAGGGGCCAAAACACAGCCATTTCCTCTTTCCTTCTTTTCTTTCCCTTGTCTTCATGACTCCCCAACGCTGAAACATCGTTATAGAGATATTCATGCCAGCTATGGATTGCTTTTTAGAACCATCACACGTACTTAATCGCCATAGGACAACTGAAGCAGACAGAAGCAACCCACGTGTGCTCTACTGTGGCCATGCTCTCTCCCTCAACAGTCATGGCGGTCAGTGTTCCGGAAGGAGGTGAAGCACAGTGGGGACTGCCCCCTCTGCACTGTGGCCCCAACAACGTGAGGGGATTTCTTCTTTGCTGGGGACGTTCACATCTCTCCTCTTTTTCACTATGCCAACTGGTGCATTCAGCCAGGCATCCTGGCAGTCACATGCTCGCTTATGCAAAGAAAATTTTCCAAACTAACTATTTGGAAAATATGCAGTTTTATTCAATTGTAAGAGGAAGATGTACTTATTTATCTGCATTAAATCTTAGTATCTGGAAACCCTGTGGAAACTTCGTAGTAAAACTTTAGTCACGACACAATGTCCTTGGCCTGAATTCACCAAGTCACGGTTTTACTCAAGGATGAACCACGTTCTGGAGTTTTGTGTTCACTCTTTCTCTTGTCTTATAAAAATCTGTTAATGTTGAAAATGTCCTTAATTATTTGGATACATTCTGCCTTCCCAAATGGAGAAATTACTTGGAGGGATGAAACAACATTTTTCTTCTGTATTTCCCCAAAGCACACACTATGGTTTCAGAGTCTAGTAGGTACTCAAGAGATAGTGTCTTCAGACTGATTAAATGACAGCGCAGCATTTTATGTTTTTTAGAAGTGAAACAGCATTCATATTTCAACAAGGGCTTGTTCCTCTGTAAATTACTGATTTAGAATCGCAATTGACAACAGCAGAGCTCACCTGCCCAAACAACTTCAAATGAAACAGTAACTTTTGTTACAGTATTTTGGAGTCATACCTGTGAAATGCAACTGACACGGGCACAGAGTAGAAATGGTTTCGACATGGCAAGAAAACGCCTCTTGACTGACGGGAGCGTGCTCTGCTGCCTTGACAAACAAGTAAGAATCCAGCCGCAATCTGTTGGAGTCTCAAGGCTCACAAACCTGCCAGATTGCCATCTTTGTGCTGAATGCAAAATAACCACAGTAGCTAGAAATGATAAACTGTGGATAGTTGGGGTGGGGAGAAACACATTTAATCAATCTCTCCTTTTCACTCTGCAGGTTCCAACCGTGAACCCTGCATTCCCTCTAGGAGAGAAGAGCTTCCATTCGTTTTTTTTTGTTTTGTTTTGTTTTGGTTGCGGCATGTGGGATCTTAGTTCCATGATCAGGGATCAAACCCACACCCCCTGCAGTGGAAGCACAGAGTCTTAACCACCAGACCGCCAGGGAAGCCCCAAGAGTTTCCATTCTTAACTTCTAGAGGAAAGAGTGTCTCATTTCTCTATTCCTGAGTCATCTTACCCATGGCTTTTCTCCATAATCTACATTCGGGTTCAGCTTGTTGATGATGTTCATAGAATAGGCTCCCGTGACTCCCAAGGGTCTATAAAGTACCAATGTTTAGCTCTTTAATTTCTTAGACCCTTCCCAGTCTGGCTTCTCTATCTATTATCATGGCTGCCATTTGAGGTATCAAGGCTTTACTGAGTTTTACAGTGTGTCAGGTCCTGTGCTAAAGATCTTACCCTGTGGAGTTGCTCTGAAGATAAAAGGGCATTAAATGTATAAAGCACAATATAAATTCAAGTCTTCAAGATATCATTCCTGGAAAAGTAGACTCATTTTTAATTCTCTCCTTTAACTTGTCAAATCAAACAGCTATGAATAATCATCTCTTTTTGAATAGTTATTTTTCCTCTTAAATTTACCATTATATAAAGGACAAAGGAATAAATCTTATATGAAAGTTAATCATAAAAATTCAAGTGACCACAGTTCCAATTAGCTTTCTTTTATCTGACTATCTCTCTATCATTCTCATCCTACGCCTTCTCTCCCCTTTCCCTCCCTCCAACGTCCCCCGCTCCACTTACTGTAACCCAAGTGGTCATTTATAAAAGTTCATCACTGTCATATTAAAATTCAAGATGTCACAGATCAAACCTATGCTTTCTTGAAAAAATCTCAAGCTCTTCCTATTTCACTCTCAATGCTAACTCCCATGATACACATCAAGCTGGTACTAGGGTTCACTACAGCCCTGGGACCAGGCTATGCTTCCAAAGCGCATTCCCTCCTACTGAGACCACACTCAGCAGTAATATGGAAAGGAATTCTTCAGTCCAGACAGTTACATCCTCATCTATTCACAAGGCCCTGCTTTCTTCCCAGAGATCAACCTGTTCCTGAACTCATTCTTGGACTTTAGGGATCTTGAGGGAACAATTGCTATTTTAACCACATAGTTTAAGCTACCTATGCAATGATTACTTCTCAACACATCCACTGCATACCTTTGCCCATTTTTCTGATGCCATCTCTGTAGAATACACAAGATATTTTCATGGTGCATTATTCAGAATATATCTCCTAGGAAGCCTTTTTATTTCTTTGGTTGGCAATTCTGAGCTGCTCTTTATTTTCAGAGTCCTGTTTCAAATCTTTAACTTAAAATTCATCTTTTTCTTATTTTCTGTTTATCCTCATATATCTCTACTGTCTCTCATATGTTTACTCTTTCATCTACTACAAATAGAAATAATTTCTTTAAAAAGCATGTTAGTTTTCCGTCTCAAATGGAGAATCAATACATTCTTGTTTATAATAGCATTGCAGAAACCTAGAACTAAAAGGGATATCAAGATACTCAGGTAGGTATTGATAATAATGGCTGAAAGTAGTAGGTGGGGAGATACTAGTGATGCTTAAGCTGGTTGCCACACTTTTCTCAACAGTTGGTAGCTTGCTGGCATGTCTGAGCGTGGGGGACACAAGTCCAGGGGTGACAGCTCTTTCCTACTCCTTTAAGAATCTTTTCTACAGAGGAAAAAAAATGGAGTCCATATCTAGAAATCTCAATATCTGGAGTAAGGGAAAACATAATTTTGCGATGAAAAACACTGGGTCCTGAACTGAATATAACTTCCATCTTATTTTAAGAAGTTTTTAAGATGATGATTCAAATATCTCGCTTGGTAGCCTGTTTGCTATTGCAATCCCTTTTTTTATCCATGAGGCTTAACTGACTGTGTTCTTAGCAGACACAAAGGACAACTGACCTGAATATTCTGCATAGCAATTCTTTATTTTAATTGGATCAGGCTTCTTCTAGTTTTCTTTTTCTCGGGGAAACATTTCTAATTTTTACCATTCCTCATAATCTCTCTTCTCTACTCCATTTTAAAAATCATGCTCTTTAGTAGCTATCTACATTCTAAATATCCTTTTGTATTAAAAAAAAAAAAAAACAGAGAGATGAATCTTGGATGCACGTGTCTTCCTACTACAGCTTCATCTGAACCCTTTAGGATCCACTGCACAATTCTATGGATATAAATAAGGAGAAATAACCCTAGAGGTGAAGCTGCTGTTGTTTTTCAGTTCAGCCAATCCCCACCTTCTCTGTGAAAGTGTCCGAAGTTAAGCCGATCCCTGCAAGCACTGGGTCAGTCATGTAGTCACATTCTACTATCTGGTCTTAAGTGTAAGGATTGTTTTGCCAAAAGTGTGAGTATCACTGCCTGTATCCCAAAAATAAAACAAATCTTGAAGCAATAAAAAGAGAAGATGTAAATGTTTCTTTTCTTCCTGAAAGTAAGGTACTTTTTGCCAGAAGGGAATGAAAATTTCATAACAAATGCAGCAAAATTAAGCAGTGAGCACAGAACGTTGTCAACACACTGCAGGGTATTCAGCTGAGAGCTACAAAGTATAATTAACCTGGTAAAGCAGAGAGAAGAGTTGTACTATCAAATTCTCCATTTTTGAGATTTGCTATAGTTAAGCAGTTTATGGGTCCAGAGTCCGAGTTAAAAATCAAAAAACAAAACGGTGGCTTGAGGCTTATTTCTGGAACTCTGGCTGTTATTACCCAGGACCATCATGTCATCACGCCACTGTACCCAGCAACAATCTTCAGACTTTCAGACATGTCTGGATATGTTTAGAAATCAGTGTACAGATGAAATATACATGAAGCCACTCATTCTTGCAGCCATTCATTCTATACATATTTACTGAGCATCTTTCATGCACCTGAATTTTGTGTGTGTGTGTGTGTGTGTATGAAACCTGGGGAGTACCCAAGCACGTTTGCACTGATTGTAATTGGTACATATGAAGTCACACTGTGGCTGTCCATACGTCTGTCTTCCCACAAGAGTGTATCCTCCTCAAGGACCAAGAACAAATCCTCTCATTTTGTTTCCTTAGTCCCTTCAAACAGAATGGATGACTGACTGCTAATTAAATTAATGGCTTAAAAAGAAAGAGAATGCCTTACACCTACATATGTTGTTATGACTTTGAGTGAAGTCTTCCACCCCTTTGGGCTCTGTCACGTGTCCTCCTTTGTGATACACTGAGATGGACTAAGAGGCATGTGTTGTGATGCTTAAGGATTCAACTTTGACATCGCATCTCCTTTAGAAGTTTATGATCAAATAAGTTAAACTGATCTTCAAAATAGATATAATCTGAACAGAAATGTACTTCATGTCTCAATGTATTTCCCTTTGTGTTTACTTCTAAAACCTAAGCTTTTTCACCTATGCTGTAACATTCTTAAATGGGGTCATTTTACGTGGGTAACTCTGATCTCTGTTTGTTGATTCATTGGCTTTTCTGACTTGGAGGCAAGAAAAAGAAAGTAATTGACAGAGATACTTGTATACCAATTTTCACCTTAGAAATTATAGTTTCCAAATGCTCACAAGTGAAGATACCATAAACTTTAATGACTTAATTAAGTTAGTGGTAAAAAGCAATACGTCTGGGAGGGTGTTAGTTACAAAAGCAGGGGAATGATATGATTTTCAGCAAGGTGGTCTGGAAAGGATTAGGCTTTGGAACCTAAACAACTAGATTCAAAATCTGATTCCTCCCTTGAATGGTATTTTGCTGTGGCTTACTCTTTCTTTGTTGTTTTTCTCATGCAAAATGGTGACACTATTACGTATTTTGAAGAAGTGTTGGGAGATTTGTAAGTCATCCAACATCACGCTGGTTTCTTTTCTCCCCACGTCGACTAACACTGAGACTGGCAGAACTCTGTGGGCTCAACAACCATTATGATAATAGATGCTGCCATGCAGGGCTGAGACATAAAAACCATCCACCGAGTTCTGTTCCCTGATGCACCTCTAACTTTATGGAGTACTGTTTACATTTACCATTTCTGAGCAAGCAATTAAAACTACCGATTTTTAAATAACTGAAGAAATAAATATCTCCATAGAAATTCAGTGAACTGTTACTTAGTCAGGTGTCATTCATGCTTTTTTTTTTTCTTTATCTTTAGAAAGAATAACACATTTGCTTTCAAAGCAAAAGATGCTGTGACTTACCAACAAGATCTGGCTGCCTTTTGCATGTTATTTGTTGTTACGGCAAGGGACGTTCTAAGAGTGACAAGAAAAGATAACATGGGAATATGAATAAAGAAATAAAGCCAGTTGTTATGGCAACCAGTTCTCCCAGAATAAGGGGTTGAATGAGCTCTCTCCTTAGTACCTTCTCCCTATTCCCCAATTTTGAGCCGAAGAAGATACATCTCTTTAAGTAGGCATGAGGATTATTAAAAGTACTCTATGGCATCTATTTTTTTAATCTCTGCGATTCTCTTGTATTTTGAGTGATACCTAGATTGTGGATGTATTGTTTTATCACTTAGGCATTTTTTTAATTGAATCCTTTGCAGTGGAGATGATTGCTGATGCTAATCAGATTCTTAGCCTTTCTACTCTAGAAGAACACGTGCCCTGGATTTCTGTCATTGAACTTTGGTGAGATGGGGCTAACAGTGAGTGCTTAGTGTGTGTCAACCAATGGTAGAACACGGCTAGGCAGCTGGTGTGGGTCATAAGGGGTCAAGGCAAAGTTATGGTAGAAGAATTGGATAAAGATCTCTGAACCCAGGCTACAAGATTGAAGAAGCATGGTTTTCACTTTCTAGGTTCCTACAGTTATTTGAGATGTCTGCAAGGCAGCATTAGGAACTGGGGTCAAAGAGTTAATGCTTTCCTTGGACACTACAGATAGGAATGTGGAAATAGCCCATGATAGCAGTGACCCCAACAATGGCAGAGGATTCCACCTAATTTTATGTAGAAACAATGGCCCCTGGATCTGAAGGAACTTGCTGAACTCTGAATGGGTCCTATCCCCCATCCATATGCCATGACAGCAGCAGCTCCTCTGTATTAATGGGAAAACAGAGCCCTGAACTCAGATGGGTTAGAAACTAAACTTTCATTTATCTGTTTCTTATCAGAGGCCCTTATAAACTTTCTGCCACTCCAGAGAGACAGGAGCTATGAAGCAGGCTTGACTTCTCACTGTGCAAATAGAGCTTAAACAACCTAAAATGTAAGCAACCTAGGAGAGGTTCCTCTTCTGCTGCTACAGCCACTACTAAGTCACTTCTTAGAAGAGGAGAGCGTGTGCTGCTCTAAGAAAGCAACATTCACCGTATCTAAGAATGGCTTCAGATGATGTCCACAGTTCATGATGCTGGATGTTTTCCCACCATCTAGAGAGGAATCCATTCCGGGGGTCCTCATCCCCCTAGCGTGGCTATCAGGGTCCTCTGCTAGTACTCAATTCAACTCCCTCACCCTGCACGTGGCAGAGAAAAAGGGGGTTGCTACATTTTGTCACATATATCTTTTAGAAATAACCTGTTTTCTCGCAATAGGATCACAAGAAGGTTACCTGCTTAACAAAACTCCCACCCCTCCTCTGAGTCTACGGATCAAATCTTTCTGTGATTCATTTCAACAAGCACTCCTTGGAGCACCTTTATCTAATGGTACGAATCAAATGGGCAATCAATAAATATTGGATAACGATGGATAAATTTTAAGCCACAGAGTAAAGACTGTGCTGCTGAGGTGAAGGAGGTCAGTTTTTCTCTGGCACAGAAAATAATAATTTCATTTTATGTACACACTTTGGGTGGTCAGATCCTTCAACAGTAGAACGTAACTGAAATGAAACAAAATTCCTTCAGCGACCACTGACCACTGGTAAACTTTCAAATATACAATGCAGCCCAATATGACTACAATAAGCAGGTAATAAAATGTTGGCCTTTGACCTTCCATGACTATTCATTTTAGTTCCTTTCTTACTCCAGGAGATGCATCCTTGGATATGTGTGTATGTGGGTGGGCAACTACTCTCTTGCATTTTCTGGCAGTCTTTTGCAATCAGTGGTCCTGTCAGACCCAGTGTTTCAGTTTCATAACTGTAATTGGATTGTCTGACTTCCTATTCAACTGGTACATGATTCTTCTTATTTCTCTTTTTTTAAAAAAATCAATAAGTGGTTTGTAGTACCTTTAATAGAGAGAAATCAGGTTTTACCATTTTATGGAGTTGACATTTTCAACATTTATCCCCAAAAAGACCATTGGGTCTGTCAGATCCAAGGCATAGGTTTTAAATTAATTGGACTGTCTGATCCCAGGGATGTACAATAATATGAACATATTTCATGGTAGAAATCAAAGAGCTATATCACCACTCCTTTGAACTATAATGCCTTGAACTCTATACTTACAAATAGAAACAATTTTTCCTTTTCTTTCCCTCTGTTTGCAAATCCCTCAACTTATAATGAAGTTATAGAATTCATGAATAACTTTATGTTTAAGCCTGGGTCTGACGTTAAAACTACTAAAACACTATGGGTATGAATGTGTTTATACATTTACATGTATATATAAAGTCCATATGTTTACACATATGCATTGACTTTAAACACACATTCACTCATGCATATGTGACACAAAGACCTGGATACTTCCATTTTTAAGAGTAACTCATATTTCAAGCATTTCTGCAAATACTACCTGACTCTATGGAACTTTGCTACGAGATGAAGATGCAAAGATGAGTAAGGCAGAGTAACTGCCACCAGAGTTCTGAAGGAGGATAGACAGTTTCTGCAAAATAGTCAGTAAGTCCACATCTCTTAGCTTTTGGTTAATAGCTTGGTTCATTTTAGGATCCGGTTTGCACCACTGGTTCTGTACTGACTTGAACAAAAATACATTTCAAAATAATATAGGGTTTCGACTAAAGACTTGGGACTGCTTGCTTAAAATCAGATTCATTCCACGTTTCATTGCTGTCTGTAAGTATTCATTCCGCAGGAGGTAGAGGTTTTTCCACTGGATAGAGATCATTATCAAATGTTGCCATCTTCCTCTGAAGCATTCACTATTAACTGCTGTTGGAAGCAGGATTCTAGACTGAGTGGGCCATTGGTTTGTTCTGGTAGGACAGTTCCTGAGCTTTAATGGGCATACACTGTTTGGAAGAAAAAGAAAAAACTAACGGAGACAAACTTGAATATTTTGAGTAGCGCTTAATGGATTAATCTGGTGTGTAGAGTTTACCGTTTCATTTTTTAATTTAATTTCATTGCTAAACATGAAACCTTGAAGTTCAGGAGTACAAAAAGAGAGAAAAAAAAAAAATCCAGGTCATGATAAAAAGTCCGCTTAGCCAACTCTACTTGGAAGCCAGATTTGTACATTTTCAAGCTGGTTATTTACTGGGGGAGGAGTCAAGTTAGAACAAGACTATAAAGGGTAGCAGGCTCTTTCAGAACTTCAGCACAAGGAAGGGATGAGCAGATACTGATTGCTATACTTTTTAGCTACATTTGCTCTCAAGCTCAGTAGACCTCATTCATCTGTGGTCCCTGATCAAAAAGCCAAGTCAAAACACCGTCTCTCCATGTGCCAAGTCAAAATTGGGACTGAGATTTGCCTGATTCAATTTAAAATCAGTCACGGAGAAACAGTTTCTTAACAACGGCCTGAATTATCTGGACTTGATATTTATTTTAGAAAAATTCACTAGACACTGGTCTATCCCATTTTATTATACCGATCTCCTGTAGTTGAAAGAATAACGGCCATTTTGTGAGCTATTCAGTTCAACCACATGATATAACTACATTCATAGGACAAAAATTGTCAAAGTCATGCCCCCCATATGGTGAAGGAACTAACATGAAGCCAGGATATTGGCAAGGATCTCCACATTTTACAAGATATTGCTTGTAGTTCTGTGGGGAAAAAATTCCATGTGTGATAAATTTAGAGGTACCTTGTGAAGGAAACCCTCTTCATGATTCAGTGTGACAAGTTTCACAGTAAAAGCTCTAGAAAGTTCTGTAACAAATTAATTTACCTAAATAAATTTCTTAAGGAATATTGCGCTGGACCATAAAATATTTTTTCTGGTCAAATTCCTATCAACATTTTAGAGGACAGTGATATTTCATGATTCCATGTAATACAGTTTGGGAAACTGCCCCAGGCTGGTAGTTTCCTGATGACCCATTACTTGCCTGTCCTTGAACCTCTAAGGGTTAACACAGTGCCTGGGACCACACAGAGTTAATTTTCCAAACCTAAAAAATGAAAGCTTTAGATACACAGTTTGTAATCTAGCTCTCATATGCTGCATGCTGTTTTAAAGGAAATTATATCTCCTCTTCTCATTCAGTGAACTGACATTTCATAAAATCAGGTTTGAATAAATTCAGATATTTTTCTTAGAATGCATTTCGCAGCTAAGGGATAACATTCTGAACACTGCAACATTCTCCTTCCTTAAAAGATGTGTGTCTGTCTTCTCATGCTAAACTTCTGTTTTGTTCTTTGTGTGTGGGTAGTAATTGCTGATGGAATGGGTATACAATATAGGTGTCTCTTTTTTTTTTTTCCTTAACCTATTTTTAAGCACCCAATGTGGAGGCTTGCAGCGTGTGCTGCCTCCATGAATATTATCTGAGAATAGCAATAAATCTAAATCCATCACCAACAGTGATTACTTTCTTCATTCTGGCAGTGACAGTTACATTATTTAGATACAGTTGTAGAGCAAGCAACAAACGGAGATACCTTCCTACAGACTCTAGTTTCTAGGTTACATTAATCACAGTGGCACAAAATCACAACCACAAAGTGATTTTCTGTCTATATTCTATTTGGGAGATAGATGTGAACAGGGCTGCAACTTATTTTTCCTTGTTTGGCCTCAGGAGTTGCGGTTGTCAGTCACGTCAGAGGCTAATTCTTCCTCCTGTACTGAGAATCCTCCCTCTCCGACGCCTTCCAGCTGTTTGCTCCACCTCTTTGCTCCCTCTCCTCTGTCTTCAAACTCTCCCTCTCTATTGGTTTCCTCCTCTCAGCATAGGAACCTACTCAAGAATCTTCTACCTTGAAAAAAAAAAAATCCACCCTCCTCCTTCCGCTACCTTCTCCTGTTCTCTCCCCTTCCTGGCAGGGAGGAGCTACTTGAATGAATGTCCTTTATTCCCTTCCTCACTTCCTCACCTCTCATTTGCCACTGCACCCAGGACAACAGTTAGGCATCTCTCGGGAGAAGTCTCCTCTGTTAAGAAGTCTTCCTTTACTTTTCCCACCTCTCACTTTAGGTTTGGAAATGTACCCCCCAACACTGGGCTCTAATCGTACCTTAAACCCTCCCCTCTCTTACAGAACTTCCCATCTCATACCATAATGTCTTTTGTGTCTGCTTGTCTTTGTAAAAGGCAGAACCTATGTCTTAATTATCTTTGTATCCCCAACATCCAGCATAGCGCCTGGGGGCAACTGTAGGGACTTAATCATACCTATTATGAGCATGCAACTTTTGGGATCAGATTTCTAAAGCTAGCTTGGAGGAAGAGAAATGGGAAAGCTCCCCATTTGCAAGTGCGCTTTGTGTTTTGTGCTGAAAGCCTCTGATAAATGCAGCCGTGTGATCCAATTAACTTTCTAGTACTCAGGAGAGAGAATTACGGGTTCTGCCAACTTGCCACCGACTAATCTTAATTGTCTTTTTGACCTATGCTAGTTGCATTGAGGGTAGGGGGATTACTGGTAATGTTGCAGTTTAAAGTATTAACATTATGTAACGTATAGATTATATAAAGGAGATCTGACCCCCTTTGGAAAAAGATAACGGAAGTTAACAAAGTATAGCTAGTATCACTTCACTAATTAAACCAGTACCTCAGAATATTTTAATATAGGATTTTCTTCTAAGTCTCTGGGTGAACCTGAATGATATGTTCAATGTTTCTTACTACAGAATCCTTCTTTATAATGTATAAATGGCATTTTTAAAATCGTTCTACAGCTTGAGCAATATTAATGAGTTAATGCACACATGCTGAGTAATTCCCAAGTAAAAGTTTAACATGTGTGTATACCAAGGTCCTCCAATGATAACCACCTTCCTACCAAATAACACAATCACACATCAACTGTAGGTCACTAGTTCTTACCCTTGCTCCTAAGTTCTGACTACTTTGAGATGCTATTTTCAAAGAGTTCTCTTCTTTGGTCCTTGAGTCACCTTAAGAAACACAACTCGGGCTTCCCTGGTGGCACAGTGGTTGAGAGTCCGCCTGCCGATACAGGGGACACGGGTTCGTGCCCCGGTCTGGGAAGATCCCACATGCCGCGGAGCGGCTGGGCCCGTGAGCCATGGCCGCTGAGCCTGCGCGTCCGGAGCCTGTGCTCCGCAACGGGAGAGGCCACAACGGTGAGAGGCCCACGTACCACAAAAAAACAAAACAAAAAACACAACTCACTCAGGAAAGCCACTCTTCCAGAAGCCTCATTACCGCAGACCCATGATCACTCCTCCTCCCAACAACTCACAGAGTATCCGTTCTACAAAGGAGGCCACAGGGGTGGTGGTGGGGAGGACTCACTCCAAGATCAATATGTGAGTTGGTGAAAGCCCCACCTTCCTCAAAGAGTGATGGAACGTTGTTTCCTCATCAAGGAACTCATAGGCAGCAGTGTTCATGGTGCCCTCAACTGGAGCCAAGAACACATTGACCCAGAGACACCATAAGATAATGGACAGCCCAGTTTTCCAGGTTTCTGCTATAGCTCTGCTACAATGTCTATTCAACTGACCTCTTTGAGCTAGCAAGAAAATCTAATCCAAATGCCTTTAAGACTTACCGTATCAGACAGAACTTCATAAGCAATATTCAGTCCAATTTTCTGGCCCATAGGTCTGGGATTCTGTTTGTCATAAATTATGAAGAGGAACCTTCAGAAGATTTATTTTACATCAGCAGGGAATCTCACCTGCCCACCTCACCTTCCCCTGCCAAACTAGTATCCTGAGCTACTACGATACGAGAACTGGGCTAATGATGGGAAATGTTCAATAGGGAAATGCTCAATAGAGATGACTGACCTGCCCGACATGAAAGGTTTTTCTTCAGATTGAAATAATGAATCACAATCTTGAAACTGTAAATCCCCAGCCCCCAGATTTCCCCTAAGTCATCAGAATGAAAGTCAGGTCTCCAAAGTTTAAGGGTATGACAGCCTTCAGAGAAGTGGAGGGTCAAAGCATCACTTGAGTAATTTACATAAACCACATCCTTTATCTCAAAGGGAGGTTTTTGCTGATAACCATGCTAGTTGGACCTAAATTCTCTGGATAATTCCACCAATTCTCCTCCCTGTTATGTGTAGATCAAAGTGTAATGACTTGGCCTGGGACAATAGAGAAATTAATAACTGAAGCAAGGGTTTAAGAAATCCATAGTAATGACACAAACGAGGCCTATCAAATTAGAAAACCAAAATGAAAACACACTAAACACTTCAAAATTTAATCAGAAAAGGTTCCAAGTTCAGACCTCACTGAGGCCATTTCACACCAGCACTCTATACTGGAACCTGAGGAAGAGAGTCATTATGGTGAACGTGACCTTGGCGAGGAGGTAAGATCTGCTCACTGCCTCCTTTACTCTGTCTGCCTTTTAGGGTTCTCCCCTTAACATCTTAAAAAAGACAGGACTACAAAAAGAAACAGGCAAGCATCTCTTCAATTTAACCTTCACAGGAGACAAGAGTTCAGTCTTTTGTTTTTTTTTTTTCCAGTAATAACGGTATTGCAATTGATTTGAGGCTGCTTACCATAAACCATTTGAAAATATTTTTCAAATTTATATACAAACTATGAACCATAAATTGGCTGCCGATCCCTATGAACCATTTCTACTGACTTTTAAGTGCGATTGTACATCCGGTAAGCCTCACTTTTCTCCTTTGCAAAAAAAGGGGCTTGAAGGTTATATATGTTTAGAATGAGTCATCTTTCTTTTCTATAGCCTCTTTCATACAAATTGTATATCCTGCAAACACTTTATAGACTTCTATAATATGGGAGAGTGTAAAGAATAAATTACAAGGGACAAGGGAGAAGACAAGCTTCTATTCCTCTGTGAAGTTTATGTGGTACCTGTCTCTGAAGGCTCTAGATGCTTTGCGTTATTATTTCACATTTTCAGATTCAGCCCACTTTATTATGCATTTAGTTCTCAAGTTATTACTGTGTGATGACCGACACTGCCATCAATCACATTTTTATCAGTGAGGAGGCTGAGACAAACTGAGGTTTCTACAAGGTCACACAGTAAGTACAATGGCTAAAGGTCACGCAGAAAATAAGTACTCAAATTCCATAGGGTCCACTCAACACACTTCAGAATATAAGCACCAGGTGACTTTGCAAGGAGTGGGCGTCATGGTTGGGTTATTATAATATACAATGTATCCACATCCCCTCCCCCCAAACTAGCTTTATGATTTGTAAAGTTAGTACACAGTGGATATACACACACACAGACAATTTCAGTTATGGGAAAATTTTGGATCCAATTCTGTGAAGAACTGCCTGTGTATCTGCATTAAAGTTGGCTTGGGTCCTGAACCAAGCCTGTTGCAGCCTTGCAGCCATCTGTAATTTAGAATCTCCTTTCCTATCTTTGGAAGTTTCCTCCCTCCTTTTGCCTTAGCCAACCCAAGCCTTTTCCCTTCCATTCCTGGTTGTTATTTCTCATTCGTCCATTTTATAATATGCTTCAAAAATTTAGTTTGTTAATAGACCCTCATTCTTATATCCTTAAGATAAAGCACTAATTTACAAAAATATGTTGCTAATGATTTCTTTCTTTCTCCTCTTTCGGAGAAACTGCCTCACAGGACTGATCTAGGTTGTGTTTCTTTGGTACGTGTCAGGTTTAAATGCAGCCAGAGTGGGGAGTCTGCATGCATCCTAGTTCTGGGTCCCTGTGTTCTTCTCTCCCCATCACAGACAAGCTGACAATGTAGGATGGGAGGGGGCTGCTTGAGCAGGGGTGGGGTGGGTGAGGACCAGCCAGGGGCTGCCTGAGAAAGGCCAGAGCACAAGAGGTGTCCATGAACCTGGAACAGAAAACTCACTGTGTTCAGAAAACAGAGCTATTCCCTAAGGCAGGTAGAGCTAGTAACAACCTCAAGAGCTGCCATCTCATGAGCAGTGCCAGACCCTCTTCTGGGCTATAAAACCAAGAGCAGTATTAACCGTCCCATTTAAAGAGGAAGACTCTAGCTTCTTTTAGCAAACTTTACACCTTTACCTGGAGAAGCTGGCGTTTTCCACATGCCACGGTTCCTTCCAGGGTTATGTATACAAGTGGACTCAGCATTTACACACAAACATACACACACTCATATACACACCCATAGTTTCCTAGTAGGTGGCAAAATTTGGGTGGGATGAGTGTGGCCAATCCATGAGTACATAAAATACTACACAGAACTCTCTATCTTTATATTACTGAGTAGACACAGATTATTGTTTGTTTCCTTAGTGAGATTTTTCAGCTACAAAGAAAAATGCTTCATGGAGGCCATAGCTCCATGAAGTGGAGCTATTACACTATTACAGTGTAACAGTGCGCTGTAATTCAACTGTGGTTGTAACTGCCAGTGATCACAACAGTGGGGGAGGGGATCTTCTTCCCACCACAGCTCCAGGAGCCGAGCTTTAAGTCAAAGGGAAAGAGAAAGAATGGAGCAGCTCCAGACAGCACAGATACTGTTACTCTGGGTTGGAGACCAATGGAAGGAAGCTGTAATTCCATACCCCAGAACTGGGCTTTCTCCCTCTCTGGGCAACTCCCAGTCTGGTTAGTGAACTGGAACTACCGTCCTCAGACTAGCAAGGATGCTAATCACCTCCAGCGTCAGTCTGCTGCTGACCAGAAGACGGACACTGTGCTCCCAAGAGCCAGGAAAGCCAAGGGTGCTGCTGACGGGGCTGAAGGCCTGTCAGGATGACAAGGAGAAGGTTTCCGAATTTGAAACAATACGGAACAACTTTCTCCCTTCCCGACTCCCCACCATCAGCTCAACTGGCCTCAAATTAATAAAGCTGTGGCTTTTTGACATTATAGTCTATTACTGAAAGACAAGCTTGAGTGACAGGTAAACAGCAGCAAAAGAATGGGTTTCCACAAATACTTATTTATGAAGAGTATGTGGCATACAGAATAAATAAACCTGCAGTCATTGTTTCTTTTTGAAATTTGTAACCTGTCATCATAGGTTAAATAACTGTCAAGAGAGCTCATACTTGTGAAGTTTTAAATAGGAACTGGAATTGGTGTTTCCCTATGGTAGATGGATGTTTCTACACATTGCCATTTCTTTCTTTTCTACAAAAAGTTACATTTAAATGTACAAAAAATAAATCAAAATATGTATTCCATGAGGGGAAAGGAACTGGGAGGTGGAATGGAATTGCGGATGAGTGGAGGAAGGTCAATTTATGTTATATAACTACTCTTTATCTGCAGCTATGTTTATATACTTTCAGCGCTCTGCAGGTTTATCTAGTTTACTCGCTACTGTTTCTTACTACTGATCTTAATTGCTCCTCAACAATAACCTGTTTTATTTAACTGATCTTTGAAAATTCCATGAAACCATATTTAAGGGCATTGCTTACAGCATCTTTTCTCTCTTCCACTCAACTTCTGTCCTCTAAATGGGTTTCTCTTCCAGCCTCATTTGCTTTTTATTTTTTGCTTGTCTTCCCACCGTCTTTGTCCTCCTCGCTCTTTCTCTCTATTTTTATAACCGTCCTGTTGACTCGATCCTCTTCTTTCTTGTTGCAGCTGCAGCTCTTTCCAGTTTTCTCTACGCTGCTGCTTGCTGTTGTCACTAAACACTTTTCTTTTCTTCCTGTCTACATTTTTTTTTTTTTTTTTGCTTTCCTCATTTATCCTCCCCATTCCTGTATCTCCGTTAACTTGGAAGTTTTTAGAAAAGCAAAAAGAACATGAAACTTGAAAGTTTCAAAGTGACAGGAAAACAGAACACTCAGGCTTGCCTCAGCAGAGATTGTGTCTCCATTTCTGCAGTAGAATTACACGGAATTAGTTCAAAAATTGAGAGGATATAAGGGAAGTTCGTGTATCGTTTAGATGAGAGAATTTAATGTTGAATGACTTGTTCCCATGAGTAGTCATCTTAGATATGCCTCTGATAAAAGGAATTAGGCAGTTTCCACCCTCTATGAGACAAAGTGTACTGGCAAGTGTCTCACACCAGCAGATAAGCAAGATGCAGAGGAAGGGGACAGTCATTCCGGCTTTATCATTCCAATTCTATCTAGTTTATTTAGACAATCCTGAAAATTAGAGGATCCCAGAACTCCCATTCGGCTTGTAACAAAAACCATCTAAACAGCAATTAAAAGGAATAAGTTTAGTTATACTTCTCACACACACACACACACACACACACACACACACACACACACACGATCATATCCCAAGAATGACACACTCCTTGATGAAAGGTGAAAGCTAATCAGATAACCAAATGAGTGTGTATCTAGTGTGTCTATTCTGTAGACTATATGCTTGAACCATTTTCAGATTTCTTTTCCAACCCCCTTGAGATGTCTGATGCCATGCAGATTTCTATATTGTCTTGTATGAAACCTGTTTTTTCCTGGTCTGCACATAATCAAGTAAGGGATTCACATTTTTTCCCCTCTTCTCTCTCTTATATAAGCAATGCTTATAAAAGGACATTCTTACATTCCACCCACATCCCCTTTACTACATAGGTACCTATCTTGGTACTGTATGTGTATGCGCGCGCGCGCGCGCGCGTGTGTGTGTGTGTGTGTGTGTGTGTGTGTAGAGTTATACATCTTGCCAAGCACAAAAGTGCTAGTGAAATACTGGCACCCTTAGAAGGAAGAAAGAGAACCTATTTAATTTTTTCCAGTTCCAATAGACTGTGCTACCAATGAGCTGAGATAGCACATAGTGCTGAACGTAACAAACAACCGGTGGAATGGCAGAATTCCACAATAATGACAACTCTTGCTGCCCTGTCACTCCCACTGTTCCATAGGGAGGATGTGGCGACTTTGAAACCAGAAAAGGCAGGCATTTATGATGTCCCCAGGGCACAAGGATGAGGAGGGCAGCCTTGTTGAACAGAGTTTCCTCTTCTTATTGTCATTCAGGGAACATAAGGTTTTTGAAATCTACAGATCATTACTTGAATAAAATATTCAATAACATACGAAACTCTAGTTTCCCCCTAATCTCTGCCCCAAGCCTCACAGTCTGATCAGCTCCACCACTCCCACCTTCCATGAAGCCAAGAACCAACATGGAAAATAATTTTGCTATCATATCTCCTCACAATCGGATGGCCATCCTGTTACGCTGATTTTGAGAAATTCAAGTCGTTACCTTTGAGGAGCAATTAATGTCTATTTCCAGTCCATTATCCCTTTTCAGGACAATGGGCAGTATTTCAAGGGCTTTTAAACAGGACATGGATATCCCATCAAATATTTTTTATCTGAGCTACAGCTACGGCCACCAGGCAAACTGCCAAAAATGTGACCAAGTTCAAAACATTCAAAGCTAAGCTATATTCCTCTCAAGAACAGTCTAGGCCTGCTGAGGCATATCCAGGCTTCCTATCTGGGAGATTCATGGTTCATGCCCAAGATGAAAATTATGATTTCTTCACGATGTGTGCGAACCAGAAAGGCACGGAGCATCTGAAGTAAAATGAAAACAATTTAGCTCTGTTGACTGTCACCCTCTGTTGTTGATTTCCACACATCTGTGCATTTTTCTCTTATCCAAGACTTCATTTAAATGTGCTGGTTTTTGACAAAGATGAAGAAAATCCATAACCAAAGTTCTCTTGCTCACTGCATTCATGTTTTCATAGACTAGGTATCTATCTGAAGGGAGTTACCTCTTCAGCAAGTCCACACTCAGACAGATAATGTGTGGGTGTGCGCTTCATAATCCGAAACAGCAAATGTTTCAAGTGGGAAACTCTCTACTTTTCGAAGAATATCACTTCTATATCACCATGGTTAATCAGAACCCCGCACACAAACTCCACTGGGGAGAAAAACAAAGGCCCTTATGCCAGAATGGAGCCAATACAGCACAGGACTCAGACCTCCTGAAGACCTCCGGAAGACTGAAAATGAGGGTGTCCTTCTCCATTTGCTGTTTGCTAATGAGGCCTAGGTGTGTCCCCCTTCTAAGTCCTGACAACTTGAAAAGGATGTGCAATTCATCTCAGCTCCCTTCCCAGATGACAAGCAAGTTGTAAATTGTATCCATTCCCACTCTCCCTTGTTTATCTGCCCTGACAGTCCACTGCAGCTCCTGTGTAGCTGGGAGCCCAGAGGGCATACGTGACTTTTCTCAAGCTGTTCCCAGCTGTCAACAGTGCCTCTGTCCCTCTTTTATTTTTCTATCTGTTGCTTCTTTCAGAGCTCCCTCTTCCTCTTTCCTTGATTTCCAGTCTCTCACTGCACATCTCTCTTCCTCAAGTCACCTGCATCTTTCAATTTTATCACCTTACAAACTGCAGCTTTGTTTTTTCCCCTGCCTTTCTTTTCCTTAAAAACTTTTCATCACCTTCATTTTATAATTTATTTGTATTTTTTCTCTTTGATTTTTGGCAGGAGGAGCTCAGTACTTGACACAGCATACTAATGCTTTCAGAAATATTGAGTGATGAAAAAAAAAAAGAGAAAAAAAATCTCAATTACTTTCATTTTCACACACTGCTCATCCTCAAAGATCTCAGGTCTATTTCACTCTCCCCCTCTTCTTTCCTATGCTTCCTCTCTTAAGCATTATTTCCCTTCACTTATCTGCTACTTCAGATCTTTACATATCCCACAGTAGCCAGGATGTGACAGAGTACTGGTCTGTGATGCTTACTACCAGAAATATTCTGCAAGTTCAGGCTTCTGAAAGAAACAACAATATTTTATGTTTTATGTGTCCATTTGGGAAACTTAAGACATATAGGGGCTTGGCAGAAACACCATCAACTTTAGAGTAGTGCTCAATCATCCCCACAGAGAACATTCTTACAACCTATCACTGCTTCTAGAAAATGGGTACCGACTCTGATGGAAAATAAATGGGAACAGGAAAGCTTTAGAAAATGCTCCCAAGTCTTTTGTGGAGGACTGGATTAATAAAAATGGCCAGATTATTGGGGTAGGATGGGCTATTTTTGTGATACAATATGCCATTAAACCATCACCCTTTGCAATGCTCCATCTGTAACTATATGGGTATACTGGAAAGAAGAAAATCTTTCTCTGATATTCAGGGCTTAAAGGCTCAATTTTGCTTTTTTGAATTTTTTTTCCCTCATGTTGGCAGAAAAATCTTTTTCAGATCTCATTTTTTGCTTTAAAAATACGATCTTCAACCCAGAAAGGTTCTCTCTAAACCAAAGATGACACTTCTGTGCTATGAAAAACAGGAACAAAGATTAGATTCAACTAACTATTTGGCAGTCGCTACAGGGAGCTACTTTGCTCCCCCTCCTTTTCCCCTTAGCCTCCCAACACATTTCCCATGAATGCTCTTCCGTATCTGGAGAAGAGCTCGAGGTGAGGAAGGCTGTACACAGTGAATTGGGAATGCTTTATTCATGTAACCGCAGACCTGTGACCATAAATTCAAAAATTTTACTCAGTCATCTTCTCCCCATCATTTATTATTATCTTTTTTCCTTTGAGACTAAGTTTGTGTTTGTTTATTGCTTGGATTTTATGAAACTCTAAAGAACTTGTTTTTATCACGTCAAATAATCAGGAGTATTCTTGTCTAAACAGTTTCAGGTCTTTCTCCATTCATTAATACTGATTTTCAAGCAGATTATGGTCCAGAAATCTCAAAGACCTAGTTATTCTTGAAGGTGTGGCCACTGTCATTGATTAAAGTCATTATGCTGGTAGCTAGATACTTAGCAGATTGTTATGAATCAGGCACACTAGACAAAGGCATTGCTAAATGGTAAAAAAGCCTAAGAGAGTTCTCCTTTGTTCCCAGGATAAGGAAGTGAAATGACAAGTTCATCTGAGCCAGAGCTCTGATGACCAGCAGCTCTTGCTGACACTCGATATGATGACGGCATTTTCTTGTTCTTTTTCTCCCACTTTTTTTTGTCTCTCTGTTTTTGCTCTCTGTATTAAAAATGATACTCATTTTGCTGCTAGGTGATGAAGGAGAAAGAAACGCGTGTCTCACAGATCAAAAGCAACGCATTGCTTTAGAGCAAAACTGTCTTAGTGTTTTGTATCATCAATCTCTCTGGCTTTATCCATCACCACCACCACTTCGTCTCTTGTGGTTTTGAGGTTGATGGCAACAAGACAGACACCATTACCTGAATACAAAGAAACACAGGGAAGAAGCCCTGATTCTAGAACTTTTCTGTGCCGATACTCAGACTAACTACCTAGAGACTCATGGTCTTCCAAGAGCATGCACAAGTGCATTTACTTACTCATTTATTCACAAGTACTTACTGAGTTTCCACTACCCCTGGATTCTTGGAATAGTTTCTGCTTCTGCTGGAGCCCTTCTTCAATCTATTCTCAGCTCAGTATTCAGAATGATCCTGTTAAAACCCATCAGTCACTCCCCTTCTCCAAACCTTCTTAGCCCACTGAGACTAAAAGCGTGGCTTCCTTACAATGGCCCCATACATTGTCCTCAGTCATCTCTCTGACCCATTTCCTTTTAGTCTCTCCTCACTTGCTCTACTCCTCTCCAAAGAGTTCCTCCCTATTCCTCAAAATAACAGGTGAGCGCCCACCTCTGTGCCTTTGCACTTGCCCTTCTCTCTACTTCTGGCACTCTTCCTGCACCTGTCCACAGTGAGACCTTTCCCGGCCCTCCTATCCAAAATTGCAGTCCCTCCTCCAGTCCTCCCTTATCCTTTTTCCATGATTTATTATTCTCCTTAACACTTGTCCATCTGTACCACACCATATATTTTAGCTATTTGTTTTTTATGTTCCCAACGAAACTGTAAGTGGCATGAAGGCAGAGATTTGCTTGTCTCATTGCTATAGCTACAGTGTCTAGGGAAGTGCTAAGCATAAAACAGACCCTTAATTAATGTAAGCTGAATAAATAAACTGGGGCAGGGAATTCAATGGTCGATAAGACAGGTGTGGTCAATAAGACAGGCTGCTCCCAGGGATATCATAATCCATTGGGACAGACCAACCACCTTTAAAGAGACAAGTAAGCAATAATTTCAAACTCTGATAAGCACTATAAACAGCAAACAAGATATGGAGATAGAGCACAAAAGGAGAGAAGATGTCATGTAGAATCAATGGTCATGAAAGGCCTTCCTGTGAGTGAGACCTGAAGGATGAGATAAAGCTGAGACACATTAGAGTAGGTGCTGGAGGCAGGGGAGGGCGGCAGCAAGAGAACAGCAAGTAAGAAGACTGGTGTCTTGAGGCAGGAGAAATCTTGGTGTGTTGCAAGAAAGGAGAAGACTTGCGGGGCTGGATCTAAGTTGTCTGAAGAGCCATAACGTCGTTGCTCACTTTTATGAGGCTTTACTGAGACGCCAGACACTTTTAATCTGCTCATTAAATGTCCTAACAGCCCTATGCAGTAGAAAATACCCTATCATCCATTTCATAGGAGGACATGGGGTGCATGTAGTAAGGGGTGGAAATGGGACTGCAGAAATTAGGCTCTGAACACCGCACTCTTGCTGTCTTCCTATGCAGCAGAATTTTACACTTTAATGGGTGCGCTGAGGATCCAAAGAAGCATGTGTTTAAGCGCTATGTACTTGCACATGGAGTGTTTAAAAATCACGCAATATAATAATTAAAGTAATAAGGAGTATTATAAGAATAATAAATTAGGAGTTTGGGATGAACATATGTACACTACTATATATAAAATAGATAACCAGCAAGGACCTACTGTATAGCACAGGGAACCCTACTCAACATTTTGTAATAACCTATAAGGGGAAAAAAAACTGAAAAAAAAATATGTATATATAGCTGAATCACTTTGCTGTACACCTGAAACTAACACAACATTGTAAATTAACTATACGTCAACAAAAAAGTAACGTCAACTCAGTTTAACAAAAATAATAAGCCATGCTTATTATTATTTTTACCTGTGAACAAATGAATATACTATACTATCTTGACCTTACAGAGAAGAAGATGGGTGGTATAACTTCCATAAGGTTACAGAGACAAAGAAGCACAGTGTCAGAATGAAAACCTATCTTCCCTCAGACCGCACACGGTACCTGCCCTGATCAATCCGTCGTGCCAGTTACACGGCCCTGCACACTGGCAGGCCGGCACCGCACGCTCCATACACAGGGGGCCACGTGCACACAGGCACACACAGACCTCCTCAGTCACCTCCATGAAATAACCAGGGATACACACCGAAAGAGTGCTTTGTGTCTCTGAGAATCGTCAAAGACGCTTTGAAAGACTTGAAGAGAAATGATCTTAACAAAAGAACAAAAAATAGAAACTTGAAAGTGAACAGAAGTTCTGAAGCGTGTGGGGATAGAGAAGGCTTTCTTGAAGAGGAGCAGGGAAGAGAGAGCTAACTCAAAGCGACCAGAATAGCTTAGTGAGCCAAGCATCCTGTGACTTGGTGATTCTGCGCCCTGGGGAGACTGCCGGTTCCGGCAGAGGAAGAATGCAGTTTACTGTGCCCATGGATGCATCTTCGTGCACTCAGAGATGGACCGGTTTCTGGACTTCCTACTGTGCATAAAGGACTAGACCCAGCCGGCTGGGGATTTCCACGTCATATATTCTGCAGTTCTTAGAAAACCCAGAGACTTATCTGCTGGGCCTCCTGACTGACCAGAGAGGTTCCTTTGTGAGAGCTACAATAGCCGTGAACTCCACCGAGCCGCGTGCTTTGCCGGGTTCTTTGAGGGCAGCCATCCCCGCTAACTTCCTGCCTTCTTGGCCAATATGTTGGCTCTCCGTCGCCCCTGTGAGTTCAAGCACAAGCCCCCTTGTTGGTCATGGACTTGGGATGATGCAGTATCCATTCCTTTTATCAGAATGTTCATTGTTAACTGTAGCAGAAACAAGCCAAAAGAGGCAGAGGCAGAAAAAGGCCAGGTTTGCTCAATTAAAATGGAATAAATGGCCTGGCTGCACAGTGAGATGCTACAAAGAGCAGGTCAAAGAAGTGACCTGTGATGTTGATGTTTATTTGTTGGAACAGCTGAGAAGTACCTCCCGCCCTATGTCACCTCCATAACAGGTGGCCCTTTTGGGTCCCACAGCACCTGGTTAGAGTGTGAAATCTCACTCATGCAGAAAACATGAACTTTTTTCTCCCTCGAAGGGGGAAAATAAAAAAAACCAAAACAGGTCATATAACCAGTTCTTCAATTGTAATCATTTATTTGAACCTCTCTGTGGGAAAGGCTACTTCCTTACCTATTCCTCAGTTTCTGCATTTGTAAAATATGAATACTAAGTACAAAGTTGCGAAGTCAGATTAAAAATGCCTGCAGAGAGTTAAGAAAAATGTCACTTGGTTTCAAGAAATCTATGGCTGCGGTTTATTTGATAAGAGCTTGCTTTGCCAGGCAGTCAGAGCTAAGTATTGTAGGACTGTATTTTCCAATGTTGATGGCAATTCTGCACATGTTAGAGAAACTTCGAACCACCGTGTAACATAAAAGCCTTCCTAACACTCAGCATTGGAACCTGTGCAATGGAGCCAGTGTGGTCAGTTGGGTTCTGATGGGCAAGGTCTTTGGTGCCCCTTCTTCACCAGGGGAGGTAGAGGAGGCTGGTGTTCCAGTACTACTAGTGAGTGAAGACTTCTGGGTTAGTAGAGTCAGGAGGTACCAACATGGCAGAGAGAAAAAAAGAGAGGGGCCAACCAGACACTAGGGAAGATCATGAACGCATAGGTCAGAGAAACTGACATCATCAAGCTCCTTTACTAAAACTGTAGGCACAGAAAGGTATGAGGGACCCTGAAATGTCATCTTAGTGGAAGTCCCACTAGTACTCTTGGTGATTTGGGGATACGGATTCCATGTAAGGGGCTCTGGGTGTGGCTTGGACACCCGGCCTCTATGGCAGCCTTATCCTTAACTCCATGCCCCATTGGCCAAGCAGCAGTGGGGCTCCATTGCTGCAGGAGATGAGCCATCCCACCCTGAAGAGAGATGGAAGCTGGCCAGAGCTCCTCTCCAAGCACACTCTGGGGTCAGAAGAGTCTTCATCTGGGGGGGGGGGACCTTGCCCCCAAACTTCTGGCTCTTCTCACATTTTTCTCTTTTGAATCAGGGCTAAAACCAGGAGAACCCTAGAGGGTCATGGCTGTCAGAAACAGCACCATAGCATGACCTACCTGGCTATGTGGCCTGACAGGCTGTCTGGGTGCCTTCACTATCTACTCAAAAGACATGCCCGATTACAAACAGAGTGCCAGAAAGAAATGAAAGCACTTTCAATTTGGATAAAGATTTGGGAAATTGCAACCTGAGAAACCCATCAAAATCGACACTGTTAATGGTCACAGACTGGAAAAAAAAAAAAAAAGTAGATGAATAAATAGGTAAAATGCATTGACAGTCATGGACATATGCCAGCCACCCCCGCTCGTGTAAACACTGTGTATACAGACATCTAAGTGTCATTAGTGGTATTTACGAATCCATCACATGGTCAGAGTTTTACTTTGCAGATCAAGTAAAATAAGGAAAGAGTAAGAGAGACATGCTGAGACTCCATGCTGCTTGAAGAAAAAAACCCTCATTTGTATTCCTAAGCCCTTTGCCATGAATTGCTGATGTCCCCAAACAAAAAGAAAGCTCATGGTTTCTGTTCTGGTAGATTAAAAAGCCCTTTAGTTTAACAGCAAAGCATCTGTCTACCTTGTTATACATATGGCATCTAATCAGAATGCAGGATGCTAGGGCAGAAGGGAGTGAGGAAAGTGAAAATATTGGGGTGGGAAGCTAAGGGAGGTATTAAAAATAAGATTTAGGAAGTAAATTAAAGCAAGAAATTTTATAAAAGAGTGGGCATAGGAAATGGAAATCAGGAAGGCAAGCAAAAGCTAATGTCAGGAGGAGACACAAAGAAGGACAGGGAAAAATGTGAAAAAGTGAAATGAAGTTGGATGAAGATGGGGAAAGAGAAAGATAGTCCAGCAGCAGATGGAGAGCAGCTGGGGAGAAGGAGAACGGTTCTGATAGATCACAGAGTCTGCAGGAGCTCAGTCCTAGGGTCGTAATGATCTTTTCAATGAACTGAGTTCTGCTCTGGGGGTTAGGATCCTGGCAGAACCATTTGATTGAATCATGATTCTCTGATCACTTCACGTCAGCCATCTCTGCTTCTCTGAGTCATCACCACACAGAACCCCCCACAAAAGAGACTATTCTGTCTTGAGAAGCTTGGTGACATTAATTATCTTTTAAAGAGTATATTAAAACTTGGACAGCCTCTGTTGACATTCCTCACGGAGAGAAATGCCCTAGATACGAAGAGCTGCTCTGTGATAACGCTGTGGTTGAAAAAAAAAAAAAAACAGTAAAGTAGAAAAAAGGAGGCCTGTGCCTCCATTTCTTCAAGAGCAGAACTAAATCACAGGTTTATTAAGAATTACATAGCACAGGGAGATCAGCTCAGTGCTCTGTGACCACCTAGAGGGATGGGATAGGGAGGGTGGGAGGGAGATGCAAGAGGGAGGAGATATGGGGATGTATGTATACATATAGGTGATTCACTTTGTTATACAGCAGCAACTAACATAACATTGTAAAGCAATTATACTCCAATAAAGATGTTAATAAACATATAAACAAAAATTTAAAAATAAATAAACAAAAATTTAAAATAAGAAAAAAAAAGAATTACATAGATGTTGGTGTGCTTGGTTAATGTCCACGTGCCCAGTCCTCTCTGGCTCTTAAACAGCCCATCTTTGATTCTGCAACATGCACTTTCCTATCGAGATGAAGGTATTTGGGGTTGAGTGACATGTAGTTACTCCAAGTAGGCTTCAGAAGTCTTCAGGCCTGTAGACCTGATCATAATCTAACCAGAGAGGTGGGAGACAAGATCCTCTTTCAGCTAAGACTCTTTCTCAGAGCACAGGCCCAGCCTTCTCTCCCCATTAAAAACAAACAAACAAAAAAATATTCAGCCTGGGTAGGAGGAGCTGGCTACAGCCCAATGGAGCAGATTATTCACCAATTTCAATTATCTGCACTAACGCTCCCCTTCATTGGTGAAGGTAATTGAGAGTTAAATGTATTTACCAAAACAGGGCTGTAAAGCTGAAACAATTTTACAGGTGTGGTGTGGAAATGAAAAGGTAGAAAAAGCACTGGTCTAGACAGTGCTTTTTGAAAACATATTTCACATAACTCTGGGAAGAATGCTAGGTCCTGAGGGGAGGGGAGTTATTTCAGAAGAGCTATTAGAAGTGCTATTAGGTTTTCAGAGACTTTGGTGGAGTTATTGAACTTTTCATATTTTAAGTGAGGATGAGGGTATTATATCTGAATCCAATTCCTTTGTCTCCTTCTATTTCCAAGGGCACTCTGGTCTTCATCCTGCTGGAAAGCATTGCTCCCAGGAGCAATCTAGCATCCCTGTGGAAAGTGGCCGACCTAAATGTGGCTCTCCAAAGACAAAAATTTTATTCTGGGTATTTTACGATGACCCAGATATGGTATAACATAAAATAGAGAGAATATATTACTGTGGGTCCCATAATGTCTATTTCAAAGCTTCCTAACCTAGTATCTACTTATAGTGTTATTATTTTTAGGTCCTGCCTCTCCCCTTAGAAGGAGTAATGACCACAGGGTGGAACACACATTCAGCTTTTTACATTAACTCTCTAAATAAGAAGCCAAAAGTTTTGTTTCCCTTGTTTGATTTTTTAAAGTACACAGATGGCATCTATTTTCAAAAATACTGAAATCATTGGGTTTATAACTTCTTGAAATACCAATTAGTTTGGTGATACAAATATAAATCTAAACAAGCATGAATTCACCAAAATTACAACTCCTGATTTGCAGCAAGACAATTTGCTGCTGCTGCTGGTAATGATAATGAAACAAACCATGTGTTTTTCCCCCTCAGAGCCTTTGCACATGCTCTGGGTGCCTCCACCCAGTATCCCACTGGATGTCAGCTTGAAGGTCACCTCCTCAGTGAGGACTTCCATGATTCCCCTGCCATAAGGACATTATTTTCTACCTCAGATTTTTGTACGTTCTTTATAGTACTTACCACTGTTTCTAATTATTTTATTTATTGTTTTAAAATGGGTCTGTCAAGTCCCTCCCATCAGGAAACTTCCACAAGCCTCTTAGATAGCCTCATCCACCAGAGGGCAGAGAGCAAAAGCAAGAAGAACAACAATCCTGCAGCCTGTGCAACAAACAATGCATTCACAGAAAGACAGACAAGATGAAAAGGCAGAGGCTATGTACCAGAGGAAGGAACAAGAAAAAACCCCAGGAAAACAGATAAATGAAGTGGAAATAGGCAATCTTCCAGAAAAATAATTCAGAATAATGATAGTGAAGATGATCCAGGACCTCGAAAAGAATGGAGGCAAAGATCGAGAAGATGCAAGAAATGTTTAACAAAGATCTAGAAGAATTAAAGAACAAACAAACAGAGATGACCAATACAATAACTGAAATGAAAAATACTAGAAGGAATCAATAGAAGAATAACTGAGCCAGAAGAATGGATAAGCGACCTGGAAGACAGAATGGTGGAATTCACTGCTGTGGGACAGAATAAAGAAAAAAGAATGAAAAGAAATGAAGACAGCCTAAGACACCTCTGGGACAACATTAAACGCAACAAAATTCGCATTATAGGGGTCCCAGAAGGAGAAGAGATGGAGAAAGGACCCGAAAATATATTTGAAGAGATTATACATGAAAATTCCCTAACATGGGAAAGGAAATAGCCACCAAAGTAAAGGAAGTGCAGAGAGTCCAATACAGGATAAACCCAAGGAGAAACACACCAAGACACATAGTTATCAACTTGGCAAAAAATAAAGACAAAGAAAAATTATTGAAAGCAGCAAGGGAAAAACGACAAATAACATACAAGGGAATCCCCATAAGGTTAACAGCTGATTTCTCAGCAGAAACTCTACAAGCTAGAAGGGAGTGGCATGATATACTTTAAGTGATGAAAGGGAAAAATGTACAACCAAGATTACTCTACCTAGCAAAGGATCTCATTCAGATTCGATGGAGAAATCAAAAGCTTTACAGATAAGAAAAAGCTAAGAGAATTCAGCACCTCCAAACCAGCTCTACAACAAATGCTAAAGGAACTTCTCTAACTGGGAAACACAAGAGAAGGAAAGGACCTACAAAAACACATCCAAAACAATTAAGAAAATGGTAATAGGAACATACATATCGATAATTACCTTAAACGTAAATGGATTAAGGGCTCCAACCAAACGACACAGTATTGCTGAATGGATACAAAAACAAGACCCATATATGTTGTCTACAAGACACCCACTTCAGACCTAGGGACACATTCAGACTGAAAGTGAGGGGATGGAAAAAGATATTCCATACAAATGGAAGTCAAAAGAAAGCTGGAGTAGCAATACTCATATCAGATAAAATAGACTTTAAAATAAAGAATGTTACAAGAGACAAGGAAGGGCACTACATAATGATCAAGGAATCAATCCAAGAAGAAGAAATAACGATTATAAATATATATGCACCCAACATAGGAGCACCTCAATACATAAGGCAACTGCTTACAGCTATAAAACAGGAAATCAAAAGTAACACAATAAGAGTGGGGGACTTTAACAACTCACACAAATGGACAAATCATCGAAACAGAAAATTAAAAAGGAAACACGAGCTTTAAATAACACAGTAGACCAGCTGGATTTAATTGATATTTATAGGACATTCCATCCGAAAACAGCAGATCACACTTTCTTCTCAAATGTGCATGGAACATTCTCCAGGACAGATCACATCTTGGGTCACAAATCAAGCCTCAGTAAAATTAAGAGAAATGAAATCATATCAAGCACCTTTTCTGACCACAATGCTATGAAATTAGAAATCAATTACAGGGGAAAAAATGTAAAAAACACGAACACGTGGCGGCTAAACAATACATTCCTAAATAATCAAGATATCACTGAAGAAATCAAAAAGGAAATCAAAAACTACCCAGAGACAAATGACAATGAAAACATGACAATACAAAACCTATGGGATGCAGCAAAAGCAGTTCTAAGAGGGAAGTTTATAGCTATAGAAGCTTACCTCAAAAAACAAGAAAAATCTCAAATAAACAATCTAACCTTACACCTAAAGGAACTAGAGAAAGAAAAACAAACAAAACCCAGTGTTAGCAGAAGGAAATAAATCATAAAGATCAGAGCAGAAATAAATGAAATAAAAACAAAGAAAACAATAGCAAAGATCAATAAAACTAAAAGCTGGTTCTTTGAAAAGATAAACAACATTGATAAACCATTAGCCAGAATCATCAAGAAAAAGAGAAAGAGGACTCAAATCAATAAAATTAGAAATGAAAAAGGAGAAGTTACAGCAGACAGTGCAGAAATACAAAGCATCCTAAGAGACTACTACAAGCAACTCTGTGCCAATAAAATGGACAACCTGGAAGAAATGGACAAATACTTGGAAAGGTGTAACCTTCCAAGACTGAACCAGGAAAAAACAGAAAATGTGAACAGACCAATCACAAGTAATGAAATTGACACTGTGATTAAAAATCTTCCAACAAACCGAACTCCAGGACCAGATGGCTTCACAGGTGAATTCTATCAAACATTTAGAGAAGAGGTAACACCCATCCTTCTCAAACTCTTCCAAAAAATTGCAAAGGAATGAAAACTCTCACACCCATTGTATGAGGCCACCATCACCCTGATACCAAAACCAGACAAAGATACTACAAAAAAAAGAAAACTAAAGACCAATATTACTGATGAATATAGATGCAAAAATCCTCAATACTAGCAAACAGAATCCAACAAAACATTAAAAGGATCACACACCATGATCAAGTGGGATTTATCCCAGAGATTCAAGAATTCTTCAATATACTCAAATCAATCAATGGGATACACCATATTAACAAATTGAAGAATAAAAACCAGATGATTATCTGAATTAATGCAGAAAAAGCTTTTGACATAATCCAATACCCATTTATGATAAAAACTCTCCAGAAAATGGGCATAGAGCGAACCTACCTCAACGTAATAAAGGCCATATACGACAAACCCCCAGCAAACATCATTCTCAATGGTGAAAAGCTGAAAGCATTTCCTCTAAGATCAGGAACAAGACAAGGATGTCCACTCTCACCACTATTATTCAACATAGCTTTGGAAGTCTTAGCCATGGCAATCAGAGAAGAAAAAGAAAAAAAAAGGAATACAAATTGGAAAAGAAGAAGTGAAAGTGTCACTGTTTGCAGATGACATGATACTCTACACAGACAATCCTAAAGATGCCACCAGAAAAGTACTAGAGCTAAACAATGAATTTGGTAAAGTTGCAGGATACAAAATTAATGCCCAGAAATCTCTGGCATTCCTATACACTAATGATGAAAAATCTGAAAGAGAAATTAAGGAAACACTCCCATTTACTGCTGCAACAAAAAGAATAAAATACCTACGAATAAACCTACCTAGGGAGACAAAAGACCTGTATGCAAAAAACTATAGGACACTGATGAAAGAAATTAAAGATGACACCAATAGATGGAGAGATATACCATGTTCTTGGATTGGAAGAATCAATATTGTGAAAATGACTATACTACCTAAAGCAATCTACAGATTCAATGCAATCCCTATCAAATTACCAATGGCATTTTTTACAGAACTGGATCAAAATATCTTAAAATTTGTATGGAGACACAAAAGACCCCGAGTAGCCAAAGCAGTCTTGAGGGAAAAAAATGGAGCTGGAGGAATCAGACTCCCTGACTTCAGACTATAGTACAAAGCTCCAGTAATCAAGACAATATGGTATTAGCACAAAAACAGAAATATAGATCAATGGAACAAGATAGAAAGCCCAGAGATAAACCCACGCACATATGATCAACTAATCTATGACAAAGGAGGCAAGGATGTACAATGGAGAAAAGACAGTCTCTTCAGTAAGTGGTGCTGGGAAAACTGGACAGCTACATGTAAAAGAATGAAATTAGAACAGTCCCTAACACCATACACAAAAATAAACTCAAAATGGATTTGAGACCTAAATGTAAGACTGGACACTATAAAACTCTTAGAGGAAAACATAGGAAGAACACTCTTTGACATAAATCACAGCAAGATCTTTTTTGATCCACCTCCTAGAGTAATGGAAATAAAAACAAAAATAAACAAATGGGACCTAGTGAAACTTCAAAGCTTTTGAACAGCAAATGAACCCATAAACAAGACGAAAAGACAACCCTCAGAATGGGAGAAAATATTTGCAAATGAATCAACGGACAAAGGATTAATCTCCAAAATATATAAACAGCTCATGCAGCTCAATATTAGATAAACAAACAACCCAATCCAAAAATGGGCAGAAGACGTAAATAGACATTTCTCCAAAGAAGACATACAGATGGCCAAGAAGCACATGAAAAGCTGCTCAACATCACTAATCATTAGAGAAATGCAAATCAAAATTACAATGAGGTATCACCTCACACCAGTTTGAATGGGCATCATCAGAAAATCTACAAACAAGAAATGCAGGAAAGGGTGTGGAGAAAAGGGAACCCTCTTGCAATGTTGGATTGATACAGCCACTATGGAGAACAGTATGGAGGTTCCTTAAATAACTAAAAATAGAATTACCATATGACCCAGCAATCCCACTACTGGGCATATACCCTGAGAAAACCATAATTCAAAAAGACACATGCGGACTTCCGGGAAGATGGCGGAAGAGTAAGACGCGGAGATCACCTTCCTCTCCACAGATACACCAGAAATACATCTACGCGTGGAACAACTCCTACGGAGCACCTACTGAACGCTGTCAGAAGACCTCAGACCTCCCAAAAGGCAAGGAACCCCCCACGTACCTGGTTAGGGCAAAAGAAAAAACTAAACAGAGACAAAAGGATAGGGACGGGTCCTGCACCAGCAGGAGAGAGCTGTGAAGGAGGAAAAGTGTCCACACACTAGGAAGCCCCTTCGCGGGTGGAGACTTCGGGAGGCGGAGTGGGGGAGCTTGGGAGCCGCGGAGGAGAGCACAGCAACAGGGGTGCGGAGGGCAAAGCGCAGAGATTCCAGCGCAGAGGATCGGGCCGACTGGCACTCACCAGCCGAGAGGCTTGTCTGCTCGCCCGCTGGGGCGGGCGGGACTGGGAGCTGAGGCTCCGGATTTGTCGGAGCGCCGGGAGAGGACTGAGGTTGGCGGCGTGAGCACAGCCTGCAGGGCGTTGGTGCGCCGCGGCTGGCCGGGAGAGAGTCCGGGGAGGGGTCTGGACCTGCCGAAGAGGCAAGAGACTTTTACGTCCCTCTTTGTTTCCTGGTGCACGAGGAGAGGGGATTAAGAACGCTGCTTGAGAGAGCTCCAGGGACGGGCGCGAGCCGCGGCTAAGAGTGCGGAGCCCAGAGACGGACATGGGATGCTAAGGCCGCTGCTGCCGCCGCCAGGAGGCCTGTGTGCGAACACAGGTCACTAGCCACACGCCCTTCCGGGGAGCCTGTGCAGCCTGCCACTGCCAGGGTCCCGGGATCCAGGGACGGGGCCCGGGAGAACGCACGGTGCGCCTCACGCTGCAACGTCACGCCAGCCTCTGCCGCTGCAGGCCCGCCCCGCACTCCGTGACCCTCCCTACCCCCCGGCCTGGGTGAGCCAGAGCCTCCGAATCAGCGGCTCCTTTAACCCCGTCCTGTCTGACCAAAGAACAGACGCCCTCCGACGACCTACACGCACAGGCGGGGCCAAATCCAAAGCTGAGCCCCTGGGAACTGTGAGAACAAAGAAGAGAAAGGGAAATCTCTCCCAGCAGCCTCAGGAGCAGCGGATTAAAGCTCCACAATCAACTTGATGTACCCTGCATCTGTGGAATACCTGAATAGACAACGAATCATCCCAAATTAAGGAGCCCTGTGGATGAAAGGCTCTTGGTGCGGCAGCCAGGAGTCAGTGCTGTGCCTCTGAGGTGGGAGAGCCAACTTCAGGACACTGGTCCACAAGAGGCCTCCCAGCTGCACATAATATCAAACAGCAAAAATCTCCGAGAGATCTCCATCTCAACGCCAGCACCCAGCTTCACTCAACGACCAGCAAGCTACAGTGCTGGACATCCTATGCCAAACAACTAGCAAGACAGGAACACAACCCCACCCATTAGCAGAGAGGCTGCCCAAAATCATAATAAGTCTACAGACACCCCAAAACACACCACCAAACGTGGAGCTGCCCACCAGAAAGACAAGATCCAGCCTCATCCACCAGAACACAGGCACTAGTCCCCTCCACCAGGAAGCCTACACAACCCACTGAACCAACCTTAGCCACTGGGGACAGACACAAAAAACAACAGGAACTACGAACCTTCAGCCTGCAAAAAAAAAAAAAAAAGGAGACCCCAAACACAGTAAGATAAGCAAAATGAAAAGACAGAAAAACACACAGCAGATGAAGGAGCAAGATAAAAACCCACCAGACCTAACAAATGAAGAGGAAATAGGCAGTCTACCTGAAAAAGAATTCAGAATAATGATAGTAAGGTTGATCCGAAATCTTGGAGATAGAATGGACAATAGAATGGACAAATTGCAAGAATCAGTTAACAAGGACCTAGAAGAACTAAAGATGAAACAAGCAACGATGAACAACACAATAAATGAAATTAAAAGTACTCTAGATGGGATCAATAGCAGAATAACTGAGGCAGAAGAACGGATAAGTGACCTGGAAGATAAAATAGTGGAAATAACTACTGCAGAGCAGAATAAAGAAAAAAGAATGAAAAGAACTGAGGACAGTCTCAGAGACCTCTGGGACAACATTAAACGCACCAACATTCGAATTATAGGGGTTCCAGAAGAAGAAGAGAAAAAGAAAGGGACTGAGAAAATATTTGAAGAGATTATAGTTGAAAACTTCCCTAATATGGGAAAGGAAATAGTTAATCAAGTCCAGGAAGCACAGAGAGTCCCATACAGGATAAATCCAAGGAGAAATACGCCAAGACACATATTAATCAAACTGTCAAAAATTAAATACAAAGAAAACATATTAAAAGCAGCAAGGGAAAAACAACAAATAACACACAAGGGAATCACACAAGGTTAACAGCTGATCTTTCAGCAGAAACTCTGCAAGCCAGAAGGGAGTGGCAGGACATATTGAAAGTGTTGAAGGAGAAAAACCTGCAACCGAGATTACTCTACCCAGCAAGGATCTCATTCAGATTTGATGGAGAAATTAAAACCTTTACAGACAAGCAACAGCTGAGAGAGTTCAGCACCACCAAACCAGCTCTACAACAACTGCTAAAGGAACTTCTCTAGGCAAGAAACACAAAAGAAGGAAAGGACCTACAATAACGAACCCAAAACAATTAAGAAAATGGGAATAGGAACACACATATCGATAATTACCTTAAATGTAAATGGACTAAATGCTCCCACCAAAAGACACAGATTGGCTGGATGGATACAAAAACAAGACCCATATATTTGCTGTCTACAAGAGACCCACTTCAGACCTAGAGACACATACAGACTGAAAGTAAGGGGATGGAAAAAGGTATTTCATGCAAATGGAAACCAAAAGAAAGCTGGAGTAGCAATTCTCATATCAGACAAAATAGACTTTAAAACAAAGACTATTAGAAGAGACAAAGAAGGACACTACGTAATGATCAAGGGATCGATCCAAGAGGAAGATATAACAATTGTAAATATTTATGCACCCAACATAGGTGCACCTCAGTATATAAGGCAAATACTGACAACCATAAAAGGGGAAATCGACAGTAACACATTCATAGTAGGGGACTTTAACACCCCACTTTCACCAATGGACAGATCATCCAAAATGAAAATAAATAAGGAAACACAAGCTTTAAATGATACATTAAATGAGATGGAGTTAATTGATATTTATAGGACATTCCATCCAAAAACAACAGAATACACATTTTTCTCAAGTGCTCATGGAACATTCTCCAGGATAGATCATATCTTGGGTCACAAATCAAGCCTTGGTAAATTTAAGAAAATTGAAATTGTATCAAGTATCTTTTCTGACCACAACGCCATGAGACTAGATATCAATTACAGGAAAAGATCTGTAAAAAATACAAACACGTGGAGGCTAAACAATACACTACTTAATAATGAAGTGATCACTGAAGAAATCAAAGAGGAAATCAAAAAATACCTAGAAACAAATGACAATGGAGACACAACGACCCAAAACCTGTGGGATGCAGCAAAAGCAGTTCTAAGGGGGAAGTTTATAGCAATACAAGCCCACCTTAAGAAGCAGGAAACATCTCGAATAAACAACCTAACCTTGCACCTCAAGCAATCAGAGAAAGAAGAACAAAAAAACCCCAAAGCTAGCAGAAGGAAAGAAATCATAAAAATCAGATCAGAAATAAATGAAAAAGAAATGAAGGAAACAATAGCAAAGATCAATAAAACTAAAAGCTGGTTCTTTGAGAAGATAAACAAAATAGATAAACCACTAGCCAGACTGATCAAGAAAAAAAGGGAGAAGACTCAAATCAATAGAAATAGAAATGAAAAAGGAGAGGTAACAACTGACACTGCAGAGATAAAAGAGATCATGAGAGATTACTACAAGCAACTCTATGCCAATAAAATGGACAATCTGGAAGAAATGGACAAATTCTTAGAAATGCACAACCTGCCAAGACTGAATCAGGAAGAAATAGAAAATATGAACAGACCAATCACAAGCACTGAAAATGAAACTGTGATTAAAAATCTTCCAACAAAGAAAAGCCCAGGACCAGATGGCTTCACAGGCGAATTCTATCAAACATTTAGAGAAGAGCTAACACCTATCCTTCTCAAACTCTTCCAAAATATAGCAGAGGGAGGACCACTCCCAAACTCCTTCTACGAGGCCACCATCACCTTGATACCAAAACCAGACAAGGATGTCACAAAGAAAGAAAACTACAGGCCAATATCACTGATGAACATAGATGCAAAAATCCTCAACAAAATACTAGCAAACAGAATCCAACAGCACATTAAAAGGATCATACACCATGATCAAGTGGGGTTTATTCCAGGAATGCAAGGATTCTTCAATATACGCAAATCTATCAATGTGATAAACCATATTAACAAACTGAAGGAGAAAAACCATATGATCATCTCAATAGATGCAGAGAAAGCTTTTGACAAAATTCAACACCCATTTATGATAAAAACCCTGCAGAAAGTAGGCATAGAGGGAACTTTCCTCAACATAATAAAGGCCATATATGACAAGCCCACAGCAAACATCATCCTCAATGGTGAAAAACTGAAAGCATTTCCACTAAGATCAGGAACAAGACAAGGTTGCCCACTCTCACCACTCTTATTCAACATAGTTTTGGAAGTTTTAGCCACAGCAATCAGAGAAGAAAAGGAAATAAAAGGAATCCAAATCGGAAAAGAAGAAGTAAAGCTGTCACTGTTTGCAGATGACATGATACTATACATAGAGAACCCTAAAGATGCCACCAGAAAACTACTAGAGCTAATCAATGAATTTGGTAAAGTGGCAGGATACAAAATTAATGCACAGAAATCTCTGGCATTCCTATATACTAATGATGAAAAATCTGAAAGTGAAATCAAGAAAACACTCCCATTTACCATTGCAACAAAAAGAATAAAATATCTAGGAATAAACCTACCTAAGGAGACAAAAGATCTGTATGCAGAAAATTATAAGACACTGATGAAAGAAATTAAAGATGATACAAATAGATGGAGAGATATACCATGTTCTTGGATTGGAAGAATCAACATTGTGAAAATGACTCTACTACCCAAAGCAATCTATAGATTCAATGCAATCCCTATCAAACTACCACTGGCATTTTTCACAGAACTAGAACAAAAAATTTTGCAATTTGTATGGAAACACAAAAGACCCCGAATAGCCAAAGCAATCTTGAGAACGAAAGAAGGAACTGGAGGAATCAGGCTCCCAGACTTCAGACTATACTACAAAGCTACAGTTATCAAGACGGTATGGTACTGGCACAAAAACAGAAAGATAGATCAATGGAACAGGATAGAAAGCCCAGAGATAAACCCACGCACATATGGTCACCTTATCTTTGACAAAGGAGGCAGAAATGTACAGTGGAGAAAGGACAGCCTCTTCAATAAGTGGTGCTGGGAAAACTGGACACCTACATGTAAAAGTATGAGATTAGATCACTCCCTAACACCATACACAAAAATAAGCTCAAAATGGATTAAAGACCTAAATGTAAGGCCAGAAACTATCAAACTCTTAGAGGAAAACATAGGCAGAACACTCTATGACATAAATCACAGCAAGGTCCTTTTTGACCCACCTCCTAGAGAAATGGAAATAAAAACAAAAGTAAACAAATGGGACCTAATGAAACTTAAAAGCTTTTGTGCAGCAAAGGAAACCATAAAGAAGACCAAAAGACAACCCTCAGAATGGGAGAAAATATTTGCAGATGAAGCAACTGACAAAGGATTGATCTCCAAAATTTATCAGCAGCTCATGCAGCTTAATAACAGAAAAACAAACAACCCAATCCAAAAATGGGCAGAAGACCTAAATAGACATTTCTCCAAAGAAGATATACAGAGTGCCAACAAACACATGAAAGAATGCTCAACATCACTAATCATTAGAGAAATGCAAATCAAAACTACAATGAGATATCATCTCACACCAATCAGAATGGCCATCATCAAAAAATCTAGAAACAATAAATGCTGGAGAGGGTGTGGAGAAAAGGGAACCCTCTTACACTGTTGGTGGGAATGTAAATTGATACAGCCACTGTGGAGAACAGTATGGAGGTTCCTTAAAAAGCTACAAATAGAACTACCATATGACCCAGCAATCCCACTACTGGGCATATACCCTGAGAAAACCATAATTCAAAAAGAGTCATGTACCAAAATGTTCATTGCAGCTCTATTTACAATAGCCCAGAGATGGAAACAACCTAAGTATCCATCATCGGATGAATGGATAAAGAAGATGTGGCACATATATACAATGGAATATTACTCAGCCATAAAAAGAGACGAAATTGAGCTATTTGTAATGAGGTGGATAGACCTAGAGTCTGTCATACAGAGTGAAGTAAGTCAGAAAGAGAGAGACAAATACCGTATGCTAACACATATATATGGAATTTAAAAAAAAAATGTCATGAAAAACCTAGGGGTGAAACAGGAATAAAGACACAGACTTACTAGAGAATGGACTTGAGGCTATGGGGAGGGGGAAGGGTAAACGGTGACAAAGCGATAAAGAGGCATGGACATATATACACTACCAAACGTAAGGTAGATAGCTAGTGGGAAGCAACCGCATAGCACAGGGAGATCAGCTCGGTGCTTTGTGACCGCCTGGAGGGGTGGGATAGGGAGGGTGGGAGGGAGGGAGACGCAAGCGGGAAGAGATATGGGAATATATGTATATATATAACTGATTCATTTTGTTGTGAAGCTGAAACTAACATACCATTGTAAAGCAATTATGCTCCAATAAAGATGTTAAAAAATAAATAAATAAATAAATTTCTTGCTTAAAAAAAAAAAAAAAAGACACATGCACCCCAATGTTCATTGCAGCACTCTTTACAATAGCCAGGTCATGGAAGCAACCTAAATGCCCATCGAAAGACGAATGGATAAAGAAGATGTGGACATATATACAATGGAATATTACTCAGCCATAAAAAGTAACGAAATTGGGTCATTTGTAGAGACGTGGATGCATCTAGGGACTGCTATACAGAGTGAAGCAAGTCAGAAAGAGAAAGACAAATATCATATATTAACGCATATTTGTGGAACCTGGAAAATGGTACAGATGAACCAGTTTGCAGTACAGAAATTGAGACACAGAAGTAGAGAAAAAACGTATGGACACCAAGGGTGGAAAGCAGCGGGTGGTGGGGGTGGTGGTGTGATGAATTGGGAGATTGAGATTGACATGTATACACTGATATGCATAAAATGGATGACTAATAAGAACGTGCTGTATAGAAAAATAAGTAAAATAAAAATAACATAAAATAAAATGGGTGTGTCTTTTTGAAAAGATACATGCACCCCAGGGTTCATAGCAGCACTATTCACAGTAGCCTAGACATGGAAGCAACCTAAATGTCCATCGACAGATGACTGAATAAAGAAGATGTGGTACATATATACAATGGAAGACTACTCAGCCATAAAAAAGAATGAAATAATGTAATTTGCAGCAACGTGGATGGACCTAGAGATTGTCATAAGAAGTGAAGTAAGCCAGATAGAGAAAAACAAATATCATGACATTGTTTATATGTGGAATCTAAAAAAAAACTGATATAAATGAACTCATGTACAAAACAGAAATAGACCCACAGGCCTAACAAATTTATGGTTACCAAAGGGGAAGGGGAGGGGATAAATTGGGAGTTTGGGAGTAACATAAACACACTACTATACATAAAATAGATAACCAACTAGGACCTACTGTATAGCACAGGGAACTATACTGAATATTTTGTAATAACCTATTAGGGAAAGTAATCTGAAAAAAAATATATATGTAAAACTGAATCACTTTGCTGTACACCTGAAACTAACACAACAATGTAAATCAACTATATTTTAATAAAAAATAAAACAAAATTTAAAAAATAATAAAATGGACCTCTCTTCACCACTAGACTGTAAATCCCTTAAAACAGGCATCATGTTTCTCAAGTTCACTCTTTCTTCCCTAGTGCTAGCAATGAGCCTGGCCTAGAACACAGTATATGTACAACTAATGTTGATTTAACTTACTGCATGAAGGAAAGATGCCTGGGTTGTCAATGTGGTCTACGCCTCTTCTTTCACCAACACATCACTCTGAATCTCTTCAATAATTACATTTTACTGGGTTTTATAAAGGAAAGGGAAAACTCTTCACTTCCATAAACACTTGAAATATTTTGTTTCTCTAGTACTACTGCTAATAATAATGAAAGCTGTTGAGAGGTGACTATTTTCCATGGTTTGCATGCATTGATTTATTCATACCCATAACAAATCTATAAGGAAGTACTTTTATTGCCCTACTTTACATGTAAGGACAAGACGGTTAATAAGGTTAAGGAATTTGCCCATATCAGATATTAATAAATGACAAGACAGAATTTAAACTCAAGCCTATTTCATGTCAAAACTCAAAACTCATTCTTTCAACCATTGCTATCTATAGAAAATTAAAAAGTCAGGGTTAAAAGCCATCTAATAATATGTATCATATATACTTAACCTGCCTCCAGATATAAATTATTACTAGAAAAAAGGGAAAAAAGGGCATCTTCCTTCTCACCCTCCTATAAACACATTTATTCATTTATTCATGTATATTTGTCTCATTGAGACATAATTCTCTTATGAGAATTATGAACTATTTCTCTTTAATTTATATATGTATTTATTCACACATATATTTAATTCTCATAGAACCTGGCATCTCATAGAAGCTGTTCTATAGAATCCTGGAAACTTTTAATGACTTAATTAATTAATTAATTGAAAAAATTAAGTAAACCTAACTGAATGCTACCCCACTCACAGGCCCTGAGAAAAATATCAAAATGGCATTTTTCTTGGGCACTACGTTTCCATTGGGCTTACTTATTAAAAACTCTGCACATCAAAATGTTAGTTTTATTAGCACGATTGGATCTTAGGTGCATTTCCTTACAATTTCATCTGCTGAACAACATAAAATTTTTGACAAGTTAAATTATATTCTCCCACCTAGAATATAGAAATTGAAATATTTACCACCCAGTGAAGTCTCAGAAGTTGAATGAGAGGGCTCACGTCCTTGATTTCTTTCTATGGTGTCTCATCCAGAGCACCCCACAGACTGTACCCATAGAGGCAGTGGAAGTGTTTGCCAAACAAAATTTCTGTAAGGAGGGATTCATGTCATATTATAATTCCACGGTAAGCATATTTAAGACTGAAAATATCTGCCCTGTCTAATCAACCAAAGGATTGAGGATGATTTTTTTTTTTTTTTTATCCACGCCTATTTCTACTAGGAGGCACCTCTATCATTTGGATTTATGTAAGCAAGCAAGTAAGACAAATGAAGATTTGACAAATTACACATGGTGAAATCACACCAAATAGCCCATCGGAATAATACGGACTGAAATTCCCTTTTGCACAATAGTCTTTATCTTTGGCTAAATTATCAACAATTTCACATACTGGATGACTAGAAGAAACTATTTGAAGATATACAACTGTCCTTGTGTTCAAATTAACTGATACAGTCATTGTAATAATTGCTTCTATTCTGAAACTGGCTTTGTAAACATTCTTACCAAAAATAAAAGACATCTAATAACAACACCAAAAACCCCAAATACACTATTTAAAAAATATTCTCAATATCAATGCACGTGTGTGTATGCATTTTTAAATTATTACAGAATGGTACTTATTTCTTACATAAATGGTATTATTGCTTATTTTAAAAACATAAGAGTTAATTGTGAAATGATTATGATAAACACAGTGATCTGTGTTTATCTGACAGTTCAAAGCAATGGCTTAAACTTTTCCTGAGAAGTAATTTTCAAATAATAAAGTTTTTAGAATTTAGTTTATTTCAATCCATATTTGCTAAGAAAAAAAAAATTCAATTTTTGTTTGGGAGGCATTGCAATAAACTGGAAGACAAAATCTTTCCAAAGGTAGAAACAATTGCATTTCAGAGCTTTTAGAATAGTATAAGCTAAAAACAAAAAAAGGCCTATATATAGGATGGCAGTGAGCTATGAAATGTTAAAAATATTAAAATACATATACCTTGCACTAGAGGTTACTTGTGTTACTGAATTGTTTTGAACTTACTGCTTTTTTACCTAACAGGTTTTTTTTGTTGATTTGTGTTTCAATACTGTCAGACCTCTCTCTATACTTCAGTGATCAGACCATTTACGATTGAAATATTTGTATGCATATGAATCAGAAGACACAGGTACTGAAAAAAATACACTTTTCTAGAAAGAAATAATGTAGTAGCTGCTGAAAAAATGCTGGTAATTAGTGTTTTCCTTTGCTGCTAGTTTATATAACCCATATGATAGAAGAAGATAAATATTATGTACTCATTCATTGAACATTTTGAAAGACCTATTCTGGACCAGACTCAGTGCTCAATCTGGGGATTTCATTTTGCTAATGCTTGCTTTAATCAACATCGTAGTAGGGGGAAAAAGGAAAAAAGTTAAAGAGTTCTGGAAGTAGAGCTAAAATGAATTATTTGAGGACAAATATATTTTTCACTGCAAAATCTCCATCTTTCTTTTGAAATGTCCAAAGCGAATGGTATATTGATTTTTTGCAGCATACCCTGCACTTTCCACTGACTGGTATCAAGGTTGTGAAGGCATCTGTTAAGTGAGCTCAAAATTCTCTCCTATGTGTAAACAAAGTCCACAGTTTTAATCAAATTTTATGTACTCTGGCCTACACGTGTCTTGTGAAAGTCACAGTAGTCTATGTAACAGAATTGAAAGCATACATTACAAAATCCCTCACCTTTCAGACATTTTGAAAGCAGATCTTGTCAGAGATAGTGTCTATATGTTCCTTCAAGTCACCTCTGAGGAGGCAACAGGGGCATGGGAATGAGATTTGCATTTTAGAGCTGGAACCAACATTGGGTTACAGAGATAATTATGATACATCTCTATCTGAAGGACAATGAGATCCTGGGCACAGGAATTCATTTCTTCAGGTAAAGGGCATGGATTGCAGGCATTTACATCTCAAGGTCCCATCTCAAAAAGCTCCCAGCAAGGAGGTAAACTGCTACTCGCATACTGATGAAATCTCTTGGTCCAAAAATGAGCTGGCCCTACCCCAGACAAAACTTGTGAACTACACCCAAGCAGAATCACATTTGTGTGCTCCTCAAATTCTGGGAGTGCTAATGTGATGTGCGGTATTACCGAATATGCTTTACTAGTAAATTGATACTATGAAGAAAACATTTCAGTGTAATTACTTTTAGTCCATTTATTAAAAAGTAAGATACCTATTTAGTATACATCATAAACTTTCCCTAAAAATTTTACTAACAAAAATGTCTATTGACATGAACAGGAAAATGGCCAAGTATTGTCAACAGGATTATATAGGGAGGATCAGTAAAAAGAATATTAAGTATTCATGTAAGGGAAAGGAATTTTGGAGTTCGTCCAAGAAAGATGGGAATACGGCATAGAATCGGAGAAAAGACAAGCTTTCCGTATTAATTCTTTATGTAAGCCACGGCAAGACATGCATACCCATGCTAGTCTCAAGCTTTCTTATCTGTTAAACTTGGGTGATATTCTAACTGCTCAACAGTTGCCATGAGAAGCAGTTTGTTAATGCATAATTATTTTTTATGGTAATGTTTCCTACACAAAATTTTAAGGTATTTAAAATATATTTTTATTAATTGCTAAGCTAATCCTATGACCTACTGAGTACATTAGAGAACAGTGTTCCCATAATACCTCCTTTTCCCTTAGAAATAGCTCACTAGCCGTTCAGTACTGAAGGAGCAGCCTAGACACCAAGCGGGCTGCTGTAACATCACTTCAGAGCACAGCTATTAAGCTGTCATGATCATCTCCTAGTTGGGGAAGAAGAGTAAAATGGGAAACAGCACAGCTTCTTCTTCCTGTTATCAAAAGGAACACAACGGCCATATCTTTATAAATCTGCTAAAGGATCTTACTACCTTTTGCTATAAGTAACAGCTTACTGTATACTTTTCCCACTTTTCCACACACAGAAATGTTGAGATACTCGTAACGTAACATAGAGCACATGCACACATGTGCACATCCATACAAACGTGTATGTACCCATCAAAGTGAACTTGAGGTTTTTTTATATCCTGATATTTGTATTATTTCATATTTTGATTTGTATCTCTCCTTTTCTTCCCCATTGGAACGTAAGGTTTGCAAAGGCATTAAGGAGATCTGAATTTATCTGTTCACTTCTATACAGCCATATGTATATGTATATGTATATATAAATATATATCCTCAACATATTTGACTTCTTTTTATTATCTTCCTCTCTCATTTTCAGGTCCTTGAGAGTACCTTTTTCAATTATCCAAACCCAGAGCTTAGCTCTAAGATTATATATATCTATATCTATATCTTACATATAGTATGTGCATAACAAGTATCTCTATGTTTGAATTCTGTATTTTGAATCACTAGATAATAATTGATTATTTGCAGAGAGGTCTGTGTCCTCACACAATGAGGACGCAGTGAGCACCTTTACCTGATGAGACTTTTCACTACCAAACTGGCCGTATGGGTGGTAGTACTGTGTCCACAGAAGTCAAATGTGCTCATGAGCTCTTAGTTCAAGGAAGCCACTGCTCATTTTCTCTCTCTGCCCAGTCAAACACCTTTTGCAAAGTCTGCCCTGAATTCCCCCTGGCTTTCATTTAGAGTAAAATAATGCACTTTGTTTAAGTTTTTATAGGATGATTTTCAATTTTAAGACAGAGACATAGAGATACATTCATTCTTTGAAGACACAGTTATTGACGAGTTTTCCCAGTAAGATCAAGTAGACTATTAGAATCATACCCATGTGATCCTCCTCCCCTTATCTTCCTCTCTCTTCAAGCCCACTTCTATCTAAAGACCACAGATACAACGACGAAGCAGATGGAGGGAAAGGGCTGATGAACCACAGAGTATAAACAGCTGGTCCTCCGTATCTCAGGGTTCTACATTTGTGGATTCAACCAACCATGGATGATCCAAGGATGCAGAACACAAGGATATAGAGGGTCGACTATACTTAGCCTAGATATATAAAGGACTTGAGCATCTGCAGATTTCAATATCTGCAGGGGGTCCTGGAACCAATACTCCATGGCTACCAAGGGACAACTGTAATACACACTCAAAGGAAATAAAGTGTTGATATACTAATGAGAACTCTATGGTGATGACTATTGTCATTGAGATCAGAAAATGCTAAGTCCCATAGTTCCTAATTAGTCATAAAGTTCCTGAAAGAAAGAGCAAGTGAAGATGTAATTTAATACATTATGACCTAAAGGTCTGAGGATCTACTGGGTTGGCTAAAAAGATTATTCAGGTTTTTCCCTAAGATGTTTTGGAAAAACCTGAATGAACTTTTGGCCAGCCCAATACTTTCTCAGTGGGAGAGTCTTGCTAATGTACTTGATCAGATTTGTCCGTATAGATTTCTTCTGATCCTATATAAGAATTTCTCCAATTGATAAACATAGGAGAATGAATGGTAAATGAGGACGGGAACCCGCTGCTCCACCAGGACAGAGGCATGGTATCGTATCCCTGACTAAAAAGTCAGGTAACTTTTATAAACTAAAAAAAATCTCATTAATGCCTTTTAAGAGTAAAGAGGTTATGAGCTGCGTCTCCCATTTCTTTTTAATTTTTAACTCTGCCTAATATAGCTCTTAGATTAATAAATGATTGAGTCACTCTGGCTGTAATGAATTTTTTTCCTGGTCTTTACTCAAGCTGGCTGACTCTGTTTACAGTATAGTGACTGGTGTTAACGTCCTGGGGAAAATTCTAAATTCTTCAGTATATTATCTACACACTGGGCACCTTCGTCATCGGTTGATGCATGCTACTGCCTATGACATTATTATTTGGCATGAGTCTAAAACTCATTCCTTCTACAATATAATACAGTATTTAGAGAAAAATGTTAGGACAATACACATGTGCTTTAAAAGAATAGGATAACTTGCTATTTTCTTCTTACAAAAAACCACCATTCTTCTATATTCTGGTTCACATACAAAGAGCTTATTCTCTTTAAATAAGTGGAGTGACTCACATTTATATTCCACACTCAACAGCACTTATTAGAAACAATATGCCTGGCCTTATGCTAGTCACTAGGGATAAAAGATGACAATTTCTTAGCTTTCAAAGAGCTCGCGTGTCATAAAAATTTCACTAAATTCTTAAAATGGGTTCCAGTGTCTAATCTGAGAATAGAAATTCAGGAAGAACAAAACCAGGAGAGAAGTTCTGACCCCATTCACATTTAAAAGGCAGGGACCATGTTAGCCAATTCATGAAAAAAATTACCTTACACATTTTTGTTTTTTTCTGAGAACATGATTTTAATGACAATGGTGATTTTTTTTTTATACAGCAGGTTCTTATTAGTCATCAATTTTATACACATCAGTGTATACATGTCAATCCCAATCGCCCAATTCAGCACAACACCATCCCCACCCCACCACGTCTTTCCCCCCTTGGTGTCCATATGTTTGTTCTCTACGTCTGTGTCTCAACTTCTGCCCTACAAAAAGGTTCATCTGTACCACTTTTCTAGGCTCCACATACCTGCGTTAATATACGATATTTGTTTTTCTCTTTCTGACTTACATCACTCTGTATGACAGTCTCTAGATCCATCCACGTCTCAACAAATGACCCGATTTCATTCTCTTTTATGGCTGAGTAATATTCAATTGTATATGTGTCCACATCTTCTTTATCCATTCACCTGTCGATGGGCATTTAGGGTGCTTCCATGACCTGGCTATTGTAAATAGTGCTGCAATGAACAATGGGGTGCATGTGTCTTTATGAATTATGGTTTTCTCTGGGTATATGCCCAGTAGTGGGATTGCTGGGGCATATGGTAATTCTATTTTTAGTTTTTAAAGGAACCTCCATACTGTTCTCCATAGTGGCTGTATCAATTTACATTCCCACCAACAGTACAAGAGGGTTCCCTTTTCTCCACACCCTCTCCAGCATTTGTTGTTTGTAGATATTCTGATGATGCCCATTCAAACTGGTGTGAGGTGATACCTCATTGTAGTTTTGATTTGCATTGCTCTAATAATTAGTGATGTTGAGTAGCTTTTCATGTGCTTCTTGGCCATCTGCATGTCTTCTTTGGAGAAATGTCTATTTAGGTCTTCTGCCCATTTTTGGATTGTTTTTTTTTTTTTTTTTAATATTGAGCTGCATGAGCTGTTTATATGTTTTGGAGATTAATCCTCTGTCCGTTGATTCTCTGGAAATATTTTCTCCATTCTGAGGGTCGTCTTTTCATCTTATTTATGGTTTCCTTTGCTGTGCAAAAGTTTTGAAGTTTCATTAGGTCCTATTTGCTTATTTTTGTTTTTATTACCGTTACACTAGGAGGTGGACCAAAAAACATCTTGCAGTGATTTACTTCAAAGAGTGTTCTTCCTATGTTTTCCTCTAAGAGTTTTATAGTGTCCAGTCTTACATTTAGGTCTCTAATCCATTTTGAGTTTATTTTTGTGTACGGTGTTAGGGAAAGTTCTAATATCATTCTTTTACATGTAGCTGTCTAGTTTTCCCAGCACCACTTACTGAAGAGACTGTCTTTTCTCCATTGTATATCCTTGCCTCCTTAGTCATAGATTAGCTGACCATATGTGCATGGGTTTATCTCTGGGCTTTCTATCTTGTTCCATTGATCACTGTTTCTGTTTTTGTGCCAGTACCATATTGTCTTGATTACTGTAGCTTTGTAGTATAGTCTGAAGTCAGAGAGTCTGATTCCTCCAGCTCCATTTTTTTCCCTCAAGACTGCTTTGGCTACTCGGGGTCTTTTGTGTCTCCATACAAATTTTAAGATGATTTGTTCTAGTTCCATAAAAGAATGCCATTGGTAATTTGATAGGGATTGCATTGAATCTGTAGATTGCTTGGTAGTATAGTCATTTTCACAATATTGATTCTTCCAATCCAAGAACATGGTATATCTCTCCATCTGTTTGTATCATCTTTAATTTCTTTCATCAGTGTCTTATAGTTTTCTGCATACAGGTCTTTTGTCTCTCTAGGTAGGTTTATTCCTAGGTATTTTATTCTTTTTGTTGCAATGGTAAATCAGAGTGTTTCCTTAATTTCTCTTTCAGATTTTTCATCATTACTGTAGAGGAATGCTAGAGATTTCTGGGCATTAATCTTGTATCCTGAAACTTTACCAAATTCATTCATTAGCTCTCGTAGTTTTCTGGTGGCGTTTTTAGGATTCTCTATGTATAGTATCATGTCCTCTGCAAACAGTGACAGTTATACTTCTTTTCCAAATTGTATTCCTTTTATTTCTTTTTCTTCTCTGATTGCTGTGGCTATGACTTCCAAAACTATCTTGAAAAACAGCGGTGAGAGTGGACCTCCTTGTCTTGTACCTGATCTTAGAGAAAATGCTTTCAGTTTTTCACCATTGAGAATGATGTTTGCTGGGGGTTTGTCGTACATGGCCTTTATTATGTTGAGATAGGTTCCCTCTATGCTCACTTTCTGGAGAGTTTTTATCATAAATGGGTGTTGAATTTTGTCAAAGCTTTTTCTGCATCTATTGGATGATCATATGGTTTTGATTCTTCAATTTGTTAATATGGTGTATCACATTGATTGATTTGCATATATTGAAGAATCCTTGCATCCCTGGGATAAATCCCACTTGATCATGGTGTATGACCCTTTTAATGTATTGTTTGATTCTGTTTGCTAGTATTTTCTTGAGGACTTCTGCATCTATATTCATCAGTGATATTGGTCTGTAATTTTCTTTTTTTGTAGTATCTTTGGTTTTGGAATCACGGTGATGGTGGCATCATAGAATGGGTTTGGGAGTGTTCCTTCCTCTGCTATCTTTTGGAAGAGTTTGAGAAGGATAGTTGTTAGCTCTTCTCTAAATATTTGATAGAATTCACCTGTGAAGCCATCTGGTCCTAGAGTTCGGTTTGTTGGAAGATTTTTAATTCCAGTGTCAATTTCATTGCTTGTGATTGGTCTGTTCATATTTTCTGTTTTTTCCTGGTTCAGTCTTGGAAGGTTACACCTTTCCAAGTTTTTGTCCATTTCTTCCAGGTTGTCCATTTTATTGGCACAGAGTTGCTTGTAGTAGTCTCTTAGGATGCTTTGTATTTCTGCACTGTCTGCTGTAACTTCTCCTTTTTCATTTCTAATTTTATTGATTTGAGTCCTGTTCCTCTTTTTCTTGATGAGTCTGGCTAACGGTTTATCAATGTTGTTTTTCTTCTCAAAGAACCATCTTTTAATTTTATTGGTCTTTGCTATTGTTGTCTTTATTTCTATTTCATTTATTTCTGCTCTGATCTTTATGATTTCTTTCCTTCTGCTAATTTTGGGTTGTTTGTTCTTCTTTCTCTAGTTTCTTTAGTTGTAAGGTTAGATTATTTATTTGAGATTTTTCTTGTTTCTTTAGGTAGGCTTGTAGAACCATAAACTTCCCTCTTAGAACTGCTTTTGCTGCATCCCATAGGTTCTGGAACATCGTGTTTTCATTGTCATTTGTCTCTAGGTATTTTTTGATTTCCTCTTTGATTTCTTCAGTAATCTCTTGGTTATACAGTAATGCACTGTTTAGCCTCCATGTGTTTGTGATTCTTACATGTTTTCCCCTGTAATTGATTTCTAATTTCATAGCATTGTGGTCAGAAAAGATGCTTGATATGATTTCAATTTTCTTAAATTTACTGAGGCTTCACATGTGACCCAAGATGTGATCTATCCTGGAGAATATTCCATGCGCACTTGAGAAGAAAGTGTAATCCGCTGTTTTCGGATAGAATGTCCTATAAATATCAATTAAGTCTAGTCTATTGTTTCATTTAAAGCTTGTGTTTCCTTATTTATTTTTGTTTTGGATGATCTGTCCACTGGTGTAAGTGAGGTGTTAAACTTCCCCACTATTATTGTGATACTGTTGATTTCCTGTTTTATAGCTGTTAGCAATTGCCTTATGTATTGAGGTGCTCCTATGTTGGGTGCATAAATATTTGCAACTGTTATATCTTCTTCTTCGATTGATCCCTTGATCATTATGTAGTGTCCTTCCTTGTCTCTTGTAACATTCTTTATTTTAAAGTCTATTTTATCTGATATGAGTATTGCTACTCCAGCTTTCTTTTGACTTCCATTTGCATAGAATATCTTTTTCCATCCCCTCACATACAGTCTGAATGTGTCCCTAGGTCTGAAGTGGGTCTCTTGTAGACAGCATATGTATGGGTCTTGTTTTTGTATCCATTCAGCAAGACTGTTTCTTTTGGTCGGAGCATTTAATCCATTCATGTTTAAGGTAATTATCGATATGTATTTTCCTATGATCATTTTCTTAATTGTTTTGGGTTTGTTTTTGTAGGTCCTTTTCTTCTCTTGTATTTCCCAGTTAGAGAAGTTCCTTTAGCATTTGTTGTAGAGCTGGTTTGGTGGTGCTGAATTCTCATAGCTTTTCTTGTCTGTAAAGCTTTTGATTTCTCCATCGAATCTGAATCAGATCCTTTCTGGGTAGAGTAATCTTGGTTGTACATTCTTCCCTTTCATCACTGTATATCATGCCACTCCCTTCTGGCTTGTAGAGTTTCTGCTGAGAAATCCTCTGTTAACCTTATGAGAGTTCCCTTGTATGTTATTTGTCATTTTTCCCTAGCTGCTTTCAATACTTTTTCTTTAATTTTTGCCAGTTTGATAACTATGTGTCCTGGCGTGTTTCTCCTTGGGTTTATCCTGTACGGGACTCACTGCACTTCCTGGACTTGCGTGGCTATTTCCTTTCCCGTGTTAGGGAAGTTGTCGACTCTAATCTCTTCATATATTTTCTCGGATCCTTTCTCTGTCTCTTGTCCTTCTGGGACCCCTATAATGTGAATGTTGTTCCATTTAATGTTGTCCCAGAGGTCTCTTAGGCTGTCTTCATTTCTTTCCATTCTTTTTTTCTTTATTCTGTTCCACAGCAGTGAATTCCACCATTCTGTCTTCCAGGTCACTTATCCATTCTTCTGCCTCAGTTATTCTGCTGTTGATTCCTTCTAGTGTATTTTTCATTTCAGTTATTGTATTGGTCACCTCTGTTTGTTTGTTCTTCAATTCTTCTACATCATTGTTAAACATTTCTTGCATCTTCTCGATCTTTGCCTCCATTCTTTTTCCTAGGTCCTGGATCATCTTCACTATCATTATTCTGAATTCTTTTTCTGGAAGGTCGCCTATCTCCACTTCATTTAGTTGTTTTTCTGGGGCTTTATCTTGTTCCTTCATGTGGAACATAGCCTTCTGCCTTTTCATCTTGACTATCTTTCTGTGAATGTGGTTTTTGTTCCACAGGCTGCAGGTCTGTAGTTATTCTTGCTTCTGCTGTCTGCTCTCTGGTGGATGAGAGTATCTAAGAGGCTTGTGTAAGTTTCCTGGTGGGAGGGACTGGTGGTGGGTAGAGCTGACTGTTGCTCTGGTGGGCAGAGCTCAGTAAAACTTTAATCCACTTGACTGTTGATGGGTGGGGCTAGGTACCCTCCCTGTTGGTTGTTTGGCCTCCGGCGACCCAACACTGGAGCCTACCTGTGCTCTTTGGTGAGGCTAATGACAGGCTCTGGGAGGGCTCATGCCAAGGAGTACTTCCCAGAACTTCTGCTGCCAGTGTCCTTGTCCCCACAGTGAGCCACAGCCACCTCTCGCCTCTGCAGGAGACCCTCCAACACTAGCAGGTTGGTCTGGTTCAGTCTCCTATGGGGTCACTGCTCCTTCCCCTGGGTCCTGATGCGCAAGCTACTTTGTGTGTGCCCTCCAAGAGTGGAGTCTCTGTTCCCCTGTGTCCTGTCGAAGTCCTAAAATCAAATCCCACTAGTCTTCAAAGTCTGATTCTCTAGGAATTCCTCCTCCTGTTGCCGGACCCCCAGGTTGGGAAGCCTGATGTGGGGCTCTTCACTCCAGTGGGTGGACTTCTGTGGTGTAAGTGTTCTCCAGTCTGTGAGTCACCCACCCAGCAGTGATGGGATTTGATTTTACTGTGATTGCCCCCCTCCTACCGTCTCATTGTGGCTTCTCCTTTGTCTTTGGATGTGGGGTATCTTTTTAGGTGAGTTCCAGTGTCTTCCTGTTGATGACTGTCCAGCAGCTAGTTGTGATTCTGCCGTTCTCACAAGAAGGAGTAACAGCACGTCCTTCTACTCCACCATCTTGGTTCCTCTCTCTATCTTACACTTTTTCAGGTCTTTTTAAGATATTGCAACTTTCCCCCCTTTTTGTTAAAACCTCTTTTTTTTTTTTTTTTTAATGTAGGGAGTAGCAAGGAAAACTACTTGAGAAATGGCAGGACTAGAAGAAGTTGGAAAGCTTTTCACTTTTTCATAGGGGGCTTTGGGAATTCAGCAAGAGGGCTGGTGTGGTCAAGAAAAGGTTAAATACTGAGGGTTCTATAACAATGGTAGAAAGAGTACAGCAGAGCTGACTTGGGGAAAAATGTGGTCTCTGACTGGGACACCTTGTCCCTGAAAAGAACACCTCCCAAGCATAATTGCTAGGAATAAACAAAAATTAATAATTGACTAAATTCATTGTATTCCTCCTAGTATAGTTGAAGCTCTGTGATGCCAAATGTTTACATGTATGTTCTGTCAAGTAATCCTTACAATGGTCATAGAAATAATATTATTACCATTTTTCATAAATGGGGAAATTGTGGTTTATCTTGGAAATTAGTTATTTGGGATTCATCTTCATCTGATTCCAAAATACAATTTTTTTTTTTTAACCATTTGGTGATTTGGAAGTCACTCTCTGGTATCCTAAAGAATAAGCTAGGCATTCAACACATACTGTAGATGCCCAGAAAATCCAAGCATTGCCCAATTTACTCGCATATTCTCTGGGATGATGAGGTAGTGACCGTTAGCACCTAGTGAGCTAGCCTGAACTTGGTAACTATCTTCAGAGAAGTGACCGAGTTTTTTTCTCCCTCAAGGCAGAACATCACGTCAATGTTAGGGGTTCAATATTTGCTGATGTCTGCGGTAAATCCAGAGTGACAAAAGCTGTTCTTGTGGAAGGAAATAAACAATGTGAATGGGCCTCGTAAAAATATGAAAATGGAACAGTGGGATTTTTTTAAAGGAAAATTTCTTTCAACGTACTACACACATGAGGGCGATTCATACTCATCTGGAACCAGGGATGAATGCAAACTTCCCCTTCTGCTGAAACTAGTCTGACATCCACCTGCAAAGAGCTTGAGGCCTCCGTGACATTGCCAGGCTCTTACCAGAGGAGCCTCTCAAGCCTGACTGTAGCTGTAGGTCCCACGGTGCCACTAAAGGCAAGACTTAGCAGGGCCTTGGGAGGTTTTCTTCTGTGCTTGTGCAAGCTGCCCCTAGGGTCTATGAGAAAGCAAGCCCAGGGCTCAAAGCCGCAGGGGCTGAAAGGGAGTTTCATCTTTCAGGCCACCATCTTAGCTGAAAAATAACAGCCTCTCCTCTTTTCTATTATTCCTATAGAGCTATTAAGCTCAAGTCAACAAAGGAAGACAAATTTGTATCCTCTCTCATGCTCTGTGAATTTTAAATGAGTGACTGGATGATCTTCTCAATGTCCTTAAATATCAGCCTATTTAAGAGAATCATGAGGACTAAAATCTGGAGCCCGGGGTTTGTAACTTGGCTGGGCCAGGGTGTCCTTACAGGGATCTACTAGTAGGAGTAGAGAGTTATTATATATTTTCAGAATTCTGAGATGAGTGAGTCTATAGACATGCCACCTGAACATGCCTGGACTCATCTGATCTCAGAAGCTAAGCAAGGTTGCACCTGGTTAGTACTTCGGTGGGAAAAAGAATTTCTTCAGAATAACACAATGGTCAGAAAACATGGAGGAAAAATGGAAAAGAGTGTTAGATTAAAATACATAAATATATAATCTCTCATAAAAGTAAAATACAAATAATAAATGGGAAAAATAGGTGCATGGACCAACTATTTATAAGAAAAAATATATCCAAAGCAAATTAATTGTCAAGAAACAAGTTAAAACAAGATGATCACTTTGCCCATTAAATTAATAAAGATAAAAGCAAATGGTTTTCCTAACATTGGTGATGGTGCTGCCAGAGTTGTAAATCGGTACAAATTTTCTGAGGCAGATGGAACAAAACTTATCAAAAGTTTTAAAGACAGGTGTGAAAATTTGATAGAGCAATGGCTATTTCTAAAAATGTATAATAAAGAAGCAATTAAAAATGTTTGCACGGGGGCACCTTCAAGATGGCGGAGGAGTAAGACGTGGAGATCACCTTCCTCCCCCCAGATACATCAGAAATACATCTACGTGGGGAACAGCTCCTACAGAACACCTACTGAATGCTGGCAGAAGACCTCAGACTTCCCAAAAGGCAAGAAACTCCCCATATACTTGGGTAGGGCAAAACAAAAAGGAAAAAACAGAAACAAAAGAATAGGGATGGGACCTGCACATCTGGGAGGGAGCTGTAAAGGAGGAAAAGTTTCCACACACTAGGAAGCCCCTTCACTGGTTGAGATGGGGGATGGGCAGGAGGGAAACTTCAGAGTCACGGAGGAGAGTGCAGCAACAAGGGTTCAGAGGGAAAGCGGAGAGATTCCTGCAACGAGGATAAGTGCCGACCAGCACCCAACAGCCTGAGAGGCTTGTCTGCTGACCCGCCGGGGCAGGACGGGGCTGGGAGCTGAGGCTTGGGCTTCGGACCTCAGATGCCAGGGAGAGGACTGGGCATCTGCATGAAGAGAGCCTGAGGGGGCTAGTGTGCCACAGCTAGCCAGGAGGGAGTCCGGGAAAAAGTCTGGACCTGCTGAAGAGGCAAGAGACCATTGTTTCGGGGTGTGCGAGCAGAGGGGGATTCCTTCCCTGTCTGCCCACAGAAGGCAGAGCACCACCTAAATGAGCTCCATAGATGGGTGTGAGCCGCGACTATCAGCTCAGACCCCAGAGATGGGCATGAAATGCTAATGCTGCTGCTGCAGCCACGAAGAATCCTGTGGGCAAGCACAGGTCAGTATCCACACCTCCCCTCCTGGGAGCCTGTGCAGCCCACCACTGCCAGGGTCCCATGATCCAGGGACAACTTCCCCAGGAGAACACACAGTGCACCCCAGGCTGTTGCAATGTCATGCTGGCCTCTGCTGCCACAGGCTCGACGCACATTCCAGTTATGACTACTGTACCCCTCCCTTTCCCCAGCCTGAGTGAGTAAGAGCCCCCTAATCAGCTGCTGCTTTAGCCTCCTGCTGTCTGGGTGGGAACAGATGCCTGAGGGCGACCTACATGCAGAGGTGGGGCCAAAACCAAAGCTGAACCCCAGGAGCTGTGCGAACAAAGAAGAGAAAGGGGATATCTCTCCCAGCAGCCTCAGGAGCAGCGGATTAAATCCCCACAATCAACTTGATGTACGCTGCATCTGTGGAATACCTGAATAAACAACGAATTGTCCCAAAATTGAGGTGGTGGACTTTGGCAGCAACTATAGACTTGGAGTTTGCTGCTGCAAATGATTTGTTTCTGATTTTTATATTTATCTTAGTTTAGTTTTTAGCTCTTGTTATCATTGGTGGATTTATTGGTTTGGTTGCTCTCTTGTTTTTGTTTTAACTATTATTATTTTTTATTTAATAATTAATTTTTTAAATTTTATTAATTATTTATTTTATTTTACATTATTTCTCTTTCTTTTTTTCTCCCTTTTCTTCTGAGCCATGTGACTGATAAGGTCCTGGTGATCCTGCCCGGAGTCAGGCCTGAGCATCTGAGGTGGGAGAGCATAGTTCAGGACATTGGACCAAAAGAGACCTCCCAGCCCCACATAATATCAATCCGCAAAAACTCTCCCAGAGATCTCTGTCTCAATGCCAGGACCCAGATCAACCCAGTGGCCAGGAAGCTCCAGTGATGGATGCCCCATGTCAAACAACTAGCAAGACATTAACACAGTCCCACCCATTAGCAGAGAGACTGCCTAAAATCATACTAAGTTCACAGACACTCCAAAACACACCACCAGATGCAGTCCTACCTACGAGAAAGACAAGATCCAGCCCAACCCACCAGAACACAGGCACCAGCCCCTCCACCAGGAAGCCTACACAACCCATTGAACCAACCACACCCACCTGGGGAAGACACCAAAAACAACGGGAACTACAAACCTGCAGCCTGTGGAAAGGAGACCCCAAACACAGTAAGTTAAACAAAGTGAGAAGACAAGAGAAAGATGCAGCAGATGAAGGAGCAAGGTAAAAACCCACCAAACCAAACAAATGTTGAGGAAATAGGCAGTCAACCTGAAAAAGAATTCAGAATAATGATAGTAAAGATGATCCAAAACTGTGGAAGCAGAATGGAGAAAACACAAGAAATGTTTAACAAGGACCTAGAGGAACTAAAGAGCAAACAAACAATGATGAAAAACACAAAAAATGAAATTAAAAATTCTCTAGAAAGAATCAATAGCAGAATAACTGAGGTAGAAGGACGGATAAGTGACCTGGAAGATAAAATAGTGGAAATGACTACTGCAGAGCAGAATAAAGAAAAAAGTATGAAAAGAATTGAGGACAGTCTCAGAGATCTCTGGGGCAACATTAAACGCACCAATATTTGAATTATAGGGGTGCCAGAAGAAGAAGAGAAAATTAAAGGGTCTGAGAAAATATTTGAAGAGATTATAGTTGAAAACTTCCCTACCATGGGAAAGGAAACAGTCAAGTCCAGGAAGTGCAGAGAGTCCCATAAGGATAAATCCAAGGAAAACATGCCAAGAAACACATTAATCGAACTATCAAAAATTAAATACAAAGAAAAAATTTTAAGAGCAGTAAGGGAAAAGTAACAACATACAATGGAATCCCCATAAGGTTAACAGCTGATTTCTCAGCAGAAAATCTGAAAGTCAGTAGGGAGTTGCAGGACATATTTAAAGTGATGAAAGGGAAAAGCTACAACCATGATTACTCTACACAGCAATGATCTCATTCAGAGTTGATGGAGAAATTAAAACCTTTATAGACAAGCAAAAGTTAAGAGAATTCAGCACCACTAAACCAACTTTACAACAAATGTTAAAGAAACTTCTTGAGACAGGAAACACAAGAGAAGGAAAAGACCTACAATATCAAACCCAAAACAATTAAGAAAATACAAAGAAACTTCTCTAGGCAGGAAACACAAGAGAAGGAAAAGACCTACAATATCAAACCCAAAACAATTAAGAAAATAGTAATACTAACATACATATCGATAATTACCTAATATGTAAATGGATTAAATGCTCCAACCAAAAGACACAGACTGGCTGAATGGACACGAAAACAAGAGCCGTATATATCATGTCTACAAGAGGCCCACTTCAGACCTAGGGACACATACAGACTGAAAGTGAGGGGATGGAAAAAGATATTCCATGCAAATGGAAATCAAAAGAAAGCTGGAGTAGCAATTCTCATATCAGACAAAATAGACTTTAAAATAAACACTATTGCAACAGACAAAGAAGGACACTACATAATGATGAAGGGATCAATCCAAGAAGATATAACCATTGTAAATATTTATGCATCCAACACAGGAGCACATCAATACATAAAGCAAATGTTAACAGCCATAAAAGGAGAAGTCAACAGTAACACAATCATAGTAGGGGGCTTTCACACCCCACTTTCACCAATGGACAGATCATCCGAAATGAAAATAAATAAGGAAAACAAGCTTTAAATGACACGTTAAACAAGATGAACTTAATTGATATTTGAAGGACATTCAATCCAAAAACAACAGAATACACTTTCTTCTCAAGTGCTCACGAACATTCTCCAGGATAGATCATATCTTGGGTACAAATCAAGCCTTGGTAAATTTAAGAAAACTGAAATTGTATCAAGTATCTTTTCCGACCACAACATTATGAGACTAGAGATCAATCACAGAAAAAAAAACTGTAAAAAATACAAACACATGAGGCTAAACAATACACTACTAAATAACCAAGAGATCACTGAAGAAATCAAAGAGGAAATCAATGAAAACACAACAACCGAAAACCTATGGGATGCAGCAAAAGCAGTTCTAAGAGGGAAGTTTATAGCAATACAATCCTACTTCAAGAAAAAGAAACATCTCAAATAAACAACCTAACCTTACACCTAAAGCAATTAGAGCAAGAAGAAAAAAAAAAGAAAACACCAAAGTGAGCAGAGGGAAAGAAAACATAAAGAGCAGATCAGAAATAAATGAAAAAGAAATGAAGGAGATGATAGCAAAGATCAATAAAACTAAAAGCTGGTTCTTTGAGAAGATAAACAAAACTGATAAACCATTAGCCAGACTCATCAAGAAAAAAAGGGAGAAGACTCAAATCAACAGGATTAGAAATGAAAAAGGAGAAGTAACAACTGACACTGCAGAAATACAAAGGATCATGAGAGATTACTACAAGCAACTCTATGCCAATAAAATGGACAAGCACAAAGAAATGGACAAATTCTTAGAAAAGCAAAACCTTCCAAGATGGAACCAGGTAGAAACAGAAAATATAAACACAAAAATCACAAGCAGTGAAATTGAAACTGTGATTAAAAATCTTCCAACAAACAAAAGGCCAGGACCAGGTCGCTTCACAGGCAAATTCTATCAAACACTTAGAGAAGTGCTAACATCTATCCTTCTCAAACTCTTCCAAAATATAGCAGAGGGAGGAACACTCCCAAACTTACCCTATGAGGCCATCATCACCCTGATACCAAAACCAAGGATGTCACAAAAAAAGAAAACTAGAGGCCAATATCACTGATGAACATAGATACAAAAATCCTAAACAAAATACCAGCAAACAGAATCCAACAGCACATTAAAAGGATCATACACCATGATCTAGTGGGGTTTATCCTAGGAATGCAAGGATTCTTCAATATACGCAAATCAATCAATGTAATACACCATGTTAACAAACTGAAGGATAAAAAACATAGGATCATCTCAATAGATGCAGAAAAAGCTTTCAAAAAATTCAACACCCGTTTATGATAAAAAACTCTCCAGAAAGCAGGCATGGAGGGAACCTACCACAACATAATAAAAGTCATATATGACAAACCCACAGCCAACATCATTCTCAATGGTGTAAAACTGAAACCATTTCTTCTAATATCAGGAACAAGACAAGGTGACCATTCTCGCCACTATTATTCAACATAGATCTGGAAGTTTTAGCCACAGGAAACAGAGACCAAAAAGAAATAAAAGGAATCTAAATCGGAAAAGAAGAAGTAAAACTGTCATTGCTTGCAGATGGCATTCTACTATACATAGTGAATCCTAAAGATGCTACCAGAAAACTACTAGAGCTAAGCAATGCATTTGGTAAAGCAGCAGGATACAAAATTAATGCACAGAAATCTCTTGCACTCCTATACACTAATGATGAAAAATCTGAAAGAGAAATGAAGCAAACACTCCCATTTACCACTGCAGCTAAAATAATAAAATATCTAGGTATAAACATACCTAAGGAGACAAAAGACCTGTACGCAGAAAACTAGAGGACACTGATGAAAGAAATTAAAGACAATATAAACAGATGGAGAGATATACCATGTTCTTGGATTGGAAGAACCAACGCTGTGAAAATGACTCTACTACCCAAAGCAATCCACAGATTCAATGCAATCCCTATCAAGCTACCAATGGCATTTTCACAGAATTAAAACAAAAAAATTCACAATTTGTATGGAAACACAAAAGACCCCGAATAGCCAAAGCAATCTTGAGAAAGAAAATCGAAGCTGGAGGAATCAGGCTCTCAGACTTCAGACTATACGACAAAGCTACAGTAATCAAGGCAGTATGGTACTGGCACCAAAACAGAAATATAGATCAATGGAACAAGATAGAAAGCCCAGAGGTAAACCCACGCACATATGGTCACCTTATCTTTGATAAAGGAGGCAAGAATATACAATGTAGAAAAGACTGCCTCTTCAAAAAGTGGTGCTGGGAAAACTGGACAGCTACGTGTAAAAGAATGAAATTAGAACACTCCTGAACATCATACACAAAAATAAACTCCAAGTGAATTAAAGACCTAAATGTAAGGCCAGACACTATAAAACTCTTAGAGGAAAACATAGGCAGAACACTCTATGACATAAATCACAGCAAGATCCTTTTTGATCCACCTCCTAGAGAAATGGAAATAAAAACAAAAATAAACAAATGGGACCTAATGAAACTTAAAAGCTTTTGCGCAGCAAAGGAAACCATAACCAAGATGAAATGACAATCCTCAGAATGGGAGAAAATATTTGCAAATGAAGCCACTGACAAAGGATTAATCTCAAAAATATACAAGCAGCTCATGCAGCTCAATATCAAAAAACAAACAACCCAATCCAAAAATGGGCAGAAGACCTAAATAGACATTTCTGCAAAGAAGTTATACAGATTGCCAACAAACACATGAAAGCATGCTCAACATCATTAATCATTAGAGAAATGCAAATCAAAACTACAGTGAGGTATCATCTCACATCGGTCAGAATGGCCATCATCAAAATATCTACAAACAATAAATGCTGGAGAGGGTGTGGAGAAAAGGGAACCCTCTTGCACTGTTGGTGAGAATGTAAATTGATACAGCCACTATGGAGAACAGTATGGAGGTTCCTTAAAAAACTAAAAATAGAATTACTATATGACCCAGCAATCTCACTACTGGGCATATACCCTGAGAAAACCAAAATTCAAAAAGAGTCATGTACCACAATGTTCATTGCAGCATTATTTACAATACACAGGACATGGAAGCAACCTAAGTGTCCATAGACAGATGAATGGATAAAGAAGATGTGGCACATATATACAATGGAATATTACTCAGCCATTAAAAGAAACAAAATCGAGTTACTTGTAGTGAGGTGGATGGACTTTGTGTCTGCTATACAGAGTGACGTAAGTCAGAAGGAGAAAAACAAATACCGTATGCTAACACATATATATGGAATCTAAAAAAAAAAAAAAAAAAGTTCTGAAGAACCTAGGGGCAGGACAGGAATAAAGATGTAGAGAATGGACTTGAGGACATGGCGAGGGGGAAGGGTAACCTGGGACGAAGTGAGAGAGTAGGATTGACATATACACACTACCAAATATAAAATAGATAGCTAGTGGGAAGCGGCTGCATAGCACCGGGAGATCAGCTCGGTGCTTTGTGACCACCTAGAGGGGTGGAATAGTGAGGGTAGGAGGGAGATGCAAGAGGGAGAGGATATGGGGATATATGCATACATATAGCTGATTCATTTTGTTATACAGCAGAAACTAACACAACATTGTAAAGCAATTATACTACAATAAATATTAAAAAAATGTTCGCTAAGAATTAGCTGTGCAAATGTTCATTCAAGTTTTGTTTAGAAATGTGGCGGGGTGGGAGTCAACCTAAATGTCAAACAATAAGGGTCTGATTACATTTTCTAGAAATCCTTACAACAGGATTCTTGACAGCTAGTAAAAATAGTGCTATGGAAGTATAGCTAGACCCATGCAATTAGGTTATGCTGATAACATAATATTAAATTGAAAAATTCCTTTGCAAAATAATGTATATGGTAATTTACCAGAGTTTATGAATATACACAAAACACGAAACAATGCACACCATAAGTTTCACACTAGTTATCTCTGTGTAGTAGAATCAGACTTAATCTTTGGGGGCTCCTCTTTCTGCTCATATGCATTTTCTAATGTTTCTGTAATAAGTATCTATTACTTATGTAAAAAAATAAGAAGTTAAAAGTAAGATTTTCTAGAAATTAGTCTGGAAAGAGAATCCACAAAAGGAAATCCTTCCTCTGCTAAAATACCTGACCCTATAGAAGCACAAAGTTTTATCTGCATCTGGAGAAGAAAAAACCCTAAGGCCACAGTCTATCTTCATTTAGCTGTTTTAATTAGAATGAAGAAAGTCCCCACTTTGAAGCATAATGAGGTTGCGGGTTTGACATCTTGTAAGGAGCATGCACTTTGTAGCCATAATGACCTGAGACCAGTCTCTGATGTGTAAAATTTTTGTAAAACTAACAGCTATTCTCTGAGTATTATTTTCTACAAGTGTAATATGAAGATGATAACACTCATGGCACAATGCGGTAAGAACGAATGATAACGTATTAGTAAGCATCTGGCATATGGTAGGTGCTCACATAGTTTTTGGCTTCCTTACTTTTCTCCTTGAGGTCTTGGTACTGGGTATCAAGAGCAGAGCAGAACATGGCTTCCTGGGCAAGAGGAGATGGGGCTTCCTCAAGGATGTCAGGAGCATCCTTGGAGGAGTCAGGAGGAGCGCTTGTGAGGCCCTGGACAAAGAGATGGTCTCTTCTTCCTCACACTCAACCTGTATTAGCTCTGCCAGATTCCTCTAAGTTTACTTTTAGACTTCCTTCTCTTCTTCTGCAGAAATGTCCTTGAACGTTGGGACACAGAAATTGCCCTGGGGCTGCCAGGCAGTGACAGGAGACACCGGTGAGGATGCTGATACCGATGGGAACTTGAGATCAAGAGCCTAGACACACAGTCCTTGAAATGAATATAGATCTTCAGCGTTCAAGGAAGCCCCGTAAATACTGTCTGAGTTATACTCCCATCTTCTTTTTCTCTCTCACACTCTAACTTCCCCAGAGCACATTACTTTGTTTTCCTCTATTTCTCTCTTTTCTTTTCCCTCTATCCTCTTTCCCCCTTCCTACTCCTCCAGTTCTGCTTCTGCTTCTTCTATTTTTTCCTCTTTCCATTCCTCTTTCCATACCTCTCCTTTTGTTATTCATCCTCTTTCCTCTTCCTCCTCTTCTCCTTCTCTTCCCTTTTCTCTTTCCTCCTTCTCCTTTGTATTCTTCCTCCAAATGGGAGGAATTTAATTTGGATAAAGGACATATTTCCAGATCATTCTCTACTTCGAGGCCACCTCCCAAACTATGCCAGGCAACGTTCCCTACTACAACCACTTGTCTTACACTTCTTATTTCCCAAAGGCTTTCCTAATTAAAGAAAATGGAAAGTTAGAGTTACACTTCACATATTACCATTAGCAAGTCACCAGTCTAGGGGACAGGAACAGGTCAGAAATATCCCCAACTAGAAATCAAACAAATTGCCCACCATGTTCTGACTGCACCTAAGTGTTTTGTGTGATACCCTCTCTACAAGTTAGAATCCTTGTTGTCTAGTTGAGACAGAACTCGTGAAGTTGCAAAATAAAGTTAAAGCTTTATTATTTTGGGGGGGGCTTTGGTTAAGGAAAATCAACTAAGTTTACTACTTTCTAAATGGGGGATATAGTAACACAGAAGAGGAAAAGCAAATCTTGTTTAATGGTTCTGGGCAGAAAAGGGGGATAAAAATGCAAATTAGAATACCAAAGTAGAAGATCTGTAGAGAAAGTGAGAAAGAATGAATCTTGGTAACTGGAGGAAATTAGAAACAATAGAGAAAGAGGAGAAACTCTGTCTTGTGTGATTATACTGCACTGGGGACTTTCTACGAGTGGGACCCAGTGATGTATTCCTCAATCGGGCTGGATGGCTTTCCAAGGCAATTTCTACACCGAACTGAGTCGGGACCTACATCCCTTGGGAGCCAGAGGAGGTTTTCTGAATGGGAAGGTACAAACTGGATCTGTCTGTGTAAACTGATTTACATAATCTGATGTTCAGATTGAGTGACCAGTAGCATCTTACTCATATTCACCCACATCTCTAGTAGCCCTATAAGCAGCTTAGAGACATTCTGTTTTTTTCACTCTATTTGATGACTCCCTTGGTCCATTTTTGTTTTGAGTATTTAAGAAGGCAAAACCAAAACAACACAAAACAACACTGTTCTAGTGTGAAGTCTGGGTCACTTTGTATAACTGTATCTACCAAACCCATCCTGAGAGCCTGATTAAGGCAACAAGGTCCTAGGGTCAGGATTCTACAAGCCACTGTCGACTAATTAAATACACACCATAACAGCTAAGGTTCCCCTTTGTCACTCCAGAAACAGTCACACAGGACACATTTTCCCCTAAATAATATAAACTCAATAAAACAAACAGAAATGCATATAAATGAGCACATATATTATAATGCTTCTAAAAATAGGATACCAATTTAAAGTAAAAATAAAATAAATTTGCTAGACTTCTTCATGTGTTATGCCTCTAATGGACTGTCACCATCTCTTCTAAAAATAAATTGCTTTTTGCCTTACCCCCAGGAGCTGTTCATTCTTGTATATGGGCTGTGCTTATATTTGCCACCTGCCACTGCTGACGACCATTACTAAATCAATTGCTCCTACTAGGTTAGTACCTTATCAGAGGATAAAGCACAGGGTTTCCTTCATCATCATATCAATCTCTAGAGTCTCTCGGCTTTTATCAGTAAACCAAAGTTTAGTCTGCCGGCACTGCACCCTGTCCCCAGACCCCCTCAGTGAGGTTGCCCAAGGTCACCTGAGGCAGGCTAACATGCCCAGACAAGCATCGTGGATCCCTGACTCATATCTTATTATGTGATAGTGATGGATGAAGTGAATTTATAGACAGGAATGCTAGACTTCTTTTCTCTGACCCTGTGATTTAAATGCCTCTCCTATGTATTTACAAACAATTAGCAAGAAAGCAGGATTCGCAGAATCATTTTGTTTCTTTATCCATACGCTATTTCAGTGCTCTAATATCTTGATGATCAAGGAGGTTTTAGTAAAATAAGAGAAAATATTAGATCAAAGTTGCACTAGGGGTACAAAGTGCTGCAGAAATTTAGAAGAAAAAAAATGAATGTGACATTTGAACTGAGAAACAATATAGGAACTGCTATTTTCAAGGGCAGACTTTCATTAGAGGCACCCGTCTCTTTTGTTCTTGTAGGACAAATATAGACCCAAAGCACAGGGCACAAATCTTAATAAACAAGTTGGTAGAGCAGTATTTTCCAGAGTGTATTCCACAGTGATCCTGCAAGGCGCTCCATCAGCAAGGACCCCTGGCCCACTGCACGTGGGATGTGCATGCTAAGCCACCTGCTAGCTGTGAGTCGCAATGCCCAGCGGCACATGGAAGACTCTGAAGTCTTGCCATTGAAACAAAGTAAGCTCACACGCACACGCACACACTCCACAAACCAAGGAACCATTCACTTAGTTTAATTTTGCAGTATTTTTCCTTTTTGGAGTAAATACATACGAGTAGTGCTTCTCACGAATACTATTTACTTGTTCATTTGTTTAATTTCTTGCCATTTTCACAGATTCATGTGGTGGTGATTCTCTGTGCATGTTGAGGAGCAGATTACGTGTTAAAATCTTGGAAGTGCAAGTTGGATGGGGATAGACAGGGTGTGTGCTGCTGGAATACTTCCCCGTATTATTTTTAAGCCTCCTACACCCACCTATTGCAAATAAGTTCTGCAGTGACAGAAGAGCACTATGTCAAAGGAAGTTCTTCAACAAATATTTGATGGGCATGAGCCTTCACAGGTAGTATTTGTTTCATTATCTTTATTTTAATTATTTTCCATTACTTTTCTATGAAGATACAGAGGAGGCATTTTGAAATCTATCATCTTCACTACCTGCCGTCTTCCTGGTAAATGTCAGTGATCCTGGGCTTTGTCTTTGCCCCCTTCTCTTTGCATCTTTACCCAGAAGTTTCATCTTCTCCCAAAGCCTCTTCCAGCAGCTTTGTTCCCTCTACATTCTCTCATAAGCCCTACACACCAGTGTAGGAACAGGGCAGCTGTTAGCTGCCTGGAACCCAGGAACAGGGCAGCTCATAGCAACATAAACGCATGCATCTCGGTGCCAACAATCATGACTACATCATCGGTTTCCCTGGCCCTCATTCATCACCTGTCAAAACCGTTTTGATCTTTTGAGGTCAACAGAGCTGAAGTACAGAGTGGTTAAGAATGTAGAGTCTAAACCAGACTGGGTTCAAATCTAAGCTCCATCACTTAAAATTGAGTAACCTTATACAAGACTTTTACCTATCTGTTTTTCAGTTTCCCTATCATGTAAAATGAAAATATGAAAAATGTGACCTCATAGGAGTGTTGTAAAGATTAAGGTTAGAATACTGTTTGACACTTGATTAGAATTCAATAAAATTTAACACACATGAAATAAAACAAAACGAATAGACTTCCAAAAAGCCTTCTCTGATAAACTTATTGGAGTTAATTATTTCTTCTTTGGCATTCCCTTAGTGAATTAATCCAACCTGTTATTCACTGACAATGTTGTGTTTTCTACTATCTGCAGTTTTTTTTACTGTCATAAACTCTAAGATGTGAGCTCATGAAGGTAAGGGCTGTCATATTCATCTTTTTGGAAGTAACTGGATGTAACTGGTTTTCAATTCACGTGCGTTGATTTGAAAAATGGGGATGAGGTGCAAATGAAAAATAAGTGAAGCACAATTAAATATGAAGAAGAACAAAGCAGACTTGGAAGAGAACATTTACATCTGGATCCAACGTAAGTGTTATCTAGTTGGCTAACTTTTTTTTTAAATGAATGTACAACATGTTTAATATTGTGATGTGGACTTGACCCTATCATCTAGGAAGGTCTCAGCACAGGTAGCTTAATGAAGTGTTAGGTGAGAAGCTGTCCCATCCCCTATTAAGCAGTGTATTGTCTAAATGAGTTTAATTACCATGCAAGTTACTATGAGCTCATATGCCCAAGGCCTAAAACATATCAGATGGCAGGTCTAAGAGAAATTCAGTAAGCCGTGTTTCTCTTTGCAGGAATGTTTCTTTGTAATAAGGAAAAAAAAATATGGTGAGTGTAACAAGAATGAAGTGTTATAATTCCTAGTGAATTCTGGCTAAACTAGTGAAATCACAGGAGCTGCTAAGAACTGTAGTAGACTTACAATATAGTTAATTTTTAGCAAATCATTTTCAAAAATTATTTATGAACTTGTTTGTTCTCCTTCCTCTAAAAACGGACTGCAAATGACTAAATACCTAAGTCCTGTTTTCCTGTGCCCATGAATGCTTGGAAAAGGGCTGTATCACTCACGACACCAGGGAACACTTTGGGGTGTGGGCATGGAATGGATCTGGAAATAAAAGATCTATGTTCTAAGGTCAACTTATTAAATATGTGATCCTGGACAAGTCAGGTAATATCTCGGAGTTTCAATTTTTCTCTTCTGTAATAAAAGCTAATAATACCAGTCATGAGGTTACAATGTGGAGATAATGATTTTAAGTGTTTTCAAAATTCATACAAACATAGATATCATCACATAAATGCCTTTTTTTAAAAAAATGAAACAGCTACCTTCCTGTTCTTGCTTTCATCTTTACATGGAGTTGGAGTCTCTCAAAACATTAACTTCTTAATCTAAAGCACTATCCAGCTAATGACCCACTCCCTTCCTGGAACATCGCAGTCCTTACAACGTAACCTGACACAGAGCAAGATATCCTGAAGGTGCTAAATTAATATGGATGGGATGAGACTGAAATTTCAATACTATACTTGTTTGAACATCTTTCCAAATACTGACCAAATTACAATGTAATGGGATAGGACCATCTGTTACCTAGTAAATAAAATGACCTGATAGATTTAACTTTTACAAGGTATCTAATCTACTCAGAGTTATGAATAAACTGGGAAGCAAGCACATGAATTCAGATTAGATTTCTAAGATTTTTTCAGCAAAACTGTCACCAAAATGTGCCTAGAATAAGTCATATCTTGTGAACAACACCCCAGAGAGGCATGCTCCTATAGCAGCTTTCAAACTTTCCTGACTGGAGCCCTCAGCAAGAAAGATATTACATCATGGCTCACAGATAAAACAAACAATATTTTATTTTACTATGTGCAGTGTACTCTATTTTATCCTATCCTACCTGTTATGTGCTATTTTATTTAACAAAAATAACGTTCCTCACAACCTGTTGCTGGGTTGTGACCCGTTATTTGGAAAACACTGTGCTAAATACCCAGTGCTGTCTAAGTGTGTAACTGTTTCATAGTCCATATGCTTATTTGGAGAGGTGAGGAAATCAGACCTAGGTGCCTGAGAAGTGCATCCTTCAAGGAATGAATGGGTGGTGTCAGCAGTAAAACAGATTACAAAATCAGGACGAACTGTGCGCTTCACTAAAGAGAATCTTTGTTATGTTTTCTTTTAATGGTTGTATGCAGGGCCAAAAAGACTGATAATGTGCTTGATTTTCTCCTTTACTTCTACAGTGACTGAAAAACAGGTTTACATGGGTAAAGGAATGTTAATATGATGTTTCAGTAACAGGTCCAATAATAGGATTCAGTGAACTATATCACTCTTTTCTGTTTAGTTGGGACTAATGGGTGAAACTTAAAGGGAGTTAAATATCTCTTTAATTTAAAGGAGAATTCTTTTTTTTTTTTTTTTTTTAATTTGAAGGCATCCAACTGAGGAATGTGCTCTCTTATGGACTATTGGAACTTGTGTGTTTCTCATCAGGCTGTATGAAGCCTGAAAAAAGATTTGCCAAAGCTCTTATGGAGAAGGTTCCAACACTGGGTAAAAAGAGTAGATGAAACATGTAAACTGTGCTGATGCCAGTTCTGTAGCTATTAGTCACCTGCGGCTATCGAGCATTTGAATTGTGGTGAGTGTGACTGAGGAAGTGAATTTTTAGGTTTTGATTTTAATTAATACAAATATAAATTTAAATAGCCACGGATGATTTGTGGTGGACATACTGGACTGTGCAGACATAGAGAAACCAATGCTCTGATTATCTGATAAATACGACAGTTGCTAATACATTATATCGTCATAATTCATGAAGCATTCTAAATACTAAAAAGTGACCTAGAACCCATGAAAAGTGGCAAATACTTGGTATACCCAGAATCGGTATATTAAAAACAGAACAGTTCTAAGACTATGGACAAATTTATGCCAGCTTTGAGTTTTGGTTTTTACACCTTTCTGATGCCAAATAGGTTTTTCCCAATTTTCCAACTGACACCTCTGACCTCACTGACTCTTATTAGTGCTTTTCAAGAAGTCATGCTCCAAATTCCAGCTGATGCGTGCAGGTCAAATTTAAGATACTGAAAAGGAAATTTTGCTAGTCCCTTGAAAATGGAGCTGCTTCTAAGACAAGGAATGTTTTTGTAAATGGGATAACTCCTTTTAAATAAAAATTCATTTGCATCTGATTCCCTCTATGTTGTAAGAAGCTCTTGATTATATGACATGTCTATTGACTTACAAGGAGAACTCACTCCATATACAATAAGTAATTTGTGATGTTCCCAAAATAGAGGTGAATGGACAAGGATAAACGATCTGCTTTAGAAATTCAATCTAGGTCATTTAAAAGGACAGCTGTGCTGAAGTATAGCCAATCACATTGAACTAAGAAATTGCTCTTTCCTTGATATTCCCAGTGAGCAGCAGGATACCATACAAGAGACCAATCAGCGGATTTTAGCATCTCTTTTTTATATGCAAACAAATCACAGGAAAATTTGCCTTTGCATCCCTGAGCCTCAGGTTAGAGACTCCCCCCATCGGATCCTTTTCAGTAACCTCCCTGGGAAATGAAAAGTTTTGCCTAGTTTGCAGTCAGCCCTGGGCTTTGAGCAAGAATGAGAGAGGTTATTATTTAACAGTTTGTATAGGAGTGGAGTTTGAGGGGATTCCAAGAAGTCTGGAGTTTACAGACGTGGGGGGCACCTAGGGATAAGTCCTGCACAGTCCACTGAGGACTAGGAAATGAGGTTGACCTCTGAGAATGAAACAAGTTGGATACAGAGATAATGTGTGTGGGCTGGCCACCTCTAGGAAAATACCAGGTCATGATATTTATAAACACGTGAACAAAGAGGTTTGAGAATTCTATATAACTTCCATCAAGGTGAACTAGGGAAAGCAATGCAGCAGTTTGACTGAAATTTAATAAGCTGGATTCCAAGCAATTATTGGGCATCTTGTCCAGAGAAAAGCTGAACAAAGTGAGAAAGATTAGCCTGGGCTGTAGAAAGAGAAACCAAAGGACCAGAAGCTGCTAGAGTATCTAAAACTGCTAAAGAGATAGTTCCTGTGCCAAAAACTGGCTCAATTTCTGTAACAGGTATATACATTACAGCAGAGTGTTTAGAAACTGGAGTCTGCCACCAGATTAGCTGAGCTTTAATTCATACTATTTTCTTAGCTTTAGGTGACTTATTTGCATCTCTGTGACTCAGTTTTATATTCTATGAGAATAATAATAAGATCTATCATTAGGGTTTCTGTAAAAATAAATGAGTTAATATATATCAAGCATTTGGGACAGTGCCTGGCCCACAGTGAGCCCTCAATAAATGTTTATAATCATCACATCAGAGATGGATATATGATTTATGCCAAATATATATGTGACTTATGCAACTAATTATCCCTGTTTGAAGTCCAGGGGTACTAAGCAACTCACTGTCCCACGTGAATTGGCCTAGAAGGAGGGATGCACTGGCAGGCTGATTTTACTATTCTGATCCTTGTATCACTTTAAATTTATAACTTGACATTTTCGCTTATAGTTCAGTCTTTGCTGAGTTTTAGTATTATCAGTCAGCTTTCTAAATCCAATCAACTCCGGCCACTGGTAAGATTGACATTTTAACCACTGAGGTTGAAAGCTAGACCCAGAACCTTGATCAACTCACTCAAGGTATGCTAACTGTAAGGTCTTTTGGTAAACAGCTAAAAAGCCATCTCCTGAAAACCCCCATCTATCTTCTTTCAAACACCAGTAATTGACAGCTGAGATTTTCCCAGATGCCAAGTGGTTTGGGGAAAAAGAGAATAACAAAAGGAATAGAATATCTTAGAGGTGGTTAGACTTGCAGAAAGGTTGCCTATGAACAAGCTGTATCAATCACTAGGGTCTGCCATGTCTTGTCTAACACTTGAGGATCTTGGCAATGCCTGGAGACCAAGACCTGAATGTACACAAAAGAGCACACAAAGAGGTCAGTGATTTTTAGTTCAATCGTAACAAATTCCTGCTTCAGATAAACCCATCAGCATGCTAAGTCAGGCCTCACCTTTCACTGTTAAAGGGGCACCATGCGGGTTAAAGAGCCATTTTGCTTCTCTCAGGAAAAACAAATGACTTCTGATATACCCTGCCGCATGTGGTCTAGTCGGAAAAATTCCAGGGTCTCCAATGCCATTTTTAAGATTGCTCTGGACTTCATGCTACCAGGCCATGCAACTATCCTCAGCTGCATTTTCCTTTCCTTTCTTTTCTTTCTTTTTTTTTTTTTTAAAGATTTCCTGTAGCTGGGTTGATATTGGGCAAGTTCTCACAGGATTCTGGGCCAAGGACTATATTGTAGCCCCTAAGTATCAAGGGTTCTATTTAGTTGCCTCTGTTTATATGGAATTTTCTTTTCTTAATAACTCAAGTCCAGTTATAAAGGAGCAGAACTGAGCCCATGAGGTAAGATAAGGCTGCCGAAGAGGAGTTTGACAGAGAATCCACAACTAGGGAGATAAGAGCAGCTGCCACGCTGGCAAGGAGGTGAGACTAGCCCACCTCCTGCCCAGCAGTGCCACACCAGTGCTCTGAACATTAAGCCAAGTTTACTGCCTCCCCTGTGACTAGGCCAGTCACATTTGAGAACATCTGCCACAGCCTTAATGACAGAGCCTGTGGGAACCTAATGAGTTCCCTCCACACCTGTGCGGCTTTACCAGGCAGCTGTTTCCCTCTCCTCTATCTCCTTTCTCGGTCCTCCCCCTTCACGTGTGCTCAGCGCCCCATCTTTCCCATAGGATACAGCCCGATTCTCCTACTAGTTCTGTGTTTTTGTTAGGATTGCATTTATCTCCATTTACATGGCACTTCAAGGCAGTGGAGACCAAAAGCATAATGCCTTTCAGGTTGCTCAAGCTTCACCATTTGCTATGCAAGAGGGTGAGGGTTGGAGACTGAGAAAATCAATCAGAAGAATCCACAGACTAAGAGATAAGGGAGCAAGAAAGGCGAAAATGAGAAGAGCTGCTTCCCTGTCCTTGCTGACAGCTCTCAGACGTGAATATGGTAATTAACAAAGCCACGGAGGCTCTTCACAGTTTAACTAGGTATGGAATCTCTCTGATCAAATCATTTTCTGACTCAGAAAGCTGCCCAATGGAAGAGGTAAAGATCGAAACAGAAGACCTAGTATTCCTTAATAAAATGACTTTAAAAATTATGGGAATTCTGATTACATTAAAAGTGTAAAATTGTAGTATGGTGCATGATAGGAAGGACCTTAATAACAGTGTGAACTTTGGTGAGTTATTTAACTTCTCTGTATTTCCATTTCTTAATTTGGTAAATGAGGATAATTATATGGATTTGCTGAGGTCATAAGAAATAAATTATACACTATATAAAGAGTGTCACAGAGTACCTGGCATAGACCAAGCACTCGATAAACGTTGGTATTATCATTATTATCACAGAAAGCCCATTTCTCATGGCTTTACTATAGGCATTGGAAGAACATTTGTTCTCACTACGTATTTTTTCAGAATAATTAATCCTCTGGATGACAGAAGGGAAGTGAAATACCCCCAAATGAGAAAAAGATACTTAAAATAATTATCTCATTTGTTAAGTAATCAAAAACTACTAGTTGAAATTTTAGAGTTATATGGCTAACATAATGGGGGATTTTGTGATTAGCCATTTTAGTCAGTTCAAAAACCAGAAGTAAGAATTAGATGTCCTATGATAAATAAAAGCCATGTGGTGTGATAAAACTCTGACTAAACCAGTAGTCTGTGTTAGAAATTATCCCCCATTTATACACATGTACTGTCCAACATGGTAGCCATTAACCACTTGTGTTTATTGAACATTTGAAGAGTAGCTGCTCACAAGCTGAATGTGCTGTATTAAAATACACACTGGATTTTTGAAGACTTAGTATGTAAAGAAGATTTTAAAATATCTTATTAATAATTTTATATTGATCACAGGTTGAAGTGATAATATTTTGGATACACTGAATTAAATAAAGTATATTACTGAAATTAATTTCATCCATTTCTTTTTACTTGCTTTAACTTGTCAACTAGAAAATTAAAAATTATATGTGGGTCCTACTGTATTTCTTTTGCATAGTGCTGCGCTAGACCAATGGTCCTTAGGAGTTTTTATACATACATACATACACTTATACTATGTTTATAAATGTCACCCAAGGAGCTTGAAAAAAATTCACATTCTTGGGCTCTCAGTGATTCTTATCCCAATGGCCAAGAAATTTGCATTTTCAGTAAGAGTGGATATTTCTTTTTTTTTGTTTTGTTTTGTTTTGTTTTTTGGTTTTTGGGGGTTTTTTTGCGGTACGCGGGCCTCTCATCGCTGTGGCCTCTCCCCCTGCGGAGCACAGGCTCCGGACGCGCAGGCCCAGCGGCCATGCCCCACAGGCCCAGCCGCTCCACGGCATATGGGATCTTCCCAGACCGGGGCACGAACCCGTGTCCCCCGCATCGGCAGACGGACCCTCAACCACTGCGCCACCAGGGAAGCCCAAGAGTGGATATTTCTGATGCACATAGTCACTGGACCATACTTTGAGAAACACTGCTATAGACTAATGTATCCTAAGTTGAAACACAATGCTAAGAAACATAGGTATGACTGGAGGGATGTTTATAGACAACAAATAGACTACTATGAAGGCAGAAAAGGAAGGGGAGAAGCATGATGGTAGAATATGCCCATGGACCTGCTTTCGGGATCTTTTCACTATTGAGGGTGAAGATAAGTCTCTCCTTCTCCCCCGTGTTCTAGCCTGGATGGGGGGAGGAGGCAAGAAAAGTCTGCACCAAGAGGAACTCTCACTAATAAACTGTAAAATGTGAAGGTAAGTTTTACAAGACTATAGTGAATAAAATGATGTCTTAGCTAACACTGTTACTTCTTTTACCTCTGCAAATTGGCTGGTGGTAATACGTATAGGTGGTATAGATCAAAGTTTGAAGAAGAGAAATATTCCAGATAGTCTCTGTATCCCACTTCTCCCATGGTATACTCTAGTCACTATTCATATAGTAATTACATGCCAGGTACCAGGTAACAGAATTGTAATCATTAACTATGAGTTACTGCAGAAACATAGAACCCCTCCCCACCATGGCTAGCATATAAGGCTCTTTCTTGGCTGCCACAGGGGGGGAAATCTTCCAAATATAGAAGACAGACTCTAAGTGGGAAACAACTCATTCAACAAACCCAACTCATCCTCCACTGATGTCACATCCTTCTTTGAGATTCTCCTACTACCAATGCCCTTTTATTTCTTTCCCACTGACATAACGTCTTTGTTTCAACTAGTCTTTCCTCAGTTTGCTCCCCTATTATGCTATTGTGTCTTCTGCTGTCTTTCCCTGCCCAGCTCACAGGAGGTGCAGCACTGATAAAGTTGTGCTGACTGGACCACGGTTGTCCAAGCCCAACAGGGCATCCCTTTTAAGATCGCCTTTCAAAGCCACAAATCAGCTGAATGACAAAGCTGTGGCCTTGGCTGGGGATTTTTGCAATCAGGTTCCATCTTCATTTTGCTGCACAAGCCAGCTGGGCAAACACCTCTCCCACTGAGTGTAGCGTGCCCTCACAGTGAGATATGAAGTACGCTGAATACAGTTCTCGGGGATGAGAAAGGAATTCCTGGTACGGAGAAGGGCCTCGTGGAAACACTTGGTAGCATACTTTCAGACTTAAGTTAATTGTTTAGGTTTTCCTCCAAGTCTAAATGGTTTTACTCTAATAACTGTAAAGAAATCATACAATTATTGAGTTGGATAATATACTGAGGTTGTTGAGTCCAATTTTCCATGTAAAATAGAATCCTAACTGGATGTTACACATCTTGAGTGTAAACAAGAATAATCAGCTAAGTTCCCCACATTGCTCCTAGAATTTTCATGAATTAACCCATTTTACTCCTCATTACAAGCATTACTAGATTCTGCCCTATCTTTACAGGTGATAAAACAGAGACATAGAGAAATTAAGTAACTTGCTCAGGGTTACAGATTGAAGGTATGAGCTGGCATTTGGACTCAGGCAATCCACTTCTAACTATAATACTAGGGAGGATTACAACTTAAGACACTTCATCTGTATCTTCCAGACCCCAATGCTGTAGTTTTAGGCTAGTAAAAGTTAGGTTCAGGACTCTTTTAGAAAGTACTGAGAAAGAGAAGCTTTCTCTCTTTCCCACGACTGGCTACTGAAAGACAGGATATAATTGTGAAACTTGGCAACCACCTTGGCACTGCCTTGGTGATCCAGAGATGATCTAAGGAGCCCCTGGATTCAGCTGTGCCTGATGGGAATTTACTCCTGTCTGTGATAGATGAGCCAATGGATTATTTTTAAGCCAGGTTGGGTCGTGTTTTCTGTCATTTGAAACAATAAGTCCTTAATAAGTAAGCGACTAAGCAACCGACTTAAAGGTCTCAGCTTCTAATGCTTAATGCAGTATCTTGCACATATTGGAAATGCAATAAATGTTTTCATTTTTCCTTATATAATTTTCAAGAACAATGATTATATACTATGTTTCTCTATTTTTCACAGTGCCTAGAAAAGGGCTGAAAACATTAAAAAAAATTGTTGATCTGTCAATATGTTGACAGATAGTTGAGAACTATACCCAGGAGAAATTAGACAGTAGGAATGTACCCAGTCATCTTTTCTACTTCTAGCTCTGTGTGGGAACATGAGAAGGAAAGTGCTTTCAGCATGGTTCACAGGGGAGACTCTCCCTACAGGATTCTACAGATTGAACTTGACGCATAGACATAAACTTGCCAGACTCACCCCAGGGCCACCTGATTAACCAAAGGGCCAGAAAGTATCTCCAGAAGAAAGACTTAACGGAGCTAGGGAAGTGGAAAACAGTTCACTGAAGTCCCTGGCATCTGCCCGAGGGCACAGCTGGAGATATTAATAATCATTTCCCTCATCAGACCACAGAAAATGAGCACAGAGTGAGAGAGGAAAAAAAACAAGTGTTTTGCTGCCTCCTGTTTGAATTAATCTCTTCTGACAACTGCTGATACGGGTTTGTGATTCGATCTCCCGTATGTCTAGCTCTATTGGTCAATTAAGTGCAGAGGGTGACTGGGGGAAGCAGTGATGCTCAGCCTGATTACGAGAGGAAGCATCACACAGCATTTAGAACATGCAAAGCAGTCCACTGAGCTGGGCTTAAATGGAGCCAAGCAGAGCAAGAGTGGTGGCCGATACTGACAGGAGGGTCAGGGAAGAGTCGTGGAACCTCAGTTCTCAGAGCACTAATCGAGCCAGCTACACATGAGTCAGCTTCCCAGGAGCAATGAACTAGTTGCTGGAGAATTATGTAGGGGATCCAAGGCTGGTGCAAAATTAAGTCCCCTTTCAACCAATTTACATCTTATTCTCCAGACTGTCCAATTAATAAACCACTTTTGATAAAATGTCACAAAACTGAAAACAGGAAATAAAGTGGTATTTAACTTGGAGAGTACAATTTATACATTTGAAGATACTGTCTAAAACAGAGTTAAGAAATGGGACAGGAGGACAATTAAGTAAGAGGAAAACAACATAGAAGGAATACAGCTCACACATTACTCCGCAGTAATGAAAACACCTGGGAAGTGTGAGTCCTAGTCCTACCTTTGCTAATGGCTTGTCGGTTACCTGGCAGCAAGAAGCTTTGCTTCATTGTCACTTCCTCATTTCCAAGAAGGCTGATGGAGGCAGTGGGGCACTTTGTAGTCTCATAAATACAAAATCAAACTTGACTTAACAGCTCAAGAGAATGTTTGACTGCAGTGATGGCAGCCCCAAATTTGTTATGAATTTAATACTGAAGTACCTCATATGACTATTGAATAGAATAGCTAATAAAAATGACTGTACACCATTTTAGAAAAGAATGTTCTATATCAACACATGATAATCATCATAGCAGGCAGCAGCACATTTCAAAGTAATATTATCTCAAGCAGCAGCTATGATTTCCAGGATGTAGCCACAACTTATAATGCCATAGAACATTAGTACATCTCTTTTCCATTTAGAAAAGATCTGATTTAGCATTAATTCCCAGTAATTTACCTAAATTCTGAAAGAAAGAAAGATGACTGATATTTGAGCAACACATGCTTATGATTTAGGAAGTAACAGCAAATGTTTCAGTTGTTAAAAATACAATGGAAAAACACAGGCTGGATCTAAACTAGTTGGGTATGCTCTTAATTGATAGAGTAACCATCCCAGAGTATTAATACAGGGATTTATATCACTCTGAAGGAAAGACTGATAGCCTAGCAAAGGCTGCATTGTAGGCACCATACTCTCTGACATTTTACTATGACTTGGAAAAGCAGATATGTATATCAGGATTATCAATTCATTTCCCATTTCCCAAAAGAAGCAAAGCTGAGGCATAATAGAAGCAAGGTGCAAAATGAACTCCAGGTCATTTTAACCAAGTCAACGAAAGAAAATCTAGTGTGGACAAATATAAACTGCTTTGCCTTGGTCCACCACTTCCCCATAAGTACCAAGTGGAGAGTGTAATTTTACAGCATTATATCCTTAGAAATCATAATTTGCTACATGCCTCATTATGATTCATCAATGTGTTGATGGTGCCAAGAGTGCCCATGCAGTCTCAGGCTTAATATAAGTACAGTGGTGTGAGCAAAGATGGTCATAGAGATGCTCCATTCTATGATTGTCATGGAATACATTAATATATATAAATTGCTACATGAATATATATACATTTATATATATATATACACATTTATGTATATACATTTATACATGAATATATATACACATACATATATATAAATATATACATAAAATATATATGCATGTATACATGAATATATATAAATACATACATTTATACATGAATATATATAAATATATCTACATTTATAGAATGTAGAAAAATAAAAAGAATATATAAAAATATATATGCATGTATACATGAATATAAATAAATATATATGCATTTATACATGAATATATAAAAATATATATGCATGTATACATGAATATATATGCATTTATACATGAATATATGTGATTTATACATGAATATATAAAAATCTATATACATTTATATATGAATATATAAATACATATATTTATACATAAATATATACATAAAATATATACCTTTATACATAAATATATACACATTTATATATAAATATACATTTATACATGAATATATATAATATATATACATTTATACATGAATATATAAATATATATACATTTATACATGAATATATACATAAAAATATATACATTTATACATGAATATATACATAGACTATATATACATTTATATAAAAATATATTCATAGAATATGTATACATTTACACATGAATATATATAAATATATACATTTATACATGAATATATCACATTTATACATAAGTATATAAATATATACACAATATATATATTTATACATAAATATATACATAAAATATATACATTTATATATAAATATATATATCCATAAGTATATATAATTATACATAAATATATACATTTATACATAAATATATATATATGTATACACATAAAATATTTATTTTAACTCTGGCCATCACATGTAAAGATGTTGACAATATCTAGATCAAATGAAGATGGTAGAGAACACTTGGAACACTGTCCACTGAAGAAAAATTGAAGAAAGTGAATCAAAGGAGGGTGTGTTTGAGGGAAACAACAACAAGATAATCAACTTAACTATTTTAAAGACTTTTTAATGGGGAAAATATTTAGACTTATTCTGAGTGGATCCACAAGTAAAAACAATCGGTAAAAACTTCAAAGAAAGAGACTTTGGCTCAAATGAAGAGATCTTTTAACAAGTAGAATGATTTTCCTAATAAATGAGTAGAAGGAGCTCAAAAGAAACAATGCAAAAACTCACACAGTAAAAGAGATTTCAGTTAAGCATCTGGACTAAATGACTTCTGAAATCACTTCCAATTCTATGATTCCTTGATTCTATCACAATAGGAGAATTCTATAACTATTACTGCCCATCTAGAGGAAGCATGCTAAGTCTTGAGATGTACGAATCTCCCAGTTAACTATAATGATGACAAATACAGTATAACATTAATAGAGTTAAATATAAATACATTTTATAAGTGTATGGTAGAATGAATAAAATCTAAGGATAGCCCATCACGGTTTTTTCTTAAAGACTGAATCACCTATAAAAGAAGGAATAAATCCTGATTACTATGAAAATATTGTAAGTGATAGCATTGTAGAAGGTAATGTTTAAGAGTACAAGCTCCAGATGCTCAGGTGCTCTCACTGAAATCCTGGCACTGCCACCTGCCACATGTATAACCTTGGGATTGTCACTTAACTTCCCTATGCTACTATTTCTCCTATGTAAAATAAGGATAATAATATACCCACATAAGGATAATAATATACCTACATCTCACATTATTGTGAGAATTAAATGAGTCTTAAATAATGAGTCTTAAATACTTAAATAAATTATAAATTATAATTAAATAAATGAGTCTTAAATACTTAAATAAATTCCATGGAAAAATCCTGCATTTTTCTTTAGATAACAGACCAAACCTTTTATTTATCCTTTGGTCTTCAGAAAAGCCTATTCTGTCATAGGTGATTAAAAAAAAAAAAAAAGCAAATCACTCATTGATTTCTCCTCCTCCTCTTTTCTTCACTGCCTTTAATGGAAATGCTAATGTTATCATTCTACTAAGCGTTTCTAGTTTTAGAAATTAGGAAGTAGTATTGCCTAGTCATTGAGAATGTGATCTCTGATTAAAGCTTTAGTTCCAATGTAATCTAGCTGTATGACCTTGGGAAAGTTTCTTATCATTCCCAAGCCTCAGTATTCTCACCTGTAGAATGGAGACATAGTACATATCTCATTGAGTTTTGTAAAGAATAAGGTACACATTAAGTGCTTACCATAATTATACAGGTATTCTAAATTGTCTTTATATCAAAATAGGCCAGCCATTGGAAAGTTATTAATTTTGGACAAATATAGCATAATCTTCCACAGAGCTAACTTTATGGTCTATAGTATAATAATATTCTTCCATTGTTTACTGACGGTAGAAATAACAAACTTCACAATAAAGTGTGGTTTTGGATTTGCTATAACACAGTTAAAGGCATTCTCCATTATAATACTAAGTACTCTGTCTTTAAGATTTCATAAAATAACTTCATTTTAGCATGTATTACCACAAAAAAATGTTTGTGTCTCTCGAATAGACTTCTGAATTCTATCAGTTAATGAAAAAATAGACTTCTCTTTTTTTGTTTGGCTTCCAGCTAATGAAAAAATAGACTTCCCTTTTTTGTTTTGGCTTCCAGGAAACTCAGAGCATATTTTACATTCATATTTGCTTCATACTTTTTCCCAAGACTTTTTTCTATTATGAATATTGCATAAATATTGCTGATAAGCTGATTCAAATATTTTGTAATGTGATCCAGAGAAGACTTTTTTTTGCGGTATGCGGCCCTCTCACTCTTGTGGCCTCTCCCGTTGCGGAGCACAGGCTCCGGACGCACAGGCTCAGTGGCCATGGCTCACGGGCCCAGACGCTCCATGGCATGTGGGATCTTCCTGGACTGGGGCACGAACCCGTGTCCCCTGCATCGGCAGGCGGACTCTCAACCACTGCACCACCAGGGAAGCCCGAGAAGACATTATTTTTAAAAGTACAATGTGACTAGAATTTATCCTATATCACAAAATATTAAAATACAAGTTTTATATTTTATATAAATATACATTAAAATTATACATAGCTAATATACCTTCCAAAACAATAAACAAAGGACAATGCTTACTGCTAGTATAGGTGTGGAAAGAATGGCATCTTGGAAAGAAAGGCATACAGCCTAGTGTTGGTTAAAAAAAAAAAAATCCATTAAGCAAACTGGCAAATCTTTATAAATGGCCTTAAAAATGTAAAACTAACTCAAAAAGAAATTTTGTTTCTAGAAATCTATTATTTCTAAGAAAATAATCATAAATAAGAATAAAAGTTTATGTACAAATATATTCACTGAAGAATTAAAATTGTAAAAATATTTTATGGAACTCTCTCCAACCAAAGGAAATCATGAACTAATGAAATGCATGTAATTACAATTGTCATTATTTTACTTAAAAGAATAATGTTAAGTGGAAAAAGAAACAAAAAGCAAATTCTGCTTAAAGTGATGTTGAAAAATCATACTTAGACATACAGATGTAATATTTTAAAAGACTGGAAGGAAATACGTCAAAATATTAACATCCTTTAAATCTTGGTAATAGGATTACCAATGGTCTTTATTTTTCTTTTGATTTTTCTGAGTTTTCAAATTTTACACAATGAATATCACATTAATCAGAAAAAGTAAACAAAATTTTTTTTCAGGAAAAAATCAAATGTGAAAGGGGGAAAACATGAAGAACTTTGATATTATACTTATTAAGCGAGTTTTATTCGAGAGCATGTCTAGGCAAAGGAATGTATTATCCCGTTTTACTACACCTTGAGATCAGTGTATTTAAGATGATTTTGAGTTCTGAGATAATGTACATTAGCCAAAACACCCCCAGTTCCATAATGCACTAAAAATTATGGAAGAAATAGTTGGGAGAAAACTTGACAATCACAGTTAATCTTATACATTATGGAGCTTTTCAAGGTGTTGGCCCAAACTATCTTATTTGAATTGATTCTAGTAGCACTCTCCAAGGTCAGCAGATTATGTATTAATGCTTCTCCTACTCAAAGAAGTTGAATGACTCACTCAAGTTCACTCACAGCTCTCACATGTGGAATTTAGACTAACTCATTCTAATTCCATTCTTTAGATTTAAACTCTTTGGGAAAATCATGGGTCAGGAGACTCATTGTTTTTTAATGTCTGTTATCTCTCTCTCTCTCTCTCTCTCTCTCTCTCTCTCCCTCTTTCTCTGTCTCTTTAACCACAAGGCAACATTACCTACACCTTTGCAAACCAGTTAGACTAGTACCTTGAACACTGAGCACATAAGCATTTGTTAAATCAAAGGGAGATTTTTATATTGGCTTGAAGGAAATACCACTCTGCATCTCCTTTACAAAGAATCTCTGTTCATTTACCTTTTAAGAGGAAGAAAAATCCAGTCAAAACTTTCCTTGATTAAACATTTTTTTCTAATAATTAGACTCACTTAGATGTGAACAATAGGACTGCACTTATATTCATAAGAAGAGAGTTCCATGTGTCTCTCATTCCATTTCTCAGTCATGCCGCCCAAAACCAAACAGAAATCAGGTACTGACTGGCTGTGTATGGGGTACATTCTGCAATCCCATGTACTTTGATGCTAGCACCACTGCAGCAGGCATTCAAAATTGGCCCTGTCACTTTAAATATAATAGACAATAAATCATCTCTCTGAGACAGCCCCTAAGGAAAACAGGGAAAAAATAGAAATAGCATTTAAAAGCCCTTTTCTATTACAGTGCCTCTAGGGAGCTTTTAAAATTGGAGTTCTTTTAAAGTGAATTTTATGCTTTTTGGGGCTTTTAAAAGTGCTTCTAGAATTAACCTTGCAATTCGATGACCAAATCTTCCATTAGATCCTTTAATTTGGGGTCTTTGTTATGCTAGTATTGTCATAATTGCTCATCTTCTCTGAGCTGCTGTCCTTGGAATTCCAGTCAACCTGTTTTCTCAATGCTTTACATAGTCTATGTATTTCTTGCTCATTTCTCTCCACCTTTTAGACAGTACTTCTTGCTTAGTCTTTCTTTCCTTCTTCCTTTTCTTTTTTCCTTCATCAAATCTACTTTTAGTTACCTCTCCTCCGAGTTACCCTTTGGTCTTTTGTAACTTAGACATAGATAATCCTAATTAGGCAACCATGCAGATGGTTCAGAATTTTCCAATTGGTGGGATGAAGCCACTTTCCTCCTCCTGTAGCAGAATTTTCCAAGGCACAGCTGAACCCTATCCATTTCATAAGCCACCCCTCTCTTGTATTTCTGGCCCTTTCTAGTTGATAAGAGAAGAACACCAGGATAGCAAAGAAATCCGATGTACTTTAGTCTGGAAAAGAACCTTAATCAAGTCCTTAAAGGAATGAAAATTAGATATAAATACATAAAGCATAGGTTTATATGAAGGGTCAGGATTTACATTAAGAATAGATGATACAACCATATTCACACACATACACACACACATAGACACACACACACACATATACACAATAGGTGATACAAAAATCACAGCCCTGCCCTTGTATAACCAGTACTCATTACAAAGAATCCAGTCCATATAGCATTGCTTGACCCAAAGAAACGGTATGGCTCAACGGCCTTTACTATACTTAGAAATTAAAAATCTATACTGAACAAAACATAGTGTATCTTAATATTGAAAAACATACACACTCAAGAGACAACAACTGTTTGACACTAGAATGACATGTCTTCTTAGACCCCCTGCTCTGTGATGAAAGGAAGAAGAAATCCAACTCAATATTGAGCTGGTATCTTTTGATAAATTGGGAAGGCCAAAGTATGAAGCAAAAAGCACCGAGAAAAGATTATTCTGACACCTCTTGGATTTATAGACTTCCCAGGGTCCTTAATGGCCATTCATCTCCTATGGCCTGCAAGAGTCACTCCAGCCACCCTCTGCGTGAGTGCTTATTACCAACAAGGCAGCAATCAACTTATTGCAAGGAATTTACAGAGTGAGATAAAAGCTAAGTCAGTGTTTCTCATAGTGCTTTCTCTGGAACATAAGTCTCAGGGAAAACTCTAAAAACATCCCAGAGGCCCTAAGCGTGGCCAACACTGCATGCCCTGACCCCTCTGCAAGGTCCATTAGCAGAGTAGGAACTGAGAGGTAAGACCAGAAAGAAAGCTGTGTAGTCTCCTTTAGCTCAGCATTTACCCAAAGCCCATGGCATTCATATTTTAAGGAAAACTGATGATAATTCTTTGAAAACTTTGGAAAGCCTAGACTACAGACTTGCCTAAAAGAAGATCTCATCAGGGAGAATTTTTTGGAATTTTGGCCTCCGTGATGATCGTTAAGCCAAATGATTAGATGAAGAAAAATAGTTAAGAAGGAATACTGCAGGTTTGTGTTAATGATTTCCACCACTAAAAGAGAGAGAGGTGTACCAACACATCACAGTCATTAAAAATGACCCATCAGTGGACAGCAAATTACATACTGGGGAACCAGTGCCAGAGAAAAATCAAAGAGGTATAGGTCATGTTTTATTTCACTTGCAGCTCTTTTCAAATGCAGTCCTAACCAAACCTGATTAAAGTAAATCCCTTTTTTACAGCCTGTGGAGTCTATAAGATTATGGTGCTAATGGAAGTGTGATTCGATCCGTCAGTAATGGTCCATGTCGGGACCCTGGCGCCTGTGACGAGTCCATTTTTTAAGACGTATTTATTGTTTTTTTTTTCTCCCTTCTGTCTCTGCATTGCGGGGTTTAATTGAACAGCTTAAAGTGATTCTTCTTCAAGGCCCATTAATTGATTTTATTTGTGTATTCTCTAGGGGTCAAGGAAAAGGGAAAAGGAAAAAAAACACAATAAAATTGCAGCTCTGGTTTTCACTGTCATATTCCCCCTGGCAACTTATAGCTCTAATTTTGTGCTTCTTCCCTCTGCCTCAGTCTTTTTTCTTATGATTTTCACAAGGTGCAACTGTATATGATGTTGTTTGGTTTTATATTTCATTCGAATGGTGGTCACCTTTAAGAAAATAATAAAATGTATCCAAATCTGATACACCATGTAGTATCGAGGAGTTCTTCATGATAAACCCTACTGAAAGGGGAAGATTTCAGTGAAACAGTCATAAGACCTTGTATTCTTTTGGTGCAACAAAGCACCATGGCATTTTCTATTGTCATGATAGGACAAAGCCTCTTAAGTTTGAGATGGTGACATACATATGCACGTGGTGAGTTCATATTTATTCATAGAACCCACCACCAGACCTGAGTGGTCTTAGGCCTGTTAAGTAAGAATGAAGATGGTATATAGATTGCAAAATAGTATACTCAGGAAGTGGAGATTACAGACAGAAATAGATTCATGTCAACATGTCATGACATCATAGCTCAAGAGATTTTGTCCTATTACATCAGTGTCTATGTCACTCTACTATGTCACACAACATAACTATCATTTTTGAATGTCTATTTTTATCAGGCAGTAGCTAATCCTTACAAGGATCTTATGAAGCAAGTATCACCTTCACCATTCAATTGCCAAGGCCTGAGTCTCAGAGATGTGAAGTAATCTGCCAAGGTCATAGGTATAGGGTTTAAATATGGCTCCAATGACTCTACTTTTCCAATATTTGGATACACTATTGCCTTGGAAGCTTAGTTTGCAATGGCTTTTATTCCATTAAAGATGAAAATATAATAAAGTCATTTAGACAGAGGGATATAAATTATAAATATATATTATAAATATATATTAATTATATATGTTATCTATAAAATATATATATATTTTAACCACTCTTCCCCAGTGTAGGTGCTAAACAAACGTTAGTTGAATGATCAAATAAGATGCCTGCCCCATCACTATTATATTTCACTGCTTTGTGGGCACTGTGCAGACAAGGCTGGCATAAAACATGAGAAAATGACAGGGCAAGTGAACACCAAGTTGTACCCCAACACTTGGTAGGCAAAGTACCTCCAATCTCTTGGTCATCTTTTTGTTTCTTCTCATGCAATATCCTTCTCTCTGCTCAATTCCTGTCCCTTATCCCAATTCCTTCAACAAAGTTCCTGAATATTCTTCAGCTTAGGTCTTTCATTAAAATGTAGGTCAAATGTATCTTCAACCCACCCTAGTGAAAATATGCCATTGGCTTCTGTTCCCATCTAGCTTCCCCTGAAAGTTTTGAGAGAGATGGAGAGTTTAAGATTGAGATTGAGAGAAAAGTTGGGGGAGGGGATTATATAGGCGAGAATATATCAGAAGAAGTGTTTTTGTTTGTTTGTTTCCTTGTTTTATTTTTATCAATAGCTGAGAGGAGAAAGTGAGTGACAAGTTCCAAATTTACTTCCAGCAGATCAACAGAACATCTTCAAGTAAAAAGAACATGTATTTGGGAGCATGTCAGTAAACTGGAAATCACAGAAGGGCAATCCTCCTGTTAAAGGGGTGCAATCTATGTTCCCTACAGCCGTACAGTTCAGAGAAAACACCATCCCATCTCTCATCCATACACAGCTATGCCTCTTCTCTCTTCCCTCTGCCTAGGACATCACCCTTCCTGGGACTCCTTTACCTCCACACTTTTGACAACATTTACTAGTTTTGTGAGACTCTGTTCAGTTATCACTTCCATGATTATGTCTATTTCCTGATAGACACTAGCAGTAAATCCCTCAAAGGTCCAGTAACAAAGAGTGCTGAGGAGAGCTTGTCCCATTCTGAAGTCAGGTGTAGCAACTAGGGATGGTTGGAAGGAGTGGTTACATAATCCTCAAGTGGTAGGGGCAGGTGGTGAAGACCATGAAGTCAAAGGAAGCAGTTTTTTTTTTTTTTTGGAGGGGGGGGGGTGGGAATTGTTACAAGAAGAGAGAATGTGCTTATAAATGTGACCCGATCCTAAGCAACAGACAGACTTGTGGACAGAAAGATCCACACTTCTGGATATGTGCCTTCTTCTGAGTCTCCGGAACCTGCAAATACCCATATCAAAATACATGTCACATTCCACCATAGGCTTTGGTTTACATGGATTGCCCCTCAAAACTGAATCAAGTCATGCTCCTCTCTGTATCTCTCTTCTGTCCTTAAGTACCAGGCATATAAGAGATGCTCAATAAATACATTCTAGCACAAATGAAAGAATGAGAAGGAAATCCTTTATAAGAACTACTATAAAATTGTGATAGAAGTGCAATTCTTGGAGATAGTGGGGCAAGAAAAACAGTGGGGCTAAAAGACTGATCCAGAATGAAAACAGAGATGAATTTTGAATTTAGTACTGTTACAATTAAGTAAAGCTCTTGTTGACTGAAAATCCAGTCTTTTTGTGGAAATTTATTTCAAACGCAAACTACAGGTTTTTACAAAAGAAGCTACAGAATGCACACTACACTGCTCATGATCAAACACCCATGAGTACAGAGGCTCATAAGTAGAAATAAATATTCGCCTCTGTGAGGTAGCCCTAAGGACCCTGAACCCAGAAAACTAGCTCATGCGGGCTCTTCACTTCTGGAATTGCCTGTTACAAATGTCCCTTGTTTAAGACAATCATTTTGTGAGCAAGTGTCTGTACAGTGGATTGGAAGGAGGACAAAAATGTGTCATCAAAAAAAAAGTTTACAAAAGGTACATATTTTACTTGGGAGAACGTAAATATTGAACAAATACTCTTTTCTCATGAACATATTAGCAGAATGTAGCATCTTTGTCTTCATCAGAACACTTATGTGTCAGGTGGTTAGAGTGTACAGGATTCTCTCCAACATTGGCGCGGGGGGGGGGGGGTGGCGTGTAGAGAAAATGTTGCATTCCACTTGTGATGCTAACAAACTCACTTTGAGTCAGAGAAGTTGTTGTGAAAGGAGTTGATACTCTCCTTTTCACAGACCATCTGTCTTTGTTTTTATTATTTGAATCATATTCTGAGACATCAACATGATAGTAGAAGATAACCTCCCTGAAAGCAATCTAACCCCAGGAAAAGCAGGCACAGGCACAGAAAAAAAATATAACCAAACTCATTTCACATAAGAAGAGGGGTTCTATATGGCATTACTTTGGTCTGCTTTTATGATCAGTTTCCACCGAAGACTTCTCTCATTACAAGAGTACATAATACGAAAAGGAATTTGGAAAAGAGATTCTTTTACTTGCATTTACAGGTAATTTCAGTAAACATAATCTTCTTCTTGTCTTGTACCTAGTGTAGGGGAGTAAAATCTGCCACCCCAAATTGTATCTCTTTGGCATGAGGATTAATTTAGGCTGATTATTTTTGAGGCCCAAAGACTCAGGGAGAAACTTTGACCTCCCCCTAACTGCCTAAAAGAATCTACATAGAGGACCTGTTCCAGGAAGGGAACTGTCACCATAGATAACTGAACTAGATGTGATAGATAGGAAAAAACTTAGCAAATTACGTTTGCAAAAATTCCTGTGTCCCATTGTCTCTGCATGGTCCAGCAAATACTTGTGTATTGTTGGGGAAGAAGAAATTTTCCTCTACCCTTCTAAGTTCTTCTGGCTGGTCTGAGAATTTAAATTGACATGAAATACATTAACAGGAGAAAAATCAAACCAAAGTATAATAACATGTATACATGGGAGAGACCCAGAAAAACTGAGTAGCTCATCAAAATGGCTAAAACTCTCATCTTAAATACCATCTTCAGCTAAAGGCAAAAAGGATGTTGGGGGTAGTGGCTTGGGATTTCAAAGGGGAGGAAGGCAATTCACATGAAGATGGAAAGCAAGTATTTGGTAAAGAAATATTTGTTGGGCCTTGCAGAGAGAGTGGGACACAGAGGGGACTCTGATCTCTAGGCTGTGTGGAGTTTCCCCTACCACACCTAGTCCATATGTTTTGCAGATCTCTTTGGTGATAGCTCTATTTCAGAATAGGCACTCTAACTAAAACTTTTTAGGCAGTTACAGAGAAGGCCAAAGTTTCTTTCTGAGTCTTGGGCATTGATCGTTTCCATCTCAAAATAATCTGCATGCCAAAGACACATTTTGGGGTGCCCAGTTTCGCTCCCCTATATTACCAAACATTTGCTTTTTAGAAGAAAATTTCTTCCTCCTTGACACTAGTCTCTCGAAATGGTCAAATTTATGAGCAGATAGAGCAGCTATACTTTCTCCTCCAAATTTAGCAATTCCTCTATATGCTCATTAACGTCTGTATGGATATTGCCTAAATTTGTCCTAAGACCCTGTGTGAGTCCACACTGATCCACTTGACTTGGTCAGACTTCTTTCTACCTCCTAATTAAATCATTTCAACTCAGCCTGGACCTATCTAATCCAAGAAATCAAAGATTCATTATTTCACTACTTTCTACCACATAAAAATACATCATAGTCTTTCAAACTAATATATTGTTATGAAATCATCCATGCACAAACTCAGCAAAAGTAAACCTCCTCAGTCACAGAATGGACGCCAAGGTATCTGTATCCCTGCTTCATTTTGCTGTGCTAAGCAAAAAGCAGGCAGCATCGCCAGAAGCTAAATCAATATCAACTGTATTAATAAGAGCAAAATGAACATGTGTGCCTGGATTTCTTTTTTCCCCTCCATCACTCCAAACCTAGGTCCAGACCACTTCTCGGATCTTAGTTTCAGTCTTGAATGCCCATCAGAGACATGTGCTTTGGTCTCTAAGGTAGCCACTGTCAAGCCAGAATGTATGGGACCACATCAGAAGAACCTGCCCAACAGATCTGTGGGGCTTGTCAAGGCCTGGAAAGAGCGGAAGTTAGATGATTATATTTGCCTTGCATAATTGGCGGAGCGTGTCACAACTTTGCTGGACCCAACAGCTGCTCTCTACTGAGAGATAATTCCACTTGATCTATTTAATATTATAACGAATTTAATCCTCTCCACATTCAACCAGAAGCCAAAGAGCACAGTTTATGGCTTAACCTGAATTTGAAGACAGAAGACAAGAGACCCCTATGGTGTAAGAATTAATCTAGAGAAGGGTGCTCACAGAGTTCCTCAATCCTTCATTTTGGTTGAGGATTTTTTTCCTCTTCCAGGAAGCGGGCTTTGGTATAGTTTGAATTGTCCCTTCTCTCCTCAAGAAGAACTCTGGAAAATCAGAAGCAAACTTAATACATTGTGATGGGCTGAATGGTATGCCCCCAAGCCAAATTCCTGGGTTGAAGCAGCCCTAACCCCAAGCATCTCAGAATATGACTCTTTGGAGATAGGGCCTTTGAAGAGGTGATTAAGCTAAAGTTAGGCTGTTGGAGTGGGCTGTTATCTAAACCGACTGGTGACCTTGTAAGAAGAAGAAATATGGACACACAGAGACACTAGGGAAGGACACACACACACACACACACACACACACACACACACACACACACACACGGAGGAAAAGCCACGTGAGGACCCAGGGAGAAGGCACCGCCTGTACTCAGAGGAGAGAGGCCTCGGGAGAAGCCAAACCTGCCGACACCTTGATCTTAGACCCATAGTTTCCAGAGCTATGTGAGAAAATAAATTTCGAGTGCTTAAACCAGCCAATCTGTTGTATTTTGTTATGGCAGCCCTACTAAACTAACACAGATATTATCTAGTGTAACTCAAAGTAAGACTCTCCTCTACAGAATCCCTTCGGCCAGAATAATAAGCCAAAAAGGAACATCTCTGTAACACAAGAGAACCAACTGCATTTAACAGCAGATCATTTTGTTAGAAAGTTCTGTGCACCGAGGAAGGACGATGCTCCTCATAGCTGCCATCCCATTGTCCCAGTTTTGCAGTCTTGGTTCAGAACCAAATCAAATATCTTACTGGGTAGCTCTTCAATTAGATGAAGGCAGCCATCATGCCTCCTCGCTCCTTTCTTAAATCTCCTCTTTTAAGTTGAACCTTTCCGGATACTTTCAAATAGTCCCCACATGCCATTGTTCTGAGTGCAATCCATAGACCGTCTGTCCTCCTTTAAACTCTTCCACTGGGTCATTGATTCTACTAAAATGAGATACGGCTAAAGTTACTAACTCAGATGTTATCCAGCAGTGTGAAGTGCTTTAGGATTTTTAGTTCGCTGGTTTTCAATATCATATTTTAGGGTTCTCTCCATTAGGAAAGGGTGATACAAACAGATCTTTAAATCCCAGTACGGAATGAGCTTGTAGTAATGGTCCTGAAGGGACAACTTCCAAACATGACACAAGGAAACTGAGGGCTATTGACTTTCCAATCAGCTATATTTGTTTGGAACACATTATTTTAAATGTTAAGAAATCTTCTCAGTATTTTATTTTATTGATATATATTGTGATGTGTGAGATTTATATATCTATCTGCCTACCTATCTGTCTCCAGGTTCAAGTAGCTTTATTCATGTGTTCATATAATTCAAATGTTTTCATATAATTCAAATGTTTTCATATAATTGTATGAAATTGTATTTCATTGTATGAAATACAATTGTATGAAATATATAATTGTATGAAATACAATTGTATGAAATATATATATATGAAATACAATTGTATGAAATATATATATATGAAATATATAATTGTACATATATATATATGTAGCATTTTTTCCATATACTTAGAAATCCTAAACCCAAAACCAAAATCCTAAGTATTATAATGGTGTCTCCAGGAGTGAACAGATTTCCGTAGCACACTAAAGGTGAGGATTACTGCGAATATCCATTAAACTCAAATGTACCACTCAATTGAGTCTGCAATTTGCAGCTTAGGAGGAAATGGTCAGAAATGATGCAGCCCCTGGGCATTGGTACATGAACAGAGTTTCAAAAACAGAATAAAACAGTGTATTTTTTGGTTTCTCCTTGCTGATACATGAACTGTAAGGCAATATCTAACTTCAAAGGACTTTCATGCTTGCCCAACAGGTGTTGAAAACAGAACATAACTAAAAACTTTTTCCCCTGAACACCATGCCTCTTTAAAATGTTGAATGTAAGCTCCAGCCGACATGGAAGCAGGATACAGGTCTACTACAGTCTATCATATCGACTTCCAATAGTTTTGCTATTATATAAGCATATCAAAAATACCTGGAGGCTGAGGCAGGGCTGTAAAAATGTTTGGCACATGAAAGAGAATTTGAGAGCTAGCTTTGAGGCACAGTTAATAATAAATGTTAGTTATTTCAGTTACTGCAAAAAGGGTAACCAGTGTCTCATTCTCCCACAGCACCTGTTTTCCTCACTCTAGGAATAATCTCTCAAGAGAATTATTAGCCCTGAAATATTTGAGAAACTCCCTCAGAAATGTAATAACAATATGTTAATGCCTTTCAAATTCCATCATAAAGAGAGAGGTCTACTTTTTTGTTGTTGTTCACGACCAAATGGACTCCCCTTAATCCCGAATTATTTTGCATTTAGCATTTTAACTGACAGAAGGTAATGTCAAAAAAGACAGACCGCTTAATGGAAAAGAAAAGTTAATGAACTAACAAGGGAATCATAATTAGTCCACAAATCAAGGGAAAGATGGAATGGTTTCCAAGAGGGGAATGGATATATCAAAATGTTTTTCCTAGAAACTCAAAGCAGTATGTTTTAAAGACTAAACTTTGGTGGGGGGGAAGATATAATGGTTGATTATTGCATTACTACCGATAACCTCAGAGCGATTATATCACATTGTCTTCCTGAGTAGAGAAGATGAAACTGGAAAAGGAAGATAAGAAAGAACATGTAGTCTCTTCCATCAGGTGAAGGGCTTTTCCGCCATATGGCATTAGGTGACACAAAGGTTATGCCAAGGACTGGGAGGCCACTGTGTGGGCCTCTTAGAGGAAGCACACATGCCTGACACCTGTCACACAGCTCAAACACTGAGTTGCCATATTTACAACTAAATTAGAATGATTTAACCTTCATTAGCCCCTACCTGTGCTGATGAAGGCACAGAGAGCAATTTACAAAATTTGGGCCGGGGCGGAGGATGGGCCTTGATTTGAGACTCGCTGGAAGTTTTGTGAGTAGACCAAAGAGTGCTGTGTCATACTTCCATGCTGTCAGGCTTTCTGCCCAGAATTCCATTTATTTGGAGACTGTGAAGCTGAAGTCAATGATACCTAATGATCTGGTATTTTCAGTAGATAAATAAAATGAACTGTCAATTGACAGATTTTTTTTTTTATATATAAAAGTGAACAGTCTAGGATTTATGGGGAGAATAAATATTGTGCCAGAACAGCTGGCAAGCATGAGTAAGAGCACAAACTGCTGGTATGTTATCTGCAACCTCCCACACACATACTGTGAGCTGCAACTCAATAAGTGGATGATTACAGAGGTTATAAGAGAAGTAGAAATAAATACTGTGAAGTTCAAAGAACACCTGCTATGAAAGATACCTTGGTTTCCTATGCAGACCTCAGTTTCATGGGCGGTGGTTTAAGAGTCCTGGTTACGAGGGCAGGCTCTAAAGATATATGGCCTGGGCTCCTAATTTCACATAACCAGTCATGAGCTGCAGGACTGGAAACACTCACTCAACTCCCTTAAGCCTCAGTTTCCTGATCTGTACACTGTTACCTGCTTTGTAGGGTCATAAAGAGAAATAAATGAGTTACTTCTCCTAAAGCACTTATCACAGTGCTTAACACATGATATATGCTTAATAAACTCTAGATATTAATATTATCATTAATAGTGTCTATGATTTGGCAGATTCTGATTTAGGATGACACTGATTAGTTCCTTGTCCTAAATACTACCCGTATCAACTGAAGGGAGAATAGCAGCAGCTCCTTTAGTTGGAGCCCACGGGGAATGGTGATAGAATATACAATGGTTTGACATTTGTTAACACTCCAGGTGGAAATAAATTTTTGCAAAAGGATAATCATTTCATGGAATGGTTTAAACATTGCCTTATTTCTAGGCACAAATGAAAATAAGGAGATCTTACATATGCTTTTGAATATTGTACAGGCAAAAAAGGGACAGTTGAGTTAACCTGGTTTATTTAGGTTCAGTAAACTTTATGTGTGGTCCCATTGGAGTCATGCTTTGTCCTAGATCTGTGTCAAAATTGCATTGCTGACTTGAGCTTTTAGAAAAGGAGAAAGTGTTCTTTTATGAAAATTCAAGTCATTAACTTAACAAGAGCTCTGAAAAATTTTCACGTAGATTCATATACACATTGTTTAACTTAAGCATATTAAGAAAACCACATGCAATGATCTAGTTTTTAGCAGCAGCTCAAAAGCCCCATGAGTTCAGTGTCCCAAACTATATACTGCTTACCACTGATGCCTAGCACGCAGCCTGCTACATAGTAAATGCTCAATAGTAACTGATAAATCAGTGATTTATCTGCGTGTGCATGCATGAGCGCACATGTGTGTGACATTTAGACTCCACTTATCGTCATATTTCCGATATGTTCCACTAATTATAACTCCTATTTTGATAAACACCTTATGCCAGACCCTTTAAAGATATCATTCCTAATCCATTATTACAGAAAAAGAAATTAAAGCTCAAATGTGTGAGAGCTGATTGAGTTCAAGGATGCATAGCTAGTAAGATCTAGAATCAGACGTGAACCTCAGCACTCCAGTCTCAGTTTGTCATCCCATGATGCTTGCCAACTCATTCATGTTTCAGTTCCTCTGTGCCTAGATCTGTGATATGAGTTAAGGTGTGCATCTTCACCTCTTCTGTGTTTTCTTTTTTTTCTCTATGAGAACATTAGTTATGCTACAAGGAGCACTAATTATTCCCTTCACACCCTCCATCAAATAAAGATTTATGCTTGTATGTCGCAAGGGTAATTCTCCTTTAATGACCCAAGCTTTTTATATTCAACAAGTTCCAAGGAATAAATTTACTATTTCATACACATTTGGTTTCAGTATTTGCACAGCCCTTCACTCAGCTGTGTTAGCTTCACCAAAAGAGTTAAACATTACTATTCACCAACTCTGTCCCAACACTGGCCCTGAAAGCCAAGGGTTTTCAGCTGTAATGGATCTTTGTTTTTATAATCTTTTATCACTCTAAGGAATATTATTAATAAATCACTATTTCTCTCCGTTTGAAGAAGGTCACTATTCTTTTGGATGTGCACAGGGAAACATTCTTGGGTTTAAAATGTAGGTAAGGAGGGTTTTACCCACCCTTTTAATTATGAGGAAATGTGAAATTCAGTGGGACAGAAAATCCATCTGCAGACTTGCCCAAAGGGGATTCTTTTAGGTGAGTTTGTTAAACCTGGATCAGACAGTAAAATCTTCATTCATTTTTGGTCACAGAAAAGGCCAAATTGAAGTCCGTTTTCAGAAAATAATCACATGGTTAAAATTCTCACAGTAAGAATCAATAACATCCAATGAAATGACAACTCTTCTGGAAAAGTATCTCTCACCTTAAATATATGAAATATAGCAGCACTTTCTCAATTATAAGAATTAATGAAACTAGGTATCCAAGGGACTGGCTTAGTTTAAGTAATCAACACATATATTTAAGAAAAGAACTTGCCATTAGTGAAAAGTTAAACACAGGAAGCATAATAAGAGTTCAAAATAGTAACAGTAATTATCATATCCTCGATTTATTGGTCGCTGACTGTGTGCCAACTCCTAGGCTGAGCAACTTGCATTTATTAACTCATTTATCTATACCTTAATCCTGCAAGGCAAATACTGTTCACATCCTCAAGTTATGCTGTTTCCGATCAAAACAGATGAGGATTAGCAAAGTAAAGCAACTTGACTAAATCTCAGAGTTACTATGTGACACCCACATGGGTCTAGCTCCAGGGCATAAACTCTTAACCTTCCTGCATATTAAATTGGGCCAGTGGTTTGGTTTCCAACTCAGATGCTAGGACAGGTGTAAATTTTTAAAATTTCAGCAGTCTTCAGATAAATGAGAAAAATAAACATAAAAAGGAAACATTTCAAAATGTTAAACCTTTTCAGTTATAAAGGAATATCCTTTTTTAATGTTTTAAAAAATAATGGTGATGATATATGATAATCTCGTTTCATTTGTATTCAAATATGCTTATTTGGAAAAATGAAAATGTTGGCAAACAAATGTCATTCTTCCACATTAACCAACAACAGCAACACACTTTTAGAAGTTAAAGGAGAAGAGGATCTTCGAGGTATTTCTGTGTACTGCACAGGGCTGAGTGTTGCCTGAGTGAGGGGTCCCTTACTGGGACAGTGTTGAAGATCAGCAAGAAAAGGAGAGGAAGGTAACCATGTGAATAATGGCCTCGATGTGGGAAATACTGAGGCGAAGCAGAAAAAGCAAAAATGGTTATGAGCCTAAGATTTGGAAAATTCAGAGAAATAGAAAACTCTGAAGGAGGCAGAGTAATATGATTTGGGGATGTGGTGGATTGACTATGGTGGATTGACTATTAACCTGCTTTTGAGCATGTTGAGTTTGTGATGAGGGATTCAGGTGGGAAAATACCTGGCAAGAATATAAAGAAAACTGCTGGTTTCCTGATCAGATACAAACTGAATTCTTCAAGGTGAGCAATGTGGTCAGTCTCTATGGCACGGTTGAGGGGTGGGGGAACGGTTAATCTCTCAGCCTTGACACCTGTCCCTGTGATTCATCTTCCCCTTGGAGATTTATCTTAAGTGAATATGGTCCCTACTGCATCGGATTGGAGTGGAGCACATCCTCATTTTAACATTCTGGCCCGAGCCTGAATGCACATCTCTTCTCTTAATTTTCCAATTCAGAGTTGAGATCAGGCTAGTATATTCCCAAAAGGCTAAAGGCTCAGGTAACAAAAGGGAAATTAACACAAACCATATAACATATAATTAGATCAACGAATTTGAACTGCTTTTGGGTAGCTTTGAGAAACTGATGAATCTCTCCATGTACACACACAATTTTGCACTGCTATGGAGTAACTCCTCCAGAATATTTAGACTCCTCAAATCTCAAACCCTCGAGAGAAAAAGAGGCTTGAGAGATGCAGGAAGTACTCCATCTCTGACGGTTTCACATCCATTTTCATATGTAGATGATTGGCCTGGGGAATATGCATTCCCTTCAGTGATATTTAACCTGCCTCCCCCCTCTGACACACAGGTCGAGTCTTAGTTTATGACTCTCAAATGCCAACCATATAAAATACCATACAATAAATGTAACATGGGTACAAGAGATACACATGTGCAATTCAAGAATGCGCTTTCATCATAGAAATAACTTTAATAAAACAGGGCTTAGTGACCCACCAATCCTGAAGGCCATATCAAGTCAGGACACATTCAAACTCAACACCAATCCACAAATATATTTCCAGAACCTTGACTAGTACTGTAGTTCTGTACTGAAATTTTTACTGATGGAGCCAGAAAGATGATACCGACAAATATATACAGCAAAATTTTCTTAAAATTCTTCCTTACCCACATCTCTTTGCTCAAAGCTCCAGGCATCACAGCATTTACTTGAACCTGTTCAAAACTTTAGCCCCTGCCCCTTTTGTCTTTCTTTCTCAGTGCTCAATGTCTTATTTCTTCACTTATGTTACCTCTTCCAGTTTATTTTCTTTCCTTGGTGAGTCTCTCCATGTCCTTTCCTATGAAGATATATCTGTATATTTCCCTCCTGAAACAGGCAGCTAGAAGAGCTGCACACAAGATTTTTGGAGGACACTAGACCAAGGACACTTTAGACAAGTTGAATTCCATGAAAATAGAAACTATACTTGTTTTTTGCTTTCAACCACATTCTGAATACCTCACAGAATGCCTAACACTTAATAATTTCTCAGTGTATATTTGTTTAATAAATGAATAAAGATGTTCTGATTGGATTTCATTTAGAGTTTAGCACTAGAATATTGATGTGGAGAAGATCACTGAATGTCAGAATTCTAAAAGACCATGAACAATACAGTGAATGAAGCCCTGTCTGGTATTATTAACAAGGTATAATTAAAGAAAGGTTATCAAAAGAAGAGTATATAGGAAAAGAAAATACCAGGTGTCTCAGAAGTGGATCTTGGAGAGAGGAAAGAAGAAAGAGAATGAGGATTAGCAATTGGAAACGTAATTTTTTAAAAAGAGAAACCATAAGGAGAAACAATAATGTAACATCGTGGATCTGTGAGAGGACAGAGTTACAGAGGTCAACAACATATCATAGGTCAACATATAGGTCAACATATAGGTCAACAACATATCAAGGTCAACAACATATCACTGAAGAGGACCCACATAGCATACTGCTTCACATCAGTGTTTAAATTTAATCAAAAGAATTTCATTTTGACCTTCTTAATCAAAGCTTCTCAGTCTGGTGTGGCTTGCAAAGAGATTGCTAGCATCACTGAATTAGTCATATCTGAAACATCTGTCTGATGAAGGGAAAACAATGAAAAATAACCTGGCTTTGCTCATAGCCCTGAGGACTAAATAGAATACCCCATTTTTCTTTCATGTGCATATGTGATTCTAGACTATTATTGGAAATAATTCATTTCCAGCTTAGCCTGGAAGAGTTGTTTTTCAGGAAAGGAACAAAGGAACTCTAGAAAGTCCAAAACCATTCCAATTGTGAATCTACATTTTAATAGATAGTATTGTGAATTACCCTTATAAAGTTTGAGTATTCGATCTGCCAGGGACAAATCTCATTACTAGTAATAATTAACCTATATTATGAACTAATCAGCTGTGAAATTTCAATTAAACTTCTGATTTTAAAAGTATAAGGATATTTCAACCAAACAAGAAACTTTCATTACCCCATATCCTTAAATGATTAGCTATTTACTATTTTTTTTAAACTCTCCCTTATCACTAAAAGAGTGCTTAAAATAAACAGATACAGTAGATATTACACATTATTTTATAATATTACATGGCTGGTGTCTCAATTAATGTAATATGGAAATACAGAGATATCAGATGCTTCTAGGAGTAGAGAATACATTTTTTTTATTTCCCCTTTTCTTCCTTTATTTTGAACCACCTTCAGCCACAACTTTAAAATTCATGATGCCCTATGGTTGTTACCAACCATATTAATTTTTTCAGAGAGAAATTCGCCAGCGTAATCTCAAATTCTCACAATAGTGATTTTCAAGTGACTTGATATCTAAGAACCTATATTTCTGTCTCAGTCTTCTTTTGGTGATTAAAAAAAGGGTGAAAACTTATTACTGGCTGAGGAAACCCTAAATATAGATTTTAGAAATCACTCATTCACTTCAGCTAAGCTTCATAGTATGTTCACTTATCTTGATCATTACACAATATTCAGACCCCTAACAAAGCAAGGCATGGCTGGCTCCCTTCTACCTGGAATGTCTGGTTGGTATCCAAAGGGTTTGCTCATTAGGCTGCATGGGAAGTTGGCTTAATTCTGTCTTATTGCCAAAGAGTATATATCTAGTCCTAGTCTGATTCTTGAAAGTTTTCAAGGGAGACTGCATGACAGTGTGTAGCTAGGTCACTGCAATCTACACTTACTCAATAGAAGAAAAACAACTCAAATAATACATGGATTATTAATAACAGATTACTGAAACTATCTCCTTGTAACAGTGATGTACTAAGTAGATACAGTGTTTATGGAGCTTAGCAGTCTTGGACAACACTCTCAAAACTGCAGTGTTTATTTTTTGGAGCATTTAATCTTTATTCAGTTAGTAAATTATGATTAAATAAGATTTTTTTTTCTTATAGAGAAGAGAGTAACCCCAAATTTGTTTAAAATAAAAGTGAGATGAGAGTTTCCTCATATATTTACTTTCTCTCCATTCTTGTTCTATGAAATGTACAAAACCTTAAAAAAGCTTTCAGAGATACTCTTTTTTTTAAAAAAAAATTATTTATTTATTTATATATTTTTTATTTTTGCCTGCGTTGGGTCTTCATTGCTGCACACGAGCTTTCTCTAGTTGCGGTGAGCAGGGCCTCCTCTTCGTTGCGGTGTGCAGGGTTCTCATTGCGGTGGCTGCTCTTGTTGCTGAGCATGAGCTCTAGGCACGCGCGGGCTTCAGTAGTTGTGGCATGTGGGCTCAGTAGTCGTGGCTCGCAGGCTCTAGAGCGAAGGCTCAATAGTTGTGGCGCACGGGCTTAGTCGCTCCGCGGCACGTGGGTTCCTCCCGGACCAGGGCCTGAACCCATGTCCTCTGCATCGGCAGGCAGACTCTCAACCACTGAGCCACGAGGGAAGTCCCCCAGAGATACTCTTACCCCAGATTAAAATATAAGAAAAACCAGAGACCACCAACTGGTTCACTTATAAAGCTTTTGTCATTTTCCAAGTGCCTGGTAAGGTTGAGATCTAGTTTTTTCTAACCCTACAAACTTTTGCGGGAACACTAATGACACTTAAAAAGTTATTGTTTTCCAAAATCACTTGTTTATGAGTACCTTCTTCCACAGCTTCTAACCAGAGATTTGGGTTTGAATTCATTTGTGTTAAACAAAATCTGTATTTTACAAAACTGGCCTATAAATGTCCTATCCTCAAACAAGGTGGAAAGCACTCTAAAAGAGATAAATGAATAAATCTTTCCAATGTACATTAGCTATTTATTGTGGATATCATGGATTAGTGATCAAATTGCATTTGATGTTCTTTCTAGCATACCCTCCTATAATGCCATGGTGGGAAATCTGAAAACTACATTTCCCAGACTTCTTTGTAGCTAGTTTTCTAGAGGTAATTTAAATTTTTCCAACTGGAACATTTCAGTTGGATTTGGAAAGGAAAGGAGGAGAGAGTGGAGGCATTTGGTTGTTTGGCAGCAGTGTCCAATCACTAGCTTCATGTGTGCTGTGAAGCAGAGTGAGAAGCATCCTCTATTTAGGACAGTCTTGTCCATGGACCAGTCAGCAGCAGTGGAAACTTCCTGAATGTAGTAGCTTCTGGAGTCATAGAAGAGGCATTACTTCCCTTTGTGTGATGGTTTTGGGGGGTTCTTCCTGCAAACCCAGTCTGAAACCTATTTCTTCAATGCATCCATGGATTTTCGAAGCCTTTATTTTTCTTTGATAAAGTCCTTTCTGGTTAAAAAAGCTAGAGTGGGTTCTCTTCTTTGCAGTGGATTTTTGACCAATACAATAAAATTTTAAAAAGCTTATATTCAGATTAAAATTATTAAGCCATTCATTTTAACTCTTCCTCTTCTGTTTCTAGCATCTTGCACTTTGGCGAAGAAGTGGGCCTTTCTATTCAAATTGATTGACCTAATTGGGGAATCAATTTGGAACAGTTTCCTAGGACTAGGTGAAGCAATATAATCTGGTCATTTAATTAACATACAAAGTTTTCAGGTATGTAATACTTCAGTCCCCCCCTCCCGCCCACTTTAATTTTTACTTATTTTCTGAAGGTCCTTATTTAAGATCAAAGCTCATGAAAGTTAAAAAAAAATGTTGCACAAGAATATTTAATGAGCTGGAAAAGGTTCTTGACATATTATTCCTTATAAAAAGCAGACTATCAAATATATATTCAAGATCACATTTTTATAAAAATATTTATATATTTATCAAAAGAGACTGAAAGCTACACCAACATATTGTTAATAGTGTTTATCATTAGGTGATGGCACTGCAAATGGTTTTAATTGGCCCATTTTGCCCTAGTAATAATGCTTTGTCCTTCTCTCACAAAAATGTTGCTGATAAAAGGCAATCCAGTGTTTTACGCCATCTTTACTGTAGTAGTCACAGATGTGTTTAATCCATTTTATATTCAATATGAAATGATTGTATGGAAGCATCTTAAGCTATGATCACCAGGACAATGTATAATGATGTTACCTGGGAAGAGACAAAGCACTTAAAAATGGGAGTTCCATTTTCAGTTTAGACGTGAACACCAAGAGTCCACCAAAAAGGCTTGAAAAATCCTCTCCGTTTAGAAAAATTCTGAATACAGAATGCAATCATCACTAAGAACAGAAAAAAAAAAAGCCTTAGACTCCATAGATTAGAGAATGGGGCAGAAGCTATACACAACTTCCCTGTGTGAATGAAACTGTACAATCCATTACTAAAGAACTCACTTGGAAAAATGATTAATACAAGGTTTAAATTTTGTATGGAAGCTTGAGGGAAGACACAAACATCTTAGTCCAGCGATGGACTGCCTGGGATTCTGCACTTGGATGCTATCAAAGAACACACAAATGAGGATGCAGGTCAAGCAAAAGGAAATTCTCATGTCTAATCTGGCTGTCAATTTTATTTGTTTCTGAGAGAAAACTGGACAGGACCAGAGTCCAAGGCTTTTCTTTCTCTGATGTTGTATATACAATTTTAGAATAAATAGTGTTTAAAATTATTCCAACAGTAATTCTCAACAAATTATTTAGATATTTTCATGTGTTCTCTTGATGAATGTCTTAGCATTTTAAACATAAAAATAACTAGAATTATTAGTCTTTTTCTATTAGAGTCAAAAATTTTGGTATTCAAACTGAGCAAAATGAGGCAAGGAGTAACCATTCCAAATGCTGATACAAGAAGGGTTATTTTTGTCTAGGTGTGTTGTGTATTACAAGTGCATTTTTTTTTTTTTTTTTTTTTTGCGGTATGTGGGCCTCTCACTGTTGTGGCCTCTCCCGTTGCGGAGCACAGGCTCCGGACGCGCAGGCTCAGCGGCCATGGCTCACGGGCCTAGCCGCTCCGCGGCATGTGGGATCTTCCCGGACCGGGGCACGAACCCGTGTCCCCTGCATCGGGGGACATCTAAATTCAATCACATTATCCTTCTTGGTACTCTGTAACCAATTAAGGTTTATTCTGAGGCAACAGGTCAAGAGGAGACAGAGGGATATTAGCAATGGAAATTAACATACAAAGGAACTGAAATATTGAACGAAATTTATAAATTTCACACTCTTTCTAACCTAAGTTAGTCAGATATAGTTTTGTCACATGTAGTAGAGGTTGCCCTAAAAACTAAAAACAATCCAATAATATATAGACAGAAAAGGTCTGAGAAGGAGTGGAACAATATTTCTCATCTATTACTAGAGTCTGACTTTTCAGTGGAAAAGTGATAGGTTTTGGTAGGAAATGTGGAAGGTTTCAACCTTCGAGGGACTATGGCTTTGTATATACATGTGGGTTTGGGGGGGGGATTTTTCCAGAAGGCTTTGGAACGTTCTGAGACTTTAGTAGCATCTCCTCCTAGGATTGCTTTTTCTTAGAAGTCCCTTCCGACACTTTAGAATTGGAGGGCACAGGAGGATCCTAGAAAAGAAACTAGGAGTTGGCTGCCCATAAAAGAAATTTATTTCTTTTCTATTTAGGTTATGCAGTGAAAGTTATGAGGGTAAAAAAGAAGCAGGGATTCAAGGCCTCTTACCTAGAAATAAAATAGAGCAAATAATTGAAACTTCCCTCAAATGATATTTGTCAAAAACTTGAATAGAACTTAATAGGCATAGAAGGTTGAAAAGTCCCCAAGAGAGCTGCTCAAATCTAGCTTCTCAGTTATAGGTTCATATGTGTCACCAAGCATCACTAAAAACTAAGTGGCTTTCTCCTTCTGGTCCCTTACAATGCTTTCAGAATGTGAGCGTCTTTCCCCCATGGGATCCTATCCATCTTCCATGTTTAATATGCCCTGGGTTACATCTACCTCTCTTGTTTCAACTGAGGTTGGGTCAAGCTAAACAAAAACACTGGGCATGGTGTCAATCAGTAAGACTAGGTTTTAGAATATAAATGATTCAAAGTTTTAGAGAAATATTTTATCACTTTACTTCAATAACTGAAATTAATGAGATCATACATAATTCATAATAAATAAACAAATAATTCCTCTCTTTAGCCCCCAATATCACTACCTTGAGAGTAAGGCTTCTCCAGTTTTTGACTTGAGAATGTCTATATCCTTCCTCATACTGTCGTATCATTCAGTCTCCTATGCTCTCACTCACTCCCTCCTGTTCACTCAAGCCTTTACTGCTTAACCCTCCCTTCTATTCATTGCCACTTCCTCCCTCGTACTCAGCTGCATCCACCCTTAGTCCCAGCGAGCAGACTACAGCCTTCCAAGTGAAACTTTTCTGAAGATGACTTCTGCCTCAGTCCTGAGTTATCTGGACTGGTTCCAGCCATGAGGGTGGCGGCCAAATCAACTGTTTCTCCAAACAAGGAGTGATAACAATTGAGACTGATTTGGGTAGAAACAAGGACTGAAAAGGCAATGAGAATGCAATATAGAAACTACTTGTTGAGCACGAGGCCAACCTCCAATGAATGACAGAAAAATGTGATGAGAAAAATAATATTCCCTTAATAAGTTATGGAGGAGTCATCCCCAGACAGATAATGTAATAAAATACGGACAAGAAGAGAGGCATCAGAAGAGGAAGAGAAGACTAGATAGAGGCTGAGCATGAGAGTACCTGCCATGCTTGTGTTATCTGAGGACTCAGGTCAGGAAGAAAGGCAGATAAAGTCCTTGTCACAAGTTTCTGGGGGCATTAACAAGTATAGATTCAAGTAGTGCAAAATGAGGGATGGGGAAGACTGGTCTGAGGAATTGTAGCTTACTGAGGTAGTGATCACTTGCCAACTACTAGGGATACTTACATCTCCTCATTTAATCCTCAAAGTCTCCCAGCAAAGCAGATGCTCTAACTAGCTGCATTTTATAGAGGGGAACCCTAAGGTTTAAAGAGCTTAAATAACGACTGTGAGCACCCTGTAATTGGTGGAAATGGGACTTAAACCCAGGCTGTCTGACTCTGGAGCCCATACTTTTAGCTATTACCATGGTACACCTAGTAGTGGTGCTCATGCTAAGTGAATCTGAGTCAGAATAAAAATAGCTGAAAGAGGGCTTCCCTGGTGGCGCAGTGGCTGAGAGTCCGCCTGCCGATGCAGGGGACACGGGTTCATGTCCCGGTCCGGGAAGATCCCACATGCCGCGGAGCGGCTGGGCCCGTGGGCCATGGCCGCTGAGCCTGCGCGTCTGGAACCTGTGCTCCGCAACGGGAGAGGCCACAACAGTGAGAGGCCCGCGTACCGCAAAAAAAAAAAAAAAAAGCTATGGGAAAAGCAGCACCATCTGAGCAGCAGAAACAGTATCAGAAGTGGTTAGTACTGACTGTTTTCTCTGGATTTCTGATCACTGTTAAATATTTCCTTGAGCACAAGGCCAATCTCAAATGACTGACAGAAAAGAACAATGAGAAAAATAATATTCCCTTAATAAGTTATGGAAGAGCCATCCCCAGACAGATAATGTAATAAAATTTTTACTGTCCCTTTTTTCCACACACCTCAGTGACTCAAAAAAATGGATTGATTTTATTACTGTCTTAAATGAGATATTATATTTTGGTTGTCTTTAATTAGTTCATTAAAATGAGTTTTAAATTGTGCTTGTACACTTCTCAATCACACAAAAAATAAAAACTGGAAATGGTTCAGATGGAAAAAAACATCAGAACAGACTACTCACCCAGCATGGCCTTTCAGCTGCCTATGTGCTTGGCATTATCTTTATGGACTACATTACAGCTCTGAATACATCACTGAATTTCTAAAACTATCTTAAGTGTGAACTATCTCTTTCCCTTCCTTCCCCTTTCATTTACAAAGAAAATAATGTGGTGAGTTAGTATAGGATGGAGAGAAAAGACTTGTTCTTATACCAAATTGACAAGGAGAATAAGACTGACTGGAGGATAAATGATAACATCTTTTTTCTCAAGTGCTGTTAAGTCTGATGTGTTTTTTCCTTAATCTCTCAAATTTGCACTGTGCCTTCATTGGCAAATTTTTGTTAACAAAACTACCCAAGTGGGGAATAGGACTAACAGGAAGGAGAATTGATGGGTTTTCTTTAATTATTATCAGGATGAATAAGTATATACACAGTTCTGCAGTGATTCCTTCCTAAATTATTCTAACCATAATCAGTTAACTTAACCTTCTGGTTGAATGACATTCATTTAGTCATTCAACAAATATTAATTGTGTGACTCATAAACACAAGGTACTATAAGACTAGGAAGATGAATATGATGTAGCTTTTGTGTTAGAGGAGATAGGAGCCAGGGAGGAGAGAGAAAGAAAGGCAACAAAAATACAGAGAATATAAGGGAAATGTTAACTGGGAGGAATGAAGGAGAATTACAAGAAAGGACTATGAGTTCAGAACATGGTATGATACGGTACAACATTATGTTGTGGGAGAAAAAGTAAGGCTTCATGGGGCAACTAATTTTTTGAACAGGGCTTTGAAGAGTGGGTTGAATTTGGACATGCCCTTATGTCTAGATGTAGGGAATAGTGAGAGCAAAGGCATTTAGGCACGAAAGCCTTTAGTACTTGTGAGAATCAACAGGCTATTATGTTTGGCCTGAGAATCCACTGTTTAAGGAAGAATACAGGCAAATAAGAGGGGTCTGATGGGGTGAGATTACATACAGCATTTCTTGGACCTAGGACTGAAGAATTCAATAATCCACTCTCTAACTTGGCAAACAAAATCTAAGGCAGTTCATATTACAGCAAAAATGGCAACCTCTGAACGCTTGGTTTCCTCTACTGTCTTGCCAGGAAGACTTCACCAGTTTAAACATTTACCCCTAAGATTTTATTTTTCAGGAACATTTTCAAATGATGGTAATAGTGGCTATAGACTGTATCTTAGGACTTGGTTTGCATTTATTTCTACCCAGATCATTTAACAAATTTCACTGTTTGCCTCGGTATCTTTTATTATTATGAACAGGATGAATGAGTCTGTGATTCTAAAATACACAGGAGCAGTTAGTTACCAAATGGGAAGATTGTTGACCCTAGGGAACCTGGTCTAGAACACCCAAATGTCACCCTCTGGTCACTCAAAGGACAAGAGATAGTTTTCTAGAACCAAACACAGAGCACCAAAACACATGGTAGATGGCTCAAGTTTGATACTTAGAATCATGGGTTATTTGAACCAGAGGGACCTCAAAGATAGTCCAGTGCAGTGGTTCATAGACTTCACTGACTCTTGTCTCTTCAAGGGGCTACTAAGGCAATGAAGAGAATCAGGAATCTATTATTAATACTTCGAAAAGCTAGTGGAAATTAAGCACTTATCTTCATATGTTCTACAGAGTCACCAAAAAAACAACCATCTTATTGCATAATTAACTTTTTTGTCTGTGGTCTTTCCTGTTGTTTTTCACTGTTTTTAATATATACTCAATTTTAAAAATCCTCGATGAAAAAAATACGGAAAAGTAAATTACTTATTGCTATTTAATAAACCAAATTTTTCCAAATAAATTACATGGAATACATAATAGAGGAAGTTACTGTGTGGAATATACCAGAGCTACATTTATTCTAACTGCCAAATTATATAAATGGAGAAACAAAGACTGAAAGAAATAGAGACACTTACCAAAGATCATAGAGCTAATTAGTGACTAAGATGGCATCAGAACCCAGATCTTATAAACACCAAATCAGTGTTCTTTCTACAACAGCACCCTACCAGGTAGACTGTCCAAGAGGATCCCAGAGTGGAAGGCAGGAAAGACTGAGTCCAGAGACCATAGATTATAAAAGATAAGATGATCTCAGCTAATTCTTTTTGATTTATAGAGAATCCCACTCATCAAAAATGCATGATAATAAAATCATGAAATAATATATTTGATTTATCGTTGCCCTCAGTCTTCAAAGTGTCTAAAGAGTTTGGTTTATGTACTTGTAATGTCTTTGCTAATGTACTATTTACTGTTCTAACATACCACGGAAACTCACATGGCAAGCAATTTTACCCATTTTGTAAATATTAAAGCTGAGGCCCAAAAAAGCTATGTGTTTTTCCAAAAGCTGTGTGAGTAGTGAGACTGGGGCTGGGACACAGGTCTCCTGAACTGTATTCCCAATCTATATTCCCATTTCTTGGAAATCAATTTCATCAATTTGACTGCAAGCTGTTTTTGGAAGTGACAGGGAGCAGGTGAAGGAAGAGAGAGGGGAGACATGAGAGAAGTTTAAACTTATGTAAGGATTTCTTATACATTGTCCTTCGCTTTGATATCTTCCCTCTATGAGCTTGAATAATCAAGAATTGCCTGTAAATCACTAACTTCCAGAGGAGCTGTGATCAATTCATTAGCAGCCAAAGATGTTGGGAACCATAACACGCCATATCAATTCTGATGAATATTAAGAGAGAAGGGTCATGTATATCCCAGTTAGTGCAGGCTCCACTGGAACTGACAATGGATGACTGTGCCCTTTATTCTTATTGTTATTCTGATGTGAATGTCATTAAGGAGAGTCTAGTTCAGGTCAATAGGTAGCTATGAATTCTAAATCCTGTCAATTCCAATAACAGTTTTAGATAGGGATCATACTACTTATCTCTTCTAGAATAAAAATATGGATTTTCCCTTCTTATTTATTAGGCATTTGAATGCCTTTCTTTAATCTTTCTGCATCATCTTACATATCCATTTGTGCAACAGCTAGGCATGCCTGTTAGGGAAGGCTGAGGAATGGTTTAGACCTGGATTATCACAGTGTCTACAGGAATTGTATTCACTGCCATTAATGATAATTTTTACTTTCAGATACAGTCACACTGATATGCATTCATAACTGTTTGAAAATTGACCAGGCAACTGTGGAACTGGATGATACAAAGAAAGATTAGGTGTTAGAAAGTAAGATTGCTTTGATGATATTTTCAAAATTAATATAAACAATAAGACTATAAAATAAAAAGTATTAAATAATTCACGTATATTTTAAGATGACATAACTCGGAATAGAAAATAAGAATATGTCTCTAAATTACATATTTTTAAGAGAAGCACAAGGCATATTTTCTATAGAAAGAAGGACTATTGACCTTTAAGATATGTCAAAATGGTAAGAATCTATGGTTTGATGCCATCAACTACAAATATAAGTTTTCTAATTATAAGCTCATAAGAAAAATAAATAACGCCAACTTCAACTTATTTCTTTAAAAACCCAGTCTTTAAAAGAGTAATGAACAAATTACATGTATTTGAGTTGCTCAACACATTTCCAAATGCACAACAAATACTATAGAGGCGTATTTTTGTGCTAAATACAATGTCTCAATAAAAAACTTTTAACCAACATGGGAATGTGGTATCTGTTACTGTGATGAATGTCCAGGAGTTAGGAGTTTTTAAGTGTGTATAAAACTATGTGTGAATTGCCATGCTGCACTTATAAGATATATTAGTTAAAATAATATATTTTGAAAAATAAGTATCTACTAAGAAGCAGTGGCCATATACGTGAGAACAAGGTGTTTTATAACATAAGCTCCAAGAAAAAAGTTGCTCTCCTTGATGCTGAGCTCATCTCATAGACTAAAGGAAATCTTGACTCTTGTTTTTCGTTTAAAACTTGCCAAACTGCCCCCAAACAAGTTAAGGGCTAGCGATCAGAGTCAAGGTATTACGTATTTGAACTCTATTCTCTTACCTACCCCTGCTGTTTCTTTCCAAGAAAAAGTTAAGCATTCTTGGTCTAATGTAATTTTTCTTAATGTGATTTATCTTCTTCTTGGCAAAAGCATGAAGAGACCCAAAGCAGTGCCATTAGTACACTTGAACTGGCAACACAGTTTCAGTTTTAATAATATCTACTAAGCTAGATTGTAAAACCCCACTAAAATCAAGGATGTAAAATGATTTCTTTATTGATATCCTAATAAATAAGTTTAAGCAAAATGGGTAGTGCTTCCTTGGACAAAAGTCAAGAAAATGTATAACTGAGAATGAACTTGCTTGAAACCAGTCATAAAATATAACATGATAAATAACATGAGTTGATACATGTATTAGTGCTCCATCAATGTGAGAGTAAGAGTTTGGGCCTGGGAGTCAGATGACCTGTGTTCAATCGTATTTCCACTATTTATAACCTATGTGACCTTGGACAAATTACATCAGTTCTCCAATCCTCAATTTCCACACCTGTAAACTAGGAGGAATGATCGGACCTAGATCACAGAATTGTTGAAAAAATTATATGTGATGAAATATATAAAGTACCTAGCAGAGCTTAACATTAAGTAAGCACTCCTTAAATATTACATCATTAGCAATATTCATTCATTTACACAGAGGTCACATTCTACACAAGTGAGCAGTGGAGAAATATTAAAAATAGTTAATAGCTTAAAGTTCTGGAAATGTTAGTTGTTTAGATAAGAGTTGCAAGGTTTCAAGTTGATATGTACAGAGCCCTTTGAGACTTACCAAACACACACGGACACACACATGTGTACAAGAAAAAAATTAATCTTAAAACCCACAAATGAGAACATCAGACTATGTAGATTGTGTTCAGTTATTCTTGCAACCTCTGAATAACTTCCCTTGAAAATACTCTATTCCCTATGCCAGATAGTTATGGAGCTTCTCTCGAATACATAAACACCAAGGCCAAAATATACAAGAGATGCTGGGCACGGCTCAGAATGTAAGAAACTTACTTTCCAGCAGATGATACAAGTATGGTCTCCAGATGAAAGAGCTGACACTAAAAATCTGGAGCACATCTCACAGAAAAAAACATTATGAACACAGGCCCAGAAAGTCATTGCATGTACCTATAAATATTTTGCCTTTGGCTGTAATTCCCTCTACTTGGAAACATATTAACACTTTTAATGTCTATTCATCTGAAGTATCCACATACCCTTACACTTTGGGGAGTTTAACTTGACTGAGGAAGAACAGTACTAACAAGAAGAATGTTTAGTGACGCCTATAAATTTTAAAGAACAGATCTAAGCAACTGGGAGGTGGGTACACAGAAGTAGCCTTTTGGATTACAGTTTCTGCATGTACGGTGGTAGTTTGAGGCAAAGAGGAGTCATTTCACATAGAGAGGCAATCTGGTAGAAAGCATCAGCAATCATTCACAAAAACAAATCCCTTCTTCCCCCTAGAAGGTAGAGCATGATCTTCCTGACCTGATATTTTGTGATGGCTCTCAGGGATTATGTCATCTTACTTTTGGGAGTGGGTGTGTGTGAGGGGAGTTTCTGAAAAGCATACCTTTGTTCCTTCGCAGAAATAACTCATGCTCTTGAACAAAATCAAATGTCTCCCATCTTGCTATAAAGTAAGTACTGACATAAGACAAAAAAGCAGTATCTGGAGACTCTAAATGCCTCATACTTTGATTAAAAATACTTTTGTCAATTACAGATTGATTTTGTAGCTCATTACAGTGATGGATATCGGGGCTGGCGGCGGTGGTATTTTACCACTTGGCCTGAGGGTGCACTCTGTGAGGAGAAGATGGTAAAATTACAATTATTTTCCAGCACGCATCTACGTGCCTACACTGACCCAATGGGTGCCACTGAGATAATTTGAAAGAATGGCATCATGTGGAATGGCCAAAAGAATAGTACATCAGCCCCTGTAGAAGGAAAACATTTTAAACAAATATTTCTCAACAACCTGCTGAGATGCGTGCACATGCTAAGTAACACTGAGGCACATCAGCTGGCTTTAGAAGTAAGTTAGAGTGTTTAGCAGAAGCTGCAGCAAGAAATATGCAAATGTTTCTGTGTGAACAACTATGCATATTAAAACTGTACGTATTTCTATATAATGTAGGCAGGCATGTTCATCCACACATATAAATACAAATGTAGTTTTCTTCCCCCTTAAACATCGGAGGTTGTTAGAAGAGGTGGGGAAATTAGAGGATATAGGTAAGAGCTGTAGAGGGAAGAAATCAATATTCAGTAGTGATTGAAAAATGAAAAAAGGAAATTCATCTCACTTTGTAATACATTCATATCATGCTCTGAAGTGCCCTGTATTTCTGGAGTCACTGTGTGGTTTCTTACTCTGTTATCCCTGGTTTGTTCACAGGGCATCCTCTAATGATAGCCTATGCATGACTACATCTCTATAATAGCTACATGGCCAAAGCAGTACTAGCCATCAGATACATAGCATGCAAATCTCCTATGCTGTATACCTATCACCTGCTACAAAATGACGGTGACTTAGCCTTCAAATTAAATGTTAAGACAATTGGTGTTCAATATTAGGAAAGAAGATATTATATGAGACTGATATCAGCAAGATTTGGGATTAGGAAAAGAATAAAAATCATTTCAAATTGAAGATTAGGCCTAGCTACACTATGACTATAGCAATATTGCCCATACGTCTAACACAATTGCTTTTTATAACAGTCTACCATGAACACCAACCTATTTATGGTCTACTTTTGTGGTCATATATCTCTTTTCTGCTAGTTTAGAATTCCAATAATGTGAAATGGAACTGTGGTAACAAAAAATAATACTTCATATAATGAAATGTCAAGAAATTTAAGTTAAAGTAAGGTAACAAAACATAGGTTTGAGGCATAAAATCTGATCTATGCTTATAATCCAAGTGGAAATGGACAGCAGAATGTCATTAGAACATCTGGATCATATTAGAAACTGATTATGTTTGGCATCAAGGACCAGGTTTAAATCTCATTTTTCTTATCTATTTTATTACAGTGGTAGTAAAGCAACAGAAGGAAAAAGTACTCATAAAGTCTGGAAAAGATATGAGCTACGTACCAATGCTTTTTATAAAAGCAGACAATATATCATAAAAAGCAAACTTTGGGATATTCAGGGTATATAAAAGCATATTTAGATATATAAAATTAACTAGAATTCTAATCTTTATAATAATGTATTTTTTGCTGGCTTATTTTTTGTGCCAAAGGGCTAAAACTGGAGTAGAAATGATGTTATACAAGTAGTCTTTGACATAAACAATCCCAGGACAAGTCCTGCTGATGGGATAGAATTTGAAAGAAAAAAATAACACCATCAGCAACAGAAAGTGCTCAGGACAGCAGGGATGGCAGCCATCTTAATGGTCCCAGGCCTCTGGCCCCAAGTGGTACATAGTGTCCACTCCACAGGTAAAGATGATTTTAAGTAATACTTGCAGGCAAGAAGCAAATATCATCTAGCAGATGCCAAATAAATATCTATCCTAGTGTTATACCTATGGAAGAGAAATGCTACCAGTTACTCAACTTATAGGTTGCTAAAACCAACAGTCTATCCACCCCCTCTGCAGAGAAAGGAAAAAACATGGGTGGAGACACTAGTGATACTGCACAGTATTTGCTCTTCCATATACTGTGGCACTGCCGGACCATGTGATGATCTCATTGCCTGCTCTGTCCTCTGTTTACTCCTGTTGCAACTCTATCACACTGTTACACTCCTGTCTCCCAGGATTCAGCTTCTAAATGACTGAAAGAATGGGTTCGTAAGTGCATCAGGACTTCTGAGAGGAATACAAAAGTTCCCCTGCTCACTCAGGCTTTAGACTTTGTTATAGGCCAAGGTCTTGGCCCTCTGTAGCAAGAAAATCATGAGAACACTCCAAATGGACAAATGTGAGTTGGCTTTTTTTCTCACATGGTCATAATATCAAAATACAATCCAAGACACCACTTTGAATTCATGTCTCAGTATCCAAGAAACTTTCTGCTGCTTGCCTCTATAATAGCATGTATCATGCCACATTTATTTTCTGTTTACTGGTCTCTCTTCACTTTACTCCTGTGAAAAGAGTCTATATTTGGTTCTGTACCTGTAATACCTAATATATTACCTGCGTCACAAGAGATGCTCAAGAAATGCTAAATGCATGAATTAATATCTCTTTGAATGGCAATCCCTAACTTTCTTACCACCTAAGAATCCCCATAATCAGTTAAATCAGGAATTTAAATCTTTTATTTAAAGCATATATAGTTTTTAATTTTAGATTTTCAAGACATCTTAAGAGATCTAATATAAAGAATAATTAGGGATAATAGAAGTTTAAAGCATACAGAAAGGATATTGATGTTGTTGATAATGATGATAATGAGAATATGAAAGTAGTAGGTGTAATTACGTAAAGTGGTACATGGCAGCATAGGTGTAATTTGAAGGAAATCAAGTTTATATTGGAAAATGACAGTTCTGAAACTCCTGCCACTCTCATATTACACATGAATCTAAGACAATTGCCCCAGTACCAGATTTATGCCTCAGATTTAAACTGAGCCTGTCACAAAACCTCCTCAGCAAGAGTCCCTCTAGTTGCAGTAATAGCTGTACAAGTAATGAAAAGACTCAGATTACAGTAGAATACACCTGTGTAATTACTATATACCAGAAGCTCAAACAAACCATTTTCCTCCCCCTATATGTGCCCTAAGGCCTGATTCAGAAGACAAGTTGACAAACTTTACAAGTTAATGGCAATTCTCTCCCCAATAAAATGCCTACCTGTCTGTATCACTGAGTATTTGTTGGGGTAATTTCAAACTTTAAATTAATCTGAACTCACCTGAAAGAAGAGCTTGATTATATGACCCTAATGCACTGTATACCCTACCCAACTTATTATACTAATGAACCAGTGATAGAATGTTTCCACAATTCCATGGAAAGGTATTAGGGATGCCATTAAATGATCTTAAAAAAGATGTGACAAAATGATCAGAAAATCAGCTAAACCAAATCACAAACTTACATTAATGTATTAAGATTTGTAATTTGCCTCCACTTCGACACTTGAGTTTAATTCTAAAATAATATCAAGTCAGAGGGAAAATGGAAAATAGAGTATGGTCACATAGCTACAACTCAGCAGGAGCTCACTATATGCTTATGTGGACAGTAGATTGCAGCACTTAGGAGTGGAATCTGGAATCAAAATGCTTGCTTTCACCACTTACGAGTTACGAGATACTGTGAAAAAATATCTTTCTACCTCAGTGTTGTCATCTGTAAAATAGAGAAGATATCACTTTTCTTACAGGCTTATACTGTGCCTCAAGACCTGTTAGCCTTGTCAGTGATGGGCCAAGGACAGCAGGGTGTGGGCAGTCTCCCCGGGTGCAGACAATAAGAAAATCAAATAACATTTAAAAACGTAAAGACTTTTAAAACAATAATGAAATCCATGAAAAGCTGGTCTACTCTATTATATCCACGTGCTTGGCAATTCTAAACAAAGCCAGATAAAATACTATTGTCCTCAGGGCAGAGACTTCCATCCCCTCTCTTAGTACAATACTTAAGGTAAGAGTAGGCTAAGAATAAGAATGCATTAGATGAAGGAAATACATGTCCTTTCTAATTTATCATATTAACATATTTTGGAATAAAACCACAGACATTTGTAGAAAGATAAAATAGCCTCTTTAGGTTCACTACTCTCTCATCTAAAGGCACATGATCCCTTCCACATTAATTATTCCCGAGCTATCACTAAACTGCTGTGCACCAATTTTTGGCTTTAGTTTTTATAACTGCCAACTCTAGCTGCAAGCATTTGCTTCTTGGTTTACTGAGATATAAAGAGGGCCAATATAGTAATGTTGCATTTGTAAATTGTTTTCAATTGCTAATATAAAATGTACTATATCTGTAGAGTATATGTTAAGCTACGAATAACAAAAGCAAAATAATTGTTACAGTTTCTCAATGGAAATTTTGACAGAAATAAGGACACCTCCATTTATTCTGTCTAATATTCTCCTCTCTCATTGTTGCCCTGTTAATTATTTTTAAGATCAGTTACTTTTTACTTGCTATTTTTTAAGTTGATGAGATCATTAAATTTATCAGCTATCCAAATACATTTGAAATTTATTAAGGCTCCATGCTGCCTTTGAACTGGAAACAGAGGAGGAAAAGAACTTACTTTTAAAGAAATTAAAGTAATAAAGCAAAATGGGTACCACTTTATTTTACGTACCCATTAACCAGAGCATAAGAGATAGAGTTGAAATGGAAATAGCAGAGAAATACTGTGAAATACATGCTGTTCCTCACACAGAAGCACAGAGACATTAGTCCAGAGCATTAGTCCACCCACGATACATGCCAAAAACATTTCAAAAGGGAATACATTAAAAGTCTATTTTCTATTATTAAAGATAGGGTCTCACTGAAATCTCAATTTGTATGAAGCAGTTATTTAAATGATTGAGAAAATGCTTTCATTTATTGATGATAAATCTTAATTCATTTCCTCCATTAAGCAACTGCAAGTCTTTGGGTTGAGGATGACACAAAATGCTTTATACAAAATGATGTGATCCATGACATTTTTATCCTTGTAAATTAGGTCGATACAAATTTTCTTAAACTGTGGATATTATTCTTGGTGTCTTGAAGAACTGCTAGTTGCTTCTTAAAGCTTCAAAATTTGCTTCATTTAAATATGTTGGCCAATTGCTGGAGTTAATGATGATGAATGGAATCAGGATTAAATTTTTAATAAGCTCGATTGGCTCTAGCCTAGGCAGAGGCCAGCTATGTGCATGCTGGGATCTAAGTTTGCCTGAAAAGGTCTGTGCATTAAACATATTCTCCTAATAGGTACTAAGGCACCTAAAACTTTATTCAAAGTTACTCCTTTAAACCATGTTTTAATAAAATCACATTAAAATAACCATCAGGGAGATGTAATGAGGTAGAACCTTAGCAGCTATTGTGTTTCTTTATTCACTTCTCATACTACATGGTGGTTTTGTAAATCAAGGGATATTGAAATCATGGTGTACTGCTTAAGACCTAAGCAGGACCCCACAGGGGTGACTTAGAACCAGGAATGAAGGCTGTGTAACAACAGAAGAATCAGACCTAAAGGAGGTTGGATCTACTTCAAAACCCTTTCCAAGGCTGGCCTAGATAATAAACTAACAAGTAAGAAATAAAATAATTTCATAAACAGTTGTTTTCTCCTCCACGGCCTTTTCATTTTTGCTTTTCTTTCAGATAACACAGTTGACCTAAACAAGATGAAGATTCACTTGCATAAAAGAAAACACATATTCTGTCAGAACCTTGGACAGGGCCTAATTATAGACCTTTGTAAATACAAGCTAATTGTTGACTGAAAGTTTAAGGGAAAAGGTTGACCTTCACTTTTGTTAATTGATGAAATTGAGCTGCTAGGTCATGTGTCTTATGTACATTTACTAGCTTCTATTAGGATGATGGCTAAAATTTAATAACAAATATAATAGCAAAATAATCTCAATATTGATATATTTAAAAGTTGTAGGAACTTTATTTTTTCAATAAGACATCTTCATATATTTACAAGATTTGAGGTCTTATCTGGAAATGTGATTCTGATATAGGTTCCACTGCTTCCAAATGACTGCCATTTAACTAGAACATAATCATTTTATTTGTTAGATATTTATTTGTCGAGACTATGACTTCATGCAAAACAAACAAGCAAAACCAACCGACCAACAAAATGAATGCATGGCCACAGAAAGGAAGGCATTTGAAATCGTGTAGTGATCATAGGTGTGAGTGTTTTGCATGCAGTGATTATAGATGGATTGAGGGATTATAGTTTATTCACTGATTTCTGACCTGATCTCCTCTGAGCATAGGGGGAAACGTGTAGAGCTTTGGTTAAAGACCCTGTGGCTAGAGTGTGGAGCAAACCTGGTTGAGAAGCAGCTTCTCTGAGCTATCTGGCCAGTGTAGCACCCCCCTTAAATGAGCACAGCCAAGAATGGAGAATCTGTAGAAAATCACCTGTTTGATATTCCATGTCCTGGTGGGGATTTAAAATGACCATGGAGGTTAGCAACCAGGAGCAACTGGCAATTCTACTCTCTTTGTGTGCACTTATTCCTAACAAACTTAACTAGGCCTTTCTTCAATGAAGGTCTTACACATATGATACACAAGTGCACAAATATGAGAGAGAAGTTTACAATGTGGCTACTGTTTCCCGCATTGCCTGTGCTCTAGTTCTAAATAAAGACTTTGGTCTTTGAACTGCCCAACCCAGCCTTTTCCCCTAAGTAAAGAGCACTCAATAAATGTGGTCATGTAAAAGAATAATTTATGATGTTTGGGATTAAAAACGAATACCAAACCAAGACTGGAATTAGGTCAAAGCCAAGTTTGATATACAACAGGTTACAGACATACGAGATATGACTGTAAATCATAAGCCTATGTATATATAACTACGTTAATTGTATTTATTTAAGGTATTTTTCTTTTCAAATCAATGAACTGTCTAAATTCTTCAAGAATAATGAAAAAATATTAATTAAATCTGATAATTACATTTTTCTTGGTGAATATATTTTAATAGGAAAGATGCACATGTGAGCGGATATAACCTCATTTCAGATGAGAGAGGTCAAAATAATCAAGGTTTGATGGCAAGAGACAAATGAAATGTATTTCTATTTTTGCTTCACAACACCTGTTAGATGGATAAACTATTTCCTCCACCAAGTCTCCAGACACACCAAGTCTCCAGGCATTTAAAAACTATATTCTACTCCTTATTTTCCTGATTCCTAATGGCACTGGAACAAAGTTCTAAGAGAGTTGACTTGGGGTGCAAAATCAGAAATCTTTGTATTTGCACTAAAATCATATTTAAAAAAATTTTGTTAAAGTCTGATATCATACACGAACATGCAGAGATCACAACTGTACAGCTTCATGCATTTTCACAGACTTGACACACTTATGTAGACAGTACCAGATCTAGAAACAGAATGACATCATCACTCAGAAGCAAGCCCCCCACCCCGCATCTTTCCTTCAGTCATTATGCCCTGCTTCTGACTTCTACCGGCATTTTATCTTTTATGTACTAAGATAAACGGAATCTGGGGTTTTTATTGCTCAACATTATGTTGTAGATTGTTCTCATTGCTGCATATAGTATTCTATTGTGTGAATATAACCCAATTTATTAAAAATTAAACTTTAAATTATATATTTGACAAAAACAGCCCTAGAATTTTTGAATGGGGGTTGTATAACTGAATATAATGCAAACACATGAATGTTTTAAAAATTAAAATCCTATTTTTAAACACAAGAGGGTTAGGGAGAATCCACAAACGCAACCCCTTCTAATCAAACCACATGTAAAAAAATGATTCGGAGGGGCAGAGTCAAGATGGCACTGTGGGAAGATGCCAAGTTAGCATCTCCCCACAACTAGGGTGGCTGCCAGCCGCTGGTGGGAAACCCTGATGCCTAAGGAGACTGGAGGAACCCCCAAGTGAACTGGTAGGACGTCGGGGTACTGAGGGGGGAGAAGTGGAGGCCGGACAGGATCAGCACCGCTGAGGCTGGGGAAATGAGGAAAGGCAGGTGGGAGGGCCCATCTGGGAGGAGCGGAGGGCATTTGCCCCACCCACTCGGGCCAGGGGAGCCTGCTGTGCTCCCAGCCTGGTCCCCTGACCTCCAAGGTCCCCCCTCCCCCGGCTGCATTGGTCCTGGGGGCATGGGGGGAGGCCGGGGAGATCAGGAGAGGCAGGCAGGAGGGGCCTTCAAGGACTAGAGGAGCAGGAGAGGAGAGGAGGGCATTTACCCTGCCCACTCGAGCCCAGGAAGCCTGCTGGGTGCCCAGGTGAGGTCCCCTGCCCTCTGAGACCAGGGGTGGGGGGAACACCTGGGTCCCTTCTGTTCCTTGAGCTTAAGCCCCACCCCCCACAGCCCCCAGGGCCTTTTCCAGCACTGTGGGTCCTAAGCATAGGTCCCACCTACTGCCCAAACCTCGCCCTTGCTCAGGCCCCACCCTCCACAGCCAAGGCCTCCCACCCTTTATTTCTTTTCTTTTCTCTCCTCTTTTTTACTATTGTGGTACTGTTGTACCTTCTGGTTGTTGTTTCATCTATTTTTTAAATTTTTATATACTTCCCAACATATCTATTAGTTTCCAATCTAATTTTTTTACTTAGTTATTATTCTCTTATTTTTCTTTTTTTTTTTGCCACCCCATGCGGCTTGCGGGATCTTGGTTCATGAGAAGGGGGTTGGACTGAAGCTCCTGCGGTGGGAGCTCCGAGTCCAAAACACTGGACTAACAAAGAACCTCAGACCCCAGGGAATATTCATCAGAGTGAGGTCTCATGGAGGTCCTCATCTCAGCACGAAGACCCAGCTTGACCCAACAGCCTACAAACTCCAGTGTTGGAAGCCTCAGGCCAAACAACAAGTAAGACAGGAACACAATCTCACTCGTTAAAAAAAAAAAGAGAGACAGCAAAAAAATATGTCACAGATGAAGGAGCAAGGTAAAAACCTACAAGACCAAATAAATGAAGAGGAAATAGCCAATCAACCTGAAAAGGAATTCAGAGTAATGATAGTAAAAATGATCCAGAATCTTGGAAACAGAATGGGAAAATACAAGAAATGTTTAACAAAGATCTAGAAGAAATAAAGAACAAACAAACAGAGAAGAACAACACAATAACTGAAATTAAAAATACACTAGAAGGAATCAATAACAGAATAACTGAGCCAGAAGAATGAATAAGTGAGCTGGAAGACAAAATGGTGGAAATAACTGCCAAGGAGCAGAATAAAGAAAAAAGAATGAAAAGAATTGAAGACAATCTCAGAGACCTCTGGGACAACACTAAACGCACCAACATTCGAATTATAGGGTCCCAGTAGAAAAGAGAAAAAGAAAGGGACTGAGAAAATATTTGAAGAGATTATAGTTAAAAAATTCCCTAACATGGGAAAGGAAATAGCCACCCAAGTCCAGGAAGCACAGAGAGTCCCATACAGGATAAATCCAAGGAGAAACACACCAAGACACATACTAATCAAACTAACAAAAATCAAATTCAAAAAAAAATACCTACAACCACGATTAGTCTACCCAGCAAGGATCTCATTCAGATTCGACAGAGAAATCAAAAGCTTTTCAGACAAGCAAAAGCTAAGAGAATTCAGCACCACCAAACCAGCTTTACAACAAAAGCCAAAGAAACTTCTCTAGGCGGGAAAAACAAGAGAAGAAAAAGACCCACAAAAACAAACCCAAAACAACTAAGAAAATGGTAATAGGAATATACATACCAATAATAACCTTGAATGTAAATGGATTAAATGCCCCAAACAAAAAACACAGACTGGCTGAATGGATAAAAAAACAAGACCCACATATATGCTGTCTACAAAGACCCATTTCAGACCTAGGGACACGTACAGACTGAAAGTGAAAGGATGGAAAAAGATATTCCATGCAAATGGAAATCAAGAGAAAGCTGGAGTAGCAATACTCGTATCAGATAAAATAGAATATAAAATAAAGACTGTTACAAGAGATAAGCATGGATGCTACATAATGATCAAGAGATCAATCCAAGAAGAAGATATAACAATTATAGATGTTGATGCACTCAACATCGGAGCACCTCAATACATAAGGCAAGTGCTAACAACCATGAAAGGAGAAATCAACAGTAACACAATAAGAGTAGGGGACTTTTAACACCCGACTTACACCACTGGACAGATCATCCAAACAGAAAATAAATAAGGAAACACATGCTTTAAATGACACAACAGACCAGATAGATTTAATTGATATTTATAGAACATTCCACCCAAAAGTGACAGAATGCACTTTCTTCTCAAGTGCACACGGAACATTCTCCAGGATAGATCACATCTTGGTTCACAAATCAAGCCTTGGAAAATGAAAGAAAATTGAAATCATATCAAGCATCTTTTCTGACCATGACACTATGAGACTAGATTATCAGTCACAGGAAAACAACTGTAAAAAATACAAACACATGGAGGCTAAATAATACGCTACTAAATAACCAAGAGATCACTGAAGAAATCAAAGATGAAATCAAAAAATACCTAGAAACAAATGAAAATGAAAACACGATGACCCAAAACCTAAAGGATGCAGCAAAAGTAGTTCTAAGAGGAAAGTTTATAGCAATTCAATCTTACCTCAAGAAACAAGAAAAATCTCAAATAAATAATCTAACCGTACACTTAAAACAACTAGAGAAAAGAAGAACAAAGAAAACCCGAAGTTAGTAGAAGGAAAGAAATCACAAAGATCAGAGCAGAAATAAATGAAATAGAAAAAAAGAAAGCAATAGCAAAGATCAATACAACTAAAAGTTGGTTCTTTGAGAAGATAAACAAAATTGATAAACCCTTAGCCAGACTCATCAAGAAAAAAAAGGGAGAGGATGCAAATCAATAAAATTAGAAATGAAAAAGGAGAAATCACAACTGACACCGAAGAAATACAAAGGATTATAAAAGACCACTACAAACAACTCTATGCCAATAAAATGGACAACCACGAAGAAATGGACAAATTCTTGGAAAGGTACAATTTTCCAAGACTGAACCAGGAAGAATTAGAAAATATAAACAGACTTATCACAAGAAATGAAATTCAAACTGTAATTAAAAATCTTCCAACAAACAAAAGTCCAGGACCAGATGGCTTCACAGGCGAATTCTATTAAACATTTAGAGAAGAGCTAACACTGACCCTTCTTAAACTCTTCCAAAATATTGCAGAGGGAGAAACACTCCCAAATTCATTCTACGATGCCACCATCACCCTGATGCCAAAACCAGAAAAAGATATCACTAAAAAAGAAAACTAAAGACCAATATCACCGATGAACATAAATGCAAAAATCCTGAACAAAATACAGCAAACAGAATCCAACAACACATTAAAAGGATCATACACCATGATCAAGTGGGATTTATCTCAGGGATGCAACTATTCTTCACTATATGCAAAGCAATCAATGTGATACACCTCATTAACAAATTAAGGAATAAAAACTATATGATCATCTCAATAGATGCAGAAAAAGCTTTTGACAAAATTCAACACCCATTTATGATAAAAACTCTGCAGAAAATGGTCAGAGAGGGAACCTACCTCAACATAATAAAGATCATATATGACAAACCCACAGCAAGTATCATACTCAATGATGAAAAAATGAAAGCATTTCCATTAAGATCAGGAACAAGAGAAGGATGTCCACTCTTGCCACTCGTATTCAATATAGTTTTGGAAGTCCTAGCCATGGCAATCAGAGAAGAAAAGAAATAAAAGCAACACAAATTGGAAAGAAGAAACAAAACTGTCACTGTCTGCAGATGATATGATCCTATACATAGAAAATCCTAAAGATGCCACCAGAAAACTACTAGAACTAATCAATGAATGTAGTAAGGTTGCAGGATACAAAATTAATGCAAAGAAATCTCTGGCATTCCTATACATCAACAACGAAAAATCAGGAAGATAATTGAGGAAACACTCCCTTTTACCATTGCAACAAAAAGAATAAAATATCTAGGAATAAACCTGCCTAAGGAGGCAAAAGATTAAACTCAGAAAACTATATAACACTGATGAAAAAAATCAAAGATGACATAAAAAGATGGAGAAATATACCATATTCTTGGATTTAAAGAATCAATATTGTGAAAATGACTATACTACCCAAAGCAATCTACAGATACAATGCAATCCCTATCAAACTACCAATGGCATTCTTCACAGAATTAGGCCCAAAAATTTTACAATTCGTATGGAAACAAAAAAGACCCTGAATAGCCAAAGTAATTTTGAGAAAGAATAATGGAGCTGGAAGAATCAGGCTCCCCGACTTCAAAGTATACCACAAGCTACAGCAATCAAGACAGTATCATACTGGCACAAAAACAGAAATATAGATCAATGGTACAGGATAGAATGCCCAGAGATAAACCCATGCACATAGGGGCACCTAATTTACGACAAAGGAGGCAAGAACATACAATGGAGAAAAGACAGCCTCTTCAATAAGTGGTGCTGGGAAAACTGGACAGCTACATGTAAAAGAATGAAATTAGAATGCTACCTAACACCGTACACAATAATAAACTCCAAATGGATTAACGACCTAAATGTAAGACCAGACACTATAAAACTCTTAGAGGAAAACAGGAAAAACACTCTTTGACATTAACCACAGCAAGATCTTTTTTGACCCATCTCCTACAGTAATGGAAATAAAAACAAAAATAAACAAATGGGACCTAATGAAACTTGAAAGCTTTTTCACAGCAAAGGAAACCATAAAGAAGATGAAAAGACAACCCTCAGAATGGGAGAAAATATTTGCAAATGGAACAACAGACAAAGGGTTCATCTCCAAAATATACAAACAGCTCATGGAGCTCAATATCAAAAAAACAAACAACCCAATTAAATAATGGGCAGGAGGGGCTTCCCTGGTGGTGTAGTGGTTATGAATCTGCCTGCCAATGCAGGGGACACGGGTTTGAGCCCTGATCCGGGAAGATCCCACATGCCGTGGAGCAACTAAGCCCATGCGCCACAACAAGAGAAGCCACCACAATGAGAAGCCTGCACACCACAACGAAGACTAGCCCCCGCTCGCTGCAAGTAGAGAAAGCGCGTGCGCAGCAATGAAGACCCAATGCAGCCAAAAATAAATAAAATAAAATAAAATAAATTATTAAAAAAAAAAAAAATGGGCGGAAGACCTAAATAGACATTTCACCAAGGAAGACATACACATGGCCAAGAGGCACATGAAAAGATGCTCAACATCACTAATTATTATAGAAACACAAGTCAAAACTACAATGAGGTATCACCTCACACAGGTCAGAATGGCCATTATCAAAAAATCTAGAAACAATAAATGCTGGAAAGGGTGCAGTGAAAAGGGAACCCTCCTGCACTGCTGGTGGGAATGTAAATTGATACAACCACTATGGAAAATAGTATGGAGGTTCCTTAAGAAAACTAAAAATAGAACTACCATATGACCCAGCAATCCCACTACTAGGCATATACCCTTAGAAAGTCATAATTTAAAAAGAGACATGTACCACAATGTTTATTGCAGCAGTATTTACAATAGCCAGGACATGGAACCAACCTAAATGTTCATCGACAGATGAATGGATAAAGAAGATTTGGCACATATAGACAATGGAATACTAATCAGAAATAAAAAGAAACAAAATTGAGTTATTTGTAGTGAGGTGGATGCACCTAGAGTCTGTCATACAGAGTGAAATAAGTCAGAAAGAGAAAAACAAATACCGAGACATAAGAATGGACTTGAGGACATGGGGTGGGAGGGGGAAGCTGGGGCGAAGTGAGAGTAGCATTGACATATATATACTATCAAATGTAAAACAGTTAGCTAGTGGGAAGCAGCAGCATAGCACAGGGAGATCAGCTCAGTGCTTTGTGATAACCTAGCGGGGTGGGATAGGGAGGACGGGAGGGAGACTCACAAGGGAGGGGATATGGGGACATATGTATGCATATGGCTGATTCACTTTGGTGTACAACAGAAACTAAAACAGTATTGTGAAGCAATTATACTCCAATAAAGATCTATTAAAAAATGATTCAATACTCAATGCCAATTAAGAGACTTTAATTAAAATCTGTAAACACTGTGAAATGAGCTTTAAGTGTGATAAGCCATATCAAGTTTTCTTTGCTAAATAAATGAACAATGACATGGATATTAGTGGAAGTGATAAATATTGATAGTTAAGTTGTTGATAACAATGAAAAAAAAGTTCAGAATCATGAATTCGACCTCAGGAAGGGAAGCCCATCAAAGTCAGTTAATATCTAAATTAGATATGTCCTTAAAAATAAAAAAGCAGCTTTGGTCTCTAAGAGGTCATAGTAATTCAAATTAATGACTACTGAAATATTTCCACAGCAGAGATCCTGCTTTAATTTGGCTTATTATATATTATAAACTACTTATTTATAATCAGGAGTTGAATTTCTATACTATGAATAAGCTAAAAATCCTTAAAAGCCATTATCTTGAAGAACTTATAAAAGGTGCCCTGATAATCTTGTAGTATTAATTTTATAAACCCTTATTCATTCATTCATTCATTCATTCATTTATTTTAATGCTCTGGTCACCAAATTCAAATTAGAGCTCTGAACGAATGAAACGTGAGAAACACCTTTACCAAACCTTTCATGTTTTCTTTATATCTTTATGATATTTGGGGCATTTTACCAAAGTAAAAGCCTCTTGACCTTCCCTCCACCAACACCACACACCCACAGAGAAGCACTATATCTGAAGTGGCTGGGATCAACTAAGAGTCCATGGCTATTTCTGCAGAATCTCCACCCATTTCCCACTCTTCATCTTGCCACACCTTGTATATATCCTGCCACCTTAATTGCCTTTGATATTTCCTGCATTTATTCTACAGTGTGTCTCCATAAAAATCATCCTTCCCCTGTTATATTTTCACAGAGAAGATGAAAAATGAGTCTCTGCCAGTAATCATCCACCTCACAACTGTTAGAACAGAATCAAGAGTCTAAAGCATTTCCAAGAGCTGAGTGTCTTTATTATCACAAACACACAACTGGAATTATAAATTCAGCAAATGCAGAGAGTATATATTGATTCTATTTTGTATGAGGTTTTGCAGCAATGGCATTGCCTCTCAACAGACAACAAAATGTCCAATAGCATGTAGCTAACGAAGAACTTGGTCAAATGGGGTATGTTTGTCAGTGGCATTAGTAAGGCTTCTGTACCCATTAGGCATAACAGTGCAGGGGAAGAATAAATAGTTGTATGCCCAGGGTTACTAGACTTGAAGTGAGTAGTACAAAAGATGAGTTTTATCAATCAGACAGCTAATGACTTGAGGGGATTTTCAGGAGTCGATATTTGCTATGGGTGAAAAATTCAATTCAGTTACTGAAAATTTACCATATATAAAATACCATGGGCACTGCAAAAGAAAAAGAGAAAGTCAACCATGTCCACAGTTGATTACACTGTGGTGAGGTTTATATTTTGGTGTAAACTATAACTCACACCAAAACTATGACTGAGAAATGTATAACAGTAGGGAAAACAATTTCTAATTCTAAAGCATGGCACCTTTAAACTTGAATCCTGAGATGCTGTGATTTCTGATGAAGCAAATTTGTGCATTTTAACTATGGCATTTACTGGAAGTGCTCATTGAGAAGAGTATTAAAGGAAGCTCAAAAGTCTTTTGTAGACATGTGTCCAGAACACAATTACACTGGCAGCAACAATCAGATAATGAAGCAAGAGGAAAATGAAAAAAGATTTTCAGTTCGAAAGGCATTTCATAATCACAGGAGGCTTTAGGTAATGTCCTGGCCATAAAATGGTCCAAAAGTAACAGCAAAGGGGAATTGTTGTTCTTTGTTTAGCTTTCTGAAGTTCAGTTTATGTGAAAAGGAAAGTCGTTGGTTTGGAGGTAGGAAAAAATTATACCATCTCACCTAGGTCCACATTTAAAATATTTCTAGAAGAGGAACAATGACTCTTTAGAATGCCTTCAGCTCAGCTTGAAGCTGCCACTAATGGCATAGCAAACAGAAAATGAAAAAAAGCTTCTGTGTCACTGAACCTGGGACTTTGGTAACCTCATGCTTCCAATTAGGGAAACCAGCTGAGCCACAGTCCAGCCAGGTAAATTGGAGTCAGGTGGGAGAAAGGAGGAAGGGCAGTGAAAGAGGAGAGGTCAAAGCAGGGGGTGTATGGTACTGAAGGAGTGTTCTGGTGGCTGGACAGACCCTAGAGATTTGGCTAAGGGGTCCTCCCTGCTGTAGTCCAACCTCACAAATGATAAATGCACTGAATTTCTGGAAATCATGTTCAGTTTCCACCTGTGTTCCTGATCCCATCCACCATTTCCTCTGTGAGCTTCTCCTATCAAAAACTCTTTCCAGGACTTCCCTGGTGGTCCAGTGGTTAAGAATCCGTACTTCCAATGCAAGGGGCACAGGTTCCACCCCTGGTCCGGGAACTAAGATTCCACATGCTGCGTGGTGTGGGCAAAAATAAACAAACAAACAAATAAATAACACAATATTGTTAAAAAAAGATAAAATAGCTCTCTCCCTCTTGCATCTTCAGTCTCTCAGGTTGTGCCAGCCAATTCCTTCTGCCTGTAGGTTGCACTGATCTCAAAAGGAAAAATGAAAATTATTTTCTTAACTCCCAAGCTCATACTTGCTCAGATAAAGATGGCAGCAGTCAAAGTAGGGAAAGATGGTCAAATTGTGGATATAATTTGAAGGCAGAGCAACAGGATATGGTGGCATCTCTCACAGGTGAGGGGTGAAGGGAAGGGATCCTGAAATTTGTGGGCTATACAGCTGGAAGAGTGGGTTTGCCCCCAACTAAGATGGAGAGTCATATGGAAGGATATGGTCTGAGGAGAAGATCAGCAGTTCAGATTATGATAGTTTAAGTTTGAGGTGTTTATTAGATATTCCATCAGGATATTAAGTATGTACTGAACTATCAATATATAAATCTGAACTTCAAAAAGAAGTCCATATCGGGGATTGAAATTTGGGATTTATTGGCATTTAGATGGACACATGAGCCAGACAGCAAATGTCAGCATAGCAAGATCCTGGAAGAGTTATTTCATATGATACCAGTAAATATTTATCAAGCACCTCCCATGTGCCAATCTCTGAGCTAGGCACCTTCAAGTATTTTATCTCACAGAATCCTCATGCAAACCCTGTGCTGATGCTTTACATAAGAAAAGAAATGATAAGGAAACCAAATCTTGAAGAGGTGAACTAATTTTTCTTAAGAACCAAGCTAGCAGATTGTAAAGCGAAGATTCAAACCAGTGTTTGCCCTAACACCTTATTTTTATCACTCTGAGGGGATCTATATGTGCTAATCCTCATAGGGCTCACAAATCCTGGGTATTTGCCCCTCAGATCTGTATCAGAGGATGAGGACTACATTTAGCCCCATGGGACCACAGAACCCTACAGATGATATGCTGCAGTTCTGATTTCAGTGGGCCTGAAGCCCCCATGGCATGGCTATAGGGCCTCTTCCCATTTGATGTGAATATGCTGCCTCTTCTCAAGTGCTGTGAGGCACACCAGGAAACACATCTCCCTCAGCTGCACCCACTCAGGCTCACTTCATTGCTACAAGCTGCTCAGCGCCTCAGAGGCTCTGGTGCCTCAACATTTCTGCAAATGGCTCTTCATCAGCCTCTTATCTTGAGCTTTGGAGGTCCTTTTTTCCCTTTATTTTCTTTTTTTAAAAGTTTATTTGAACTGAGAAGGAAGCACTGTCATTAAAAGAAGTAGGTACAGCCTGCGCACCACAACTAGAGAGAAGCCCGCATGCCTCAGCAAAGATCCTGAGTGCCACAACTAAGACCCGACACAGCCATGAAAATAAATAAGTAAATACATAAATAAATAAATATTTAACAAAGAAGCAGATAAAACTTAGAATGATGGAGACAGAAGGGAGGGGAGTAGAGAGGAAGAGCATGAGGCAGCTTGACCTTAGTACTAGGACAAAGGAAGGCAATGCCAGGTGGCTCTTTTGGAAAGGAGATTTGCCATTTGGCTTCTCTTGATGCCTTCATTTTCCGCTTCATTGAAATACTTCTGATCATGGAGACAGAATATGAACTTTAGACTCTCCCACGTGGTCTATCATTTTAGTATCTCTGACGTGGAGGCGCACCTATCTTTTCCTCTGAACTCTTGGAACCTGGCTTCCAAGCTCCAGCGTAGCCTTCATCTACTTCTTATTGCTTACCCTCATTCCCAATTCCTCATTCCCAATTCCCTATTATATAAACCCCTGAGCCTGGCATAATTTTCTAATTGTTGTCTACATGCACATCTTTTCCCCCACTAGCTTCTAAGTTCTGCAAAGACAGGACGCCGCCTTAGCTTCTCTGGTCCCCCAGCACATAACCTAATGCCCTCAGTACGTGTTTCAATCATACCTGGTGACTTGTCTCACTTCACTACCTTCTGTGGGTGCTGACATGGCCATGCACTGTGGCTTATACAGTCCACAAGTACCGTAGACTCTGGGACACAGACTGACCACAGAGCCTCTGCAGCTAAAAGGAGAAGCAGCAGCCCTTCTGGCTCACTGCCTTTTCCCGAAGCCCCAAGGGCTTAGCTCTGCCCCACCAGGATTCATACTGAGTTTCCCTCTTACCCTGAAGCAGACCTACCTGCTTCTCATCACAACTCTGCTGTCTGCCTGGTACTAGAAGGGACTATCATTGTCAACTGTCTACTCTGCATGTCACCTTTTGCTGGTGCTTTATAGACATTTTTCAATTTGCCTTCATGACAAACTCTTCTCTGCAGAAGAGGAAACTGAAGTTTGGAGAGGATAAACCATTTCCCAAGATCCCACAGAGAACAAGTAGTAAGTTAGGGAACAGAATCCAGGTCCGTCTGCCTCTGAGTCTTTCCCGTCTCCTGAATTCACACTGACCTTTTTTTATTATTTAAGCTGACAGAACAAAATGAAAAACAAATTCTACGTCCCTTGTATTCTACTTTTATCATATGCTCTCCTTAACTGGCTTCAGTGATCACACTTATTCTGAGCTTCTCTTCCATATGTTTGATTCCTGTTTGAAATCATATCCCCCTCCTCTTCCTCCACTTGCCTCTCAAACAGTGGGCTATACCAGAGTTCTCTGAGTCCTTATCTCTTTTCACCTTATGGGAAGGTCATCCTTGGTAATGCCATTTGCTACCAGAAATGCAACTCCCACCTATGTGCTGGTCTTCCCCTTTCTCATGAATTCCACACCTTCCTACTAGACCTCTAACTTGGATGTTTCATAAATATCTCTAACTGCAAATATCCACAGTTAAATTAAATGTCTTTCTCTCCAAATGTGAGTGTTCCCTCCTACAGTACTTTAAATTTCTGTCAAAAACATCTTCATCCACCCAATCATCTAAGTTGGGAAATCTTGGAGAAATTGATCCGTGCCTGCCTCTCTCTTCCTCACCAATCCAGTCAGCCACCGAGTCCTCTCCACACTACTTCTCAAAGGTCTCTTACCTTCCTTTCTCCTGCCCTGTCCTCATTCTTACTGCCATTCCTTTAGTTTACATCCCTATCTTCTGTACAGATTCGTTTCTCTGGTTTCCCTCTCTTCCCTTAATCTGATTTTCTCCATATGCCATCAGAGTTATGTTTGGAAAAACAATCTAACACGGCATTCCCTGTCTCAAGAGATTCATTGGCTTCCATGTGACAGGACACAGACAAGGATGCTCAGAATTCTCTGTCCTGCTAACCCTGCACCGTGTATTGCAGTGACAGTACTTTTTTTCTTCTCTATTCCTTTCTTTTCTTTCTTTCTAGTGCATGACCATTCCCTGCAATTTGCAATTTGTCTTTGTGCATTCCACTCTACGTTCTTTTGTGCCTGGACTTCCCTCCTTCTCTTCTTCACTCTTAGAACAAATCTTAAAACATCCTTCAAAACCCAGCTCCAATTTCACTTCTATGATAGTGTCTCTAACCCATCTGAGTGAAATTAATTACTCTCTCCCTTTTGCTTCTCTATATTTTTTTCATACAGCCATTATAGCACACGTTACATTCTGCCAGAGTTAATTTTTGAGAGGTCTGATTCTCCAGCTAGATTGCTGGCTTCTTGAAGGCAACAGCTGCATCTTTTTCATCTCTGAAGCCCATATGTTCAACATAGTACTGGGCATGTAATAGCCTCTCAGAAATGTTTGCTGAATTAAACTTAATTTAAATGATATATAATGAGGAAAATAATATTTCATATACAGAACTGACAAAACGCACTTTACAGACAACTGTCTAGAGTCACATCTATTCCAAAAATGAGATGCTTCAACAACCACAGTGCAAAAGGAAATAATTAGGTTTGTCATACACACAATCTTATGTTCTATACTTCCAAAATGACTTCAAAAGAGAGAGTTTTGCACAGAACCGTTTGTATTGAGCAGGATGTTGCTTTCCCTCCAGTGAGCGTGGTAGAAAAAAAAATTAAGCCTCCAGAGTATAATTTGTTCTTACAGAGGAATATAGCTCAGAATCCCTGCAGCAACTGTTAGGTGGGCTACAGACACGTTGACATAATCTATAACCTGTAAGGCTTGCTTGTCCCCAGGGATGTCATTCCTGATATGTAGTTGTAGAGTGTTGCTTAGAAATCTGTAATGGAGACTGGCTTAGAGGTTTGCATGGAATAACTCACTGAGCGACTAATGATCTCCAAAGCCCAGATGCTTGTCACATCTGCCTTTTCTTGGGACTGCGGGCTATGATACTTACAAGTTTTCAGCCTCAATGAAAGAATTCTAGCCAGGCAGGTGAGAGGCTTTGAAATGTGACTATATTTTAAACAATGTCTTTCTTTTTTTCTACGTTAAAATTTTTATTGGAGTATAGTTGATTTACAATGTTGTGTTAGTTTTAGGTGTACAGCCAAGTGAATCATTTGTACATATACATATATTCACCCTTTTTTAGATTCTTTTCTCATATAGGCCATTACAGAGTACTGAGTAGAGTTCCCTGTGTTGTACAGTAGGTCCTTATTAGTTATCTATTTTATATATAGTAGTGTGTATATGTCAGTCCCAATCCCCCAATTTATCCCACAAAAATGTCTTTCTAATAATAACCATCAAAGCATTAAAAATGAGATAATGCATGCATAAAATCATACATAAATGCTACGCAAATTATTTATTATAAAATTTCTATTTATAATTCTGACTTGTGTTTCAGCTTGATTGTTGTAGTAAAGTTTGTATATTTATTCTTCTATTATCTCAGCCACTACCGTGTCCTACATTTTTTGCTTCACATCTGTATCTAGGCTTTTGGTCTAGCAAGAGTAGCCAGATCTCTTAATCCCTAGCTGAGGGCTCTCTGCAAAGACCCAGTGCTTTTTGATTTCATTGTCATCTCAGATATGACCAATTATATCACATTAATCTTTACCAAATCCTGGTCAGAGGGAAGGAAGAACAAAGCACTTCCTTTCAAGGTCATGGATAGATAATGCAGAAAATCCAGGAATAGAACTCAGATATCTGGGCGCCCAATCTAGTGCTTTCACATACATTTTGAACAATGAAATAAGAAGGATAAAGACATATGTCAAGGCCAATGGGAGATGAGACGTCAAAGGGGTGTGTGCAAAGGGAATCAAATGAGAGCTGAAAATAGAAAGAGTTGATGAGGAAAGCAATAAAAGCCAGCCGCTCGCAGGAGGCCTTAGCTTTGCAGGGCAATCTCACTGGTCAATCCACCAGTGGTGCTTGAATGCTGGTAAAAGATGATTAAAGGAAGGAAGTTTCAGTTGTGCAAAGAATTCAACTGGAAGACATAATAGATTTTAAATCCTAAGGTGAATTTGAAATCAGCCCTTTTTTTTTTTTTCAAGCACAGAGGGAATCTGATTGAGCAAACATCTTAGCTTGTAGCCCAGCCAGGAGTTCACAAGACCCTGAGAAAACCTTCCGCCTGCCTCTCCCCAGGCCTCTGAGGGTCCCACGGGTTCCACAGCTGACAGCAGAGGCTGCTGGAATATGAAGAGAGGTGCCAAGGCTGTCAGCATCGGCCCAGTTAGGGAGACTTGTGTTCATTCACTGTCTCAGCTTAAGCGGCCTTTGTGGGCAACGGAGATTCGCAGTGCGAATTTCAATAGGATCTTTAAATCTCTCAGAGATTTTTCTCCTTTCTAAGGAATTTCCCACTGCCACTTGTAGACTGACAGCTTCACAGGTAGCTCACTAAGATAGCAGTTCCTTTCTTATTCCCTACTGTACCTAGGGGTTTGTGTCCTAAAGGTTTAGGTTTATATGTATATTTTTACATTTTATTTTGATGGATCTTTTTTCTAACTGGCATCAGCCTTAAATTGAAATGAAGCAGACCCTGATACTATACAGAAATATTGTTTTTATAGGCTTCTCAAAGTAGGATGTATATAAAAAAAAAAAAAAAGACATAAGTTTCTGGGGCTTGTGTTGCCACAGTAACCCATTTAGACCCAAGGTAAAGAATGGGGATGGGGAGTGACTATGAGATCACCTAGACACGCTTCCCTCAACCATAAAACCTCAGACGGAATTAGATTCCCGCTGCTTTTGTGGTTTTAAGATGTAGAACAAGGAGAAGATAGGTGGATGGGCAGATTTGTGGGTCACCCTTTTACTGTACAAGGCAGAGGTGAATTACAAATAGGCACAAAAGTGCTCCAGTGTATTTCACAGAATTATCAAACATTAGAGTTTGGAACACACGAGGCTGAAAGAAGTTAAGTGTCTAAGTCATCAAGTGAGGGTACCTCTGGGACAGGGGATAAACTATCTCGCCTCTCCACCAAATAAGACAGTTGTGTTCCAAACCCAAAAGGAGCACTTCCTCTTTACAGCAGCTACCATTTCCTTGAAGAGATACTGACCCAGTGGAATGGCGACGCCATTTAGAATGAAAAACTCAACAGCAGTAAATGAATATAATGATACTCAGGCATAATAAACTCTCTCTGAAGAAGGAAGTAGAAACTGGAAGTGAAATTATTTGCTTACTTTTTTCTTTCACTTGTATAGATATGCCCTATGCAATAGGAAAGGAGCAAAGTTCCACATTATTCCTTTTCATTCTCCTTGATGTAGCTAACTCTGGGCGCTGAAGCTGATAAAAATGTGTCTCAGGTCATTGTATCTGTACAGTCACTGTGAAGAAATCCCTTTGTATCGCCCACCAAGCTGGAAGCCATCCCCCAACCCCTAATCTGCAACAGGGATGTTCTGATTCTCTTTAATGCCATCACCTGCTTACAGCCCTTGATGGGGTTCTATGCTTGAACTGCACATCTAGTCTATTACTGTGGAAATATACTGCGAGCCCCAAACGAGAGCCACATGCATAATTTAAAATTTCCTAGTAACCACACTAAACAGAGGTAAAAACAAGTAAATTAATTTTCATAAACCAATTTTATTTAACCCAATGCCTGTATTATTTCAATGCAACTTGACCTGAAGTTTTTATTTAGTATCGCTTCTACATAGACCACAGAAGTGAAGAAAATGGCTCCAAAACAAACAAACAAACACTGTTAAAATGTCTTTTGGCACCAAGGACCTAGAAAGGAAGGCAGAACCCCCAAATGGGCTTTTCTAGACTTTTTCCATTAACATATAAACGGGTGTGGATTTATCAGACTAGCTAGTTATATGGAGGTGTTGAAATGTGAGGCAGAAATAAAAGTGGGATATAACCAATGCAAATATATATTTATATGTATAATCAATGGAAAAATATTAATGAGGTAGTTTAAATCTTTCATACTAAGTCCTAGAAATCTGGTGTGCATTTTTTACAGTGGCAGCGCATCTCATTTTAAACTAGTCACATTTCAAGTGCTTAGTAACCACACGTGTCAAGTGCCTACCATATTGGGCAGCAGAGATGCAGAAAGTGAGAACAAGTCTGTGGTGTTGACAGGAAGAGAAAAGAAGGATGAACTTTGCTCCCTCCCTAAGAGTTCCTCACCCTACCCTAAACTTGTCTTCTCTCGGCTTTACACATAGATGACCTACTTCAAATCACAACAGAAGATAATATACCATGTCATTAGCAGTTCCTATTCATCCAATTTTGTTTCTCTAAACATAAATACATGCAATACAAAACTAAACTTTAAATCTAGAATACGATACACACACATATACACACACAGCTTCTTTTCTTCAAACCTAGATTATTTACTTGTTTGCTGTTTTGCTTGCATAATCAGTTAATTACCTTAGTTTCTACTCTACATCTTCTCTGGAACAAGGTGAGGTGTAAATAAATAATAACTTTATTTTTGTATCTCATTTTCTCCCTACACTCACAGCATTAACATAAAAAGTCTATCCACCCAGTGAAATATTTCATCAGAATGTGGACACCCTGTTTTATCAGAGGAAATTTTTTAGCCAAACTACCTTATGACCTTTCGTTGTTGAGTCACATATTAATAATATGAGAAGTTATAAGCAGAAAATTTGAATCAGTGGATAAAGAATGCCTAAAGCATCAGACTCGGGCTCAGTCTCACTACCGCAGGACTAAGTGTGAGGGAGGCAGTTTGTCTTCTGTGCTAATGCTTTTTTTTTTTTTTCAGTGCCCATTTCCCATCTTTATTTCCGCCTCATGTTTCAACACCTCCATATAACTAGCTAATCTGATAAATCCACTCCCTGTTTATGTGTTAATGGAAAAAGTCGAGAAAAGCCCATTTTGGGGCTCTCTCTTTCTTTCTAGGTCCTCAGTGCCAAAAGATACGTTAACAGTGTTTGTTGCGGAGCCATCTTCTTCAATTCTGTGGTCTATGGAGAAGTGATGCTAAATGAAAACTTCCGGTCAAGAAGAGGGAAAAGGTGTCATAAATGGTAGCATCGGGGCCAGTCTTGTGTGAACAGTGTGTATGTCTGTGCGTGTGTCTGGTGTGGTTGTTTCACCAAATCTCCGTGAGAATGTCAAACGTGACTAGTTTTATTTTATGTAGGATGTTCACAAACTCTGAATCATTACATTTAACTCAGTTGCTGAGACGATTAATTTATTTGCTTCATATGTCTTTAACCCATAAATAAAAAAGGGAATATTTTGCAATAAGGCATGAATAGCCCCCAATTTGTAAAATAATTCTTATAAATACCATCACAGAAGTTGTTTACTTGGAATGTGGCTCTAGAGTTTCCCAAAGAAGTAATTTTATAAGAACATAATTGGTAATAATTACTATTCATTGAGTTCCAACATATGCACAACATGTTATCTCTTTTGTCATAACAATACTGAAGGAAATTATCTTCATGTCATGGATGAGAAAAGTTAACATTAAATAACTTACTCAAGGCTGCAGGACCAAAAACTGACAGGATCAGCATTTGAGAGGAAGCCTCCCAGGGCCTCAGATCTACGTTTTGTCCACCAAACCAGGGTGTTTTTTGGGGTTGCAGTTCTACCCCCAGAACATGAGTTAACCCCCTCATGTCACATCATCAAGTTACAATGTTGATGGATGCATAACCTCTAAAGCCAACTGTGTCATGTTTATTCTATATCAAACTCATTCTCAGTTCTAGTTTAAGAGACAGAAACAGATCTACCTTTGGTACAATCCTGGCCGCACTTAAGAGAATGAGGGGGACGGAAGAAAGCAAATGTGGAATTCCAGTAGAATAAAAAATGAGAAGAACGTCCTCAACTGTGATGCGAGGGGACCAGGCCACTGGAATGGCAGCTTTATGAACTAAGGGACTGTTCTGATTAAAGAGATCTTTGTAGGCAAATTGGCAATTAATGAATCAGAAACTGTTATATTTCCTACTGTAAAAGTGTACCAGATGACTTGCCACAAGCTTGAACTCACTATACTTGTTCATTCTGATCACTTCTCTGATTCAATAAAAACTGTAATTCAACTCTACAAAGTGTTAGCTATTCAGCCTAATTTGCTTCCATCATAGAATCCTTTTCCTTAGGCCTGGGAAGGACTAGGAACTCTCTAGTACAATAGCTATCAAACTGGCATGAGTAAAACCCAGGAAAGAGGTAACTAAACCACCGTGTCTCCGTTTCCTCACTTGTAAAATATGTATAATAGAAGATATCCATAGGTATTGAGAAGTCAAGTAATTAACATAAAGTACTTGGAATAGTGCCAGGCACATAGAACGTTTGCTGTCATCACTACCAACATTATTGTTATTATTTTACAATGGAAAACTAAGAGCTACCATCACTACCAACATTATTGTTATTATTTTACAATGGAAAACTAAGAGCCAGAGTAGAATGCAGATCACCTAACTCAAAGTCTAGTGCTCTTTTCATGGTACCAGTTGACCCCCAAACTGAAGTTAATGTGTTTCTTATTTTCTTAGCTTGTTTCTATCTACTCAATCACATGTACTTAACAGGATCTTTAAACCAAAATTGCTGTGAGACAGATTATTGAACTAATTTAAGAAATTTAAACTAGCATACTCTATATCTCATAATATTTTAGGATCTTTTCATCCAACAGAGTAATCAAGACCTGCATCACTCAATAGAAACTATCATCCAGGACAGAAACCAATACTTTCTGTCTTTCCACCCACCTGCTTCCTCAAGCTATAAAAATTACAAATGGGGAATCTAGTCCACTGAACTCCTACAAACAATCATTTATTTATCCACTAAAAGCAGAATATGGCAGGGGGAATTTGGGAGGAGTGAAATGAGGGTTGTCAGACTAACAGTGGCAAATGGGATGCAATTGTTCGCCAAAAGCTTGGAGCCAAGGGGTCTTCCCTTTTCCCCTCCCCTTAATCCCCACTGCTTCCACCCAGCCTGCACACAGAGAAGTTGGTTAACAGAGGAAAGCCCTATGAATAAGCCATGACAGCCGTACACTCACAAACTGATGTCATTTCCCTAAATACTGTTTGTAAAATGGTAATTATCTGCCGAGCAATGACAGCTGGCACTTAGCATAGAGACACAGAGAGACAGAAAAAGAGAGAATGAGAATAAAGGTTCTCTGCATAATTTACCAAAGGGCTAAAAGAGAGAAGGAAACATAATCAGAAAATAAAATGATTACCAGTGTGTGATGGGGTAAAAATTGCTCTGGGCACTTTTTCCTCAGAGAACACAAGATTGAATTGGAAGAATGAAGCTAGAGCTTCATTATACACACTGGAAAGGAGGAGGTTGTATTAAATAAGGCCGTGTTAGAAAGGAGAAATACCCACAGGGTCCTGCCTGTGACAAAATAGCATGCAAACCTTGTGGACACCCAGCCTGCCAAACAGGGAGTCCACCACGACTGAATAATACACCCAAGATTATTGCCCCCAGTTCATTTGGGTCTGAGAAATAAGGTAGTAGCCTCTTGCCCCCTTCCCTGTTGCTTATTGTGATAGTTTCTGTGTCAACTTGGCTAGGCTATAGTACTCAGTTATTCAATCAAACAGTATTCTAGGTGTTGCTGGGAAGGCATTTTGTAGATGTGATCAATATCTACAATCATTCCGGCTTTATACAGAGGAGATTATCCTGGATAATCTAGGTGGGTCTGACCCATGCAGTTGAAGGCCTTAAGAACAGAACTGAGGTTTCCCTGAGGAAGAAGAAATTCCCTATGGACTACAGTATCAGCTCCTGAACAAGAGTTTTCAAACTGCCCTTCCCAATTGCCTGCCCTATGGATTTTAGACTTGCCCAGACAGCTCTCATCATCGCATTATAATTCCTTGCAATTAATCAATCTTTCTCTTTCTCTCTCTTCCCTCTCTCATTCTCTCTTCTGTCTCTGTCTTACACACACACACACACACACACAGACACACACCTTACTGGTTCCGGTTTCTCTGGTGGAACTCTGACTGATACACTTACCAAGTACACATGCAGTGATTTGCTTAGCTAAGTGGACATGTTAACAGGTTGAACTGTGTCCCCCCAAAATTCGTATATTGAAGTTCTAACACACAAAACCTCAGAATGTGATCTCATTTGGAAATAGGGTCATTACAGACATAATTAGTTAAGATGAGGTCACTGGGGTGGGCCCTAATCTGACTGTTGTCTTACAAAAAGGGGAAGTTTGGACACAGTCCTCCACATAGGGAGAAGACCATGTGAAGATGAAAGGAGAGATCAGTGATGCTTTGGCTTTTACAAGCCAAGGAATGCCAAAGACTGCCAGCAAACCTCCAGAAGGTGGGTGAGAGGCATGGGACAGCTTCTCCCTCAGAGCCCTCAGAAGGAAGCAACCCTGCTGACACCTTGATCTTGGACTTTTAGCCTCTAGAATCTGTGAGACAATAAATTAGTATTGTTTAAGCCACTCATTTTGTTGTACTTTCTTAGAGCAGCCCTAGAAAACTAATACAAGGCATTACCAGGAAAGCTAAGGCAATTGAACTGGGGAAAGTTAAGAAAAGGACAAAGTTGATTCTAAGAATTTCAGAAAGTTTCATTTCCTTAATGTCTTTGAAATACAAACTAATCCCTTTTTATACTTAACTATTTTACTGCCAGTATCTACTCAGGACGAGACTTGGCTAATGAAACTAATAGTTACAGAGATGCACAAGTGTTCCAGAAATTTCTGAAGGTAGTCCTTCTGTTCATTCCTTGATTCTACTCTCCTTTTGGATACCAGATCCTATGGAACCATCCATGACCACTCATCCCTTTGTGTGTGACCTCGTGGAGTATAGCTCTACTATCATTCTCTTGTAGGAAAGCTACCTATAACCACACGGTGCCCTTTCCCCTTTTCTAGCAAGGAAGTTAATAGAGATTCTATAAAAGGAAAGCAATAATTATGTCCAAGGGTTCCACAAATAGGTTACAATATGGCAGAACTAGAACCCAAGTCTTTTGACACTCCATTCAGTGACCCAAGTCTTTGACACTCCATTCAGTGACCTTTCCAAGGCATTATTTCTATCCATTTACTGGGTAGGCAGTTCTAATAACTCCTCTCAAATTATCATAACATATCAGGAACATTTACAATAAGACTTTCTTATCTTATGTGCATTTTCCCCAATGCCCAGGAATGTGGCTTTGGATAAGTCACTCATCTTTTTTTTTTTCTTTTTTTGCAGTACACGGGCCTCTCATTGTTGTGGCCTCTCCCGTTGCGGAGCACAGGCTCCGGATGCGCAGGCTTAGCGACCATGGCTCACGGGCCCAGCCGCTCCGCGGCATGTGAAATCTTCCCGGACCAGGGCATGAACCCGTGTCCCCTGCATCAGCAGGCGGACTTTCAACCACTGCGCCACCAGGGAAGCCCTCACTCATCTTTTTTAGATATGTTTCCTCATCTATAAAATAAAGGAAAAATACACTGGATAATCTACTTCTGACATTCCATAATAATAGAGTCAGCATCAGCATAGTGGAAAGACCTCGATTTGAGTCCAGCTATTGTCAATTTCTATGTAAGTAACAGTGGCCAAGTTATTAGGTTTAGTGAACTTTGTTTCTTCATTTGTAAAATGGGCATTGGGATAATATCTCTTTCATTGGACCATTATAAGGATGAAATGAGATAACATATGTGGGAACATGTTATAAACTCTAAAGTGCTTTAAAGAAGGTAAAAGTAAAGAAGGTAACATTCTATAATCTTACAACCTCCTCTCCCATCCAACATTGTAGAGGGTAAGTGTTGCAGAATGCCCTGTCGGGTTTCACCAGACTTGTTCAGAAAGTCATATTTTATCTGAAAGCACTAGTTCAACATGTTTTTACAAGCTTCAGAGTCTGATCTAGCATAAAAATTAAGTATATCAAGAGCACTTTTTCAGGACCTAGTAATTAATGGATAAATTTGGGTATCACCATTATGTGATCCAAAGCACTTATCACACTATTGTCATTACTTGCTTATCTGGTTCCTTATCTACACTGTCAGCACTTATGACAACAAGGACTACCTTTTGCTCAGCCCTATACCCTAGCATCCATCTGTCTTTTGAATGAATGAATATCTGAATAAATACTACAGTCTTGTTCAGTTGCATCTTGACAATAATAACTTCAAATTAAAAGTTTAAGGTCAAAAAAAAAAAAAGGTTGGCTTAAGGTATCATTTAAATGTGGTAAGTATAATACACATTTTAAACAAGTCCTCTAAAAACAGTTGACTATTACAAGTGAAATTTCTTAAGCCCATGGACGTTTACTTACTACCAGTCTATTAACTCACATAATTCCCTCATGTCTAACAGAACCCATGGATTATAAAGTAATTTACAAACATCAACTTTCTGGACTGTGAAGGCTTTTGAAATTATAAGGAAGCAACAGTTGTGCCAAACTTGTGTGGTGTAAAGATGTCACAGTTTGAAGTACAGATTTCAAAATGTAAATGGGGTCATCAGAATAAGATTACAGATTTCACGAGCTCTGAGAAACATAGCTTATTTAACAGTGACTCAATGACTTCACAGCCAAAGTGAGCTAAAACACTTCAGATTCTGAACAAATATGCTCATTAAATTTATAGAGCAGGATTTCAAAATGTCCAGCATGTTTTCGAAGGGGTGACAGAACACGCTATTTCATAGTTTTTCTTAATTAATTAATTTATTTATTTTTGGCTGCGTTGGGTCTTTGTTGCTGCGCACAGGCTTTCTCTAGTTGCAGCGAGCAGGGGACTACTCTTTGTTGTGGTGTGCGGTCTTCTCATCGCCGTGGCTTCCCTTGTTGCGGAGCATGGGCTCTAGGCATGTGGGCTCAGTAGCTGTGCCTCATGGGCTCTAGAGCGCAGGCTCGGTAGTTGTGGCGCATGGGCTTAGTGGCTCTGTGGCATGTAGGATCTTCCCGGACCAGGGCTCGAACCCGTGTCCCCTGCACTGGCAGGTGGATTCTTAACCACTGCACCACAACACGCTATTTTAAAGAATGCTTAGAGTAGTCCAGTTTTTCTAAAATTTAGTCATCTTTTTTCACAATTTTTGCCATATTTGCATACCATCTGCACTATTACTTAAATAATATTTTTTAAAATACATACTTTTTACTTTAACTATATTTATTTTAATTGGAAAATTATATTATTATTATACATGGAAGATAAATATCACATGTTATAAACAAACATGAAAATACTGCAAAAACAAAATAATGATATTCTCATCTGCTTAGATTCTGTTGAAAGATCTGCGCCTAAGGCCTGTGCTGCATCTGTTGCTGTTTTATTTTTTTAAAGGAGAAGTTACCAAGTGTTTATAAAGACCTTAAAGCCTTATTAGCCTTATTAAACCAAGACTCCTCTTTGTATAATCAAACAGTTGGAGAGAGATGGAAAGAGAATAACTCTCTTCCACCATGTGATCTGGGGCTATTGAGACAGTACTCTACCGTCTCATATTATTTTACATACCACTTTAGGAAAAAACTAAAGTAACACACTGCAATGGACTGAGTGTTTATGTCCCCTCAACACTCAGATAATGGAACCTAATCCCCAATATGATGGTACTAAGAGGTTGGGCCTTCGGGAGATGATTAGGTCATGGGGGTGGAGACCTCACAAATGAGATTAGTGTCCTTATAAAAAAAAGACCAGACTTCCCTGGTGGTGCAGTGGTTGAGAGCCCGCCTGCCGATGCAGGGGACATGGGTTCGTGCCCCAGTCCGGCAAGATCCCACATGCCACTGAGCGGCTAGGCCCGTGAGCCATGGTCGCTGAGCCTGCGCGTCCAGAGCCTGTGCTCCGCAACGGGAGAGGCCACAGCAGTGAAAGGCCTGCGTACCACAAAAAAGACCACAGAGAGCTTCCTCACCCCTTCTGCCACGTGAGGACACGGAAAGGAAATGGACATCTATGAACCAGGAAGTGAGCCCACATCAGATGGTGAATCTGGCAGCACTTTGATCTTGGACTTCCAGTCTCCAGGACTGTGAGAAATACATGCTTGTTTCTTAAGCCACCGAGTCTATGGTACTTTTGTTAGAGCAGCCCAAATGGACTAAGATACTGTTTGGAATTTTTATATATTCAAGTATATGTGTACTTAAAATATTTACTCATTATATTGAATGTACAGGATGTAAGCTGGATAGACAGGCAGATTTTTCATACCTACAAACAAAAGCAGGATAATGACTAGTAAAGAAGCGTTTAGAAGAAGAAAGTCACATCAGAGCAGAAAAATGTTGGAAGCCATCTGTTTTAAATGTGGGCAAACTAAGGCCTAAAATTGTTGTGTCTTACTGATGACCACAGAGCTCAGAAGTGACTCAAGCACAGTGAGAACCCAACTGGTTCTCAATGCTGGTCCAGTTGACTACACCAAGATGATCCTGTTTTATCCACTTATGATGGAAACAATTTCATGTGATTTTATACCTTGATTACCTATGTGAGAGGAGGAAAATTCTTAAAACAGAGGCCCTATGGAGGAAACAAAAATTAAAACAAATGTGTAAAATCTAAAAACACTGCATTGTAATTAGGGTCTTAGTAATAGCTTACTTACTCGATGCCAGCTGATTATCCTAGATAAAAAATATAGGTCCCAAATTATTTTTTAAAGATTCTCCTGATCCTCCTAGTGAATGGCTGATTACTTGGACACAAGTAAGTCATAACGTTTAGCCATTTTTTGCAGGATATCTTTTTTTTTTTTTTAGCTGTACGCGGGCCTCTCACTGTTGTGGCCTCTCCCGCTGCGGAGCACAGGCTCCGGACGCGCAGGCTCAGCGGCCATGGCTCACGGGCCCAGCTGCTCCGTGGCATGAGGGATCCTCCCGGACCGGGGCACGAACCCATGTCCCCTGTATCGGCAGGCGGACTCCCAACCACTGCGCCACCAGGGAAGCCCACAGGATATCTTTTTTAAAGTATTATGTGTCATCTGACTTATTGTACTAATATATTTCCCAAGTTTTTTTTTTTTAATGTATGTCAACACTTTATTAGATTTCTTCACCAGATACATACTTCTGATGGGATATTTTTCCTCATTTGAATTGCTTTATTCTGCCACTGTTTAGCTTCCATGTTTTTATTTTTTAAAAGTAGTTTTATATTTTGTTTTTCCAGCTGCTCCTCTTCCCATCCTCTTTCCTATTCATTCTTCTTCTTCTTTAGTACCACCAGAGAGCATCGCTTTAAGGATGTTTACCAGGGTTTTTCATTTCCTTCTCAATCTCTTGTGTATTTTTGGAAGGAGACGTGAAAAGTCCTGGCATTCTGACTGGGACGTCACTGCTGGTCTATCTATGTAATAGACACCAGCCAGCACTGTGATTTCCACTGCCTCCTGTACTGAGGCAGGAACTGAGGACTTTTATGGTCACTTATAGTTAAAGGGAGTTGTAACTGTAAAGCGTTTTGCTAATACAGAGTACTACAGAAACATCTCTGAGAGTAATGATTACTGACAGTGGTGACTGTCCATGATTATCTCTTTATCTCCTGGATATTTCTCATGCAAGTTATACTTTAGCTGACACTTCCTCCCCCCACCCATCCCAAGTCCAGTGGATCTAAAGAATAAAGAGAATAAGTCTATTTCTAGTAGTTCTAACTAAACAAATGATGATTTTCTATGTCCAATTAGTTGATTTATAGAGCATCATACCTTAATAAACCGGCTCTGTTTTTCTATTTTTTATTTTAAATTTGAATAAGGCAGGCTTATTATATGACTACAAATGCATTTGTGTTCTCTCCTGTGGGAGCACAATTTATGCTCTCATCCTAAAAATCACAGTTCTAGTTCAGCTGCAAACTGTGATGTATGAAAAGAGTATATAATATCAAATATCATGTCCCTTAGCCAAGTTACCAATCAAACTCTTATAACAGCATAGTTTATAACAATGATAGAAATGTTAAATACAAGGCACTAGATTATCTTTATGCCAGAGGAGAGACAGTGGTTAAAGTACGGAAAAAACATTCTAATTTAACCTCATTCACTATGTTGCTATGTGAATTGAGAGAATTACTTAGAAACTCTGTTCCTCTACATCTATATTCTTCAATGTCAGAGAATACTTACTAACTCAAGGCATCTATGTGCACATGTGCCTGTATATATGTTTAATTAATATGTGGAAAATATATATAACTAATACAAGTTAATATTTGTATCACTACTGTTTGGGGTGAAAATGACCACTAACTATACAATGTTCTGAATTACACGTTGTATTTTTCATCAAAAGCTTACTGAACTCTAGGGTTAAAAAACTGCACAATTATCTGTAGAGAATGGCTAGAATTTAGGATTCCAACAAGCTCTTATCATGTTTAAACAAAAACACTGATTTAATATTCCATGTTTTGATGTCAGAAGTGAATTGCAGAATGGAATCACGGTTTTATATAAGTAATGGTATACTTTGATCACAAAATAATATTTACTCTCTCATATTAAACAAGGAGTAGGACATCACAGGGGATCAATAAAATAATTATTATCATTTATAATGAAATAAAAACCATAAATTAAATAGATACACTCCTTCAGGCTAGGGGAATTTAGGCTGGACCTAAAACTATACTAAAAATATAAAACTTCCAGTAAAACCCACAATTATATTCTATAGAACAAATATAAAATTTCATACTTTGGAAAATCATTGTAAATATATTATTCAGATATTTACTAAAGCGCTAATTAAATTTCTGCTACATGCATAAATTTAGAGCTCACATAAGCCATATATGGCAGTTTACTTAACAAATATTAGTTATTTGCATTTTAGTTCTCAGGTGCTGTTTTAGAAAGCTATGCCTATATTCACTACTCCCATACCATATCACCTCTTAGGTCAAGACTTACTGAGCATCTCTGGTCTTGCTCTTTTGTTTGTTTATGTTACAGTTTTCTAATCAGAGTGCATAACGTAAGAATTATTTATGGATGAACTGAGAGAAAGGGAAAAAAGGGCTCAGTTCACGAGGTTGAGTTTTAGGGATTCATTTAGTCATCTAGACATATATTTTGTAAGTTCCTACTAATAACCAGATATTGTGCAAGGCACTCAGCTTTCAGTGTTGCTACTGAAAGACAGAGACCTTGTTCTTAAAGAGTTTACAGTCCAGTGGAAGAGACAGATGATAAACAGGTAATCCAATCAATAAATATTGAACTTCATCATTGAAAGGTACAATGAAGGTGAAATTTTTGTGCTGTGTTAATAAAAAGGACACAGCCGGGCTTCCCTGGTGGTGCAGTGGTTGAGAGTCTGCTTGCCCATGCAGGGGACACGGGTTCGTGCCTCGGTCCGGGAAGATCCCACATGCAGCGGAGCGGCTAGGCCCGTGAGCCATGGCCGCTGAGCCTGCGCGTCCGGAGCCTGTGCTCCGCAACGGGAGAGGCCACAACAGTGAGAGGCCCGCGTACAGCAAAAAAAAAAAAAAAAAAAAAGGACACACCCAATGAGAGAGGTAAAAAAAGGATACTTTGAGAGAGTAATTTTAATCTGAATCTTAAATGATTATGAAGCAGACAGTATGCAAAGGCCACAAGAGAGCATTCCAGAAAAAAATAAGAAGCACATGTTAGACCCTAAGATGGGAAGGTCATGGTATGTCTGAAGGACTAAAGGTCAGGCAACGTGTGTGGCCCTTTGGCAGCAAATGGGGGAGCAGTTTTGAAAATGTTCGGATATAAAAGATCCAAATGATGAGGGATTTAGGCTATGGTCAAGAATTTGAACTTTTTAGAGAGGACTGGGAAGCTCTTAAAGGGTTTTAAACAGAAGAATGGGTTAATAACTCTGGATGTTTTACAAAAGGACTGACGACAGTTCAGTGAGGTGGAAGCAGAGTAACCAGCAAACTGTCCAGGTTATGGTAAATAGTCAAGGCAGGAACTGATCCATTCTCCATCTGGCTTTCAGTTCTTTCCCTTTCTATCCAACCCTATTCTGCACCTTTAAAGATCCTTCTCCTTCTCTGAAGACTTAGCCTAAAGGATCCTCTGGAATGTATTCAACTTGTAAGGTGTTTGAATCTACCCTTTGGGATAAGTAGGACTGTCGCCATGCTGTTAGCAGAGCATTCAGGGTCAGGGGACCATTCTTAGGGGTCATGGTGAGAAGAGGGAGTGTCCTTTGTAAACAACATGGGAAACTGAAAGCTACTGAGGCTGCCAGCCAACATCTGCTGGGAAACAAAATCTGAGTACAAGAAAGACAAAGGCCAAACACCAATCTTAAGAGATCAGAGGTGTTGGTAATTAAATCTTATAAAAGCTACAATCAGAAATATGCATTTCCCACTGCTTCTGCGTGCTGTGCCCACTGAAGGAGCTGGGTGGAATATGGAAGTGAAGACCTTTATATGAATGTGTATAAACACCAGGACAGAAAAAATAAACAAGGGATACGAGAATGCCCTCTAAACCCTGTGTCTAAGCTTCCTATGTAGCCTCTGTATGCGTTACTATCCCTTCCTGTTGGTCATTTTTCAATGACCTGCTCTCTGGAGAGTTCTAGGTTTTAACTATTTCAAATATGGCCTATTAAACTGACAACAAAACTCCTGTTCAACCAAAAATCAAGCAAACTAAGACTGAAAAGGAAGAGTAATGTCAGATTACAGAGAGCCCGGAATGCAGCTACAATGAGACTGAAATCTACACGGGAGACTGAGGGCCACTACTGACTTTGTGCAGGGAAGTGACCCTTAAAATATTTTTAAAGAAAGACAAGCAGAAGAACAGTTGTTTATTAAATACCTACTTTATGCCAGGAACTCTAGATAGTCTCATCTACCCTTACAAGTACAGATACTATTTTCTGTTTACAATAAAAGCAACTGAATCTCAATTTGTTATGTGTAAGTTCACATAGTACACTGTGGTGCTTATTTGATTCTACATTAATCATAATTATAAATAAGGCTAACACAAAAGGACTGACTGTCTTGCCTTTGGAAGCCTATTTTCTGCCCCTAATGAGTACTCTACTTACCCTAGTTTACTGAACGTGCCCATCAGGAAGTCATAAATATACAGGAAGCCTTGTTCTAAAGTTTTTGACTCAAAAAACTTGCTCCAATCATTTAGTACCATTAAAGATTTTATCAGAATCTGAATCTAATAAAGAGTACGAAGAAGAAAAATCAAAAGATGGTAGATTATTGCCAGAAAAAATAAACATTTCTACTACCTAAGTTAAGACCACACATTCTACAAAGTAAAATATTTAAATAATAAAGAATTCCCGGACTTTAGGAATTGCTGGGGAAGATGGCGGAAGAGTAAGACGCGGAGATCACCTTCCTCCCCACAGGTACACCAGAAATACATCTACACGTGGAACAACTCCTACAGAACACCTACTGAACGCTGGCAGAAGACCTCAGACCTCCCAAAAGGCAAGACCCCCCCCCCCCCCGCAAGTACCTGGGTAGGGCAAAAGAAAAAAGAATAAAGAGACAAAAGGATAGGGACGGGACCTGCACCAGTGGGAGGGAGCTGTGAAGGAGGAAAGTTTCCATACACTAGGAAGCCCCTTCGCGGGCGGAGACTGCGGGGGGCGGAGGGGGAAAGCTTCGGAGCCGCGGAGGACAGCACAGCAACAGGGGTGCGGAGAGCAAAGCGGAGAGATTCCCGCACAGAGGATCAGGGCCGACCGGCACTCACCCGACCGAGAGGCTTGTCTGCTCACCCGCCGGGGCGGGCGGGGCCTGGAGTTGAGGCTCGGGCTTGGGTCGGAGCACCGCGAGAGGACTGGGGTTGGCGGCGTGAACACAGCCTGCAGGGAGTTAGTGCGCCACGGCTAGCCGGGAGGGAGTCCGGGGAAAAGTCTGGACCTGCCGAAGAGGCAAGAGACTTTTTCTTCCCTTTTTGTTTCCTGGTGCGCGAGGAGAGGGGATTAAGAGCGCTGCTTAAAGGAGCTCCAGAGACAGGCGTGAGCCGCAGCTAAAAGCGCGGACCCCAGAGACGGGCATGAGACGCTAAGGCTGCTGCTGCCGCCACCAAGAAGCCTGTGTGCCAGCACAGGTCACTCTCCACACTTCCCCTTCCGGGGAGCCTGTGCAGCCCGCCACTGCCAGGGTCCCGGGATCCAGGGACAACTCCCCCGGAAGAACGCACAGCGCGCCTCAGGCTGGTGCAACATCACGCCGGCCTCTGCCGCTGCAGGCCCGCCCCGCACTCCGTGCCCCTCCCTCCCCGCGGCCTGAGTGAGCCAGAGCCCCCGAATCAGCAGCTCCTTTAACCCTGTCCTGTCAGAGCGAAGAACAGACGCCCTCCGGCGACCTACACGCAGAGGCGGGGCCAAATCCAAAGCTGAGCCCCTGGGAGCTGTGAGAACAAAGAAGAGAAAGGGAAATCTCTCCCAGCAGCCTCAGAAGCAGCGGATTAAAGCTCCACAATCAACTTGATGCACCCTGCATCTGTGGAATACATGAAGAGAAAACGAATCATCCCAAATTAAGGAGGTGGACTCTGAGAGGAAGATTTATTATTTTTTCCCCTTTTCCTCTTTTTGTGAGTATGTATGTGTATGCTTCTGTGTGAGATTTTGTCTGTAGAGCTTTGGTTCCACCATTTGTCCTAGGGTTCTATCCGTCCGTTTTTTGTTTTTGTTTTTCTTAAAATTTTTCTTTTTTTCTCTTAAAAATTATTTTTCAATTTTAATAACTTTATTATATTTTATCTTACTTTATTTTATTTCACTTTATCTTCTTTCTTTTTTTCTGTCCCCCCTCCCTTCCTTCCTCCCTCTCTCCCTTCCTTCCTCCCTCCCTCCCTCTCTCCCTCCCTCCCTTCTTTTTTTCCTTCTTTCTTTTTCTTTCTTTCCTTCTTTCTTTCTTTCTTCTACTAATTCTTTCTTTCTACTTTATCTCCCTTTTATTCTGAGACAAGTGGATGAAAGGCTCTTGGTGCTGCAGCCAGGAGTCAGTGCTGTGCCTCTGAGGTGGGAGAGCCAACTTCAGGACACTAGTCCACAAGAGACCTCCCAGCTCCACATAATATCAACAGCGAAAATCTCCCAGAGATCTCCATCTCAACACCAGCACCCAGTTTCACTCAACGACCAGCAAGCTACAGTGCCAGACATCCTATGCCAAACAACTAGCAAGACAGGAACACAACCCCACCCATTAGCAGAAAGGCTGCCTAAAATCATAATAAGTCCACAGACAGCCCAAAACACACACCAGATGTGGACCTGCCCACCAGAAAGACAAGATCCAGCCTCATCCACCAGAACACAGGCACTAGTCCCCTCCACCAGGAAGCCTACACAACCCACTGAACCAACCTTAGCCACTGGGGACAGACACCAAAAAACAACGGGAACTACGAACCAGCAGCCTGCAAAAAGGAGACCCCAAACACAGTAAGATAAGCAAAATGAGAAGAAAGAAAAACACACAGCAGATGAAAGAGCCAGATAAAAACCCACCAGACCTAACAAATGAAGAGGAAATAGGCAGTCTACCTGAAAAAGAATTCAGAATAATGAGAGTAAAGATGATCCAGAATCTGGGAAATAGAATAGACAAAATGCAAGAAACATTTAACAAGGACCTAGAAGAACTAAAGATGAAACAAACAACCATGAACAACACAATAAATGAAATTAAAAATACTCGAGATGGGATCAATAGCAGAATAACTGAGGCAGAAGAATGGATAAGTCACCTGGAAGATAAAATAGTGGAAATAACTACTGCAGAGCAGAATAAAGAAAAAAGAATGAAAAGAACTGAGGACAGACTCAGAGACTTCTGGGACAACATTAAACACACCAACATTCGAATTATAGGGGTTCCAGAAGAAGAAGAGAAAAAGAAAGGGACTGAGAAAATATTTGAAGAGATTATAGTTGAAAACTTCCCTAATATGGGAAAGGAAATAGTTAATCAAGTCCAGGAAGCACAGAGAGTCCCATCCAGGATAAATCCAAGGAGAAATATGCCAAGACACTATTAGTCAAACTGTCAAAAATTAAATACAAAGAAAGCATATTAAAAGCAGCAAGGGAAAAACAACAAATAACACACAAGGGAATCCCCATAAGGTTAACAGCTGATCTTTCAGTAGAAACTCTGCAAGCCAGAAGGGACTGGCAGGACATATTTAAAGTGATGAAGGAGAAAAACCTGCACCCAAGATTACTCTACCCAGCAAGGATCTCATTCAGATTTGATCGAGAAATTAAAATCTTTACAGACAATCAAAAGCTGAGAGAGTTCAGCACCACCAAACCAGCTTTACAACAAATGTTAAAGGAACTTCTCTAGGCAAGAAACACAAGAAATGGAAAAGACCTACAATAACAAACCCAAAACAATTAAGGAAATGGTAATAGGAACATATATGTCAATAACAACCTTAAATGTAACTGGATTAAATGCTCCCACCAAAAGACACAGATTGGCTGAATGGATAAAAAAACAAGACCCATATATTTGCTGTCTACAAGAGACCACTCCAGACCTAGAGACACATACAGACTGAAAGTAAGGGGATGGAAAAAGATATTTCATGCAAATGGACACCAAAAGAAAGCTGGAGGAGCAGTACTCATATCACACAAAATAGACTTTAAAATAAAGACTATTAGAAGAGACAAAGGACACCACATAATGATCAAGGGATTGATCCAAGAAGAAGATATAACAATTGTAAATATTTATGCACCCAACATAGGAGCACCTCAATACATAAGGCAAATACTAACAGCCATAAAAGGGGAAATCGACAGTAACACATTCATGGTAGGGGACTTTAACACCCAACTTTCACCAATGGCCCGATCATCCAAAATGAAAATAAATAAGGAAACACAAGCTCTAAATGATACATTAAACAAGATGGACTTAATTGATATTTATAGGACATTCCATCCAAAAACAACAGAATACACATTCTTCTCAAGTGCTCATGGAACATTCTCCAGGATAGATCATATCTTGGGTCACAAATCAAGCCTTGGTAAATTTAAGAAAATTGAAATTGTATCAAGTATCTTTTCTGACCACAACGCTGAGACTAGATGTCAATTACAGGAAAAGATCTGTAAAAAATACAAACACATGGAGGCTAAACAATACTTAATACCGGAGTGATCACTGAAGAAATCAAAGAGGAAACAAAAAAATACCTAGAAACATGACAATGGAGACACAACAACCCAAAATCTATGGGATGCAGCAATAGCAGTTCTAAGAGGGAAGTTTATAGCAATACAATCCTACCTTAAGAAACAGGAAACATCTTGAATAAACAACTAACCTTGCACCTAAAGCAATTAGAGAAAGAAGAACAAAAAAACCCCAAAGTTAGCAGAAGGAAAGAAATCATAAAGATCAGATCAGAAATAAATGAAAAAGAAATGAAGGAAACGATAGCAAAGATCAATAAAACTAAAAGCTGGTTCTTTGAGAAGATAAACAAAATTGATAAACCATTCACCAGACTCATCAAGAAAAAAAGGGAGAAGACTCAAATCGATAGAATTAGAAATGAAAAAGGAGAAGTAACAACTGACACTGCAGAAATACAAAAGATCATGAGAGATTACTACAAGCAACTCTATGCAAATAAAATGTACAAGCATGAAGAAATAGACAAATTCTTAGAAATGTACAACCTGCCAAGACTGAATCAGGAAGAAATAGAAAATTTGAACAGACCAATCACAGGCACTGAAATTGAAACTGTGATTAAAAATCTTCCAACAAACAAAAGCCCAGGACATGGTGGCTTCACAGGCGAATTCTTTCAAACATTTAGAGAAGAGCTAACACCTATCCTTCTCAAACTCTTCCAGAATATAGCAGAGGGAGGAACACTCCCAAACACATTCTACGAGGCCACCATCACCCTGATACCAAAAGCAGACAAGGATGTCACAAAGAAAGAAAACTACATAGATGCAAAAATCCTCAACAAAATACTCGCAAACAGAATCCAACAGCACATTAAACGGATCATACATCACGATCAAGTGGGGTGTATTCCAGGAATGCAAGGATTCTTCAATATACGCAAATCAATCAATGTAATACACCATATTAACAAACGGAAGGAGAAAAGCTATATGATCATCTCAATAGATACAGAGAAAGCTTTCGACAAAATTCAACACCCATTTATGATAAAAAACCCTGCAGAAAGTAGGCATAGAGGGAACGTTCTCACCATAGTAAAGGCCATATATGACAAACCCACAGCCAACATCGTCCTCAATGGTGAAAAACTGAAAGCATTTCCACTAAGATCAGGAACAAGACAAGGTTGCCCACTCTCACCACTCTTATTCAACATAGTTTTGGAAGTTTTAGCCACAGCAATCAGAGAAGAAAAAGAAATAAAAAGGAATCCAAACTGGAAAGAAGTAAAGCTGTCACTGTTTGCAGATGACATGATACTATACATAGAGAATCCTAAAGATGCTACCAGAAAACTGCTAGAGCTAATCAATGAATATGGTAAAGTAGCAGGATACAAAATTAATGCACAGAAATCTCTGGCATTCCTATACACTAATGATGAAAAATCTGAAAGTGAAATCAAGAAAACACTCCCATTTACCATTGCAACAAAAAGAATAAAATATCTAGGAATAAACCTACCTAAGGAGACAAAAGACATGTATGCAGAAAATTATAAGACACTGATGAAAGAAATTAAAGATGATACAAATAGATGGAGAGATATACCATGTTCTTGGATTGGAAGAATCAACATTGTGAAAATGAGTCTACTACCCAAAGCAATCTACAGATTCAATGCAATCCCTATCAAGCTACCACTGGCATTTTTTACAGAACTAGAACAAAAAATTTCACAATTTGTATGGAAACACAAAAGGCCCCGAATAGCCAAAGCAATATTGAGAACGAAAAACGGAGCTGGAGGAATCAGGCTCCCTGACTTCAGACTATACTACAAAGCTACAGTAATCAAGACAGTATGGTACTGGCACAAAAAGAGAAAGATAGATCAATGGAACAGGATAGAAAGCCCAGAGATAAACCCACGCACATATGGTCACCTTATCTTTGATAAAGGAGGCAGGAATGTACAGTGGAGAAAGGACAGCCTCTTCAATAAGTGGTCCTGGGAAAACTGGACAGGTACATGTAAAAGTATGAGGTTAGATCACTCTCTAATACCATACACAAAAATAAGATCAAAATGGATTAAATACCTAAATGTAAGGCCAGAAATTATCAAACTCTTAGAGGAAAACATAGGCAGAACACTCTATGACGTAAATCACAGCAAGATCCTTTTTTGACCCACCTCCTAGGGAAATGGAAATAAAAACAAAAATAAACAAACGGGACCTAATGAAACTTCAAAGCTTTTGCACAGCAAAGGAAACCATAAACAAGACCAAAAGCCAACCCTCAGAGTGGGAGAAAATATATGCAAATGAAGCAACTGACAAAGGATTAATCTCCAAAATTTATCAGCAGCTCATGCAGCTCAATAACAAGAAAACAAACAACCCAATCCAAAAATGAACAGAAGACCTAAATAGACATTTCTCCAAAGAAGATATACAGTTTGCCAACAAACACATTAAAGAATGCTCAACATCATTAATCATTAGAGAAATGCAAATCAAAACTACAATGAGATATCATCTCACACCAGTCAGAAAGGCCATCATCAAAAAATCTAGAAACAATAAATGCTGGAGAGGGTGTGGAGAAAAGGGAACCCTCTTGCACTGTTGGTGGGAATGTAAATTGATACAGCCACTGTGGAGAACAGTATGGAGGTTCCTTAAAAAACTACAAATAGAACTACCATATGACCCAGCAATCCCACTACTGGGCATATACCCTAAGAAAACCATAATTCAAAAAGAGTCATGTACCAAAATGTTCATTGCAGCTCTATTTACAGTAGCCTGGAGATGGAAACAACCTAAATATCCATCATCGGATGAATGGATAAAGAAGATGTGGCACATATATACAATGGAATATTACTCAGGCATAAAAAGAAATGAAATTGAGCTATTTCTTATGAGGTGGATAGACCTAGAGTCTGTCATACAGAGTGAAGTAAGTCAGGAAGAGAAAGACAAACACTGTATGCTAACACATATATATGGAATTTAAGAAAAAAAAAGTCATGAAGAACCTAGGGGTAAGACAGGAATAAAGACACAGACCTACTAGAGAATGGACTTGAGGATATGGGGAGGGGGAAGGGTAGGCTGTGACAAAAGGAGAGAGAGGCATGGACATATGTACACTACCAAATGTAAGGTAGATAGCTAGTGGGAAGCAGCCGCATAGCACAGGGAGATCAGCTCGGTGCTTTGTGACTGCCTGGAGGGGTGGGATAGGGAGGGTGCGAGGGAGGGAGATGCAAGAGGGAAGAGACATGGGGACATATGTGTATGTATAACTGATTCACTTTGTTATAAATCAGAAACTAACACAGCATTGTAAAGCAATTATGCTCCAATAAAGATGTAAAAAAAAAAAAAGAATTCCCTTTTAGGGCTTCCCTGGTGGTGCAGTGGTTAAGAGTCCGCCTGCCAATGCAGGGGACACCAGTGTAAGCCCTGGTCCGGGAAGATCCCACATGCTGCAGAGCAGCTAAGCCCATGTACCGCAGCTACTGAGCCTTCGCTCTAGAGCTCATGAGCCACAACTGCTGAGCCCCTGTGCCACAACTACTGAAGCCCACATGCCTAGAGCCCGTGCTCCACAGAAGGAGAAGCCACCGCAATGAGAGGCCCCCACTCGTCTCAGCTAGAGAGGGCCCAGGCACAGCAACAGAGACCCAATGCAACCAAATATAAATAATAAATAAATTTTAAAAAAGAATCCCCTTTTAAAAGCAGAAGGATTATGACTATATCTATACTTATATCAGCAGGGCATGAACTCTGAGGCATATTTGTAGAGCTTTGATTAGTAGAACAGAGTTGGGGGATAAGCTGAGTCATCTCTTTTCCACTCTTTCAAAACTACAAAAGGATAATTCCAAGTTTGATGCTTTGAAATTATTTAATAAGCAAGTTTTCTTAATTACTACAGGTACCTTGATTCCCTGTGAAAATGTTCTATACTCACAAATGTGTCCTTAATATTTAAACTAAGTTTTTATCTACTGCAGCCCAAGCTCGACTTACTCAATTCTGAATGACTGGTGGGAATAATTGATCCCTTCTCTCATTTAGAATATGTCTGTCCTATGTGTTCCAGTAGTTACCCTGCTTCCCTGTTATCTTTCTTCCAGTCTGAACATGCCCATTCCCTTAACGTTTCCTATAGATCTCATTTTCCAAAGCTTTTACCATTTTCGTTGCTCTCTTCTGAACTCATTCAAATTTATCTATGATTCCCTTTCAACTGAGGGATACATACTGAGCACAGTTATCCATTTGAGACCTAAAGAGTGCTGGTAGGGCTAAATAATTACCTCTCAGTTCATCCATGCTCTCCCTACCAATAGACCCCAAAGCAGTGTCTAGGGTTTTATACAACACTATCATATTGTTGATGTATACTCAATCTATCATTCATTAGAACTTACATCTCCATCCCCATGGGACAGTAGTTTGTGCAGTTTACATTTGCTTTTATTGAATCTTTGTTTATTGATTTCAGCCCCACGTCCTATTTATCGATGGTTGTTTGCAATACTAACCTCCAGTTGGCCTCCAACAGCACACAATCACCATGTTCTTGCCCATGTTCTTAACTGCGTAAGTGATTAGCACACTTTCTGCTCTATCTCACCAAATCTCTGAGTGCACAGTTGACTCTGTGTGTGTGTGTGTGTGTGTGTGTTTGAATGGCAATTTATGCTAGGATTTAAAATTTTTGCTTCTTACTTCTTACCTTGCTAACCTCAAAAGCTCTGATTTATCGAGTGTCAATTATATTGCCAAGACTGTATGCTGTCATATTAGTCCTCATAGCAATACTCTTGAGATCTGAGTAGCCCAATTTCACAAAAAGAAAATAAAAAAGACTCTGAGGGCCATAGATGTCCAGTAACTTTCTCAGTGTATAACTAAGAAGGAGCCCAGCTGGAACTTGAACTGGTGTGTTTGATCTTACAACCAAGCATTTTCCAGCACACCAGTAAATAGTACAGCTTAATTCACACACACAAGTTTATTTTACCAACAAGTACCTCACTGGTTCTGCTATTACTAGACAGGATTTTTTAAAACCATGGCAGTATCTTTACTCTAGGAAGTCTTCTTTTAGAGGGATGATGCTGGTGCTATGAATGATGAGGCCATTGTTCCTGGGGACAGAGATGATGCCAGCAACAAAATTACTGCTTACTATGAACGCCCTGGTATCTGAAAGACTACTGAATAGAGTTGATCATAGGTTGTTCTCCCACCCCTTTTTCTAAATTAAAAAAGCATCCCAACTAAAGCAATATGATAATTAACTTGACTTCTATTTGTTTCCTTATTTCAAAGTAATTGAATCCAAACACTATCCATCCAAATCACTCGCGTAAGTCAATGGCTGCTAAATGAGGTTCTAAGGCTCTGTTGGGTATTTTAAAAGTTCCTAAGGGATGCTCTACATTTTAGCATATGGAATTCAGAAAGCACAATGCCTGTTTAGTTAAGGCTGTATGAGCTGACTGTGTGACTTGCCCACATCAGCAACTCAGCCCCTATCTTGTCAAACCCAGAGTGTGCACATATGCTCATTTAACTGGTGAACGCAGAATCCAACTGCTTCAGGGAATGGGTACCAAGGCCTGTTTTACAAAATGCTCTTGTTCATAAAGTTAATACGAATATGTCTATTTCTTAGAAAAGAAGATGTGAATCAAATTGTAAGGGACAAGAACAAATGATGGAAGATAATAGACTTTTGTTAATATTGGGAAATTTAGAACATTTAAAATAATTAGCAAGAATAAATGAACTTACTGTCCTAGGACAGTTGCCTAGCAATGGGATTTCTTTACCATTTGCATATACTTCATGCTTCCCTTGAATGCATCACTGGATGTGTCAAAGGTTTGGTTTTCAACAGGAAGATGAGAACATTATCTACTAAATACAGCTACTTTCTAATGGACCAATTTAGAAAATACTGAGTTCTGAGTTGTGATTTTGTTAAAAATATGCATCAGTTTGGTGGAAAATAAAGACCCTTCTGAGTTCAACGTGACTGCCAAGGCACTTGATAAGTAGGAGGAGGCCAAAGAGTGAAATCCTACACCATGCACAAGCTGGGTGGCTTTTGTGCACAGTATGAGAAGAGGGCTGCTCTGCTGGGCTCGTGCCACGTCTCCTCAGGGCCTAAATACAGGCTATGGGCAGATGCATCCTTTGTGTCTATTCCCCAAAGTCCTGAGAGTAGTGTAAATGTGAAAGGTTAGTATTGAAAAGGACACAATAGAAGGGAAAATAAAAGAATCATTTTCCTTGTATTTATTTTCTAAACACCTCTACCACTGATTCCTTTCTTACTACATGAAGCTTGTTCTCATCAGTAATAAGTAAAATTTTTTAAAACTCAAAACAGGTATTATTACCTCCCTAGTAATGACTATTTTAATTTATATTCAACATATTAAAATAGGTTCACAATAGGTAGACTATTTTTTTCTGGGATTGAAAATAGTTCTTCACTTACAAACATTTGACAGCACTGAGATTTGACTTTAATTTTATTTTTCTGTTTGTGTTAACTTTTCCTTGGTTTTATCCTTCCTCTTTACCCTTCTTTTAACACAGATGCTCTCAGATTAGTTTGCCAGGGTTTTTGTTTGTTTGATTTCCTTATTTTCCTTTTCAGTAATGTGTACAAGAAAGTATATTTAGGGTCCAAAGTTGCTACAAATGTCTTCTCAATTCTTATAAAAGGATTATTAGTTATTAAGAAACCATACAAAATCCACAATGTATAATGGATCTATTCTGATGCAATGAACACAATGTTTTACAATCTCAATAATTGTTTTTAATTGAAATATTTAATAACTTGTTATTAATAAATTATTGTTAATAGAAAAGATAGGGTCAGACTTGTCCACATTTAAGCTTCACTTAGTTATATTTGAGAGTTCTCTCCTCTCCTTTTTTTCAATATTAAAAAAAATGTGGTTAAAACATATGCAGGCTTCAAAAATGAAATATTTGTTTCAAATGAAAAAAACTAAGACATAATTAATTAGGCATTATATTCCCTATATACCAAATGCACATACAAATTGTAGACACAGGAAAACAAGAAATTTAGTTGTCAGTATTGCAGAAATGCCTAATATAAACAACATTCTAAGGACTACGAAGATGCAGGAGCCACAAAGTTGAAAACACCAGGAAAAATACAAAGCAAACAGACAAAAAAACTAAACACCTCAGCTACTTCATTTTGAGTCTTACATGGAAAACCAAGCCAACCATAACAAAAAAAAAAAAACCTTAAAATTTAAAATCCTAATTAAATGATAAAAATACACTCTTTGGGATTTTCAGCAATAAGCTTATTCCTCTTTTAATTCTCTTCAATGGCAAATTGGTATTACTACTTTATTTGGTTTTCACTTAGATTTTCAAGCGTGTTAAGAATTGGAAAGTATTTTCTTTCTCCTAACTTAGAAGACAAAAAATTAAATGGCCAATTTTATTCTGTTGACAAGAACAATCTACTTCATGGTTTTATAAATGTCTTGGAGGCAAAGAAAATTGTATAATTTTCTTATCAGAGCCAATGCTAATACTTTATTATTAACATTATTTTTAATTTGAATACAAGTAGAAGGCATCCCAGAAAAGGGAGTATGATGAAATATTCAGAAGGAAATTCTAGCCTCATATTAAGCAGAAAATCACTGTTCCCTTCCTGTATTTTTAATTTTGAGCTAAAGAGTCAATAGGGCATTTGCTAGCTCATACTCAGCTCTTTTGTTGTCCATTTAAATTAAACATTTTTTTTCTCTTTGGATATTGTTTTTATTATTAACTGTCAGTATGTTGATGAAATGTGTTTCATTGTTAACCACCTACTCTCAGAAATGTTGAAACATTTTCATTATTAGGTCATTTATTTTTAGTGATACAAACTTGTTCTAATTTTGTAGCCAACTGCACACCTCACCCGTTAGCATGTCTAACTGATTATATCAAATCATGCTATGTAAGAAAATTAATACACATTCCATTAATAGAAGTGGATATTTAAAGATAGTAAATATTCAGCCCTGACCATCTTATACCTCCAAAAGTTTTAGTAGGTACAAAAAAATCAGGCCTTTTTTGGTTTTTGTTTTTAAAGAAGGGAATGCCAAAACATAACAGATGAACTAGGATACAAGTATGGCATCAAAATGACATTTAGCAAAACAAAAGTCTAATTTAATTGGGGATATTCATTATTGTAAGATCTTTAAATAAAAGATAATTGTTATGTATACAGTATTATGGAAGCATCTGTTAGAAACTGGGTTCAATCTAAACAGATTTTATTACATCCATTTCTGATAGGTGAATTAGCAGGGGCCAACTGTCATAAATTACCTTGGCTATTATGATACTGCTATGAATAATTAGTTATTGACAGATATTCTTTAAAATGAAAGTTTATACTAGCTCAATTAATTCCCACCATGGTGAATATATGTTTAATTTTTAAATATTAAAAAATAAAGGAGGGCTTCCATGGTGGCGCAGTGGTTGAGGGTCCGCCTGCCGATGCAGGGGACACGGGTTCGTGCCCCGGTCCAGGAAGATCCCATGTGCCGTGGAGCGGCTAGGCCCATGAGCCATGGCTGCTGAGCCTGCGCGTCCGGAGCCTGTGCTCCGCAACGGGAGAGGTCACAACAGTGAGAAGCCCGTGTACCACAAAAAAAAAAAAAAAAAAAAAAAAAAGGAAACCTTGATGCACACAGAAAAAAACCTGAGTTCTCAGGAATCTGAATCATTTATTTGTTTTACTCCTGAGAATATTTTATTTCTGGGGCCACAAGACAAATGAAGTTTGTCCTTAATATTTACTTAACTGCTACCTAACTGATTTTCCTTTAGACTATAACTCTTTGAGGACAGAGGCTTACTTTCTTTTGAGTTACTTTCTTAAATCTCCTTCCTTGAAAACATTAAAATAATGTTAAATACTGTTGAATGTAGCAAACATCTGGACTCATACCATTTTCCATTTACAATGGAAGGTTAGGTTTGCCAAGTAAATAACACGAATGTATGCTTAAAGAGCAAAAAAAAAAAAAAAAAAAAAAAAATGACAGTTGACACCTATTTCTGCATATCCCAGCTGTGTTTCTGTGGACCAAAACACATGCAGCTGTCTTCCCAAATCACCAAGCGTGTCCAGGTATGTAGATAAAAACTTCTTTTTTTGTTCTTATAAAAAGTACTTGTAATTCCTAAGAAAAGATGCAATGCACTCTGGCCTGACAATGTGGTTCACTGGTATTGGTAGTTTATGGTTAGTTTGTACTCAGTATAGTAACTTCATGTTGGATCTCAGCATTGGATATTCTTCTTATCTAGAAATTGTTCGGTAAAAATGCCCAACTATATATCTTTAGTTGTCAGCAAAATAAATGGAAAAGAATAGCAGAGCATGGAAACACCCCAGTAAATACACTTATGTATGTTTCCAAAAATAATCAAAACCAAACAGGAAAACCTGAATTTTCAGACTTTCAAAATAGGAATTTGCTTCCTTGTCAGGTCTAGTGATAAAGAAGTCCTGTTGCTTTGTGGGTGTTTTGCTGCTGCTTGGGCCTGTATTTGATAGCAGGCACATTACACCTCTATAATCATTTCTCATATCCACCCATGCCTTTTCATGAAATAAACCACAAAATTTGGGCACTTTTCTCAAGACAATAATGGTAGCTGAGTTTTCCACAAAGTCAGAACATTTTTAGTTCTTCTGGTAAAAAGCACAACTGACATTAGGCTTACTCTGAAATAAGCGTTCTACCAGCAGAAGAAACAGCTGTCTTGTGCATGCAAAACAGAATTCTGTCTACCTTCCTCAGAACATACATGTGGCTACTTTAAAGATGATGAGTCAATGGAACTGTGAGCTCTTCAGGGCAAAGATCTTATTCATTCAACTGGCATAAATATTGGCACAGAGAGGGCATTCTAATCTTTAGAAATCAAGAAAGTAAAGAAATCAGGTCCATTAGTAAATGTTTCCTCTTTGTACAACAGTATTATATAAAGTATCTCATCAGACTTTAGGTGTTTGAGGTCTTGGAGACATCCTTGATCCTTCCCTCCCCCTCATTCTCTATACCTCATTCAGTACCAAGTCATAGGTAACCCTTGAATCAAGCAACTTCTTTCTGTATAATCTGCCAACACTTCAGTCCAAGCTAGTGTCATCTTTGCCTATAATAGTATTCTACTTGGTCTCCTTTTATTCACTCCGGCCCCCTCTAATTCCTTTTGTGCACCAAATCAGAGACATATTTTCAATCACAAATGAAATGATTACTCCATCCTATCACCACACCCTTAAACCAGTCAGTGGCTTCCCCATTACTCTTTTGATAAAGATTGAAAACTTTGAAGCTCATGTCATACACACGGGCTGTCTGTCTGGTGCAGAATGCACCACACTGTCCAGGGTGTTTCCCCTGCTTAGAATGTGCCCCACACCTCCTTCTCCTAGTCACGTCCTGCTCTGTAGGATTTTAGCAGATCACGCCTTTCCTGACCCCGTCAGTTACATATTTTGCTAGCAATTCTTACATTACCACATTCCTCTCCCTCAAAGCACTTAACTCCATTTGAAATAATGAATTCACTAGTGTGATTATTTGATTAATGTCTGTTTTCCTCTCAGGCTGTAATTTTCATGATGGAAGAGAGTGTGGCTCATTTTGCTCGCCTCTATGTACTTGGGACATAAAAGAAGTCTGGCACGTAACACTAGCTCTTAAATAATATATGTTGGATGAATGAATAAATGAAGGAATGAGCATCTGGATCCCTTTTATAGAAATGAGGATGAGCAATGAGCAGACTACACACAGATTCTCGCCTACCTTTTATGACCAGCATCAGCATTTTTAAGAGTTTTTATTTGGGGTTACCATATTTGATTAGGAGACATTAATTTTTATGAAATAAATATAATAAGGACCTTTAATAATCTAAACTGACTATACTGAAATCTGTTTGCTTGTTTGTTTTTTTTTTAACTTTCACTAAGACCTGTTCAAAATCTGTTGGGCTACCCAGATAAGCTCATTTACTATAGCCAATATCTACTGTCTTGAGAAAGATGCTGATATTTCTAAAGAGCTTTCAACAACTTACTGGTGATATAATGATTCTTGGGTTCAAATTACATTTCTAATTCCAAAATGCCTTTAAAACTATTATGTCATTTATCTAAAAGCAACTGATGAGAAGGATGGGTGTGGGTATTATTATCCCCATGTTACTGCTGGTGACTTTGCTATATTGTAAATCAACTATACTTCAATAATTTATTTTCTTAAAGTAAAACATACTTTGGAGGACAGCTTGTGATACAAGTTTTTATTTGTTTGTTTTTGTTTTTTGTTTCTCTTTCTTCCTACAGTGCAACCTGATGGGCAACTCATAAAGGCTGTTACACAACAGAACATTGGCATATGATATTGTCACCTTGATTTATAGTGCTTTGATGAAATGGAAGAACAAGGCAGTAGTAAGCAAGGACACTGTCCTTTTCGGGAGCTTAGGAAAATCAACAAAAAGCTGACCTGGTGTGAAATGAAATGAGGGCAAATTGTAGTGCTGCCTGCCAAAGTTCTCAGCAAGAGGCTCAAGGAAATTGAGGCCAGTAAAGGGCTGACATAATGAAGGGACAACAACCCTTGACTCCATGTGTTAAAATTCACTCCGTATTTTTTAAAGAATATCTTAGTAGAAATACCAGCTATGTATTCATAGTCCCTACATTTTACTAATGTGTTTTTACTTGCTGTCTTCCATCCGGTATCGTGGTTAAAAACATAAGTTCTAGTGTTATATGGTCAGGGTTCAGAACCCCTTTTCCATCTGCTTCTAGTTCTTTTTAACTTAAATTATGGTTCAGTGTCTTCATTTGTAAAAGAGGAATTTTAATTATATTTCCAAGTTCCCAGAAAAGATTCAGGTAGTATAGGGCTTGAAGCTTATGTAATTGTGAAAAGGATGTCTCTTTATGCAAAAGCATACATACAAAATGTACTATAAGTACACAGCTCAGATCCCAACCCGGCTCTTAGAAGGAGGCAGTGAAAGTGAGTACACTAAAGCTTAAGCTTCGAAAGCATCACCTTTGTATTCTTCTTTTTCAGTTAAAAAAATGAAGGTTGAATAAACTATGTAGCACATAATGAGACACATCAAACACTCCCTAAAAGCTAGTCTTCATCCGCGTTGTTATTACTTATACTATAACTCACGAAAGTGTCAAAATAAATAAATAAGATAAATAATATCCATTTATGGTTCCTCAAATTTTAATTTTGTTCTTCTGAGGCTAAGTGCTAGATAGGACTAAATAGATTAGTGAGAGTGATGCATGTTCAGAAATTAGTTCATTCATTCATTTGTTTACTGAGCAAAGTATGTCAAGCAGCTACTCTGTGCCAGGCATGGAGTGGAGAGTGAAACAGTTAAGGGAGCGCCACACAGGAAAATGCAAAACAAATTTTAAAGTGAGTAATAACAAGCATGTGTGTGTGTCACAGGATAATAAGAAGGTACTGGGACAGAGAATAATGAAGAGAGACATGAATTGGCTAGGACAGTGAAGGAAGACCTGTCTGGAGGTGGTAATCATCAAGGAGAAATTAGAATATTCTGAAGGATCCCATAAAGACAAGTTTGGAATAGTATTCCAGACAGAAGGAAAGTCATGTTTGGAGGCTCTACAGGAAAGAACATGAAACATTTTAGAAATCTAGGCTCTATAAATAGGTCAGATATTAGAAGAATGATGTGAGTGCAGTGACTAATGGTTCACAGATGCTTCAGTGAGATGAAAGGAAGAAAGGGAGGGAGGGAAGGCTGGAAAGAGAGAGAAAGAGAAAAAAAGAAAGAACTGAGAAAGAAATAGAGAGAAAGAAAGAAAGGAAAGAAAAAGAAAGAAAGAAAGAAAGAAAAAAAGAAAGAGGAAAGGAAAGAAAGGAAGGAAGAAAGAAAGGGACAAAACAAATGTTGATGGAGCCAAGCACGTAAAGCTTAGACTTGGGCTGCTGGACACAGAGCTTCCCCCAAATAATTATGAGCTTTTAGGATAGACTTGTCTTAATTGACCTTTTCTCCTGGATTATTAAAGCAAGCTTGAACAAGGAGGCCTCAACTCAGTCCCAGACCTAGAGCATCCCCAGACCTAGAGCATCCCCACCCCTGACATGCAAGTTAAAATGGACTAGATGAATCCACCTAAGGAGAACTTCTTAAGCATAAAATAGTGAGTGCTTTGAAGGAATTCAAACAAGTTGGATTATACTATCAACAATGATTTAAGGAAAGAAAAAATGTACTAAAGTCATAAAACTAAAGAATAAGTATTCCAGCCTAGAACAGTAGGTAATTGGCGAGTATCATTAAAGGTTTCTGAGAAAAGATGTGCTTAGGAAGAGATGAGAGATATAAATTGCTAGCAAGAGAGGGGAGTGGGTGTAGAAGCCACCTATATTTCAGACTTCCAGCATATTCCTTTCAGCCACTGGGCTATGTAGAATGAAGTTTTTCCAAGTAGCAGAGCAATATTCTTCACACTGTGTACCCTTTCTTACACAGGGAATTTCCTTAATCATTGTTTAAAAGGAAATTCTAAAACAATTTGATACCCATCTCATGGTCTAAACCAAAGAAAGAGATAAAGTGCCAATGAAACAGCTGAAGATTCAGGAAACAAATAAACCTTGGGGGATACAACTGAGTATCCGTCTTTTAAACTTCAGCCCATGCTTTCACACAGAGGAAAATACTTGTATTGTTCTCTGAAATAATGTCCTGTTTTAGTTACCAACTGCTATGGATTGAATTGTGTTTCCCCCCAAATTCATATGCTGAAGCCCTAACCCCTATTATGATGGAATGCAGAGATTGGGACCTTTGGGAAGTATTGAGTTTAGATGAGGTCAGGAGGGTAGGGCCTTCATGATGGGATTAGTGCCTTTATAAGAACAGACACCAGATAGCTTGATTCCTCTCTCTTTCTCTGTTCACTATGTGAGGACACAGAGAGAAGGTGACCTTCTGTAAGACAGGAGAGTTCTCCGAATCTGCCTGCACCTTGATCTTGGAGTTCCCAGCCTCCAGAACCGTGAGAAACACATGTCTGTTGTAAAAGTCACCCAGTCTATGTTGTTTTATAATAGCAGCCTGAGCTGACTAAATTGTTAGAAGTAATTCAAACTTAGCCCATGCTCACCCCAGAAAGCATTCATATTGACCTCACTCTCCATTTCAAGGAGCTCATTTCATCTGCATGTAAAGAGTAAAGTTGCTAAGTATTTTTGTGGAGGCAGCCAATTAAGGCAGGTTAAAAACAGTATAGGCCTTCCGCCCATTTTTTAGTTGGATTGTTTGTTTTTTCGCTATTGAGCTCCATGAGCTGTTTGTATATTTTGGAGATTAATCCTTTGTCCGTTGTTTCATACGCAAATATTTTCTCCCATTCCGTGGGTTGTCTTTTTGTCTTGTTTATGGTTTCTTTGCTGTGCAAATGTCACGTTTCGAGTTGTTGCCACCCCAGCTGCTGCCTGCGCCCAGCCTGTGGCCTGGTCTCCTGCCACACCACTTGTTATCGCCCCACCTGTGACGTGTGTCATCTCCACCTGCCCCCACCCTGTGTGCTACACTTCTTCCTACTGCTGAAGCTCTGCCTGTAATCTCTGTCACATTAAGGATGTCCTCAGAAGTCATGTAGAATGTGTTGGATCCAGCCCGTGACTGGGGAATGGACTCAGCGGCCAACTCTTCTTCTTCTGATTTGGCATTCAGAGTTGGTGCTCAGTTCTAGGAAGTGACAGATGAAAACACATTTGTCACATGATTTTAACTCAGGCCCAAGTGCATCTATTTTTAGACCAGCAATGTCTTCATCCTAAGTATACACTGACTGTGATGATCTCACACGACACTGTTTTCCTATGTTCTTAATAAACAGCAATTTCCCTGGGGTGGGGGGGGGGAACAGTATAGGCATATGGTACCTGAGGAAAATCTAATTCAAGAGATGTTTCTATTAATTTAAATAGGGCCACAGAGGCATGTCCATTGATCATCTGTGTCCAGGGTTACTTTGAAGATCCACTATAATATCAAGCATATGTGGATGCCATGTGGAAAATACATTTCTTTTTTGCCAACTCTTGCTTTGGATCAACTGTAGGATTCACCCAGGAGATTCTAACTGTCAACAGTAAGGTCCCTGTTCTTTTCATCATCTCTGCTTTCTTTCAGGGTTCAACATCCTTCTAAGCTGTTGAAGAATCGCAGTAAAATTGAGAAGTAGCTGGAACACTTATGAAGTCAGGAATAACATGAAAATGTTCTCAATTTCTACCACTGTCTCCAGTTAGAAGCCCAAGGCTTCCTCTGACTATCCATGCCTGCAAACTCTATAAATACATATCTTCTAGGAGAGTTCCATGCCTGCTCAGATCTATCAATCTGGCTTAAGAACTTTTTTAATAATGCAAGGGTCTGGCTCTAAGGACCAAGGCTACTATTTTGCTGGACAGAATATTCCCCTCCAATTAGACAATTTAAAGCACTATTCTGCCTGATTCCTCACTTCAAATGAGACCAGAAACGATTTCTTTTCCTAATATCTCTTATATAGTATAGGTGCTCAATAATAAACTGTATTCCTACCTATTATTATTCCTAGGGTGAGAGCGTCAGCGGAGCGAACACACATATCTCTGCATGAGCTGTTTTGACCATGAGAACATGGCCACCTAGACAAACCATTTGGTTCTCAATGAGCCGTAACATCTATGCTGGGTAAATAAACACAAAAATAGTGATTCAGAAATAAGCACTAAAAACAGTTGTGTTTGCATTACCTAAAAGCCTCATAGGCCCTGTATAATTCATTATGACCATATATGTAGTAGGTCTTATACTGAGATGAGGCTTAGTTATTTTAACTTGTTTAGTGTAGATTTTGGAAAACAAATGGCATCTTCACAAGTAACAAAAGCCTTCATGGACATTTCAGGTCCTAACTTTTTCACATATATTGTCTTGACTGCTGGACGGGTAACATTTTATGTTAAACCAGTAAGGGACAGATTTGAGTAGATATTATATATTCTCATCCTAGAAATTTTAACTTCATAAGCATTATTTTCTGAACAACTTTCCTCTTTCCTCCCCGTGGTCATCACCTACCGTTTATCTGATTTACCGTTTATCTGATTATGCCTCAAAAGCAAGCACAAACACGTGTTTATTTAGACTGCTTGAGGAGTCCAATTCCAATCTGAATACATCCATTTTACCAGATGGAATGTTATGCAGACCTCTTGTCCTCCCTCCTGTTTGTTGGTCAGAGATTTATACTGTAATCTCCCAGCACACCTGAATTAGAGATGTGAGTCCTGATGGCAACTGTCTATAGGTTGAAATTATAAAGGTCAAAACTGAGTCCAGCAAATCTTCCTCTCCTTTCATTTGAAGATTCACATTCCTTAATGCCAGAATAATATTTATGATGTTCTTGTTATTTAACAGATTCATTTTATTTATGTTAAATGTATTTCTAACAAATTCTACTGTATTTTCATTAGTTATTCAGTAAAACTTCCAAATAAGATAGTAGATAATGATTAATCTCTGATATACCAAATGTCTTATGACAAAGTCTTAAATAGTCTAATCTGTTTTTCTCCCTCTCCCTCTTCCTCTCCCTCTCCCACACACACATGCACATACACACACACACACACACACACACACACGCACACACACACCCCAGCATGTGGCCTGCTAAATAAAAAGTTATTCCTTAGCATATAGAGTACTTTTTGCTCTCAAATATTTCTCCCCTTCACACATACTTATTTCACTCATTCAGCTAAAATCAACATGCATCTTTTTTAATCCACAGTTGTATATGCTCAACTTCATATCTCTTTGAAAGATTAATTAATACAGTCATGGCTAATTATCTATACCTGTTTATATGATCAAGGCCATTTTACAAAGTGAATATCATAAAGATAATCAGTTTCTTTTTTTAGCTTCTCAGCACAGGTCAGGGTAAAGCTTTATCATCCTTCATAAATAGGAATACCGGCCATCACTGGGGAGTGAAATGACTACTGGTCCAGTATGGTGAATGTCCTTTCAGAGTTTCATTCTTAAAAATTGTTTACTATGAAAACAGACTCACAGATATAGAGAACAGACTTGTGGTTCCCACGGGGGAGGAGAGTTGGGGGAGGGATGGATTGGGAGTTTGGGTTAGCAGATGCAAACTATTACATATAGAATGGATAAACAATAAGGTCCTACTACATAGCACAGGGGACTATATTCAATATCTTGTGATAAACTATAATGGAAAAGAATATAAAAAGAATATTATATATATATATATGCACACATGTATAACTGAGTCACTTTGCTGTACAATAGAAACTAACACAAAATTGTAAATCAACTATACTTCAATTAAAAATGTATAAATAAATAAATGATTGTTTAGTAAATAGATTCAGAGAGAGTGAAAGAGGAGAGGGGTCACCCATAAGCTTAGAGAATTTCCCTCATATCAAAATACCCTGCAATAATCTGAAGCAGAAACATATTATAATGAAATAATAAAATAATAAAATCCTTGAAGAAGTTCCTCATTGAGGTGACTTCGAAGGACTAATTGAGAATGCTGCCTATGAATCTGTGTACTTGCCCGCATGTTTTAACACATAACCTCAGTCTTAAGTCAATGCTCAACTGTAGGATACACAAGATGTGTTGGGGACGTTGTCTTAAATTATGATTCCTGAAAGATCTACAGTCTACAGGTCATAGGACCCTGAAATCTGCATTTTAGTTTATATCCCAAGAAAGTTGTGAACTGCAGCTTCTCTTTTCTTCCTCCATAGATGATTAAGAGCCAGATGTTGAGAGGAACAGTTTAGGAAGACAAGGCAAAGCACGAATCCATCAATGGATGCTGTTAAAAGTTGGGGCAGAGAAATGCTCAACAACCGGTCTAACCAGTATATGTCAACCCTAATTTAAGAGGTGTCTAAACCTTTGAAAGGTCAATGTATACACTGCAGTATATCACGGGCGGCACCATCCATCATTTCCTGTCCTCCCCCTTGCCTGTCCCTTTGAGGTTTTAAGCTGAGAAGCTCAGAGGCCATGTTATCATTGGGGCTCATGCTCCCTCTCCAAATACACTTTTCATTTCCACCCTGAGTCTAATGCCTTGCTCTTTCCTACTTATATTCCTTTTCCTGCTCTCCTCAGTCTGGAAGCCTTTCATCTGCCCATTAATCATACACATTCCTAATGAACCAGACTAAGGGCATGTCCTCTTTGGATATGTCTCCAGCTAGCCATGTTCTCCCTATATAAATTCCATTTCCATGTTTTTTAAAAATTTCTTTCATTTTTATAAATGTTATTGTTAACTGTATGATATAACCCCTTTGCCCTGTATCAAAGGACACATATACTTTTATATTCCCCCAATACCGTCTATAGCAGATGCTTTATAAAAATCAAAATAAAGCAGGTTTCTTAGAGATGGCTCTTATGGACCAACCACATGGGAATTACCTTAAAAGCACGTGTAGTATGCACATCTTGGGACCCGCCCTAGGTTTGCTGGACCAGAATCTTTACTTTTAAGCTACTAGGAGATACATATGCACCCTACAGTTTGAAATCAATTGGCCTAGAAACATATTTGCCCTAAGGTGCCTACGTATGAGAATCATTTGAGATCCTTATAAAAATTACACATTCCGGAGCTCTGTCTGGCTTTCTGAAGGAAGGAGAATCCCAAGACCAGTGACCTGAGAGTCTATATCTTTCACAGGCCCTTTTCTTCCCTATCCTTGCCCCATCAGATAACTTAACAATTAGGAAAGCCAGATGAAACATTCTCTAAACTGTTAACAGTGCTTTCTTAAATGGATAAAAACACATTTCAGAGAATAATGTAATGTTGGTTTCTCAACATTTTGCTTTAATTATAATCATTTTCATTATTTTAAAAATTCATACTTTGAGAAATGTAAACTAAAGAATAATGCATTCATTTTCTAAATGATTTCCCCCTGATTGCGATAATAGCCCTGCAGGTAGCCTGGCCTAGTATAAAAACAGTGGAATCTGTAGTAGCCAAAGTCCCAACTTCGACATTCATGGACTGATGGGAATAAGAAAGTTATTTAAAATCTAGGAGAACTAGTTTCCTCTTAAAAAAAAGGTGCGGGATCACAATACCTAACTCGTAAGCTAATGTATGTAGCCAAGTTCAGGGTGAGGCATGGAGTGTTATTCATCCCTGACTCTAAAATTCCAGCAGAATAAGGAAAGCATGGAAAGTGCATGGGGTGCGGGCAAGAGCCCTTGTTGAGACCATGGTTCTTCTGTGCATTAGCAGAGAGAAGACCCCTTCTTTTTAGGAGGCCACATGAGCACTTCTGTGGGCTGGGTTCACATCACAGATCTGTGATTTCCACCCTGTATCTCAGCAGCAGTGCAGGACTTTTCACTCCTCTTAATCCTTCCTCAGTTGTACAGAACAATAGTATTCTTAAATGCTCACGTACTTTATTAAACAAAGTACTGTACTTGCAGTGGCAACTTAATAGATAGGCAAAATATTGTAGAATCTGCTCTACTTGAATTCACTGGTTATGTGCGTGTTTGCTGAAAATAAGATTTTTTAAAACAACCATAATGAGTGCTCACTGAGCAAAGAAATATAAGGACTAAGTTTAAAATCATTTAATGAAACTCACGGTTACTGTTTTTAAATATGTATTTCCATTTTTCCTAGAAATAAACATGTTTTCTTTCTTTAATTGGTATGGTTTTTATACAATGTTCTTCACCTAACGTTATATCATGCACATTTACACATTGGTTCAAATAGTCTTTAAAAATGGTTAATAATTGCTTATTATATCTTACTATAACAGTTCTATTATTTGTTTACATACTCTTCTATTACTGGACATTTAGTTTCTACTATTTTGCTTTTATACAGAGTTTTTAAATAAATATCCTTCTATGTAGATCTCTGATCCTATCTTTAATTATTTTGTTAGAACCCATTTCCAGAAGTGGGATTACAGGGTCAAAGGGAAGAAAAGTTTTTAAATCTCATGATATATATCTTTCCCAGTTGCTTTCTAGAAATGTTGCTAATTCAAACTCTATCACCTTCCATTCTACCCAAGAAGAATCCCACTGCATCCAACACCAAAGGCTTACTAAGTGTTTTCTTTTTTGCTTAAATATTTGCCCAGTGAATAAACACTAAAAGAAATTCCTTTTTAAATTGCATGTATTTGATTACTATTAAGATTGATCCTGTTTTATTTACTCATTGTTCATTTTATACTTTCTGCTTATTGTTTTTGATTCCTTTTCTAATGGAGCACTAATATTTTTCCAGTGACCTGTAATCACACTGTATGTTCTGAAAATAAAACTTTTATTTATTATATGAACTAGACAAGTTTTCCCAAGCTGAAATTTGCCTTTAAATTTTGTTTAAACACTAATCTTCATTTTGATAGATATGTTTTTCTTCTCCTGAAATGTCAGGGTGAGGAATCAGAAAAAAAAACCACCAAACAAACAACATTGAAAAGTTAATAATACAGTGTTGTACAAACATCAGAAAAGTTGAAAAAAATTATGCAGTGAACACCTACGACATAACATTCTAAAACGAATGTTTTAATTAATTTTATTTATTTTTTAACATCTATATTGGAGTATAATTGCTTTACAATGGTGTGTTAGTTTCTGCTGTACAACAAAGTGAATCAGCTGTACATAAACATATATCCCCAAATCTCCTCCCTCTTGTGTCACCCTCCCACCCTTCCTACCCCACCCCTCTACGTGGACACAAAGCACTGAGCTGATCTTCCTGTGCTATGTGGCTGCTTCCCACTAGCTATCTATTTTATATTGGGTAGTGTGTATATGTCAATGCTACTCTCTCATTTCGTCTTAGCTTACCCTTCCCCCTCCCTGTATCCTCAAGTCCATTCTCTACGTCTGTGTCTTTATTCCTGTCCTGTCCCTAGGTTGATCAGAACTATTTTTTTCCTTTAGATTCTATATATATGTGTTAGCATACGGTACTTGTTTTTCTCTTTCTGACTAACTACACTCTGTATGACAGATTCTAGGTCCATCCACCTCACTACAAATAACTCAATTTCATTTCTTTTTATGGCTGAGTAATATTCCATTGTATATATGTGCCACATTTTCTTTATACATTCATCTGTTGATGGACACTTAGGTTGCTTCCATGACCCGGCTATTGTAAATAGAGCTGTAATGAACACTGTGGTACATGACTCTTTTTGAATTATGGTTTTCTCAAGGTATATGCCCAGTAGTGGGACTGCTGAGTCGTACGGTAGTTCTATTTTTCATTTTTTAAGGAACTTCCATACTGTTCTCCAGAGTGGCTGTATCAATTTACATTCCCACTAACAGTGCAAGAGGGTTCCCTTTTCTCCACACCCTCTCCAGCATTTACTGTTTGTAGATTTTTTGATGATGGCCATTCTGACTGGTGTGAGGTGATACCTCATTGTAGCTTTGATTTTCATTTCTCTAATGATTAGTGATGTTGAGCATCCTTTCAAGTGTTTGTTGGCAATCCGTATATCTTCTTTGGAGAAATGTCTATTTAGGTCTTCTGCCCATTTTTGGATTGGGTTGTTTGTTTTTTTGAGATACTGAGCTGCATGAGCTGCTTGTAATTTTGGAGATTAATCCTTTGTCTGTTGTATCACATTGATTGATCTGCATATATTGAAGACTCCTTGCATTCTTGGAATAAACCCCACTTGATCATGGTGTATGATCCTTTTAATGTGCTGTTGGATTCTGTTTGCTAGTATTTTGTTGAGGATTTTTGCATCTATGTTCATCAGTGATATTGGTCTGTAGATTTCGTTTTTTGTGACATCTTTGTCTGGTTTTGGTATCAGGGTGATGGTGGCCTCGTAGAATGAGTTTGGGAGTGTTCCTCCCTCTGCTATATTTTGGAAGAGTTTGAGAAGGATAGGTGTTAGCTCTTCTCTAAAAGTTTAATAGAATTCGCCTGTGAATCCACCTGGTCCCGGGCTTTTGTTTCTTGGAGACTTTTAATCACAGTTTCAATTTCAGTGCTTGTGATTGGTCTGTTTTTATTTTCTATTTCTTCCTGATTCAGTCTCCTAAGATTGTGCTTTTCTAAGAATTTGTCCATTTCTTTCAGGTTGTCCAATTTGTTGGCATATAGTTGCTTGTAGTAATCTCTCATGATCCTTTGTATTTCTGCAGTGTCAGTTGTTACTTCTTCTTTTTCATTTCTAATTTTACTGATTTGAGTCTTCTCCCTTTTTTTATTGATGAGTCTCGTTAATGGTTTATCAAGTTTGTTTATCTTTTCAAAGAACCAGCTTTTAGTTTTATTGATCTTTGCTATCATTTTTCATTTCTTGTTCATTTATTTCTGATCTGATCTTTATGATTTCTTTCCTTCCGCTAACTTTGGGATTTTTTGTTCTTCTTTCTCTAACTGCTTTAGGTGTAAGGTTACGTTGTTTATTTGAGATGTTCCTTGTTTCTTGATGTAGGATTGTAGTGCTATAAACTTCCCTCTTAGAACTGCTTTTGCTACATCCCATAGGTTTTGGGTCATCGTGTTTTCATTGTCATTTATTTCTAGGTATTTTTTGATTTCCTCTTTGATTTCTTCAGTGATCTCATGTTATTTAGTAGGGTATTTTTAGCCTCCATATGTTCGTATTTTTTACAGATTTTTTCCTGTAATTGATATCTAATCTCACAGTGTTGTGGTCAGAAAAGATACTTGGTATGATTTCAATTTTCTTAAATTTACCAAGCCTTGATTTGTGACCCAAGATATGATCTATCCTGAAGAATGTTCCATGAGCCCTTGAGAAGAAAGTGTATTCCGTTGTTTTATGATGGAATGTCCTATAAATGTCAATTAAGTCCATCTTTAATGTATCATTTAAAGATTGTGTTTCCTTATTTGTTTTCATTTTGGATGATCTATTGGTGAAAGTGGGGTGTTAAAGTCCCGTACGATGTATGTGTTACTGTTGATTTACACTTTTATGGTTGTTTACATTTGCCTTATGTATTGAGGTGCTCCTAGTTGGGTGCATAAATATTTACAATTGTTATATCTTCTTCTTTGATTTATCCCTTCATCATTATGTAGTGTCCTTCTTTGTCTCTTGTAATATTCTTTATTTTAAAGTCTATTTTGTCTGATATGAGAATTGCTACTCCAGCTTTCTTTTGATTTCCATTTGCATGGAATATCTTTTTCCATCCCCTCACTTTCAGTATGTATGTGTCCTAGGTCTGAAATGGGTATGTTGTAGACAGCATATATATAGACAGGTCTTGTTTTTGTATCCATTCAGCCCGTCCATGTCTTTTGCTTGGAGTATTTAATCCATTTACATTTAACGCAATTATCGATATGTATGTTCCTATTACCATTTTCTTAATTGTTTTGGGTTTGTTATTGTAGGCCTTTTCCTTCTCTTGTGTTTCCTGCCTAGAGAAGTTCCTTTAGCATTTGTTGTAAAGCTGTTTGGTGGTGCTGAATTCTCTTAGCCTTTGCTTGTCCATAAAGGTTTTAATCTCTCCATCGAATCTGAATGAGATTCTTGCTGGGTAGAGTAATCTTGGTTGTAGGTTTTCCCTTTCATCACTTTAAGTATGTCCTGACACTGCCTTGTGGCTTGCAGAGTTTCTGCTGAAAGGTCCACTGTTAACCTTATGGGGATTCCCTTGTATGTTATTTCTTGTTTTCCCCTTGCTGCTTTTAATATTTTTTCTTTGTATTTAATTTTTGATATTTTGATTAATATGTGTCTTGGCGTATTTCTCCTTGGATTTATCCTGCATGGGACTCTCTGCAGTTCCTGGACTTGATTGACTCTTTCCTTTCCCATATTAGGGAAGTTTTCAACTATAATCTCTTCAAATATTTTCTCAGTCCCTTTCTTTTTCTCTTCTTCTTCTGTGACCCCTATAATTCGAGTGTTGTTGCATTTAATGTTGTCCGAGACGTCTCTGAGAGTTTCCTCAATTCTTTTTCTTTATTCTGCTCTGCGGTAGTTATTTCCACTATTTTATCTTCCACTTGTCTGTTCTTCTGCCTCAGTTATTCTGCTATGGATTCATTCTAGAGAATTTTTAATTTCACTTATTGTTTTGTTCATCATTGTTTGTTTGCTCTTTAGTTCTTCTAGATCCTTAGTAAACAGTTTTTGTATTTTCTTCATTCTGTTTCCAAGATTTTGGATCATCTTTACCATCATTACTCTGAATTCTTTTGCAAGTAGACTGCCTATTTCCTCTTTATTTGTTTGGTCTGGTGGGTTTTTACCTTGCTCCTTCATCTGCTGTGTATTTCTCTGTCTTCTCATTTTGCTTAACTTACTGTGTTTGGGGTCTCCTTTCTGCAGGCTGCAGGTTCATAGTTCCTGTTGTTTTTGGTGTCTGTCCCCAGTGGCTGATGTTGGTTCAGTGGGTTGTGTAGGCTTCCTGGTAGAGGGGACTGCTGCCTCTGTTCTGGTGGATGAGTCTGGACCTTGTCTTTCTGGTGGGCAGGACTGTGTCCAGTTGTGTGTTTTGGGGTTTCTGTGACTTTATTATGATTTTAGGCAGCCTCTCTGTTAATGGGTGGGTTTGTGTTCCTGTCTTGCTAGTTGTTTGGCATAGGGTGTCCAGCACTGTAGCTTGCCGGTCGTTGAGTGGAGCTGGGTCTTAGCATTGAGATGGAGATCTCTGGAAGAGCTTTCGCTGTTTGATATTATGTGGAGCTGGGAGGTCTCTGGTGGACCAATGTCCTGAACTCGGCTCTCCCACCTCAGAGGCACAGGCCTGACACCCGGATGGAGCACCAAGACCCTGTCAGCTACACGGCTTAGAAGAAAAGGGAGAAGAAAAGAAAGAAAGAGAGAAAAATAAAATAAAATTAAGTTATTAAAATAAGAAATAAAATTATTAAAAATAAATTGAAAAGTAATTAAAAAAGAGAAAGAAGGAAAGAAGAGAGCAACCAAACCAAAAAACAAATCCACCAATGATAACAAGCGCTAAAAAACTATAGAAAAACAAACAAAAAGATGGACAGACAGAACCCTGGGAAAATGGTAAAAAGCAAAGCTACACAGACAAAATCACACGAAGTCCACAGCCTCAATTTGGGATGATTCTGTGTCTCTTCAGGTCTTCCACAGATGCAGTGTACGTGAAGTTGATTGTGGAGATTTAATCCACTGCTCCTGAGGCTGCTGGGAGAGATTTCCCGTTCTCTTCTTTGTTCACAAAGCTCCTGGATTTGGATTTGGATTTGGATTTGGATTTGGTCCCGCTTCTGTGTGTAGGTCGCCTGAGGGCGTCTGTTCCCCACCCAGACAGGATGGGGTTAAAGGAGCAGCTGATTAGGGGGGCTCTGGGTCACCCAGGCTGTGGGGAGGGAGGGGTACGGATGCGGGGCGAGCCTGCAGTGGCAGAGGCCGGTGTGACGTTGCACCAGCCTGAGGCGCGCTGTGTGTTCTCCTGGGGAAGTTGTCCCTGGATCACAGGATGCTGGCAGCGGCGGGCTGCACAGGCTCCCGGGAGGGAGGTGTGGACAGTGACCTGTGCTTGCACACAGGCATTTTGGTGGCTGCAGCAGCAGCCTTAGCATCTCATGCCCGTCTCTGGGGTCCGCGCTGATAGCCACGGCTCGCGCCCATCTCTGGAGCTCATTTAGGCGGTGCTCTGAATCCCCTCTCCTCGTGCACCAGGAAACAATGGTCTCTTGCCTCTTACGCAGTCCCAGAATTTTTCCCAGACTCCCTCCCGGCTAGCTGTGGTGCACTAGCCCCCCTCAGGCTGTGTTCACGCAGCCAACCCCAGTCCTCTCCCTGGGATCCGACCGAAGCCTGAGCCTTAGCTCCCAGCCCCCACCCGCCCGGTGGGTGAGTAGACCTAATTCATTTTATAATTAAAGTTTAATGTGTTATGTTTTTATCACGTATCTATCTATTGGAAATTATTTTAACTGTTCAGAGTCAATTCTTTTTTTTATAATCCCACTTCCAGGAACTTAACCTACGGAAATACTAAAGTTTAAGCACCATAAAACCTAGGTGCTCTTTCTGTCTTGCTTTCAACTGTATCCATAGCATCTAGAACAGGGCTCATCACATTGTAAACCTCACTAGATATTTGACGGCATGGCTTTCTTCAATTGGGGGCGAGGACTTTTCCTGCTCTAGGACAATAAAAACGACATGTTAGTGTGTTTATGCCCCAAGATCATAAAATCTGTTTAGTGCAAAGCAGCATACTATATTCTAACAGCTGGTCAGATGTAACTGGCCTACTTAATCCATGTGCTAAATGGCTGAAAAGTATGCTCAAATATTAGAAACATCAAATATGTTTTATCTACAAATAAGCAAAAGCCTGTGGATAAATTGTCATAAATTCTAGAAAATGGTTTGCGTTTAATGGCAGCATCCCATAGCTGGGAGGGAATTAGAATTCAAAACATTTCTACTTCCTTCAAGAAGATGATGGGCTAATACTGAAACGCCTATGAAGACAGAAGAACAAAAGAAAATGTTGCAGGCTAAAGCACCTGACAAGAATGGGGAAAAGTGTGTCACAGATTATAGAATTTATCTCATTGAGAAGGGAATAGAAAAATGATGCATGATACTTCAAGAGAGAAACAAAAGTCTGCACGAGTCTTCTGAGTCTGGAGTGCCAGGGTGAGCAGAAATGTAGAAACAAGCTAATTACTGTCTGTCTTTCACTCTCCTAGTTAGGGACAAAAGGAGGAAAGGAGCCACACATTCTCGACATTCACTAACAACAACAACAACAACAAACTTTTATTGTCCCTCTTCTCAAGAGTCTTGGAGCAAAGCTAACTCTGCCATGTGGTTGCAGCTAGAATCACTTGCAAAGCTTCTAAAAAACAACAACAACAACAAAAAATTCTAATACTCAGAGCCTGTGCCAGACCAAGGAAATCAGAATCTCTCCAGGCTGGGGAGGGAGGGGAAGGCATTTATATAAAACACTCCCCAAGTCATCCTGATGTGCAGCGAGGAATGCAAAACACTGGATGAAAGGAAGTAGCAAAGAAGGCATGGAGGAGTCAGATTCTGTAAAGTGCTAAGTTCCTTCCAGAGTTTGCTCTTCTGTGATGACAACCAACGAAAATAGGGTAAAGATAAGAAAGCGCTTTCCAGTGATTTCAGATTTCGGCTACCTCTCACCCAAATATCAGGTGTGTGCATTGGTTTCTGTGGAAAAGGCTAGGGGAAGCCTTCATCAGGACTGTCATTTGCCATTTGTATTTAGGGTAGTGGATAGGTTATGCTAACACTGATGTAAGGAATGCCTCCTCATGAAACAAAATAAACCAAAATCAAGAATGAAAGCACCTAGCCCAGTACCTGTCACACAGGCTCTAGATAAATCTTGGCCTCTAACTTCTCTGCTTGAGACGTCCTGAGGTAAAAACAAAAAATCAAGTGCTTTCCCTAAAACAACAGATTTTAGCTTAGGAGCAGGGGGGAAAAGGGGGACATCCTTCTATAAATTGGCTTTCTAAATGTACTGTTTTCATAAGCATTTTACAAATTATCTCTACTTGATAGACAAGAAGACTTTTAATAAACAGAGCTAGGATTTCAACTAGAATTGCCTGGATCTAGTGCCTTGTGCTCTTATAATTGCGATTTTCCATATTTACTCAACTGTATCCATTTTTGACACTTAGAACATTTCTAATTTCTAACCATTATAAAATAGGTGAATAGTTTCATGTATGTATTTTCCCTGTATATTTAAACTTACTCCTTTGGAACACAGTCTTGGAAGTGGGTAGTCAGAGAGTGTGAACACGTTTATGGTATTATGGTATTTTATGTAGATTGTGAAATTGCTTACCAAAAGTGTTTTACAAATAGACAACGCCTCCAGGAATGCATGATAGACAAATTGCAAGAGAATTTATCTCCAATTTAATTATTTAGTTATTGCTTAATTTCTATTTTGTTTACTGGTGAATTGAAACATTTCTTATGTTTTTTGGATTGTTTATCTATTGGAATTTTCACTTCTAAGCTTTGATATGATTTTCTTTGTAGAGCTTTTCACAGTAGCAATAAATACTTTTGTGGCATTATGTTAAATGCTTATCTTCCCAACTAGATAGTAAGCCCCTTGAGGGCAGATGTCATATCTATCATGCTCAATGTTGATTTCTGGTGCTTAGCACTGTGCCTGGCATACAATATGTGCTAAAGCTATTCATAAATAGAAAGACATATTTACTAGCATATTTATTGGAGGAAAATGTGAAGTCTATTGTGTTTTTATGGTGTTGATTTTATTGTTGTTTTGTATGGTTTAGGGTAGTACCAAGGCTAGGCAGTGAGTGACCATCACAAAGTAATCCACTGAGAAATCATAGAACAGAAAAGGCAGTTTGAAAGGGATGGAAATGATCTAGGAAAGCTTCCTTGAAGAGATGGATTTCTTTACTGCCAAAACCTTTTCAAATGAAGGAGAGAGTTTAGTGGTACCCTTTCTGTTGGGGATTTTGCTGATAACCTTTTATAAGAGATTCTCTAGGCTGTAATGGACTTCCAATTAGCCCAATTAATGTGATGGCTTTAATTTGTAAGACAGGTAATGCTTTAGAATCTGATTTCCTTGAGATCACTTCTCTCTAGGATGTAAAACAACAATAAAGGGCAGCTAAAGCACTCCTGGAGCGGCTGAATACTGTATTTACTCATTGTATTTCCTGCCCCACAATTTTAAAGCGAAAATAAAAGGTATTTTGCCTCCACAGAACTCCCCCTGACATGCCACCTTTGTTAGGACACCAACTAAGAGCAGATCTGAAGTGATTCCTTAGAGTTTTCATAAGATCAGTCCAGTGAAGAACCCCCAATGGGTGGTCATGTGTGCCCAGGCCAAGGTCCCAAAATATCTGAGTTTGCCCTTTTCTGTGGAAATAAACAGTATTATTATTTAAAAACTCCTAAAGGAAACTATGATGTGTGTGTCTGAGGCAAACCATTCTTGTCACACCCTACTGGTTCCCATGAGCTGAGAAGCATCAGAATAAATCGTCCGCTGTCACTGCCTGTGGAAAGTCAGATAAGCTCTCTAGCAATCTGAGCTACAGAAATGGCCCTTCCTTACCATCTCAGCACCCTTTCTCAGAAACAGCACGCTTGCTGCTCTGTTCAGACTCCACTCTGATTTTTTTTTTTTCCCCAAACAATTCCCAGGGGATTCTGATGGTTTTGAATATGTAAAGGAACCAAAGATTTTCAGAAAGAACTACTGAGCCTGATAGGGGCTTCTTGATTTATGTAGCTATTGCCTGAAGTGAGAATTCCTCTTTGACAGTTAAAGGCTACTGTTACCTGCCTTCCTTCCTTCCTTCCTTCCTTTGCCTATGAGCACATATTTTGGACAAGTTCACGCAAATAAAAGGCAAGCACAATTGGGAAACACCACTAGTAATTTCAGAAATTTGGCAAAGTATTTTCTAAATCAGTTATTAATAAGTCATATATTTTTCAATGTCCCAAAGTTACTTTTTTTTTTTTTTGCGGTACGCGGGCCTCTTACTGTCGTGGCCTCTACCATTACAGAGCACAGGCTCCGGACGCGCAGGCTCAGCGGCCATGGCTCACGGTCCCAGCCCCTCCGCGGCATGTGGGATCTTCCCGGACCGGGGCACGAACCCGTGTCCCCTGCATCGGCAGGCGGACTCTCAACCACTGCGCCACCAGGGAAGCCCCCCAAAGTTACTTTTGATACCCGTGTTTATTTGGTGTTTCTAAAATAATTATTAAAAACAAATTCTAATCTTTTGACACGTTGATGTCCAATACAGTAGCTATTGGCTACATGTGGCTAATTAGCACTTGAAATGTGACTATTACAAATATAAAATAAATGTGTAAAATACATTATAAAATGTCACCTATTTATTTTTATATTTTTAGAAACGTGTCTACTAGAACATTTTAAATTACATATGTCAATTACATTATACTTATATTGAGGCCAGTCTTGGGATGGAAACAGTTAGGCTTCAGCACTGCTGGAGTTCATCACTAACAGGATAATCTCAGCATAGTCCTATGTGTTGCCTTCCCCCAGCTCTCCACAAACTCTCTGTGGAGCAACAGAACTGAGAGGACTTATGAAGATAAATATTTGCTAGTCAATTAGAGAGCCTAGACCTCCAGGGGGACAGACTAGGCTAAGGAAGCAAGCCCCTCACTTCCCACTGCTGGCACTGTCCCGTCCTAGGACTCGACCTCTCCACCACAGAAAACATTTGAGGCTCCAGAGGCAAGCTGATAGGGTCATAGTTGAGCCCCAGCTCTTCAACCCTTTGACCAGCAACATTCTTAGAAGGGGCTTTAAGTAGGAACTGGCATAGTAGTCTTAGCATTTTTAAAAGCAAAATTCTCCAATAGTTATTGATAACTGATGCAAGTATGGTTGAATATGAATTTAATGTTATTTAGAAACCTTTGCCATTGGGCAAACAAATCTTTAAACCAGGTTTTATCAAAGTGAGGTTCTGATATAGCAGAAGCAACTGTTTAGCTGCTTAAAATGCATTTTCCAGGGCCCCAACACCAATAGTGATGACTTACTAGGCCCAGGCCAGGGAAAAATAATCTCAATTTAGACATCTTTACATTTATTCCCGTTCTAAAGTATGTGATGTGAATCACCACTTGAAGCCATTGTTTTTATTTTTTTAATTACTCTACTTAAAATAAATACATTACATAATAGATATACTGCCATAGTATTATCTATATATTTAGAGATTAAGGAAATGAATATAATTTCCCGGAAGCACTGGACTCTCTACTGCTTCCTCACGAGAACCTGAACACAATTATTTCAGTCATAGTTTCTTGACCAATTTAAAAATTTACTGGTGCTATTACTTACACATCTAAAATTCTTTAATAAAAAGTACTTAGTAAATATCTTACTCTATTATGTTTCTGATTATAAATCTGAAAATATAAAATTGCATAATATTTTATGCAGTTATAAATTATTAAGATTAGAAAGATTGATTTTTTTGAGTCCCAAGAATTAGGCTGTCCCTGGAAATACATGCAGTAGGAATTTCTTAGAACTTCTTTAATTATACCATGTAAAATGCCACTCATTTTGACTGCCCATGGGTACACTGAGGAGAGAGAGATTTAAAAAAAGAACTCAGGGGTTATAATTGAAGTTAAAAGTGAGATACTTCAGACAGCAATTATGTGTCATAACAATCAAAACAAATCGGATAGTATTAACCTGAAGTTATGCCACGTGACACAAAGGAAGACACAGTACATCCATTGCAGCAAACCTGGATTCTGGTTTGGGGTTATCCACAAACAATGTCGTTGACATCAGCTGCCTCAACTGAAAACGAAAGCTGGTAAACAAGATGATACTGAGACTTCCTTTTAGAGCTCACATTCTGTGTTTTTAATCCCCACTTGCAGGGCTATGGCCCTGTCAGGATAGAATCATGACCAGAGTGTTTGGGCAAGATTTAGAGCACCTCAGCGACAAGCTTGTGTGTGGTCACCGAATGGAATAACACGAAATATTGTAGGGCAGGTGTACAGGCAGAAGTGTGAGGTTTCTAGAATGCTACAGATGCTGCAGAATAAGGTTGAAATGTAGGCCCTGGAAAGAGGTGACCAGGCAGCTAAGCTGTGGCTGAGGACGTGATTGGGAGGCGGGTTCTGAGTCAGGCTGAATAAGGTAGGGGACAGGGCTTGAGGGCAGGGTCTCTCCCTGGAATGTCACACAAGGCAGACGGCACTCTCAGCCTCCCACCTTATGAGCACCATCATTTAAACAGCAGAGAAAAAGGAAGACGTGTGTGAAAGTGACATATCTTTATCTCTCCGTGGGAGAGCGGCTTTTCCATTTTCTTTATCGTTTTCAAAAGAAAACATCAGGAAAGCTGGTCAAGCTAACTGCCTTTTGAGGAAACAAAGAACCTGAGTTCAGGGAGCATGGATGGCAGGGAAGAAGGAAAAATAGAGGGTAAGATATTTGTCTCCCAACATGAATTGTATGAAGTTTCTCAAAACTTACATGATAAACAAATGATATTGTACTAATGTTTTTCTTTTTTTTTCCTTCTCTATTGGCTCACCACGAGACTTCAGTCTCATAACCCCTCACCACTCTGCCATGCCGTTTTTCCTCTCTGGTTGTCTACGTCCAGAATAAAAGATTTGGCCTACCTGGCAGTTCCTGCCCGGAGCAAAAGCAAGAACTGTGATGTGAAATATTTAATGGACCCAGAGCACATTTGTCCAAGTTCCTAGAAGATCAGAGTTTCACTCCTGAAATTTCTCTTTACTTTGATGTCAGTTAACTACCTTTTAAACTAAATGGTGTGGACCCAAGTCCCTTTACCTCTTCTACCATATAAGCATGTGTCTGCCCTCTGGGAGCTTATGACTCAGATATATTACTCCTTTCTGAAGTGTCCTCAGGAAGGCTCTTTACACATATGTTGAATTTCAACAATAGTATTATTAATATAACAACTAAGTTTTATATATTGCTTAGTGCATTCAAAGCACTTTCAAAAGGCTTCACATGTACTTACTTATGAATACTGATTGTAACTCTATGCATTAAGTGATATTATTGTCCCCATTTTATAAATAAGAAGTCGGATATCAAGAGAGCTAAGTAACTTGTTCAGAGTCACACAAAGAATAAGCGACCAAGCCACTTCATGAAATGCCACTCTTGCACAAGAACATAAAAGTCCATGATGGTGCCACGTAACATGTACTTGACATAGGGAAAGAGAATGGAGTTTGAAGACAAGAGGCCTGGGTTCAAATAAAAATTCAGCCACAATCTAGCTGCATGACTCCTGGACAACTTACTTAACTTCTTTGTGGCTGGAAGATTTTTCATCTCTAAAATTGGAACTAGTGCTTATAGAGATGATGCAAGGCTCAAAAATAATGTATGAGAGGTACCTGGTACATACTTGTCACTCAAAGAGAGTTGTTGATGTTACTATTAAAATCAGCAAACCATAAAAGGCTACCTAAAACTATTACTCCCTATTTATCTTCCTACTGCAATGAGGTTTCTGCCATTTCCCCTCTCCATTAACGTCTGGTAAGGCGGGACCCAGGTTAGGTTGCACGCAGTACAAAGGGGCCACACCAGGCCAGAGCATATGTCTGAGATCCCCAGGATCAGCCCTGTTCATTGCATAGAAGAAGAGCTGGTTAAGTTAATCCCAGGGTTGCATTCTCAGTAATGATACATCTCAGGCCATCGATCCATGGCTTTATTTTCAAGCTTATTTAAGCAGGAGCTATAAAAAGGAGAGCATCACACGCATGCAATATGGAATTAAGCCCCATCTGCTCACCCTTCTAATTCTCAGATACCTTTTTATTTGCCCTCATTTTGGGAAGCAGAATCCAATAAAGAAACAGGTTGGGGAAACTTTTTAGGGTTATAATTTTCCACATAATGATATAAACGATTCTGTATAGAACTGCTATCTTGCTAGTGAGAACCCAGAGCTGTTTTCTGGAACAGTGTGCCAGAAACAGAAATCAGCATTGTTCTCTGAGGTGATTCACTGTGGCAATATGGTTGCTGTGAATTTTCTAGAAATTGTAAAATATATCTTTGTAAAAGGAGGCATGGTTTTAGTTTTCTCAATAGATAGTAAGGCTAAGTGTATCAGGCCTATGAGATGTGAAGGGAATTATCAATTTATTGTATTATAAAGAGCAAAGGAAACTCAAGGCTCCTTTAGCCATAAAAGCATCCTTGTCTTCCTTTTCCTTCTCCAGAGCTGATTCATAAGCAGGAATGGCCATGTGTGAATGAGCAGCCTGGAAAGGAGGTGGGGACCACTTCTTCTGACTTCTGCCTTAGACATTTCAGTGCAATTAATTTAAGCTTAAGGAGCTCTATTTTCTTCTTCGGTGAGGGCAGGGGCATATGAGCTATAGTAATATTCCCCAGAAAGTATTACCTTATGCCTTGAATTAAAAAAAAAAATTTGTATAAAAACAAGAAGGTTCGTGATATAAATTGCTTCGAAGAAATCTGTTCCTTGAGCTCCACACCATATGAGTAAATTCTGGGTTCTAAGTTTTAAAAGATTAAGTTCTTAAAAGCAGGACTGTTGGTGACTTGCATAAACATTTCTCAAGGGCAGGATCTCAGGTATACGACATAGCAAACTGGCACTTGGTAGAATCTGGGTAAAATCAGATCTTGGAACGCTCACTTGTTACTACTAATTTCTACATAGCTTCTAAGGGGGCTCAACTCTCTACGTTATGTAGAATGCATGTTTTTAAGAGTTTTATGGGAGTCAGGAGAATTGGTTTCTGTCCCTCTGATTGCATTTAATGTTCTAAAAGTTAAAAGTTCTTAAGATGGAAATGGTCTAAGACATCTCACTGGGACTCTTCTTTCAATTTCTAAATAATCAAACCTGTCATCAGCCAGCTCTCAGTTTTATCTTCCTTCAGGCAGGCTTAAAATATACACATATACACTATAGAAGCTATTTTGTGTGTGTGTGTTTTTTCCCAAACCTCATTTCATGAGCCAATATGCTTGTTTCCCAAAGGAAAAAAAAATGTTTGTTTTCATGATTTGGGCAGAAACAAATGTTTTCTTTGGGGCTGTTCAAACCATCAAATATTTCAAGTTTTCTCATTTCGTTCTATTGGGGGGAGCACCCCCTGGTGGAAAACCGTGAAAATGTTTGCCACGTGTTTTTACTGTAATGTTCAATAGGCAGATGTGTTTTGAAAATATTATTTTTTACATAAAGCACACCCAGAGCCATTTGTTCAATGTTAATGTCTTAAAAAATTCCTTTACTTCTTTCTAATCATCACCATACTACTTAGAATGCGCCCCCTTGTTTTAGATGTTGCATAGATGCAGTCAGAGATGCTGCTGCAATGCCCGAGCTTCAGAACTGAGTGGAGAGAGGCACTCTGGCAGGATGTTCTTACGGGTGGGAAGAGGGGGACCATTTTCTTCCTCCCCTCAGTTCTTCCTTCCTGTCATTTCTTCCCTCCCTTTCCTCTCTTCTTTCTCTCTCCCCCTCTCTACCCCCCCCCTCCCCTCTCTCTCTTTCTCCCACTCCGGGGTCTCTCCTTCCTTCCTTCGTTCCTTTTTTCTTTCGTACCAGTACAAACAAAACTGTATTTCCTGGAGGGTCTCAGTGAGTGAGACAACAAACAGTCTGCTGGGAGGATACCCAATTACAGACAAAGATTAAGGTACAAGCCTTTCCAGAAAAGGGTCCTGCTACAGCAAACTGCAGGAGATTAACAAGAGGGTAGTTTGTTGGGAGATCTTCTTGGCTCCCACCTTCCCCCAAAATATGAACTTAGATAATTACTGAAAAGCATATCAAATTAATCAATGAGCCTTTAATTACTGCATTTTGTAGAGGAAAAAAAAATCATCTCTGGTGTAACTGGAAAGAACACTATTGCTTATCCTTGCCGTCATGGGTTGAATCATGCACCCCCAAAATAAATACATTGAAGTTCTAACCCACCGTGCCTCAGAATGTGACCTTATTTGGAAATAGGGTTGTTGCAGATATAATTAGTTAAAGATGAGGTGATACTGGTGTAGGATGGGCCTCTAACCCAATGTGGCTGTTGCCCTTATAAAAAGGAGACATTTAAACACAGACACACACACACACACAGGGAGAATGACATGTGAACATGAAGGCAGAGATTGGGGCGATATGTCTACAAGCCAAGGAACATTAAAGATGGCCAGCAGGGCTTCCCTCATGGCGCAGTGGTTGAGAGTCCACCTGCCGATGCAGGGGACACGGGTTCGTGCCCCGGTCCGGGAAGATCCCACATGCCGCAGAGCGGCTGGGCCCGTGAGCCATGGCCGCTGAGCCTGCGCGTCCAGAGCCTGTGCTCCACAACGGGAGAGGCCAAAACAGTGAGAGGCCCGCGTACGGCAAAAAAAAAAAAAAAAAAAAGATGGCCAGCAAACCACCTGAAGCTAGGAGAGAAGCAAGGAACAGATTCTCCCTCACAGTCCTCAGAAGAAACCAATCCTGCCAACACAAAACATCCTGGTTTGTGATACTTTGTTATGGCAACCTTAGCAAACTAATCTTCCTTTGAACCCAACTGGTGGTCCCCTCTCTGCCTGATACCTTTCTGTGTATAGACCGGTGTGAATGGTCTAACTTCTTCCCATGGTTCCCTGGCCATGTGTCTTTAAAAGTACTGAAGACGGAGGTGGAAGACAGATGACACATTGGGAACTGGGCAATATGGCCAGTCTCCCAAGTCCCAAGTGGCTCTTCCATATACCAAGGCCTAGCAATAATTGTTTCTACTGCCACCACATGGAACCAAAATTTAGTAGCAAAACAGCAATGGAGCCCAGGGTCTCTCTCCACCTCTTACGCTGCCAATAACCAGGCATGGTTATTCCCACAGGCAAACAAAACAAAAGGAAACAGGTGATAGATATGTCACCTAGAATCCCTGTGCTGCTTGGAGTTTTCTTGAAAACTCTCTCTCAGCTACCCTCAGTAGAGCCAGCCAGTAGTCTCACCTTCTATTATCTGTCCTGCTACCCAAGGGACTGTCCTCTACACTGTTCCCCAAACACACTAAGGCCTTTTCTCCATTTGGTTTGCTCATGGTACAACCCTCATTCCCCAAAGACATTCAGCCCCACCTTCTACATGGACCCTTCTCCAACCAAACCAATCCATATTAACCTCTGAATTCCTGTGACACTGGTTGACTACACTGCATCACTCAGCCTCGGACTTTCCTCCCACATCAAATAGTCAAGTCCAATAAAGACAACTGTAAGTTTTCCTATTTAAAGGTGCACTTCACAGCATGCTATGCTCCGGACCATACAGTGGCTGAGCAATGCAGGCTTACTTTCTGAAGGAAAATGAATAGCTCTGATTATTTGGCTGGATATCTCCATCCCCAAACCACACAAAAACATGTAAATAATGACTTTAGAGTCTCAACAATATTTTCTTTTGTATGATGCCATGTAATCCTACAGCTACCCTGAGAGACGGAGATTCTTACAATAGCATGGAAGGTTTGGGATGAGTTAGAAAGTAGTGTAAAAAAGGTTTGGAGTATATTTCAGGCCTATGATTCTCAAGATATGGTATTTTACAGAAAATTCTACTGTGAGAGGAACATCCAGCCTTTCAGGTTTCTTCCCTTTATTTTCCTCTCTTTCATTTAAACTCCTGGTTAATGAAACTCAAGCCATCCTGTGATCGTTCACACAACTATGCAGATTGCGCTTGCATTTCTTGCCACACACTCTGCTTTCAACAAACCCCCAGAAACAAGGAAAAATAAGTCTCTGTCATGTCGTTGTTTTGTTTTGTTTTTTATTTTTTAATGATGAAACAAACAACAGGAGAAAGAACCATCTAACAAAACTCGTTTCCACTCTGGCCAAACGCTGAGCTGCTTGACTGCTCCCAGCCAGCTTGATTAAGGTGTCATCCCTCCTCTTTGTTTATATTTATTATTTTTGGAGGATTCCCCCCCCCCCCTTTAGTGCTCATGTACCTTCTCCCATTTTTAAAAAGTCATGATTCATAGTTTGATTTACAACCACTCTCGGGGGAGATAGGCAACTCTAATGAGGGCGCAGCTGGCACGTGTATTTAATATCCGCCAGACACTGTACCACATTAGCTTGCCGCATCCCGGGCTAGGGAGAATGAAGTCGGGAGTGGCGAGCACAGGGTCACGCAGCCGCTCACCCAGGGCATCAGCAGCGCTGAGTGATACGAAGGGGGACGGTGGGTGCACAGACCCGTGGCCCCACTGGTCAAGGACGGAAGACGAGCAGAAGAGAGAGCTCGGTGAGGAGGGACCGGCAAGCGCATCGGGAGGGATGCCGAGACAGAGATGCTGCGCGTGGCTGATGGATCACTCCCATTTAAAACACAAAAATAAGGCAGCTTGCCAGCGCAGTTTGGGCCAGTTTCACTAAAACTCTTCATTCATCATACTGCAATGAGGCAGTATGTGTTATCGTGCTGGTGCCGGCCTAGGACCAAAGCTACTCCAGTCCTGGGTGGTGATTCAGAGAGGGCAGAGTGGCAGGTGAGGAAGGAGATGGAAGAATGGCCCCCGCCCGGCACGTGTTGTATTTGTCCCACCTCAGCCCAACACCCGGCAGTCCACAGACAGGTGGAAAGGCCCAGAACCTCCACAACAGTGAAGAACCAAGAACCTGGTTTTTGGCACAAAATAGTCAGAATTATTATTAGTCTGGCACAAAATAACTAGAATTATTATCAGCCTGGCTTCTCAGTGGGGAAGTTTTGGGGGAGCAGCTGAATTTCCACATGCTGCCTTCATAGCTCATGGAAGACCAAAATTCCATAAACATACAGGAATGGATATAAATTGAAGTTGTGTGTGTATGTGCAGGGGTTCCTCTCCCTTCCTAAAAGTAAGTGGTATGATATAACTATGAAAACCATTAAAATGATAGCATCCAAAAATTTCCCCAGTTATTTTCATCATTTTCTTCAAAAAACCCTTTTCTTTTTTTTATTTAAATAATTAATTAATTAATTTTTTTGCAGTACGCGGGCCTCTCACTGTTGTGGCCTCTCCTGTTGCGGAGCACAGGCTCCAGACGCGCAGGCTCAGCGGCCATGGCTCACGGGCCCAGCCGCTCCGCGGCATGTGGGATCTTCCCGGGCCGGGGCACGAACCCGTGTCCCCTGTATCAGCAGGCGGACTCTCAACCACTGAGCCACCAGGGAAGCCCTCTTTTCTTTATTTTTAAATACCTTAATGCGGCAAGAGGAGCCAGAATCAGATCATAGTACAAAGGGCTGGCATAGTATAACTGGGTCTAACTAGTACAGACATTTCCCTGGACCTGATTACTCAGAGGAAGAGAGAGAGAGAAAAAAGACTGCACAAGCAAGGCCAGACCGTTGTTTCTCACACATCCCTTGCTGTGTCCCTGGCCATGTTACGCCAATCTTTCCTAGGTACAATGCTCACCCTGAGATATTTCTGACAGTCAGATTATGAAAGCTTATGTAGTAATGTAGGCGCTAGAAAATGAACAAAGTCCCCCATAGCTGTGAGGACATGACTGGCAGTAATGATGCAAGATGAAGAGTGAACTGAATACATCAACCTTGTCTCCAGGCTCTTGGTGGATTCTTTGTCTGCTTCCCAACGATGCCAAGTCTCTGCATCGGGTGCCAATGCTCAGGCGGTAGCTAAGAGAGAGCATGCATTGTTGAATTACGCAGAGCACTTCTGTGGAGGGTTGCTACTTTAATGGTTTGTTTTCCAGGATTAATGTTGGCAATTCCACAGAGTCAACTTTTCAGCTGGGAATACTAAACAGAAATATGGCATCTCATATGTGATATGAAGAGTGATTTAAATTGTGCTCTGATTTTGTTCTTTAAAGATTCATTCATCATTCATTCATTTACTCATTCAGCAGCAACACTCTCTTCCTAAAGACCGTCGGGCAAATTCTAGGCAGTGGAGACGTTGAGATGAATAAGATGATGCAATTGCCCTGCCAAAGGTGTATGCATGAGCTATGTTTACAAATAATATATCTGTGATATGAGACATTAGAATGATGCAGCTTCAGGGCTGTAAAGATTCCATGAAGAACGACAAAGCGTTGGCAAAATATATTCTTACACATACAGACACACAAATACACACAGACACAAGTACACACCATCAGTCAGTATTTTTGTTGTTATAACTATGAATCTGGCTTTAAATACTAAAAGCAAGAAGACTGCATATTATTTTCCATACTGACATGGAAAAGTAACCTCCACTGAAAATGCAGTCTCACTATATAGCCCTGCATTTGATGTTTTCACTAGTGGACCTTTGAAAACCCTGAAGTCCAACCATCTCATATGAGACTCACCTAAGTAACCTACCTCCTCCCTGTTCCCTGGGGTAGAGCTGCTGAAGAATGGCCAATGAAGGGCAAACAAGGGGGAAACATGGAACCAGACTAGGTAATTATTAGACTGAATAATTGGCTTCTGCAAAGTGAGAGTTGATTGTATGTATAAGTTACTGGTTAAAAAAAAATACATAGGTCTATAATAAAAATTATAACATTCAAAACAGGTAATTTGATGAGATGAAATATGCCCCAAAAGTCAAATGTTAAAAACAAAGGTTATAATTCTTCCAATGTCAACTGATTAATCATAAACTCACCACAGCCTAGAACAGCTCACTAACAGGAAAGCAGTGACTCCATCAGTTTTCCCTATCATTGTCATAAAATAACTAAAGAACCATAAAAGTGTGGCGCTTCCATTCAAGGTCTTCCTGGCCCATCATCAAGCTGCCCAGCAAAATATACCTACTTGTCCTGCTAAACATAACCTCAACCATTTCTTATTTATTGCAGTTGGGAAGGATAGAGGTGGTATAAATAAATCTATAGAGAAAAACCAAAGCCTTACATTAGCTAACGGTTGTAACCTTCTTAGAGTTTCCACTTTCGTCTTTGACAGTGTTAGTTTTCTACCTATCAAAACAAGTAATGAAAGAAAAATATATTACATTTTATTTCTCCCCTCTCTTTTATAAGTAGCCTTCAAGGAAAAAAAAACCACCAAAAAACTAATGCTCATTGAAATGGACAAAAGAAACAGCAAGGTAGGATATAGTTCAGAGAATTGTGCTGAGTTAGTATATTTCAGACTATTGAATTAGAATTCCTTTCGGAGGACTCTATCTACTACCTTCTATGAATTAAAGATTGAGGCAAGTTATGGGACTGAGAGATAAAGGAGAATCAAGACAGCATGTATTCAGCCCATGTGATGTGCCAAGAGCTATGGATATGTTATCTCACTGAATATTTTATGACTTTTTTTAAAGGTAGGCATCACAATCCATTCAACAGGCAAGAAAACTGAGGCTTAGAAAGAGTGAGTAATTTAGCCAAATTTTCACTAGCGAATGATAAAGTTGGAATAAAACCTCAGTCCTACCAACTCCACTATACAATTCTTCCTCCCTAGAACACATCGTTTTAACTTTTTAGGAGCTTTTCAGAACACTGAAAACCAGAAGCGCAACATAGTTTATACATTAGGGACCCTTAAGTAGGAAGATTTGACATATACAATCTATCAGGATGCAAGCTGCATATTCAAAAGCCACAAAGGACTGATTTATTACCAATGGAGATGTGTCAAACTTGCTTTAGAAAATCCTTGTTAAGGGGAATTTTTCATTTCATTTTGGACCACTTTCATTTTGATTGGCAATCTTATCTCAGCACTTCGGAGTTATTTCTCAATTTGGTATACTTCACATCATTCTGCAGCCAACAATGAAGACCAATCGTTTAAATAAGATGAGAGGCAATATCTCACATTACCCCAGGTTCAAATCTCAGCACTACCACTTTCTAGCACCATGACCTTGGGCAAGTTACTAAAACTCTCTATGCCTCAGTTTCCCCAAGCATAAAATGAGAATAATATTAGTATATGTACCTCAAATGGTTTTGGTGCAATATATGCATTAATACATGTAAAGTGCTTAAAAGAGTATCTGGTAACCAGTTCATGCTAAATAACACCTTGCTATTATTACACTGATAATATAGATAAAGCCAGGGTCTGGCACTCAGCAGGGTTCAACAATTCCTAGTTTCCTTTCCTCATATGAAAGCACCTAGTTGCTTTCCCTCAGAAAAATGTAGCTGAATTAAACTCACTCAATATTCAATGTCCTTTCATTTTTCCTACTCCTTAATTCTCCTATTTCCCTACCTTAGATTTTTACCACCCTTGTGAAAAATATATGGTGTTACTCACTCATTTCTCCACAGAGCCGAAGATTCTAATTACTGTTATTCATAGGTTCATCCTGGAATTCTGATAAATTTATTTTATGATACAAAGTTTTAAAAATCTCACTATAAACTTCTGTTTAAATTCCACTGGGTATGAATTAGAGTGATATATCTATATCTATATACACACATCTATCTATCTCTATATAGATAGATGCATTTTACAGGAAAATGTAAAATGAGATTCCCTAAGCTGGGAAATCCTGCCTCCTCGCTTTGCCATCTGATTTATAATACTTATGTAACAAAACAAAAAAGACTTTGGGACTAACATACGCACACTGCTATATATAAAACAGATCACCAAAAAGTACCTACTGTATAGCACAGGGAACTCTACCCAATATTTTATAATAACCTATAAGGGAAGAGAATCTGAAAAAGAATATATATTCATAATTGAATCACTTTGCTGTACACCTGAAATAAACACAAGATTGTAAATCAACTATATTTTAATAAAAAACAAAATAAAATAAAATAAACAAAACATACTATAGAGGCTCTGTTGGGATATTTCCATTCTAATGATTTTTAAAAGATGAAAATTATTGAATCATTCCTTATTTTGAGCTGAAATCTTTCTCCCTTCCGTTTCTTGTCCCCAGATTTGCCTTCTAGAGAAATGGTAAACGTAATTTGTTTTATGGTGTTTGTGGATGCTACGGTACACGTCTAGATCTTCCATCTACAGGAACAAATACTCATTTCTTTGCTACTAAATCTTTCTCACTGAGACATCAACTTAGTCCCTCTCCAAATGTGTGACCTTTCTTTGGGGACAGCCTTTGTCCAAAGACTTGTCTGTGCAAGTCCTGGCATCAAATGGGATCAGCTGAGGCTCCTGCTGTGAATGACTTGTAGTTTAACTCCTCCCTCTGCCCAAGCATGCTTCCTTCGCTCCTCACAGGCCTTGATCTCAATAGCATTTCTAATAAACTTTGATCTTTGTCTCAGAGTATGCTTCTTAGGAAACTGGAAGAAGTTTCCAGTTTCCTGGAAATGCTAATTGCATTAGCATTTCCATCAATTTAAGTTTAAACTGCATTGTTTCTAAGACATAATATGTTACTCATTGATTTTTTCACTTACTCATTTGTTCAGCATTCATCCATTTATTCACCTCAGTCATCCATTCATCCACCTCAGTCATCCATTCATCTATTCATACATTTCTCCATTCCAACAAAAATATTTAGCGTAAGTTTAACGTATTATGTGTAAGGTAACATGCTGAGCTCCCCAGGGACAGAGAATGCACAGACACAGTCCGTTCTTGGCCTTTATCCTAATGCAGCTTATAGTTGAGCAGGTAGGATTGGACAAGTACACCAGGATATCTATGATACAAGAGAGAATATAGGAGAGACAGAGGAAGGGAGGGAGGGGATAGGGAGAGAGGGAGAGGAAGAGAGGAAGAAACATACACACATATATAAGAGAACCCATCTACCATTGAACATCATTGTAGGGGTGTGTGCATGTGTTTGGTGCGTGTGATAACATCTTAAAAAGATAATTCCCTACTAATTCTCTACTGTATCCTATTATGTGGAGTAGTTTATTTTTCCTCTACCTATGGCATTATGTTTCTTCCCACTTATAACTTCTTATGGATTATATCTTTTCTGTATGCAACCTTAGACCCTTATCTAGCTTCCTATCCTCTTAGGAGTTTCAAGTGTTTCAAATTTGATTTTATGCCTGAAGGATCTTGACACCTTTCTTTCCCTTAAGCTTCCTACCAATCCACTTTCTCCCTTTGGTTTTTCTTTCTCTATCATGTGAAGTTTGAAGAGAAATGATATCTCCAATGAAATTGCCATGAGGGAGGGAAGGGGTGATAGCAAGTCAGACCTTAAATCTGTGCTCAAATCTCTCATGAAGTCGTAGAAAGATACTGTAGTTTTTCATTGAGATAAGAGTTTAGGATTGGATTAAAATCCAATCCTCATTCATTTTTGTTTTCAATTTTAGTAAAATAAACTGAAATGGAAAACAGAAACTAAGTTATCTCTGTTGAGAATAAAACTTTCATCAATGCAATGTTAGAAATACAAATTTTAAAAAATTAGCTAATGAATAGAACAAAATATTTAGCCTAAACCAAGAAGAATTTGAAGTACAATCAGCAGAATTACAGTTAAAAGTTAATGCATTTAAGCTTTCAGGATATGAAATAATAAGTATAAATCATAACTGTCAATCAGTCAGATGGCATCTGTTCCACTGAGCTCACAATCCCAGGTTTGCCCTCAATGTCAAGAAAATTTTAAAAAGAAGTTGTCTGGGGAATGTGTATTGACAATAATTTCACAAATCCAAAAGGAACTTGTAGCTGCTACTGAATTAGTCAATGATGAGTCACAAGCATCTAGAATGGTGCCAGGTACCAAGTAAGCACTTAATAAATATTTGTGAAATGACTGAATGAATTCCTTCTTGATATTTATAGGTATGTTCTAGGTCACTCCAAATACACTGCTCAACAAACTCAAATTCAAATCCATTAAACTTTTTTCCCTGCTGCTCCTAAATTTTGTTTTCCTTTTCTAATATTCTCCATGGTGACATTTCACTGAGATATTCCACATGCTTTCTAAACAGATGTCCAGTGGGGTGTCTGGAAACAGTCTGAATTAGAGATATGATATTTTAAATTACATTTATTTTAAATGAGACAATATTTTAACATTCCATTATTATATTATCATCTTGATTACTGAAGTGGCTATTGTGATAGTGTTGTTTCATATTTTATTTGGCCAAATGTAAATTAAAGAATCATTAAGATGTAACATAGGGCTTCCCTGGTGGCGCAGTGGTTGAGAGTCCGCCTGCCGATGCAGGGCACGTGGGTTCGTGCCTCGGTCCGGGAAGATCCCACATGCCGCGGAGTGGCTGGGCCCGTGAGCCATGGCCGCTGAGCCTGCGCGTCCGGAGCCTGTGCTCCACAACGGGAGAGGCCACAACAGTGAGAGGCCCGCGTACCGCAAAAAAAAAAAAAAAAAAAAAAAAAGATGTAACATAATGAGATATTCTTAAGGGATGAGAGAGAGGAGAGGAAGAAGAGAAATAGATATAACAAAGTATATATTTTAAATTACTTGAATAATTTGATACCTATGATTTGGATTGTCACACAAAGTGATGGAATTAACAGGGTATTGAAAAAATTCCATTGCAAACCATATTCTTATTTAAAATTCTTGGCTTATAAAACTAGTGGTAGTTCTTTTTTTCCCTAGTCATAATCCTTCTTCTGAAATATCATGAACATACGTCTTGCAAACCACTATAAAATTTTTAATTTTCTTCATGGAAAAGACTTGTTGAATCTGGCCCCTGCTTTCACATCTGCACTATCTTCTTTTTCTTGCTATCTCTCCATTCCAAATTGTATTAAGAAATAAAAATGCTACCTATTTAGGAATATTTTCCCCCTTGTGTGAAATCTGAATTTAACACCCAAGACATCATACTGCACTAGGTCATGACTCAATAAGTATCTGTTAAATGTTGACTAAATGATGATCAGGTACTTATAACATTAAGTATGGGTGAGTTACTATAAAAGGGAAACAAATTTTTGGTTGATGCCATCAAAATTACAGCGTTAAAATAAAGACTACAGGGGCTTCACTGGTAGCGCAGTGGTTGAAAGTCCGCCTGCCGATGCAGGAGACACGGGTTCGTGCCCCGGTCTGGGAAGATCCCACGTGCCGTGGAGCGGCTGGGCCCGTGAGCCATGGCCGCTGAGCCTGCGCGTCCGGAGCCTGTGCTCCGCAACGGGAGAGGCCAAAACAGTGAGAGGCCTGCGTACCGCAAAAAATAAAATAAAATAAAATAAAAAATAAAGACTACACATTAGTAAAAGTCTGTATGTCTCTCATTTCACACCACAGTTTAATATATATTTTTTAATTGGGGTATAGTTGCTTTCCAATGTTGTGTTAGTTTCTGCTGTACAGCGAAGTCTATCAGTTAATGTATACATATATCCCCTCTTTTTTGGATTTCCTTTCCATTTAGGTCACCACAGAGCATAAAGTAGAGCCTCCTGTGCTATACAGCAGGTTCTCACTAGTTATCTATCTTATACATGGTAGTGTATATATGGTCAATCCGAGCCTCCCAATTCATCCCACCCCCCGTTTCCCCACCAGCCCCTTGGTGTCCATGTTTGTTCTCTATGTCTGTGTCTCTATTTCTGCTTTGAAAATAGGTTCCTCTGTACCATTTTTCTAGATTCCACATCACCACAGTTTAATATTTACACTCTAGAAGTACTAAGCTACTTCTACTCCCACAGTATTTAAGCTCTTTGTTCTACTTGTTTGCACATAAAATTTCCTCTGCCTGGAATTTCTTTCCCATTCCATGCCCAGAATTTGGCTACAATTTCTACTCCTTTTTCAGATCTCAATTTAGAAGCCATACCTTGAAAAGCCTTAGTATGTGTGTATGTCTCTCTTTCTCTCTCCCTCTCTCCCTCCATCTCTCCTATATTCTCTCTCGTATTATTGATATACTGGTGTACTTGTCCAATCCTACCTGCTCAATTATAAGCTATGTTAGGATAAAGGCCAAGAAAGGACTGTGTCTATACATTCTCTATCCCTGGGGAACTCAGCATGTTACCTTACGCATATATGTTAAATTTACTCAAAAAGTTTTGTTGGAATGAAGAAATGTATGAATAGATGAAAGGATGACTGAAGTGAATGAATGGATGAATGATGAACAAATGAGTAGGGTTTATTCCTTGTTCCCTCTCCCTTTCTAATGTAGCCACTGATTTCAGTTGGGTATGAGTCCTCAAAGACTATTTTCTACACATTTACATGCCTCTGTTAATAGTGAACCAATAGAAAATACAATTTTCTTAAGATATGTCTTAAGAGACGTACTGAAAGTATCTTTTAGCGGCTTGCTTTTGTTTCTTCAATAGTAGGATAGCAATTTATTAGACTTAGATATACCTTGTTCTTCCTAACTGTTGCATAGTATTTCATACTTTGGATATAATACAGTTTATTTGGCTATCCTAACAATTCCCTATTATAAACAGAGCCACAATAAATATTTTTGTCAGGCCTCTTTATGCTCTAGAGAAATTTTCCAAGATGTCAACTGTAAACTTAACAGGAACAGAGAAGTGACCTTTCTAGCAAGAAGTCCAAACCTAAACCCTGGCTATTAAGGTAAAAATTACCTGCCACAAAATGTTAACATTTTGCTTTCACAGGTCACCTTCCCAGAGGTAGCATGCAATGTTAGGACTGTAGCAAAATGAAGGGAAATCGGCACACACTGAACGAACGAATACTGTAATTTAGTCAGTCAATCAAGAAATATTTATTGAGGACCAACCTACCCAGTGCCAGGTTCTGTGTCACATGGAGGGAAAACGGTGGTGAAGGAGACACAGTTCCCTCTTTCAAGGAGCTCACAATTTTAAGAAAGAGAAACAAATATAATTAATGTTTGTTTCCTTATGTCATCTAAGTCTTCTTATAGGGATATGCATACAGTAGTGTGGGAGCATATTGGAAGACCTCCTAAAAGTGTGAGGACCAAACCTAGTGATGCTCAAACCTAGAAGTCATGGTGCTCTTGGAGAAACATAACAAAAGATTATTATTCTGAGAACTATGCTGTCACATTCTGCCTCATGATAAACTGTAGTGCAGATAAATAGTAACATGCAGCACACTTGTTTGTTAATTATGTGTTTTCAAGTCTCTTCTCTCAGTAGACTGATTTAAGTGGGGTCAGAGAACACATTTTAGTCAATGTTGTACTTTTCATGGTGCATGGAATACAAAAGGCGAAAAAAATCACAGGAGAAAAGCTTTAAAATTGTTCATTCTGTTTGTTAGACTTAAACATCCCTACACACGTACGTAATACAACCATTATTTTATAATAGGATACCTACAGTTGGCTCAACTCCTAGAACACAATTAGGAACTCTGGTTATGACAATCTTTCAGGATCATGCTCCTCGAAGATAATATCCATACAACTTTTATTGACTGTGTTTGAAAAGCCCCCTATCATATCTCCTGAGGAAAACAGTCTCTCACCAAAATGAACGATAGTGGAAAAAAATCATTCCTCTAAACATTTAATATCAGTTTCAATAACCACCCTGAATTCCTTAGAATAATTCTCATTCACTTGGGTAATTTTCTGTTACCTCAACCCAGCATTACAGGCACTCTCATAAAGTAGGTGTACCTTTCTACTTGGAATCACATGGACTCTGGAACCAGTCTGCTTAGGTTTGACTTCTAGGTCTACATAAGGTCTGTGACCCTGGACAAGTCACTTTATACCTCTATGCCTCAGTTTCTTTATCTCTAAAATCATATAAAAATACTGATTTCAAACCTTTGATATAGGCTTAAATCAGTTAACATATGCAAAATGCTGGGAACATTATCTGACCCATAGTAACTGGTATGCAAATATTCTCTGAATGAAGACACAAATTCCCTACACTAACTTTTTTTTTACCAGATTGCATGACTACTCAATTTTAACAAAGTTGGCCAAGATTAGGTAAACATCATCCATGAAAAATACCCTTAGTTATAAATAGCAGGGGAAACCTTAGAAAGAGTAATGGAAACATACAAAATAAAGAGCACAGAAATATTAGTGATATACGTGTCTGCAGAAAAATTAGAACCAAGGTTTCCCTAGGTGGATGGTTAGTCATTTCATGTCTACAAATGATTCTGTCATCTTAGAAGACAAAGCACTTGGTAGACTATCTGACACATGGTAAACATTCATTAAGTGTTTAATTAACTATTAGTTAACTAATAAATGAAATAGTTGCTTGACTATAAACAAATCTCTTGACATCTCTAGGTTTCTGTTTCCTCAAGGATAAAATGAAGAAACTTACCTAAGTCAGTATTTCCTTAATTATATTCAACTAAAAACTGGTTTCCTAGAGTTGTTCATCAGTGCCCTTGAAAAGAAATCCATGGTAGAAAAACTGTTGGAAAAGCTGCATGCTATTTCCTTCTCTTGCATTCACAAACACATTGGTGTAGTGGATACTGCAAGATGTTTCATCATAAGGGAACTTTATTTCTCCCACTAGTTCCCAAACTTGAATGACAATGGACTCCTTTCCTTTGGTTTCTATCTTGTTAGTATCATACAGAATTAATGTTATTCTGAACAAAAATGGGAAACATTGCTACTCAATGTTTAGTTTGTACACCAGTGCTAGCCTACAAATTATTGAGTTGGCCAAAAGGTTCGTTCGTTTTTTTTCCCATAATATGACTCTAGTAGCACTTAGTTGGCTTTAACTTCATTCGAAACAATTTTCTTAGATTGTATGTGACAGCTGTCATATCAGCGTGCATTTAAAAAAAGACTTATCAAAATTGGTGAATTTTTGTGTAGCCATTTTAATATTGAAGATGGAAGAAAAGAACATTTTTGGCATATTATGCTTTATTATTTCAAGAAAGGTAAAAACAACAGAAATGCAAAAGAAGATTTGTGCAATGTACGGAGAAGGTACTATGATTGGTCGAACCTGTCAAAAGTGGTTTAATGAAGTTTCGTGCTGGAGATTTTTCGCTGGACAATGCTCCATGGTCAGGTAGACCAGTTGAAGTTGATAGCAATCAAATCGAGACATTAATTGAGAACAATCAACGTTATACCATGTGGGAGGTAGCCGACATACTCAAAATATCCAAATCAAGCGTTGAAAATCATTTGCACCAGCTTGGTTATATGAACCGCTTTGATGTTTGGGTTCCTTATAAGTTAAGCAAAGAAAACCTTCTTGACTGAATTTCCGCATGCGATTCTCCACTTAAACATAATGAAAATGTTACGTTTTTAAAACAAATTGTGACAGGCGATGAAAAGTGGATACTGTACAATTATGTGGAATGTAAGAGATTATGGAGCAAGCAAAATGAACCACCACCAACCACACCAAAGGCCAGTCTTCATCCAAAGAAGGTGATATTGTGTATATGGTGGGATTGGAAGGGAGTCCTCTATTATGAGCTCCTTCCGGAAAACAAAACAATTAATTCCAACAAGTAGTGCTCCCAGTTAGACCAAATGAAAGTAGCACTTGACGAAAAGCGTCCAGAATTAGTCAACAGAAAACGCATAATCTTCCATCAGGATAATGTAAGACCGCATGTTTCTTTGATGACCAGGCAAAAACTGTTACAGCTTGGCTGGGAAATTCTAATTCATCCGCCATATTCACCAGACATTGCACCTTTGGATTTCCATTTATTTTGGTCTTTACAAAATTCTCTTAATAGAAGAAATTTCAATTCCCTGGAAGACTGTAAAAGGCACCTGGAACAGTTCTTCACTCGAAAAGATAAAAAGTTTGGGGAAGATGGAATTATGAAGTTGCCTGAAAAATGGTAGAAGATAGTGGAAGAAAAGGGAGAATATGCTGTTCAATAAAGTTCTTGGTGAAAATGAAAAATGTATCTTTTATTTTTACTTAAAAACCGAAGGAACTTTTTGGCCAACCCAATATTTACCAGTCTAAGATAAAATAAGTACAAAAATTCAAAGCAGGTATTTAAAAACTTTTATATCAATTTGATGGAATTTTTCTTTCTTTTTTTTTTTATCTCTTGAATCTAATTAAAAAAAAATAGGGATTGCATCTTCTATTTTTCCTTCATGGCTTTTTTCCTTAGAAGTTCATTTTTATTAGATTTTACTTAGTCCTTTATGTGCTGTAAATTAAAAAGAAAAGAAAAAGAACATGGATTCTTCACCTTAGATAGTTTGAGAAGTACTGACTAGATGAACACCAACATTATTTCTGAATCTTTAACATTATGAATCTTCCCACTGACTCCATGAGAGTCCATTAATATAAAGATTCCTGGCTTCTACCCCAAATTTTAATCAGTATCCGTAGAGTTACAGGGAATCTATGTATCTATAGCTTCCCAGGTTATTCTGACCAGACTTTGAGAAACAATGCCTTACACTGTGGGCAGCCTGATAATAAAAGCTGTATTAAATAAAATAACAAAGATAAATAAAACTTTGTTTCATCAGTGATAAATCCACAGGACATAAATATGTTTGTGAAATATGTAAATGAAAAAGCTCAGGTTAACAGAATATGAATCTATCATTAGCATGAGACTTTTGAGTCCTATGTTCATGGATAGGTTAGAGTTAATCCAAACTGGAAACAAACTATTGGTCCATGTCTTAGCCCACACTATATTCATCATCTGGATACAAATATTTCAAACCTTTTGTTAAAAGACACTTTTACTAGTCCTTGTTCCTCAATCAGTTTAGTATCATGCTGGTATTTATGTACCATGTCTTCATGTTCATACCTATAGAATGCTAAGTGTTTAAAATACAGATTGATTTTTTCTCTGATCTTTATGCTCTTAATAAGGCAAGGAATATAGTTATGTGATTCCTGCCTCAGGGTATTTTATGTCTGTTTGTTGAGAAGAACCTAAACCTTGATCATAAACAATGGCTCTCCACCTGGACTACACGTTGGAATCACTTGAGACACTGACAAAATCTGATACCTCAGTCCTATACCTAGAGTTTCTGATTTAATTCATCTTTGGAGTGGCCTGGAAGTCACAATTTTTAAAAGCTCCCCAAATGATTCTAATATATAACCAGGGTTGAGAAACACAGAAGTGACCAGGTGCAGTTCCTATCAGACAAACACATAGTAATTATCAGACATCTCATACCCAAATGAAAGTATTTAACTTAACGTGGAGAAGGGACCTCTCTGGGCCCACTGTGAAGGGCTTCTTTTATTCACTGAGGGTTAAGAAGATGAATGATGTTCAGTTTTAAGAGAGAAATATATAACCCTCTATATATCCCTCACCCTTTCCCTTCTGCACATTCTCAATAATCATTCTCTGCTCATCAGATTAAGGTTGTTTATTAAACAATAAGGAAAAGTTGACAGTGAAAAAAAAAGAGACCATAGAGAGGAGAGAAGCAGAGTGAGAATGAATATCTTCATTAAATTGCTTTAAACAAACCCAAATAAAAGAACTAAACAAACAAGTAAACAAAAACCACTTACTGCTCTCTTAGCCTCAGGTCCTACTGTCTAATTTCCTGGACCATCAGGGTCCCTAAGGAATGAGTGACTTTTCTTAGGGTGAGATCTTTTCACCTCTAGGTACAGCAAACATTCTTGAAGGGAGGAGGGGAGAGAACTGGGGTAGGACCACAGGAAATTATTATTTTGGAGGCCAGAGGGGCTTGCTATCTCTCCTCTTGCCTTCCCCCATGCCTGGAGGGCTAAGGGAAGACTTTACAACTAGCCAAATGACAGCATGTGACTTTCTCCTGGACACCCAAAGGTCACATCCCCAGTTCCAATCTCCTTTCATCTGCAATAGGTTCTGTGCATCCTTTCATTAAAAGGATGGTTTTCACCTCAAGTCTTTGTTCCTGGTAGAGGGTTAGGCCTAAATACCTCAAAGTCTTAAAACAACTAATAAACCTTATCTAATACGTAGAAAAGCATCTGTTTTGATTAACAATATCTTATATCATAATTAAATACTGTTATAGCTGAAGGGCAATTTGTTTTCTGGGGTATCGCTTCTTTGAGTTCAAGAAAATACTCCCTACTCAAATTTGTTCTAAACTACCTCCAAATTTGTTTTGATTTACAAATTCAGTGGTGTTTACGTAAAGTAACACTGACAATGAATTAACAAAACTGTATGACCCCTCCTTTCATTGTACAAATACTTTTTCATGCTCACACTATGTTTGTGTCCCTTTTATGCACTTTACTTCAGATCTTAGTGGGTAACCTTGAGCCTTAATAACTTTTACTTTATGTCAAACTCCCTTATTTTTCTTTGATATTTTCCTCAACTACATACAATCTTTATTAAATGAGAAAAGGAGAGGGTGCCCAGTGAAGTGATATTCTGTTCAAAAAGGAAGACTTTTCTATCTTTTCTACTTCCTCCTGGTAAATAATTTCCTAGGTGACTACAAGGCAAAATGCAAAGCGTGATAATTTGCTGCCAGCATTACTCAACTCTGCCACTTAGATAACCTATGTTACCTATGGAGCTTACTCTAAGGGAGATTATTGTTCTGTTTCAATTGATTTCTTCATTCCTCACTATCACCAAACAATATTCTTCTTAAATTGATTTTTATTTAGTTTTCACTCAACAAACCTTTAATTAAGAACTACCAGATGCCAGCCATCATTCTACATGTCAGAGAATAGTCTAGGCTAATGATCTCAACCCTCAAAGAATTCACAGCCCATTTGGGGAAAAGTAAGAAAACCAAGGATTACAATGAGATAGACTGACAGACAGCCATAGGACTGCAGCAGAAGGTGGGGCGGGGCAGTTAATACATTTTGGCTGGTGGGAGAAGGGGGAAGAATAGTCAAGTAAGACTTTCCAAGAAGGGTGCTATTTGAATAGAAGTTATTTGGGCACAGTAGAGGAACAGGCATGAACGGTATAGAGTTCCCAGCAGAGAAAATCCAATAGAGACAAATCTAAGATTCCTTTAGTGTCAAAAAACGTAATGAGGGCTTCCCTGGTGGCGCAGTGGTTGAGAGTCCGCCTGCCGATGCAGGGTACACGGGGTCGTGCCCCGGTCTGGGAAGGTCCCACGTGCCGCGGAGCGGCTGGGCCCGTGAGCCATGGCCGCTGAGCCTGCGCGTCTGGAGCCTGTGCTCCGCAACGGGAGAGGCCACAACAGTGAGAGGCCCGCGTACAGCAAAAAAAAAAAAAAAAAAAAAAAAAAAAAAAACGTAATGAAAATTTGCTTGCAGTAAAAATTACCCATGGAAATCCCAAAAGTTTCCCATGAAACGCAGCATACTTTTTTTTTCATTTATATCACTCTGTATAATAATTTTAGCACTTTTAAGGTTTAGAATCACTGACCCAGAATAAAGCAAGTAACAAAAGGAAGATCTACATGAGATATCTTGAGATACAAACCATTCGGCCATTTAGGTAACTATTAGGTCAAATCCTTGGTGATGAATGGAGGACAGGAGGGCAAAATCTCAGTTATTCCTGGCTAACTGAAGGGTTTTCCATTCTATTTTGATAGTAAGATTCTCTTACCTTAATATATGCTAACATGTTTGTTATGTGGACTAGATGTTATACATAGAATCACTTAGCACTGGGCCTGGCTAATAGTAATACTTTATAATGTTTTAACATATTTGACTCTAAGTCTTGATTGATCAGGCTCATATAGTTGGCCACCAACTTCCTATTCCAAGTTGATATTTCTTGGAATGGCCTTATTAAATAGCTATCCCTGTCATGATCTGGGGAAGTGATCTCAAATTATGAGTAATTTAATTGCTAAAGGGCATGTGTAAGATGTATTGGGGCATAACACAACTCTGATGGGGAGCTTACCAAGAATAGAGGCATCCAAGCACCATCAGGTAGAGAACTGCAAGCATTTCCGTAAGTATGGGTGCACAGTGCATCTGGAGGGGTGGCAGGAGCTGAGACAGAGGAGGCAGGGCCCTGTGTGTCACGTTAAGGAATGAGAATTTATCCTGGGCCTTTGCATGATTTTAAGCTAGGGGATGACATAAACGTACTTTGTTTAAAAAAGCTCCTTTGATGACTATGTACAGGATGGATTAGAGGTGAACACTGCTCACATCAGGGAGAAAAGTAAGGGGCCCATTAGGATATTATCCTGATTATCCTATTAGGATAACCCTGGTGGGAAATACAAGGGACTAAACCAAGTCAGAATCAGGAGGAATAGAGCAAAGAAAATGGAACAGAGATATTTAGGACATAGAGAAACTAGGCTTGATTTTTTATTTGAAGTGAAGGTTTTGGGTATGAATTGATGAATTCAGTTTTGGTCATTCTGAATTTGAGCTTCCTGTGAGCTATTCAAATGGAATTGTTCAGGTGGCAACTGGATATAAAGGTCTGAAGTTTAGCAAAGACTTCCTGGTTAGAGATACAAATTTCAGATATATTAGCACATAACCAGACAGACGATAGAAGAGGGTCAAAGGCTGATCCAGGATAGCTCCAACATGTAAGGGGTAAAATATGACGAAAGCATAGAAAAAGTAAATGAGCTGGGATATTATTTGACAATATAAAGAACACTTGAGTATATTTATAAGCACAGAAAAGAACTACTTTCTTTTAAGATACATGTGGAAATGTGGCAAAACTTGTGAACCAAGGTCTTAGAAAAGAGAGGGGGACATGGGACCCCTTCCTACTCTCCAGGGCCAGCACAAAGGTAGGTTCCAGTCTTGGTGTTAAATCACAATCCTTCTACCGTAAATATCTGTTTATAAGTGAAACCCCATAACTGATAGCAGCCTTTAAAAGGAATGGATGACACTGAAAGGTGGCAGAGAACAGGAAGTGTGTCTGCAGAAGGACTTATCTTCAGACATTCGCTTTAAATGTTTTAACTGATTACGTCAAAGTGAAATGAGCACTAATTTGGGAGCCACAAGTACGTCACTTAGATGTCCTTCTGGAGAAGTTTCCTTTTTAGAGAGCAGAGTTGACAGACAGCCTTGGCTGCTACCCCTGTGAATCAACCACCTCGTTCTTGCCAAGACCACCTTTCTCCTAGGCTCTTCCCAGCTGATGCATGAGCAGAGCAGCAGTACTGATTCTGGCCCATTACTATTGGGTTTCTCTAACAGGAAACTTCTGGGTTTCCATCATCCTGGCCAAGATTTCTCTGCAGTCTAGAGCTCTTCCTACAAAATCTTTCCTCCCATGTCTCCTTTTAGCACTGCAGACTGAAAGTACTCCCTGCCTACTCCTCCTTTTCCCCCTTTTATCCACGCAGACCTTTCCCACCTAAATCTCTTGCACTTCCAATCCTGTCTTGATATCTCTGCTTCTAGGATGACCTGAACTGACACAAGGGAATGCTCTGATTTAAAGTTAACAAGACAGACAAAGTTCCTATCTCCAAAGATACTATAATTTGTTGATTTTTGATAGAACATAAGTACATCTTGATTCTACTTTCAGTTCCTGTGGACAGAGTCATCTGCATCTGCTTTTTAAAATGTATTTTTCAACTCATTGCTTTGATATCAGCACACCTGAGGATTCCTAGGATGGCTTTGCTCTTCTCTCAATTAACTTTATACTGTTTCCCTTATACCTCTGCCAAGATCTGTGCCACGGTTCTTACCTTTATGAACAATCTCATCATTCATGTTTCTCAAAGCTACCCTTTGGCACTGTGGCAGAAAGTGAGTCATCATATACCCACGAAATCCGAGATGATTCTGAGATAATGCAGGAAAGATTATCTATCTCGCACTTTTCCCCTAACTCTGCTTTTCACTCCGGCTCTCTGCCCCTGGCTGACAAAATGTGCACGTAACTATCCTCATCCTGAATTGCATTTTGAGACAAGAATGCCTCGACATCCACATGCCTCTCATCAAAATCCTAACATTGATTTAAAAGGCATGAGTCATTTTATTTGTATCTTGGGTTCTTTTTGGGAAAATGCTGACACTAGAAAACAGGAAAGTCTCATTTCCTCTCCCTCCTTCATTTTCCACAATGCTCCATAGCCTGTACAGCACTTCTGGCCCACCCTTCATACAGCTGATGGCTTTACAACACTCCTCAGTCACAAAGTCTCAATACTTGCAGGGGTTGGCGGAACTACCACTTGATCTGGTGTACACAGGCACAGACTCTTTTCCAAGTTCTTTAGGTCTGCCACATTTGTGGAGAAAAATTACTCCTTTGGTAGATGCATGTGTAGAGGAGAGGGAGGAGAAGAGGAATTGGGGTTAGAATGGGAGGACTGGGGCACCTCTCTCTGTGGGTGTGTATTGACCCACTGTCTCTCATGGATGACACAATCCATTTCCTTTTCTCCTTTAGCTCCTGTAAAGCATTATGAACCATCCCAAACAATCCATTTGGCAATAAAATGCTGTTGCATTCCAGTATTACTGTCTGGAGTTCACTTGAAACCCGACCCCATATCAAAACGGAGTAAAGCAAGTTGGCTGCTACGTCTCAGTGGATGCTCTTAGGTTGTCTTCAGGGCTTGAAAAATGTCCATGAAAACCACATTTTAAAACAAAGTGCATCATCTATCAGTGGACATGCTTCAATAAATTGGAGTTTCACTGCAGATCTCCTTAGAATGCAAGCACTAAAGCTCTGTAGGTTGGTGCACAGAAGGACCTAGTCTTCTCATCTACCTAAATTAATAAATCATCACGTTCAGGTACACACAAAAAACATGGAGGTGGAAGGGTGTTAGGAACAGGGGATTCAGAATGAAGCACCTCAGTAGACTTAAGGGCATAATCAGAAATTAGGAGTGTGAGCGAGCTTCCTCACCCCCTCAAATCCAGCACAGCAGGGATGGAGATCCAGGAAGATAAAATACTACAGGATGAAATGCTTAGCTGAACAGTATTTTGCTCCCCCATTTCTGAAAGAGAATTTGGTTCTGGTCCCACCGTATCTCTCACTGGCTTCTAAAATTATGTTCAAAGTTCATTTTGGTTTTGAAAACATTCCAGACTAATCCTATGAGTGTGTTAACAAAAATACGCACATAGAGACAGATGTCGAGGTAGACCTATAGTTTCTTCTACATGCGCCAGTTTAGCTGTCTCTCCCTGGTGTGAATAATAGAGAGATTTTTGTATGTTGGTCCTGCCTTTCACATTAAGTTGCTAACTCCTCCAGGGTAGGGATCATGGCTACACAATACATTGTCTCTTGATACCCACCTGAGAAAGGCAGATAATCCTCGTGGACAAATAGGAGACCTTAGGGTCAGGAAATCTTGGATCCACTCGGACATGAATTTAGTCAGATAACAATCTCTATGTGCCTTAGAGTCGCCTGCTATAACTCAGGATCAGAAGCAGTTTCTTTATGGGGTGGTCTAAGAATTCTGATGATGCGGAGAAATTTATCAGGGAAAGGTAGTGTGGAAATGCACAGCACATCTTTCATCCTATTCTTCCAGTTTGTGGAGAGACTGAATCCCAATCCATTGGCTGTTGCATTGTAGACATTTTATTTCCTCTGTGAGTATCTCTGCCCCATTGTGTAGGGTAGTAGATTTATTTTATTTCATTTTAGCATTTAAATGTTTATATATCAATTTGAAACATTTTACCCAGCTACCCTTTTCAATGAGTCAAGTTACATAAATATATTTTCTTTAATAGGTTCCCTGGAGTCACTTTTTCCATTTTTCCATGATTCCTTTTTTCTATCATCAACTTATCTGCTTCTGTTTAAAATATGCTGATGAGGTTTTTCTCTATCAAGTACGGTCATAATTAGTTTTATTGTCCAATCTTTACTATTTTATAGGGGACAACTAAGATTCAAAGGTCAAAAGAGCAAAATGTGGTAGCAAGAGCTGAGGGCAGTTTTGAAAATGAGGATTATGACAAAGGGACCCATCAGTTCAAAAAGAAGATTCAGGAAATTCACTTCTATTGCCTCCAGTTCCCTGATTGAAGATCATTAAGTGATAGAAGTGCTAACACTTGAGGCATAAATGTATCAATAAAAAGCATCTTCTTAGATACCATAGGAAAAAAAAACCCAAAACTTGTCCTCCAGAATGAAAAGTCTAATTGCTTATTTAGATAACAATAAGAACAGGATAAAATTAAGTATTAGCAATATGCCTGTCAAAAAAAGTGAGATTATACAAGTTCTAAGGGTGTAAATGTTCAAATGATGTACAAGAAGTAAATGACAAAACTTAAAGAAAGCCTTGAAGGACAAGATCTGGTGATTTATTAAAAGTAAATTCAGCAGTTCACAGAATGGATGATAGGGCTAGAGAACAAGTTTCAAAATTTCCTGGGAAAAAAATGCCCAAATAACACCTTAGAACTGGTTCTGATATGGAAAAAAGACGACCCCCAGACAGAGAGAACTTGCACCACTTCCTTCTTTTAAGTGTCTAATCCAAAACCGTAACCAAGTGGCCCTAGGACACTTGATTGTCAAAGGGTTGGTCCTAGGCTTATACCCCAGCTGCAAAGGATGCTGGGAAAGCTAGTTTACACTGTATTCCTCTCCATCTGTGGAGGTGGTCTGCTCCTCACTGAGACACAGAGATGCAGTTAGGAGCGGGTAGCAATCTGCACACCTACATACGAATGGGCAGGTACGGGGTAGCCACAGAAAATAACTGCTCATTATCAGCATCTTCTTTCCAGCATCAGCTTCATCAAGACTTGAAAAGATTCAACGAGGAGAATATATTCTTGCTCTTGAACTCTGCATCTTAAATCTAAGAAGGACCTTAAAATTCTTTCAGTCCAATCTCCTTGATGAAGTCATCAAGTCTCAAAGAGATGAAAAGATACATCCAGGGTCACACAGTTGATGACTGGTATGGCCAGTACGAATACACTGGTCTCCTAATCCCCTGATCCCCGGTGTAGTGTTTGTGCCCCTGCACCAAGTGCAATTCTAAGAGTGATCCTTACTTCTTGGAAGAATGGAAGCAGCAACTTATTTTCTCCCTGCTTGAGGAGCTCTCCTTTTCCATTGAGATGCAAAGTTTTAACAGGACAGGACTGTTGTAAGGCTCTTATAACAAAGCACTGCATGATTACCCTCTTTAACTAGTCCCAGGCTATGCCCCTTTCACCCCATGACTTCCCAGTGGTTTATGCTGTGTTTGACTACAACATATTCTGTTCTCTTTGAAGAGTCAGGGAACTCCATTTTGGACATGACTCAGTGGAAAGGAGTTACGAAAGAAAGGCTCTGTCCTTCACAAGCATGTGAAGTTGTAGCCTTCACTTCTCTGTGAGACTCAACTTTTCTGATCTGTAATATCAGCATACATACCTCCCAGGTTCTTAGTTTGGTTAATTTGCGTTTGTTTCTTTTAGGATTAAATGAGACAAAAATGTACCAATTAGGTCCATAATAAATGTTCATCGAATGAATGAACGAAGTGTTTTCTTTTCTACATGTATAATATTTATACACATATGTAAGAAAAGCAAGCTTCTCTCGTACATACTCACCCTCAGCATATTTCTCTCTCTCTCCCTCTCTCTCTCTCTAATGCATATATATATATATATATATATATAATATACAGACACACGCCATACAGATGTATGTTTATCCAGAAACAAGTAGTACTTCTATCCATCAAGGGCATAAATATTTCATTAGGCAAATGTCAGACTCTTCAAGTCTTTATCATGAAGCCACAACTGTTTGGCCCCTCAATCCTTTAGCCACTGGCCCCTGTTTTCAGTTTTGGTGTCAGAATCTACTGCTTCCTGCCATTTCTTTGGCTGGTAGTGTCCCAAATAACAAAGTCCTAACCACCTAGTGACTTGGGGACCCACCCCACTGCCTACTGAACAAGACTATTAACACATTTATACAACACTATATACTTTGCCTTTTTTACTAGAGCAGATGTCAATCTTCCTGTGGCTCACAGACCAAAGAGTAAAACATGATGTTTCCCAAATGCATTGGCTTGATTTTTAAAAATTTGATTCTAGGATTTGGGGTCTAGGACCCTAAACAATTTCTGCTTTCTCAAGCTTCAATGTGTTTGTCACACCTTCCTGTTCAGTGTCCTTCAAATAAATGTACCATCAAGGTTGTTTATTGCTTTTCCAGATTTCTAATAAAGACTTTAATTTGTGCCCACCACTTGTGACTGAAATAACTCCCTAACTAGGTATACGGCTGAACCAGTTCTTATTAGAGAAATTCCAGCCTGATATACAAGTAGTCACATATTTTACTCTCTGTCAAATGTTCTGTTATTAGATTGTAGTTTCTGATATTCTAAAATTTTTGACCTTTAAAAATTACAGTTATGACTAATATGTATAAAATAGATAACTAGTAAGAACCTGCTGTATAAAATAAATGAATAAAATAAAATTCAAACAAAAATTACAGTTAATGAAGTATGGTTAAATCCAATATGTGTATTCCTAAAAGAACATAAGGCTTGAAGTTAGGAGCCATGAGCTAATTTCTGTCACTGAGTGACTGTAGGCATTTACTTTTCTTTACCTCTCCAGGCCTCAGTTCCCTCAACTTCAAAATAAAACTTTAAGTTAGGTGATTTCTCATTTTCTCTCCAGGCTTTAAAGTCTATATATACATGTCATGAAGCTTCTTTAAACCTATCTTTAAAAAAAAAACTTTAAAGTACATTGTTTAAATTGTTTAGAGGAAAAACATAAGAGATTTTGGAAAACAGTTCTGGAAGATTTTACAACAGAGGCTATTTGTATAAATTCAGAGATGGGCTCTAATTGCCACAGGTTTTACAGAAGTTAAAAAAAATTGCATTATGTTTTCACTACCTACCAGCTCTTTGGCAATACCTGCATGTTTCTGATGCCCAAATGGGTAGTATAGGTCAAAGTGAAGCAATTACTTCTCATAGATTTGCTATTAGAAGTTTACTACCACTAACCACCCATCACGCAGGACCATACCCTGAGTCATGCTTGACCCTTGCTCTTTACTTCCTCCATTCAATGAGTCACCATGTTCCCACCTCCCTGGAGTCCCTCACTAATTCATCAGTCCCAAGTCAATCACCCAAATTCAGGTCTTATGAACTATCACTAGATTATTTCAATCATTTAATAATTCATCTTCCTGCTTTCAAGATCTCCCTGTTTATAAATTTGACCAAAATAAGGTACTGTACATACATTTCCTTAACTATAGCTCAGATCATACTATTCTCAAACACATGCATTGGCTTCCTAATGTCTACCAAGTATGTTTTCAATCCCTTGGTCTATTAAAAAGGTATTCTAAGATCTAATCTCAACCGTCTGTCTGGATTACTTTTCTACCTGCTTGGTCAAATTATATTCTTTCAAAGCCTAATTCTAAGTCAATATTTTCTTAAAACACCCCTTAGGTGTTAGAGAAATCTCCTGAACCCACGAGTGACTCTGTCATAGCACTCATGCCTTTCTCGCACAAATTATAATTTCTTATGTATCCACTAGACTACTCTTTCATTAAATGCAGGGACTGTTTCTTCCTTCAATGTTGTAGTCTCCATCATCACTTATTGTGTGATTATTACATGAATTTAGAATGAATAGACGGTCTGCCTCTTCCTTAAGGTAAAGTGGAAATGTATTTCCTCTGAGGTGAAAATAGTAATGTAGTTATTTTTATAGTTACTTTTTTAGGGCCAACCCATATTCCTAGCAAGCCATGCACTGCTGTCTGCTTAACAGGGTGGGAGCACAGGGAACAATGAGTAAGCATCAGTGTATGAACTTGGCAGCCACAAACAAATTACCAGAGACAGGCACCTTCCTGAGAGGCAGAGAATTATGGAGGCCATATTGCATGATGGGATATGTAAGTACAGTCTTGGAAGTTCATGTGTGGATGGAAACCAATTAAGTAAAGCTCTTAGGAAGACTGCTTTCTACTGTCTGGATGAGAATTTATCATGAGACATGGTTTTTAAGTGGAAAACCTTACATGTAAACCTGGATGAAGGGTTTTGTCCAAGGTGACACAATAAAGGAAGCAATCGAGATAAAAATAGAACGCTTGAAACCAGCCTCCCGATCTAATCATCAGACACTTTGCAAGTTTATCTGAAGGGGTCCTAATGAGAGGTCAGCTTAAGAACTGCAGCAGCCCACTGGGCAGCAACAGAAATGGACCTGATTGCTTCTATAAAGAGTGATACAATTTTATCAGTAATGACACAGCAGAACAAAAAACTTGCAATCTTATATATCATAAAAGCCTTTTCTCTGCTAAAATGCCTTTCGATAATCATTACTAGACACTTAAGGTCACATGACATCTGACCCTCTTTAATCCTGGCATTCTGGCTTAAGTATAAGTGGGCAATTCCATTATGTCTTTGTCTGTATTTTAAAATCCATTTTGCTAGGATTTCTTTCACTCATTCAAAGTTTTAGAGAGCAAAAGTGCTGTAAAGGGGGGAATAAAAATGAGGCGGCTTATTTCTACCTTGTAAGGAACTCAAGTTCTGTTGCTCAGAGATGCTTAAGTAATCTTTTTGGACACAGGTGGTGAGTGGGTTAAAATCGATGAGGACAGAGTCCCTGTGGGGACGCAGTAGTGGGAGGGAGAGTGAGAACCAGAAACCAGGCCACAAGAGATGGTAACTTTGCAAGTGGATACAGGGAATGATGTGGGAGAGAAGAGAATTCTGGGCAAAGGAAATAATGTAAGCAAACTCTCCTCTGCCTCAATTACTTCCATTTATTTGTCACAAGTTGATTTCCTTCTTTAGACATTTATTTTTCACATCAATCTGGGCTTTATTCCTTATTGGCTGTTTTAATTTTCTTAATCTAGACAATCCCCAGTTTTCTACAAGAAACTGTACAATGATGGTGACACTAAAGGTAGCTTACCAATATTGGTGAGAATTCAGCGAGAAACTGCACACAAGGACTTTATCAGAAACTTGGTAAATAGAGTTCTGCATATAATTATTATGGTTATTTACTCAATGGCTACAGAATATGAGTTAGATGAGGCCATCAACAGTCCTACTCATGGAGGAGAAACCAAGTCATGTCCAATCAAAGATGTTACCCTCCGTGGTCTCTCACATCTTTCAGATCCCTCAAATATTAGGTGGACTGGGTCACTGTCCTCTGAGAAGGAAGCTTTCAATTAGCCAACCATCTAAAAAGCAGAGATTAGCTACAACCAGCGAGAGTTACAGAGTTCAAGACCCTGAGGACACGGAAAGCAAACACGCACATTATGATATGGAGAAAAATCTCAAGTGTCACAGTGAGAATGCCTGGGGCAACGGGACATCAGAGGAGCATGGTGCTCAGGACACATTCTGCCTACATAGCTCTGCTTGGTGTCAGACCCCATAAGGCTGTTATGAGGGGATGACCTACTAGATTAGAAGGAATGCTTCTGAAGTCCGTCCTATCAGGAACGTGGACAGGAGGGCTGGGGCTACAGGTGGGGTGAACAGCGTGGTGGGGAGACTTGTACCATCTGTTCATAGGAACATTTTTTCCAGTTACCTAAAGAAATTTGGATCATTTTATGAATAAGGTGGCTGTGAGGGGTACAAATTAAAAATAACCACCCACTTGGGTGCTATTTTTACTAGAGTGGCTCCTTTTAAAAATGAGTGTGTGTGTATTGAGGACGGGGTGCACAAGATGTATACAAAAATTAGCTAAATATAACATGTACTCGTCATTTGAGGATCCATGACATATAGTTAAGAATAAGTAAAACTGAATAAATAGCCCACTGAAAAGTGACACAGATGCCCATGCTCTCTTGAGAAGTCACAGGAAGTGAAAAGAAACAGATGCCTTATTGCATCAATGCTTTATAAAGAGCCTAGAGAAAAAGGTTTTCCCTGTCAGGGTCTGTGGCATGGAATAAGTGTCCACATCCTCCACTAAATGGCAGTGATGAAATACCTCCCACATGTACACATACACAGTACCTCATATTTATCACACACACATACACACCCAAACAATAATAGCAAAACCCACTTTAATATATTAATTAAGCCAATAACCTAATGTAAGAGAAAATTATTATTCAATTTTTTTTTAATAAATAAGAGTCAATATAGAGACTGGCACATGGCTTAGAGTGTCAAAAGTTCTTGGAGTGTCGCTATAAGAAAGCAATTAAGAGTGTGGGTTCTGATGTCAGGCAGGGCTGTGCTGGAATCTATATTCTCACCCTTACAAGCTATGTGATCTTGGCAAGTTGCTTAATCTAGACTGTTTCCTCACCTGTGAAATAAGGATAAGAGTACAGAACCCAGATAGTTGATGAAAGGAAATCATTCATTAAGAGTACTTTGCATATAATAAAGTTCTGATAAATGTGATTATTATCATCATCACTATTTATATTAAATAGTATTTTCAAATCATGAAGAATACGGCAGAACTGGTACTTAAAGCAAAATCTCTGCTTCCATGTCCACAGCCCTGAACATATTCAACATTAGTACTAATGATTTCTAGAAAATAGTGCATATGTGAAGGGATACTTCCTTTCTTTTACTATTTTGTTAAAGTATTAAATTAATGGTAATGGAAGTGTGGAACCCTATGAAACCTTAGATAATCTATGAAGTGTATAGCCATTACAGACTTGGAGACTAGATTCCTATGGTGGTGCAAAGGATGCCCTCTCTCTCCTCGTGCAGTGACAAATAAGATAAATACGGTCACGTATGGAGAAACTGCATGGACCACATCAAGTTCATTTCATTTGTGAAACCAACTAAAAAATGGCTTGGTTTGCCCGCCCCTTTGCCTACGGCAGGAAGAGCACCTGTCACCACAGAGTCAACAGTGGTGCCCTGAGCAGTATCCATGCCCTATAAAGTGACGCATAAGGGACCGGCTGGCTTGGAACAGCTTCCTGTGTGCTGTGCAGGTGATGTCAATACTGTACATGTGCAAATCAAACAAACGGATGCTATTAAATCTATTCAGTTGAAGGAATGACTGTTGGGCAAGTGTTATGTTTGTGGTCTAAGCCCTCAAAATGCAATCAGGTTGCAAAATCTGAGACTCAGCATCTTCATCCCTTTCCCTTTACATATGCTGGGCCTCTTCATAGCTGTTCAATCCAAACCCCACCAACAAATTCTAGGACGAATTGCCACCTGAGGCAGAAGCTAGAGAAGGTTCTTTAGATCCATATTCTAGAATTCAGCAGTAAGTCTTGCTTACTGGAATTCATTCAACAACTATTCAAGTATTTATTGAATGTATTCAATGTGTTCCAGATTTAGGTCTATAGAAACCAAACAAATAGGTAAAGATGCCTGTCCTCATTAAGATTATAAACTTAATCTTATAATTCTACCGGGTGGAAACAGACAATAATTTAAGTAAATTTAGAGTATCTTAGAAGGGGATTGCCATGAAAGAGAAAGGGAAGTTGGGAATAAGATTCTCTTCAAAGAGTGAGTTCACAACTTTGAATAAAGGTGACTAGGAGAGGGCTTTTTGAAAAAGGTTTGAAGGAGGTAAGGAGCAAACCAAGGGGATACCTGGAAGAAGAGTACTCCAAGCAAAGCGGACAAAAACCAGAAAGGCCCAAGGGGAAGCATGACGGATGAATTTAAGAGCAGGGAGAGAGTTTGGCTGGAGCACAGTCAGGAAAGGCTACCAGTAGATGGTGTCAGACAGTCAACAGGACAGATCACATAGGACCTCATGGGACATGATAAATACTTTGGTCTTTAGATGAGATATTGAGGCACGAGGGTGTCTGGAGTAGAGGTATAATAGGAACTTATTTGTTATTTAACAAGATCACTCTGGCCTGCTGCCTGTTTTGTATCACCTTCAAGCTAAGAATGTTTTCTATGTTTCTAAGTGGCTGACCAAAGAAAAATCAAATGAAGAATAATATTCCATGGCACGTGGAAATAACATGGAAGTTAAATTTCAGTATTTTGGTCAACGTTTTTTGGAATGCAGCCATGCTCATTCATCTATTGTCTATCGCTATTTTCATGCTATCATGATACAGTGGAGTAATTGTGACGAAGATCACTTGGCCCCAAAAGGCCTAAAATATTTATTCGTAGTCCTCTACGGAAAAACTTGCCAACCCCTGGACTAGACTACATGAGGCAAATGTGGAAGCAGAGACCAGTTAGGAGGCACTGTAACAATCACAGTGAGAGGTGATGGTGCCTGGGACCAGGTGGGTCAGTGGTAGGGGTGGTGAGAAACCAGGTCCAGGATACATTTGGAAGTTAAAGCCAAGTCCCTTTGCTAACAGACGGCAAGCAGGGTGCAGGAGAAATAGAGGGGTCAGAAAAATTCCAAGTTGCAGTACCCCAGTCCTGACTCCAAGTCTCCGAACCTCAGCACCACTCATTCAATTGTTTCACAGATGCTTTATTGTTTTAAATGTGCTTTTAAACTTGTCCCTGAGTTCTCAGTTGCATCAACTGTCTTCCACCTCACTCTCCGCTAGGAGCGGGCTCTTGCTCCTGCTTGCCAGTCTTCCTCCCAAATCAAGGTTATATCTTTCTCTCTTCATTTTTCTGTTTTTGTTTACGGACCAGAAAGTGGGGAGAAAAAAAATGAAAGCCAGGCAGAAGATATTTAAAGGGAGTCCTAGGATTGCCCCTTTTCTTCCTGGTCAATACTTACTAAGAAGCAGTGGTTCCTTAGCAACTCTCTGGCAATGAAGAACTTTTATTTTGCCTCTGTAAGAGAGATCCCAGAAAACAAATGCCTAAAATGGCAAGCTACTCATCTGGAACAAAACATCAAGTAATGATATTTCTAGACAGATATTTCTAGACAGATAACAGTATTTTTAAACAATAGAATTAGAAATGCCACAGGATATTCATATTCTTAGAATACGAAAAAATTGATATTTCATCCATTTTTGCTAAAGCGCAGGTATGAAGTTTTACTGAAATTGCTAGGAGAGCTTACTAGAGCTACTTTTTAGTGCTAAATTTATATGACTTAATTTACAATATTTCACCTGTGATTTAAAAAGAGGCTGAGATGTACAGGTGTCATTAGGGCTTTGATTTTCTGTTGTTGCTACAACTTTACTAGACATCAGTTTCTTCATCAAAAGTGACATAGGTAGATGGAACTATCGCTAAGTTCATTTTCAGCATTTTGTGTTTGTGAGTACCATTGGGGGTCTGCTAATATTCAAGAAGTTTAGGGAAGAGGATGTGAAATGCTAAATCCTTTGAGGCAAAATTCAATTTCTTGCATTTTAGGCTGTATATACTCCTTCCGACCCTGCCTTCCTGTTTCTGTCCCTACAAGGTAGACTTTTTGCATAGAAACAATCTCTCTGCCAGGCTTTTTGTTCTTCTCTAGAGTCAGAGGGCAGGATCCTCAGCTTATCAGGTCACAACTATCCCAACTGGCAAAGGCTGTAGTGAATGCCAATTACTACACTTGCAGTTAGAAGCCAATTATTTTTTCCTTAAAATAACGTGTGTCCTGTAGTCAAACTGAAGAGTGCACCTAGGTAATGGAAGCAGCCAGTTAAAGGTTGAGCAGGAGGTGAAAGACAAGGTCAGCAGGGTGAGAGAAAGGTCAGGACATAGTATTCACTAAGAGAAATGGACATAGAACTACAGAATGTGAGAGCTAAACAAGATCTTAGAGATCATGGTGTCAGAAATATATCCTTGACCCTGACCCAGGCTTTGGAAACAGGGTGAACCACCCAGCTGATGACTCAGGAATTCAGATGGATCATATAATATCATTTCAATTTCATATATATTCTGCACGAAAAAGCAAAAATAATAAGGCATATTGGGAAAGTCAGACAAATCTAGAGATGAATCCCAGCTTTACTATTTCCTATATCTGGATCCTACAGCAATTCAAATACTTTCTCAGGATGCCACATTTTCCATAGAAAAATGGGGAAGATCATACCTACCTTGAGGGAACTGTGAGGTTTATTGATGATGGAGGTAATCATCTGCTACTGAGGAAGCTACTTAACAAACAGTATTCTTTACCCCATTATAGAATGAGATACAAGTTTTTAGGAACCTACTGCTGCATGTGGGCACATGCATGCAATCTGAGATATACCATTTGATTATGTATCTGAGTGGGGAAGGAACACTTGAACTTGAGTCCTAGGTTCCCTGGTAAGGGTCTCTAGAAGAGCTAAGTCCGTATCCCGTAAGGAGTTCAATGTTAACAATCCACACCCTACCACTCAGTAAGAACAGGCTGGGGAACTTTCCTCTTGGTTGGTAACATGGGAGTAATGATTTCCCCCTATTGCCTCTTTCCTCTCTGGGGCAAGGAAGCAATGAACTAGAGAACACCTAGCATGTTTGACTTAATTTGTGCGGTACAAGCACTCACGTTCCAAGGATACTAACTTTCTGGGAGAGCAAGCACTGTTGGGAATCCTATAGAAAAATCTGTATCCTAGAGTCAGCCTAAGGGTGTGAAAAGAGTCACTCCAACACCACTAGAACAACTTAAGATCTCCTCCAAAGAAGCCAGGAGAGGAAGAGCTCCCTGTCCGCAGGTGCTGCCTTACATATCAGTGATTAATCTAAGGGGAAAGGTCATCAAAAAATTGTTTTCTGCATCTATGCAAATGCCATGAAAATCCACGTGCCGCATCTGCATTTGTCATATGAGCCGGCATTAATAGCATATTTAAAAGTCATGATGTCACCGCCATTAATCAGGCCCTGTGGTGCCGGGCTTCAGTGTCATCTATTAATCACCAGTGTCTGCAGACATGTGTATTTGGAAAGGCTAAGTTTAGATCCATAAAGCATGATTTATTTTTTTCAAGTAGCATGACTGAAGATGTATCGCCATCTTGTTCTGCTTTATAATCCTTCACCGCTGTGTCCTTAGGAAAGGCCTGGCATTTCCAAGCTGATATTTAAGCAGCTATCCTGAAACAAAACGCAGTTTTAGAGGTTCTGAAAAAGCCACTGATGCATATCTCGCTTCTCCTTTAAAAGACTGTAACTGGGATGTGGGGGGAGTTTGGTCCTGTTCTTTCTGAGCCATTGCTTCAGGAACAGAGGACACTTCCCAGGGAGGTGAAGAAGCCACCTGACAAAGAAGAGTGATCTGGAGTAAGGACCTTGGAGCAAGCCTAACAGATTTCTTTGCACTGGGTCCTGCTTCTTATCTGATTTCTGAAAAAAGGAGTTGCTGGGATTTCTTTGCTCGTGGATTGTGATGCAGTCCTAAGATTGGCCATATTACAGAAGAGTCACAGAGAAGACTTAGTTCAATGGTTGGAGAGGGAAATAAAGGAATAACATGGAAGGGTGAAAACAGGTTTAAAGAAACAGGAAATCAAAAGTGAGGTGATGGAGAGAAATAATGAGAAAATAATTGAAAAACTGATAAAATGAAGTAGAGTGCAGGAAGGAAAAAGAAATGGGTAGTGGATGAGGCAACAGTGGAAGGTCTGAAGAAAAACTGTATGGAACCACGGGAATCACAGGCAGTGACGGTCCTATCAGCATGGGGTACAGTACTTTGCTGACTTCTTTTCCTTGTGAGAGCCCCTCTCTTAGATTGATCTGATCTGTTCAGATGGTGGCCTGGATTTAACATTGGATTGTATGCTTTGAAAAGACTTCTATGTGTCTTAGCATAAATAAGTAATATCACTTTCTATTTAGTCAGTCTGCTAAGACTCTAGAAATGCTTCATGTGGATTACCTACATGATGCATTTTTCCCCATTATTTCTACACGATTAGAAAGTTCCCAGCATTTTAATTACCCCTATTGTACATATAAAATCTCGTAGAGAAATGAAAGACTCACCCACACAACAATCTTCAAGCTTGGGATGGCAACCCCTGGAACAGTCAAAGGCTCAACCGGGATTTAGGCATTACAGTTAATTCAACAGAAGGAAATAAAGTTGTTAATCAACTACAAGAATTATTTTATATGCATCTATCATTTTAAGATTCCATCTTCTTTTCTCACTGCAGCCCCTCTCCCTAAAGTCCGACCATGTGGTCTTTCACATACACCCGGTCTTTATTCATACATCCCAGGAAAGCCATGCATGTCTTCTCAGTGGATACCAAGTCAGAAGCCACCACAGGTGGACGATCAGAGTGTTGTTTTTCATGTCCTTACCATTTGTCTGCATCAAAAAAGGAACAACGTAAAACACTTGCTCTTAAAAAGGTTTTATACATTGACTTTTGACCTAGAAAAATAATTTGTCATTACTTTGCCTCCATTTGTATAGTTTGGTTTGCTTCAAACCTCTCCCCAAGAAAGATTTTGGATGAGGAGAAAGGAAAGGAGTGAATTAATCAAGTTCCAACCACACTACTCACTATACGTCAGTGTGATGAATGCCATATAGCCTCTGCTTTCAAAGAACATATAGTCTTGGGAAAGGGTGGTAAACAGACTCCAAAACAAGAAAGGGCAGTAAATTGTTAGGGCTCTACATTAGAAGTCAATCAAAGTTACTACAGAGACACGTGAGAAAACATTACTTCTGTCGTTGAAATGAACTGAAGGGGACATCTGGGGGGACAGGGGAGAGAATGGGAAAATTTAACAGAGAGAACTTATATTTGAGACTACAGTTCTAGAGAAAAAATGTTTTGGAGGCTTTTGGTTTACACATGGTAATAGAAAATGCTATTAAAAGGACCAATGCCTTTCAAAAAAACTCTGTCTTGAATAAAAACAGATAATCATCAGACACTTGGTACTGAGATTTCAGCCTATGTCAGAGAGCTGGATATTAAGGCGAAAAGAGCAGAATGCATGTTTCTCACTAGATTTTTAAAATCTAGAATAAAGCCTACAGACAAATATCGAGGTTCATCTTAGAAATACATTGAATAAAAGCAAATAGAAGATAAGCTTGTGACACTTTCTACTATCCTAGCAGGGATGACATTAACAGTGGAGCAGGCTTGTAATCTAAAAAAACAAGGAACACAAATTTTACACCATGGCAGAAGTTCTTGATTCTAATTAGAAATTATCATTTTTCTGGTTTTCTAGGAAACAAAGTTTTGTGCATCTCTACTAATTTCAATGGCTATAAGCATGTATATTTTAAAAAATTCTACAGTTTTTTGCATGTATAGAAACTTAGGTCACCTCTTATTTTGATTAAAGTACAAAAAGGTGAATAAGCAGATTTTCTTCCATTCTTCTCTCACATTGTCATAGAATTCTATAAAAGTTTGCATTTTCTATACTAAAAATGAAATTTGAGGTTCAAACTCAACTCTTCTGTTTCACCATCTAAGTGGATGACGGAATAGATACAGCAAAGGGAATGCTAATGATGAGAGCTGTAAAATCTCTGTGAACAACAAAGAATTAGACCCAATTTTTACCAGTATCTCTTCTGCATACACACCTACCCTCCTCAAACAAACACCCTGTTAATTAGATTGTGACTTAGTGGAATGGATATTTCTCAAGAGGGAAAGACTCCATTCTGTAGGCCAGTCTGTTTTTCACTCCCAGACACCTCAGAAGGATTCTGGACCAACACCCTCCTTCAGCAACTGTCCCTTCCCTTCTTTGATCTTTCTCCTTTTGTGAGGATATCTTTTGTTATTGCTCACTGTCAATCATCTCAGGCTGCTATATAACAAAACAAAGAATAGGTGACTTAAACAACAGACATTTCTTTCTCACAGTTCTGGAGGCTGGAAAGGCCAAGACTGAGGGCTGGTGGATCTGGTGTCTAGTAAGATTCCACTTCCTAGTTTGCAGATGGCCGTCTTCCTGCTGTTTCCTTACTTGGCCAAGGGATAGAGCATCTCTCTGGCGTCTCTCCTTCTAAGGGTACTGATCCTATTTCCTGATCCCCTCATGGCTGTGTTACCTCCCAAAGGTCTCGCCTCCAAATATTATCACACTGAGGCTTCAACATTTCATGTGAGTGGGGACTCAAATATTCAGTCACGGCACTCATCACTTTCCCACCAGAGTCCGCACTCCAAGAGGTCAAGCAGGTACAGGAAGCAGCAGCAGTAGCTGTAGTCCATTCTCTCCAAGAACTAGGGGACAATCAGTCTTTAAATCGGCTTTAGCACTTTTGCATTTGTTCAAATCACCTCCTTCCTTTGACTTTCTACCTTTTGTCATAATCCACCTCTCTTATAAGAAGGTGATCAAAGGAGCAACATGTCCTGACTCCTTTCTGCAGCCTTGTCCAGTTTCTCTAGACAGTTAGGGGTCTTTGGTCTCCTCGCTCCAAGAACAGTGCCTTTGTTATTGTGTTTACGCCACTAGAGCAGGAGCTATTAAAACACAGGAACTGCTTCATCTGCTTAATTTATAATGTTGAAGGGATGAAGAAAATCCTACAATTACTTAATAAAGAACGAGGAGAAAAGGCTATCAACTCTGGTTTATTTAAATAACGAAACTAGGGCTTCCCTGGTGGCGCAGTGGTTGAGAGTCCGCCTGCCGTTGCAGGGGACATGGGTTTGTGCCCCGGTCCGGGAAGATCCCACATGCCGCGGAGCGGCTGGGCCCGTGAGCCATGGCTGCTGAGCCTGCGCATCCGGAGCCTGTGCTCCGCAACGGGAGAGGCCACAACAGTGAGAGGCCCGCGTACCGCAAAAAAATAAATAAATAAATAACGAAACTATTAAATACTTCATTTAGATATACACACAGACATTAACTACTTTAAAAGTAGCAAAGCACTGACTAAGAAAATAAGTTGGACTCTTGACTTATTTCATAGGAAGATGCAAAGAAAGAGCAAAAGCTATTCTCAGTGCCTTTCATAACAACACACAAAACAATATTTTATCAGTGGAATTACGTGCTATAACCAGGCCTCAAAGAGAAGACAACAGCATTAAAGCTTTATGACTGACCAGGAACACTCTACCATCTTCTTGAAAAGAACAAAAAAAGAGACAATATTAGGAAGTGAAGAGTCGAAACAGTTTTATAATAGCATTCAGGAGCAACTTGAGGAACAGAGATGGGATAAAACTAAAATGAAATGAACCTTCCGTTTATGACTGCTGACAGAGAATTAGACCAGAGGCATAAAAGAAAAGAAAAAAGCAACTAATAAGTGGTAGAATTGGAAAGGTCTTAGTGTAGAGCCAATCCCAAATTATTAGAAAAAAGATATCAGATATAAACACACTATTTCTCAGTGTTCCACTTCAAGCAATTCAAGAAAACTTTAGCCTTCCAGGGCTGGTTATGAAAATACTGCTATCACTCTGACCAGACAAAAGTGTCGTTTCACGTACTCAACACATTTTAAAGGTGTGTATAAAGCAAAAAGTTTAACATTAATTCCACTTCTCCATTGATTTCTATGAAGATGCAGCATATGAATAACACCGTGAAAAATATTTGAGGCTCATCTTGAGAGAAAAAATCAACATAAATTATAATAGTTACATCGACATTCAACCTTTGTTAATTACAACTATCTACCCAGCTTTGAGATGTTCTCATTCTCCTGTCAGAAACTAATCCTCTAACTAATCCACTAAGTCCTCTAACTAATCCACATCACTGGATTGAGCCTTCTACTTCCAGCTATGATAAAGTATCTTGTAACAGACTATCTCACTGTGAACAACTATAAAACCTGGATAAAATACAAAAAGTAAGCGAATGGATCAGAGGGCAACCAAGGCAGCTATAGTGTAATGGTCCAAGACCTTGAGAAGAAAACCACACTGAGGAAAATTCCACAAGGCATTTGCCAGCTTGTAAACTGTGCAGGGTTGAGAGTGAAAGCAGAAGAGTAGGGGTTCAAAACTTTTGACAGGCTCACGAGCTCATGATACCAGAGAGATGGAAGACGAACTTCAGAATTACCAAGGTAGTCAGGGCACTAGGGGGCTGAGATTGAAGGCAAAAGGGAACTGCAAGGAAGGGACCCTTCCTTTATATACGACTTCTTCCTCTGAGGCATTCGAAGATTCCAAAACTATACTAGGCAAGTGACCTAGAATGGATGAATGAATGAATGAATGAATAAAGGGATAAACAAATAAATAAATAGCAACTAAGAGGCTACAAAGTTAAGCAGAGCTTTCAACAGTCTCAAGATAATGGGGAGACAAACATCGGAGTTCAGGGCCAGCCAAAGCGGAATCAGTAATAAATACCCCAGGTTTTTTGTTGGGAGTTCTGAAAGTGTACAGCCTAGAAATGAGGGCAAACCTTCCCAAATATGTGCTCTCACAAAGACTGAAGATTAGCCTCAAATCATCTCAGTGCCTCACTGGATCAAGATCACCCTCTAATCCATGCATTCTCAACAGGGCTAATACTGTCCCCACGGGAGTCAAGATTGATCCTTTTGGTAGTAAGAGGAAATCTTAAATATTAGTTTACTGCCCTCCAAAAACTCAACTCTACCCAACAAAACCTTATCCTTTAATATTTATTTTCTGTCATTTGGTTTTCTTGACTATCACGAGAGTAATATTGACACTGAATTCACAGAAGATACACAAAATGAATGCAAGATCAGTACTATAAAACTATGGTGAATAGATGGCTATAATTGGAGGACTTTCTCTTGATTGATTGTTCAATACTGAAGTCATTGTAAGAGGCAGCTTGCATGTGTCTAAAACATGAGTAGCTTATAGATTTTTTTCATGTTTGCTCCTCAGGGCTTTTGTATGTGACATGCACTTTGAAAATTAAATAAAAATTGTTTATATTTTATTATTTCATTCTACAAAAGCTATTCAACCTTCATTAATTATGTCATGGGCTTAAAAGAACAAATGTCAAGAATATCTGAAAGATATCTGGCAGATACTAAAGTTAAAAGTTATTTTTTCATATCATGCAAAAGTTAAAAATTAAATTCACTAAAATAATTTTAAGAAATTAATTTAATTCTTTTAATTGTTTTAGTGGAGAAATAGTAGTTTTAAATGATTTTTTAAATGTGATTGTATTACTGTTATTATATATTTACATAAACTTCTAATTTGCATCTGTAATTCAATACATTAAAAGTTGCAAAGACAGTTGTAAAGTTAACTGTTAATAGCTTTTTAAATTTTTACTCTTAATTTTTATTTAGTCATTTTTAGTCCTGTATTTAATAAAAAATAAGATTTACATTTACTCTTTCTGTGTAGAAAACACAGATGTACAGACGTTCATAAACATATATACAGTATATCTGAGTTATTACAATTTTATGGGTAATTAGGAAACAAAATGCCTCATTATTAAGGAACTAGTTTAAAAAGTTTAAGAAACACTAGTCTAACTGTCTTCCAGAGGAAAATTAAATTTTCTCTGGAGAAAGATAATATTTTTTTGTCATCCAGAGCCTCCATGATTTACCATGCATAACGTCTGGCACTCAATAAAATAGTATCAGTTATGTCAGGAAATGGGAAGAAAATATAGAAATCAAGAAGATGAAAGAACAGACAACAGAAACAGACTCCCAAATGAAAAATAAAAACTGGAGCTGTCAGATACGGATTTAAAATAACTATGACTAAAATCAGAAAATAGATAACCAGCTAGAGAATTTCACCCGTGAAATGGAATTTTTAAGAAATGATAAAATAGGAATTCTAGAACTAAAAAATGCAATAAATGAAATTATGAACTCAATATATGGTTAACAACAGATTAGATAGAGTAGATGGAACTCTAACATGTGTGTAATGGAGAGAGAATAGAAACAGAAGCAATATTTGAAGAGATACTGGCAAAGAACATTCTAAATCAGATCAAAGACATTCAGCCACTGATTCAAGAAGCTATGCAAATCCCAAGTAGGATAAATATAAAGAAAACAACACCTAGGTAAGAGCACAGCAGCACTACTTAAAACAAAAGACAAAGGGAAGAGTTTAAAGAAGCCACAGGGGGATAAAAAAAGACACTGCATTCGAATGAACAACTAGAAGAATGACAGCTGGGGTTTTAACAAATCTGATGGCAGATAGGATATAAATGACATCTTTAAGTACTAAAGTAAAAGTAAACTTACTTTCTTCTGGAGAATTTTATGTATCTAAGTTAAAAGAGCTAATTTTATACTAGGACAGGTGTAAATGGATATCACAGGAATATTAGAGGATGTTTTGTAGTAGTTTTTATGCAGACAAGTAACTGAAGCTTTCTATGGACTCAGTTCATGAAAAAAAAAAAATTCTATTCCACCATCATCTGCTTCCTGGCACAAAAATTCAAGCTCATCTGTCTCAGTTCAGTTTATAATTTATTCTTGGCTTGATTCTCATGTACAGCTCAATGGGTGATCCCTCAAATACCTTACTTAGTTTAAGAACCCAACATGTACATGTCATTCACTTTATCTAAATATATTTCCAATACTTTACTTTTAAAAAAATATCTTATAATAAGCCTACTAAGTAGTAATGATGAAATAATTGCATTATTGGTGGCATAAACACTCCCCCCGCCTTTCAGAAAACTCTACTTTGGGTGCTTATAGTTCTGACCCAGGTTATTGCTTAGATTACTATTCTAAGTAATTGTGTTATATTCTTATATTGTCTTATATTCTTCAAATATCTACTCCTCAGAGTCTCCTGAACAAAAATTTGATATCATATCCTTTATGTTTAAATCACTGTCTTGGGATAAATTCCAAGTTCATTAATATAGCATAAAAGACCTTTCACAATCAAAGCCTTGATTAACTCGCCATTACCTTTCCGATAGTCTTTGGAGAGGCTTTTAAGTACCCTACACCCCGCCACCACACACACACATCTCCATACCCAGTTCACAAAGTTACCTCTACTTAGAATAGCTTCCCCTTCTTCCTCACAAGGCTAAATCCCATTCATCCTTAAACAATTAGTTTAGCTACCATGCTCAGGCAGCCTATTCTGAAGCTGTAGACTGGCTTTTAGTACTTTTCCTCCATGTTCTCTTTATACACTATATTGAATTTCTGATTACATAGCTGTTCTCACTCTACTAGAATATAATCCTTAGTTCAAGGGTACTGGAGCCAGTAGCTATCTCTGTAGTCTGTAGATAGTGGGCCCTCAATAAAATGAGGGTAACATAGCTTCCAAGAGGATATAAAATCTGAAATATAGGCTCATTGGCCAACTTAAATTTAAAATACTCGCTGATATTTCAAAATTATCAAAATCTGTTCTGAACCTAAACATCAAATAATTCATTACATCAGGTATGTTCTTCTGTGGGTGGATTCTACAAGACAAAAGGCTCGATGGCAAAGGCCAGGGTAAGGCAAGCATCATCTGTTGCCAAACCATACCTGATTCAGTCATACTATGGGTCCCAGCCTAGAGAGGAAGGCAGGTAAAGGCTCTTGTTCATTTGACAGCAAGATCTTTGTACCTTTTTCCTTTTTTAAAAACCTGACCTGATTACCTGTGCCTCTTCCTTACCTGATAATCCTACTCCCGCAGGGACATTTGCACAGAATTCTGGTTTTATACTGATTATCTGGATTTGATGTTAGCCTTTCTATTTCACACCTCAACTGCTACGACTTACAGTTCTGTCACTCATAATCCTGTCCCTTATGTGAAACAACTGCTTCACATCCACAAGGAACACACTTTTTGATTTGTCCTTTAGCACAGCAGGAACCAATTTCACTTCCTGAGCATAAGTACTATATCCTGACTTGAAGTTCAATGGAATGTTTATGGAAGGTAGGAAATGAGTCTATTTTCCGAATAAATGTGTCCTTTCTTGATCAAAATCAATCTGTTCAGGAATATTCACTAGACATTACCTGAATGGAGAAAATAATAAAAATAGTCTAATAGTAAAAACTAGTTTCTTCAGACACAGTGGAGGAAGAAAGAGGATGGAGGTAAAAGAACTAGAAGTGAAACTCTGAAGCAGTTTCTTATAAACTTGGAACTATTTAAGCCTCCAAAAGAACGATGTCATTGGTTTTATTTTCAGAACTCACCTTTCCCAACTTTGGATACCCACTATCAATGTACTTCTACTTTTCCATCAACAAACATTGAGTGTCCTCTGAATATCTGGTGCTAAAATTAGCCTAGTGTTAGAAAATAAAAGAAATAAATCTGTTGAAGGTGAGAGAATTTACTTTTAAGTAATTTCATGAGCAGTTTCAAGATGAATTCTTATTAATATTAATTTTCCAAATTCAAAAATGTGTTATTTATTCATTCAATAAATATTCGTCAAGCATATATATGAGACAAGATATTGGGGATATAAAAATTAACAAGGTATATGTTCCTCTCTCATAGACAAAGAGGTAACAAAATAAGCAATAATAAAAAAATTATGTAAATGATAAAATAAGAAAAAATATATAGTGTTCTGGGTACAAATGACAACAGCACATAACCTGGTCTAAGGGCTATCATGGAAATCTTTTCTGAGGAAGAACTGAAGGAGAGGGAGGAGAAAGTCAGTCCAATAGGATGGATAGGAAGGGGAACATTAAAATTATATCTAATATTATAGACTTATCGGCATGATCAAGTAAGCACAGTGATAATAGATTAATTTATTTTTTAAAAAACCCCGAACTTCTGAAAGAGAAACTTCTCTGACAAGTGTTGGTTTAGGAAATTACTTCTCATCTATGCTTAGAGATAACTTGGATTTTTGCCCCAAAAGGGAGAACTGAGTTCTTATAATAGGAAAATTATGATTCTGAGCATTGCTGAAGATAGGACATTATGTGAGGGGAAATTCCATTACCTCAGCCAACACAAATGTTCAAGAATTCTAGCTATAAAAGAATGCTAATCATTCTACGCTAATCATTCTAATTATCCAGATGTTGTTACTTTGGATTTGAAAAAATAGAATAAGGAGGAGGAGGAGATTGGGGGCGACGAAAAGCCCTGATGTCCCTGACAGCACAGCCTCTGTGATGGAAAATAACTAGTCTAGGGAAGAGTAAAATGGCCTGTCTTACTGCCTAAACTTTGTCCACCAAATGCAATGTTAGCTAATAGAAGCTGCTGTCATCTGCTGTACAGAGTGGAGAGGGAGGGGAATGGGGCATATTTCAACTTATTTGTGAATCAGTACCATTAAGACATGTCTGTCCCAGCTCTCAGCCCTCTTTTCAGCCTGGAATGAAAGTTGATGTGTATAAATCTTTCCTAATGGATAGGGTTGTCCGCAGCTTGACATGTTATTCCATGACAAGAAATCCAACATCTTGTCTGACAAGAAAAACAAAATCAGAGCTCTCTGCTTATTCAACTTGACTCCCTGTCTCCTGATAATTTTCGCTTCCTCTGCCTCAATTCTTACCCACAGACCCAATTATGATCAAATCTACCATTTCAGTGTAAAAGGGAAAATGTGAGAACAAAAGTTCATCTGTCCCTTTCTTGATTATCTAGGGATTGTCTACATTAGGCTTAATGAGGGATGGCCTGGAATAGTAGTTTTTAAAATTGTTTAAAGCCATATGACACTCCCTTTAGATAAAACTTTATGAGGAAGCCCATATGCAGAAATGACGAAGAGAGGCTGCATTGGCTCAGCCCTTCCCCTTCTTTAGGGGCTCTACAGCCTAAGAAGTCCCATCATACTCAGAGAACGACAGTCCTGTGGATACTCTCTCAGATCCACACCTCTCATCCTTGCTTGCCTCAGTCACCAGCAGTAACCTAGATCTCTCTGAACATTTGTTTTCACCCAGACCCATCTCCCTATTTTTCTGCTCATCTCTGATTCAGGCTCAGTTCCCACCTCTTCACTCTCCCAAGCTTCTTTCTATTATTAGTTTCTCAGAACATTCCCTTTACCTCCTATCTTAGCTGAAACCTAATTCTCCTCTGAGTACAAAATTTCTTCCCTAACCTTCTCAAGTAGTGATCGTGTTTTGTCTTATACACTCTGTTATGTTAGGGTCAGAAAGTGAGGTTAGTTAGTGACCTCCTTGCTTCCCCTTGAGGCTTCCAGACTATTACTACCCCCTCCTCTTACAAAAACCACTCCTCCTTTAAAATGCACATCATCTCGATAAATCACAGTCTTACCCTAACTTGCTGCAGTTGCTTCCTTACCTCTTGTCACTCCCTTTATTTCCTCAAAAAACTATACCACACAGCTCCTCTTCACCACAGCGGTTGCCATTATTCATAGTGAATTCAACGTCCACATTAATGAATCCTTCAATTCACTTCTCCTTTTCCTTCAAGTATTCATTTTCCTCTATTGCCTCCCATCAATTCAAGTACATGGTCAAGGGCACACTGCACTTTGTGCTCATAAGAAACTCAATTTTCATCATTCTGATATTTGACTACTTACTAAACAACCCCCCCCCCCGATTTGCTCTGGTACTCCAACTGCCACAATTCTTTGATTTCCAAGATATCCCATTTACCCTCCTATGTCTCTACTTTCCTGCTTTTCTGTGAATACTTACATTCTCTTATAAATGCTCTTAGCTTCCTCTGTTACAGTCAGCTGGCAAAACTCCAACTCTGACAGAAGTACACTCACCCCTTGGTATCTGCAGGGGATTGATTCCAGGACCCACTCTGGATACCAATACCCCAAATCCAATCATGCTCAAGTCCCATAGTCAGCCCTCCATATCCGAGGTTCCACATCTGAGGATTCAACCAACCATGGATGGTGTAATATGTACTGTAGTATTTACTGAAAAAAAAATCCACATTTAAGTGGACCCTCACAGTTCAAACTCATGTTATTCGAAGGTCAATTGTATACCATTCACCTTTTCTGTACTTGCATCTAAACAATTAAGCCAACTGGTTTCATTTTAACTGCATGATCATGAACTTCAAATAGGCACTCAATACTGTCTGGCAATCTTAGCATAGTGTACTAGAAAATTCACTCTTTTATTCACCAAAAACATTTTCATATATTCTCTTCTTTCCTCAAAACCCCTACATTCTCTGTTCTATTTTCAATTAATTGAAGACTTTTTCTTGGACTTCATTAGAAAAGACAAGAACAAATCACTCATACCAACTTTATTCATTTTCTTGTCACTTTACCTGTTTATAAACCCACCTGCATCTACACGCGTCTTCTTACTTGTTACTAAAGAGGAGGTGGCCATCATTCCACAAAAGCCCAGTTTCGTAGTTTCTTTGGATCCGATTCATTTCCATCATCTCGAGACAATCATCCTTCAGTCCTACCCTCTCCCTGCAATCTACTTCCCAGATCAGTCACAGACACACTTCAAAGATCTGTGTACACATTTCCTCTAATTCCTTCATGTCTCAATGTACTCCAGACAAAGCAGGTTATAAATCAAAGTGCATATTACACCACCTTCTTTTTAAAGAAGATATACTTACGTATACATAGATTATAGAGCTAAACATTAGAAAAGCTGCAGTTCTCTCCAAGGGATGGGATTATACCTATTTATCTTCTTCTTTATGCTTAAAGTCATTCCCTATATTTGTGTACATACTCATACACACATACATTTTTAATAAAAAATATATTGTTTAAACGGGAATTCTCATCTGCAAAGCAATTTCCTGCACGTTTCATGAATGCATGTCATGCCACCGATAACCAAGTTTCTAGATTTGCCTTACTGGGGTGAGTGATCTTGGTACAGAGGCAACCACCAAAAAGTTCAGTACTGCCCGTTCGCACAGTTCTAGCAGGATGCATTGCTAACATTTTATTTAGTTACTTCACATTGCATTTCAGTGATCTGCCATCCCACATACTAGCTGTCATCACTGCCATACTTGTGAGGCATTACAGTCGGCCCTCTGTATTCTCGGGTTCTGCATTCTTGAATTCAACCAACCAACCACGGATCAAAAATATATTTATTTTTTAATTCTAGAAAGTTTCAAAAAGCAACACTTGAATTTGCTGCATGCTGACAGCTATTAACATAGCATTTACACTGTATCAGGTATTATAAATAATCTAGAAATGAGTTAAAAATATATGGAAAGATGTGTGTAGCTTCTATGCAAATACGATGCCATTTTATAAGGGACTTGAGCATCCACGGATTTTGGTATGGGGGCGGGGGTCCTGGAGCCAATCCCCTGTGAATACTGGATGACTACTATAATCTCTTAGAAAACCCCTTTCTAAGATTTGTCATACCCTGTTTTGTCACGCCCTGATAAGCAGCTTTAAAGAGTACATAGGTAAACAATACTCTTTGAGACTAGTTAATAACACAAAAGAAAGAAACCAAATACACCATTAAAATATTAAATAGAGTAGAATTTTGTGATGATAGGAATAAATTACTGGTAAGGAAGAGAAAATAGATCCCATTGAGGAAGTAGAGAGATAAACAAAATAGATATGAAGGTTTTCTTTTAATTTCTTGGGTCATTGGTTGGGGGAGAATAGTGGGGACATTTTCTTGCATTAAATTTATGGCTGAGGCTGTTTCTAGCTCACAGATGATGATTCCTTCAAATGTGTCTGGCTATGTCTTATCCTGTAATACTTCTATTTCTCTACACAGGAATGGCAAGCTGCTGTCATCCTTTAATTCAGGCACCGCTTTGGGATGCCTCAACTTCCTTCCCCACTCTGAGTTTAAGGCTTCCATGATTGGCCACTTCAAGCAGACAGTGTGTTGTGAGATTTTTCACATCACAGGTCTATTAAATCAATCCTATTTGAACTCTTCCTTCTCACCACTTCACTGAAAATAACCTCCTAAGGATTGGAGGGTTTGAAAAGGGTAAAAAGCTTTAGTTATTGCTTTGCAGAAAACTTTGTATACAAAGGAAATATCAGACTGAACTACTTCTATTCACATATCATGTTTACATGTCCATTTAGGGCTACTTTCAGAGGTCATCTGGCATAATGACTGAAGAAGGCACTGATCAGGATGAAGAACAAATGGAAATATACTTTATAAAGAGAAGAGAAAAAAAACAAATGGTTAATGATAACAGCAATAAAAATACAAAATTATATGTGAAAACCACTAAACTATTAGGATTCAAAAAAGCAAATTTAAAAATCCCCACAAGGAGGACATACAAGATGGTGGAGTAAGACGTGGAGATCACCTTCCTCTTCACAAATACATCAGAAATACATCTACACGTGGAACAACTCCTACAGAACACCTACTGAAAGCTGGCAGAAGACCTCAGATTCCCAAAAGGCAAGAAACTCCCCACATACCTGGGTAGGGCAAAGGAAAAAAGAAAAAACAGAGACAAAAAATAGGGATGGGACCTGCACCTCTGGGAGGGAGCTGTGAAGGAGGAAAAGTTTCCACACACTAGGAAGACCTTTCACTGGTGAAGACGGCGGGTGTGCAGTAGGGGGCAAGCTTTGGTGCCATGGAGGAGAGCACAGCAACAGGGGTGCAGAGGGAAAAGCAGAGAGATTCTTGCACAGAGGATCGGTGCTGACCAGCACTCACCAGCCTGAGAGGCTTGTCTGCTCAACCACCAGGGTGAGTGTGGGCTGGGAGCTGAGTCTCGGGCTTCGGAATTCAGATCTCAGGGAGAGGACTGGGGTTGGCTGTGCAAACACAGCCTGAAGGGGGCTAGTATGTCACAGCTAGCCAGGAGGGAGTCCAGGAAAGAGTCTGGAACTGCCTAAGAGTCAAGAGACCATTGTTTTGGGGTGCACAAGGAGAGGAGATTCACAACACCAACGAAACGAGCTTCAGAGACGGGTGCAAGCCACAGCTATCGGTGCGGATGCCACAGACGGGCATGAAATGCCAAGGCTGCTGCTGCAGCCACCCAGAAGCCTGTGTGCAAGCACAAGGCTTGCACACAGGCTTCTGGGTGGCTGCAGCAGCAGCCTTAGCACCACACCTCCCCTCCCTGGAGCCTGTGCAGCCCGCCACTGCCAGTGTCCCATGATCCAGGGACAACTACCCCGGGAGAACACACAGCACGCTGCAGGCTGTTGCAAAGTCAGGCTGCCCTCTGCCACCGCAAGCTCACCCCACATTCTGTACCCCTCTCTCCACTGGGCCTGAGTGAGTCGGAGCCCCTGAATCAGCTGCTCCTTTAACCCCCTCCTGTCTGGGTAAAGAACAGATGCCAGAGGGAGACCTACATGCAGAGGTGGGGCCAAATCCAAAGCTGAACCCCAGGAGATGTGCTAACAAAGAAGAGAAAGGGAAATCTCTCCCAGCAGCCTCAGGAGAAGCAGAGTAAATCTCCACAATCAACTTGACGTACCCTGCATCTGTGGAATACCTGAATAGACAGCAAATCATCCCAAAATTGAGGCGGTGGACTTTGGGAGCAACTGTAGACTTGGGGTTTGCTGTATGTGACTAACTAGTTTCTGATTTTTATGTTTTCTTAGTTTAGTTTTTAGTGCTTGTTATCATTGGTGGATTTGTTTATTGGTTTGGTTGCTCTCTTCTTTTTTGTATTACTTTAAAATGTTTTTATTTTAATAATATTGTTTTACTGTTTATTTTAATAACTTTATTTTATTTTTCCTTCTTTTTTTCCTTCCTGTCCTTCTGAGCCATGTGGCTGACAGGGTCTTGGTGCTCTGGCCAGGTGTCAGGCCTGAACCTCTAAGGTGGGAGAGCTGAGTTGAGGATACTGGACCCCCAGAGACCTCCTGGCCCCAAGGAATAAGAATTGGCGAGAACTCTCACAGAGATCTCCATCTCAGCACTAAGACCCAGCTCCACTCAATGACCAGCAAGTGCCAGTGTGAACACTCCATGCTAAAAAAGTAGCAAGATAGGACCACAACCCTACCCATTAGAAGAGAGGTTGCCTAAATCATGATAAGTTCACAGACACCCGAAAACACACCACTGGACATGGTCCTGCCCAACAGAAAGGAAAGATCCAGCCTCATTCACCGGAACACAGGCACCAGTCCCCTCCACCAGGAAGCCTACACAACCCACGGAACAAACCTTATCCACTAGGGTCAGACACCAAAAACAACGGGAACTACGAACATGCAGCCTGTTAAAAGGAGACCCCAGGGCTTCCCTGGTGGTGCAGTGGTTGAGAGTCCGCCTGCCGATGTGGGGGAAATGGGTTCGTGCCCCGGTCTGGGAGTATCCCACAAGTCACGGAGCAGCTGGGCCCGTGAGCCGTGGCCACTGGGCCTGCGTGTCCAGAGCCTGTGCTCTGCAACGGGAGAGGCCACAATGGTGAGAGGCCCGCATAGCGCAAAAAAAAAAAAAAAAAAAAGGAGATCGCAAACACAGTAAATTAAGCAAAATGAGAAGATAGAGAAACATGCAGCAGATGAAGGAGCAAAGTAAAAACCCACCAGACCAAACAAATGAAGAGGAAATAGGTAGTCTACCTGAAAAAGAATTCAGAGTAATGATAGTAAAGATGATACAAAATCTTGGAAATAGAATGGAGAAAAAAAGAGAAACGTTTAACAAGGACCTAGAAGAACTAAAGAGCACACAAACAATGATGAACAACAAATAAATGAAATTAAAAATTCTCTGGAAGGAATTAAGAGCAGAAAAACTGAGGCAGAAGAATGGATAAGTAACCTGGAAGATAAAATAGTGGAAATAACTACCGCAGAGCAGAATAAAGAAAAAAGAATGAAAAGAATTAAGGAAAGTCTCAGAGACCTCTGGGACAACATTACACACAACAACATTCGATTTATAGGGGTCACAGAAGAAGAAGAGAAAAAGAAAGGGACTGAGAAAATATTTGAAGAGATTATAGTTGAAAACTTCCCTAATTGGGGAAAGGAGATAGTCAATCAAGTCCAGGAAGCACAGAGTCCCACACAGGATAAATCCAAGTAGAAACACGCCATGACACATATTAACCAAAAATTAAATACAAAGAAAAAATATTAAAAGCAGCAAGGGAAAAGCAACAAATAACATACAAAGGATTCCCCATAAGGATAACAACTGATCTTTCAGCAGAAACTCTGCAAGACACAAGCGAGTGGCAGGACATAAAGTGATGAAAGGGAAAAACCTACAACCAAGATTACTTGACCCAGCAAGGATCTCATTCAGATTTGACAGAGAAATTAAAACCTTTACAGACAAGCAACAGCTAGAGAATTCAGCACCACCAAACCAGCTTTACAACAAATGCTAAAGGAACTTCTCTAGGCAGGAAACACAAGAGAAGGAAAAAGCCTACAAAAACAAACCCAAAACAATTAAGAAAATGTAATAAGAACATACATATAGATAATTACCTTAAATGTAAATGGATTAAATGCTCCAACCAAAAGACATAGACTGGCTGAATGTATATGAAAACAAGACCCATATATATGCTTTCTACAAGAGACCCACTTCAGACCTAGGGTCACATACAGACTGAAAGTGAGGGGATGCAAAAAGATATTCCATGCAAATGGAAACCAAAAGAAAGCTGGAGTAGCAATTCTCGTATCAGAAAAAATAGACTTTATTTATTTATTTTTTTCACTGACTTTTAAAAACAATGGGATGTGTATTTTACCAAAGACTTTTTTTTTAACATCTTTATTGGAGTATAATTGTTTTACAATGGTGTGTTACTTTCTGCTTTAAAACAAAGTGAATCAGCTATACATACACGTATATCCCCATATCTCCTCCGTCTTGCGTCTCCCTCCCATCCTCCCTATCCCACTCCTCTACGTGGTCACAAAGCACAGAGTTGATCTCCCTGTGCTATGTGGCTGCTTCCCACTAGCTATCTATTTTACATTGGTAATATATACTAGTCCATGCCACTCTCTCACTTCATCCCAGTTTACCCTTCCCAATTCCCGTGTCCTCAAGTCCATTCTCTACATCTGCATCATTATTCATGTCCTGCCCCTAGGTTCTTCATAACCACGGTTTTTTTTAGATTTCATATATATGTGTTATCATACAGCATTTGTTTCTCTCTTTCTGACTTACTTCACTCTGTATGACAGACTCTGGGTCCATCCACCTAACTACAAATAACTCAACAAAATAGACTTTAAAATAAAGACTACTATAAGAGACAAAGAAGGACACTACATAATGATCAAGGAATCAATCCAAGAAGAAGATTTAACAATTGTAAATATTTATGCACACAGCATAGGAGCACCTCGATACATAAGGCAAATGCTAACAGCCATAAAAGGGGAAATTGACAGTAACACAATCATACTAGGGAACTTTAACATGCCACTTTCACCAATGGACAGATCATCCAAAATGAAAATAAGTAAGGAAACACAAGCATTAAATGATACAAGATGGACTTAAACAGGATGGACTTAATTGATATTTATAAGACTTTCTATCCAAAAAAAACAGAATACACTCTCTTCTCAAGTGCTCATGGAACATTCTCCAGGATAGTTCAAATCTTGGATCACAAATCAAGCCTTGGTAAATTTAAGAAAATTAAAATCATATCAAGTATCTTTTCTGACCACAACGCTATGAGACTAGGTATCAATTACAGGAAAAAAACTATAAAAAGTACAGACAAATGGAGCCTAAACAATACACTACTAAATAACATGAGATCACTGAAGAAATCGAAGAGGAAATCAAAAAATACCTAGAACAAACGACAATGAAAACATGACAACCCAAAGCCTATGACATGCAGCAAAAGCAGTTCAAAGAGGAAAGTTTATAGCAATAAAATCCTACCTCAAGAACAAAGAAAAATCTCAAATAAACAACCTAAACTTACACCTAAAGCAATTAGAGAAAGAACAAAATAACGCAAAGTTAGCAGAAGGAAAGAAATCATAAAAATCAGATCAGAAATAAACATAAAAGGGGCTTCCCTGGTGGTGCAGTGGTTGAGAGTCCACCTGCCAATGCAGAGGATATGGGTTCATGCCCTGGTCCGGGAGGATCTCACATGCCGTGGAGCGGCTGGGCCCATGGGCCATGGCCGCTGAACCTGCATGTCTGGAGCCTGTGCTCCGCAATGGGACAGGCCGCGAGGGTGAGAGGCCCACGTACCACAAAAAAAAAAAAAAGAAAAAGAAAGAAAGAAACAAAAAAGAAATGAAGGAATCAACAGCAAAGATCAATAAAACTAAAAGCTGGTTCTTTGAGAAGGTAAACAAAATTGATAAACCACTAGCCAGACTCATTAAGAAAAAAAGGGAAAAGACTCAAATCAACAGAATTAGAAATGAAAAAGGAGAAGTAACGACTGACACTGCAGAAATACAAAGGATCATGAGAGATTACTACAAGCAACTCTATGCCAATAAAATGGACAAGCATGAAGAAATGGACAAATTCTTAGAAAAGCACCACCTACCGAGACTGAACCAGGAAGCAATGGAATACATAAGCAGACCAATCACAAGCACTGAAATTGAGGCAGTGATTAAAAATCTTGCAACAAACAAAAGCCCAGGACCAGATGGCTTCACAGGCAAATTCTATCAAACATTTAGAGAAGAGCTAACACCTATCCTTCTCAAGCTCTTCCAAAAGACAGCAGAGGGAGGAACACTCCCAAACTCATTCTACAAGGACACCATCACCCTGATACCAAAGCAAGAAAAAGATGCCACACACACACACAAAATCTACAGGCCAATATCACTGATGAGCATAAATGTAAAAATCCTCAACGAAATACTAGCAAACAGAATCCAACAGCACATTAAAAAGATCATACACCATGATCAAGTGGGGTTTATCCCAGGAATGCAAGGATTCTTCAATATATGCAAATCAATCAATGTGATACAACTGACAAACGATTAATCTCCAAAATTTACAAGCAGCTCATGCAGCTCAGTAACAGAAAAACAAACAACCCAATCCAAAAATGGGCAGAAGACCTAAATAGACATTTCTCCAAAGAAGATACACAGATTGCCAACAAACACATCAAAGGATGCTCAACATCACTAGTCATTAGAGAAATGAAAATCAAAACTACAATGAGGTATCACCTCACACCAGTCAGAATGGCCATCATCAAAAAATCTACAAACAATAAATGCTGGAGAGGGTGTGGAGAAAAGGGAACCCTCTTGCACTGTTGGTGGGGATGTAAATTGATACAGCCACCATGGGGAACAGTATGGAGCTTCCTGAAAAAACTAAAAACAGAACAACCATACGACCCAGCAATCCAACTACTAGGCATATACCCTGAGAAAACCATAATTCAAAAAGAGTCATGTACCACAATGTTCATTGCAGCTCTATTTACAACAGCCAGGACATGGAAGCTACCTAAGTGCCCATTGACAGATGAATGGATAAAGAAGATGTGGCACATATATACAAAGGAATATCACTCAGCCATAAAAAGAAGTGAAATTGAGTTATTTGTAGTGAGGTAGATGGAGCTAGAGTCTGTCATACAGAGTGAAGTAAGTCAGAAAGAGAAAAACAAATACTGCATGCTAACACATATATATGGAAACTGAAAAAAAAAAAAAAGGTTCTGGGAACCTAGGCACAGGACAGGAATAAACACGCAGATGTAGAGAATGGACTTGAGGACATGGGGAGGCGGAAGGGTAAGCTGGGACAAACTGAGAAAGTGGCACGGACATATATACACTACAAAATATAAAACAGATAGCTAGTGGGAAGCAGCCGCATAGCACAGGGAGATCAGCTCATGCTTTGCGACCACCTAGAGGGATGGGATAGGGAGGGTGGGAGGGAGACACAAAAGGGAGGGGATATAGGGATATATGTATCCGTATAGCTGATTCACTTTTTATACAGCAGAAACTAACACAACATTTTAAAGCAATTATACTCCAATAAAGATGTTAAAAATAATCCCCACAAATGTTTCTCACAGGATATCAACTCTGCAACTAAAGGAATTATTTCTTTCTGTTTTTCCCACCTTTGATCCTAACTTTACATATAAAAACAAAGGACTTTTATTGAACATCAAGATATTTAAAAGATTGGAACAGTAGCTTCCCAGAATCACCTGTCACAGGCAGCCCTCCATTTTAATCAACAAGACCCCCTTGTCCAATGAATGCAAGCTGCACTCAACAACCGAAACTCCACACACACACCATTTGACAATAAAGTGATAAGCCATACGACTGTAATGCGTGTTTACAGTTTACAAAGCACGGTGTATGCATGCATAATCTTTTTAAATAATGCACCAAGCATAAGATTAATGTCACTGTCCAATCTCTCTATCAAAATCTGCTACTGCAATATGTAAGAAAACATCTAATACATTTTTCATAGCCATACACAGTGAGCTGAAACACCAAGTTTTTAAGGAAAAAATAAGACTCCCACATCAATGCCACGACTATAAGCATGACTCATTCTAAGTCCCTGGTCTTCTCTATCACTTATCTCTTTAGTTCATATTGTTCTCTCCCTCCCTCTTACTTCTCTTCCCTTTGCTTTCAATACCTTTTTAGAATAGAGTCTCTAATGCAATTACTAGTGTTTTATAGTTAATTTATTTTACAGTGTGCATGAGTATATTATATTATCCCATATTATCTCACAACTCCATGAGGTAGACAGTCCTAGAACGATCCTAGCCTTCCAAACTAGGCATATAAATCTCAGAAAGGCAACTAGCCCCAAAATGTAGATATAACAAGTACATACCAGTATCTGGAGCCATTCGAACACCTCTGGTTATGTGTGCTTTTCCTGACTGAGTCAACAAGACAACATACAAACTACCCAGTAATATTCCCACTGTAGTAAGATCTCTGCATGTGGACGAACAATCAGGTCATCAGAACAAACAGGACATCAGATATAATCTAGGAAGATGTAAAGTGGAAAGAAACGTTTTAAGAAGGACAATATGCAGCTTTGAAGTTTATGCATGAACACTGAAAAGTAAACTTAGATATTAAATACATAGCACTTTTTAAGTGTTTAAAAGTGTGACAATATGGACTTAGGTATTAATTTTTCTTCAAATTGCACCTTAAATATTGCTATTATGTCAGAATCCATAAAATCATGTAAATAGCATTTAGCTTGAAAGTTGGAATACTATATTAATAAGTTTAATTTTAAAAACTTGAAGCATATATATTAATCTTCTAGTACAGAACACTTGACTAAGAGTTTAGTTATGCTCTTAGAAATTTTACATGGGACTTTATAAATACCACTGGACACAGCAACTACAACGGTAGGAGCTACCTGTGTTTTAGGGTGCCTGCCTTACAAACATTGAGCTTATTTTAACAGCAAACATTCTGGGTAAAGTATGAGGGGTGAGTGAGCAGAGAGCACACTGCAAATTCAGCAGATATCCACAGCTATCCTAGTGTCAGAGCATCCCCCACCAGTTTATAATTTTCACAACAACTGGCCTTTCGTTTTTTGTGTGTGTGTGGTACGCGGGCCTCTCACTGTTGTGGCCTCTCCCGTTGCGGAGCACGGGCTCCGGACGCGCAGGCTCAGTGGCCATGGCTCACGGGCCCAGCCGCTCCGCGGCATGTGGGATCCTCCCGGACCGGGGCACGAACCCGTGTCCCCTGCATCGGCAGGCGGACTCTCAACCACTGCGCCACCCGGGAAGCCCTGGCCTTTCGTTTTTGATCAGATTCTTTGGGAAGTTAGGAGATCATGTAAGAATATAACATTCAGAGTATTGTCAGGTCATTTGTAGCAGAAAAATATGATTTAGCAGAAAGAAAATTAGGTGTGATGTCAGAAGACCCTTTGTTGTAGTCTTGGTCTGAATCTTAACTGTTCATCATCTGTGAAATAAGGGAACCATTAAGTCCTTTCTAGCTCCTATAGTTTTTGTAATGTGAGTGATATACTTCTCAATTCACTTTTTTAGGTCTCCTGTAAAGTCAGCAGGATCTGGGGTGGGTGTGGCAGTGATGTGGGAGGGACACATGAGAGAGCACGCATTATTTGAAGAGTCAAGAGGAAAAGAAGCAAAGCAAAATTGAACTGCTCTCAAATACCAAGTACGTGGGGTTTTCTTCTCTCAAGTGTTGTTTATTGCTTATAGTTTTCAGCTCTACAATCAGTCCAGTATAGAAGAGTAGCTAAAAAAACTTTCTAGGGCTTCCCTGGTGGCTCAGTGGTTGAGAGTCCGCCTGCCGATGCAGGGGACACGGGTTCGTGCCCTGGTCCGGGAAGATCCCACATGCCGCGGAGCGGCTGGGCTCGTGAGCCATGGCCGCTGAGCCTGCGCGTCCGGAGCCTGTGCTCCTTAACGGGAGAGGCCACAGCAGTGAGAGGCCCGCGTACCACAAAAAAACAAAACAAAAAAACAACAAAAAAACTTTCTACTTACAATTCTAGTTTTACTGAGTTATTTTTCACTATGGTGACTGTATAAAACTAGTAATTCTTTAAAAACGTAGACTATATTCAGTGTAATAGTAAAGAAATTAGAAATATTATTGTATTTCTCAAGTAAAATGGCATTTAAATCAATTTAATTAAAATGAATTTATTTATTTACACAAGTACCCAATGTTATTTTTTTTTAAGTATTTAAAAGGATCCATGAAGCACATAAGACAAGAATAAAAATATTTCTATTGCTGTTTCACATAGAACTATCGAGATACGTGAAATGGGACTGGAATATTTTTTCCAAAGCTCTGGAAACTCAACTGCTCCAAGATAGAGTATCTACTCTCCAAACCCTGTAAACATCTTCAAAGGATAACCATGGTCAAGAACACCATCTTGCAATCCTGAATTATTTTCTTTTCACATGCTATATAATGAGTGAAGGTATGTTAAATGTTTATTTTTAAATTCTAGTTCCAAACAAGATTGTTTTCATTCAAAAAGGCAAATAAGTTGACCATCCAAGAGAATGGAGATGTGGTCATAGTTCTTTCCAAGATAATGGCAAATTGGTAAGTATTTTGGTCCATAAGCTACAGGAAACCAGATTTACTGCTAGGACTAGCTGGCTGGGTCACTCAGAAGAGTGACGGTAAGGCAGTATGGTCCAAAAGAAAGAGTATGTGCTTTATGTATGTAATTTTAGATTTTTTTTAGTAAAAATCTAAAAAAGTAAAAGAAATGGAATTTTAACAATATATTTCATTTAATATAACTTATCTAAAGTATTACCATTTCAACATGTAATCAATTTTAAACTTATTGGTAAGATAGTTTGTATTTTTTTCATAATGTCTTTGAAATGTGGTATATATTTCATACTTAGAGCACACCTTAATTTGGATATTAAGTATTCATTGGAAATATAATATTTGATGTATTTTATATTTCATAAAATGTATAGTTGAAAAAGTGAATTCACATACCTAACGTGTACCAAACATACTTACAAGTTTTCCAATAACAGAATCAACTGCAAGTTTTAAAAATTTAAGTTAATTAAAATTAAACAACATTAAACATTCAATTCCTCAGTCTCAGTAGCTACATTTCAATTATTCAATAGCCACGTGCGACTAGTAGCTACAGAACAATGCAGCTGTAAGGTAAAGAGAAGGGTGGTAATGCCCAAGAGTGATGCTGATGAAAATCCTAAATGATAATTTAATAAGTCTATGAGGCATAATATTTACAAAATATGACATCCTGTGTTCTCTCCTTCCCCAACTTACATATCAGTTTCCTGAGGCTGCTGTAAGAAATCACCACAGACTTCGTGGCTTAAAACACCAGCAACTAATTCTCTAACGATTCTGGAGGCCAGAAGTCCAAATCTAGCAGGGCCACCCTCTCTGGGGACTCCAGGGAAGAATCCCTTCCTCGCCTCTTCCAGCTTCTAGTGGCGGCCTTGGCATTCCTGGGCTTGCGGCCCCACCACTCACTCCTTCTCTGCCTCTGTCTTCACACTGTCTTCTCCTCGTGTGTCTGTTATAGCTCTTTGCCTCTCTCTTACAAGGACACATGTAACTAGCTACTGGGACTTGGGATGCCATTTAGGATCCACCAGAATAAATCAGAGCAACGCCCTCATTTCAAGATCCTTAACTTCATTACATCTTCAAAGACCCTTTTTCCAAATAAAAGAAGATTTACAAATTCCAGGGAGTAGAATTTGCTATCTTTGGGTGGTCACTGTTCAACCCACTAACATTTGTAAAACCCTATTTTTCCTGGATCTGTAACACATGAAGGTTGGAACTCTGGCAGAGGAGTCTCCTTCTACATGAAGAACAAATTCATTCAAATTGCAAACGAGTCCGGGGCCACCAGCCTCTCTGTTTGTACTCTAAAGCGCAGGGTCAGAGTAACTAGAGGGTTCCTGAGCTAGCAGTGAACGCTAAGCAGTAAGATGAGTGATGGGAACAATAAGAGAAATATAAGTTGATATCCTGGTTAACATACAAACACCTCCATTAACACATAAACACACGTATCCTTATACCTTTCTTCCAAGTCATTTGTTGGCAGAACCCAGGATTTTTCAATATAATCCTTAAGAGATACAGCTGCCATTGCCCAGTGTAGAATGGCCTAGGGTACAGAATGCTCCAAAATGAAAATTATAAACTACAGAATGAGCCATCATAGAGAAACACAGATGCTCTTAGAAGAGACAAGCAAATGGTTTATGAGCGTAATTGCACAGTTTCCAGTATTCTAGAAATACAGCTATGATGGTCTACATATATGTTAATATTGTAATTTAAAAGATACTGACTATAAGAGAAATACTTAGAAATTGTTTTAAAAGGTGAAGTTTGAATGTAAACATGGGCCTGGTAGAAGAAAAAAATGAAAAGATTCTCCCATATGGTTCCTTTATCCCTGCAGAAATTAATGGATAAGACTAAGGGTTCAGAAGAATTCTGAGTGAGGCTGAGTAGTCACCTCTTGTCTCCATGAATGATGTCTCCTGATTTATTATCAGACAGCTAGAGGTAAGAAGATCATAGACTCCAAATAATAGCATATTAATAGCCCTACTTAAAAAGAAGAAGAGGGAAAGCATCACTTATTTTATTATGGAAATGAAGCACTTACTAGATATCTATATAATCCTTTTTTGAACTGACAAGGGAAAATGTGCTCAGAAGGAAAATACATTTTGGTTTCTTTTTCTTTCCCTGAATGGTGGAACTTTTAAAAATTGTCTGTAACAGTTTAGCCTCACTTTCTAGTTTGTTCTGAATTGGGTCATCATTCCTCTAAATGCAAAGCAAGGAAATCCTATTCAAAGTGTTAAAGCAGGTGACAGATAAGTGCATTAGTTTTCAGCTATTGTTTAGAGTTTCCTAGAAGTCTTGGTATTATCCAACTCAGGAGGGGAAAACATAGGATCTGAGGGAAAAAAAAAAAAAAACCTGCTGACTTTCCATCAAGTCAACATAGCAAACATATAATGAACACAGGCTTGGTGGGAGATTCCACAGCCTGTGGAAAAGCCATTTCTCCACAATGGTAAAGGTTATTAAAACACATCAGAGCCTCTGGTAGTCACCTAATATACTGCAGTCTTGAGTTGCTGATGAAAACAATTTCCTCCTCAAAACAGGTCATGAAGAACCTAGGGGTAAGACGGGAATAAAGACACAGACCTACTAGAGAATGGACTCGAGGATATGGGGAGGGGGAAGGGTAAACTGTGACAAAGTGAGAGAGTGGCATGGACATATATACACTACCAAACATAAAATAGATAGCTAGTGGGAAGCAGCCGCATAGCACAGGGAGATCACCTCGGTGCTTTGTGACCACCTAGAGGGGTGGGATAGGGAGGGTGGGAGGGAGGGAGACGCAAGAGGGAGGAGATATGGGGATATACGTATATGTACAGCTGATTCACTTTGTTATAAAGCAGAAACTAACACACCATTGTAAAGCAATTATACTCCAATAAAGATGTTAAAAAAAACCCAAAAAACCCAGCTTTCTCTCTCCCTCCTTCTCCTCCCCCCCTCCCCCCACAATCATCTCCATCCCTACTGTGGAGTATCCTTTCCCGACTTCAGAGAAAGTTCACGATAAGACCGCAAACAAGTGTTGGTAATTGGACTATTACAGGCTTCCATGGATAATCTGGGTAATTCTCAGCATTGTCACCAAATGTCTCTGCAGTCTGTAAGGAAGCTGAAAGTAAGGCAAGCTCAGACGGATTTCGAGACGGTTTCTATTTTAAAAGGCAGCCAACTACCACCACAATTGGCCCTAATTGCTTCTCTTGTTGGCAGTCTCAGGAGAGAACACAAGGGCTGAATGAACCAGGGAGACTAACTCCTGCTCATTAATAGCCTCTGTGGGTCAGGGCCCAAGCACGCAGAGGAATGCAGCCCACAGCCCGCTCCCTGGCACCGCTACCTGGCTTATGGGTAAACGAGATGCCAGCCCAGGACTTTCAATTTAGCATCCTCACTGGAATAACCTGAATTGACTAAACGGGAATCACAACAAAGAGGAGAGAAGGAGAGGCAACAGGAATGGCGGGGAAGCTCTCTTTGCTTAACAGAGCTCAGAGAAGTAATTGGCTACTATAACTCAAGAGTTTTTCCGAGAGTTTTTCTCTGTTTGGAAATGTGAGATCTGAGCTGCTGTGGGGCTGCTTTGGCTATTTTCTGCCTTTCTTTATTTTTCCCATTAAGAAAATGATATTTACTCATGAGGTGACATACTCAGTTCCACTGGGTTTCAGAATGATCCTCCCCGGCCAGTCTCACCGTCTTCAGTTTATAGACATGTTTCTCCCACGGATTCTAAGTCTCCAACTTCTATAATAATTTTTACATTTGCTTCTTTTTTTGATTGGACGAAACGAAACCAAGTGAAAAGGAAGCCACATAAGCATATTCTGGGTCACTTCGACTACCACTTTACACCTCAACTTTGTTAACTCGTTTTTAGGCCCATATTTTTATCTTTTTTAAGTCATAAAGGTCAAATAATATTGTAGGGCATTGATGCAAAAAGAGGTTTCCCAGTAGTACAGACAGAGAAACAGAACTCATTCTTGGGTGATCCCAAAGTTGTATTCTTCGGGTTACGTGAAAGTATTTTTCCATTTGTTTTTTTCATGTAAAAGGGCGTTGTATAGGCACATGTGAGCACCTCCGTGATAGAGTACAGGAAGTTGCAGGACTCCCTCCAAAGAAAGATGCAATGGGAAGGAATCCCTTACTTGATGGAAGAGTAAATCAAAAGATGAAAGTGCTTATTACAGAGATAAAATTCACAGGTACTCCTAGCTTTTTTCTCTCTCAAATTACACTCATACACATTGGTATTTACGTACCTAAAATAGTTACCTAGAATTTTTGTGTGGTAAGATATGTAACCCTTGAGACTAGAGAGTTTCCAAAAGCAATCCCGCTTTTCCTGCCCCCTGCCTCTCTCCTCCTCCCTCCCTCCCTGTCTCTCTCCCTCTTCCCTTCCCCCTCCTTTGTATATCTGTGTGTGTGCATGCAAGTTTTCATATATGCACCCAAAGTTATATCTGCTATAGATACAGAAGTTAGAAAATAAGCAGCAAAGTTTATTATAGATATTATTTGCAGAAATCCTAGTGTTTGCTAGAAAGTATAAGTGATTTCCATACATTAATGCATTTCATCTTCTCAGCAACCTTCTAAAGTACATATATTATTAATATTATCATTTTACAGATAAGGAAATGGGCGCTGGAAGAAGTTAAATGGCTTGCGAAACAACACACAAAATTACTAGCAGAGCAGCAATTCAGAGCTCGGTTCTTTCAAACACCAGTGTTTGGTGTTTTTCTACATTTAGCTCAACATGGTGTAAACAATCGCCTCTGTTAAGTTTACCAAAAAGAACATTTTATAGGACTGTGCTTCATCTAACACTGTAACTCTTTTTGCACTGAAAGGGCGTAGATTAGCTTAAATACCCACTGATCTAGATTAAAATATCTATATGAGAACAGAAAACACTGTGATGCCTCAAAAAGTATGATCTAAATACCATCCGTGTCAAAATTACCTGGGGTGATGATTAAAATGCTGATTCCTGGGCCAAGACCTATTCGGTAGGTGTTTTAATACAAACTTAATTTTAAAATTTGTCAATGGTGCGCTCATGGCTTGCCTTTTCAGTTATCAAATAAGCCAGCACCCTTTTCATTTTTAACTTGGATCAGAGATGGTTTAGACAACTCCATTAATATGGAAAAAGAATTATAATTCATCTTTTTGTCAGGAGCTTCATAAATAAAAGCAGGAATAATATAAAAAGCAAATGTCCCGGGATGTCAGAAATGGCAGTCTAATGTTTAAAAATTCATGGATGTTATCAAAAAATAATTAAAATGTACCAGAAAATGCAAAATAAAGACCTACAAGTGGTGAGAGCGAGTTAGAAGATGAAGGTTTGTCTTGAAGTGGAGAGAGCATGAGGAAAGTGAAGGGAGCATGGAAACGCAGCTGAGACAGGAAAAGGCAGAAGGGTCTTCTGGACAAAATCAGGATAGAGCAGAAGAGGCTCTGGATACTGGGATAAAAACCTTCCACTCTCAGGAAGTCATAGGACTAGACCTCTAGGAACCTTAAATATGTCCAGTGCTATAACGTACCATCATTTATGACTTTTTTCCTGGAGCCCTAATAACTTAATCACACTTATTCTCCATGCTAGGTTAGGAGGTGTAATGTTATCTTAAATGGAAAAGAGACAAAACAATAAATAAAAACCCATGGAATTGCCCCATCCTTTGCCTGATTCCAAACCTTTACAGGTAAAGAGTAGAATCCTCTTATCTCACAAACAGAAAAAGTTGAAAAGGCAAATATATATAAAAGGGGAGATCTTGACAGATTAATTGATATATTTCTGAGTAATCAAAATAATGAAAAGGAGCTTTCTTTTAGGTAGATGTTGATAGCTTTTTTTTCATGTCGAGGTACACACCTTGGGTGTGGAAAGTTAGAATCTGAAAGGGATAACTAAGGAGTCCTCCCTCCAAGGGTGGGAGGGATGGAGGAGGCTACTTGGATTAGAAAAGGGCTGTGCTGTAACAGATGGGGTGGCTTGACTCCGACCCAAAGAAGGCACTGAGGTGGGAAGTAGTGGGATATATCAGCATTCCAGTAGTGTTAGAAGCTTCAGAGTGGGAAGAAGGGCAGTGATGCCTGTATGTCCAGCAGGACTGAAGGATTTCTCTGTGGCGGGGGGTGGGTATCCAGGGCTCCAATATATAGTATACAGAAAGTGTCAGAGCTGGTCAAAAACAAAGCATTTCAGAAGGGGCTCCGCCAGTAACGGCAGTGACCAGGAAGGGCTAAAAGATGAGAACTCTGTCCCAAGTTCTCTAGGACCCCTATGACACAGGAATTTTTATTTATTTTTTAAACATCTTTATTGGAGTATAATTGCTTTACAATGCTTTATAACAAAGTGAATCAGTTATACATATACATATGTTCCCATATCTCTTCCCTCTTGCGTCTCCCTCCCTCCCACCCTCCCTATCCCACCCCTCTAGGTGGTCACAAAGCACGGAGCTGATCTCCCTGTGCTATGCGGCTGCTTCCCACTAGCTATCTGTTTTACGTATTGAGTTATTTGTAGTGAGGTGGATGGACCTAGAGTCTGTCATGCAGAATGAAGGAAGTCAGAAAGAGAAAAAAAAAAATACTGTATGCTAACATATATATGGAATCTACAAAAAGAAAAAAAAAAGTCATGAAGAACCTAGGGGTAAGACGGGAATAAAGACACAGACATACTAGAGAATGGACTTGAGGATACGGGGAGGGGGAAGGGTACGCTGGGACAAAGTGAGAGAGTGGCATGGACATGTTATACACTACCAGACACAGGAATCTTACAAAACTGAGTGAAAGGGAATCCCCTTCCACAACCAATTTTACAAAAAAGAACTAGTCATTACAACTTGCCATGATACAACAAATCTACCTGCTCCTGAGGCCAGACCCTTGACCCTCATGTGTTCCAGAGTTTTACCTTTTGCAGGCTTGATACCTACTTGATCCTGGTACTGTGGGCCTGTATTCAAGTCCAACCCAAACTTGGAAGCTTCTCATTTGCAACCTTACCCTAAGGGCTGTTCCTCAGCCTGCTCTGACCTGCAGCTTTGTGCAAACCCAGTGTCTGATGCTTTGGAAATAACACAGAACCCTACATTTACTCAAATGTCTGCTGCTGACAACTGGTCCACTTTACCAATTCAGGTGAACCCTCCTTAATCCCATGCCAAGATCATGCTCTGGACCCTGTGTCTCCCCCAACAATCCTTTCTTGCTAATTATGGCCGCCTCCTGGAAATTCTTCCACTGTCTCATTACTCTGACATTTCCAGTAGTAGAGAGAGCACAGGCGTTTGGCTGAAAAAGGATTAGAGAAACAGGAGAGTATCTGTAAGCCAAAGGAGTGAAGGGGCTTTTGGACATCGAAGAGAAAGGCCAAGATGCTGACATCAAACACCACAGCCTTCAGCATCTTGCCTGGGGTCAGCCCTGTATGTTAGCAACGGTGCTAATCCAAGAAAAGCTGCACGTGGGGCTATTTTTTCATATACATCTGACAAAGATGTTTTTCACTCTTATACTACAGTCTGCAGAGATGTTGGAAAGATTTTACAAAAATTTGTTTTACCATTTCTATTAATAAAGTTATCACCGCCGTGAAGTTGAAGAAATATTTTAAAACAGATAACTCCTTTTCCATAAAGCTCAAAGAAGATAGGCCTCATCAGAAGAAAGAGAATTTCATAAACAATTTTTAAAATGAAAGTGTTCTATGCAAACTGATGTGATAATAAGGTCCATAGTGGAGTCTGTGAAGGCTTGTCTGTGACAGGTGGGGCAAAAAAAAAGACATTAAACCTGTGACCTGCCTCTGTGGGGGTGATGTGGTCCTTTTAATTTATTTTTTTGGAGTGTGATAGCATCTCTTTAGATGGGCGATACGATGAAATCACAGGAGTGGCTGTTCTGTGTGACTTCAAGGTTAATAAGAGGGAAGCTTGGCAATGACAGGGCCAGCAGAGAAGGAGAAAATCCTCCCTTTAAAGCTACATATCGAAGGGTTGGGATGATATCTATGTGACATTTCACCACTGATGTTCCTGATTAAGTATCAACAAATCAAAAGAATATCAGTGTAAAGAATGGGGAGCTCTTGACAGTCAAAAGGGACATCACCCCATGAAATATTTGGGATACAGCTTCTCTCCAGTGTGTAAATCAGGAAGAAGTTACATTAAATTCTTAGCATCAATATGATTTCAAAAGCATGTATTGCAATAGTAGCATTTGGCATACTAGTTGTAACTCGTGTTCCCAAAACATGTGTTATAAATTGATCAAACATTTATTGCAGGATTGTTTGTAATAAGGTAAAATTAGAAGAGTCAACATGTCAATCAGTAGGGGACTTGCGAAATAAAATACAATGTATTCATGTGTTAGAATTTACTGTAGTAGTTAAAGAACAAACCTCATCTATTTGTAAAATTTATACAGCTCCTACAGTATGTCAGGTAGTGTTCTAAGTGGTTTACTTGTATTAACTCATTTAATTATCACAACAAACTGTGAGCTAAATCCTCGTATACCCTAATTTTACAGATGAAGAACCGGGGAACAGAAACATTAATAGTTTGTGCAAGGCCACACCTAGGCAATCTGGCTCCACAATCCAGGCTCTTAACAACATGCTTCATTTTCTCTGGTCTATCTCAAACTGTGTAGATTAACAAAAAGAATAATTTGCTATAAAAAAGACAAACTGAATACTAAAAAGCCATTTAGAAAAAAAAATCCCCATATCATACGACATCATGCTCTGCTATAGATATTTGAGATTATATATATAAATATATATATATGTATATATCTATGTGTATGTGTGTGATGTATATCTATGTTTACGTGTATGTGTATATATTTAGTCTAGGGTTCTGATAAAGGGGTTTTATCTTTTCCTTTAATAAATTAAACTAAGAATACATATATGTATCTCTGGTATAATTAAGAAGAATTAGCCTAGATTCCTTTTCTCAAGCAGAGGACAGAAGACAACGCACCCCTTACTTCTCTTCCAAGTTAAGTATGAACTACTTAAGGGCCCCTCTGCTTTCCTCTAGACCTTTCCTCCCACCTCATCTCCCACTACTCAAATCGGAAACCCTTTCTCAAACATGTGCTGATTTCCTAACTCTAGGCTTCCACCTCGGTTCTCAGAGAGCCTCTCCTCGGGAAGTTCTTTGGGGAGGTTTCTAGTCACACCAGCTGGTGGCTCTTGGAACCTAGAATACAGGTATTCAGCACCTTCAGACCTGTGCTTTGGGTGGTGACCCCAATTACAACAGAACAGGAACATTCTTGTTCTCTGTTCTGTTAGGCATGAGTCTTCCTCAATAACTAGCTATGGGCCTGAGACAGAAACAGGTTCCCTATAGAGACTGCTGAACAGAATCCCCTGAGAGGCTCCAAATGAGATGATGAAGAGAGAGGGTCAGCCCACAGACACCATCCTCTGGCATGGCCCTGGGGAAGATGCAGTGCCATAGGTTCACTGCTTCCACGGTCCTTCCTGCTCAGCCCCAAGGCAGCTCTCTCCCTGCAAGTCTTTGTTTCCATTCAAGGGAATGGGGTTTGAAAACACCTGTTTGTCCGCAAGACCCAGCTGCAGCCCCATGACCAGCTGGGCACTAGAGCAGGGTTCTCGCATCCCAGATGTTTTTTTTTGTTTGTTTTTTTCCTGTGGTTTTAGAACCTTAGAGGATTTATTTAAAAGCCAAAACATTTGTACTTTTATGTTCATGGTAGGGTAGTTACGTTTCTCGACCTTGGAGAAGTTTCCTTCTGTAGGAGGCGCCCTGTGCATCCCAGCGCTGCGCTCCCCTCTTGTCACCCAAGCTGTATGCTCTAGGGGTTCCCCCTAAGAGAGCTGCGTGGGTCCTTCTGTTGTGATGGGCTGATTATGTGGGAGCTCTGGTAGGCTTGGTTGGCCTCTAGCCTGGTCGGTCGCCAGGCCCTTCTTGTGCAGGTGCTGTTGGCTGCTGTTTAGCGGGGCCTGGTCGCGAGGTGACTGGTTGCAGAATCCTAGGGACCCTGTGGCTAGTGCCGGCTCCCTGGTGGGCGGAGTCGGGGTCCCGAAGACCCTGGGGCGGTTGCCCACGCACCAGCAGGTGAAGCCAGGTCCTGGGGTTGGCGCTGGGCTCCTAGCAGGCAGAGCCGGTTCCTGGAATCTGGCTGCAGGGCCCAGGGATCCTGGAGCTCGTTTCAGGCCACTGGTGTGCGGGGTGTTGGGGGGAGGCAGGGGGACACCCGATCTCAGAGAAGCTCACATTCCTCTCCAGCCGCTCAGCAAAAGCCCGGCATTCTCCTTTCTTTTTCGTTTCTCGGGACACCTGCACTGGCCTCACTGGCACCTGTTTCTTGAAGGAAGCCCCCTCTGTTTCCTCCCATTCCTTGGTTCTTCTCTCTGCTCATTTCCCACGATCTTGACTGCACTTTGGTGGGGAATCTGCTGTTTCCTCACCAGCTGCTTCAGTGCACACAGACCCAATAGGTGTTCACACATATTTTGAGATCCCCACTGATCTGTTTTTCCCTTTAGTTTCAATTTCACAGAAGTATCAATAAACGAATCTTAAAAGGTACAGACCTCAACAGGAACCCCAAACCCAAAATATAGACAAATGACCTGAAAACACCACGAAGCCAGTAAGTGGAACCTGACAGTTCTGAAACATAGGCTGCTTCTTTCTTTCTTCTACCTGTAACTGGAAATGCAGAAGGGCTACAGCACAGGGGAAGGGATGGCAATGGCTACATTCACACCTTTCTATAAAACTGTCTTCTCTCCCTCTCAGACACCTGGTTGTATGAAAACTCTCCATGAGCTTAAATCCCTAATTCTGCTAGCCCAGGGTTCTGTGCTTGACCATCCATAGGACCTGGTGGGAGGCTGGTGGTGGGGGGGTGCATAGGCTAACATTTGCTCGGCACCTCTATGCATCAGATCCTTAATACCCAATCCTATAACATAGATTCAGGCTCAGAGAGGGTAGGCAACTTGACCGAGTCACACTCTGAGACAGAGCAGTCAGAATTTAAATCCAGGTCTGCCTGATCTCACAGGCCGTGCTATTTCCCCATTATACGGTGCTGCCTTCAGGGTATCGGGGTCAGCCTCTAGGCCAGTATTCCTAAATCCTATGCACATCAGAATCAGTTGGAAAATGTTTTTAAAATATAAATTGTGGGATCTTATCCCCAGAAATTTTTATTTTTGAAGTCTCAAACAGGGCTATGGAATCTATAGGTAGTGTGAAAGTACCCCCAGGTAAGTCTGATGATCAATCAGCCTTGAAGACCACTGTTTTAAGGTATCCATATCCGAAATGAAAGAAGTACTCATCAATGTCATATGGCTTGTTTGGGTAACTCATTATGGGTTTTCCCAACTACAACTTTATCAAAACCTATTTGAATTTACCTAGCTTATACTATTGCCTAAGGGTGGGGAATTGCATAAATGTACCCCTGCTATGAACAGAGTAACCCCCAACTCCTGAGGCTTTCCCACGGTTATGGTACTGTCGGGGCAGGCCATCTAGTCTGTTTTCCTTAGCTGTGCCATTCATACTCATGTAGAAGGTCAGCATGAAGGAAACTCATCGTTTTAATCTGCTCTCATACAGCTTTTTTATCCCTCTGATCATTCTATCTGCCCTTTTCTAGACCTTTTCTAGCTCCATTTCCTCTCTTTTAAGGTTCATCAACCAGAGCCACATACAGTACAGATGAACTAAGGTTTTGTACAAGGGCATTGCCCTTGGTGTTCCTGGGGGATGCCATGTAGTTATCCTAAAAAAGGCACATCACAGGGTTTGTAACCTGAAATAGTATGAAAAATAGAAAGGAAGGGGAGATAGGCACGTGAATAAAAACTCTTCCTCGTTTTAGGTTGAGCCTATTTATTCTTCCCTTCCTCCTTGTGTCTAACCATCTTAGGAGGAAAAAGGGTAGGGACTTGATGATGGGATACTGGAGGAGCTGCAGTGACTTGGGAAATAGAGATGTTCATTATTTCTAGCTGGTCCCTATAGAGTTGAGAAGATTCTAAGCAAAATTGTCTTTGTTACCGTCTTTCTAGAGCCCCTATTTCTGGGTGTCCATCACTCTATTCTCCTACATCTAAGAGGTCTATTAGCTGCCCAAGCTGTATCCCAAATCACCATCTGATCCCAAACCCTGCCCTCCCTACTGTCTTCCCACTTGCAAAGGAAAAGCAAGAATTTGCAGAAGAAATTTTGCTGAGCTGGCAGCCCTAAGGAGCTAGTGATCTGATTAGCTGATTAAAACGATTTACTCTGAGTGTGAATGAGTTGTAACCCTTCCAGAGGTCATATAAAATTTGAAAGGCATTTGTCAAACCTAAATAATCTATGATTGATCGCATTTTTCAGAGCATAGGAATTTGCATAAGTGTGGGATGGTGGTGTTTCTCTTTTGTAGAGATAGCTGCTTTTTTCTCTTTTGCATACTGCTAGGCAGGGGTGTGAGAGAGAGAGAGAGAGTGTGTGTGTGTGTGTGCGCGCACATGTGTTCAGATGGTATATAAGGAGGGAAACATACAGATCCTGCATTGTGGCTGTATAAAATACATGAGTAAAGAGAGGATGCTTTGGGGGAGAGATACATGTTAACTGACAGAATCTCAATTTTTCAAAATTCAAAATCTCATAACTATGGAGGAGTTTCTATATTTTAAGCCGTTTCCCCCTTTAATACATTTGCCTGTCCACAGCATTGCTTTCCCATATTCTCTTGCAGACTGGCGATATCTCCCTGGAGTTCCTCAACAATTCCCTTCATAGATCCTTTTATATTTCTCTCCCTGCAAATCTTAGTGCCAACTGCAAATTGAATCGCAGTCTCGTAGAATCTTGGCACTGGAAAGAACCTAAGAAATCATCCAGTTACACTTGTCACCCTAGTTTTAATAGACATCTGTCATTTCTGCAGTACACTGTCTACTCATCCATTTTCCTGATGAACGATTACCCTGGATTACCTTTCGGAAACTACTCCTGCATATCCTCAGCCCAGGTGGTTTGCCTGAACTAGACTCCGTCCTCAGTTGGGGGGCATGGTGGGCCCTGATTGACTTAAATTATAAAACAACTCTCCTGCACCCCTCCACCCTGGCCACAGTAACTGGTTCAGGAGTGGGAACAGGGGCCAACTACGGCAAAGGAGAATCAAGTCTGGACTTCTCACTCCACTGTTAATGGTAAAGTTCTTTCCCCCGAATGTAAAACAGGATGAGAGTTCTACAGGGCTGTAACAATCTTGCCATCTGAAATCAAGCTTTCAGAATGAAACCACAGGAAAGGAGGGGAAGTGGATCCTCTGGGTATCCTCAGACCCACGCAACTAGCCTCTGCGTGACTGAGCCTACACTAAGCTGGCCATTTCTCAGACAGTAAATTCTCTTTTTGATTAACATAATTCTGAGCAGTGTTTTCAATCATTTGCTTCAGAGAGGATCCAAAATGATAGGCCTATGATGGGGAATTCATTTATTTCTACCGCAGCTTGCTACACAGTTTTTTTGGATGTTAGGAAATTCTTCTGAATATCTCCTTCTTTGAATCTTCTGCCCATTTGTTCAAGTCTTTTCCTTAAAGCTCTACACAGATAATCAAACTTTCTTTCATTCTGTTATCCTTCAAATTTAAGCAGAGTTGGCCTGGCTTGTCCTCTTCAGACCCCAAGTTATCAATTTTGTGGCTAAACATTTTGAGTTAAAATTTTTTTCTTTATATGACAAGTTCCCTTCCTTTGAATTATGTATATTGTTATAGTTCTTATTTAAATGTGGTTCCTGTAATGGAATACCACATGACCATGTGGGTTTACAGCTCTATGACACTTGTCTCCCACCAACCCCCATTAAAACTTTATTGTTATTTATGCAATCTAATTATCCTCTTTTTTATTAGCTGCTGTATCACTCTGGTGGTAACTTTTACCCTCTAAGTAACCCAGAAAAATGTTCACTTGAAATGGAAGTCAGCTCAGTCTTACATTTTTAGGATAACATTTCTATCACACAATCAATGTTATGAAAAATTAGAAGACATAGATAAGCATAAAGAAGAAAATCTCATTCCTAAAATTATCAGCTACAAAAACCAATGACATATTCCTAGATATCCCTCCACACACATTTGTTTTCACATATTTGTATGTGTATATACACATAAACCTCATCATACAAAAATTAAGTACACAGTCTTCATCTGCAGTCTTTTTATCTGCTTTATCATTAACATGTTTGCATGTCAATAAACAATGTTTACCATATCATTTTAATGACTGCTTAGTATTTCAATATGGTAGTGCTAAAATTTGTTTGACCAATTGACTATTCATGTTTTTGTTGTTTTTGCTTGTCTGCCATTAAACATTTTCCTGATTATTTCCTTAGACTCAGTCTCTCAGGTTGAATACTTGGTTTAAAAGTCATAAATACTTTTACAGCTTTGGTTGTATATCTCTACATTTCCCTCCAGGAATACCAAACTAATTTATAATTCCATCAGCAACATCAAGAACATCACTAGGCGTTATGGGTTTTTTTTTTTTTAAACTTAGCTTCAGGATATACATCTTTATCATGCTGGTTTTGGCCCAAGAGTTTAGCCTGTCAGGATGGTTTTAAGTCTTAACTCTTTCCTTTACGCATTATTTATATTCACCTCCTGTCACATTATCATCTACAACTGATAAGTTACTTCTATGACATAGTTAATAACATTGATAAAAATCTTGACTAAGGCCATGGCTTGTTAAGGTTGGGCCCTCTGAGAGGTCTTTCCAGGTTGATGCTAATTTAGAAGTTAATACTCTGGATTCAACAAGCAATTGCTGCATCTCCCTTACCATCACCCAACCCATACCTTCATCTTGTCCACTAGACTTGTTGACAAAAAAATAAAGATAAAAAAATAAAAAATAAAGATAAAATAAAAAAACAAAAATATGCCTCGATGTGGATTTCCCTACCAGATCTTGACAAAAAAATAAAGATATGCCTCGATGTGGATTGACAAAAAAATAAAGATATGCCTCGATGTGGATTTCCCTACCAGATCTCCAGCCAGTTCTCCCTTGAGATTAAAATTAAGCCCAAAGTAACAATTCCCCACTGTAACATCTTCTACTTTAAGAAAGATGAAACTGTCAGCAAAGCAAGTCAGATCAATAACTTATCAGAGTCTGCTTTTAGGAGATATTTCAGTGTGAATGCCCTCATCTAGACCATTTATAACAATATCAAAACTGGCCCCAGGAGTAATTCCTATGAGTCTTAATTATTAGCCTTTCTCTACATATAGAAATGTATATTTATTCCTATCTCTTTTCTTATTGCTTGCTTCTTTCTCCTCTTCTTCTTTCTTCTTATCCAATCCCCTATTATAAATTATTTCTTTTGACACATAGTAATTCATTTAAATAGTTTTTTACCATGTAAAGATATTAATGACTTCTGATCTAAAAATTCTCTTAAGCTTCTCAAGAATATAAGTATATAAGAGTATACATGCTAGAGGTAGGGACTGTTGGGGCATATTCAAATTGGAATGGGAAGAGACAGAGCTTAGACAAGTTATTTAATGTGAAGTACAGTAGTCTTAGTTTGTTTCATTATCTATCAATTAGATTAATAAACACCATGTATATCTTACAGAGGTCCCAAGAACACAAACGGAAGTTCTGTGTGTATCATCATGAAGTACCAAAGAATGAGGTATAATCATTAACATATTTAATAAAAGTAAATATCCATAAATAAAAAGTACCTAATTTAATCTGCAGTGAGGTCAGGGTCATGATCTCAATTTTAACAGCTTCAACAACGAGGCTCCAAGAGTTTGCTACCCTCCAGAATAAATGCCGTAACTGAATCCTCAGCCCCAGCACATAAGGTCCCAAATCAATGGTAGTTTGACTTCACAGGTTGTGAGGTATGTGGTTGTAAGTAATTTGCTACTTATACAGAATATCAAAGTCTGTGAAATAAAACTAATAACATAAACAATTTAGAATGGTTCAAAAGTATATCTTTATATCTTTCTTATTCATTGGACTGTTATGCTCTTTGCTGTGTGATATAAAAAGGGGGTTAAGGCACAGCTAGTGTGAAATCAATTATTTATACTTAACATCCAGCCTTCCTGAAGGGCCCATAGGGGAGCAACATATACTGACACCACTTTAATAATTGTGTTGACTATAAATTATTGCTGCACCTGACTTCACTATAAATGTTTTGTGTTCTGTCAAGATCCGGGTATGCCCATGGGAATGTGTTGAGCATATGAATGTCATCTGTCATACGTGTCACAGTGGAAACAATGGCTGGGAATGCTGGACAACACCAGGCTACAACTCTGAATGAGGTATAAAGTAATTTATATACTTCTTAAAAGATGTATTCACTGAGCTATCTGATGTGTAGAATTATCTGTTCCTCCTAGGACAGGAAATTTCATTATTTTAAGATTTGAGCCCATATAACTAGACTTTGTTCCCAGAAAGGGGATCCTACTGTAATCCCCCAGCTACCCAGATTACATTTAATTAAAGTCTTTAAAACAAAGGAAGTATTTTTTGCAGAGTGGATTCCTGATAGTAGAAGAACAAGTACAGATGCCTAGAATGGCTAAGACTTCATAGTTATATTGAACAGGAGCAACTCTGTTCAAGAGAACAGAGAAATAAGATACACAGAGGCCTGGAAATAGAGAAGCAGATGTCCATCCCAGCTTTCTATCACCTGCTGAACTGAAAATATTTAAATAATTGAAATGCCACATCTAGTCTTGTGTGGTCTCCCTTAAACAATGACTGTTAAAACTGGCCATGGAGTTCTTTGTGTATTTCTGAATGGGCAAATCAGGTTGCTACAGTAAATTTTCAACAATGGGTATAGTTTATCTACTATAGGTTGCTCTTGCCAAACTCCCATATAATTTAAAAGATATTACTAATTGCAGGAAACTCACTTATGTGACATCACCAGAGGAGGAGGTATTTAAATAAATGAAGCTTTCTGCATAATGAAACATAGCCACTGTAAGAGGCAGTCTGCAGTAGTATGTAAGGGTGGCTAGCCTGACTCTAAGTAGGTCCCAACTACAATAATGGACTTTAAGCTCCTGTTTCTGCTCTGAGAGTAAGTAGTCTGACAGCCAGGAAAAAAAGCCATGGGCTGAAAAACCTGATAACCAAGTCTAAACAAATCATCTCATGTAAGAGTAATAGGCTCTGAAGGAGAGTTCGCAGGGAAAATTCCTTGAACTTTGATACATGTGTAGCATACACAGCTGTGGATGTGCAAACAGATCCTTGTAGGACAGATTAAACGGCTGTTCCACATTGTTCCTCAGATAGCACGCAATGTCTCTGCTCGTAAGAAATCCTGTTCAGTCCATACTCAATTGGGAATTGACTCTTCTTCCCATAGGCAGGGTGGATAGATCCCACACCATCTCTCTCTCATGGGCCAAACATGGGGAAGAGTATCAAGGAGGCTCAAAAAGAAGCAATGCTGAATAAATTATGCCGGGTGGCAGCTGCATACACACAACAACAGAAAATGTTCTAAAACAGCCAGAGGATATCTGTTCCACAAAAATAAAAAGAAATCATTCTTGATCCCTAAGCAATGGAAGGCAGGACATAACCCTCTTCATCGATAGCAGGTAAGGACTCTTTTAAAAGAGATCTGAACCCTGAGTAATTGCTGAAGTCAAGGCTTAGGTTTCTCTGCAATTAATAACAAGGATCCTGTCTAGAAGCAGCAATCATCCTGGGCGCACACTAGGAGACAGGGGGAAAAAAATGAACAAAACCAACATGATGAAAAGATAAGGATACAGCGCACTGCAGCGATATCAGACTGAGCAAGAAATTAGAATATCAGAAACCCATTTCATGTTATATATTGCTTACTGCATTCCATTACTTTTAAATTAATGGTATAATAAGCTATACTGAAATTTCAATCCATAGGGTGCATTCAGTCTTTTTAAGTCCCTAAACTGAAGGTTCCTACCAAGTATTATTGTAATCTATTATCAATGACTGAACCAGGGGGACCCTAAATGACAACTGCAGTTAAGGTTCTGACATGCAAAGAGGGTAGGAGTGCAATCACTGCTTAGGGTATACACAAGCTAACATAACATGTTCATTTCAGGCCACTAAGTAGTACAATTGTTTTTCTTAGAGAGATTTTATTTTTGCTTCCTTTGGGACAGGTGATGTTTTTGGGTGAGAGCAATACTATTTTACATTAAAAACCCTCTGCTCCAAGTACATGCACTTAAGTTTTTGAAATTTAATTTGCAATTCACAGTGGTCCAACCTGATGCACAATAAACAATGAATAACATGCCATAATAATAATGATGCAAAGTATCAGAAGATGCTGTTTCCTCAATGACTTTGACTCCTTTGTTTCTTCCTTTATTTACAGGGATCCATGATTAAGCTGACTTGTATTTTTAGAATGCCAAGAAAATTGAGGAGGAAATATGTGAATGGTGCCTACTGATTTAATTTTGAAAGTTCAAATAATCACTTTTTACTTAAATAATTTCATCAGCTCTCTGAATAAAGATTGTGGCTTTTAACTGCACAAAGAATTTAGCACTTGTTTGGGGACTCAGTATATATTGAAACATCAGAGCCATAAAACCCAAATTGTTACCCTCTTCATTATCTATTTTATTTGAATTTTATTGTATTGTTTGTACAGTAAGTTCTTATTAGTTATCTATTTTATACATATTAGTGTATACATGTCAATCCCAATCTCCCAATTCATCCCACCACCAACCCCCTCTCTCCACATGCTTTCCCGCCTTGGTGTCCATACATTTGTTCTCTGCATCTGTGTCTATTTCTGCCTTGCAAACCGGTTCATCTCTACCATTTTTCTAGAGTCCACATATATGCGTTAATATACAATATTTGCTTTTCTCTTCCTGACTTCACTCTGTATGACAGTCTCTAATCTCTACAAATGACCCAATTTTGTTCCTTTTTATGGCTGAGTAATATTCCACTGTACATATGTACCACATCTTCTTTATCCATTCATCTGTTGATGGGCATTTAGGTTGCTTCCATGACCTGGCTATTGTAAATAGTGCTGCAATGAGCATTGGAGTACATGTGTCTTTATGGTTTTCTCTGGGTATATGCCCAGTAGTGGGATTGCTGGGTCATATGGTAATTCTATCTTTAGTTTTTTAAGGAACCTCCATACTGTTCTCCACAGTGGCTGTATCAATTTACGTTCCCACCAACAGTGCAAGAGGGTAACCTTTTCTCCACATCCTCTCCAGCATTTGCTGTTTGTAGATTTTCTGATGATGCCCATTTTAACCGGTGTGAGGTGATACCTCACTGTAGTTTTGATTTGCATTTCTCTAATAATTAGTGATGTTGAGCAGTTCTTCATGTGCTTCTTGGCCATCTGTATGTCTTCTTTGGAGAAATGTCTATTTAGGTTTTCTGCCCATTTTTGGATTGGGTTGTTTGTTTTATTAATATTGAGCTGCATGAGCTGTTTATATATTTTGGAGATTAATTCTTTGTACATTGATTCATTTGCAAATATTTTCTCCCACTCTGAGGGTTGTCTTTTCATCTTATTTATAGTTTCCTTTGCTGTGCAAAAGGTTTTAAATTTAATTAGGTCCCATTTGTTTATTTCTGCTTTTATTCATTATTTTTCTTTCTATGTTTATAACAGCTCATATCTCTCTTTTCCTGTAGCATGCTACACTTATTCATCACCACCTTACCCACAAAAGATATCCCTTATACCTTATCTTTCTTATACCTCTGTTACAGCCTCAGCTCCTCTGCCCTAGGGAACACTCAGAACATTAACGCACTCCATATCAAATTACACTTTTTCTTGAAAGTTCACTGGGGCAGGGGTTTGGTGTAGGGAGAAGAAGACCTAATTCTAACAAGTTATTGATGAATAGTTCCATCATGAGCAATAAAAGGTGATATATTTCAATAAAGTCAAATCATCACATGAAATTAACACCAGTACAATTATTTATGGATAAAATAATAGTGCATGCTTCCTGGTATCTCTGTCTCTCATTTCTCTCTCCCTCTCTTTCTTTCTCCCTGTGTTAGCTGGCAACAGCATCATATAGGTTTTTTTTTTTTTTCTTTAAACTCATTTGATGGTGCAGAAGTTGAAAACTTCAATACAACCTAAAATAAATTCAGAACACTGTGCACACAAATACATACATACTCAAAACACACACATTAATATTATTTATACATGGTTACTTAAATATTGTTGAAGCAGTGTAAGGAAAATTTAAGGAAAATTTTAAAAATATCAATTAACATACATCTCAGAGAACAAAAAGCTTTATTGGTTAATAGCAAGTATGACAGGTTTATGAAAATCAAGTCTTTTGAATCAGTTTAATCACTTCATGAATGACAAGTTAATGTCACAGATTGTAGGGGAATGAGAGTGATAGTCTTGCCTGATACCATCAAGATTTTGGTCTGCATGAAATTCTGCAACAGAAACTAAAATATAACATCGTCTTTATGCTTTCACCAAAGTCTACAAGTTTTAAAGTTTTATAACTAAAAGTTAAGCCTCTTTATGAGGAAGATTGCAGCAGGCTGCAAACTGTGAAAACTGCAAGCTTCATCAGAAAGGATGTGTATCAATGTTAATTAAGCACTCATTAAAAAAGAAGGCTAAGGAAGCCACCGGAGAAGAAAGAGAAAGTAAGCTCTAGCTGTTAGTAATTTAGGAAGTCAGAATAACCTGTCTTGATTAGAAGTTAAGGGTTACAGTTTGGGGAGGAATACAGGAAAAAAATAGTGAGATTTTTCCCCCCTTACTTTTTTTTTTTTTTTTTTGCGGTACGCGGGCCTCTCACTGTTATGACTTCTCCAGTTGTGGAGCACAGGCTCCGGACGCACAGGCTCAGCGGCCATGGCTCACGGACCCAGCCGCTCCGCGGCATGTGGGATCTTCCCGGACCGGGGCCCGAACCCGTGTCCCCTGCATCGGCAGGCAGACTCTCAACCACTGTGCCACCAGGGAAACACCCCCCGCCCCCTCTTACTTTTTATATCTTTCATTTTAGACTTCAAGAGCTGTTGCGCAAAAAGACTGAATGGATGTATTTTAAAGGTCGGGATATAGTGAGAAAGGAACCAGGATGCGAATTTCAGATCTCCTCATAAGGACTGATTTGGAACATGTGTATATGTATAACTGATTCACTTTGTTATAAAGCAGAAACTAACAAACCATCGTAAGGCAATTATACTCCAATAAAGATGTAAAAAAAAAAAAAAGGCTATTGTAAGAAAGCTAATGAAGGCAATTAACCCAGCATCAGGAAGAGCAGCTGGGGGGGTTTTCCAAGCACAACCTGAACTAGCTTAGATGTCCCACTGTCACTGGCCTTGTCCAGGGGCTCCCGACTTTCACAAAAAGATAAGAGTAAGTTGTAATTTAGGCCTGGGAAGAAATTCAAGGGTTTTATTAAGTTGAGGGAGAACTGATAATTACTGAGGAGAAATCAAAACTGTCTAAGTGTAACTTAAAAGTAATAATGTGCACTGACAATGCCTCATAAACTCAAGGGACAGGCACATTTTGACTTGAAAATTCATCTCATTTTGACATCAAATCTAATGTCTATTACTTTAAGGTAAAACTTATCTTTCATTTGCAAAGTATTGTAAGCGGTTAGACCTTGAGCATCACTTTTATTAATTCCATTGTCTAGGTCATCACTTACCCTAGACAGCGCTGTCAGAAACCTGACGGAGAAAATTAAAGTGGATGGTCTAGTCTCTGGCACCTACCTTTCAAATTTCAATTAATTCTTTGTTCATAAACAAGCTAGGAAACAGCTCTCTTCTTCCTGAGGATACTGTGAAGGTCTTTTACCTGGCCTTCCTGTTCTCCGGTCCTGCTCCTCTCAAAACTATCATGTGCATTATTATTTATTTATATGTCATCTTCTCCAAGAAGCCTTCTTTGAACCTTCAGATTGAACTCCACTGCCTTTGAACTATCATATATCCATTGCTCAATTTGCACACTGTGTGGGTATTTTTTTTGTTATATGTCTGTTTCCGTGAATAAATTTTACTCATAGTTGTACCCACAAAGTTTAGAAGAATAGCTGACATCTAGCAGATGGTAATCATGTGTCTAGTGAAACAAAGGCAACGGATTACAACTGCCTGTCCTCTTTTAAATGGGCAGTACTCAAACTATCATTAATTTTTTTCAGACCAATTAAATAAACATTGTGCTTTGGGATTATTTTCTCCTCATAGACCACTCTTTGACCTTTATTTCAATTTGATCTTACCTAGAAAATACTGCTAGACAGGGGAGCCAGAGGGTAATATGTTCTGATTTATGGCCCCAAAGGATGGGTGGAGATTGATCCTCCATTGAACGAAAGCAGATGCTCTAATGTGGGTATACAAGAACAAAGGTTCTTCTCATTAGAATGACAGCTTGGTTCATGGACATCCCTGTAATTAAAATTTTAAGAATGCATGCAAAAGAATCTAGGTTTGCAGAGATAATTTTGGTAGAACCTTATGCAGAGCCCCTATAGGTTCTATAGCCTTCCAATACAGAAGACTTCTGTGGTTCATGACAATTCTAATACATGGGTGTATGACTATTGACCAGTTTTGCATCATTCTGTGGGGATTGTTTCTTTTCTTCTTTTAAAATCAGTGAAGAGGGAAGGAAAGAAACACTTCGAAAATGAAAGATTAGCTTCCTAAATCATAAAGATGAGCTTTGTAATCACTTTCCTTTAAGCAAGGAATTAAACGATAATAAAAACCCTAATTAAGGACTTCGTTAGCCTAACTAGATTTTCATATGCAAAACATTGTTATAAAGAACTGCTATAGAATGGAAATGCCTCCTCGGTGAACCCAAAGGGAAGCATTCCTGCCAGGACTTTTCTTCTGCTTCCATTTTTCTGTCCATTCAGGATCATTCCGTTTTTCCATGATCGCCAATTTTCTTCACCCTCTCCATGACTCCTGCTTCTTGTCTTTTTAGTTGCCCAACTTTTCTGCCTTGTTTCATTTTCTTTTTTATTTGATTTCTTTTCATTTTTAAATTTGTCATGATTCATTCATTCATTGATTAGTTCAGCTTCCAATAATTGAGCCTTTAAAGAATGTTCTTTTCTGTCTTTCTTGTCCCCGGGCTCATTCATTCATCATCGCCCTCCCATGTAATTACTTTTTTGGTCCTTCTTTCTCTAAGGGTAAAATGCTTCTTTGGGAGTGGTTTTACAATCTCCCATGTTCTTTCAGCTCTCTTCTTCTCTTGTGCAATAACCCTAATCTTATAGCAGCTACTTTTGACTTACCCAAGTCCACAGATGACATTATCATATTATATCATGGGGTTATTTTATACCCTTTATTATTGGTGCATATTAAAATAAGTCAGTAGAGAAAACAGGCATATATTTTTACAATGATCTTTTAAAACAGGGCAGAGCTAAAATGACTGCATGCAAAATGATTCTCTCTGCTAGTCTGAGAAAGTGGCAATAACACATATTCTTATCCAATAGCATGATATTTTTGGAGTTAATATTTAACCTAATATGCTATAGGGCTCATCAGGTTAGGGGCTGAACATTCTCAAATTGTTTTACAGTAAAATTCTTTGGTTTTAACTTCAAACTCAAAATCTAAAAGGGAAAGTTGAGGTTCTCAAAGTGAAATCCTGAGATTGTACACTAAGCTTATTGAATAAGAATCTCCTGTAGGTAGGATTTGGAAGTTAGAATATTTTAAAATACTTTGGGAGACTCAGGGACTCAACTTTGAGAACCACTGGGGCAAGCTTTGAAGCCAGGAGATCTTGGTTAGGATGCCAGCTCTACATCGATTCCCTTCCATGAGCTTTGGTTTTCTCATTTGTAAATGAGAAATGGAGTTGTGATTAGAAATGGATTAGAAATGGAGTTGTAATTAGGACTAAATGAAATAATTAGGACTAAATGAAATAATTTACTTTCCTAAAAGTACCTAGCTCATAAAGAGTCCAATAATTTAAAAATATTTTTATATGTATTAAGAATAAAATTTCTTGTATCTTTATATCTTTAAATCAAATAACAACAGGCTCTACTTGTACTTTCTTGTCAGTTCTGTGAATCCAAATGCTACTACACAGCACCTGGGAACCAAAAACCGAACAGAAAGATTCTTTGAAAATAAAATGAAACCGACTAGTAAGATTTTTTGATCAAATAAAGTGGAAAAGATGAATTACACAGAGTGAAGAGATGATTTTTTTTTTGCTTTGCAGTTTCATTATTATTGCTGTTAATAACAGTTGGGTGCCTATGATGCATTAGACTCTGTAAAAAAAAAAAAAAAAGCAGGAGTAGAGTGTACCTGGGCCCTCAGGAGGTACATTATTGATCCAGGAAAGGCCTCATTGCAAGATGTGACCCTAACAGAGGAAGATAGTGGGAGCTAGTTCTAGAACTCTTGCTGAGCAGGAAACAGTGCTGGGAGTGAGAAAAAGAGAGAATCTAAAAAGTCAAAAAGCAGGCAGATTTCATTCTTACCAGCACTAGGAGGAGCTACATGGCTAGACGGTGGTGGCGAGTCAGAGAGGTAGAACATGACAGATTACAAAAAGGGTAAAGACTAAAGACAGAAGTAGAAGTATGGTCTATTCTAGTAATATTTCATTAAGAAGAAGAAGAAAAGAACAAGAAAGAAGGCTTAACCATCTGTATTGCATGTGGCAGGTGCTGAGTAAATGTTTACTAAGCAAACAATGATAAGGATAGGAAGAGGGTGATTAAGTAATAAACACATTCATAAATGCAAAAGATTATCCCAACGTTCAGCATCTAATATGTGTAATATGCAGTGCTATATTGTGGTGTATGTGTGTCTGTGAACATGTGTATGTGTTTGGTGAGGCTTGGCTACAAAGATAAATAAGACTTCAGGCTTGGACCTCAAGTATTTAGAATATCAAGAATAATAAGAGCTCATATATGCACTTGAAAACCCAGTTTATTAAATATAAAAGAAGTCATGGCAATTCAATATTTACCACCCTATTAAGCCAAAGAATAACAGAATATATTAGCTTTCCAAAGCATCCATTTACGGCTTTTATGTCGTGAAATACTAACACTAATCAAGATTAGATTTTAGTTCACTTCAATCTATTTGGATATTTACAAATATAAGATAGCTAGTGTAAAATGACTGTCTCAGAAAAATGTCGTTTGTTGGCTTGAAGGTCAATGTATCTTCCATGTATAGCCTGAAATAGCAGCTCCTGTTTCTGCTCTTTAGCTAGCTGTTTGTTGAGAAATGGTTTCCCTAAGGTTTTCAAGGTCTTATGATATGCCAGCTGAATGTGCTGAGTTATGAGTTTCCTTCCAGTCACTTAGGGATTATTCTTCTTTTTTTTAACAAAACATGGCAGAAGAAAACTTAGCCATAAAATTCATGTTCTCAAAAATTGAATAAACGCTTGATCATTAGAGAATACTTGTGAATACTCTTAAAAATGATAAATAAAATTTATTGTCAGCTTGCTATAGGATACAAACTATGCCTTAATCACTTTCATGTAATAATCTCATTTATTTCTACCAACAACCTGATGAGGTAAATATTGTTATCTCCATTTCACAGATGAAGAAACTGAGGCACAGAGAGGTTAAGTAGATGACCAGGCTGCACAACTATATTGTTTCTTTTTACCCAATATCAAACCTTAAAAAATAAGTGCTTGGCTGAAAATTTTATATTCTAGGGAAAGAAAGAGGGAATTCTAATTTTCATCCCCTGGACACCTTTCCAAAATTTGTAGATGAAAACAGAGGGATATAATAAAAAAGCAGAATGTAATCTCCAACACTTTAAGAGAAATGAATAATATATACATTGTGTTATTTTAGAAAATCAGAAATAGATTTTCTTTTTTTTCTTTTTTTGCGGTACGCGGGCCTCTCACTGTTGTGGCCTCTCCCGTTGTGGAGCACAGGCTCCGGACGCGCAGGCTCAGCGGCCATGGCTCACGGGCCCAGCCGCTCCGCGGCATGTGGGATCTTCCTGGACCGGGGCACGAACCCACGTGCCCTGCATCGGCAGGCGGACTCTCAACCACTGCGCCACCAGGGAAGCCCTAGATTTTCTTTTTAACCCCAATTTTTCAGCAAAGCTAGTGCCGTATCCCTCTTAAGATATTTCTCTCTAGTAGAAGCAGAGAGGATACCTGAGTTAGATATTTTCATTTTCTCAGAGCCAGTATGTCACAGAGGAACAGGGCAACAAGCAGAGAGCTGCCCAACAAAAGTGGTGGTGGTGGTGACAGCAGTAGATGGAAAGTAAAGCATCAGTGTACTGGAAATCATCAGACATCATCCTACAGCTGGGAAATCAGCAAGAAATGAAGATTGGGCTTTCTCCTCATTAAACCTGTCATTAAGGTCTCATTCTGTTTTGTTGAAATCCTGCTGTGTTGGTGGGTGATACCTTCTTTGCACTGGAGTGAGGAAACCCCTATGAACGTCAGAATGATACGTTAATCAAAGGGTTGTATGGAGATAAAGCAAGGTTCGTAAGAGATTTAGGAAGAACCGCAAATAATATTGAAATAATTCTGATCAATTTCCACATGCCTATCTCAATCTGATGTGAGACTTGAAGGATATGAAAAAATACTGAGGACTCTTTTGACAGTAGGAATCAAAATCAGAAACTGTTCTGCAAGCTTAGTAAATATAATTCTCTGGCATATGTTAAAATAATAAAATATTTAATTTGCATTAGAACCTTTACTGGGACTATAAGAAGTACCACAAAGTCAGATTCATGATATATTTAGCCGAGTAATTAAATTTGACACAGGTAATTCAGGATGATCTATGAGGAAAAAATTCTTGCCCTGTCAGATCAGCATTTAAATATGAAGCACGTATCCAAATATTGCCATACTTATCTCATAGTACAATCCTGATTTATCATCAAAAAATGTATACAAACATGTTTAATTGTTACTATCACACCCGCCTATACAAACTCCTGAGGTAACAGATTCTGTAAGTTTATTAATTTTGGCATAGATCCTTCTTTTATTTATAGACCCATAAATTTCCTCTTTCAGACTTAAGAAAGTTGCCCAGCTCTCATCTTCCTGAAATTGAATGCACCAACAATGACCTTTAATAACTTGGTAAACTAGAATTATAGCCTTCTGAGTTTTTCTCATTTGGAAACTACGTGAAATACCTGTTGAATAAAATGCAATTGACTTCTGAAATAGCTTTCAATATTTTGTTTTTTAAAAAAAACAATATATCACTCTTGTCTTCATAAGAGGAAGAAAAGTGGGGGGAAGGCGGAAGATGGCGGAAGAGTAAGACGCGGAGATCACCTTCCTCCCCACAGATACACCAGAAATACATATACACGTGGAACAACTCCTACAGAACACCTACTGAAGGCTGGCAGAAGACCTCAGACCTCCCAAAAGGCAAGAAACTCCCCACGTACATGGGTAGGGAAAAAGAAAAAACAGAGACAAAAGAATAGGGACGGCACCTGCACCAGTGGGAGGGAGCTGTGAAGGAGGAAAAGTTTCCACACACTAGGAAGCCCCTTCGCGGGCGGAGACTGCGGGTGGCGGAGGGGGGAGCTTCGGAGCCGCGGAGGAGAGCGCAGCAACAGGGGTGCGGAGGGCAAAGCGGGGAGATTCCCGCACAGAGGATCGGTGCCGACCGGCACTCACCAGCCCGAGAGGCTTGTCTGCTCACCCGCCGGGGCGGGCGGGGCTGCGAGCTGAGGCCGGAGCGCAGGGAGAGGACTGGGGTTGGCGGCTTGAACATAGCCTGAAGGGGTTAGTGCACCACAGCTAGCCGGGAGGGAGTCCGGGGAAAAGCCTGCACCTGCCGAAGAGGCAGGAGACTTTTCCTTCCCTCTTTGTTTCCTGGGGCGTGAGGAGAGGGGTTTAAGAACGCTGCTTAAAGGAACTCCAGAGACGGGCGCGAGCCGCGGCTAAAAGCGCGAACCCCAGAGACGGGCGCGAGCCGCGGCTGAAAGCGCGGAATCCAGAGACGGGCGCGAGCCGCGGCTGAAAGCGCGGACCCCAGAGGCGGGCGGGAGACGTTAAGGCTGCTGCTGCCGCCACCGAGGGGCCTGTCTGCGAGCACAGGTCACTCTCCACACCCCTCTTCCGCGGAGCCTGTGCAGCCCGCCACTGCCAGGTTCCCGGGATCCAGGGACAACTTCCCCGGGACAGCGCACAGCGCGCCTCAGGCTGGTGCAAAGTCACGCCGGCCTTTGCCACCGCAGGCCCGCCCCGCACTCTGTGCCCCTCCGCCCCCGCCGGCCTGAGTGCGCCAGAGCCCCCAATCAGCGGCTCTTTTAACCCCATCCTGTCTGAGCAAAAAACAGACGCCCTCCAGCGATCTACACGCAGTGGCAGGGCCAAATCCAAAGCTTAGCCCTGGGAGCTGTGAGAACAAAGAAGAGAAAGGGAAATCTCTCCCAGCAGCCTCAGACGCAACGGATTAAAGCTCCACAATCAACTTGATGTACCCTGCATCTATGGAATACCTGAATAGACAACCAATCATCCCAAATTAAGGAAGTGGACTTTAGGAGCAAGATCTATGATTTTTTCCCCTTTCCTCTTTTTGTGAATGTGTATGTATGTGCTTCTGTGTGAGATCTTGTCTGTATAGTCTTGCTTCCACCATTTGTCCTAGGGTTCTATCCGTCCATGTTTTTCTTAATAATTAATTTTAATAACAATATTATACTTTACCTTCGTTCTTTCTTTCTTTCTTTCCGTCCTTCCTTCCCTCCTTTAGACAACGAATCATCCCAAATTGAGGAGGTGGTCTCTGACAGCAAGATTTAGGATTTTTCCCCATTTACCTCTTTTAGTGAGGGTGTATGTGTATGCTTCTGTGTAAGATTTTGTCTGTATAGCTTTGCTGCCAACATTTGTCCTAAGGTTCTTTCCGTCCCTTTTTTTTTTTTTCTAAATAAGAATTTTTTAATTCAATAACTTTATTATACTTTATTTTATTTTTACTGTATCTTCTTTCTTTCTGTCTTTTTTTCCTTCTTTCCCTCCTTCCTTCCTTCCTCCCTCCCTCCCTCCCTCCTTTCTTTCCTTCTTGCCTTCTTTCCTTCTTTGCTTCTTTCTTTCTTTCTTCCTTCCTTCCTACCCTCCTTTCCTTCTTTCTTTCCTCATACTTCTACTAATTCCCTCTACTTTTTCTCCCTTTTATCCTGAGCCGTGTGGATGAAAAGCTTTTGGTGCTCCAGCCAGGAGGCAGGGCTCTGCCTCTGAGGTAGGAGAGCCAACTTCAGGACACTGATCAACAAGAGACCTCCCAGCTCCACATAATATCAAACGGCGAAAATCTCCCAGAGACCTCCATCTTAACACCAGCACCCAGCTTCACTCAACGACCAGCAAGCCACAGTGCTGGAAAACCTATGCCAAACAACTAGCAAAACAGGAACACAACCTCACCCATTAGCAGAGAGGCTGCCTAAAATCATAATAAGGCCACAGACACCCCCAAACGCACCACCAGACGTGAACCTGCCCACTAGAGAGACAAGATCCAGCCTCATCCACCACAACACAGGCACTAGTCCCCTCCACCAGGAAGCCTACACAACCCACTGAACCAACCTTAGCCACTGGAGACAGACATCAAAAACAGGAGGAACTACGAACCTGCAGCCTGCAAAAAGGAGACCCCAAACACAGTAAGATAAGCAAAATGAGAAGACAGAAAAACACACAGCAGATAAAGGAGCAAGATAAAAATGCACCAGACCTAACAAATGAAGAGGAAATAGGCAGTCTACCTGAAAGAGAATTCAGAATAATGATAGTAAGGTTGATCCGAAATCTTGGAGATAGAATGGACAATAGATTGGACAAAATGCAAGAATCAGTTAACAAGGACCTAGAAGAACTAAAGATGAAACAAGCAACGATGAACAACACAATAAATGAAATTAAAAGTACTCTAGATGGGATCAATAGCAGAATAACTGAGGCAGAAGAACGGATAAGTGACCTGGAAGATAAAATAGTGGAAATAACTACTGCAGAGCAGAATAAAGAAAAAAGAATGAAAAGAACTGAGGACAGTCTCAGAGACCTCTGGGACAACATTAAACGCACCAACATTCGAATTATAGGGGTTCCAGAAGAAGAAGAGAAAAAGAAAGGGACTGAGAAAATATTTGAAGAGATTATAGTTGAAAACTTCCCTAACATGGGAAAGGAAATAGTTAATCAAGTCCAGGAAGCACAGAGAGTCCCATACAAGATAAATACAAGGAGAAATATGCCAAGACACATATTAATCAAACTGTCAAAAATTAAATACAAAGAAAGCATATTAAAAGCAGCAAGGGAAAAACAACAAATAACACATAAGGGAATCCCCATAAGGTTAACAGCTGATCTCTCAGCAGAAACCCTACAAGCCAGAAGGGAGTGGCAGGACATACTGAAAGTGATGAAGGAGAAAAACATGCAGCCAAGACTACTCTACCCAGCAAGGATCTCATTCAGATTTGATGGAGAAATTAAATCCTTTACAGACAAGCAAAAGCTGAGAGAGTTCAGCACCACCAAACCAGCTTTACAACAAATGCTAAAGGATCTTTTTTAGGCAAGAAACACAAGAGAAGGAAAAGACCTACAATAACGAACCCAAAACAATTTAGAAAATGGGAATAGGAACATACATATCGATAATTACCTTAAATGTAAATGGACTAAATGCTCCCACCAAAAGACACAGATTAGCTGAATGGATACAAAAACAAGACCCTTATATATGCTGTCTACAAGAGACCCACTTCAGACCTAGAGACACATACAGACTGAAAGTAAGGGGATGGAAAAAGATATTCCATGCAAATGGAAGCCAAAAGAAAGCTGGAGTAGCAATTCTCATATCAGACAAAATAGACTTTAAAATAAGGACTATTAAAAGAGACAAAGAAGGACACTACGTAATGATCAAGGGATCGATCCAAGAAGAAGATATAACAATTGTAAATATTTATGCACCCAACATAGGAGCACCTCAATACATAAGGCAAATACTAACAGCCATAAAAGGGGAAATCGACAGTAACACATTCATAGTAGGGGACGTAAACACCCCACTTTCACCCATGGACAGATCATCCAAAATGAAAATAAATAAGGAAACACAAGCTTTAAATGATGCATTAAACAAGATGGACTTAATTGATATTTATAGGACACTCCATCCAAAAACAACAGAATACACATTTTTCTCAAGTGCTCATGGAACATTCTCCAGGATAGATCATATCTTAGGTCACAAATCAAGCCTTGGTAAATTTAAGAAAATTGAAACTGTATCAAGTATCTTTTCTGACCACAACGCCATGAGACTAGATATCAATTACAGGAAAAGATCTGTAAAAAATACAAACACATGGAGGCTAAACAATACACTACTTAATAATGAAGTGATCACTGAAGAAATCAAAGAGGAAATCAAAAAATACCTAGAAACAAATGACAATGGAGACACAACGACCCAAAACCTGTGGGATGCAGCAAAAGCAGTTCTAAGGGGGAAGTTTATAGCAATACAAGCCCACCTTAAGAAGCAGGAAACATCTTGAATAAACAACCTAACCTTGCACCTCAAGCAATTAGAGAAAGAAGAACAAAAAAACCCCAAAGCTAGCAGAAGGAAAGAAATCATAAAAATCAGATCAGAAATAAATGAAAAAGAAATGAAGGAAACAATAGCAAAGATCAATAAAACTAAAAGCTGGTTCTTTGAGAAGATAAACAAAATAGATAAACCACTAGCCAGACTCATCAAGAAAAAAAGGGAGAAGACTCAAATCAATAGAATTAGAAATGAAAAAGGAGAGGTAACAACTGACACTGCAGAGATAAAAGAGATCATGAGAGATTACTACAAGCAACTCTATGCCAATAAAATGGACAATCTGGAAGAAATGGACAAATTCTTAGAAATGCACAACCTGCCAAGACTGAATCAGGAAGAAATAGAAAATATGAACAGACCAATCACAAGCACTGAAATTGAAACTGTGATTAAAAACCTTCCAACAAAGAAAAGCCCAGGACCAGATGGCTTTACAGGCGAATTCTATCAAACATTTAGAGAAGAGCTAACACCTATCCTTCTCAAACTCTTCCAAAATATAGCAGAGGGAGGACCACTCCCAAACTCCTTCTACGAGGCCACCATCACCTTGATACCAAAACCAGACAAGGATGTCACAAAGAAAGAAAACTACAGGCCAATATCACTGATGAACATAGATGCAAAAATCCTCAACAAAATACTAGCAAACAGAATCCAACAGCACATTAAAAGGATCATACACCATGATCAAGTGGGGTTTATTCCAGGAATGCAAGGATTCTTCAATATACGCAAATCTATCAATGTGATAAACCATATTAACAAATTGAAGGAGAAAAACCATATGATCATCTCAATAGATGCAGAGAAAGCTTTTGACAAAATTCAACACCCATTTATGATAAAAACCCTGCAGAAAGTAGGCATAGAGGGAACTTTCCTCAACATAATAAAGGCCATATATGACAAGCCCACAGCAAACATCATCCTCAATGGTGAAAAACTGAAAGCATTTCCACTAAGATCAGGAACAAGACAAGGTTGCCCACTCTCACCACTATTATTCAACATTGTTTTGGAAGTTTTAGCCACAGCAATCAGAGAAGAAAAGGAAATAAAAGGAATCCAAATCGGAAAAGAAGAAGTAAAGCTGTCACTATTTGCAGATGACATGATCCTATACATAGAGAACCCTAAAGATGCTACCAGAAAACTACTAGAGATAATCAATGAATTTGGTAAAGTGGCAGGATACAAAATTAATGCACAGAAATCTCTGGCATTCCTATATACTAATGATGAAAAATCTGAAAGTGAAATCAAGAAAACACTCCCATTTACCACTGCAACAAAAAGAATAAAATATCTAGGAATAAACCTACCTAAGGAGACAAAAGACCTCTATGCAGAAAATTATAAGACACTGATGAAAGAAATTAAAGATGATACAAATAGATGGAGAGATATACCATGTTCTTGGATTGGAAGAATCAACATTGTGAAAATGACTATACTACTCAAAGCAATCTATAGATTCAATGCAATCCCTATCAAACTACCACTGGCATTTTTCACAGAACTAGAACAAAAAAATTCACAATTTGTATGGAAACACAAAAGACCCCGAATAGCCAAAGCAATCTTGAGAACGAAAGAAGGAACTGGAGGAATCAGGCTCCCTGACTTCAGACTATACTACAAAGCTACAGTTATCAAGATGGTATGGTACTGGCACAAAAACAGAAAGATAGATCAGTGGAACAGGATAGAAAGCCCAGAGATAAACCCATGCACATATGGACACCTTATCTTTGATAAAGGTGGCAGTAATGTACAATGGAGAAAGGACAGCCTCTTCAATAAGTGGTGCTGGGAAAACTGGACAGGTACATGTAAAAGTATGAGATTAGATCACTCCCTAACACCATACACAAAAATAAGCTCAAAATGGATTAAAGACCTAAATGTAAGGCCAGAAACTATCAAACTCTTAGAGGAAAACATAGGCAGAACACTCTATGACATAAATCACAGCAAGATCCTTTCTGACCCACCTCCTAGAGTAATGGAAATAAAAACAAAAATAAACAAATGGGACCTAATGAAACTTCAAAGCTTTTGCACAGCAAAGGAAACCATAAACAGGACCAAAAGACAACCCTCAGAATGGGAGAAAATATTTGCAAATGAAGCAACCGACAAAGGATTAATCTCCAAAATTTACAAGCAGCTCATGCAGCTCAATAACAAGAAAACAAACAACCCAATCCAAAAATGGGCAGAAGACCTAAATAGACATTTCTCCAAAGAAGATATACAGACTGCCAACAAACACATGAAAGAATGCTCAACATCATTAATCATTAGAGAAATGCAAATCAAAACTACAATGAGATATCATCTCACACCAGTCAGAATGGCCATCATCAAAAAATCTAGAAACAATAAATGCTGGAGAGGGTGTGGAGAAAAGGGAACCCTCTTGCACTGCTGGTGGGAATGTGAATTGGTTCAGCCACTATGGAGAACAGTATGGAGGTTCCTTAAAAAACTACAAATAGAACTACCATATGACTCAGCAATCCCACTACTGGGCATATACCCTGAGAAAACCAAAATTCAAAAAGAGTCATGTACCAAAATGTTCATTGCAGCTCTATTTACAATAGCCCGGAGATGGAAACAACCTAAGTGCCCGTCATCGGATGAATGGATAAAGAAGATGTGGCACATATATACAATGGAATATTACTCAGCCATAAAAAGAAACGAAATTGAGCTATTTGTAATGAGGTGGATAGACCTAGAGTCTGTCATTCAGAGTGAAGTAAGTCAGAAAGAAAAAGACAAATACCGTATGCTAACACATATATATGGAATTTAAGAAAAAAAATGTCATGAAGAACCTAGGGGTAAAGCAGGAATAAAGACGCAGACCTCCTAGAGAACGGACTTGAGGTTATGGGGAGGGGGAAGGGTGAGCTGTGACAGGGCGAGAGAGAGTCATGGGCATATACACACTAACAAACGTAGTAAGGTAGATAGCTAGTGGGAAGCAGCCGCATGGCACAGGGATATTGGCTCGGTGCTTTGTGACAGCCTGGAGGGGTGGGATAGGGAGGGTGGGAGGGAGGGAGACGCAACAGGGAAGACATATGGGAACATATGTTTATGCATGACTGATTCACTTTGTTATAAAGCAGAAACTAACACACCATTGTAAAGCAATTATACCCCAATAAAGATGTTAAAAAAAAAAAAAAGTTTGGGGGATGTGTGCATGCACTGCTGAGTGAATAAAGCTAAGTTACCTACTAAAAAAAAAAAAAAAAAAAAAGAGGAAGAAAAGTGACTGTAATTGATTATATGTAAATGAGATATAAAACCCAAATGTCTATAGCAGCTATAACATGGAAGACATTTTATGTTGAGAGAAGGAAGAAAGAAGAGCCTATAGTCTTGTTTTCTTTTTATGGTTTAGACACATGCTTAAAGTTGTCTCATCCAACTAGTTCCAAAATTCTATCACCATGAGATTCTCAGAGAGACGTGGTCTCCTGTTATTTTGCTATAGAGTGGAAAGACCCAAGAAGCAGAAAGTCTGGAATTGTACCATAAATATGTCACTCACTGGTTGTATAACTATGCTCAGTAACTATGCTCAAGGGATAAACCCTCCAAGACCATTTCCTCACACTTCAAATGGGGATAAAGTACCCATCTGACATAACACACATAAAAGTGCTTTGTAAATGTAAAGGACTGTACAAATGCTAGTTCGCCGACATGGTAGGTTGGGGAACCTAAAAAATCTCTAATATTTTCCTTAACAGATTTCCATTTTCTTTGAAAGGCCAGCACTGTTGCTTCCTCAGACATCAGACCCCAATTACCACCTAAGGGTTTCCCAGAAACAAAGAATGACTCCATCATATTTTAGGGAAAGTGTTTTTTTAAGGAGGCAAATAACCAGACAATTAAGAATCATTATTGTGTCGTCTGATGAAAACTGTCAGATTTAGTATATCCAGGGTTCAACACATGTTCTGGAACAAGGCTTTTCAAAATTTAATATGCTCACAAGTCACCTGAGAGGAATGTCCTTAAGTACAGAATTTGATACAGAAAGTCTGGGGTGGAGGCTGCGATTCTGCATTACTAACCAGTTCCCAGGTGATGTTTATGCTGCTGGTGTTCAGGCCACACTTCATGGGCAAGGCTCTAGACCCTCTTAGAGGTACGCTCTCCAACATGGCAGCCAATGTCACATGTATGTAGTGATTTACATTTAAATTAATTAAATTATATTAAAATTCATCTGTTCTGTAGCACTAGCCACATTTCAAGTGTTCACTAACATGGGGCTAGGGGCTACCACATTGGACAGCACAAACACAGAACATTTCCATCATTGCTGAAAGTTCTACTGGACAGCTCTGCTCTAGAGCATAGCACCAGTATGGGGAGGGGGGTGCCCTGTCCTGCCCAGTTTCTCCACTGTCTCTAAAGTAGTATCCTCATGCATATACTTGGCATCCATGGTTTAATCTACTGTATCCTTAACATATAAGGACGTAAATGACCTCACCTTAAGACACACTTGGAGCTGTGATGACAGAAGGAAAATGGATTTTCCATGGGCCTGAGCTTTTAGATAAAGAGGAGAGAGACTGAATGACAGTTTGCTACCAGCAGGAGAGAGAAGAGGGCCCCATGATGCCCAATGAGAGAATGACTAAGAGCCAGCCTTGCTCCTCTCAAGGGAAGAGTGAAGTGATATTAATCAGCACACTATTGTATACAAAGAGGGTTCTCTCAGGAGAAGAGCAGAGCATCTGTCCCACTCACACATCAAAGAGGCCCAGCAGCTGAAAATGCTTGTGTCAAATCTCCACTCAGCCTCTTTTTCTCCTTGCTTTCCTTTCCTGGTTCATTTGCTATTCTGTGGGCTGTTTAGCAATAAGCCCTTCATCTGATTAACATTTCAAACTCATTGTTGGTCTGTGCTGGCTTAAATGAACTAATCATCATTAGTACTTCGAAACCTGTCTGGCTATGCCTACAAGGCGGGGAAAAAGAAGAAAGAGAAGAAAAGGAAAAGGAAACAAGTAGGACTCATTAAATAAGTCATCCATAAGTCATTGGTCAAGACAAACAGAAACAGAATCCTGAGTGTTTTCATCATTCATCACGTCAAGGACACAGATAGGAGCTAGAGAAGCAGAAGTGGGACATTGAATACCTGTATCTATAGATATATATCCATATATTTATATCTATGTATCTAAATGCACATCTATAACTACACCTACATCTAAACCTAACTACCTCCAGTGGGCAATGATGGAATACAGAAATCATCCTCAAGAAGATGAGGAAAGGAAGCCTGGAATCCCATTCATTCCCTTTCCTCTGATTTCCTTTCCCCGTGGAAAGTATTAGTTTATCACTCTGATTTCAAAACAAAACTTATTACAGAACTAGTTTTCTATTCTTTCTCCTTTATTCACTTCGACTGAATTGTATTCCCCAAAGCAACTGAAGTGGGTCACCTTTCTATGTTACAGTAGTACTTAGACTGTGTTACTTTTAATGCATGTTTTGCATCAAATTATAGAGTATAGTTGAACCTATTGCCTTATTGGGCCAGGTAAGCTACGAGCCTGGCTTACCCTGAGTTGACCAGAAGAGCTTTTTTCTAGATCAGACATTCGGAATAAATATATTCACTGTTAATTCTACTTTATATTAAAATTTTCATCATGATGCTTATAATTCTGAGGCCAAAAAAAAGAAAGAAAGAAAGAAAAAGAAAAAAAAGAAAACACATCCAGACCATTTCCTGTGCTTGTCTGCAAGACAGACAATGGCTTAAAGCATATTCTGGATTTAAATGGTCAATATCAAGCTTAAGCAAGAACACTTTTTCTATTCTTGTGATGTCAACGTTCCCCACAGATGACTCAACCCTTGTGATCTAGAAGTATGTTTCCTAACATGTGATATGTGTAAAAGAGATAACTGGAGATGGTATAGCATCACAGCCTTGCATATTTTGTATCTTATAATGGTACCATATTCTCTCGCAATTCTTCGATCAAGTCAAGGAGAAGGTCTCTTTTGGTACCTTATGTATTTAATACCACTGCCACTTGCCAATCTCCCATTTTAACAAATAACTCAGCCTTACGCTCTGAGTCTTCTGAGGGGGAATTGTGTCTATCTAAAGTTCAGTAACCTTTGTTTCCATTGAATGATTATTTTTAACGTTTTCCTTTTATTTATGGCACATCATGCTGGTTTTTCTATTCATGGTGGTAATAAAATGTTTACTAAAAATACATTAAGTAAAAGACAGTCTTTAAAGAAAATTTTAATCTTACAGTAAAGCAAGTGAATACAGCAGAAATCATGAAAGAATAGCACTGATCTGAAGCATTCTTTTCTGCTTTGAGGGGGTAAAAAGGAAAAAAAGACTTATTGCTCCCTAGCTATTAGCCCCCTATACACATAGTGGGTTCAAGGTCTACATCAAACACTGTACTGTTGCTGTGATCTTTGTAAACAATGTTTCATAGAAACTGCAAGTGGAAAGATGAGAGAGGAAATGTCGCATCCTTTTATAGAATGACAACTGAGGGCTGAAAACAGTGCCAGTGAGCACACGGCAAGCAGCAGGAAATGACCAGCAGAAAAGCAGGGACACCAAAGGATATGCTAAGGAGCAGAAGGAAGAAGGTAAGACTTCCCTCATCCATCCTCACTTGGTTGATTTCAATATGGTGAGTTGCTTAGAGTTTGTCACAAGCTTTTCCCAAAGGTGAGCCTTTAAGTGTCTTCTTGCTATCTTTAGGAGGGAAGAGGAAACACAAGATTGATTCACTATGTTTCAACTCAGTGTCACTTTGCCATTTTTTTTTTTTTTTACTTTGCCATTTTTTGACAAATGGGACCAAATTTACTCTAAGAAGCAAACTTCATGGAGCTCTCTATAATTAATTACCATAATAGGAACTCAAAATACTAGCTTTCATGTACTGATAATTTGATTTTTTTAGATGAAACCCCTCACTTGTTTTTAATCAATAAACATTTATTGAGCACCTACTATTCTCAAAGCAATTTGTGTTTGCTGTGTCAAGGATACAAAGTAGTGTCCTGAGAGTCAAAGTGTGGTTTGTGGGCAAGCAGCCCTAGTATCACCTGGGAGCTCTTTAAAATGTGTAATTTCAGGCTCCAACCCAGACCTACTGAATGAGAATCTACACTTCTAAGGTGGTTTATACACACATTAAAGATTGGGAAGCTCCATTATAAGAAATATAGAGACTCTCTTCAAACAGCTTAACAGCTCACTTTGGAAATAACACTGACCCTAAAATCATGAAGTAATAACAAAGGGTAGTAGTTAGTATAAGTAGTGTGATGTGAATTTAGACAAGATATGGTCTCCAAAATTCATGGAAGAAGTGGGACAGGAACCATGTCTAAAAATCCAAGCAGAATTAGAGGAGAGAAGTATGCCCCCACTTTGGAATGGGGTGATGATTTTTAGGCAAAAAGAGCATAGAACTATAGACACATGTCATCTTGAATATGCAGAGAAAAAATCCCGCGTCACTGGAATGAAGGATACACGCCAGGGATTGTAGAAAATCAGATTCGATGGCAAGTGAGTGGGGAGGGGGGCAGTTTTTTTTTTTTTTTTTTTTGTTTGTTTGTTTTGCGGTACGCGGGCCTCTCACTGTTGTGGCCTCTCCTGTTGCGGAGCAACAGGCTCCGGACGCGCAGGCTCAGCGGCCATGGCTCACGGGGGCAGCCGCTCCGCAGCATGTGGGATCTTCCCGCACCGGGGCACAAATCCATGTCCCCTGCATCGGCAGGCGGACTCTCAACCACTGCGCCACCAGGGAAGCCCAAGTGGGGGGCGGGCAGTTTTGATAGCCAAGCAGAGGAGTTTACTTTTTACACCAGAGGAAATTCATGCCATCTCTGAACACAGGCAGACTAAGAAGTCACAAAAGTACACCCAGTCTCCCGTACATAATAAATGCTCAGCATTTGCAAAATTGAGTTAGTTAAACTGTATGTTCAGGAGTGATTACTTTAGCGCTTGGTGGGTAGGATGAGTTGCAGGGGAAAAGCCACGACGGTAGAGGCTATAAACATCCTTCACGTGGGATCAGATGCCTTGAATAATATCTGTTTAGCAAAAGATAGGCAAAGGCCCTAAAAACAATAATTACATGTAAAAGACTAATATAGTTAAAGCACTGCATCAGCAATGACTGTGCTGATTTGAATTTGCCTCAATTAAGGAGCTCTTTCATTGAAATAAAGTTTCTAAAAATGTTACTTAATGGCACTACTGCACTTCTGTTCAATTCATTCAGCTAAAACCCATGTGCTTGTTATGCCTCCTTTTATTCCCATGTTCTACTGTAACCAAACAACACAAGTGAGTGTAAACTATAGCACTTTAATCCAGGAAGTACCTTTAGTTTAAGGGAAGCAGCCTGCTATAGCAGCCAGATCTTCAGCCGTGGAGCCAACACTGGGCTTTGAAACCTGGCTGTGGCACTTTCTGGCCAAACACTAGCACGGTGTGGCACTGGCCAGTGCCTTCATTTCCTTGGCCCTTAGTTTATGTATCTGAGGATGAAAGTAAATATTACCCACTTCACAGGACTGTCGGCACAAGGCCTGGCACATAGTTGGAGCCCCAAATAGGTGCTGTTAACATCTCGATCACCACCATATATTGATACATCATCATCACCCTCCTCTCCGCCCTCCTCAACATCATCATCAACTTGATGAGAGGATCAAACCCAAGGCAGACATATTACCATATTCTTTTTAAGTTTATGATCCAGCAACCCCACTCCTGGGTATATATCTGGAGAAAACCATAATTCGAAAAGATACTTGTACCCCAATGTTCATTGCAGCACTATTTACAACAGCCAGGACATGGAAGCAACCTAAATGTAAATCGATGGAGGAATGGATAAAGAAGATGTGGTACATATATACAATGGAATATTACTCAGCCATAAAAAAGAATGAAATAATGCCATTTGCAGTGACATGGATGGACTTAGAGATTGTCATAGTGAGTGAGGTCATCAGACACAGAAGCAAATGTCATACGATATCACTTATATGTGGAATCTAAAAAAATGGCACAAATGAACCTATTTAGGGCTTCCCTGGTGGCGCAGTGGTTGAGGGTCCGCCTGCCGATGCAGGGGACATGGGTTTGTGCCCCGGTCCAGGAAGATCCCACGTGCCGTGGAGCGGCTGGGCCCGTGAGCCATGGCCGCTGAGCCTGCGGGTCCGGAGCCTGTGCTCTGCAACGGGAGAGGCCATAGCAGTGAGAGGCCCGCATACCGCAAAATAAATAAATAAATAAACCTACTTACAAAACAGAAATAGAGTCACAGATGTAGAAAAAAAACTTACGGTGACCAAGCGGGGAAAAGGGAGGAGAGATAAATTGGGAGATTGGGATTGACATATACACACTACTGTATACAAAATAGATAATGAATAAGAACCTACTGTATAGCACAGGGAACTCTAGTCAATACTCTGTAATGACCTACATGGGAAAAGACTCTAAAAAAAGAGTGGATATATGTATATATATAATTGATTCATTTTGCCGTACGCCTGAAACTAATACAACATTGTAAATCAACTATACTCTAATAAAAATTAATTAAAAAAAAGAGTATGGCTCTGTTTTTACACCAAATTTCTTTAAGCCAGAGGTCTTTCAAATAAAGGAAACAAAAGCAAACAAGAGAAGGCAAGCATTTCATTTCAGCTGAACAGTTATGCTCTGCAAATGTGACAGTGAGCTCAGTGACCAGTGCCCTGCTGACGTGGGAACTCATATGTGGGCAAGGCTGTGAGCCCCTGACACCCCTCTCCTTGACTCTTCTTATTCTCAAGTTAGGTCCTATCCTGTGGTTCCACCCACCTTTAACCATCCAGTTTTCTGGCTGTTCTCCTCTGCCTTTCTTCCCCTTCTCTTCTTTCTCCTCTAAACTTAACTGTTATTATAACTACATCACTCCTCCTTCCAACCCAACCTACTCACAAAAAATATTCTTTCTCCTGAGAAGAGGGCAAAATGCAGGCACCAAAGCTCCTGAGTCACAGCCATACAAACTTTCCATAAACCCCAGGAAGTGTAGAGTTGTACTTCTGTTATCAGTTCTCCAGAGGTCATTGAAGGAGCTTCCCTGGAGGAACTGAAAGAGACTTTTGACTCACAGTGATGAGTTTGGATCAAGTCCCTGTCTGATCTTTCTTTAACACTCCTGGTAGATAAAAGCAGGCATGCATGCCGTCCTTGCCTTGTAAGCAAAGAGGAAGTTCCTAATTCATTTGTAATTGAACTGGTTTTTATTCGGAAGCCATCTTTTGGGGTCAGGCATACAGTTAGTGGGAAGGACTTGAATCTTCATAGGTGCTATTAACATCTATAGATTATCGTCATCTATAATGACTTTTCAGATTCCAGACATTTTCTAGGAGTGGATCTTCAGGTTCAAAGAACCATTCCAGAGCCCAGAGGAATCTCTTCATTCACATACTACAGAGAATCACAGAGTGCTGACATGACAATGGCTTGAATATCTAGTCCAAACTTCTTATTTTTCCAGTGGGGAAAGAGACCCTTGAAATGACTCAACTAAGACAAGTCGGGGCAAACCCGTATTTTTCTATATCAGAGATTCTCACATTTTAGGTTGCATCAGAAAAACATGGAGAGCTTGTTAAAACACGGATTTCTGGGCCTTACACTCAGAGTTTCTGATTCAGTTGATCTGGGGTGACGTCAGAGAATTTGCAAGTTCCCAGGTGATGCTGATGCTGCCAGCCTGGAGACCACACTTGAAAGCTACTTGTCTATATCATACTGCCTCTCAACCGTGCAGAAACTTCATGAAATGCTCACTAGATAATCTTTAAAATACTGATATTAAATACTGTCATTTCCCCTTCCTAGAGGAGAAAGATTTTTTTAAAAACTGAGTTATCTACTAAGTTTTATTATCATCATCTCCCCTTCCTCCACCTACTCACTTGTCATGATCTTAATAAAATCCTTTCTTTTACGTATTTACAGCATGTTCTTAGCTTCATGTTGGGTTTTCAAGATCATGCTTGGTGATAGATGAAATTAAAGTGAAAGTCATCACTGGTCTCTTTAAAGGAGGAAGTTTTTACTATAAAAAGGAAATACTGCTTGGTTAAAAATATCATACTGTGAACTGCCCTATATTTTCCTTAGGGTGAATGAAAGGAAAATGTTGATTAAACAAAGTGGCTTTTAGGAAGTAAAAAGGTTGTAGGGGGAGATTAGAAAAAAAAAAGCAAAGAAAAAGAAAGGAAAAAAAATAGTAGTTTTGAGCAGCTACCATGTGTCCAACAGCAAAGAGTCACTTTCAAATCGTTTCACATGAATATCCCATCAGTCTGCTATGTCCCTGGTGCAAATGCCTGCATTTTTCTTCTATTTTTCTCTTTTTTTCTGTTATATTCATTTGTTTGTTTTATTTTTTAAATTCTACATATAAGTGATAACATGGAATATCATCTTTTTCTGACTTATTTCACTAAGCATAATAACTTCCAGGTTCACCCATATTGTTGCAAATGGAAAACTTTCATTATTTTTTATGGCTAAGTAATATTCCTGTGTGTGTGTGTGTGTGTGTATCACATCTTCTTTATCCATTCATCTGTTGATGGACATGTACTGCTATGAACATTAAGGGCACATATCTTTTCAAAATATTCTTTAGATATATACCCAGGAATGGGATTGTTTGATCACGTGGTAGTTCTATTTTTAGTTTTCTGAGAAAACTTCATACTGTTTTCCATAGTGGCTGTATCAATTTACATTCCAACCAACAGTGTCCTAAGGTTCCCATTTAGTGCTAAAAGACAGTTTATACCACACTCTCCCCATATATGTACAAAGTCCCACCTTTATGAACTGTACCCACGCAACATGTATGACCTGCACAACATGCCGATAACTCTTTGCAATGAGCCTTTATTTAAGTAATAAATAACTAAGCTATCAAACAGAGACGGCTTACCCTAGGTCATGTTACTATTGAGAGGTAATGTAGGAAGTATAACACAGGTTTGTCTAATTCTAGGTCTCCTGCTGTATTTGCAATGGATTAAGGCCACTAAAGAGTATGTTTTTTGTTTTCCTTTCCTACTGGACATTACACATGAGGCTATACATATAAACAAATAAATCCATGACTGTAGAACACAGAGAGATCAACACCAGGTCTGGGACGCACAGCTCTGAAATACATTTCTCCTAATTCTCTCTCTCATCACAGCCCCTCAGTCTTTCATGTGGCTCTAAGATTCTACTGCTGGAACAGAGGCAGGAGAGGGACAGAATGTGAGTTCAGAAGGGGAGGAGGTGGGGCTCCTTAGGTGCCCTCCCTCTCAGCCCTGCACACACCCCAAGGTGGGGTTAATGGGCACCACCCCAGCCTCGGGGGGCCTTTTTGGTGTCCCAGATGCACATCCCTGAATATCTTGAATAGTGTACTCATTTCATCCTTGGAGCTGGTCAGCACAAAGAAAAGCAAAGGAAGCGGAATAGCTGCTATTAAAAGGCAGACTGCCAGAAATCTGAGAAAGCACACAACCACACGATATCTCAAGTCTAAAGGGAGAATTCCAAGCCAAGATTTCTGCACCTCTCTCCACCATCCAGCCGATCAGCATCAGGGTTCTCACTCTCAGACATGTGACCTTTTTACTGGGACACCCAGCAGTCATCTTGCAGATGTCCCAGGTGCAGGCTGAAAGCAGTGGCTTGCATTTCTCTTCCGGTGCTTAACGTCCGTTTGTACCCTATTCTGTATTCCTCGCCCCCGTCCTTGAATGTACACAGAGAGTCCTGTACCTGTACAGCATGCAGTATTAATAAGAAATGACCCTTCTCTGAGGAACTCAGTGCATTTGTTTTCCTCTTGTTTTTGAAAGGAAAACTGATACAGGGAAGAAAGGAATCAGGAGCAGAAATAGCACGTAGGTGCACACAAGAAGAAATCTGCTCCGCTGTTTGATATCAGGCTCTGCGGTGAAGCAGTGTGTGAGCTTAGAAGGGCATTTCCTCCTGAGCCTTATGGAATTCAGTGTAACTTAGCTATTGGCTACTGAACTGAATTCAGAATTCAATTACTTTACTTTTGACACAGCCAATACGGCACAGTGTGGGATGAAGCAGAGGCTGATTTAAGTGTAACATTATAAGACCCTAGGTCTGATATCTTCATAATAAGGCATGTCGCTATGGACATAAAGGAAATTATATTTGTGTGTGCTCGGAACTTACGCAGGCCAGAACTAGACCTTCAGAGTTTATTAAGTTCAATGATGGATTGAAGGGAGACAGAGTTAGGGTTATGCAAATATTACCCAGGATTTTTACCACATGTGTAAGTTCAAAGGACTATAGATCTGAAAAGACTGGAAGAAGGAGGAACAAGTGATTCCTACCCATGCTTACAACTAGCAGAGGTGAGCATAAACCACAGGAAGTAGGGATGACAGCTGAGAGGCAATAGGCTTGGCACTGAAGACTGACAGGTTGGCCAGATGGCCACCGTCATTCAAATACACATCATACTTTGATTAGGATTATCTCTTAATATCCTTGATAATATTTAAATTCTATAACAGAGAACAAATCTTTGTATTATACTTACATTTGCCATTTTTTTCCATTAATAATAGAATAAATCACTTTGCAGAAGTGGAAGCATTTTATTTATTGCCAGTAGACATTTTACAGTCCATGGTCAAGGTATCATAATAAGACATAAAAACTGTCTTCCAGATGGGAATTCTAGCATATTTGCTTATAAAATTTTGCCATTTATAACCTATGATTGCCCTTCTACAAACTGTTACCACTCTTCTCCTTAGGACACAATTAGAGATCATGGTTTTGTCTTTTTCTTCTCTTGGTCCTTTACAAACAAAATTGACGACTTAGTTCAGTCTATAAATTCAACAAGAAATAGCTACCATATTTAGGAAATGAGAACCTAAAGGGAAAAAAAAAAGATACACTCTTGGTCTTTAAGCAACTTCAGCTCAATTTCAAGATCAAAGTTAGTCTACCTCTAGTCCCACTCTAGCAATTACATTTTATTTATCATTATTTTTTGCAGAAACAGTCTCTCTAAAGTTAGACTGGACTCCTGATTCCACTCAGAGAACACAACGCTAGCTGCTTAATTCTCATTTTCCCTTCTACCTTGAAAGCCTGCTTCAACCGGTCTGCATCATTCAGGATAGACTAGTTTGTATTGCAGTAACCAATGACCTCGTGATCTTACAGCAACGAAGGCTGATTTCTTCTCTTGCTATGAGCCCATTATGGTTTGGCTGTGGTTCTATTCCACTGAGAAGACTTATCTGAACCACTGCCAGTTATGTAGCACAAAGAAAAGACATCATATCAATGCATGCACTGATCCTTAAAGTTTCCTCTTGTAAATGACAGCCATTTCACTGACCAGAGCAAGTCACATATCCAAGTCCTATATTAATTAGCCCAGCAAAGGACAGTCTTCCTCCAGAGATCAGCAGGGAATATTTGAGAACCACAGTACGGTCTACTCCTCTGTACCAACCCTACTCACCTAGAAACTCTCAGCCCAAGGCCCATTACCAAATTTTCCCATTTCAACTCTCACAAACACTTCTTCATGTTCTTCAGAAGGGTCTATAGGTATTACACATGTAAGCATGCATCTTTAATATATTATCTTGTAATATTTTAAAAATAACTTCATTTTTTTTTCTCACACTTGTCTTTTTCACTCAACTGTCAATTCTTTGAAGGCAGGAACCATGTTCCAAATTTCTTCCTTGAATACACACAGCTCACAGAACTCAGAATTGAAAACTGCAGAGGTTCTACTAGTCTTAAGTATTCCATGTAGAATGTCTCCAAAAATAACACATTCTATGCATGTGCTGGGTTTTGATAGAGACAAGAACTTTAAAACTGGGTACTTATAACACAACTTACTTTTATAACACACAGGAAAGCCATGTTATATATAATATTATCACAAAACTCATGTCAAAGGTCAAAAATACATTTAACATGATATAGAAAAGTAAAGTATTTGAAGAAACACAGAACTTTTCAAGACTACGTAGGAATAGGAAAAATATAAAATTATCCAAACAATGATCTAGAGAATAATTAGGCGGAAGATGAAAGTTGCTGAAGAAACTATAACTAAATAAAGTTAGCCTACATTTAATAATAATTGGAGAAAAATTGTTCCATGCACATGTATCTCACATTAGATCCTATATTAGATTTGCTTAAGGACTCCAAATATTGCTGTGGTTTCCCTGCTTGTAACTATAGAAGCATTGGGTACATACACCTGTATATCATTAACTTTTTAAAAAGTGTTTGGAGGATTGATAAACTAATTTGTTTGGCGGTTCCAGTATTCAAGGGGGAATACAACGGAACCTGAGACAAACATGTTGACCATGTGTCTTTTAGAGAGGCTGTGCAATTAGGAAATGGAAACACAAGCAGGCAGATATCTAACAACATCAGGATTGTAAGGATCCACTTAATAACAATCTGCTAAATACATCATGTATACTTAGCTCCTTGAAATCATTTCATTAGTCTGAAAATTAAGCATATGCTGCTCCTCAGTGGAGGAACAAGGGAGACGGGTGTGTTCGGGACACTGGTAAAAGCAGTCAAAGCTATTTATCTTGAGATTATAGGTCTCGTTTCAAGCAAGAAGCTAAAGACAGTTACTGCTACTTTATGGCCCACGTGAAATGAACTATCATTATCAGTTTAGACGCTCATTTCAGCAGGCTGTCACCATAATGTGGGTTTGGATAACCCTAATGGATATGTGGACAAACGTCTCCTTGGAGAGATAATACAGTATATTGAAAAGAGCCCTCGGCGAGAATCAGGGGAATCGGGGTTTGTTCCAACTCTGCCTCTAATATGTAAGTAGCATGGGTGTCTCCTCTCTAGGAAGGGTGGGCAGGGAGCGAGGGAAGAAATCAGGTGACCTCCCAAATCCCTTCTGGTCTTAAAGTTGGATAGTATCCTGTGTAGGAAAGTCCTTATCATCCCCAAGTTATCACCCAAATCATCCGGGCCTTGCTCTTGGATTTCAGTTCAGATATTACTCCTTTCTCCTGTAGATAAAAGGAATAAGATGTCATCTTCTCCCTTTTCCCTTTAAATGTGCAATCTACAAATTATCCCTTAATCTAGGACAGATTCTTAGGCCTAGTTATATGGTCTGTCTCCCTCTTTTCCTGTTATCTTCATGACATACCATGACCTATTACAAAAGGTATAAGGAAACAGTCCAAAGCAAATTAGTTTCAAATAAAATTTTAAACAAATGCTACTTTTCATGTAATACTTCTATCACTTTTTTAAAGGGAATGGTGTATGATGAGTTCTGGGTTCCGATAATGCTGAGTTGCCCTCAGTTCTTTGAGATGCTCACACTATTAAAAAGAACAGCACCCAGGACAGAACTGTGCACTGGTAGCCTAATCACAACCTACCTGTAGTCCTTCCCTTCACTGGCTATTTCTTGCTACTTTCCTTGAAAGCTGTATGTTTCTCTATGAGAAAGGGCAACATGAATTGCAAATTATTGAAAAGAAGATGGGGGGGGTCTACATGTTTTTCTTCATTTTCTTATTTGAAATTTGGAGATTTGGGGTTTAAGAAAAGTGATGATGATGTTAAAGCTTCCGCTCTAAACTGGCATTGTGACACCACATTGGAGGTGTTGGGAAACAACGGGCCTCACAGGTGACAGGGATGAGGGGATGGGAGCCTGCCATCCACCAGGATGGCTCTCTACTATCTTTATGCACAGGAGTTCTTTTAGTCTTCACCTCCTGGCAGATGGAGAAACAGTTCCACACAGCTCAAGTCACTTGCCCAAGGTTACATCGTGATAAGGGTAGGGTCAGATTTGTGTTTCAACAGCCTGACACTTGAGCTGATTCCACTAACCATTAAGATTTTCTGCCTGGTAACACTCTATGTAGGGGGCTAGAGGGTGCAGCAGGCTTTATTTCTATATTTGTTTAGCTTCAAAACTCATGCCTTTACCATTAGGTCAAGCTTCCTTCCACTAACAAAGAAATGGAGCGACTGGGCATGGAGTAACAACAAACAAGAGCCAGTTTCCTCCTCCAACATACCCTACCCTGTACATGAGACTGTTGAGCATTGCTGCGTTCAACGTCCCTTGGTATGCTCTGAAAGGGAAAACATTTCTGCTTAGGAAAACTCCTAACAGCCAAGGTCACTTTCTAGAAGGGATTTAGTACGGGTAGATGTCGGGGTGGAGGTCTCTTCCAGCTCTTCCATTTACCAGTTGTGTGACCTTGACTCAGCTACACAACATAGATGAGTTTCAGATTCTACATTTGTAATATGAGGACACCAGAAATGATGTAGATGATTGGTTTTCGTTTTCCCCCCCAAAGCAGTAGAAGCCATTATGTAAAGGATATTTCTGATCCAAACCCAACAGATGACACAAATGCAAGTGGCTTTCTCTGGGTGACAGAGGATCCACTACCATCCCTCATCCAACACAACGCCAGCAAGGTAGCTGGAAACTTCTCAGTGCCTAGCAGCAGACACCTGGTTTAGATCCCTTGGGTGGTCTCTGAGCCCCTTCCCAACTTTGATAGCCTCTCAAAGTCTAGGATTCCTTCGTGTAGAATCGGGGAATCTACTATGCGTTAGTGAAACCATCGCTGACTCCGTTAAAGAGTTCTAATCATAAACCTTGCAAATAGTCTCCTTTGAATTACAGATGTGATTTATTTAGTTTTAATCACACTACAACATCCAACACTTTAGACAGATTTACTCAGCAGTTCAAAGGAATGAAGAACTGGACTTTGTTCCATTACCACTGTGCCAGAAATTGATTTCAGGGAAGGATACGTGATTATGGTATAGAAGGTGAATGCAGAAGGTTTGGGCCGATCTCAGCCCTGATTCTCTATTTGTGTGTGGGGCAGCGTGAGTGACACAGGGTGTGAGGAGGGTTTCATAAGATGTAAAAAGAACTGATGGATTTATCGATCTAAGGAAGACAGTCTCCTTGACGGAGACATGCTGTCAAATAGTGGCAGGATGCGCTGCTAAAAGCCCTCCAGATTGATTACCCTACCTGGTACCTGATCCCTCGTCACCGCGGCAGGTGAAGAGTGCTGGAAATGTACTCACAGCTGCATTAATAAAATAGCAGGAGAGCAAACAAGGAGGCCTGGGTCAGGCAAGGCTCTGACTGAGAAGAGAGTTTCCCACTGTTCTGAATTTCCCCAGAATGGAGAGTCTCTCACATAGTGTGAAACACACAGACTGAAAATGAGACAAAATAGCTAATCCGGCTGAAAATGTATGTGGCAGCAATGACTTCTGAAGTCATTGCTCTCTGGCTTCTGAAGTTCTGTGAGTCGGTTTTCCCATCTGTTACTGCTTCTGAAACTTGACAATTCCTGTTTGAATTCTTACCTAATTAGAAAATGCTTTTGGAAATAGTGTACTAAAAGATACACCTGGTATAATTGCAAAACACTTCTTTTAACCATGCTAAAGGATCTCTACAGGCAAGCACTGTCACATCCTACTCCCTGGATCAATAAGAAAACTTAAAAGGCACACATGCACATGCGCACACGCAAGGAAGTTATCGTTAACTCACTCTTTTTATAGGCAAGTTCCAGAGGCAAAGATCAAACACCAGCTGAGAACCGGGGAAGGACAAAAATAATGGGGGGAAACAAGTCAATTATAATGGTGTTGAAAGAAGGTATTGATGCTATTATTTCTCAGAAGACCAGTATAATCTGTGACAGGTAGAGCCACACCTTTTAGAAAGGGGACAGTCCAAAGTCTTGAAGTGTTAAAAGAGAAATTAGCCAGCTCCAAATCCTGAAAGAAAATTGGAGTTTTGAACATAATGTTTATGTGCTCAAAAGGATGAAAAGTAGCTACAGATGTGAAGCATTAAAAATGTTATTGCAGGGACTTCCCTGGCAGTCCAGTGGTTAAGACTTCACCTTCCAATGCAGGGGGTGCAGGTTCAATCCCTGGTTGGGGAGCTGAGATCCCACATGCCTTGGGGCCAAAAAACCAAAACATAAAACAGAAGCAATGTTGTAACAAATTCAATAAAGACTTTAAAATTGGTCCACATAAAAAAATCTTAAAAAAAAAAATGTTATTGCAACGAAGAGTAGCCCCCACTCTCCTCAACTAGAGAAAGGCTGTGCACACCAACGAAGACCCAATGCAGCCAAAAATAAATAAATTAAATAAATTAAAAGAAAGAAAAGCATTAAAAATATATCTTAACTGTATGTAATATGGCAGAATAAAAAAAATTTTTTTTAATGTTATTGCAGTGTTTTTAGCACTAAAATTTAAACTAGAATTACAGAAAGTTTGAACTGGAGAGACCAAAGAATTCTCAATCACTTCATTTTACCAGTGAGAAAACCGAGGCTCAGGGAGGTTAGTGAATTTCCCCAAAGTCAGACTTTATGTTGGTGGGGAAGGAGCTGGGATCTGAACCCACCTCCTGACTTCTGAGTCCACTGACTTTTCCTCTATAGTATGAAAGTATAATCCACCTCTTCTTTTACCTAGATTTTCAAATGTCTTTTAAATATGCTTAAGTCTCCCCTCATTAATTATAACAACGGCAATAGCAACAACAAAAACAATACTAAAAAACCAAAAATACTCTCCTGTGGCCACAATATCACTAACTTTTCTTCTTTTAGATCTCCTAACACAATTACATCACTAGGAAGCCCCAACTGAAACAGGCCTCTGCCCTTGCCTGGGAGATGATAACGTCACACATGGGGCATCCACCATCATTCTAGAAAATGTGTCCTAACTTCTGATGTAGTGTCAGATGTCTTGGGAAGAGAGGAGGCCATTAAGGAAGAGCTAACTTAATAGATCCACGGAAATAAAATCTGGTGAAAGAAAGAAGAACCCTCTACCAGCCAGAATTTTAAAGAGAAACAGGGATGGCTGAATTATTGTAGATCTCAGAAGATAAGATATTAAGAATCGATACATGTATATGTATAACAAATCACTCTGCTGTACACCTGAAGCTAACACAATACTGTTAATCAAAGATACTCCAATATAAGATAAAAATTAAAAAATAAAATTTTAGAACCCCCCTCCCCCAAGAACTTACATGGAGCAACAATTCTTCTAGATAATTTCACAGCCTACTGAATATTCCTTCCACACAAAGGTTTTTTTTAAACAAGTGATCTGTGAATTTGGACAGGAAAAAAATATTACATCATTGTTTTCAGTAAATGCTGACTGAATTTAACTTTCCTTCAATTATGAGTATATCTAACAAACTATGGTACCCGTGGTGGAGAAAAAGGAACCCTCCTACACTGTTGGTGGGAATGTAACAAACTATGGTACCCGTGGTGGAGAAAAAGGAACCCTCCTACACGGTTGGTGGGAATGTAAATTGGTGCAGTCACTATGGAAAACAGTATGGCGGTTCCTCAGAAAACTAAAAATAGAATTACCATATGATCCAGGAATCCCCCTCCTGGGGATATGCCCAGACAAAACTGTAATTCAAAAAGACACATGCACCCCTATTTTATAACAGCACTGTTCACAATAGCCAAAACATGGAAACAACCTAAATGTCCATCGACAGACGAGTGGATAAAGAAGATGTGGTACATATATACAATGAAATAGTACTCCGCCATAAAGAACAAAATAATGCTATTTGCAGCAACATGGATATAACTAGAGATTATCATACTAGGTGATGTAAGTCAAACAAAGACAAATACCATATGATATCACTTATATGTGGAATCTAAAATATGGCACAGATGAACCTATCCACAAAACAGAAACATACTCACAGACATAGAGCACAGACTTGTGATTGCCAAGAGGGAGGGGGGAGGGAGAGGGATGGACAGGGAGTTTGGGGTTGGTAGATGCAAACTACTACATTTAGAATGGATAAACAACAAGGTCCTAATGTATATCACAGGGAACTATATTCAATAGCCTATGATAAACCAAAATGGAAAAGAATATAAAAAAAGTATATATATATATATATATGTGTATAATTGAGTCACTTTGCTGTATAGCAGAGATGGGCACAACACTGTAAATCAACTATACTTCAATAAAAATAAATAAATAAAAGTACCTTTGGTGTTGCCTTCAACAGAATGACAAATATTTTCATATTACATTACTTAGATGGTGCAAATTTTCAAATTTGCATTTTACACTTTTCCCTATTTAAAAGATACATTTTAATTTAACTCACTTCTAGATCTTGTTATTTAGTATATTAATAAAGCAAATTTATATCATAATTTTTATATTCTGATATTTTTTTAAATAATTGATTTATTTTGAATTACTAACTTTATTAAATTATTTTTAAACCACTTTATTGAAGTATGATTGAAAAAAAGCTGTACCTGTTTAACGTATACAATTTGATGAGTTTGGAGATAAGTATACACACACTTCAAACCATCACCACAAGCTATGCCATAAATATGTCCATCACCTCTAAAAGTTTCCTCTCATCCTATTTATTTAGTTGCTCTGTGACAAGAACACTTAACAAAAGATCTACCCTCTTAGCAAATTTTTAAACATACAACAGAGTATTATTAACTATAGGTAATTTGTTGTACATTAGATCTAGGGTTCATTCATCTCACGTAACTAAAATTTTGTGCCCTTTGACTAACACCTCCCTGTTTGCCCCCTCCCCATTTCCTGGCAACCACCATTCTACTCTGTGCTTCTATTTTAGATTGCTCACTTAAGTGGAATTATGTAGTATCTGTCCCTCTAATATTACCTTATTTCACTTAGTTTCCAATATATCCATATTATAACAAATAGTAGGATTTCCTTTTTTTTTAGGTTGAATAATATTCCATTGTATGTATGTATCATATTTTCTTTATTTACTCATCCATCGATGACATTTAGTTTGCTTCCATGTCTTGGCTATTGTGATTAATGCTGCAATAAACATGGGAGTGTTGATACCTCTCTGAGATCCTGATATCAGTTTTTTGGATATGTATTCAGAAGTGGGATTGCTGGATCTCATGATAGGTCTATTTTTAACTTTTTGAGGAACCTCCGTATCTGTATCATGTCCCTTCATCGTCTTACTAGGGTCATTTGCAGAGTAAAAAGTTTAATTTTGATGGAGTCCTTTTTACCAATTTTTACTTTTTTGGACTGTGCTTTGTCAAGCATGAAAATTATTTGCTTAGCCCAAAATTCTAAAGATTTCCTAAGTTTTTTTCCCTAAAAGTTTTATAATTTTATGTTTTATAGTTAAATTCATGATTATTTTGAGTGAATTTCTATATAAGGTGTGAAATTTAGACTGAGATTTTCTTTTCTTGAGCATATTTTTGTGCATATGTTTCTGGGTTACCTAGTCTATTCCATTGTTCTGAGTCTACCCCTCTGCCAATACCATGCAGTCTTGATTACTGTAGCTATATAATAAATCATAAAAACAGGTAGACTGGTTTCTCCCATGTTATTTTTCTGTTTCAAGATTGTTTTAACTATTCTAGATCCTTTGCTTTTTGGCATAAATTTTAGAATAATCTTATTTATAGCTATAAAAATCTTTCTGAGGTTTTGATAGAAATTGCATTAAACCTGTATATCAGTTTGGGGGTAATTGACATATTTAATATATTGAGTCTTCTAATACATGAACACATTATGCCGATTTATTTAAATATTAATTTCTTTCTTCATATTTTGTAGTTTTGTACAAGATACAAATTCTGAATATCTTTGGTTGGATTTATATCTAAGAATTTAATTTTTGAGCAAGTGCAAATAGTATTGCTTTTAGTGTTCACAGGAAATTACTAGTATATAGAAATATTGACTTTTAAAAAATATTTATCTTATGTCATATGCCCTTCTAACTTGCTTATTAATTCTACAAGTTCTCCTATAGAGTCCTTGTGATTTGCCACCTACACAATTATGCTATCAGCCAGTTTTATTTCTCCTTTCTGATCTCTAGGCTCCTTATTTCCCTTTCTTGCTATTTCACTGCTTAGAACTACCAGTATTATATTGAATCCGATTGGTAAGAACAGATATAGTTGCTTGTTGACAATATTAGGGGAAAATTATTCCATCTTTCATCATTAAGTATAAGGTTAACTATAGGGTTTTTGTAGATGTTCTTTATCAAGTTGAGAAAGTTCACCTTTATTCCTAATTATCTGAGAGTTTTAATCATGAATGGGATTTAAATCCTGTCAAATGATCTTTCTGTATCAATTAACTAGATCACATGATTTTTCTTCTTTAGATTGAAAATAAATAATAATAGAATGGATTACATTAATTAATTTTCAAATACTGAACCAATATTCTATCCCTGGAATAAAATCCACTTGATCAAAAAGTAAAATTCTTTTTATGAATTGCTGAATTCTACTGGTAACATTTTCTTAAGGAATTTTGTATCTATATTCATAAGGAATGTTTTTCTTTTTTTTTTTTTATTCCTGTAGAATGAAAAACTTTGTTTGGTTTAATTTTTTTTGGATTTGGTATCTGCAACATGCTAGTGTCATAAAATGAATCAGTATACCTTCTTTCATCTTCTGTTTTCTGGAAGAAATTTCGTTGAATTAGTGTTAATCTTTCCCAAAATGGTTAGAATAATTATCTCATGAAACCATTTTATCCTGAAGATTTATATGAGAAATTTTAAATGACAAATTAAAATTTAATAGTTATAGGACTATCAAAGTTTCTATTTCATATTGGGTGAATTGCAGTAGTTTGTGCTTTTAGAGAAATCAGTCCATTTCATCTAAGCTGCCAAACAGATGCTTGCAGAGTTATTCATAGTAGTCCCTTATCATGTTGTCATGTCTACAGCATCTGAAGTGATATCCTTTGTTTCACTCCGATATTGGTAATTTGCTTCTTCTTTTTTTTTTTTTTTTAACATCTTTATTGGAGTACAATTGCTTTACAATGGTGTGTTAGTTTCCACTGTATAACAAAGTGAAATCAGCTAAACATTTATAAACATCCCCATATGTCCTCCCTCTTGCGTATCCCTCCCACCCTCCCTATCCCACGTCTCTAGGTGGTCACAAAACACTAGCTGATCTCCCTGTACTATGCGGCTGCTTCCCACTAGCTATCTATTTTACATTTGGTACTGTATATATGTCTATGTCACTCTCTCACTTCATCCCAGTTTAACCTTCTTCCCTTCCTGTGTCCTCAATTCCATTCTCTATGTCTGCTTCTTTCTTCCTGTCCTGCTCCTAGGGTCTTTAGAACCTTTTTTTTTTTTAGATTCCACATATATGTGTTAGCACACGGCATTTGTTTTTAACTTTCTGAATTGTTTCACCCTGTATGACAGACTCTTGGTCCATCCACCTCACTACAAATAACTCAATTTTGTTTCTTTTTTATGGTTAAGTAATATTCCATTGTATATATGTGCCACATCTTCTTTATCAATTCATCTGTCGATGGACACTTAGGTTGCTTCCATGTACTGGCTATTGTAAATAGAGCTGCAATGAACATTGTGGTACATGACTCTTTTTGAATTATGGTTTTCTCAGGGTATACGCCCAGTAGTGGGATTGCTGGGTCATATGGTACTTCTATTTTTAGTCTTTTTGAGGAAACTCCATACTGTTCTCCATAGTGGCTGTATCAATTTACATTCCCACCAACAGTGCAAGAGGGTTCCCTTTTCTCCACACCCTATCCAGCATTTATTGCTTGCAGATTTTTTGATGATGGCCATTCTGACTGGTGTGAGGTGATACCTCATTGTAGTTTTGATTTGCATTTCTCTAATGATTAGTGATGTTGAGCATCCTTTGATGTGTTTGTTGGCAATCTGTGTATCTTCTTTGGAGAAATGTCTATTTAGGTCTTCTGCCCAGTTTTCGATTGGGTTGTTTGTTTTTTTGATATTGACCTGCATGAGCTGCTTGTATATTTTAGAGATTAATCCTTTGTCAGTTGCTTCGTTTGCAAACATTTTCTCCCATTCTGAGGGCTGTCTTTTCATCTTGTTTATGGTTTCCTTTGCTGTGCAAAAGGTTTTAAGTTTCATTAGGTCCCATTTGTTTATTTTTGTTTTTATTTCCATTTCTTTAGGAGGTGGGTCAAAAAGATCTTGCTGTGATTTATGTCATGGAGTGTTCTGCCTATGTTTTCCTCCAAGTGTTTTATAGTGTCTGGACTTACATTTAGGTCTTTAACCCATTTTGAGTTTATTTTTGTGTAGGGTGTTAGGGCGTATTCTAATTTCATTCTTTCACATGTAGCTGTCCAGTTTTCCCAGCACCACTTATTGAAGAGACTGTCTTTTCTCCATTGCATATTCTTGCCTCTTTTGTCATAGATTAGTTGATCATAGGTGCATGGCTTTATCTCTGGGCTTTCTATCTTTTGCAATTGATCTATGTTTCTGGTTTTACACCAGTACCATACTGTTTTGATTACTGTAGCTTTGTAGTATAGTCTGAAGTTAGGGAGCCTGATACCTCCAGCTCCGTTTTTTCTTTCTCAAGGTTGCTTTGGCTATTCAGGGTATTTTGTGTTTCCATACAAATTGTGAAATGTTTTGTTCTAGTTCGGTGAAAAACACCACTGGTAGTTTGATAGGGATTGCATTGAATCTGTAGATGGCTTTGGGTAGTATAGTCATTTTCACAATGTTGATTCCTCCAATCCAAGAACATGGTCTATCTCTCGATCTGTTTGTATCATCTTTAATTTCTTTCATCAGTGTCTTATGGTTTTCTGCATACAGATCTTTTCTCTCCCTAGGTAGGTTTATTCCTAGGTATTTTTTTCTTTTTGTTGCAATGGTAAATGGGAGTGTTTCCTTAATTTTATTTTCAGGTTTTTCATCATTAGTGTATAAGAATGCAAGAGATTTCTGTGCATTAATTTTGTATCCTGCTACTTTACCAAATTCATTGATTAGCCCTAGTAGTTTTCTGGTAGCATCTTTAGGATTCTCTATGTATTGTATCATGTCATCTTCAAACAGTGACACTTTTACTTCTTCTTTTCCAATTTGGATTCATTTTATTTCTTTTTCTTCTCTGACTGCTGTGGCTTAAACTTCCAAAATATGTTGAATAATAGTGGTGAGAGTGGGTGACCTTGTCTTCTTCCTGACCTTAGTTATTCACCATTGAGAACGATGTTGGCTCTGAGTTTGTATATATGGCCTTTATTATGTTGAGGTAAGTTCCCTCTATGCCTACTTTCTGGAAGGTTTTTATCATAAATGGGTGTTGACTTTTTCAAAAGCTTTTTCTGCATCTAGTGAGATGATCATATGTTTTTTCTCCTTCAATTTGTTAATATGGTTTATCACATTTACTGATTTGCATATATTGAAGAATCCTTACATACCTGGGATAAACCCCACTTGATCATGGTGTATGATCCTTTTAATGTGCTGTTGGATTCTGTTTGCTAGTGTTTTTTTGAGGATTTTTGCATCTATGTTCATCAGTGATATTGCCTTGTATTTTTTTTTGTGTGTGACATCTTTTTCTTGTTTTGGTATCCGGGTGATGGTGGCCTTGTTTGAGAAGGATAGGTGTTAGCTCTTCTCTGAATGTTTCATAGAATTTGCCTGTGAAGCCATCTGGTCCTGGGCTTTTGTTTGTTGCAAGATTTTTAATCACTGCCTCAATTTCAGTGCTTGTGATTGGTCTGCTTATGTATTCCATTGCTTCCTGGTTCAGTCTCAGTAGGTGGTGCTTTTCTAAGAATTTGTCCATTTCTTCCAGGTTGTCCATTTTATTTGCATATAGTTGCATGTAATAATCTCTCATGATCCTTTGTATTTCTGCAGTGTCAGTTCTTACTTCTCCTTTTTCATTTCTGATTCTGTTGATTTGAGTCTTTTCCCTTTTTTTCTTAATGACTCTGGCTAGTGGTTTATCAATTTTGTTTATCTTCTCAAAGAACCAGATTTTAGTTTTATTGATATTTGCTACTGCTTCTTTCATTTCTTCTTCATTTATTTCTGATCTGATCTTTATTATTTCTTTCCTTCTGCTAACTTTGGGGTTTCTTTGTTCTTCTTTCTGTAGTTGCTTTAGGTGTAAGGTTTGTTTGTTTATTTGAGATGTTTCTTGTTTCTTGAGGTAGGATTTTATTGCTATAAACTTCCCTCTTAGAACTGCTTTTCTTGCATCCCATAGGTTTTGGGTCATCATGTTTTCATTGTCATTTGTTTCTAGGTATTTTTTGATTTCCTCTTTGATTTCTTCAGTGATCTCTTGGTTATTTAGTAGTATATTGTTTAGCCTACATGTGTTTGTATATTTTACAGTTTTCCTGATATCTAGTCTCATAGCATTGTGGTCAGAAAAGATACTTCAAACGATTTCAATTTTCTTAAATTTACCAAGACTTTATTTGTGCCCCACAATATGATCTACCCTGGAGAGTTCCATAAGCACTTGAGAAGAAAGTGTAATCTGATGTTTTTAGATGGAATGTCCTATAAATATCAATTAAGTCCATCTTGTTTAATATATCATTTAAAGCTTGTGTTTCCTTATTTATTTTCATTTTGGATGGTCTGTCCACTGGTGAATGTGAGGTGTTAAAGTCCCCTACTATGATTGTGTTACTGTTGATTTCCCCTTTTATGCCTCTTAGCATTTGCCTTATGTATTGAGGTGCCCCTATGTTGGGTGCATAAATATTTACAAGTGTTATATCTTCTTCTTGGATTGATCCCTTGATCATTAAGTAGTGTCCTTCTTGGTCTCTTGTAATAGTCTTTATTTTAAAGTCTGTTTTGTTTGATATGAGAATTGGTACTCCAGCTTTCTTTTGATTTCCATTTGCATGGAATATCTTTTTCCATCCCCTCACTTTCACTCTGTATGTGTCCCTAGGTCTGAAGTGGTTCTCTTGTAGACAGCATATGTACAGATCTTGTTTTTGTATCCATTCAGCCAGTCTGAATGGTTGGAACATTTTGGTTGGAGCATTTAATCCATTTACATTTAAGGTAGTTATCGGTATGTATGTTCTTATTACCATTTTCTTAATCCTCTTTTCCTTCTCTTGTGTTTCCTGCCTAGAGAAGTTCCTTTAGCGTTTGTTGTAAAGCTGGTTTGGTGGTGCTGAATGCTCTTAGCTTTTGCTTGTCTGTAAAGGTTTTAATTTCTCTGTCAACTCTGAATGAAATCCTTGCTCATTGGAGTAATCTTGGTTGTAGGTTTTTCCCTTTCATCACTTTAAATATGTCCTGCCACTCCCTTCTGGCTTGCAGAGTTTCTGCTGAAAGATCAGCTGTTAACCTTATGAGGATTCCCTTGTATGTTAGTTGTTGCTTTTCCCTTGCTGCTTTTAATATTTTTTCTTTGTATTTAAATTTGTTAGTTTGATTAATATGTGTCTTGGCATGTTTCTCCCTGGATTTATCCTGTATGGGCCACTCTGCACTTCCTGGACTTGATCAACTATTTCTTTACCCATATTAGGTAATTTTTCAACTATGGTCTCTTCAAATATTTTCTCAGTCCATTTTTTGTTTTCTCTTCTTTTACTGGGACCCCTATAATTCGAATGTTCCTGTGTTTAATGCCGTCCCAGATGTCTCTGAGATTGCCTTCTTTTCATTCTTTTTTTCTTTATTCTGCTCTGCTGTAGTTATTTCCACTATTTTATCTTCCAGGTCATTTATCCGTTCTTCTGCCTCATTTATTCTACTATTGATTTCTTCTAGAGAATTTCTAATTTCATGTATTGTGTTGTTCATCATTGCTTGTTTGCTCTTTAGTTCTTCTAGGTTCTTATGGAACGTTTCTTGTATTTTCTCCATTCTATTTCCAAGATTTTGGATCATCTTTACTATCATTATTCTGAATTCGTTTTCAGGTAGACTGCTTACTTTCTCTTCATTTTTTTGGTCTGGTGGGTTTTTACCTTGCTCCTTCATCTCCTGCATATTTCTTTGTCTTCTCATTTTGCTTAACTTGCTGTGTTTGTGGTCTCCATTTCGCAGGCTGTAGGTTCATAGTTTCCGTTGTTTTTGGTGTCTGCTCCCAGTGGTCAAGGTTGGTTCAGTGGGTTGTATAGGCTTCCTGGTGGATGGGACTGGTGCCTGTGTTCTGGTGGATGAGGCTGGATCTTCTCTTTCTTTTGGAAAGGACCATGCCTGGTGGTGTGTTTTGGGGTGTCTGTGAACTTAGTATGATTTTAGGCAGCCTCTCTGCTAATGGATGTGTTTGTGTTCCTGTCTTGCTAGTTGTTTGGCATAGGGTGTCCAGCACTGTAGCTTGCTTGTCTTTGAGTGGAGCTGGTCTTAGCGTTGAGATGAAGCTCTCTGGGAGAGCTTTTGCTGTTTGATATTAAGTGGGGCCAGGAGGTCTCTGGTGGACCAATGCCCTGAACTTGGCTCTCCCACCTCAGAGGTTCAGGCCTGATACCCTGCCAGAGCACCACGACCCTATTGGCCATCTGGCTCAGGAGAAAAAGAAAGGACAAAAGGAAGAAAGGAAGGAAGGAAGAAAGGAAGGACAAATAAGTAAAATTAAATAAAGTTATTAAAATAGAAAAAATTTATTAAAAATAAAAAGGAAAGTAATTTAAAAAAAGATAGAAAGAAAGAAGAGAGCAAGCAAACCAGAAAAGAAATCCACCAATGATAACAAGCACTAAAACTATACTAAAAAAAAAAAAAAGCAAAATGGACAGTCAGAACCCTAGGACAAATGGCAAAAGCAAAGCTATACAGACAAAATCACACAAAGCTCTTCTCTCTTTTTACCTTTGAGGAGAGAGTGGTCAGTTTTACAAATATTTATCATAGAACAAACTTTTTGTATTATAATTTTCTTTGTTGTTTTTCTGCTTTCAATTTCATTGATTTCTATTGTTATTTCCTTCCTTTTACTGGTTTTAGGTTTATTTTGCTCTGCTTTTCGTAGGGTCTTAAAGTAGGAGATTAGATTATTGATTTGAGATTTTCCCCTTTTCTAAAGAGCTATACATTTCCTTCTCATCACTTACCTTAGCCATGTTCCACATTTTTTGATATGTTACATATTCATTTTCTTTCAGTTTAATGCATTTAAAAAACATTCTCTTGGGATTTCCTTTTGGACCTGTGGATTATTTAAGTGTGTTGTTTAGCTTCCAATTGTTTGGAGTTTTTCATGTGATCTTTCTGTTACTGATTTCTTCTTTTTTTCTCGTTTCTTTTTTCTAATTTGATTCCACTGTGATCAATGAACACACTTTGTATGCTTTCAATTCTTCTGAATTTCTTGAAATTTGTTTTATGCCCCAGGGAATTTACCACAATGTTGATTCTTTAGTCTCAAGGTACTTAACTGGTCTGCCTCTTCTCTCCATCCTTGAGTGTTCTTATGTCTCTTTTATATATAATGTCCAGTATTCAGTTGTATTGGGTTGGCCAAAAAGTTTGTTTGGGTTTTTCCATCAGATGTTACAGAAAAACCCAAACAAACTTTTTGTCCAATCCAATACTTAGTGTGAGAAGAAGAAAGCATATCTACTTAATCTTCCCAGAAGTCAAAGTCTGAATTCCTATATTTTTTGTTTATGTACTAAAGCATTATTCTGGGAATGGGTCCATTGGCTTTAACAAACTTCCAAGGAGCTTATGGTACATAAGAGGGGAAAGAGCCCTTTGCTTGGCCTTTCTCTTGGAGTGAGCAGCCCACAACCCCTCTGCCTTTCCTTCTCTCCCTGAAGCTGACCAACTGACCAGTTGTTTTTATTGGTATTAAATCCACACATTATATCCCACCTGTGAACTGACGTGACATCAAATGCCTACCACAATTCCTGACTTATCATGTACTCTCCTACCCTTAAGACAGCTTCTCTACTGATCTACATCCTGCCTGACTGTGGGTAATGTTTTGCTTCCCACCTGCATGTGCATTGCTTGACTTCAAACACCATCTATGATGTAAGCCATAAACTGGACTCAAGGTCAGCTTCTCCATCCAAGATCTTACCGAAGTCAACATGACATTTTTTTTGGGGGGTGGGGGTAGACTAAACTAAAATCCTTTATTCAAGCACATATAATTTTTTTAAAACTATAAATCATCATTTTTAAGATAGTAGGGAAAAATAAGATTCATTCATTCCTTTTGAAACATCTATTCACAAATTAAACACTCACATAATTAAGCTTGAAAGTCAGTGGTGAGTCAATGGAGCTACTCTTAACATAGGGCCAGCCAGCTGCCTATCTAGGCAATTCCTTTGTATCCTTCTTCAGGGATATAACTTTATCAGGACCTCAAAAAGGCCCTCTCCTGGATAAGCTCTCTTAGTGGCAATTAGCACAGTTTCACTAGCAGAGATGAGGAGGAGAAAAAGAGAAAGCATAAAAAAATAGGTGGATTAAAGTAGAGGATGAAACCTTTGTCAGCCAGGATGAAGCCTGTCATGCTGACTAATGTTCTTAAGCCCATAAGGGGACTCTGCTGGCAGCTGTAGCATTCTCAAGTTGTGAAAATGAGGGTATTATGCAAGAAAAATATTTATTGATCTCAAGATGTGGAGGGTGTGAGATTTACGACTGAGAAATCATATTAAGTAATTAATTTATTTACTTACATAAGTGCTGATTGGGATTCCTTGTAAATTAAATTAACTGCAAGGACAGAGTCATGAAAAGGACAACCATGCATCTTTGTGAAGTTAATAAGAGTAACTAAGTTAGGAAATATGTGGGGCCTAAAATTTGGACCACCTGACTTGGCTAAACACTCATCAGTTCTGTGTGATTTTTAAGAATTTGTTAGTCTGTGGTTAACATGAAGGTTTGTCCAAGCAGGAAAAAGAATACTGAAAGTGGAAAAGTACTAGACAGATCTATAAAGATACTCAATTCCCCTCCCACCCTGGGAACTGGAATTGTTTACCTTGAGCCATTTGAGATACACTTAAGATTCAAGCTGTCACATTCCTTGAATATGGGGAAAGTATGGCTAAAATGTTGACTACAGCTGCAATCTATGGATTTAGATAACAATGGAACTTAAAATTTAAGGGTAGGATGAATCAAAGGAAAATGTGACAAATCTCCTTTTACTAATTTTCCAGAGGAGATGTTTCATGTACTCTTATATCTCTTCTGGATACCAGCTAAATACAGGGGCACACCAGGACCCTAAACCATGCAGACAGCATTTCAGTGCTCCCACAACCTAGTTTCAAGCGGCAGCAGAGTGAAGGTGAATGGGCACAGAGAGAGATGGAGTTGCCATGAAGATCAAAGTATGATAGCGATTACCCATCCCCCTGTAGCCTGGGTCCATCACTGCTCTGCCAGGCATCCGAACCGAAGGCTGCAATGGAAACTCCATCCTTTCACATTTCTCTACCCACCTTAGTCCATATCCCAACTCCAAACAGCTAGGAAATAGTAAACTGAGGACAGGAATGACTGCTGAAAAACATCACCTGAGAAAATGATTTTGTACAATATATATACTTAGAATGGTATTGGAACCTCACATTAACCAATCACAAAGGAAAGAGAAACCTATGGAGTTTATCCCTCTTGCTCTGTGTTTGACTCACAGAAGATATTTAAGTTGCTAGATGATGAAATGAGTGGCTATCTAAGAAGTAATATCACTACTTCAAGCTTATTTTCAGTTATCTCCAAAACTAGATCAATATATGATAGGCAATCACTATGTCATTCTTCTTCAGCAAAGGAGAACAGAAGTGACAGAACACAGGGACTGACACGGTGACTTTGCTCTATGCCCCTCTGTCACAGCACTGTCCATCTTGTCATTCTTTTTTTCATGTTGTTCAGATGATCAGGAAGAAGACTGAGAGGCCCACAGGGCTGGTCTCAGTGAGGCTGTCTCCAATAGCCCCTCCTTTTATTAAAAGCTCTGGAAATTTTTCTACAAAGCAACCATCCTTTCCTTTCACTGAATTCTAGAACCAGCAAACAGTAGAGGGAGAAGCTGGTGGAGAGAAGAAGAGGACAAAGGATGACAGAGCTAGGAAGAACATAAATAAAAGGCATGCATTCCATCTATTCTCCCATGATTATTGAACACTGGAATCATACAAGATTATCTCTCCAGGGCTCTCTTCACTGTAAAATGCTGGGGAGATAATAGATCTGGAAAAAACAGATATTCTGAAACTCTACAAAACATGATATCCACAGCTTGGAGGAAATAAAATATTAATATGTCCATTTTTTAAGAGGGAAGGAAGATTGCGCACTGGAATGTTTTTCATCCAATATCGATGCTCCAATTCATACATATGTGCTTCAGTGAATTCCATGGTTTCTATCCTCTCTGCCACCCTGACTTGGGTGCCTATACTTCAGTCAGGAGAGAGAAGCCATGGGCTCCTGGGCTAGTATACAACGTAACAGTCGTTCAGAGGGGCACAAGGCATGTCATCCTTTTTCGTTTGGATGCCCTCCAAGTGCTTCCTTTAAGCTTCCTCAGGGTTTTTTTTTCCCCTTGTCTTTTCGTGCTTTATTGTACAGTCAATGTATGGGCTTCATATGGCTCATTTGCACCCCTCAGACAGGCTCTTCACTTGCTTTACAATATAAGACTAGTTACTGAAGAGACATTATAAAAAGCTAAAGGATTTACGTAGGTTATATATCATACCAGCTCATGGGAAATGTTAATATGTCTTGATGGGACATCATTAAGTCTTTATGACAGTATAAAAGCAATGGTAGAGCTGGTAAGTCAGACGCAATGCCTTTCAGATCAAATTCGGAAAGCTGGTCTTCAGAAACTCTAGTGTCACTATGTATGAAACAGATGGCTGGTGAGGGCCTGTTGTATAGCACAGGGAAAAAAAAGAAAAGGTGCAATCTGTTTGCAGGACATATTTTAAGTTAACCTTAAAAATGCAATCCAATATACATCAGGTGCAGACAAATACTGTTTGATTCCAGTTATACGAGGTACCTAGAATAGTCAAATTCATAGTGTCAGAAAGTACACTGATAGATGCCAGGGGCTGGGGGGTAAGGAGGGGGAATGGGGAGCTAGTGTTTAAAGGTGACAGAGTTTCAGTGAAAAAGTCGGGAGATGGATGATGGTGAGAATCGCAAAACAATGTGAATGTACTTAGTGCCACTGAATTGTACAGTTAAATATGGTTAAAATAGTATGTTTTATGTTATGTGACTTTTACAATTAAAAAAATTAAAGAAGAAACTCGTGTTTAAGCTGGAAAATGTGCACATACAGAATAATTTATCATATCTGTGTGTTTCATTAACCCCCTGCCCCCCACAAAATGATAGGGAGGAAAAAAAAAACTTACCCTAAAGACCAATGGCAAATTTCATTTTAGCAGCAAGCATTTAAAAGTGTTCATGCGTTCATGACAATTTAACACTCTTCTTGTTTAGTCGTCAGAAAAAAAAGTCCAGCTAAAATAGTTTTAAAGATACTTGTTGATATGAAATTACATCCTAAAAGAAATCTAAGATACATGCAAATGACATGCAGATTTACAGAATATTGGTCTAAAATAACCCCAGAAAACTATCCAGTGGCTTCAAACAGAGTTTTTAAATTTTTTATTGGAGTACAGTTGATTTACAATGCTGTGTTAGTTTCAGGTGTACAGCAAAGTGACTCAGTTATACATACACATATATCTACTTTTTTTTTTTTTTTTTTTTTGGTCCTTTTCCCACATAGGCTATAGGTTATAGAGTATTGAGTAGAGTTCCCTGCACTATACAGGGATACTATAGATAACTAATAAGCAGGTTCTTATTAGTTATCTATTTTATGTAAGTAGTGTATATATCAGTCCCAATCTCTAAATTTACCCCTCCCCCAGCCCCACCCCCCTGGTAACCATGTTTGTTTTCTACATCTGTGACTCTACTTCTGTTTTGTAAATAAACCTCTTTTTTAGATTCCACGTATAAGCGATATCATGTGATATTTGTCTTTCTGTGTCTGATTTACCATCAAAAAATCTACAAACAATAAATGGTGGAGAGGGTGTGGTGAACCTACCAACAGTGTAGGGAACCCTCCTACACTGTTGGTGGGAATGTAAATTGATACAGCCACTATGCAGAAAACTATAGAGGTTCCTTAAAAAACCAAAAATAGAACTACCATATGACCCAGCAATCCCACTACTGGGCATATACCCGGAGAAAACCATAATTCAAAAAGATACGTGCACCCCAACGTTCATTGCAGCTGTTTACAATAGCCAGGACATGGAAGCAGCCTAAATGTACATTGACAGAGGAATGGATAAAGAAGTGTGGTACATATGTACAATGGAATATTACTCTTTTTTATAAAGAACAAAATAATGCCATTTGCAGCAACACGGATGGACCTAGAGATTGTCATACTGAGTGAAGTCAGTCAGACACAGAAAGACAATGGATATTTGAAGAGCCCTGGAGCTCTACTGAGGTGCCTCGGGCTTCTCGGATGAGCAAGAGAGTGGTGAATGGACACCAGACAAACTGGGCTCAGAACCCTTTAGTGTGTTTCAACTTGGGAAGTTCTACTTTTGTCTGTTTTATGTGTATCATAGTCTGACATCAAAAAAGAAAGTTAGAGACATACTCATTGAAACCATCCCCTCTCTATTTTTAGAAAACATCATCTTCCTTGAATTTGTAGGGAGGAATAAATGAAATATCATACTGTCAAAAATAATACATAAAGTGTATATTTTTTAAATAATAAAAGTAATACAAGTAATATATCTGTATAATTGAGAAGTTATTTTTGGTTATTTCGGTTATATTGCATAAGTGTATAACTGAACACTACAGATTCCCAATGCTGCCATACTTCCATGTCATGATTTTTCTAAACTTAAAATTGCATTATCATATCTACAAAATTAACATTCTAAATTACTTAAAATATGCATTGATGTGCACCTGTGTGTTGGTCATGCAAATTAGCACATGCAAATATGCCTATAGATTAAAATGAAATCAGGGTGCAGAATTAAATGAAATCAGTTGGTCAATTTAAATTTTAATAGATCCTACCACTTGTGTACATTTAGGTTAAACACTCATTGTGATTTCTGAGAGCTCTTCACCCCACGAGGCTTCAGATGAACTGCCTGGGAGGGCCAATGGTAAATGCATCGTGGACAGGGTAGCTAAAAAAGCTGATGAAGGTGATGTTTTAAAAAAGAAACAAGACGAAAATAAACACATCTGTTGAAATCATGGAAAAGCGTGTACACAAGGTATTATGATGCCTGCTGCACAAAGCAAACTAAATCCCCACTGTCCCTGTACCCAAGTTTACACACTGAACAGACCATATACAAGGACAACTGTTAATGGGATTATAAGTACACAGGAGGAAGAATTCTCAGTATCAAGGGATAACAGTTGCTATAGCTGGAAGTGATACTGGTAATGGTAAGAGGTATTTAAAACCCAAATGCTTACTAAGGGCAGGCAATAACCTAAGTTGATGAAGTGGCTGGTGGAAGACACCTGCACAGGTTGACTATGGTCCAGGTCTAAGCCTAAAAGGGACATTTTCATCAGGTCCAAGCATATCATAACCATTCAGAAATGATGTTCCCAGTGACTGATTTGGTCAAGGAGAGCTAAATACAAATCTCCTAAACTCTTCTTAACTTGGCACTTAATCCAATAAATAACACAACAAGGACCAAACAAAACATGAATTTGACTTGCAATCACCATCCCTTATGTTGTCAGAGTTTACAGTTAAGGGAACTGAGTTAAATGGTGCACAGGGGTTCCTAAGTGGCCACGGGCAACTTAAATTTCAACTTTTCTAATCCTTCAACAAATAATCTGCATTATGGAGTTATAAAGGTGAGAGCAACTTCCCTCTGTTCCATCTCTCTTATTTTCCCTTAACTGCCAGAGGCTTGAAATCTATCAGTTGTGAATACTGGTTCCTTGGTTTGAGCTTACCAGTGTGCTAGGCAGCTCGGTGGTGGCCACACTGTAAACGAGTCCCTGCCCCCTCCTTTCCCACATCCTACTCATTCCTCTTCTCTTGATGGCTGTGATGTCACCACTCTGCTTGGACCAGGACTAATCCATAAAGGCCTTAAGGGGAAAGAGGTTACTTCTCCGCACCAACTCCCTTTCCTGTACAGAATTCCAGAAAACTCACATCCCCCCTCCCACGGAAAGAACAGCAAGCTATTTTTAACGTTTTAGATCAGAACATATTTGAATGGCATTCATTTTTCATTTCTCACCCACGTGCCCAGTTTTGAAACTGTTCTACTTGAAAAATATTTTTATTTTGCCATTTTGGTTTCCCCTTTTGGCCAGCATTCATTTCTGTCAAAGGAAGGAAGTAGAAAAGCAATGTTATATGTTAGATGGAGGGAATCCGCTGCGTGTCATTGAAATAAAAGACAACGGCCTCTATTCTGTGGCTGCTATGCGTGAACATGCCATCCTTAAGAATTGGGTTAGGGTTTGAGTAAACTATTCCTGAGAAACAGCTTGGGCAAACACTGCAATCTCTAAATATTGTCTAATAACAATGAAGCAAGCTTCTTTTTTGATCTCATTTCCAAGTAAATGGGTGTCTTGCCACTTAGCATTACCTCTAGAAGTAACCTTGTCATATCTTGCCAACTGAGCAGTATTACAGCTTGTCAAGGTGGATGGCAGAGTTTTGTTGCAAGTTCCTCTTGTAGACAGAACACAATGGCTGACAAACAGAATGGGGTTATTGTGTGGGTTCTTATTAGTATAACATCAATTGGGAACTTAAGCCTAAGCTTAGGAGGGGAATGAAGAGAATCATGTGTTCTAAAAATACCTTTAAAGTTATTCCTCTGAATTCTCATGTGATGTGGGGTTAAGATAAAGGGATTCAACTGGCCTTTTAACCGTCTGAAAAAGTTACGTTTCACTCATTTGGAATCCTCCATGAAGAGTTTAAGCACTGACTTGCCTAGGGTCACGCTAGATACTAAGACACCAAAATAAGGTAAAAGGCTTCCAATTTCAAGTGTGAAGATACAGCACAACATCCAAGGGAGTATTTTGACAAGATGGAAAAGATGTATAAATACTTGCATATTTGACATGATCAAATACAATACCCTTTGACTGGCTGTGCCTGAGGAGATGCCCTAACTGGGATTGAAGACACAGACGCAGAAGGCAGAATTCGGTGCAGAGGGCAGTCTTTGGTCAGGGTGGAGCAGGGAGAAGTCATGTCCTCCTGTGAGGCCGAGTGGCGGAGGGGATAAGCCTTCTCCAGAGAGGAATGGTGGGCTCTGCATCTCATCCTATTTCTGCTCCAGACTGGTTATTCCTCATCTGGGGAACTCCTCTAACCTATTTAGTATTGGAAGGTGAAATTATCAAAAAAAAAAAAAAAGCATTCATGTGAGAGACAGAGAAGAGGGTTAGGATATACCAACATACACCACCCCAGTCTACTGGGTGACCATGTAATCTGCTCTATTTTACCTCTCTCCCCCATCTGATTTCTCCTCAAGTGGGCAGTGTAAGAATTAGGACAAACTCTCATTGAATCTTCAGTAAGGGGGTGGCTCTGGAGAGTCCCATCATTCCAAGAAAAGAAGGCCACACATCCTGCCAAAGTGGGAGCAGTTCCATTTGAACAGTGCAGGAGCAACTGAGGGGCCGACAGTCACAACTGCTGGGGTTCTCTCTTGCCCAGGCTCCCAAAGAGAAGTCACTCTGGTGACCTGGCTGTGGCTTTCCTGCATTTAGTCTGCAGGGTCCATCTCCTCTTGGACAAGTAGGTTACTGGCAAAAGGGGTTGATCTCAGGCACACAGCTAGAGACACAGCAAGAGAAGAGAATTTTATCCATACCTCTGAAATTGCCCCTGAACCAAAAGTAACTCCTGGTAAGCTTGAGTGACATACATTAGGAGTTGCCACTTTGGGATGTAAGTTCCATGAGAGCATGGGACTTGCCCCTGAGCCACTGATTTATACCCAACTGAGCACAGAGGCAGCATATTATGATCATTAAATATATATTCTACTAATACATTAAATGTTAGGGATGTTTACTCACACTCAAATTCTCATTCTGGCACATGAATTTTAATTGGAGTATAGCATATTTTCCTTCCATGAGCAGTCAGGCTTCTCCCTCCCTCCATCTTGTACATGCATAAAATAGCATTATTGTATATAAAATCAAACCCTGTGATCAAACCCTGGAGTCTTATAGAGATGAAAATATCCTGAACGTTTTTGCCCTCTGAGCTGCCTGGAGAAGTGGCCAGGCAGGAGACGGTGTCCATCTAAAAATGGACCCCATCCATACACCACCGAGTGGAGAGCGTCTCCACATTGACTACAGTTCACCGGGGCTGGGAAACTTCTCTAGGACACATTCGCTACAAGAGATTTGTTGGTGCTACAAATACTAGTGAGTGCTCTAGAAATGTCTGGAGCTTTCTCCACGATGTGGAGGAAAGGTTCAAAGAACATCTTTAATAAACATATTTCAAAGTCAGTAATAAATAGCAACTTTGTACCCAGTTACTTCTAATTTAATTACTTTTTTCAATATACTTAAATATACAGCTTTAGGCCTATCTCTCTAAATTCTAATAAAAAAATTAAAGGACATTAGTTAATTTAAAAATATGAAAAAATTTTAAGTTTAAATTTCTGTTTAGACTAACAGACCAAATTTGGTCTTCTGTTATCACGAGGTTGGTAAATCACAAAAAGGATTATTCTTTTCTTCGCTTCGTATGTATGATTGATTTGACATAAGATGAACTAAATATTATCAGCAAATGTATCAAGAGACCAGGAGAAGGGATAAGTGTCAAATCTAATGAAATCAATTGGAAACAAATCCACAGATGCATTAATTAAGAATTTGAGAACCAGGTTTGAGCCGAACCCTTGGTGCTGCACTTAAGGCAGGGAGTAAAAGAACCATGAGGCTCCTGCCTCAGCCTCTTACCATCCAGTGGGGGAGACAAACACTAATATAACCATTGCTTAAATATAAAATTTCAAAATGTGCTAAGTGCTCTGAAGGAAAAGCCAGGTTTCTCAGACAACACAGAACAAGGGACCTGATCTTGTCTGGGATGACACAGGGGTGGATTTCCTGAGGCACTGATGCCTGTGCTAAGATCTGAAGGGTGAGGGAGGACGGAGGTAACCAGGTGGTTATGGTAAGGAGAGCACAGCGTGAGCAAAAGCCCATGGTAGGAGGGGGCCCATGCTTTCCATGACCTGCAGTCGGCTGGTACAGCCTGTGCAGAGAGAATGAGGCAGAAAGCAGTCCATGTTGTGACTAAGAGGCTGCCAGGTTACACAGGGCTCTGAGTCCAAGATAGAGACTGTGGTCTTTATCTCAGAACAGTGGGGAGACTTGAAGGATTTTTAAGCACAGGTGATGTGCATTGTGAAAAGACTTCTCTGCTTGCAACATGGAGTGTGAACTAGAATGTGGGAAACAAGTGAGGAGGCTATTTCCCTGGTCCAGATGAACTGAAATAGTAGTGTGGACTGGAGTGGTAACAGTGATGGTACAGAGGAAGGGATGTACATGGAACTGGGCAACGTCCAGTGAGTAAAAGTGTAAGGTTTAGTCATATTTTGGATGTGGGGGATGAAAGGGGAGGTAACAAAGGTACCTTCAGAAAGAAAAAGGTTAAAGAATTCTGAGTTCTGCTACAGGTTGAATTGTGTCCTCCCCCCAGAATATGCTGGTGTCCTGACTACTAGTACCTCAGAATGTGACCTTGTTTGGAGACAGGGTCTTACAGAAGTAATCAAGTTAAAAGAAGGTCATCAGAGTGGGCCCTAATCCAACATGATTGATTGGATACAGAAACAGACAAGCACAGAGACAAGACAAGGTGAAGAGACACAGGGAGAAGACAGTTATCTACCAGCCAAGGTAGATCCTTGAACCAGATTCTTCCCTTACAGCCCTCAGAAGGAACCAAATGTGCCCACACCTTGATTTCAGACTTCAAACCTCTAGAACTCTAAGACAATAAATTTCTGTTGTTTAAGCCACTGAGTTCGTGGTACTTTGTTACAGCAGCTATAGCAAGATAACACATGCACATACAGCCTAAGGGAGTTATTCTTTCCACAAGAGACATAAGCTTAGGAGGTCATGAACAGAGACTTCCTGTGTACGTTTACCCAACTCTTCTTTTTTTTTTGCAGTACGCGGGCCTCTCACTGTTGTGGCCTCTCCCGTCACAGAGCGCAGGCTCAGCGGCCATGGCTCACGGGCCCAGCCGCTCTGCGGCATGTGGGATCTTCCCGGACCGGGGCACGAACCCGTGTCCCCTGTATCGGCAGGCGGACTCTCAACCACTGCGCCACCAGGGAAGCCCTACCCAACTCTTCTTAATGTCAGCAGCTTGTATAACCAAGGCACATGAGTCAAAAGCTAAGACATATTAACATATTGCAACTAAAATGCAAGCTTTATTCAAATTTCACCAGTTTACCACTAATGTCTCTTTCATGTTCCAGGACCCAACTCAGAATTCCACGTTGCATTTAGTCATCATGTCTTCTTAGTCTCTATTTGTGATACCTTTTTTTTTTTCATGACTATAACAGTTTTCAAGAGTACTGGTCAGGTGTTTTGTACAATATCCTCAAACTGGGTTTGCCTGATTTTCTCATGATTACACTGGGATTATAGGTTTGGGGGAAGAATACCAGGCAGGTAGCATGCCCCCCTCATCACATTGTATCAGGGCTACATGACATCAACAAGACTTGTCACTCATGATGTTAACCTTGAAAACCTGGTTAAGATATTGTCTGTAAGATTTCTCCACTATACAGTTACTATTTCCCCTCTCTATGCTCTATTCTTCAGGAGTGAATCACTATGGCCTGCGCACAGTCAAGAGAAGGGGAAATTTTATATTTTATTTTTAAAGTCTAAAAGAAAATAGTCTTCATAGGCACATCTATCTATCTAGCTATCTATCTATCTAGCTATCTTTCTATTTATGTTACTATTGGCTCGGTCCACCCATCAGCACTGCACTAAAATAGCTAACAGGCATGATCCAGCTGGCTATCAGAGCAGAGCTTCTGAGTGCTAAGTGTTGCTTTTAGAAAGTAGAGAAATTACTAATGACTGAAAGGCAATGTAGAAATTGCAAGGCAGAGAATGAGATAAACTGAAGATGTTGGATAAATTACCTACATAAAGTACTGCCTATGACTTAGCAGATAAATGTCAGTATACATTCTTGGATGATAACACCTTCAAAATAAGGTCAGGGAATCTGCTAAGTTGTAACAGTCTTGGCAAGGCAGAGGAGTTATCAAGGGTAATTAAGAGGGGTGGTGAACAAGAGATATGGGGTCCACGAATTTACATGGGTGAAGAGGTATCCATCTCAGTTCACACTCACAAAGTTTGCACAGTATTCTGTATCCTGTCAAGAATGGTTTGCAGCAGTTACTTTAACTGATGAAACCACCTAGCAGTCCAGCAAAGGAAGGGTCCTTAGACATCACTCACTGCAAATATCTCATGGTGCAAATAAGGAACCAAGGTCCAGAAAAGTTAGCTGGCATTCTCAAGTTTATAGAAACATGTATTGGCCTAGGAGAGACTAGAGGGAAAATTCCCAACTTTTTTCAAGTATTTTTCCAACTATCTCTTGATCTCTCTTATTTTAGACTCTAGTTTGAAGACAGGAGCAAGATGCAGAGGGTCGCATATTAGCTGGCTCAGAAGAGCCACACAAGCCCAGTGAAGATGGCCTTATGTGATGATGGTGATACATGGATAGACTCCACTCTGCCTTCAATTCTAATTAAACTATTTGTATTTACACAGATTTCAGAACTCTCTTACAACATGGATCCCAATTATAGAATTTAACTTTATCTTAGGTCAAAACCTGTCCCCACAAATTTAACAACTCAAAAAATAAGAAGCACTAGGATTTAGACAATATAATCTACCCAGAATTTATTTTACTCTTGTTTTCCAGTACCAACAATATAAATAAGATTGCCCATACCATATAAACACTCACGATGACATGAACTTTCTTTCTCTTTTATAGTTTTGTATTATTTTTCAACAGGGAATTGCTGATGAAAATCTTTTTCACATGAGAACCCTTGAAACACCTACTTAAGCTTAGCTAGATATATTTACTTTAAAAAAATGAGAATAGTTACAAACAGAATAATTAACACATATTGGGTACCAAATAATCTATCTAGATTATTTGTTCAAATATCAGAAATGATGACATAAATAACTGCTAGATATTCCAGAGGTTTGGGCACACATTCTTTCAAACCACATCAATTCATATTATCTTTCACTCTGGTAAGTAGAGCCGTTTTCTGAGCTCAAGACACTTCCTGAATGTCAAACGTGAGCATATGTTTGGATCCTTAGTGGTGCCCTGCATGGGTAGATTTCTGTAACTAACTCCATGCTTGCATCCATTCATGTAACTTGAACAAGGGAACTTACACAATAATAGTAATAAGTAATCCCCCCCTTTTTGCTGGTTAAATCAGCCTGACATAGAACATACTTTTCTTCTGCCTACTTTCCTTCCTCCCCCTGCCCCATCATGTTCTCAGCATCTTCCCCATCATTACCACCTTCATCATCACTTCCTTCAACATATCCTCCTCTATCCTAATCTCCTGCTTCTACTCCTGCTGTTGCGCCTCCTCCTACTCTTCATTCTGAGCATCCTATATGAGACCCATGCCAAGTAATCCACTCCCGGAGTGGAGGAAGAAATGGAACGATTCTTCCACCCATAAACAGCCCGTGAAGAGTCTGGCACCTGGAGGGCACCACCAGGGGTTCTGGAGCTGTTTTTACGAGACCCTCTAAATGAGAAATGCGCATCCTTCATGTCCTCATTTAATGTATGCCGAGGTTACCTTTAGTTTTGCTTTTACTGTTTAAACTTTATTCACTTAGATGCACATTCTTGAAATGGGCTGTTATGATAATTCCTGAAATTCTTAAAATCACACAGTACCTGTTGCCAAGGTAACACGATATGGGTAGATGAAGGGAACAGGGACATTGATTATTTTAAAATTCTTAAGTTGTATGAATGGTGTGCAGCAATATAGCGCTAATTAAAGCATGGCCTGTGTCTAAGACCACTCAAATGCTTCCCCAGACACAGTCATATAGAACAATCTTTAGGAGATCATTTTTCAGTGCTCTGGCTTAAATCAGTGTTTACTTCTTCTGTTTACTTAATGATCTCCACAAGCTTTACCTAAGACCTTGCCCACTTTTACTGGTTTTCCCTCTTAGCAATATTGTGGTTGAGCCACTTAATCCTGGATATATGTATCATAGGGAATAACATCAAGTTCATATATATCGCAGAACATACCAAAGGTTGGTATGAGTATCTGGAAGCCATTGGTAATCAAACAAACAAAGAAACAGACATGGATCTGACATTCCATTTATCTCAGTATGTTGCCAGTAGGAAAGAGGAACACATGTCAGAGCCTCACAGTTGTATCTTTTCACCCATCCCAAAATGACTGACAACATTAAAAGATAGCCTATTTTATTGTTTTGCAATAATTATACTATACAATGAATTTGACTAAATACCTCAGTGCCCAGCATAATTTAGAAATGAGGCTTAGTCACACTTCCCACTATTAAAGAATGTGTTAATTAGGGACATTTTTATTTTAATGGTAAACCATTGTACACTTGAGCAACTGGTTCCAACCAGTCTAATGAGTTTATAACACATAAAGAGAATTATATAATGTATTATTATCACGATTGCCACCACTTTATTGAATATATCATTGCCAAATAACCTTGTGGTGCACTCACGAAAAATAAAAGCTCATGCCTTTCCCATTTCAAAGGATATACAATACCACAGATTCGGGAATTTTAAGGGATTTATATCAAACTAGCATAGAGCAGCACTTGTATATATTTCCAACACATTTGTCCCCAGATAGTCAATGAAAGAAAATATTATATCCATTAAAATAAGTGATTCAAATTCTATTAAAATACTGTAAAGACATATATAGGGAGAGTGGCAATCACTTCATCTGATGCAAAAAATATGACTTAAAAATGTGTCTGTTTCCATGTTTACTAATTAAGGTCAAGGGCCTGGGCATCTGATGTCCCAAAGCAGAGGAGTGTTCCGCTGGGTGGATATGACCCAGAAATGCACCAAGGGAATATTTAGCAAGTATACACCGACTCCCACGCGATGCACCGGGTCAAGGCCCCCTCTGGTTAAGACAACGACCCTCTGAAGCAAGTGGGAAGGGGCTCCACCCGGAACAGATGTAACCCTTAAGGCTCCCTCCCAATAAGCAGAGACATCAGGTTTTCACTTCAAGCAGACTGTACAATTTTGAGAATTATTTCAAGGGAACACCATAGTACGAGCACTGTAAAAATTTGCGTGGAGGATGGAGGTGATGAAAGGCATTGAATAAATCATAGCAAAGGCTGGGTGGGAAGAAGCTTCCTCACCTTCACAGTGCTCTGTATCTCAGGAGGAGAGGAAAAAGAAAAAAAAAAAAACAAAACAAAACACCTCTGTAGGGAATTTAGAACAAAAATCTATACACACCTCAGATGTATGAAGTAAGTGATAGCGTAAAAACAGCAATGAACTCAGAGTTATGACTGTCTGCTTTCATCTTGATTTGGCAACTGGCAGATTTGCTAAAAAAAACAAATGTGCAAATCACATCACCTTCCTATGCCTCAGGTGTCTCATCTGGGAAATGAAGAGGTTTGAGCTCTGCTATCTAAGGTCACATTTGGTTCTATCATTCTCTGATTCTAAGACAAAAGTACAAGGGAAAGTCTTTGAGGGCAGCTATTATCTTTGCTCCTTTCATTTCCCATCAGGGCCCAGGGTCCCCTGCTCACTGAGAGCTGTCAAACGAACAGGGGAGCAAGGCTCGGACCTCTCCCAAAGCCACATCACACGACCTGGCGATACTTGGGACCCCATCTATTTTTCCCTCTCTCCCTCCAACTTGGCCATTTTCCCTCATTCTCTCATCTCTATATGTTTCCCACCTCCCAGCTTCTCCTGTTTAAACACATGAGTTTCCTAAATAAAGAGATTGCCTTTCTATTAAAAAAAAGGCCACTGCCTAAGTAAGACCAGAGCTTCTGTAGAAGCTCCTGAATACCTGTTTAAAATACCTTCAATGCATCCCCAAGTGGTCCTAAGACCACTTAACTTTGTAGGTGAAAAGCTAGTGCCCTAAAAGGGCAGGTACTCAAAACATAACACGGCTTGTGAATAGAAGAGCAAATGTAAGATGTTAGAGTTAGCTGCTTCCAGTGGGCCCTGGGGCTCTTACCTATCTGCTGTGGCTGACAAAACTATTCATCAGATAGGTAGGATTTGGCTTTTGCCAAACATGGCCAAAAAACGAAATCCTAAAGTTCCTAGTATGTATGCCTCTGTTAATTAATCCTTTAAACATTTAGCGACTCACACAGGTTGGGGGTGTTTCTCTCTCCTGAATGAGTGCCTCATTGGCTGGCCTCAGAAGATAGTTGATTGCAAAAAGAACTCGTTACAGCACTTCCCTGGTTAGAACTCAGGACTGTCTGATCTTCTCTACCAATGAACCTTCTACCACCTTCCATCTGGGTGTCTTGCTGAGGACAGAGCACAAATGAGTAAGTGTGCACCCTGGTTATACCCTGTAACCAGTGAAACACTATGAGTTTGACATTTCTGGAAGGTGCCAAACCCCACTGAGTCTCCTGTACCATTCATCCTGCCCCTGGAAGGAAAGAAACTTCAAGCTGTGATCATGATGAAAGACGCAGAACATTCAAAACCAGAAGTTGCTTTCCTTGCCTGTAATTTTCCACTTTCCTTTTTTTGCTGTTAATGCCAGTAATTAATGGAAGTGTTTGTGTTCAAGTGAGATTTCTGTCCCTCCCTCTCAATTGTCGATGTCGGTTGAGAACCAAAAGTCTTCACTATTTGTGAGGTGCAAGAACTACATGTGCCGTGGCTTAGAAGGAAAGGAAAAGACAAGGACAGGGGAAAAGGCAAAGCACAAATGAAAACTCTAACCTCTCAACTGAAATAAGTTTGTTTTAACTAAGGATTTTATAATCAATAAGACCACTGTCTCTTATCTGAATTTATTATTTCAGTTCCAACAATGTATATAATAAATTACTTGTCTCTGAAAACATGCTTCATTTCCTCCACATGCAAATTCCACTTACTCTAAAAGGACATTCAAGGGCATGCTATGTGAATTTTAGGGGGGGGCACTTGTAATAGGTAGCTCATGATCAAATATCAATATATTTGATCCTAAATAAATAACTTATTAAATAAATTATTTATTTATAAATAAATAATTTATTTATAAATAAATAAATAATTTATTTATTTATAAATAAATAATATTTATTTATTATAATAAATAAATAATTTTATTGCTGTTAACCTTTGTTCAGTGACCTATGCAGTCCCTACAGCATAATTTTATTTGATTTGCATGGCAACACTGTGATGGGATACTATTATTCCCAACATTCTACAGGTAATGGAACTGAGACTCAAAGAGTTTAGGTAGCCTTTGCAAGGCCACACAGCTGAGTTAGAACTACCAGATCTGTGTGACCCGGAAACAGTGCTCTTAAGGATTACTTTACACTGTGAGATAGAGGATCTTCTCTGGGAGAGATTATGTGCAAGGTGTGGTCATGAGATGAGAGCACTGGGTGAGAAGTCAGAAAATATGAATGTGAATCTGCATTCCAATGTGTGTTTATATTTTTGTTTTCTGTATTTTTTATTGTATTTTTGAAATTTTATTGACGTATAGTTGATTTACAATGTTGTATTAGTTTCTGGTGTACAGCAAAGTGATTCACTTATATACATATATAATACTTTGCATTTGTGAATCCCAAACTCCCGATTCCCCCCTCCCCTCCCCCTCCTCCCGCTTGGTAACCCCAAGCCTGTTCTCTATGTTTGTGAGTCTGCTTCTGTTTCATAGATAAGTTCATTTGTGTCATATTTTAGATTCCACATATAAGTGATGTCACATGGCATTTGTCAGTGTGTGTTTATTACACAAACTCCGTCAGGTCATCAGTTTCCTCACCTGTGAAGTGCACATAATTGTTTGGCGGACCCCACTCCTGGGCTGTGCCAGAAACCAAATGAGATACACACTCTAGCTCTTAGGAAACCATAAAGGCTATAAAATATTGTTATTTCAACATCATAAAGAGATATATTAATATCCTAGTTTCTTAAATGGTGGATGAGGATGCAAGTATGAGCAGAACAGTTTTGCAGACACAAGGAGAGTAGAGGAGTTAAATGATGCAAAGTGAGCGAAACAAGACCCATTGGAGGGAAAAATAAGAGAAAGCTTGGTGGGCTTCACGTGGCAGATGGAGCTCACAGAATGCAAACACAGCCCAGAGGCAGAGTCTATTTCACAAGACCCAGAGGAATCAGGCCTTCCCAGGCCAGAGAGAGAAGCACATCTGATGGGGCAGAAAATTATTTGAGACCCTTCGGACTCAATCTATTTCTTAAGATACAGAAAAATATAAATCTGATTGTCTGCCAAATCTTAGACAATAATAAATATTGCATGCAAATGAGAAACCGAAGTAAATGTGGGATGGGATTTGAAACGAGAGGGCAGCCCAGCTTCACGCCAAATAGGAAGGTTTTATGTGCACCATTGTGGATGCACTTAACTTTCTAGTCTTGAACCTTAGCCTATACTTGTAGCCTTCATTTTTTTTTTTTTTTTTGCGTTACGCGGGCCTCTCACTGTCGTGGCCTCTCCCGTTGCGGAGCACAGGCTCCGGACGCGCAGGCTCAGCGGCCATGGCTCACGGGCCTAGCCGCTCAGCGGCATGTGGGATCTTCCCGGACTGGGGCACAAACCCGTGTCCCCTGCATCGGCAGGTGGACTCTCAACCACTGCGCCACCAGGGAAGCCCTGTAGCCTTCATTTTTACGTCCATTCTCTCCTTAACCCCTTGTAACTCGGATTCTCTCTCTAGCAGAGTGTGATTCTGATTTCTTCCCATTTCTCAGGCTCTTCCAATTCTGAAAACTTCACTTCTGTTCCTCCTGACCTTTGAGGGAGATTATAACATAGTCTCATTGCTTGGTTCCAGCTCTTTGCCCTGTACACATTCAACTTTCAATATGTTGTCTCTGGTCACGACTTACACTTGTATATAAACAACTTCGAGCGTTTAGCTCCAACCTGTTCCCTTTACTGAACACTGGTTCTGCATCTACCACAGCCTTCTAGCTCATATTCTGTTATTACCTACAGCTTATTATTCACCCTCTTTTTCTTCTGTAATACACCTCTGCCCTTAGCCTTTTTAAAAAATCAGTTATGTCGCCATTTTTCTAATCAGCCAAGGTCAAAACCTCTAATTTGATCATATAAAAAAAATCATCCCCCTTTGACACAACTAGGAGAATGAGGTTGCAAGCAGACTGCTCTCACATCTAACCTGTGCATCATACTTTCCCTCTTCTAGTAAAGGGAGAAGTAAATGGGGCTGCTCCATTATTTCTGGGCCATGTTTCTCCCATCCACCCACCTACCCATCCTTACTCTCCTTCTCATTGCCACCATCCTAATTTAGGTCCTATGACTTATTTTGAGGCAATTCACAGACTTTCCTAATTGAAACCACTGTCTCTCACCTTTAGTCTTTCCAATGCATTATTTACATGCTGCCAGATTAATATCCCTAAATGGTTTTATTGCTTTCTAACAAATAACACTTTCACTGGCTCACCAATCTAAGAGGATGTACCTTACCCAGGCATGTCATCTTTTTCAAAGTTTTCATTCATTACGCTCCTACAAAAATCCTTAGGTTCTCTCAAAACATATTTTTCATTGCCGATATACACGTCTTGTACTTCCCTGCCTTTACGCCATTCATCTCATGGTACCATTCTCTGTGTGTGCCCATAACTTTTTATTAACTTTGAGGCATTGTGCCTCATATAAACTTTAAGTCTTGTTTTCATTACCTCCCATTTTCTCTTCTAAACCTGTAACTGTCACACATGGTCTGTGTGTGTCTGAATTAATGTGTAATGTACAAAAGTAAATGCATATTATTAAACAAGAATAATTTGTCCCAAAGAGCCCTAACACGATGTAAATTCTGAGCCTTACCCTGCCCTTCGCTCTTACCTTGAGAAAACATATAGACGTTTCATCATGACCTGAAGGTCAACCCACTCAGGTTCATGGACAATAGTCCTATGTAAACAAACTCAGATGTCTCATCTTATCTTCTTACCCATCCATCAAGCTAAGAATCCTTAAGCTGACACAGATGCTCCCTGTGGCCACCTCCCATGTCTAGCGTTGCTAACCTTGGCAGCCACACCTCACTACATGTCACCTGGTGAGAGAAATGATGGTGGTAGAACATAACCTCAAAGCAGCAGGAACACAGTGTTGGACTTCAACCTGCTTTCTTTGAGATGCAGCTCCAGAGCCATTCACTGAGCAAGGCACCTGCTGTTGGACAGGTGCCCAGCGCCAGGGAGTGCTCATCAACACAGAGGCAGAGCTCTGCCAGCAATCAGAGAGGCTCCGTGCTTCCATCCGTAAGTTAGTTGCAAATATAGCAGAAACAGGAACAAATACACGACTAATCCTGCATGGGCTTGGGAGTGGTGGTGGGATGAGAAGGAGAAAGACAAAGGACACAGAAGCCGATGCGGAGGGGAGCCCTGGACACAATGGTGGGAAACCCAGACTACGGGCTTGAGTTCAGTTTCAGAGGAATCAAGTTTCCATCTGTTAATAAGATTGCTTTAGATGATTTGGGATATTTTCAGTTCTTTACATTTCTATAATTCTAAAAAGGAAAGTATCAGAGAAGAGAGAGAAGGAGGGAGAGAAAGCGCCCTCTTGACTGGAACCAGGTAGACTCGCCCATGTATTCATTTCTACAATCTTCTATCTTCAACATACGTTATCTTAATAATTAATCAGGAACAATTATACAAGTTTACCACTCCCTTTCCTTCTTTCTTTCTTTGGCCCCCTCCTTCCTTTCTTCTTTGTTCTGTTTCATTTCAATACCAGCCTTAGCTGCCATCAGAAGCTCAGTGGGGCTCTATGGAAACGAATCCTGGAGGCCCCTCTTCTTTTTGTCAATACAGAACAGAGGTTATGTTGAAGGGCAGCCAGGAACTTTGGCACTGGCCAGAGTGAGGATTAACAAGAGATGAGAGCAGTGAATCAGGCCCAGTCCTCAACCTGGATCTAGCTCTTTTCACATCCCTCACCACCCCCATGTCATAACCTGCCAACACCTGGGGCTGAGCATGGCCATGATAAACTGTGGAAAACAATGCATCCATCAGCCAGGCCTGCACTGCTTGCCTAGGACCTCCTGATCACATGCCCTGCCTTAGAAGTAGTCAAATGACTTCATGAAACCCCTGTATCTCAAACATCTTCTGATCTCTTTCTCTAGATCAGACATGCTTAAGCCCTAAACATGACAGTTGAAAGAAAGGAAAATCCTAACCTTAGTTCATTAGCGAAACATTGCCTTTTCTCTCCTTTTCTGCTCACGTTTTACCCAGCATCACTATCTACTTGGCTAAGGAATGTGCTTTGTGGTAGGCCTTTCTGGATACCGCTAAGCTAGAGCAGAAATGACAGAAGATTCATATCTTAAGTAGCCTTGGGAATGATGGTTGTATGTACCTTAGGGTTACTATCTAGGAAATGAGACTATCACCAGAATTAATGAAGATTATCATCATTATGACCCCGTTTCTGTCATGAATCCTTGCATATCTCCCTCACCCAGCATGCAGTTTTCTGTGTTTCCAGAAGGGAGGAAGTGGGATATACATGGGTGTGTGTGCGCGCGTGCGCGCGTGTGCGCACGCGCGCGCACACACACACACACACACGTTTCCTCCCAGAACCCACCCCCCCACTCCCATGTAGGGACCTGAAGACGGTGATGACTGTGGCAAATAGACTCCTGCCTGGGAAAGAAGTCTCAGGAGGCTCTAGGAAAGGAGATTTGGGCTAACTTGCCAACCAATCTGGTCGCTTCAGTCAAAGGTAAGCCCAGTCTTTTCCTCCAATGTTCCTTCCCCATGCCTTTTCCAAACTTTCCTTCCTTTACTCCACGACATACAGGAGGAAATTGCATGGTTACAAGGAATTCACTTATGTAACAAATATTGTGTGTGGTGACATTGGACACCCACAGGTGAATTATTTGCCTCATTAACTTGTACTTTCTATAAGGTCAAGATAGGGATATTCCAGGAAGCCCATGATCAGTGGTTGAAGAATGGGAAACGTAAGCTTACAGCAGTAGATAATGAAGACCATAAAGATGATGACGATAAAGCAGAAGCTAAACTTTTTTCAAATATTTACCACATGCCAGGCATTGTCCTGAAAGCTTTGCATGTATAGCTCTAATAACCTTATGATATAGACACACACACATAGACACACAAAGATGAGATTCAAAACCATGTTCATTTGCATCCTTTGAACCCATTTTTTAAAAATATTTCACTTATTTATGATGTGGCCAGTGTACGATGCAATTTAAGTGTTTGAGAAGTACAGTTATAGAATTGGACAACCAAAGTTCAAATTCTAGCTCTCGTTCTCACTGTTTATGTAAACTTGGAAAATTCCTTAACTCTCTACTACTCCACTTTCATCTTACAAAATAAAATATTAACATTCACCTTACAGGTTACTGTGAAATTTATATTCATCAACCCACAGATCTTGACACAAAATGTCAGATTTGGGTGCTCAAAATTTTTGGTTTCCATCTAGCACCCAGATCTGGATTTCTAATATAATTCCACAATCAAAGGAACCAGGGCTCCTTGAAGAAATGGCTCATTCTAGGAATGGGGCAGGAAATACTCAATATGAACCTGGAATACCTTACAGCACTTGAAAGAAAGGAATAGCTAACAATCAAACCAACCAAAACCCCACAATGATGGGTATATGGTCAAAAGAGACAACTTGAATGACCTCCCAATAGCCAAAGCTACATAATTTAAACAACAAAATAAAACAGTATTAGATTATAATCCAAACATAAATATCCATGAGTCCATACTGTTATAAATGATTGCATTATGAATACATTGTGGAGAATAGAAAAATTTCATGTTCAGAAAAGCTGCAAATAATTTATACAGATGCCTTACCTTCAAGCAGATGGAATATGACTTCCTATTCCTTAAGTGCGGGCTGTGTACAGTGATTTTCTTCCAAAGAGGACAGTATGAAAAGGGGAAAACAACAGTCATTTTACAGTGGAGAAACCTGCCAAACACTTCCTGAGCCAGGGGATCAAGGTCAGCATCAACAACGATAAGTCGTGTTGATAGTATATGTGTTGAAAATGGTATTTTGACATGATGTGTTGAAAATGGTACTTTACCTCTGTGGTTTTCTTTTCCAAAATCCATAACCCCAATCTTTGAGAAAAATATCAAACAAATTTCAATTGAAGGATACTCTACAAAGCATCTGACCAGTATTCCTTAAAACTGTCAAGGTCATCAGAAACAAGGAAAGTCTGAGAAATTGTCCCAGTCTAGAGGAGCCTGAGGAGACATGACTAAATGCAATGTCATGTCCAGATGGGGTCCCCAGAACAAAAAAAAAGGACATTCAGTACAAAAAACAAGGAAATCTGAATAAAGTGTGGACTTCAGTTAATACTAATGTACTGGCTAGTTCATTTTGACAAATGTCCCACACTAACATAAGATGTTAACAATAGAGGAAAATAAGCATGTGGTATTTGGGGAAGTTGCTGTATTATCTTTAAAGTTTTTATGCAGATCTAATAATTCTCTAAAACGAAAGCTTTAAGGTGGCAAATATTTTTAAATGTTGGATGCCTTCTCTTCTTTTATAACAACTGATGGATAATTGTTAGTGCAAGGGAAGCACAGCAGAGGTGCTAGATTTAGGAAGTGAGGGTAGCTGTGTATTTAAAGGGGCCTCACTCTTTATTTTCTCATGACTTCCCAGAGTCCCTAACAGGACTGGGCAAGGGCACCTCAGTTAAAAGGGGGTCTCTTTGACCCTGCGCCTGGGAAGACTACGGTGACAAAGTGGGGTTAGGAAAGGTTCTGAAGAGCTTTAACGAGGAAATGTGTTTTTCTAAGGGTTCTGCACTCTGGACATGGGTTGCTCTAGTGGACCATGGAGATGTTATTTTGTTTCTTTCAAACAGAAATCATGGAGCCCCACCACACACTCAGAAAGGTCCCCAGGCTACCTGTGGACAACTTCCGCTCACCAATATACAAAGGGATTGCCTAAGGTGGGCAAGGTTAAATGGGAGAGCAGAGAGGAGCTGGTGGGAGAGGGGGCAAAAGGGAAGTGAGTCCACTGAGGAATGGGGAGAAGACAACTCTGATCCTCTACTTCAGCAACGACAACGATAAACATCCCAGCTCAGGGACAGCTCTCTGCCCGGATCCCTAGAACACGCTAGTGCATTTCCAATGTCCTCGTTCCCCAGGTCTCTGTATCAGCCAAAGACAGATGGTCTGTGACTGCCAGGTGATCAGAAAAACTGCCAAGTCAAGGAAACCTGTGGAGTAAATCGATGTGGTAATTCCAGTTAGCTGAAGGATGAGGCTCAACTGGCAGAGCTGGGGAGGACCATGCTATACACGCAATAGCTCTTTTCCACTGAAAAGTATGTTTACAAGCCCGAAACTAGCATCTTTCAACCTCAGCCTCCTCCCACTCCCATTTCTGGAGCTATCAGTAGGCAAAGCCCATATATTATATCTTGGGCATGCAAGCTGACTGTAAAAAAGGCAGGGCTGACTTATGTCTGTTGTGTGGAACACAAGCTCTATTGGCTTCCGTCTTTCATCGCAAGAGCTGAGTGCTCAGATGTTAAAGCTGTATCTCAAAGAAGTTATGCTAACGTCTTAGAGAATTTTTTTTCAAACACAGACTATGTAGTGCACTCCACAACTATTAAAACCATCTTCTGCATCGACTTACCACTAATCATCTCTTCTCCACCTTCAATGGCACGCGATTATAGAGATGACTAAGGTCCTAATAAGAAGGATTAAGTCCTAGGTCAAGAGAGCTAAGTTGGGAGAGATGGTGGTAAAAGGAAGGGGGAAGGAGTGGCAACAAGTGCAACATAAAAGACTGGGAATTCACAGTCCAAATAGCATATTATGGCAGATTTGGACATGGAGTTAGAAGTTTTCAGAGTCTAGAGATAAAATGCCTCATCTGTCAATTAAGTGGTATCCAGGCGTGTGACGCTCTCGCATGAGCTCAGGGCTTCCAAAACTTAGGGCGCCTCCTGTATTTCCACTTGTTGAACTTCTCTGGCTCCATGGAGGCCTTGTCAGATTCCAAAATACATGCCTCTTCGTGCAAAGCCACAGTATGACGGAGACGCAGAACAGTGCGGACAAATGAAGGAAAAATCTAGGTGTTCCTGTTGGAATCCAACCTCCCTTTCTGCCCTGTGAGCCAGACAGCCCTCAAGTCTCCTCTCATCCCTTATACCCAAGTGATCGGAAGAGGTATCCAAGGATGGCATCCTTACTTTCTCTCTCATCTCCTTTTCATCAGTGTGGCTATGACAACAGTCTCCTGGGATTCCCCTTATCCCCTGTGTAACCCATTTGCTCAGAAACCTACCACAGCTTTGTTCTCATATCAAGTCTCTCCTCCCTCCTCAGACTGTCTTTCAATGGTTTTCCTAACCTGGCCTACAGCTCCTTGCTCCCCAGGCAGGCCCTCCCTTCTCAACTCACCAATCAGCTCACTGTCCCTAACTACGGCAGGCTGTCTCCCACAACTGTGTGCATGTGATCCCTGCTGCTAGGAATGCCCTTCTCCTCTTCCTCTTTCTCCAAGGCCTGATTCTCATGTTGTGTATGGTGTCCAGAAAGCATCCTTTAGGACACAATTCTATTATTTTCAATTATTTCATGAAGGATCTTGATTATTAATTTATATCTCATCTCGTTCTAAAGAAAAATTCAGATAGCTTCACATTTTAGTATTTGTTTAGCAGTAAAAAATGTTAAGTTGCTTGAAGGACACAGACTATGTCTGTGCTTCATTGTTACCTTCCAAATCCTAGGTCCAAAGTCGGGAATGGTGAAGGGAATGGACTGGTTGACAGTGGATGGAATCCTTCAGGGTAAAGGGAGGAAGTTCTGGAATCAACCTACATGGTCAAATACTGGCTCTTCCACTGTGCAGGCACCTACCTTGTCCCATTACTGGCAGGGTTAAATGAAATGTCACACAGGGCACTGAAAACAGTGCCAGGCACCAAGCAAGTACTCATTCGTGGGCAGCTGTTCTTGTGGTTTGTGTTGTTATTATCTTCACTGCTCTCATGTCCAGTAACAAGTCTAGTCAGGGCATGCATGCGTTCGAGACCTTGCTTCCATCACAGGCTCATTCCTGATCCTTCCTCACACTGTGACTTTCCACTGCTGTTTTTGCTGAGACATGTTTCACCATCATCACCACACTGCCCTGCCTTTTTCCATTCTCCTATCTTTGGAAAATGGTTTCTTCCAAAGGGCAACTTTGCTGGATTTGTCCATCGTTATCCAGGGCAAAGAAAGACTGGCACCAGAAAGGTACTCTTCGATGGGGGGGGGGGGGCAGGATGATTCATCCAGGCTTCCCCAGGGAAGCCCAACCACCTGGTGCTTTGGCTTCCCAAGCCATCATCATATCCGGAGAGAGTCATCCTGTAGGCAGACACGTGTATGCTGCATGGTGGAAAAAGTTATCAATGATGCCAATTAAAATATTGGTATTCCTTTTTTTTTTTTTTTTTTTTTTTGCGATACGCGGGCCTCTCACTGTTGTGGCCTCTCCTGTTGCGGAGCACAGGCTCCGGACGCGCAGGCTCAGCGGCCACGGCTCACGGGCCCAGCCGCTCCGCGGCACGTGGGATCTTCCCGGACCGGGGCACGAACCCGTGTCCCCTGCATCGGCAGGCGGACTCTCAACCACTGCGCCACCAGGGAAGCCCAAAATATTGGTATTCTGAGTTATAAAAAAAGCCCGGAAACAATCTTATACTGCCTGCAGCCATCTCAAACATACCTTTTAAGCCACACATCCCTCCTCTGGGCAGACAAATGACAGTTATTGCTCAGAAACATTTGGGGCTCCACTGTGAGCCAAGGACTTAAGTGCTCTTCTGCCAGCTGTCCTTACAGTGCGTGTCGTCTGGCAAGGTAGCGTTTATCTGGTTACCCTGTTATCAAGGTGGACACTGTCTATTTCTCCTTACTAGGGAAAGACTAAACTCTGAAACATTAAATGCCAGCCATTCAACTTCTGACACAGTCACACACAAGCCTTGTATTATCATGACCGCTCTATTGCGCCAATCTTTATCCTTTGCTCTTGCCCTAAGTTTTCCTCTATTCCCCTTTCTCATTTCAGCTCTTATTCTCACGTCAGACAGGTCTGGAAACATCCAGACCTGAGACCAGCCCTCCAGGAACATGCGAGCAGCAAGTCCATATGGAGAGGCTGGCTGTCTCCTCTCATTCGCTCTCACTCACCCCTCCCTCTGCCCACACTTTACCCCCAGTGGATTGTGTTGAAAGCCTGAAACAATACTGGCAAGGTCACACTGTTTGATTCTGCTGTCAGTTTAAATTATGTCTCAGCTTTTATATCTAAATCAAAATACAAGAGAACAGAAAAAGAGAGACAGCGAAGAGACATGGCAACATCCTACGGCGAGTGGAGAAATGACATTTCAATTGGCCAATTGATCTGTTCCCTTGACAGCTGCCCCCCTTGCTCACCCCAAATCATTATTTAACATACATAAACTCTGAGCCCACTCCAAGCTCTCCGTGGATGGAATGTACGCCTTCTTCTGGAGGGGAGGGGAATAAGATATTTTCTATAATGGTAAAAATAGGAACATTATTTTAAGATGATGATTTTTATTAATAAACTAATTGATCATTTAGATTAAAAGCAAGCTATTTATTCTCTGAACTTATGACTGCAGTGGACTACAATTTTCTAAGTTCTTATAGAATACGTGTGGATTGTAGTGTCTATATTTTGTTCCGTTTAGCAATAACCAAGACAAGATCTTAAAACAACATTCCACTATTGGGCTGTGTCTAAATAACATTTTCTTGAAGCCAAGGGTAAGAAATGGCTGATCTGGTGCCTATGGCGGTTCTCCATTGGTCCTAAATTTTATATACCCCTATTCAACAAAGGATAATTCTTTTTGTTTTACAAGAGAGTTGATGTGGAGCCTTTAACTGAAGAGATTTCACAGAGGGTTCTTTAAGACAACTGTCCTTTAGTCTTTTATAACTTCAAAACATAGTACAGTCGTTGTAAGAAAAGTTGACAGAATTTGGAACAAAACTGTTAAGTACTATATAGTCATGAGATAAAACCACATTTAAATATGCTATGAATTGATGTCTTCCTAATGATATCACCATCACATTAAAAGGGTTACAGCTATTCTTTTAAATTCTGAGATTGTTCCCCATTAGAATAAATAGTTCACTAGGTTTGTAATCTTTCTTGAATCTATTTTAGGCTGAAAAATGTTTTTAAATCCTTATAGTGGGCTCCATTTTTCGTTTATCCTCCAGTAGTATTTGGTTTATTCTGATCCAGCCTTGACACATACCAGCATTTCCCAAAGGGGGTTTACATTAAAAGAGATGGACTGCCTTGAAATAAGTTATAATTAGTTAAAAGTCAGATGTCCTAATTCCGTTTCCACTCTACTACTGTGTGGTCATTAATTGACAAGTTTCTAAAGTTCTCTGAGCCTCAGTTTTGTTTTGTTTTGCTTTTCAATCTGTAAACTGGAGTTACCACTACCTGACACAGGTACTTTTCAGTGTTCGTGAAGGCTAGAAGTGTGATAACATGGCATTACTTTTTATTTAGACGATTGTAAGATCTTAGGGTCTGTTGAGGACTGTGGCTTTGTGTACACCATGTACTCACCTTCTAAGCTAACAGGCACCTTTGGTCTCAAATTCTGCAGAGACAACTTTCCTTGAGGAAGCATTACTGCATATTTTCATTAATTAATAAACTTTTGATTTATGCCCAGTGAAATTATCAGTGGTTATAAAGACACTGGTGGTACTGTAGAAGCAGAATGGTTGGTTGTTACTTTGAAAACCCTCTTTGGGGTAATAGGGTTAGAAGTGGTCGGTTCTTACAATCCCCCACCAGAGCGGTAACAATAGAAGAGTCCTGTTACTCTCATGTCCCCTCGGTTCCAACAGCAGGAGAAAAGCTGACTTCACACCCACACATCTACTCCCTCCACCTTGGGCTGTAACAGTGAAATGGTCACTTGTCAGAATGTGTACCAGATCTCTCAGGAGCACTGTACTTTAACTGTCTTTGTCTCTCTGAGACTGAATATGTTTAGTACTTGTAACCATCAGGTGGAGAAGTACAGCTCTCTGCTGAATATATTAAGTATCAGAATACCATGACGCTGTATCTTCATTCAAACTTACTCTTAGATCTTTCTTCGGTTCTCCCAATCAAAAAGTCATTGTTTCAAACAGGCTTAGAGTAAAAGACTGTTTCACAAGTTGCTCTTCTTGCCTAACTCAAAGCTGAAGTGGTGGAAAGGAGGAAAGTAACTCCAAGAAAGTGGCATAGTGTATATTGAGACTTGGTGACTTACTTATATAATGTAACTACCCATTTTTGCCACGTAAAAGACTAGGTCTTTTATTCAATTCAACATTAAAGGGGTGGCCACCTTGATAAGAAAAATGAAAAAATGGGTTGGGCCTTACCTCTCTTGTCTAAATCCAGGGTGAGCAATTCCCAAAGGCAAGACTGGGCTTGGAACAGGGTGTTCGGTCACTGTGGGGAGGCCACTGTGTATGGGCTTTTTGTTTTATGAATGTTCTTTGTTTTTGTTTTTTGGTAAACGTTCATTAAAATCTCCTCCACTATGGCCTCGACTCAAAGATCAATCCTGAAGATGTGTTGTTTGGTAGCTGGCCATCAGGACTAGTATAAACCCTTACTAGTCCCAGATCTACTCCAATAATAGGTTGTAAGAATTCCAACAGTGGCAGATGGAGATGGGTCACTGGGGAATCCTTTTACAGATGATATCCAGTTCCTCAGTAGAGAATCTGCTCCATTTTATTTAGCCTAGAGATACAGAGGAAAATACTCTGCTTCTTTGCATCACCCCAATGCGGCCATCAGCTGTGACATCACTCTGCAAAATCACTTAGGTTCTGTGGACCTTGTCTCTCACCAGGAGGCTCTTTGCAGTCTCAGCATCCAGCTGCCTCTGAAGGCCACGGGCTGTGAGATCAATGCTTCCCTCAAGCTTTTTCTTCAAGCCCACATTTGGGCTTTTGCTGTTCAAATAGATGCCAGTGAAGTCCAGCTCATTTTCAACAATATTCGTAGGCTGAATATTTCAAGGCCCTCCAGAAAAACAAGGATCAAGTTTCAGGTTAGGTCCTGATGGTATCTGCCTTTTCCATTCTTGATACCCTCCACGATACTTTGGAGGTCCAGGTGCTGGAATTGGTGCCTCGTATCTGTTGATGCTAACAGGGTAGTCAGAGTGGTGAACTCACAGGCTGCCACCTCCAGGTAAACCCCAGGCAGGTTACTGAAAATTACTGACCTACCCACAGATGGAAAAGCCACCAACTCAATATGAGTGTCACCAATTTTGCCACAGTGAAACCTCCTGACCTACCAACATCACCACATATTGAGGTGAGGAGTGCTCACTGAGGGTGAGCACTGTGGGGAGAAGCTCTAACGCATGTGCCCTCTTTCTACCGAGGTGAAGTCATCTCAGTCCAGATCTAGTCAATCCCAGCAAGCAGCTGGTCATCGAGATAAGCCTTGCAGTGGCCAACCTGGTGGAGGCCTCCCCTCACACACACAGAGGCAGGTCCAGCTCTGGTGGGGCCCGGAGCTGATCCAGTCCTTTACATATTTCAAAGGCTCTATTTAAGAATACAAAATTAGGTGCAAAAGCACACAGAAGTCTTAACCCATTGCAGCTTAGTGATTAGGCTTTTGCAACTTTACAAAATCACATGACCATGAAAACGCATCGTTAGGGCCCCTCCAGGGCTTTGGCAGAGCTCCATGCAGGAGAGGGGGAGAATACATGAAGCTTAAGCTTCCACAGCTTTAGGGCAAACTGGTCTTTAAACGCATCTTCTAAACTTAAATGCTTTTGGGGGGAAAAAGAAAGACTTACCTAAGCATGAAAATATATCATATAATGAATATATCACATAAGGAACCATATAAATCAGGTATTGAACTAAGACTTGCAGTATTTGATTAGACAATTCCATTTTCATTGCAACAATGCGCTAGCTGAGCTCTACACTGAGGAAGGTTCACAGATGAGGATGAATTGCCCCTTACCTATGAGGAGTTCAGAGTATAGTGGTGGAGTCAAGCATACTTTTTAAGTAATCCAGCAGATGAACAAGTAATAAAGCTCTGTTAAATCAGTTCATTTGACATAGGTGATCTATGAAGACTTCTCTTAAGAGACAGATTCTGAACTGGGCCACAAATGCTAAAATATATTTGCTAGCACGTGTGGGCAGAATAGCTATTGGACAGAGAGGCTTGGTAAACCAAAGCCTAGAGACAGGAGATGTAGATCATGTTCAGGGAATAAACTTGTATCACCAGAAATAAGATCCAAGGATGCAAAGGACAGAGGGAAGGAGAGAGATATCTGCAATGGGAAAAGAGAAATGAAAGATTAACCAGAACTGAACTTTGGAGAACTTTGCAAACACAGAAATCCAGTTGTTTATTCTTTCCTGTGGACCACATGAAATCTGCAAAGTTGGTTTGAAAAACTAAATTGTGTTCAGGATAGGGTTAAGTGGAAATTATTACATGTAGAATCCTTGTATCTGTGAAAACATTGGTAGGTTTTGGAGCAGAACAGATTTGCATTGGAACCCAGTCCTACTAGAGTGGTCTTGGGGAAGTTGTTTTTAATCTCTTTTAGCTTTATTTTCCTCATCTAACTGGGAATAAAAACTTATTTTGTAGCGGTGTCAATGGGATAGGGGGTTGGTATGAAAACATATGCACTTTGGACAGCAATTCTGAGGGTGGCAGGGACCAGTGACTTGAAGCTGCTGTAATGATCTGATGAGGATGGTAAAGGCCTCTGCAAGGATGAGACTGTGGGAATGAAAAGCAGAGAATGCATGTGGGATGCAAAGAACAGAGCTGAAGAGAATAGCTAGATGAGGGGAAACAGGCAGAGAGGAGAGGGAAATATAATAGAAAACTAAAGTTTAAAGGTAAAGAACACAGTGGCACTCTTAACTGAGGTGGAAGTTATCGAAGGAGGAAGATGGTAGGGAGATGGCAGAGAAGGAAAACACGTGGGATTTATATTAGGCACACAGAATATCCATGTGTGGTTCCCCAGCAGGCATTTAGCGAGACCATGAACTCTACATCCACTGCAAAGAACACTGTTCATTCTCCTCAGACCTGAAGTTGTTTCAATCTTCTCTTGAACTTTTAGGTCCTTCTCTTAACATGGTTCATGACATTTTCCAACTAATGAGATGGCTTCTTCACTCCCTTAAATAAGCCTGTTCAATGAACACCTTCCTCATGGAATCCTCCATGATTATGATTATCTCCAAAGTATTCCGATCACATACATTGCATTATATGTTAAATTGCTTTGATATTCGTGTCATCTTTGTTATTGCTCTCACTTCCTTTTCTGCAGGTTAAACTAAAACTTCCCTTAACATCGGCTGTAAGCTCTTTTAAGAGTACGGAGCCAGATTCAATTTTCTACTACACTTCCAGTAACCAATTCAGAACTCTTTGCAAATAGTGGGTGCTTAAAAATAATCACAAGCATCGTTATAATAAAAGCTAATGTTTACTAAGCATCTAGATTGTGCTAAGCACTGTCACACATACCAACTACTATCTCATGGCAATCCTACAACATTAGTTCTTTACTCCTATTTAGATGAAGAAAATACATCTAAAAAAATTTAAAACTTCCCCAAGATCACTCTAGTAGGGCTGGATTCCAATGCAAATCTATGCTGCAAAAAGCCCACCCAACTTTTCACAAAGATATAAAAATTCTATAGGTAATAATTTCCACTTAACCCTATACTGAACACAATTTAATTTTTTTCCTAAAGAAGACACTTTAATATCTTACTATGTCTCACTGTTGCACTATATACAATAATTATCTTATCCCACAGAGGTACAGAGACATTTATTGTGACATTAATTTAGAGATTAATAGAATTCTGCTTAATGGTATATTTTATGTACCAGGTTTGAAATAAGAGTGAACGTTACAGGAGGGTTATACCTAAGTAAATGAATATTTCCTGGCATATTATGCTACAAAATTCTTGTGTAAGTCAGTTGTTTGTATATATTCCCATTAAAATTACATTGTAAATAACTAATGTCTTCCCCTACATTGCTTTATTTTCACCCATGATGTATGACATATAACTTATAGCATATAGTAGTTACTTACATATGTTCCCTGTCTTTCCTTCCCTGTCCAACATAGACTATAAGCTTTCAGAAGGCAGTAGATCATGTGCCTTGCCTTCATCTTAATATATGACCTCAATATCTAGCACTGCCCTTTACTCAACGTACAAATCTACTCCTCCATTTGTCCTTTGATTCATTCATTATAGTATGTCAACTACAGGCTAGGCACTGGATGGATGCTGAAGATAAGGTGAGTAAAAGAGGCAGGTACTCTGCCCTTATGGAGCTTATGACCTGATGAGAAGGATAGCAAATATTGACAAAACTATGGTTTTAACTATGTTAAAAATTGTTGTATGTGCTATAAAGAAAAATTATGAGGAATGTCAAAAGCATAAATAAAAGAGACTTAATTAAGTGTGAGAAGTTAGAAGTGGATAACAAGCTCCAAATATGTTTCCAATGTGAATAAGGCAAAATTAAAACTATTATCTTTCATCTGTAATCTTCATCCAACGTTGTTGATTTTGTTCAAAAAGTATTTTTCTCTTATAAAATAGATGATTACATGTTTTCTTCCCCTGCTTGCATCTTTTCCTTTATCTCCTCTCTCCATGGGTTATTCTACTTTCACTCTTTTGAGAAATGATTTCTATTTTGGTATTGATTTTGAAATCATGCATGCCCCAACTTTCCTTCTCCAAGCATCCCTGTATCTTCAAACTTTGTTCTTCTTAATAGAGCACGTTCATCCAACACACACACACATATAGGCTTTCTACATGAATGGCAATGACTAGCACAAGTCTCTGTGCAATAGATTCTTGAATAAATGGCAGCATGGAGAAGAACTAGGTATGAGCTATAAAGTTCTGGACCCAGAGAAAAATCTAGTACAGCTTATATCTAAAAGGAGCTGGACACCAGGTCCTTATTTTAGGAATGAAGAATGAACATTCCTTACTAGACCCCAGTGCTTTGTACACAGTTCTGTTAGCACTTACTTTAAGATAATGTAATTTTTAATTTATTTGTCTTTTCTCCTCTATGAGCTCTCTAAGGACCAGAATGGTTTCCAGTTGTTTGTATCCCTAGTACTTAACACAACAGCTGGTTCATAATAAGTGCTTAACGATATTTGTGAGGGGAGGAGCGGAGAGGCGAGGGAGAGGGAGAGGGAAGGGAAGGGAAGATGAAGGGGAAGGGAAGGGAAGGGAAGGGAAGGGAAGGGAAGGGAAGGGAAGGGAAGGGAAGGGAAGGGAAGGGAAGGGAAGGAAGCAACCTCAATAGCAATAAAGAGTTAAAGGATTTGAGTCAATAATTAGGCAACTCGGACAATCTTTACGGATCACAGATGTATCTACTCAGAAATGGCTGAATTTGATTATCTCCAAATTTCTTCTAGCATTGTATTTCATGGCTGTGAATGTGAGGGGGGTGTATGTATATGCATTTTTCATGGTGTGTATGAATAGCATTGCTGTGTAAGTAAAAAGCAAAACATACACGAAAATTGATGACTGCTTTAACAAAAGGTTTGACGCCATTTTTGTAATTAATCAATATTTCATATTTTTTTCTTTGAAAATCTGTAGTGCATAAATCCTGACTTCACTTGTCAGAATTCAATAATCTAGAAAGGGTCTATTAAAATCACAAGCAAGAAAAGGAAAAGAGAGAGAAACCCATTTATTGTAGACTTACACTGAGCAAAGCACCCTGCCTAAGTTATCTAAAGTAATTCTCAAGACAACCTTCTTAAGTTACCATCACCCTTTTCTGACTGAGGAAACTGAGGTTCTGCAACATGAAGCAATGTGCCCAGCCTACAATGCTAATGAAAGACCTGCCAGTCTGATCTGGTTCTGTTTGACACTAAAAAAAAAAAAATGCTCTTTCACTATGCAAAACTGCATCTGATGATAAAACACAAGCTTTACATTTTCTTTACATCACAAACCATGTCAATAAATAGTTTACATACACAGGAACACTGTTTCTCAGGCTTTTCCTTCAAAGTATCCTAGAGACAGAGAGGAGAAGAAACGTGTGCCTTTGGGACTGGCTGTAGTCATCTGATGCATCTGCTGTAGAGACCGTAATGTTTGAATCCATATGTTCCTTTAACATTAGTACATGATTTTATTCTCTTAAATAAGAGATGTAGGTTTGTTTTAATATAGAAACAACAACCCCCTTCCTTGAAATCAGAAAGTAAAACTGACACTCCAGGCACTTGCGTCCTGTTTTTCAATGGCTCACAGAGCCCATTCACACTCTGGGACACCACTAGGAATATTCACATCTCCAGTGAACAGCCATAGCCCAGGTATTTCATGAGACATAGGGAGTTACAAGTATTTGCCCATGGCCAGGCTGAAGGATGTCTACTCTTCTTGCAAAAAATTCATTTTATTCAAGTGTCCAAAAACAGTGTCAACTGGTTTCTTAAACCTTAATAAATAAGGGCCCTTGATCATTTTCTTTTCTCTCTCTCTTTCTTGGAAGAGAGAGTTTTTTTTTTTTTAAGTCTTAAACATAGTAAAAGATGGAAATTAATATTGTGGAAACCTTGGAAAATGTTTCAGAGTATTAGAAGTTCAGTTATCCCTCTTGTTTCTACTCATCTAAATATGAAAGCTTTGAAAACTGTCTTTTTACCATGGATATATTTTCTTTAATTCAGTGGATCCTAGACTGTTAGAGCTAGAAGAAATCTTATCATTTACTCCAACCTCTTTTTCTATATGTGAGGGAAGTGAGACTCTGTGAATGAAAATAACTAATCCACTGTGACAGAACTAATTGGGAGTAGATCCAGGCCTAGAACTCAGCCCTCATGCTTCCCACCCAGGGCTCTTAGCAGAGCAGATACTTCCAATATTAGTCATAACTGGGCTTTCTAAGAGAATATTCGACCTCACATTTGAATTATATTTGGGCAAACTTCTGAATTAGAACCAAGACTTTATATCGCCAGTTGGACAAGATTCAGCAAGACACTCAGTTGCCATTTAGAAGCTGAGAGATATAAAAGAGGCCAAGATGGGTTGGAAATGCCTACTCTCATTCCTATCAATGAGTTGGCATGGTTCACGAGTGGCAAAGTCTGTTCTCCAGCAGAGCTGAACTCTGCAGTTTCACTGGCTAATCCATTGCTTTCTAATTTGATTGATAAACAAAATCCAAAGTGAATTATATAATATCAATTTTAAAAGAGTATGCCATGGATTTAGATGTTGCTTATCTAACCCAATGTGCTGTCTAACCTCAGTACGAAGTTTACAGTTTTTATGATTGGATTAAAACAAATAAGTAGTAGTGGGTGGTGGGCTCAATAAGTTTTTGTCTTGTTGTTGTGAAGATTAAATGAGTCAATACATGGAAGTCTTTTGAGCAGTTCCTGGCACATATTATGATCACAATAACTGTTTGTAAAGGGAGTATTTTAGGTTCAAGTGCTTGAGTAGAGAAGGGCAGAGGGATGACACTTAGAACTAGGCTGCAGATGAATCAGAATTGTTTCAAGGGGCCTCCGGGAATTTTCTGCTCTCTTTCTAAGATTGCTCCTCAGCTTAGATCAGTTCCTCAAACTCCAGGAAGAATTACATTTACATAAAACACCCAAATGGCCAAAGGCATCTTCTAAGACACCAGGAATTCAGAGACATTTCCTACCTGAACTGCAGTTCTGCTCGCTTAGCAAGGTATAATTGCAGAAAATTATCTGAGACTTCTATACCTACAATACCCACTTATGCAAAACCCTGAGGTTACACCGTAGTTTTTAAGTAAAGAGCTCAGAAGCTCTCCTAAGATGATTCTTGCTAGTCTCCTCTTAATTGAATTAGTCAGTTAATAGAATCAAATCACCATTTTCTGCAGTGACTGCAACCCCTGAAATTTATTATGATTTGTCCTTTATTCTGGACCTTTTGGGTTTCCGCAAATCAAAACTGGTATCATCAAACCGAATTTCCTTTTATCTTCTTCTGAAGATAAAAGGGGAAGAAAAACACATAATCACTAAAGTTCACACCAACATTTAGACACATAGTATTCACATATTTTAATGGAAGATTTTGTTTATATTAATATAGTATCACGTTCTTTCTTGGTTTCCCATGGCCTTGATGAAATTACCTGAGAAGCTCATCCCTGCTAAGTTTTTAGGCACATACATTAAGAATGGTTTCATGGTTTTACTTGTTTAAATGAAAGTGCTCTAATGAAGAATAAATTTATCTAACAATTACTCAATTTCTTCTGTTTCAACCTCATTTTAAAAAAATTAAGTTTAGTATTGCAAAATCAATACATGCACATTGCTGAAATTCAACATGTACAGAAAAATGAACATTACGTTTCATGGATTTTTTTATAAACTGTGATTCATAATTAGGATTATATTGCCTAGAATACAAGATGTACTGTTTTCAACTGCACCGACAGATCAGGCATAAGAATAATATTATATATAACATTGTGTCCCCTTTACCTGAGATCTGTAAGGTTTTTCTGGTGGGGGCTGGGGGCAGGTCATTCTTGAGCATAACTCTGTACTCATTACATTCCATCAGCTCCAAATATTCTGTTTCCTGTCTCCTTATAGAAAGAGCCTAATAGCTGTTGTGAGTAGCCTCAGTGGTAAGCAATGTTCCTACACTTTTGCAGAGTCATGTTGGGGTATGCGTAACTATTTAACTGAACACTGATAAGAGTTAGGATAAGAGTCTATTTAAGAAAGATGGTTCTTGATTAGACGGACAACAGCACAAGGTCATCTGCAGGCAGAGAGAATGACCAGGACACCCGATGCAGCCGATGCAAACCCCTCAAGGAGCTCTTTTTCTAGCAGGTATTGGCAGGGAGGCCAAATGCATAGTTTATCTACCAAATCATCTGATTTAGGAAAGAAAAAGCAAATAGCCAAGTAAATTCTGAAACTTACAATTTTCCAGGGTAGGGAGAAGTCATTATGAGTCCAAGTAGTCAAGCAGATTGCAAGTTGAAGGCTGACAGAAGACCAAATAGGTAATAAGTAGGTTAATATGAAAGGAGAAAGAGAACACAACTTTAATCTCTCATCTAGGTGATGATCACAAGGTCAGAAACAAGTTTCCTACTGTGTATGTGTGTGGTGATGGAGAGAGCAGAGGATGAAGGACAGTGGGGCAGAGGAAAGGGAAGGAGGCAAGTTTGCACTGTGTCTTCAGTATAGAAGAAATAGAGCCTTGAAACTTGCTAGATGACATTGTAGCTATAGTTCAATCAGGGCTAGGCCTTTGAGAACAAGGGTGTTACAGAAAGTGCTCAGAAAGAGGGTGGTACCATCTGTTTTCAGGGAGCAACTTGCTTTTTAACAAGAAAGCTAAAATCACTGCCCTACTGATGACACGGTGCTGGGTGATATGTTCTATTGGTGAGAATATGGAACCACAACACAGAATGGGTACCTCATGATCTGCCAATGACTTTCCATGAATATTATTTTTCAGTAAATAATCTACCTGGGAAACACACACCTCCTTTCTATTTCACAAGATTATTATGAAGATTTCCTTATTAAAACAGTGCTTTGAATTCCTGGTAAACACTCTATTAATACAATATGTAATTATTTATTTCCATGGGCCAGTACGTCAGACAATGACTTTTAGATGTATTTTAAAGCTGAATTTAATTACCTGAAACTTGGAAATAGTCTGTTTCTATCTGGACAGATGCCAGGGCAACATATCTAGCTGATAGAGGCTGATTTATTCCAACCAACTCTCCCAAGTGAGTATCAGCTGGTTTATAAATACCAGCTAATTTTGTTGCAGGTTTCAACAAAATTAATTACAGTAGATTTAAATTAATTGTGAAGTTGATAAAAGAATTCCCAAGGAACCCTCAAGTTTTAAAACGTATAACACTGCCGCTGGTGAACATCAGACAGCCATGACTCTAGAAAGGTCCTGTGTCCTGGGTGTTACCCTCACTACCTAAATGATAACTGAGAAGGACATTCCTACACTTTCAGGCTATCTTCATTAAATTAATAAATAAAACACATCTATTCAGCGAACAAATATTTAGGGGATATCCACAATGTGCCAGACAGTGTGCTGGATATTGGAGATAGAAGTATAAACAGACAGAAATGTTTAGCTGATGAAAGCATTATACAATCATCTACACAAAGTTTACCTTGTAACAAAGACATAGCTGTAGAAAACTTATAAAAGTTGTAAGTTAGGCTACTGTCTAAGGTGGCAGAGACATATGGCTCTCTGTTTGGAAATCCTTCATCAGGTTTCTGGCTTGGTGGGCTTGTTATAATAAGCAGGCTATGTAAAGAAAGTATCAGCCCAGCAAGTCACCCGATGAATCAAAAGTGTGCTTAGACGAAGCGTGCTTAAACAAAGAGACCATTGGCTCTGCTTGGAATAGTTTACACTATAAGTTTTTAGGGGAAAAATGACAATAACAATAAAACAAAACAAAACTCCATCAGTACATGATTTTCTACTATCAATCTAGGAGAGAAAAACAGGTGGTATGCCACTGCGGTTTTATAAATGTTAAGCCCAATTCCGTTTGACTTTTCCATCACAGGTCTAGTAGGTAATGGAATAGAGGACGTGATAACTTAGATGACACCACCCTGGGTCAGTCAAAGAAGAAATGAATTACACCCAATTGAACTGCTGCAAGAACAATGGGAGGATTCTCCTGAAACATGTGACTTGCTCTAGATACCTACTTGATAACTTGAAGCAACTGAAGATTTCAGTAGGGTATAGAGAGAGAGAACGGAGAATACTGAGAAGAGAGTAGCAAAAATGCTTAAAGACTAAATATACCTAATAAAAAGGAACATGCACAAAGCAGAAATTTTAAAACCTTGCTATTTGGGGATGCCTAAAAAATGATCTAAATAAGTAAACATTCTAAAATATATGATATATTTAAAGGAATCTGGTTTTAAGGCTTTCAAAGAAACGCAGTGACTAACTGCTGACAAAGTTGTCCAAGCTTGCTGGACTAGTTTTAATGAATAGATGAGACTGATTGTAATTAGCAGCACTCATCTGTATAAAATGAGTATCTGATAATTTATTTAAATTGGCTCCCCCCTTCCGTAAAACGGTCTGTAGAAGTGATTTCCTTTAGAGTGAATTAAACTTAATTTTGTTTAGAGGCTTTTTGTGGATATATTGAGATGTGTTCAAAACTAAATGGAGGCATTTTGAGTTGTTGTAAAGAAGAGGTTGAAAATCATTTATTTATAACCCTATTTATTGATCTAACAAATTTCAAGATTTTACAATAAGGAAAGTAATTATAAACTAGATCATCAAATCTTATAAGATATGCTGAGTATATCTGAATTATAGTTTAAACAAAATGCCAAATACACCAAGAGTGAACAACCAGTAAATACAGAAAGACATGAGCAGAGAGCTTTTCCTGATTAGTTCTTTGGGCAACATAATTCCAGATAAAATGTTGCTAGGATAGAAATGCATAGACAATCACCTTACTTAAGGTAAAAAAGTACAAGTTATTTAAACAATCCTAAAAAGGCAGATTAATAAAATTACTAAAGTGCTTTTTTCATCTTTTGAAAATAACTTTTATTCATTTTGTAACAATGATATACTTTCATAGAAAAAGGTCACATAATATAAAAAAATGTAGAAATGTAAAATGATGTATTACCTCAAATGCTACCACCTAGAAATTACCATTATTGATACTGTTTCAAAATGACTCTTTTAGGTATTTATGCATATATACATACACTAATATAAACACATAAGGATACATAACTAGGGAAATGTCTTATACACTGTTCTGTAATCTTTTTTTTTCTCCACTCAACAACATGTTCTGGGCATCTTTTCAAATAAATTAATTTACATCATTAATTAAATGGAACTACAAAATCCAATTATAAAATGAGCCATCATTCAATTAAATAATACTTGATGAATACTTAGGTTGTTTTCTTTATTATAATTCCTATTATAAAGCATTCTGCTGTGAATATTTTTATAGCCATAATATTAGCTACAGTAAGTTTCTAGAACTGGTACTGTCAAATCGATGCACAATTAGCACTGGAATATATTGTATATTAGTGCACAAGAGTGGCCCATTCTCCAAATCTTCGTCCAATTTGTTAAGTGAACAATGGTTCTTTCCCTCTTCCTTTGCCTTCTCTAATCTGCTCTCCCCTCTCCACCCTTCTTGTCCCTCTACTCTCTTTCTCCCTCCCTTCCTATCTCTTTACTAGCCACTCACATTTTATCTTTTGTCTATTGCCTATTCAGCTTCTTTGCCAATTTTTCTATTGAGATTACTTTTTTTACCCTTACTGATTGGTAAGAGCTTTTTATATATTAAGGATATGAATGCTTTATTCATGATGCTATTGCAAATATTCTTTATTTTCATTTTTCTTTCAAATTTTCCACATGTTGTTCTTTTGTCATTAAAAAGTTTTGTGGGGTATACGATTTATAAATCTTTTCCTTTATTGCTTCTAATTCTTAAGATGTTTTAAAAATGGACTTTCTTACTCAAAGATTTTACACTTTATCTTGTATTTTTTCTGATTCTATTTAATTTTTACATTTCAGCCTTTCATCCATCTTTACTTTCAGTCTAATACAAGAAAGGAATCTAGCTTTTCTTTCTTCCTAATAGCTAGCCAGCTGTCTCACACAATTTACTGAATAATCTCTGTTTTTCAGGCTGATTTGAAAGGCTCTTTTTGTCATACATGACATTCTCTTTTACTTTTTAGTTTATCTTAGATTCTCTGTTCTACAGATTCATTATGTCAATTAAACCACATTGTGTTAAGTATTGAAGTTCTCTAATGGATCTAATAATTGATTAAAAATGCTTTATGTTTTTTTAATTTTTGACATCTGTCTTAAGGTATATGTGTGTGTTTGATTTAATCATGAGATAAATAATATATGCAACAGTGCCAAGACTATCTGTGAATCATTTCAGTTAAAAACTTTAAGAGGCTGACCTAATAATTTAATAGTTTATTTTCCTGCATTTACGATGTCTCGATATATACAGGTTATCCTACTCACTCCTCTTCGCCAGGATGGAACACTGAATGTATGCAGACACAGGCCGGGAAAATCAGGTATATACGCATTTACTTGCTATTCCCTTCTTTAACTCATCCATTGGTGGACTCATATCTTTTAAAAGTTACAGCAAGTAAGGCCTTCTTGTCTATTATACTTTTCTCCAGTTTGAAAGCAAGAATGGACCAAGGTTATTTCAGAACCCTGCCCCTCTAGTGATCTGTGCTTTGCATTTGATACTTTTTGTCTTCCTTTCTCAGGCTCCCTGAATGAAACAGCAAAAGGGATTTTCCTGTAAGGAGCATCTTTCTCTGAAGTGACAAGGAAGCAGCATCTCTCACAGCTGGCAATGCATGCCTGCATAATACCTGGATGCCAGAAGTGCTCCTGAAGAACAAACAGGCAACCTGTTTCCTCCTCAAGCACCAGCAAAAGCTGTCAAAACCACAGGTGCACCAGGAACCACCCCTCCATCAAGCTGTGTACCTTCCTCTTTTAGTCTAGCATTTGCCAGCTAAGGTTAACTCTGGCCTTGGCAACAGAGACAATATATCTCTTAGGATTAAAGTCATACAGATAGTGTTGGAATTTAGCAGTTTAATGCCTGCCTCTCACATTGCCACAGTGTCAAAGACCCTGGGCCAGGTAGTGCAGCATTTTTACTTTAAAAAAAAGTACGGATAGGGTCATATAAGCCAATTATGCAATTTCCACTCCTGCACCAGGTCTTTGAATACTTGCTTTGAACTCTACAGTCTTTGTATAACTGAAGATTGGTGGCTCTAGAGCTAAAAGATAGAATAAAATGAGTTGCACTTACTCCTATGTTAAAAACATACTGAGACTGATTAATTTTATGTATTCTCTTCACAGATGACTTGCAGGAACGTTAGTATATAACTTGGTCTTAATATTTATACTTTCAAAAATTCCTGACCTCAACTTTTCAATGAGCTGTCTCATGAAACTATTAAGTTGTCTATTTTAAAAAAGCATGCATGTTTTCATAGATGTAATATTATATCTGTAGTCCAAATTTTGTGACATTACTTACTATGCAAGAGATTACTCCATTGGGGAAAAAAAGCTGACCATAATTTGATTCAAGGTGTTAGAATGAAATGTAAGTATATAAAGTTAACTCTGCATGTTTTAGTACTCTATTAAATTTTGTTAAATTAATTAATTTTCACATAATTTGTCATGGGATAGAAAATAATGTATATGTTTAATGAAGTTATGGCTTTAATAATACCTTATGTGGAAGCCAAAAAATGAATAAATTGCTTGTTCAAGGATATTTCTTCTTTACTAGGAAGACAAAGCTCAACATAGTAGAGTTATATACTCTATTTATTTTGGTTAATCAAAATCTAAACTCCATTCTTTAACTAACTTCCCAACTTAACTTTGGCCTTGTTACTTTAGTAAAGATTTCTTTTTTAAATGAGGTTTATGCTAATATGCTAAAAAATGAAATCCTAATTTTCACTTAATGAAAATATATTTTCCCTACCAGGATATTTGAATATGTCTTCTTTACAAACCGACTTTAAAAAGATAATACTTTCATTCCTGTATCATTTGAACCAATATATGCTTCTTCATCATGCTTTGTCAATATACTGCCACCTTGTTTCTTAGTTAATTAAACAACCCTTTGAGGAGGTAGAATCCTTTAACATAATCTGTCTCTACTTCACGCTCACTATGTTAAACTACAATATGCTGAACTCACTGAAGGTTCAGGCCTTTATACACCCCATAACCCAAATACAATATGTGATATTCTATTCATAAAATACAAGGTACGGCATTAGGGACTTAGAAATCCACCAACAATCTTTCTCTCAAACACATATCTTAGTCTTACATTGCGCGGTTTTCTGCCATCAGAGGACCTTGAATCTATGGGTCGTGTTCTGTCTGTGAAACTGTGCTCTCAACCTAAGCAGATGAGCCAAAATCCAACAGAAAGATGCTGCCGTGGGAAGAAGGCAGATACTGCTACTCTGGCGGCAGAGTCCCGGGCCAGCCCTCTCACGAATCACAGCACATAGGCAGCCATCCCTAACCAGCCTGGCTCACAAAATGTTTCTGCTCAGCCAAAATCAGAAAGAAAAAAAAAAAAAATATGGAAGCTTCCAAGACTCTAAAGAGAATAGAATGCTATAATTATCACCTCTCGCCTGGTATCTTCCCTTTGCCAGACGTGTATATTATCTTGGACCTAAAAAATATATCGAATGCTCCTTTGGGGTTGCTTGACCTTCCGGCGGCTTCCAGTCAGAGGGGTACAGGAAGGCTGACCCTAAGGCAACCTTAGTTGAGTTGATGAGCTCTCTGGGCCTGACATCTAATTCATTAATTCGTTATGAGATTCCCAAGTCAACTCTGAAGACTCTTTTACCCTTGTCTAACAGGTGGTTACTTGAGCCAAATCTGGATTGCTAGGGTAATAATGTCAATGAAAAGCTAATACAGGGCTACCCATGAAATTTCCCATCCAGTCTAAAGCACATTATTTAAAAGTAAAGTGATCAGCATGGGATTGGGAAGAGGTGATGCCAAACGAGACCACTCTGTCAACCCTCAGCAGTCAGAGAACTTCAGTAGATGTGTATAATACGTCGAAGGCCCAAGACCCCATTCCTGAGAACTGGCTGGCACAGAAAGTAGAGGAAAGGGGACTCTATACAAACACAGACCTCCTGCAATGGGTCCCTCACGCTAGCTTCAGTTTTAGCCAGAATATAGAGGGTTACTGAAGCCACAAACTTATTTCACAGATTCCCACATACCTCGTGGAGTTTGTTGGGGACAATAAATTCAGCTGCTACATTACTGGGACATAGCAATTAGCGCTATGATAAGATAGGTAAGTGGACCCTAGAATGCAGTTTCTTTAAAAAACAAACAAACAAACAAACAAACAAAACCCTCCTTGTTTTGAAGAAAGGATTGCTGAGGGGGTAAATGGGTATTCACAATTTTTAAAGTTCTGAATCCAAGAACAGCTGTCTTGTTTCTTAGAACTCTGCTGATTAAGCAACATCACTCTCACATTTATTAGGTAAAAGGGAATCAAATCCCCTCTGGGGTGATAGTGTACAAACTTTTCCCTGTACTTCCAGTGGAATTGACTGATTATGATCTACTTTCAAATGATAAAGTGTTTTCATACATTAGATTCACTCCTCTAATGTTAACTGGATTCTGTCCATTTAACCTAGGGACTAAATGGTATTCTCACATCTTTGAGAAGGCTGCCTTTGAAACAAACACTCAAGGACAGGCTATTGAGTGCACAGCCCTAAGTCAGACACCATTAAGGTAGTTAATATTTATGAAGAGTTCTCACACTAACAATAAATCTGGCCACACTTGTTCAGATTCTGGCTATGATAAATCAATGTTACCCCCTCCAGTTTCCCTCAGAAACATCAAAACCAGCTTCACCCCAATGGAGCATATTTGTGAATAAAATTTCCAGGTTAAGGCATAGACATTCCCACAATCAAAAACTTCCATTTCTACCTAAGATGGAAGTGGAGAAACTCCCCATTTTAATCAGCTTAAAACTCAACAGCAGTAATGCTCTGGCCTCTTTGCCAAAAAAAAATTATCATTTTCCTAAAGACTGAAGGAATGGTCTCCATTTTATCTCCTTTCTGCTTCAGGTCCTCTTCCTAGGTCAATCTCACCTTTTTATCTATTTTTTTTCCATCTGAATAAATGTTTACGTTCCTTGTCTTTATTTGTATAGAGTGGGCACGTTCGTTCCATTAAAAAATAAGTTTTGTTTAGTTTTACTTGTTATGATATTTTTCATGGTTAGAGTGGAGGACGGTTCCTCTGTGGACCTAAGGCTACGGCAGCTGAAGTGGGCAGGAACAATCCTGCTCTATTCAGGGCTGTCAATATGATATAGTCCATTGATCTTCCAGGCTGAGTTAAGAAGAACACTAGGTCTGAAAGATTTCTGAGCAGAGCTAGCCCTAGGCAAAATTGAAAAATAGGAGAGAGGTTTGTTTGGGGCTCAGTAAGAAGAGACTTCTTATTCTGTTTTTCTTCCTAGCTCCCCTCTGCCTCCTTAGGGAACTATGGTCCTCGTGGTCTCTCTCTTAGATCAAAAACTCTTCTGAAGAAAGAACCAGTAAATTTCCTCACCTACAACAATCCTTATTCTCTTTACTCAAGTATGAAAAATAACAGCCCATTTTCTTTTCAGACCTAATTAAGACCCTCACTGAGAATCTTAAATTTGTTTTTTTGAGGAATCTTCATCCATCAGAGTCTCTCTCTCTCTCTCTCTCTCCATCTTCAATATCCCTTTCTCCACTTGCTTTGTCCACTTTTCACAGACACGTTCCCTTATCCCATCAAACCTACAAGCAACGAAAACAGATCAAACAACCAAACAACACATACAAACACAAGCACGGGGCCCCTGGCTTCCTCAACCCCAGTAAATGACCGCCTTCTCCCTTCAACCCCCTTATGCAAGCTCTAGAAACCATATTCCACAAACACTGCCTCCACCTTCTCATGTTGTTCATTCCTTACCACTTTCCCATCTGAAGTCTCCACTTCTTTTAAGAGGTGTGTTCTTGAAAGACTCCAAGAGGCCTCTAACAATCTAATCCAATTGCGAGATTAGACGTTGCCTCTAATCTCTCTTGAGCCTTAACTACTTGCTTTGTCTTTAGTGCTCTTATTCCACCCCACCCCCACCCCCGCCGAGACTCTCCTCCCCTGTCACTGTTCCACCAAACTGCATTTCTCTTTACTTCCTAAATGTGTCCCCTAAAGCATGTCATGTCTCCCATGCTTCATTGTATGTAATCTTTTCCTTAGTGATTTATTAATTCCCCTATTTAAATATTATCTCTTTGAATATGGCATGAAGTCTGTATCTCTAACCCAACTTACCTGCACACCTCTATACATGGTTTTTAGTGCCTATGGCAAAAAAATTACTTTGGGACACAATCCATTCATCAAACACCCCAAACTATATTACTCCTTCTCCTCTCTTCTCCTCTGACTGTCTCTTGCTATTCATTTTGCCCTCACTATTTCAGGCATCAGTTCTGAATTATACAGCTTTTGATCTCAGATGCTTCCTTTTCCCTATATTGTCACATTCTGTGTGCCACCACAGCCTTGGCAGTTGACCTGTAAAACAGGTTCCTTTCCCCACTAGTATCACTGTAATCGAGACACATTTTGTCCCTTACCATAAATACTTGGTCTTCTTACTTCTACACACTGCTGACAGATTAATCTTCTTAGAATACAGCTATCATCTTATTATCCTATGCTTAAAAACCATCATTAGCCACTCACTACTTTCAATTATATCTTAATTACTTTACCTGACACCTAAGACCCTACGTGACATAGAATTGAAGCAGCATGACGAAAATTCTAGCTAAATAAAACTACAGACTTCTTCAAAAAAAAAATGACCTAGAATTTTCTTAATCTCAATGGCTTTGCTATTATTATGGATACCTAAGAAACACTGCTTCCAAGTCCACTTAAGGAAGTGATTTCCATCATCCTGGGCCAAGCTAAGTACCAGCTTTGTTATAACAGTCTCTCTATACTTCAAAATTGGATGGGATCGCTCCTCTGAGCCACTGAAATATTTGTACGGTCCCTTATAACAGTTACTCTGAAATGAAGAAGTGAAGTGAAAGTGAAAAACTGTAACATGAGAAATTATCATAATTTTGTTTAAAAAATGCCCTAGCTTACTTAAAATATGACCTTTGTACATTTCATAGCATATGACAAATAAATGGATTTTCAAAAACATAATAGACACTCAGTATTTTGTTGAATCGTATTTAATTAATTTACCCCAGAAATAAATTTGCACAACTCGGTTGAACCAACATACCTTTCAGTGATATTTACATTGAAGCCTGCTTTCTAATTATGCAAAGGACTAGCAGTCCTTTATTAAATAAGTGGGTGTTATTAAGTGGGTTGGGAAGTTATACTCTGTTACTGCTGAGGTGTTTTTAGTGTGCAAAGGGGCTCCCTTAGGGTTGCTAAATTCACCCTAGCTTCTTCCTTCTCTTGGGCTTAAGGCAAGTACTATTTCTAGCTTAATAATTTTGGGGAAAAGCTCTCCCAAAGATGTTCATCTTGAACATGTCTGGCATGCAGCAGCCGTCACAAGTGTGTCACATGTGATACCAGCAGGATGCCAATATGTAGACTGTAACCTGTCGGTTCCAAGTGAAATATGTGACTGATTCAAGCTGAGTCCAATTTCATCGTCAGTAAGTCAGCAGTTAAATCCAGGAGAAATGAATAGAGGGCTTCAACTTCCTTCCATCTTCTATAATCCACTTTTAGTCCACTTTGTTTGTACTGACTTAAACTGTGGTGTGTGTATGTGTATGTGTATATGTGTGTATATGCGTGTGTGTGTGTGTGTGTGCGTGTGTGTGTGTGTGTGTGCGCAGGCTGAGAACAGGTTGGCTGGATACTATTTGAAATGAGATTAGAGAGCACTGTAATTATTTTACTCATGTAGAAATATGCAGAGAGTTTCTGACCCCTTGTAAACAATGCAGTTTGGGGGACTTCATAGAGGGGTCAGTTCTTCTTCGCTAATTAGTGCCTCATTAAGCTATCCTAATACTCAAACTCTTGTTAATGCAGAGGCTGCTTAAGAAATCAACAGAGAAATGCCCCTAATAATAGTATCTTAAAAAAACTTGCCCCTGGTTACACTCTCCTCTCATCACTTTTGTTTCAAAACACAGCCAGGACCACAGGGCATATAGTTTTCTTCCCATCTTGCCCTGTACAGAGCAGCTGCATGTTTAAATCTCAAATGTACCATGCACTGCATGCTGATTTAATGCAGATAAAGGAAGGGCTGCAATCCTGAATCTAAGTCCCTCTCAATATGCTAAGAGCACAAGAAGCAGAGAATGAGAAATGGGAAATTCTCTACGGGAAGATAAGCTTGTGCACCTCGAGTTCAAGCCATCGGCTGGGCTGCTGTGGTGGGTTTCAGTTCCGCATCCGTGTATGAGAAAAGCAGTGGTTTTTAGAATAAGCAACACTACATCACAATAGATTAAAATCAGCAACTGCCCTTTCCCTGTGGAAAGCAGGAGATAAAGAGTGCAGATGACTTTATTTTCACTTTTTTAAGCAGATGGGCTGTGACATTTTGTACCAACTCAGGCCAGGTCTCCTGGATAAGTGCTTTACGTTCATCTGACTAAAAGCCCAATGACAGAGATGAAGTGACCATACTTCAGGGAAATGTCTGCATGGGGGCAGAGTGGGGCCTAAGAGTAAAACCAAGGGTGAGGACAAGAAAAAGCAGGAAGGGACATGGCGGGTGGCTCTTGAGTCTGGCTGGGTGTTTGATCGTGAGACGCCTGATAATACAGTACCTAAGGTCTCATTAGTGTCCTCCATTTATGACAGGATGGAGGGCGGTAAACGTGTGGCTGGAGGGGATTTGAGCAGAGCCCCACTGACCCAAGTCATGGAATCCTCATGTTTCTGGCTAATATAAAAAGACTGCTCCTGTAGAAGGGAAGAGGCAGGAAGGAAATGACCGTTTGTGTGAGCAGATAATGATCATTTATCTACTCTGTGAGTCTGTGTGTTCTTTTGTCAAACACAGCACTCACTACCATTTTACATTTATTTAATTTAATTTCCACCACAACTCTAAAAGGTCAGCATCACGAGAAGCAGCTGAGACCACCCCCTCACCCCTATCATAAACAGTCACATTTTATGGGATCCAGGGAGAGGCGACGAATTGCCCGTATGGCTGCCAAGGAAAGGAAACGTGTGTGGTGATGCTGGCATCCCAGGGAGCCTGCTTCTAGGAGGTCAGAACCCAACAGCTACTTGTGTTTCCCCATTCCCAAGGCTGGAGGAAGCTGGAGAAACAAGTGCTATGTGAAATTTGTTTAAAATTATAATTACGGTACCAGGGTGGATCCTCTTTTCCTTAGTAAAACATAATCAGAGTAGCATGGCCCATGTCTATTATATATTAGGTCCAGGGCAATATTACAAATAGAGACTTAGTCATCAAAATAATACCATCATAGGGCTTCCCTGGTGGCGCAGTGGTTGAGAGTCCGCCTGCCGATGCAGGGGACACGGGTTCATGCCCTGGTCCGGGAAGATCCCACATGCCGCAGAGCGGCTGGGCCCGTGAGCCATGGCCGCTGAGCCTGTGCATCCGGAGCCTGTGCTCCGCAACGGGAGAGGCCACAGCAGTGAGAGGCCCGCGTACCGCAAAAAAAATAAATAAATAAAATAATAATACCATCATATCCTCCTAGAAGGCCAGGTCTCCATTTAGAATCCTCAGCTACTTGAAGTTCTTTGTTGGAGGCAGGTGGAGCTGGAAAAGCCACCCTGACTACTGGTCCTTGTTCATGGATTTCTCTGCTTTTCATCCTGTCCTGGCTTCAGCTCTAGAGTGCATTTGGGAGGGTCCCTTATCCCCACGTTCACGCTCTTTGACAGCCCCAGAAAAGACGCCAGTGCAGACCTAGGAAATGGGTCTGGGATTCTCTGAGCAGGGAGTTCTGGGATGCCAGGTGCATATAGGGTCACAGAAGGTACTCTTCACCCTCTAAGGAGGGATGTGGCCATGGAAGGACCAGGCAGAGGAGTGTGGGACTCAGCACAGGGCTCACCCTCCCTGGGTCTAGGAAAGAATTCATAAGACTGTTAATCTACCTCAGGCAACCAGGTTGGGCCTACAATCAGAAAACTGCTCAGCTAAGAAATTCCTGAACTTCTATAAACATGAAACAGCAGAATTTTACATTTATGTCCTAGGTTGAGAAGACAGAGTGTCACATATCATGGATCCTATTCTTCTTAGCCACAGACAGTAACTTAATCAACAGAGAAGACATTTAGTCATGGATAGAAAAAAAAAAAGTTTCCAAATCATATCTGCTGTTCACCAGTTACTTGTATGATTTTAGGTAAACAACTAAATTTGTCCGAGTTCCAGTTTCTATAGCTATAAAAATTAGGGCTAACACTACTTATTTCTAAGTCTGTTGGGAGGATTAGATAAGCTATGCTGTACAAACACAGCTACCTCTGTGTTTGAATACATAGTAGATGCTTAATAAGTATTAATTTCCCTTTCCATCTTCCTCACTCTATTTTCTTAAGTTACATTTCCTAGAAAGCCCTTTTAATTAAGTGATAAATATTTTTCATTCTAAGATTCTTGAGGGTTGACAGTACACATTTTGTATCTATGTAATTACTTTTTCCATTAAGGAAAAACTATTTTCCGTGTTTATTGCCATATACTTACTCTTGTCTCCTTTTGTTTACCCTTCCCTTACTAAAATATATAGAAATGTAAATGCAAGATCAAAGTACGCACTGATCCAAATTTTTGCAAATTAAAAATTATTCATTGTACATGTGAGACTGTAACATCCCAGAACTGTTTCCTATACATTTTCCCCTTTTCCATTTCTCCCTCTCCTCTCTCACCATGTTTTTGTCATTTCCAACTACAAAAAGAGAACAAATTCATTTAATGCTGGGAAAGAGAAAATGGGAAGTGGTATGACCATGGCGGGAGGCCACACACAGAGCTAGAGCGGGACACATGAAGCAAATCGGTGTCAGAAGGGGCGGCCCTGCCCCTGCCCCACGTGACATCATCACCACCTTTGAGATGTGGTGCCTTATCTTACTCTTGCGTTAGAATATGTATTTCGAGTGATCAGTCTCACCACTCAATATGAAGAGACAAAACGCTACGGCTTCTATTTGATCCTTTAAAGTGTAAATCGACAATTCTTTAGGTCCCTGCAAAGCGGAAAATTATTGAAAATATAGAACCCTGGCCTCCTTAGACCTTTTAACTTTGCTCCCATACAAATCGATGCTTTATATTCATCTGGGAACCCGAACCAGTTTTTATGGGGTATGCATTGTGCAGTTTCAGGCTGTTAAGCTTTAGTTCGGCTTGAGTGATGCCACTCACACATAAAGACATGAAACAAGGCAGTGGAGAGATACAGATACATCTTCTGAACTGAAATGCCCACAGAATCCAGCAACTGCCACTCCTTACACCTCTCCCAGAGGAAATGGCAATGGACACATACATGCCACACAAGAGGTAAGGGAAGCAAAAAGAAACCATGTTCACAAGTTCACTTGGGGATAAGCAAGAGATAATCACATACAGGAAACAAATTGAAGGTTGAGCAAGACGCAGAAATCAAAATGGACAAAAAACAGGCATTGCTAGACCTCAGAATATAAGAGGAAAAGGCCTAGGGAGAAACCTCAGTTGTACAAAGCATAACAGGGTCATAGAAACAGTCATCTTTCAGGAGAAGGGGTGATGGCCTGTGATTACCCTAAGGATGAGGTAATTAAAAACACAGAAAAAAATGAGAGGAGATAAGGAATTTCTCACTCAGTGGTGACTGGAGAGGCAGGATTTGTCTCTTGCCACTCCAGAGGGATGGAATTCTAACTCCCATGGGCACAAAGTGGGGATGAAGGAAAAGTAGAGAGACCAAATTAAAGACAGAGAGAGAATGCAGCCGCTGATGAAGACAATATTCTTTTCCTTTCTCTCACACGCAGATACACACAGACACATAGATACACACACATTACAGCAACATTCATGGACTAGCTGGTGAAAGTTGCAGTCAGCAAGGGTATTTCTGCCTGAATGGCTTGTAGGGTGTGATTACTGAATTAAATCTAATGCGAGAGAGAAAAGAGGTAGATGATAGGACAGAGTGAATTATAGTGTGGGTCTCTGAAAATTATAGGAGGTGTGCACCTTGGCAGTATTAGAAAATAGAAATCTGTGGTCCTTTCTCCTTCCATTTTTAGTGATACATGGGTATTACTGGTGGACGTTCCCCACTAAACCATACAGAATTCCAGGAAGAATGTTTCTGAAGTGATTTCTCAGAATCCACATTTGGCGTGTGCTTATTGCCCTTCATATTAGCTGAAGCACAGAGCCGGAAAGGGTTTGGATTGGTTGAAAAGAAATCAGATTATGACCAGAGACTATTTAAAAACCTAGGAAAGGCAGTTCTCAGCATTGGTCTTGAATTTCTTCATGGCTTGAGCTTGGCGTGGGCTTAGCGTGCAATGTGGTAGGGTGCTGACAAGCTTTTGCAAGCCGGGGTATTTTCTAATCTACCTGCAAAAGTAGATTAGGCAGGTTCTGGGATTGAGAAGAAATGAGGAGATTAGGGATTAGATTCTCTTTTCTCTTTTCTTTCCTTTCCTTTTTCACCCATTCATTCTGACTGGCATTTAAAACACTTACCCTAATTTATTTCTATCCTTGTAGATCAAGTTGATGTCATTTAGTCTGATTTAGCCTACTTAGCTCAATAAATTAATTGGTTAATAGAACATCTGTATGCATCAGGTGACAGGAATGCTCACAGGCATGTAATCAGACCACAGCATGCATACACACACACACTCACACGTAACACGCTTGTTAAGGACGACTGTGTGGGGTTGTATGAAAATTGTTCAGCTCACCCCCTAAGAGACTGCAAAGGTAAGGTTTTCCTGTTTCAGCTCTGCACTGCAGCTCTGCCCTTCACATTCAAAGTTCTGCTTGGTAGAGTTCACAGGCCATAGCGGTTCAGGAATTAATTTCCATAATTATCTTTTTGACTTCCTCATTATAAAAGGCATCATCCCTGGATGGCAAGAAGCCAACCTGCTGACCCCAACAGGACAGTGCTCTGCACAGACACCCACATCAGCATACGATTCTTTTGTCTCCTTCCATATCCCAGGAGCCAACTGCAGGGATGCTGCCTTTCCTGTAAAATGGGATTAACAGTGAAATAGTAATGTGAAATCCTAACCCTATGTCACAGAGGCATCATGGTTCCATGAGTAGGGTATGGACTTGTTTGTGAGAGAACCTTGAATTTAAATCCCAGCTCCAAACTTACTAGCCCTGTCGCCATGTGAAAGTTCAGGGGACTAGACTGAACCTCAGTTTATTCCTCTACTAGTAGAGGGTGACCATGTTGACCAGCTAGGATTGCTGTAAGGTTTAGAGATCATGACGTTTCTCCATAAATGGTGTATTTGTTAAAAAACTAAGGGCTATATGTCGGGAAGGTTAATTTAGTTGAGATATTTTGAAAGAAAGCCTTCTAGAAACGTGGAAACTATAGAGTTAAGTGATGCATGATGATGTGAAGGGCATTTTTGTTTTGCCCTTTATTTTTGAGTCTTGTGAAGAAGGGTAGTTATAAGCACTTATTACAACCACGTTTATGTAATACTTTATAGTGGATGAAATTCTTTTCAATATATTTTACTAAATTATAGTTTACACAGAGAGTTTCATTTAATCATGTGGTTTTATAAGAAATATATTCAGTCTTTGTCCCTGGTGGTGGTTCCTGGCACAGAGCTCCTAAAACCCTTGGGATTTTCTGAGTGATAGGAGTGTTGTCTTTTGTAATTCATAATGAGCCTCTTTTGATCATACTTGAGTTTATTCTAATGAGGTGACTTAGGGTAGGACACCTAGATAGCCTCAGATAATCACCGAAAAACCAAGTGATTAGAGGATTGGAACTTTCAGGCCCTTCCATTGACCTCTGGGAAGTGGTGTAGGTGGTATGTGGAGTTACATTTCTTGCATGAGGAGAGCTAATGGCTTATGAATTGGCAAATGCAGCCATGTGTCAGGAGGGTGGCGAACCCCAATTCCATGGAGACATAAGATCTTACACCTGGGACCCTCCTGGATCTCACCCTATGTACCTCTTCATCTGACTGTTCATTGTATCCTTTATAATAAACAGCTAAGCGTAAGAAAAAATGACTTCCTGAATTCTGTGAGCTGTTAGCAAAGTACTGAGCCCTAGGAGGTGGTCATGGGAAGTCCAGATTACAGCCAGTCAGTCAGAAGTATGAGAGGCCCAGGACTTGTGACTGAAGTGGGGGGCAGTCTTATGAGACTAAACCCTTTAACTTGTGAGATCTAATTCCAGGTATTGAATAAACAGTGCTTGAAATGGAATTGGATTTTTGGACACTGGGTTAGTGTCTGGAGAATCAGAGCATTGGTTGTTGGTATTGAAAAACACCCGCATGACAACAAATTTGTGAGGTAGCTGATAGCTGTTATCTCCATTTATCCCATGAGTAAACTAAGGCTGATCGTGGATAATACATGGACCGAGGTCACATTTTAGATTTGAGACTGCAATCCTCTTCATTGGACACCTGATGCTAAATATGTTAGACAACACCACACCAACTCTTTGGTGGATAGCTCCACTTTAGTAAGCTTTCATGAAAATAATAGACCCTCGCCAGTCTAATGGGATCATTATTTATGGGAACAAAGGAATGGTGAGTGGTCAAAGTGGAGATGATTGGGACAGACTTTGTAGAGAAGGGAAACACCTGAACTATTAATACAAGGAGAAAAAATAAATGTCATGTGAAGAAAACAGTGAACACAATTGCTTAAGCAACCAGGTCCAAACCAGTAGGCATTAGCGGTAACCTTAGTGGAAGGAAGGGCAGGGCACTGGGTCTCTGTGACTGTGCTCAGGCTTTTGGACTTGGTAAGTTAGGCAAATTCAAGTCCCTGCAGGGTCATTCACTTTTCTTTCATTTATTTATTCATACATTAATTCTTAGGTGAACTAGTCATTATTGTGTACCAGACACACTGCTGGATGTTGTGTCTACAAAGAAAAGTAACAGACCGTCCAGACCACAGGAGTTTCAGGTGTAGTGAAGTGACAAACATGTACAGGATATTATTTGACTGGTACCAAAGATGCAGGGGTGAGCAACATGGAGTGATCTGTGAAGGCTTCAGAGAGGAGTGAGCATTTGATCCAGGTCACAAAAGACGACTGGAAGTCCTCTGGGGGCTAGTGTGTAGGAGAGTAGGTAACCAACTGGGAATGGACAGAACCTGGTGGAACAAAGGCCGCTTAGACCCATTATTGTAATTCAAAAGTAAAGCGATTAGAGCCTAGGGTAGAGTTATGGCCGTGGAAATGAATTGTAAAGGGGAAGATCAGTACATTTAGTAACTGATTAGATTTGGAGGTCAAAGAAAAGGGAGTCATTGCATAAAATTACGATGATGAGACTGGGGCATTGAGAAGATCACAGTGAATCATCAATAATTAGGAGACGGGGAAGGACTGTTGTGCTGCTTCTCAGTGGATGGTCCTTCTCTCCACCTGGAAAAGGGCTCCTAGACCTTAAAAGCCACAGCATAATTCTGGCCTTAATCTATCCCTCCTGAATACAATTAATGGGCAAGGGGACAAGAGGAGACTGAAAGAGAACAGGAGCTGGTGCCTGTCGGGCACTCAATCCATGTGTGCCCAGTGGAATTTGGCCTGAGAGGAGTGAGAGGCAACGTCATCAAGAATGACAAGTCTGGGGGAATTCTGAGAGCAGCACCGCAGTGTGGCCAAACGCAAAGACTGTGGACTTGCTAGACCATCTTGGGTGGAGTCTGAGCTCCAACCCCCCAGCAAGTGAGAAATTTAGGACAAGTGACTTTACTTCGTTCTGTCTCAATGTCTTTGTAAACTGGAAAGCACAGTGCTCTTTACCATATGGGATACTGTGAGAATTGTGAGTTAGTGAAATACTTCAGTGACTTGACTATACGTTTAAAGTGATTAGAAGAGCATTTGGTACATAGGAAGTGTTCAAAATGTTCTGCTGTTATCATCACTTACTGAGGAGCACATTGTTAAGGTCAAGGTAGGGACCAAGAAAAAATGCACGCTGAATACAAGCAATGGATGTCATTTTATAGAAAGTCATTTCATTCAGGTGGTAAAACAGACGCCTATTTCTTGGGGTCAAGAAGGAAGGAGACAGTAAACTAAGTCAAACATCAAGGAGAACACTCACAAATCGAGCCTCGAAGCACAGGACAGGATTCACAAGAACGGGGTTGCGGGGGACGAGAGGGATGGCTGGGAATGTTTACACTGGCTCAAAGTATTTAAAGAAAAGTAGCAAAGCTCTCTGAAAAAAGACATCACCAGAGAAAGTACTAATGCTACTGCTGTTGCTACTATTACTACTATTACTAATAATTATGATTATTTCAAGCAAGAACCATAGTACCTCTTAAGGGAAAATAAATGTAAAGGAGACAGTCATCACTGAAGTGGGCAAAGGATGCATCTTTTCTGATATCACATGTGAGTGTGAAGAAGACATCCTGTACATAGCAAAAATATAAGCATATAAGAGCATCAATAAATTCTTCCATTTAAATGAATAAACCAATAGTAATAGGAAACTGAGCTTATGAGTTACCAGTTAAAAAATACAAATAAGATCAAATCTATAAAAAATGGACAAGAGCATTCACGTGAAAAATTAATAATGCCACGAAGCTAGAAGCAAACATACTCTTTGCAGTACAGATGATAATGGGAAAAGCCACATATGTGACATGCATTTATGTCCTTGAGTCTGAGAGTAGCCACAGCAAACCTTATCCTGGGGTCTGCAGTCCTTTGCCGGGTACTGTCTAAAATGCTCTCTAGTATTTCCCCTCTTTTCTGCTGACAAAATCTAAACGATCTGAAAGCATCTCCAATGAGTACAAGAGGAAGGAACACAACTGTTAGCAAATGTGCATTTGAGTGCCACACTCCCAAGGTTTTCCAAGTAATAAAAACCAATTAGATAACACTCAGCAGCTACAGTGAGAGAGAACAGTTCAATCTTAACAGTACTAATAGGGTTTTTAATAATAGATAGGTTTTTCTCTGCAGAGCTGGAGGTGGAAGTAGCAGAAGTTATCAATTGCACAGCATTCTGCTGAACAATACTCAATGCAAAAATGTGACATTAATGCAGTTGGTCTGTCAGTTAAAGTTGGTCAGTGAGAGCCAGGGCAGGACTTCCAGAATGACCATAGGGAACCCTGCATAGGTAAGAACTGCAAGAAAAAAGAAATCAAGACTTTTTCTTAAATACTATGGGCAAGGTTATAAGCTACCTCAGGAGGAAACCAGGGAGGTCTAAGTCTGAAGAAATTCAATGTACAAGTTAAGGTGAAATTCTCTGGATCAAGGAACACTGGAGACCTTCAGGCTATTAAGATGTAGACTTTGATTCTAAGTAGAACGACTTTTATCTGTAGGTGGAATAATACTGTACAAATCTTTCATACCTGATGGTAACCAAGTACCTACAAGGTTTGTTTTGTTTGATTTATTAATTTTTTACCACATTCACTATTCAGTAAAATTATTTGCCTAGTATCTCTTTGCTTGAAACACAAAGTAGGTGGAAAGTATTTGTCTCGTTGTCATAGAAACCATCATTAAAATAATTCACCAACTCTACTTAATTCATCATTCCCTCCTCCCTTCAAACCGTCAAAAGGGGGCTCTAAAAAGAGAAGGAAATAGTGTCTTAGAGGAGGCAACAAGTGAGGGAGAAGGCTCGGAACCAGTTCCTCTGTGGGCTTCCTAAATGCAAACTGGCAAGAGCTCCAGCCCCTTCCAGCCCTACACTTTCCTTTCTTTTCTTCCACACCATTCTTTTACGTCTAATCATTGAGGTTTATGAAAGGAATTTGCTCAGGGTGTGTGGTTATAGTGCAAATTTTGTATGATCAGATCAAGCTTGTGAATAATACATTTGTCTGTTAATAAATTCTCCAGGGCATGTCCTCCTGGCTGAGTCTCTGTAATGAAGCATTTGACTGTAATTCAGTTAAGAATGCGGGAGATGTAAATATATGTGGGTGGAGAGAGTATAGAAAAGACTACAAACCACAGTGAAACCATTTCCTCCTCAGGATTCAGTGTTGCATTCTAATGCTACTTCCAGAAAGCAGCTGCTGGTTGGCATGAGGATGCATCCTAATGGCATTTCAGAGATTTCAGAGCAAAGGGGAAAACAGATTGACTCTGACCAAAAATACTGGATAAGGAAACATAATCACGTGGAAAAGAGATGGACTGCAGTCAAGAGATCACTTCTTCTAGTTCTGCCCTGGCAACTGCAGGACCCCGGACAACACATTTCTCCCCTCTGAGCTGGCCCATCTGCAAAGGGAAGCATTAAGATCAGTTAACCTCGAGTGAGGAAACAAGATGGCGGAGTAGAAGGACGTGCTCTCACTCTCTCTTGCGAGAACACCAGAATCACAACTACCTGCTGGGCAATCATCGACAGGAAGACACCGGAACTCACCAAAAAAGATACCCCACATCCAAAGAAAAAGGAGAAGTCACAATGAGATGGTAGGAGGGGCACAATCGCAATAAAATCGAATCCCATAACTGCTGGGTGGGTGACTCACAGACTGGAGAACACTTAGACCTCAGAAGTCCACCCACGGGAGTGAAGGTTCTGAGCCTCACGTCAGGTTCCCAACGTGGGGGTCAGGGAACGGGAGGAGGAATTCCTAGAGAATCAGACTCTGAAGGCTGGTGGGATTTGATTGCAGGACTTCGACAGGAATGGGGGAAACAGAGACTCCACTCTTGGAGGGCACACACAAAGTACTGTGAGCATCGGGACCAGGGGAAGGAGCAGTGACCCCAGGGAAGGCTGAACCAGACCTACCTGCTAGTTTTGGAGGGTCTCCTACAGGGGCGGGCGGTGGCTGTGGCTCACTATGAGGACAAGGACACTGGCAGCAGAAGTTCTGGGAAGTACTCCTTGGCGTGAGCACTCCCAGAGTCTGCCACTAGCCCCACCAAAGAGCCCAGGTAGGCTCCAGTGTAGGGTTGCCTCAGGCCAAAAAACCAACAGGGAGGAAACCCAGCCCCACCGATCAGCAGTCAAGCAGATTAAAGTTTTACTGAGCTCTGCCCACCAGAGCAACAGTCAGCTCTACCCACCACCAGTCCCTCCCATCAGGGAACTTGAACAAGCCTCTTAGAAAGCCTCATCCATCAGAGGGCAGAGAGCAGAAGCAAGAAGAACTACAATCCTGCAGCCTGTGGAACAAAAACCACACTCACAGAAACACAGACAAGATGAAAAGGCAGAGGGCTATGTACCAGATGAAGGAACAAGATAAAACCCCAGAAAAACAACTAAAGGAAGTGGAGGTAGGCAACCTTCCAGAATAGGAATTCAGAATAATGATAGTGAAGATGATCCAGGACCTCGGAAGAGGAATGGAGGCAAAGATCGAGAAGCTGCAAGAAATGTATAACAAAGGCCAAGAAGAATTAAAGAACAAACAAACATAGATGAACAATACAATAACTGAAATGAAAACTACACTAGAAGGAATCAATAGCAGAAAAACTGAGGCAGAAGAACGGATAAGTGATCTGGAAGACAGAATGGTGGAATTCACCGCTGTGGAACAGAATAAAGAAAAAAGAATGAAAAGAAATGAAGACAGACTAAGAGACTTCTGGGACAACATTAAACACAACAACATTCGCATTATAGGGGTCCCAAAAGGAGAAGAGAGAGAGAAAGGACCCGAGAAAATATTTGAAGAGATTACAGTCAGAAACTTCCCTAACATGGGAAAGGAAATAGCCACCCAAGTCCAAGAAGTACAGCAAGTCCCATACAAGATAAATCCAAGGAGAAACACGCTGAGACACATAGTAATCGAACTGGCAAAAATTAAAGACAAAGAAAAATTATTGAAAGCAGCTAGGGAAAAATGACAAATAACATACAAAGGAACTCCCATAAGGTTAACAGCGGATTTCTCAGCAGAAACTCTACAAGCCAGAAGGGAGTGGCATGATATACTTAAAGTGATGAAAGGGAAGAACCTACAACCAAGATTACTCTACACTGCAAGGATCTCATTCAGATTCGATGGAGAAATCAAAAGCTTAACAGACAAGCAAAAGCTAAGAGAATTCAGCACCACCAAAGCAGCTCTACAACAAATGCAAAAGGAACTTCTCTAAGTGGGAAACACAAGAGAAGAAAAGGACCTACAAAAACAAACCCAAAACAATTAAGAAAATGGTCATAGGAACATACATATCGATAATTATCTTAAACGTGAATGGATTAAATGCTCCAACCAAAAGACACAGTCTTGCTGAATGGATACAAAAACAAGACCCATCTATATGCTGTCTACAAGAGACCCACTTCAGACCTAGGGACACATACAGACTGAAAGTGAAGGGATGGAAAAAGATATTCTATGCAAATGGAAATCAAAAGAAAGCTGGAGTAGCAATACTCATATCAGATAAAATAGACTTTAACATAAAGAATGTTACAAGAGACAAGGAAGGACACTACATAATGATCAAGGCATCAATCCAAGAAGAAGATATAACAATTATAAAGATATATGCACCCAACATACGAGCACCTCAATACATAAGGCAATTGCTAATAGCTATAAAAGAGGAAATCAACAGTAACACAACAATAGTGGGGGACTTTAACACCTCACTTACACCAATGGACAGATCATCCAAAATGAAAATAAATAAGGAAACAGAAGCTTTAAATGACACAATAGACCAGATAGATTTAATTGATATTTATAGGACATTCTATCCAGAAACAGCAGATTACACTTTCTTCTCAAGTGTGCACAGAACATTCTCCAGGATAGATCACATCTTGGGTCACAAATCAAGCCTCAGTAAATTTAAGAAGACTGAAATCATATCAAGGATCTTTTCTGACCACAATGCTATGAGATTAGAAATGAACCACAGGGAAAAAAACATAAAAAACACAAACACATGGAGGCTAAACAATACGTTACTAAATAACCAAGAGATCACTGAGGAAATCAAAAAATACCTTGAGACAAGTGACAGTGAAAATAGACAATCCAAAACCTATGGGATGCAGCAAAAGCAGTTCTAAGAGGGAAGTTTATAGCTATAGAAGCCTACCTCAGGAAACAAGAAAAATCTCAAATAAAAAATCTAACCTTACACCTAAAGGAACTAGAGAAAGAAGAAAAAATGAAACCCAAAGTTAGCAGAAGGAAAGAAATCATAAAGATCAGAGTAAAAATAAATGAAATAGAAACAAAGAAAACAATAGCAAGGATCAATAAAAGTAAAAGACGGTTCTTTGAGAAGATAAACAAAATTGATAAACCATTAGCCAGACTCATTACGAAAAAGAGGTAGAGGTCTCAAATCAATAAAATTAGAAATGAAAAAGGAGAAGTTACAATAGACACCGCAGAAATACAAAGCATCCTAAGAGACTACTACAAGCATCTCTATGCCAATAAAATGGACAACCTGGAAGAAATGGACAAATTCTTAGAAAGGTATAACCTTCCAAGACTGAACCAGGAAGAAATAGAAAATATGAACAGACCAATCACAAGTAATGAAATTGAAACTGTGATTAGAAATCTTCCAACAAACAAAAGTCCAGGACCAGATGGCTTCACAGGTGAATTCTATTAAACATTTAGAGAAGAGCTAACACCCGTCCTTCTCAAACTCTTCCAAAAAATTGCAGAGGAAGGAAAACTCCAAAACTCATTCTATGAGGCCACCATCACCCTGATCACAAAAGCAGACAAAGAAAGAAAATTACAGATGAATATCACTGATGAATATAGATGCAAAAATCCTCAACAAAATACTAGCAAACAGAATCCAACAGCACATTAAAAGGATCATACACCATAATCAAGTGGGATTTATCCCAGGGATACAAGGATTCTTCAATATACGTAAATCAATCAATGTGATAAACCATATTCACAAATTGAAGAATAAAAACCATATGATCATCTCAATAGATGCAGAAAAAGCTTTTGACAAAATTCAACACTCATTTATGATTAAAAACTCTCCAGAAATTGGGCATAGAGGGAACTTTCCTCAACATAATAAAGGCCATATACAACAAACCCACAGCAAACATCATTCTCAATGGTGAAAAACTGAAAGCATTTCCTCTAAGATCAGGAACAAGACAAGGGTGTCCACTCTCACCACTATTATTCAACATAGTTTTGGAAGTCTTAGCCACAGCAATCAGAGAAGAAGAAGAAATAAAAGGAATACAAATTCGAAAAGAAGAAGTAAAACTGTCACTGTTTGCAGATGACATGATACTATACGTAGAGAATCCTAAAGATGCTACCGGAAAACTACTAGAGCTAATCAATGAATTTGGTAAAGTAGCAGGATACAAAATTAATGCCCGGAAATCTCTTGCATTCCTATACACTAATGATGAAAAATCTGAAAGAGAAATTAAGGAAACACTCCCATTTACCACTGCAACAAAAAGAATAAAATACCTAGGAATAAACCCACCTAGGGGGACAAAAGACCTGTATGCAGAAAACTATAAGACACTGATGAAAGAAATTAAAGATGATACCAACAGTTGGAGAGATAGACCATGTTCTTGGATTGGAAGAATCAACATTGTGAAAATGAGTCTACTACCCAAAGCAATCTACAGATTCAGTGCAATCGCTATTAAACTACCACTGGCATTTTTTACAGAACTAGAACAAAAAATTTCACAATTTGTATGGAAACACAAAAGACCCCGAATAGCCAAAGCAATCTTGAGAATGAAAAAACGGAGCTGGAGGAATCAGACTCCCTGACTTCAGACTATACTACAAAGCTACAGTAATCAAGACAATATGGTACTGGCACAAAAACAGAAACACAGATCAATGGTACAAGATAGAAAGCCCAGAGATAAACCCATGCACCTATGGTTAACTAATCTATGACAAAGGAGGCAAGGATATGCAATGGAGGAAAGACAGTCTCTTCAATATGTGGTACTGGGAAAGTCCTCAGAGACTTAAACCCCAAGTTAGTTACCATATGGCCCAGCAATCCTACACCTCCAGGTATATCTAAGAGAATTAAAAACATATTGTTCACACAAAAACTTGTACACAAATGTTCATAGCAGCGTTATTCATAGAAGCAAAAAGTGGGAACAACCCAAATATACATCAACTGATATACGGATAAATAAACTAGGTTACATTCATACAATAGAATATTACTTGGCAATAAAAAGGAATGAAGTATTGAAATAAAAAAAGATCAGTTACCCTCAAGGTTCCTCAATACAGAGCCCTCAGAACAGAAACTGTGAGTGAATGAGTGAATGAGTAAGTGTGTGTGTGTGTTTGTGTGTGTGTGTGTGTGTGTGTGTGTGTGTAAATTTTCAAACAGTAAAAGAGACAAAGTAACGCTGGTATATTTTGAAATTTTGCAAAAAAGTTCAGCAATGTTTTATTAACTAATGCTTTAGGACTAATACGTTTCCCTATAACTACAACGATCTATAATTTTAAGAATTTCTTCTGAATATGATCATCACACAGTAAATAAGATACATTTCTTATTGACTATCAGTTCCTTAAAGCCAGTCCTCGTGCCGGCATTTACAACACCCAGCCCATCCTTCGGAACATACTAGGTGTTGAGGAAAATATTTTGAGTATATGAATAAAGATATGATCAAATAGGAAGATATGCTTATGAGCAATTTAGACATCTTTATTCATGAGGTGGGAAAATGTGACTGCTTGCAATGCCAATCAAACTTACACGAAGTTGACACTGGACGAGGAGCTACTGTCTTGGGTGGGCACCAATGTTTCTAAGGCTTAAAATGTGCCCTCTCTTCTCCAAACATAGGCTCATGCAAAGACCAGTGTTTCAGGTCCCTGAATCTTCTTCCCTCTCAGGGACAACCAACACATTTTTTGCTCTGTCGATATCATGGTCATGGGAGCTGGGGGAAAACTGTTTCTATGGTTAATCTTGCAACCATTGACTCAGCCTCTAACATGTAAAGCTCTTTGTTAGGATAAGTAGAGAGTGCCAAGATACAGTAACATAATTTTAGCATTATAGAACTTGGATCTCTTTGGAAAGATAGAACATAACATATAAAAACTATAACTGCTCAGAAATGCATGTATCAGATTAGTAGTATTAATAACTCATGATGCAAAAATGGGAAGGGATAGTTATTGACCAACTACCATGTTTCTGGTACTAAATCTATCCCTTTCACCTGTATCATCTCATTAAGTCCTTGCATTAACCATGAATGGTGCATAAGATTCATTCCAACTTTCAGATGTGGTAAGATCTAGAGATGTTTTAAGTGACATGACCACAGTTACACTACAAGTAAGTGGTACAACAGAAAAATCTTCCAATCTACTGACCTGTATTTAGGATGGATACAGGGAGGTTCAGGGATAAGGGTGCTTTAAAAGATGGCGAGAATTTATAAAGATGGATAGAGATGAAGGGAGAGGGCCATTCACAGGCTGAGATGGGAAAGGGACGAACTAAGTGTATCTAGGTAGACTCTGGTGATGACTCTGAACTAAAGAGTTTGCACTTTATCTCATATGTAATGAGTTACCACCAAAAGTTTGTAAGCTAGGGAGTGACATATTTAAAGAGGTTAGGGAAATATAATTTGTTGTTTCTGTGCTGCACAGAGGATGACAGCAGGTGGACAGAGAGGAAAAATGTACTCCTTAATTGACTAGACATAAATGAATTAGCAGCTGAGAGCACATCGTTATCTAGGACCAAAGTTAGAATCATCGTTTCTAAGCCCTGGGTTCAGTAAATGAAGACTGCTGCTCAGCTGGGAACACAGAATTAGAAGGTTGAAGCACTGAGTTGGGAGGCTTGACAGGAAGCTGGTGAGGACCTCGTCCACTGTGCATGAGGTGCAAACACAGAAGAGTCTCTTCATGCAGTTGTATTCATCTGAATTAACACCTGTATTGCAAAGGGTATAGGCTTACAAAGAGCAGTTGTGATAGGTGTGATCCCATTACACAACATCTTTTAAAAAAATCCCTGCAAAAACACAAGAAGAATCCAACAGATAAAAAGAACTATCAGAAAATCATTTCTTTCCTAAGGTGAACCAAGGTCAGAACTTTGGGATCATTTATATTTTAATACTCAGAAAAGAACATGTCACTATGATAAAGTTGTAGTATTATAAAATATATTCTGTTAGTTTTATTAAAGATAAATTAAAAAGGTATAAGTAAAGAAAGAGAAACTTCAGGGGGATAAAACCAAACATTTTCCATTGCATGTTTCCAAGGAGAACAGGGCGTTTATAAAAATAATAGCCAAGCCTTAGTGGTTACGATTTGTCAGGTGCTATATTAAAACTTTATGTTAATTAATTCATTTCATCCTTACAACAACATTATGGGACAGTGCTGTAGTACTATTCTTATACAGAAAGTGACAAACTGAAAGGTTAAGGAAAAACACCCCCGGCCATGCAGCTAGAAGGTGGCAGAGCTGTGGTTATTAGACCCTGGAAATCTGCCTGCCAAGTCCATATATTTTTCTTAATCACTATTCCCCGCTGCCTCTTTGGCATCATTCTAAACATGCTGATGTGCTCACTGGAGCTAACAGGTTAGCAATGAACCACCGGGATCAGGCCCAGGTGAATCAGCAACTCTGGACCCAAGAGGAAACAGTGAATTGTCAGCTGAGGTCTGATGGACTGAGATAACTGGAACCACACACTACAGGAGGCAGTGTGATGTCCTACAAAATGCTTGAGGCCTGGAGGCCAATGGCCACGCTTGAGTCTCAGCTCCCTTTCAAGGCCTCTATCAAGTTACTTAGACTCTAATACTTGCTAAGCTACTGAAAAGAGATAAAAACTAATATCTGTATCATAAATGTGTCGTAAAGACTAAACAAGTACGTGTGAAAACATTTAGTTATATCTTCAAAAAACATGAATTGACTATAAAGTGTTCCGTACACTGTTGTTCCAATATTTATTTTAAATGCTTTTGTCTTACCACAACTTTCTCAAACAACATCTTCTCACTCACCACGGGATAACTCTTCACGGGCACCATGAGTTCAGGTGTCCCCAAGAGCATTCCAAATGAGCCAGCACCATATCTCCCTTCACACGGTATAGATGCAGAGCCCACCAGCAGGGAGCTGCAAAACTGCCACTGACCTCTGACCTAGGCTTCCTATGAAATTGTGGATGCTCTATTGGAAAATCTGGGACTTGCAAGTTTTTCTTCTTAAATCAACCGTTTAGAAAGTTGTTAAATCAAAGCTTTGTTTTTCTGTATTCACTCAAGTATTCTGAGTTAATGATCCTTCTTTCATGTGTCAACGTTTGGGGAAAACAATAAAATAAATCATTCTATAATTTGGGCTCTGAGCTGAAAGAAATTGAAAATATATGGCTTCCTGTCTTGACCATCAATTGCCTTATTTTCAAAAGCTGATTGACAAGAATAAGCTCCTAGAGTCCCTCTAAGTCCATTAGGCTGGTACCAAATTACATTTTGTAGCTCATTTTCTCTTTTGTGGGGGGAAGGTGTCATCAGCATCACAGTGCAGTATATAATATTTTATAACTTGAAAGTGGCAAAAATCAACCATCATAATTAAGTTGGTGAATAAATGAATTAATCTAGAGAGACTCTTTTTCAGGAAGGTCTAGCCTTCATATCTGTCCTGGTGAGTACCCTCTTCCACTGGCCAGGGCAGAAATAATTTATTGTCACCTGAATGTATGTACCATTTTGTGTCTAACCACTATAACAATATAGTAGCCCCAGATTCATGTATTAAGGTAATTTAAATATTTTATGCTTTATTTTATTAATTATTACCCCCCTCCCATTTCTCAATCTAGAGGAATTGGGTGGGTAATTGGGTGGGTGGAGAACTAGGGGCACTTACAATACCCCAAATTCTGCAAACTTTTGTGTCTTAAATCACAATCTTTTTATGTGACTTCCTGATTTAAGTTAATTTTATACTGGGATTTATTCATGAATATTCCTCCAAGTTCCTGAATTTGCAGCCCCTTCAGGGGACCACAGCCACAAAGAAAACTGATACCCCAATGTCCATGCCTTCTTGCCAAGAGGACTGGGGAAGGGCAGTTCACTGCTCTCATTCTCCTTTAAGAAATAAACATGGGGAGCATGTCTACTTTCTAAGCATTAAGAACCCTCCCTCAGGTGAACAGCTGCCCCTTCTTTACATACAAGTATTTTTAAAGGTGATCTAACATGCCATGAGTATAACTAGGCTTTTCTCTCATCCCTTCAACTGTGTGGGCTGATGTGCACTGAAAGCTCGTGTCATTGGTAAACTGAAGGGAGCAATATAAAGTTATAAAAAATCAACTTGCACTTAATTTTTAATATAGTTACAGATGAGATTTGGGAGGAAAGTGTGTGTGTGTGTGTGTAGAAAATTGTACACAGTACACTTTTATTATCTGGTGTGTTACCTGATTACTATTGAGAAACTACTGGAGGTAAAACAATCATTCCAAGGATTTATACTAAAATTATATAAATATTACAAATATTCTTAGTTAAAATATCAGCCCTAAGGTATCTCTGAAATTATATACTTATTGGGAAATATTAACACTAGCCAAGGAGTCAGCTAAGTTATTTTCTGCCGGGGATCTCCTGCCTTCGTCCCTTGCCCTCTACATCACAGCAGATGATGAGAAATATAAACCACTGACGGCTGAACATTTCCTTATTTCAATATGAGGCTAAACACTGTTTTCCCCTGAGGTCTGGAAATGATGCTGAAAGAATTGAGACACGTTCGGATTTTTTTTTTTTTAGCACGAAATCATTATGGTGTTTTTGTCATGGAATAACTTGGCTGGCCATGCTATTTCCTAGATGTACCTATGTACCACCCCTACGCACACTTTACAAACACTACAGCTGCATCCAGAGTCAGGAGGATAAGATGAGCTCTCTCAAGTCTACACACCTTTGGACAAGGATGACTACTTTTACCCAGCCAGTAGCTAAGACATTTGATGACACGCGCTCTTGAAATATCAGTTGAGCCATCCCTTCCTTCTTTACTGTGCTGCTGAACCGTTATGAGAACCACGTAGAGTTTTCAAGGAAGAGGCAGAGAGGAAATGGATTTTGGTGTCAGGCATAAATGGTGTAAAATCTTTGCTTGCTAATTAAAAGACAGAATGAACTAAGGCAAGTTAACTCAAATTTCTGATCTCAATTTCCTGTTGTTTTAATTAAAGTGACAGTAAAAAAAAAAAAAAAAAGCCTACCCTTGGGTCTAGCTTTTGGTAGGCTCTCAAAAAACGGTGCTGCTACTAGTATGACTACTACGACACTCCTATTCTATTGCAATATGTTTTATTATCATGATGATGATGATGACTACATGCACCCTTTCCCGTCTTCATAATACTTCTCCTTTATCATAACATAGGTAGGCATCTAGTTATCATTTATAACCCAGTCAGAGACTACATCACCCATTTGCATAATTACAGTGTCACTAGTCCCTGAGTGTCCCAGTAACTGCTTAACAATGGTTAGAGAGCAATTTCTCTATCACTTAAAGATTCTTTATCTGTTATAATGAAAGCAGCCAGGTGAAAAGCAATCTGTACTGCGGTATTGTAAGTTTTCTTTTTTTCCAGGCATTTACCAGGAAGCCTTAGAAGTAAATTCTTTAACCGAACAAGATCCTGAGTGTGGAGCTGTACAAAAAGCCCAGTATCGTTCAACTCACTGAGGCTTGAGGAGAGAGGTGAGCTATCAGGGATTGGAATGAAACAGGACATAATGAGACTGATGCTTTGGGGTCAGTCCCTTATACCCAACACCTCATTAAGTCCCTATCAGAGGGGAAAAGGTGCAGAGACACTTTGAGAATAATAACCTTTTTATCTTGCCTTGTTACAAAATTGGCCTCGTGCAGGGAAGGAAAAGAACGAAAGGAGTTTTTCAACTTAAGACCCTTGTGTGAAATCAAGTCAATTTTTAAAAAAGCAATTTATTCAACACGCTCACTGCTCAGCTCATCACACTCACCTTTCCCTATACATTTCTCATTTTCACTTCCTATCATTTCTTCTTTCAAGAGTTAGCCAAGCTATATGTTCCAGAGAAAACTCCCTGGAACATGTAGCCTGTAGGACAGATTGGATGCTGCCCTGTGCCTGTTGGTTCTTTCCTCCTCCCCTCCTCTTTTCCACACCCCTTACCCCATTTCTGCTTTTGGTTTGCCCTTCAGGCCTCTCTTTTCTCTTTCACCGCCTGTGCCGACAGACTTCTAAAGATGAATTCAGGAGCAGGTGTGATATGTGGAAGTCATTGCTCTCACAAAACGTTGGCCACAATAAGCCAGCTGTGGCACCAAACAAACAGACAAAAAAAAAAGGAATGGAAGAGCAGCTGCGATTATATTGATGACCCTGGTTACCATGGCAGGGGTGGCAAACTCTAAAGCCTTAGGAATAAAGAAGTGTGAAAAAAAATTTTGTAACCAAAAGAGAATATTTGTAACCAAAATTTTGTAACCAAAGAGAATATTTCCTGCAATTTTTTTGAGGACATAATGGGAAATATTCAGGAAGGCCAGGAATAACATGGGATGATGTCAGGACACATGTGAAATTCAAGAACAGACAATGATGTCTACTTTATAACTTTGGAAAAGGACAGATCTGCTCAGCCCCTCAGAAGGGGCTGAACAATTCCAGAGATAGATTTGGAGAAATCTGGGCAAGATTTCTTAGGCAAGCAGGCAAGTTAGGCAAGCAGCCTAACTACCACCAGTTTGGCCCTTTAGACCCAAGGACCTAGTTTACTAAGAGCTGAGCCTACTTTAATGTAGACAGACAGGAAGTTTATGGGTTAAAAGCAGCTATTCTGGGGCCAGACTGCTGAGGTCAAATTCAGGTTTCACCTTGGGCAAACAGATACCTTGTCAGTAAGAAAGGGTTAAAAACCGTACCTACTTCCTAGTTTTGTTCTGATATATAAGTGGGTTAATACATAAAGTTCTTCCTTCAGTACCGGAGGTACAGTAAAAGCTTTTTATTATTATTAACACATTTACGCAGTGTGAATATTATTAGAGGAATGCAATTTATCTGCAATTTCTAAAATGGATGAAATAATTTCTCTCACATTCTCTAGTTGCTCATTTGCCCAATTAAAAATTTTGTTTTCCTGTTGCTAAGAAGTCTGCTTAAACAGACCTCTTAAGGTGACTATTTGAGGGCCCTAAGCACCTATCACTTTCTGACTTTTAACTAAAAGATTGTTATCCATATTGAAGAATCTCTTGTCAGCTCATAAGTACCTGAACTTACAAAAGTTTAAGTAGGAAGGTGACAACTGTCAAAGATGAGCCATGGGCCAACCCAGGCAACCATGGTATCTGGATGGTTTCATTGTACCAATGAGCCTGATAACTTGTAGTCTGGCATTTTTCTCTTAAGCAATGACATACTCTCTGACATACGACAATAAGAAAATAGAAAAATATGCTCATAAATGCTGCATTAAATTTTAAAACTCCTTGATTGGAACTTTTTTTTTTTACCACTCTGCAATGCCCAACTAAACTCTTCAATACAAGCAGAGATATTAGCAAGAGCAAAAGCCCAGAGATAACAATGTCTCTATTTGAAATATCCTCCTGATAGTCTCTGCATCTAGATGTTAAAATGCACATCTGATACAGCCAGTGATGACGAAAGCCACAGTTCCCTGAGCCATGTGACAGACACTGAGGAGTGAGCTCTGCCCTTAATCCTGACAACAGTTCTATGAGGTAAGTCCCACTGTTGTCACGTGAAAAACTGAGGCTACATTATTTGCCCAAAGCCATACACAATAAGTAGAGAAATCAGGACGACACCCAAACTCTGTTTCACTCCAAATCCCACGTATTCAGGAAATGGCATCTAGAACCTCACCTTTCTCCAATCTCAGGTATGATATAGCCTGCATCTAAAAGATCCTTTACTGTCTGTTTGTTTTCCCTGTGGATAACTTTATTGCTAATTCCTTTCTACGGCAACATGTATACATGTTTAATTACACTCTGTGATTGTCATACTGTCCTGCTTCATCTTTCGAGAACAGAGATCCAAAATCAAATCCCTATCATTGCCAGGTAGATATAGATATAGATATAGATATTTTTTTTGCGGTACGCAGGCCTCTCACTGTTGTGGCCTCTCCCGTTGCGGAGCGCAGGCTCCGGACGCGCAGGCTCAGCGGCCATGGCTCACGGACCCAGCCGCTCCGCGGCATGTGGGATCTTCCCGGACCGGGGCACGCACCCGTGTCCCCTGCATCTGCAGGCGGACTCCCAACCACTGCGCCACCAGGGAAGCCCTGCCAGGTAGATATTTTGAAGGCAATATAATTTCTTTTTTTCTTTTTGCTAGACTTAAAATCATCATTAACTGAGGATGTAAAAACTAAACACTGGTCTCATTTCCAAAAGATGACGCACGTCTATGGGGAAATAAAAGAAATAATTTTCTATGTACCATTTTAAAGGGGGTGAGGGAAAATTTTGGAAAGATAAGGCCTCAGGCTAATGGAAGATAACAACGCCTAAAAGAAAATATCAGTTAATTAAAACAACATTAAATATTCCCCAACAATCTTTTGTCAGTCAATAGGATAGGCCAGTGGAACTGCCACTGAGGGGCCCATCAAAGCCTGTAATATTCTCCCAGAGTAGCTCATTACAGCCATCTTAAAAGGTTTCCAATGCACTCACCAACATCTTTTTAAGAATTCACTTCTATAAAACATTCAAATATTAACAACCTGCCATAGAGAAGATACCACTCAGAAGCATTCAGTCAATATCTCAGAGCAATGTTCAGTCATCATAATCTTACATAGGTCAAATCCTGTTTTTAAAAGGCCTAGAAAGAGATCCAATTATATATAAGCATATACTATATGACAAAGCAAGCATCATGAAACAATGGGTAGGGAAAATTTAGTTAAATAAATGATGCTGGGAAAAGGGTTTTGCATTTCACTTGAAAGAGAAGATACTCACATTATACCATATACCCAAATAATTATATTTTTCGGTAAAGAAAAATATGTAGCAGAACATACTTACAAAGACTTATTAGGTCTGTGAAGAAACTGAAATTTCTAAGACTTTAAAAGAAATCAAAAAGGAAGAAGTCAGTCTATTTTTCTACATAAAGTTAAACTTCTAAGAAAGAAAAATTGCAATATAAAATGGAAGATAGGAAAATTAAAAGGTTAAATTTTTAAAGTTTATATTATGTAAATGTCCCATTTATATAAATAAAATAAAATAAAGATATCAATAGCTAAATGGACAAAGGCTAATCGGAAAAATTCTTTTAGGCAAGAAGAGTTACTGGAAATGATAAACCTGACATCTCAAACATAAGCCCATACTACACTGAGATACCAGCTGATACTAATGAGAGGAGGACAAATACATAATGATAATGACTCTACAGAAAGTGATCTGAAACACGGCATACTCATGAATTGCTGCTGACAAACTGGGACAAGTTCAGGTGTCATAAAACTTTTCAAACCCTTCGACGAAGTCTGTCCACATTCAGAAATTCATCCTACGAGAAGGATATTGATATATGCCTGTGTGTGTGTGTGTGTGTGTGTGTGTGTGTGTGTGTGTGTGTATACATATATAAATATAAGTATACTTACAAGGGAGATTTTTATTTTTTTTTTTAGCAAGGGAGAGTTTTATATGGAATTTATAAAAAGAAAAAGAGAAGCAACATGTCTATCAACCAACCTCAGATCACGTAGTACTATAGCGGTATTTATGGGAAAAACAATCCACATATAAGTGGACCTGCACAGATCAAACCCATGTTGTTCAAGGTCAACTGTAAATGTAAAGTGCCTAGCTTAGTGTCTGCACATGGTGGGCACTCAATGTTTAATGGAAAAATTTGAACTTTTCCATCTGTTTAACACATACTTATTGAACCCTAATTTGTTATGAGAATGGTGCTGGGAGATGGAGATGGAGCTGTAAACCCAACAAACCAATTCCCTGTCCTGAGGGAGCTTACTTTCCCTTCAGCATAGGATAAGAAAGCAGAAATTATTCTTGGGAACAAAGAAGGAAGGAAGCACATACTTAATTCACAACTTTACTTGCCTCAATAAACAATTGCTCTGATGCATGGGATAGCTCTAATAACTCAATAACAACCACTGGATAATGACGCAAAACATTTATTGAGACTGGAAGTGTCAACACAGGCATAATCTACTAATATGTTAATTGTTGATGGACATTTGCTGGTTCATAGAAACTCACCTTGTCACCCATACAAATGTCATTTGCTATATAGCTTGCAAATTTCCACACAGTCAGGGATTACTTCTAAACCAGACTGCACAACTCCTTGTAGAGTAATTAATAAATATTCATGATGCTGATATTGCTGCCAATGATGACAAATCTTATACATTAGAAAGAGTATTATAAAGATGAGGATATTAATCTTATAAGACAAAGGCATTCTAACATTGGTTCCAATATCCCAGGAGCCTCTAAATATTACAGCATATATCTTTTTTTTTTTCCTTTGGTAGTTGTACCTCTGGGAAATATGGAGTCATGCCCCAGTAAATATCTGCATACGTTTATACTTTAACTATTTATCTACAGACTATATACACTTTCAATACATAACACAGTTTCTATATAAGCACATGGAATTGTTTTTCTTCAAGTCATGGTTACATTAAATCTAGATTTGATTTTCATTTCAGACTCTGCAAAAATACTTTTTTAGTTTGAGTCTCTTCATATTTACTCTCATTGTTTTCTCCATCCAGACACACACTCATCTACACCAATATTAACTGAGTACGTACTATGTGCCAGGCACCATCCTGGGCCGTGGGCACAAAGTGGTGAGGGGAACAGACATTATTCCAGCTCTCATGGATTTTCAAACTCCTGGGAAAGATAAACAATAAATAGGTAAACAAATGCATAAAATAATTGTAAATTATGAGGTTTCTGAGAAACACTCAAGGTGTGATAAAATTTGTCTAGGAAAAGCCACTTTGAGGAATTAAAACAATTAAGACCTGAGAAAGAAAAATGGATCCATCATGTGACGAAATATGGGAAAAAATTTAGATGGAAAGAAGGGTGTGTGCAAAAGCCCTAGGGAGAAAAAGAGGCTGAGGTGTACCTGAAGTACAGTGGCAAGGGAGAGAGAGTTTGGGTAAATTCATAAATGAAAGAATGAATGAACTGGCAATGATTTTTCAGTCAGTGCTTCCTAAGTAATTCATTCTTCACAAGTGTGAAAGTCACCAATCTGAGCCCATAACCTCTCAAGGATGAGAAAGTCTAGAGACCCAAGCTAAGAATCCAAGCTAAGACTCTCTCACATCCTTCAGACTTTCTTCCAGTCTCTCCCTGCTGCATCCTTTCTTTCTGGACATAAATGTTCACCTTCTAAGACAACCTGTGATTTACTCATTACTTCAAATGTGGGCTTATAACACTCCTTCATTGGGATATCTTCCATTAGGAATCCCACCTTAGTACTATGGTGTTGTCATTTCTTTTCTCTCAACACATATGTGCTTTACACAGTGCCCAAATTTAGATACATGTCATTTGTAAGTGTTCATGTGGTTTTCATATTCTAAGGTTTACAACCTTCCTTAAATGATAAGGGGTGAAGGCAGGTTTTTTTAACCTTCCTCGCCCAGTTCAATGGCCAACACAGAGGGAGACCTTGTCTCCCAGGTTAATAATCAATTCATAGTATCCCTAGGTTTTACTATATCAATGGATAGGTTGATAGATAAATACAGAAATATAGAGTTATATACAGTATGTGTGTGTATATATATGTATATATAGCGTTTTATGCAGTATGTGTATATAATGTATATTATGCATATATGCCCCTCAAACATATAAGATATAAACATATATATTTATTTATCCATCCATCCATCTATCATCCATCCACTCATCCATCTATTCATCTATCCATCTTTCTGTCTGACAATATAAAGATAGGTGTAGTGAAACACGGATACATCAACAATCAGCACTTAATTTGGGAGAATGCCTTATCACAAAACTTATGGAGGTACATGTATAAATGTGCTTTGGAGATGCTAATTTTTGTAATGATTGTTTGCAACTGCTTATGCCTATCAGTTATAGGAGTAAAAGGCAGGCAACCTGAAGAAAGGGTGTCAAGTGCTGTGAATAATAAGCAAACATAAATGGATGCTTTAGGAGAAAAAAAAAAGAGGAATGGTCTGCTTGGGAGATTTTTCTTTCTTACTTGCTAGGGGATGGAGAGAAGAGGGAAAATGTACAAACTAGCAGCATACAGCAGAAGACAGGTCCATATGCTGCTGGGATCTCTGCTACCCTTCCTGAAATCAGTGCTGCAAGGATTATGAGTGGCAGGGAGGCTTGTACTGTGCCTGGAGAATCTTAGTGAAGCTAAGCAGAGGGCATTTTCTGAAAGACAAGTGCAATAGCTGCTTCCCAAACAAGTCACTGAATAATTCAGAAAGAGAGAGACTGAAGAGTTGCAGGCTGTTTTTATACCAATCCTAGTCATTTTACACAATTCCTCAGATATGTTTAAAGACAGGAAATATGTTAAGAACTTTGAATTTGTGAACTCTAGAAACACAAATAAATCAGCACAATTTTCACATGGTGTTTTCTGATACTTGTTAAGATATACTTACCAACTTAGTGCGAGGTAAGCGTAAGTTATCCATGCTAGTGAAGCAAAAAGCCCACAATGTATCATTTTAAAAGAGAGACTTTTCTAATTAAGTTTAAGTTTATTTAATACATTTTAGAGTACGTGTGTTCCATTCTGTTAACAATAACGAAAAAAATTATATATCCACAAATTTCCTTTCAAGAGACATTTTGGTGGTAAAAAGCTTTTTGAGACCCCTGCTGACGGCAAAGGAGAATTGCACCCAGGTTGCCATTACTTACCAGAAACTGAAGACATAATTTTCCTCATTAGCCTGGTCACCTTTCTCAAATGTGGAAGATGCATCACCATAAGATGAATGCATAAAGGTGAATTCTTAAACGATGGCGATTTGCTACACACAGGGATTTTTATTTTGCTTCAGGTTTATAGGTCTTCTAAATAATTGTCTTGTACAATATAAAATTACTATTTTGATTTATTTTTTAAAACTATGAAACATTGCACAACCTAATGTGAGAACAAGAATATCAAGAATTTTCAAAGATAATGTGATATTCTAATAAAGAATGAGCAACAATGCTAATTTTATCTGAAAATGCATTCATTTCTCCAACAATTTTATTGAGGGCATACTCTCTGTGAGATACTATTCTACATGTTAGGAATACAGTTGTTTATATCAGTCAAGAACTCTGCTTTCAAGGAGTTACATTCTTTTGGGGAAACAGACAGACAATTATATAAGATAATTTCAGATTGTAATGAGTGTACTAAACATTACAACGTGCAAAGAAGACAGAGCGATAAGGAAGTAACTATGTAGGGAGAATGGTTCAGATTGTTTCACGGAAGAGCAAAATGTGAACTGAAACGTATCTGCTAATTAAAAAAAATAAAAAGCCTTGTAAAGATTAGGTAAAGCAGCAAGTGAAATATCTGGAAGGTAAGACAAAGGATAATTATATAAATATAAAGATTATACATAATGGGAACCACGCTGGCTCAGCCTCCACTAGGTTTATAAATTGGATCTTCGTATTATCCTCTCTTCAAGGCATCTAGATGTAGTAAAAACATCAGGACAAACAAATCTTGGGAACAGTCCTAAGGCTGCCTAGGAGAAACCACAGACAAACCTCTCTTACGCGGCTGCCTCATCTGTAAATTATTGAAAAGCATACCCACTCAAAAGGTTTTCTTGATAATAAAAACTGATATAGTATGTAAAAAGCCTAGACATAATGGGCACTCAGTAATTTTTCATCACCCTTTCCTCTGATGCACGGGTTCTCTGGGCCTCACCTCACTAATAAGTCTCAGCTCAGCTATGAGAGGCAATGAGATGCAGGGAGTAATAATATCCAAAGGGCAGACAGGCAGCTAGGTGTGAAGTAGAGTTAGTGAATACCCAAGGGCAAAGATGCCACTTTAGTCTTCTTTGTAAACCCTAGACATAACACAGGGGCTGACATATAGTAGGGATAAATACCTGTTAAATAAAAATGATACCCAGAAGTAACTAGCTTTAGGTAATCTATATAAGATAGTACATGGCCCTCAAGTCATAGGAAAAGAAGATGAAGACAATGATCTCAACGGCTCCCAAACACTCTCATGATCTATGAGACTATGACCTCATTACTTTAAGCTGTAGAAACAATGATATGACTAGGTCAGGTACAACCACAAATCCTTAAGAAATGGCTTTTGCTAAGAGGTCTTTTATAATAGGTACAGAAGGCTATGGGTATCGCAGCATATCTACAGGAATATTAGTTCAGCGTTTCCCAAAGTCTGGCCCATGATGACAAGGAAAAACCTTGACATATTTTCATGAAGGTAATTTTTTTTCAATGTAAAGGACTTCCCTTTATTTTGAGATTATTACATCAATTTTATTTTTGTGAAATCCATTCCCAAAGAGGTGTGAGAACTTATGGCACAGTTAATTAAATGAAGAGTGGATCCAAAGAGGGAGAAGTCTGGTTTGAGTTTCACGGGTGGGGGGGTCAGGTTCAAAGATGAAGGGCAGAAAGGACTTAAAAAAGAGTGGAAAGGCAACTGATACAGAAGTTACATTATAAAACACAGGTCCAATGCAAAACTGACCATGTAAAGACTTGGACATAGTAAAGCTCCCCTCTCTTCAGGGGAAGTTGGGAGACTGTGAGCATTTGGGTAACCATGGAGTCATGTCACTCAAGAAAACAGACTAGTGATCAAAAAATGTTAGCCACTGTTGTTGGTGGAGATCATGTTAAAATTATAGTTTCTGAAACAATATTCCCTGCGATGGACTCCAGTCCCATCATTTCTTAGCTGAGAGATTTTAAGCAAGTTACTTGACTTCTGTGTATCTCAGTTGCCTCAGTTACAGAAATGAAGATGATTAACCTACCTCAAGGGGTTTTAGGGAGGACTAGGAAAGTGAATTTATATAAAGCCGTTAGAAAACATTCACCATGTATAAAGTGTTCAAGTTACTATTGTAAATCGAGGAGGTTCTTTGCTTAAACCTTTTTACTCTCTGAGTTACGGATTTAGGTCAGTTCTCCATCACAAATATGTTTGAATTACTTCTTCATTTCCCCCTTCCTATTCCCTTTTCCTTCCCTCTCTCTTTCCCTCTGTTCCCTTATTCACTTTCCTTTTCCTTCTCAGTTTTTGTTTTTGTAATCTGAAATCCATGCTCAAACCAGAGGCTCTTCAGGGAAGAGCTTTCTCAAGGGAATGAAAGGTAACGACTTTAAGCCAAGAAATAAAACTGATTTCCCAAGAAGTGCAGTCCTGTGATACTTTTCTGAAAAAGGCAACATCTGTAGCTATTTGTCCTGAGATAACTTTGTCCTATCAAAATTGAATCAGAAAGCTGCTGGGGACCTGAAGCAGCATGTCTGCCCTATGCCCCCATGAAAACACTAAGATTGCCATTCTCTGTAGGAGTAGCATTTGGCTACCTGGTTGTTTTGGGTTCTCAAGTAAAACTCCTAGTGGTTAATTACATAATATATTGAGGATCAGTGAAATTAGTTAAATCATTTGGTGAATGTGAAACACAACATAGTAAGAAAGACAGGGATACATATATTCAATGTTTTAAAATATATTTCTAAAGCTAGGGTTGATGGCCCTGTGGAGGAGGAGAAGAACTAAAGATGTAAAGTACCAGAAGAGAGAACATAGGTCTCAAGATGAAAGCATTTTCTAATGGACTCATCCAAAGAAAGAATGGAGACCTTCCTGGAAATGAGGGAAGTATCCTGACACAGGTTGGATGATCACTAGATAAAGATGCCACACAGGGCTCAACAAGACTTAAATTTGAGTTCAGATGACCTCTGAGCCTCACAAATCCTATTCTGTGTTGTTTGATATTCATTTGTGAAGGTAAATCATTCATACTAAATCTTAAACCCAAAGTAGCTAAATAATTGAAGAAATTCTGAACTACGGAATTTTCTTCTCTTCAGCAATCTAAGTTATTCCTTTATTTTTTTCTACTTCCCTCTACACATATGGCCCAGCTTGGATAGCTAAAAGTAATTTACAATTCTAGCCTCCCTAATTCGAAATTCTACAAGTCCAAGAGAGTAACCAGGGCTTCCCTGGTGGCGCAGTGGTTGAGAGTCCGCCTGCCGATGCAGGGGACGCGGGTTCGAGCCCCGATCCGGGCAGATCCCACATGCCGCGGAGTGGCTGGGCCCGTGAGCCATGGCCGCTGAGCCTGCGCGTCCAGAGCCTGTGCTCCGCAACGGGAGAGGCCACAACAGTGAGAGGCCCGCATACCAAAAAAAAAAAAAAAAAGAGAGTAACCAGATTATGAAAACACTTGATTAATTGTGCAAATGAGCAGTTAAGTATTATAGTTTAAAAACTCAAGTCAAAAATATTTCTCTTCCTTCTGGAAGAAATATGAATGTTAAAAATGCGGTGCCTCGCAGAAGCAAAACTCCATAATTAATCTATAGAGCCATCTCCACTGTCAGAAGCAGAAAGGCCCCAGAGGAACTACTTGTCCTATAGAATGATGATGGCGTTGGTGCTAATGGTGAAGGTAAGAAAGACCCTGAAAGGTATGTGAGAATCTCTTTTAGAATCCTGCTTGGATTCTGATTACCAGAGTATTTCTTGAGTACTTACTACTGACCATAGAATACTGACCAAAATCACCTGAGTGATTTCTATGAATTAATCTATTCATCCCCACAATAAAGAGGTAAAGTCCAACGAACTGCTAAGTGGAGGATTAAGACACGAATGGAGGCCACCTAACTGCAGTGTACAGGTACATATCAACCTAGACTACTCTCTTCAACAGCCTAACTTGAGGTATGGCTAAAAAAGTATCCTCCTCTGGGGATCAGACACAATACCTGCTATCTATTCCTGGAGCAGTCATTTATTCATTGTGTAAATTTGATCTGCCCTTGCCAGACAACATCTGGAATGCTAAGTTCAATTCTCCATCTCAACTTGAAGGATATTGACTAACTGGAAAATACTCAACACATTTTATCAGTGAAGATTAAAGAAAATATATAATCCCTCCATAAAGTCTCAGGTATTAATCACTTCAGTATTAGGGGAAAATTCATTGCGTTTATATGTGTTTGTGTATGATGAGTCCTTCAAAAATCAGTTGACTATGCTAGATCACTGTATTAGTTTGACAGAAGATGTTTCTGTGTGTAATCATTTTATCATGATTCCATTTTGTAAGAATATAGGACAAATGAGGATCCCTTTCTCTTCTAATCCTTAAAGGTATCACACATCAAACTTCTCCAGATTTAGGTAGAACATTTCTACACATGATTATAAGTGTGGTTTCTACGGACTTCCTTCAGTCTCTAGTATGAGAGGAAATGATAAAACCCATAAAAGTGACCAATATTTGTACATTACAGTAAAGTTTTAAAAGCACTTTTACATTATTGGTTGAAGGTTTTTGTTTATTTTCAGTCCTAAAACTATGAAAACACATACTTTACTATCAGTTCTACTATACTTCCACCCCTACCTTGACCTCTAGAAAGCCAGCAGAACTGAGAAAAATAAACCCAGTTTGGAAAAGACAGCATAATGTAATGCCAAGATGCATTCCCAGCTCATCACACATTTTCCTGAAAACAATCAATACATGTAGCCTGAGGCAGACAATTTCATCATACCTATACTTTCTGAGAGCAGATCATTATTACCAGGAACCTTCTCCCTTACTCAAAAAGACAGAAAGTATGACAGAAATGATATACACAGAGTTAGCCCCAGGGGAAACTGCATAGAAGGCAAAATGCCTCCTACCTCATTATGTAGTCCTCTTTCCTCTTTTCCTTTCCAGCAGAAGGACCCCTGCCTCCCAAACTTCCCCAGATACCCAGGACCTTCATGACCTCACTCTCCATGACCTGACAAAAACCACTTTGAGAAATGATTTTATAAACTCATTCCAACAAATGTGTAAATTTCCAGCAGAGGTTTTAAGAAGTATCAAAGCCTGTACTCAAAGGATTCAGTTCAGAAGGGTGCAGACATTAACTAAAGAATAGAGTTTTGTGGAAGCATATCTTACGAATCCAAATTCAGTCTCTCTGAAGGCTTCCACATAGAAAAACATAATCAAAAGAAAGGAAGTAATGAGGACTTATAAATTCTCTTGGGTGACACTGAAAATGTAAATATTTTTCACATGGTCTTTGCTACTCTCCCATTCTGGACTGTCATAGAGGAGAGGCAGTTGAAATGAAACCAGAAGATGCTGGAGATGCACCCAAATTACAGATACATCTTAGCACAGATCTGCACAACACTGAATTACATAATGAAATGAACAGTGCTATACAGTTGCCCGACGGAAGCTTACTCAGCATAATCAAATGGTCAGTAATTATGTAAAATCTAGTGCCTGTTGTCATTATGGCCCTGGATACACAGACCTAGGGTCTGTCACAGAGCTATTCTGCAAAGGGATACGTATCACACCAAGCTGGGAGACCACAAAAAGAACACATCCCTGAAACACACAAGTTCCCACAGCATCATCATATACCAGAGTAGTCACAATATATTAAGGATATTCTATGCAACGTTGTATAAGGGTCAGTGTGACACAGTGGGTAAGGGTGTGGCCTTGGAGTCACACAGATCTGCCTTCAAATCAGGTACTGCCACTCTCTAGCTGTACATATAAGACTTGTGTCACTTCTCTGACTGCTGGTTTCTTCAATTATAAGATGGGAAAAAACAATAGAGTCTATTTTTTGTGAAAGTTAAATGAGATAAGGTGTTTATGTTACCTGGGATATAAGTCTTAGGAGGAGGTTAAAAATGATAGTGAAATGATTATGCCGATAATAAAACTGGTATCAACAAAGTAAGTAAGTCAAGAGGTAAGGAAATTTTAAATCATTCAATCTTGTGATCAGCTTTTATAGTGGTTTAGAACACAGACTCAAAAACCAAATATTTTGGACAAATGACTCAAATTTCCCATGATTAAGTTTCCCATCTAAAAAAGAGATCAGTAACAGTACCTCACTGATAACACTTGTTGTAAAGATTAAATAAAGTAACACATGTAAAAAACTTAGAATGGCGCTTTACACAGAGGAAGCACGAGATAAATGTTAGCTAATATTTATTACTATCCTTGTCAACAGTGGAGGTAAGAACATGGCAAAAATATGGAGATGAATCTTGGTAAGAAAATCACAGCTCTCTAGAAGAATGGGTAGAAGTGAACGCTAGAATGGCCTCATCACTCTCATTCTGGACACATCCTCTTTTTCATTCATTGGCTCACTTGCCCAGGTTGCAACCACAGGAGCCCAGCTGAGATTCCAGGAGTCATACCCGAAAAGTTGCTTCTTTAGGACATAGCAGGTTTGGTCATTATGAAATCACAACTGGAACTTTTCCACTGAGAGCCTATGACTAATAATCTGAAAATATAACCATCCTTATTCTGCATAATACTTTTGAAAACAAAACCAAGTTTGGCAACAAAAATTATGTGTTAGGTGGTGGCCCACATGTGCATGGAAATGGTAAAGACACAGCAACAAAAAAAAGTGCCTAAAAGAAGCTATGGCATTGACATTTCCAAAGAAGCTCAGAACATCATTACCATCACCACCGCCACCATCATCATTATCAACATCATCATCTCCTTTATATCAGTTACCATTTATTACCTATGAAATTTTGTTCTTAACATACTCACCTTGACTTCAGAAAATAACTACCATTATTCCCATTTAATCTCTTTGTTCTTTTTTTCCCCTTAAGACAGAGGTACTTTGGGCCTTTCCACTTCTGAAATTAAAAGCTACATAATGCACAGCAATACTTCCATCCTACATTTTCCATATATAGCAAGGCCCATTTTGACACACAATAGTAAACCTCTGAGTGAGGCATTCAATTAACAATGGAATAAAATGAAATGTTTATTTAGTTTATAATAATGGATCACAGAGGACCAATTCCAACAGTGACCTTCAAGGAAAGTTGTTCAGACTTTCCTGCAAGACCATTCCATTGTGCTTGGTAATCAATAATTTCACACCTGGATATTGATGACAGGATTCAAACAGGAAATCAGCAGCCCCTCAGAAAATCTGTCCCCATCAGGTGAGCAGAGGGGCTGGCTCGCTGAGCTCCATCAGCTAGGATAATTGTTATGAATAAGGAGGTGTATTGCTTCCCTGCAGAGGCAGGGGTGCCCGTACCAAATTACACACAAGCTATATACAAGTCAGTCCATTGGAACTTTGAAGATACCCTCAGTAAATGCAAATAGCCAAATACAACGTGGCTAATTCAGAAAATGAAAACTGAATTTGGAAAGCAGAATAAGGAATTGAATAATCGCAAAGTGCGAAAAGCGAAGAAAATGGACAAGCCCAGGCCAGAAGCCGAGAAAATTCACTGCCAATTCTCCAGGAGCAGCCACTGTTCAAATATTTAATAACTCCCAAGTATTCTTGTCCCTCTTTTTACTATTTATCTGCCATCTTGCCAACTAAATCCTACTCTACACTGTACTGCTAAGAACTCATTTTCTTCAAGTCTAATACCCCTAACCTCCAAGTAGGTTTGGATAATGCAGTGGGAAAGAAGCCATGAATTTTAATACGTTAGACCCGAGAGCACACCAAAAATCATACCAATTCCATATCTTTGAGACTATCTTTTAGGGAGGAAAGGGACAAAACGAAAGTATCAACAATACAGAGAGGTGTACCTCAAATGATAAAAGAAACACATACCTGAAGATTCCCTCAAAAATTTTTAATGTAGATCAAATGAAGAAAAAGTCTTGAGAGAAGAATGTTCTTTAATGGAACCACTATGGATATTGCTAGAAAGGGACTAATATTCCCCTCAGTGCTTCTCTGCATAAAATCGAGATTTGAATAGGGTTCACTTACCTTAAAGAAGGGTACAACTAAGCATTATATGGAGATATAGACACAACCATTTAAATATTTCTTAATCCTAGATTATTTATAGGTTATTTAACACTTCAGGGTTAAGACTCACGAATCAAATAGAGGTGATGGAAGATGTTGCTTTGTGGAATATTCAATGGAGAAAGCCATCATATGCAGAGGCAGTCCAGTGATCATAGTTCTGTTGTAAAAATGGGTTTCACTTACCTAGACAAAATAAAAAGAGAAAATAGGAGGAAGATGTTTAATAGAATTCTTTGAAAGTGAAAGGTTGTGTTTGTTCATTGCCACCCTTTTCCTCCCTTTTCATAGCCTCTTCACTTCTCAGGAAAGAGCCCCATCAGTGTCTCAGTACTGATATCAAAGATCACATGGACGCAGTGGAGAAGATGATGCCTGTCCTCAGCAACGGACAAGAACGAGGCCCACCCTCTCTTTGCGTCTTGCTCTGCAGGTGTCTCCGGTGGGAGAAATGGCAGACTATCTTAACTTGCTTTCAGAATGGAAAGGCGTGGGTCAGTGCTCTTTGGATTAGAGGCATATCTGCTCCTTGGGTGTTTCCTCCCAATCCTTCTCTCCTTTGCCACGGGATCTTTGCACATGACCCCCCTTCTTTCCACTCTCTCACCCGACCCCACTCCATCTTGCCATTCAGTTCTGCTATATACACAGTTCTCTCTTGCTATCCAATCTTTGGTGTTCTGTTTAGAAATAACCTCCTTTAAGAAGCATTTATACATCTTTCAAGCCCAAGCAAACTGCTTCTTCTGTGTGCCTAGCTCCCTGTGTTTACTGATAAAACAGTATGTCACTGTCCTATAGTTAACCGTTCACTTGTATGCACATGCTACAATATGAGTTTCCAGAGAGTAGAGTCTGCATTGTACCCCCTGTTTTTTCCATTGTTAGCAAAGCATGAACTGGGATATGGCCAATTTCAATAAAGATTAGAGAACGAAACAATGAACTAACTAATAAGTAAAGGGAACCAAGTCAGAGCAAAGGAAAGACAGAGGGAGCTGAATGCCTACAGTGACTACTGAATCTAGGTTTATGGGAGAGACCTAAATTTGTTATACCCTGTTTCCTTCTTACTCAACTTCAGGTTAGGAAAATGATCACAAATAAACATAGGAGCTCTGGGCTAGAATACTAAGTATGTCAAGGACAAAACATGGTACTTGGTGCTAGGTCCACTTGAGGATCCAGAGGAGGTAAAAACATCTGAGTGACTCTCCTTGAAATTGTCCACATCATGTGTCTGTCTGTGACCTTACACAAATGACCTTACTCTCTAACCCTTACTTTTCTCAAATGGAAATGGGAATTACCATATTTGACCTGTCTACACTATCATTTTTTAAAAGATTTTATTTTGAAATAACTGTAGGCACACAGGAAATTACAAATTAGTACGTAGAGCCTCCTGAATCCTTCTCCCAACTTCCTCTAGTGATGACACCATATATATATGTAGTAAATATCCAAAGCTGGAAACATCACCCTTTGTTGAGAGAACCAAATGAGATGATGGAAAGAAATATCTAATTCACTGTGTTCTTTTTAAGATTAATTATCCCTTATTCAACATTTATTATTAAAGTCTTGCTCTATGCTAGGTGTTGCACTGTACACTTGAGATAAATGTGTGATCAAAAGAAGCTTGTTCCATGTCTTAATGGAGTTTACATAGAGTGGGAGAACACAGAAAGATGAGATGATTAATCCTATGAAGTTCAATTTGTGTAAGCATCTAAAAGCAGGGATATCTAATTCAGAATAGAAAGAAGGATGTTATACTCAGATAAGGCTTCCCAAGGCGAATTTTCCAGTCTAGACGACTTCTGAATGATGAGTTGAAATGAACCAGAGGAAGTATACACGGGTTGAAGGAAAAGTACATGTAAAGGCAAAAAGAAGGAAAAAATCTGGCTTATTTTAGTTTGAACAACGACCATATCTGTAGTATGACAATTTTATGATTCAAAATAATAATTCTGCATGACCGTATGAGTGTCGTAGTAAAGAGAGAAACCTAGAAAGAAGGAAGTTCTGGATAAAATAGGGTTCGGTAAGCCAGGATAAGGATTTGAGAATATATCTGAAGAGCAATCGGGATCCAAGAATGTGTTTTAAACAGGAAAGCATTATAATCAAATTGGCATACCCTGAATGCTCAGAGAGCAATGGATATGATGGGGCCAATGTAGAAGTGGAAGCAGGGAGGACAATTAGAGGTTGTAGCCTGAATGCTGGCGAGACATTACATCAAGATTAGCCAAGACAGTGGACAAGGGGATAGAGAGAAGTGGGAGAATTGCTTTAATGACACAACTGACTTCATTTGGAGATAAGCTGTGTATAGGTGTAAAAGGGCAGTAATGATAAAGAAGATACCCACGTTTCTAGCTTGATCAACACATGATGATATTGATCAATTCAAGTGGAGAGGCAGCTTTAGGTGAGCTATGATAGTGAAAGTACTTTGTAAACTGTAAAGTGCTACTAAAATATAAGTACAGTTGTTCCTAGGTTTCCACAGTTGGTTCCAGGACCCCTGTGGATACCAAAATTCATGGATGCTTGAATCCCCTATTTAAGATGGCACAGTGCTTGCATATAGCCTATGCATATCCTCCCATATACTTCAAATTATCTCTAGATTACTTATAATACCTAATACCAGGTAAATGCTACATAAATAGTTGTAAATACAATGTAAGTGCTATGCAAATACTTGCCAGTACGTGGCAAGTCCAAGTTTTGCTTTTTGGAACTTTCTGGAATTTTTTCTGAGTATTTTCGATTTGTAGTTGGCTGAATCTGTAGATCTGCAACTGTTGGATCTGGAGGGCCTACTGTAGTTTCCTATATACATGCATGCATAATTCTCAAAATGATTAGAAAATAAGTGGACTACTTCTAGAAAGCAATGTCAGTGCATGGCTCCTACACAGCATATCATAATTGGTTTGTGGTGCCTTTAGTAATGCCGGGACAATTCATTAAGAGAATCAAGAACAAGCAGGTGTTTCCATTAGAGCATGCGCTAATAAACACACACACACACACACACACACACACGCACACACACACACACACGCACACGCGCACACATACACACACACACACCCCAGCCAAACTAGGGCAGAATTAAGTTTGCTGAAGCACCCAAAGAATCCATTCAAGAAAACTGTAGTAGAGAGGCATTTTTCATTCAAGAATGGAAATTAATACAAAATGAAAAGGAAAAATTGCTCAGGACATTGGTAATTAAATAGGCCATCACACTTATTACTTCTCAGCATATCATTTGAGTAAATATCAATCAACAGACCCTACACTCTGCCATTGTTTGGTAACTTAAATGAAATCAGTGACGTCATCAGTCTCAAGGTGCCGGAGATCAATTAGACTATTGTTTTTCATTAAAATGATTTGTGATTTGTGTACTGTCTGATTCCACCTACTTGATTATGTGTTGCTTGAGACTTGGGGACATATCTTGCTTATCTCTGAATTCCCCAGAAGGCACAGCAGAAGGTCTTGCACGTAATAGGCACCCAAGAATATTGTTGAATTTTAGAAACTTCATTAGAAATGAAATGCATTCAGTTATATAAAATGATTTATTTTCAACCTAATAGTACCAGTGGTGATTACTTTAAAAGAGTGCTAGTGTTGGTAAGGTACTTTGTCAACTTTTCAGGAAAATGCCATTTCTCTTAAGTCGACAAAAGGTAATTTATCAGAGGGAAATAAGGAGACAAAGGAGTTGCTTTGAATAAATTCCAAGAAATGAATTTCTTTGAAGTAATAGGCTTATTAGTGTTACTAATTCATAAAATATGCCTAACACAAAATCTCAGAAACCTTCAGGCCATTGTGTTATTTTTGGAAGTTTCTCTTAAGCATTTATTGCCAACACCCTTTTAACTCATAGCAAATCATTAATGAGTCACACTTTGGGGAGGAATGTGTGGAGGAAGCCACAGCCAGCAATACCACATTATTATTATTATTATTATTATTATTATTATTATTATTATTAACTTTCATTATTATCGTTGGGTAACCCCTCTACTCCTCACTTGACCTAACTAAGAGATGGCTTTCATGTTCCCTCCATCTTAGCGCAGTGTGATTTTAAAGGACCTTGAGATGGAAGTCTTGCCCTCTCTAAACAATTTCTTATCAGTAGAGACTGAGGAATTGATATGACTCTTCGTCTTGCCCCAACTTCCACTTTACACTCTCTGGTTTTCTGAGATGGCATTACCAAAACCCGAGGGCTGGAGAAGCAAGGCAGAGGATCACAGCCCTGCAATTAATGCAGACGTGCTGCTGACCTGTGGGTGCAGGCTTGGAAGAGAGTAACAGAAGAAACGGCACGGGCACTGTATTGCGTAAATCCACCATGGCCTGCATTTTGCATTGCTTTGCAAAATGTGTTTTATATCCTGATGATATCCTACAATTCCCCTGATCTTTGAACAAACTGCAATCTGTCTTTATGAACGGGGTAGAGGTAGATATTCAGCACTACAATTCCTTGCTTTTTTGGGGGGAGAGAACACCTGAGATGCCCACCAATATTCTTTACACCAGGAAGTCAGGAGGCCCTGACCCAAAAAAGGTCTCTCAAATGTGGATTGGGCATTTAATGGGCATCTTAGCTAAGTTTATTACAAGTTCACATACTGTCTGGATAAAAAACTTGGAAACAAACACAACTGGAGTAGGGGAAACTGTAACTGATGCAGGTTAATCTCTCCCACATCTTCAGAGAATGGCCCTGCTCCCACTGTTTCACATTGTATATAGGTTTTTATGATGATAGGAAGGGAAGAGCTATGAGGAATTGCCAAGATACTGCCATGCGAAGAGGGCTGAGCTTATAGAAACTTATGCAGAAAACTCATCAAGTTGGGATTGATTGTTACTGAGCTGCTTCCTCTCCAGGTACTTACAGGCATTACAGGGCCACCTCCCTCCTCTATTCTGCAAGCAAGCGTTTCACGTTTATGAGATAGCTGCCTCACTTAACTAACCCTGTGGCTTTAGGGAGGCTCCAGCACTTAGGGATGAGGGTAGTGTCCCAGTTCTAGGAACAACTGATGCCTACATTACGCAAAATGGCTCTGCAGAGCAACATTGATGGACCTAGAGATTATCATACTAAGTAAAGTAAGCCCGAGAATGACAAATATCATACGATATCACTTATGTGTGGAATCTAAAAAAAAAAATGATACAAATGAACTTATTTACAAAACAGAAACAGACCCACTGACATAGAAAACAAACTTGGGGTTACCAAAGAGGAAAGGAGGGTGGGGGAGGAATAAATTAGGAGGTTGGGATTAACATATACAGACTACTATACATAAAATAGATCACCAACAAGGACCTCCTGTATAGCACAAGGAACTATACTCAATATTTCATAATAAGGGAAAAGAATCTGGAAAAGGATATATATATATATATATATATATATATATATATATATAATATATATGTATATTATATACATAACTGAATCACTTTGCTGTATACCTGAAACTAACACAACATTGTAAATCAGCTATACTTCAATAAAATTTTTAAAAAATGTTTCTGCAGAGGCACTCCCATAACTCAGTACACTAAAAGAAACCACTTTTGTCTTATCCATCCTACTTGACACGTTTAATATTTTTTTATTTGAGCAAACAAAGACAAGAATACGATTTCAAGGCTGAAAGCTGGAGCTAGTTTTCAACGTTAGGAGGCATCAGAAACATAGTTTAGTGTAATAATCTCTCTGTCACTAGGTACAGTTCTCTGATAGCAAGAAAGAAAATCCTTTTCCTAAAATTAGTCTGGAGCTTTTTTTAAGTGGCCTCATATCCTAAAGGGAGAAGAAGCCAATTATAGCAAGGATGGGAAAGAAATGTCAAGTATCCTTACCCACTGTTTACTCTTTCCTTTTATACAGTATCCCACTGGACAGGTCACTGTGTGTGAACAATTACTGGCTGGAGCAACAAAAAGTCAGCTGACCTAAGGAATGGCTTTTAGGGCCATGTGACTGATTATTGCCAATTAGTCATCTGAAGAGGTTCAGTGAGAAATATTACCCCTTCTCTTATCTAGAATGGTACTTTAAAGATCCTATCTGAATTCAAAGGGGTTTGAACAGAAAGTTGATAATCCTGAAAGCCCCATGCAAAAACATCAACACTGTCAACAATGTGAAATGGGACACACAGATCTAAAGCTATAGCTATGGTAGACGTTCCAAGTTATTTCTGGAACTACACCTATTCGAGATGAGAAATCATTCTTTGTAAAACTGAGTATAACCAAGCAGCATATCTATCTTTTGAACGGACATATACAGCCCAGAAACATTCACTAGAATGATGTTTTGCTTAAGTGACATAAAACTGCCAATGCATGTGGTCCCCATAGTAGAAAGAGGCTTTGGTTGCCCACTCACACTCCCGCTAGGAAGAGAAGTTCTGTGCAAGAGTACTAACCTGAGCCAAAGGAGCCTGAAAGACGGCTTTCCTCAACCAATTGCTCCAGCCTTAGACCCTTAAAAGGGGTTCAAGGTACAGCTCCAATCTGAGCCCCCCATACTCTAATCGCATTTCCTTGCAATCAAAATGGGAAGGAGATAATGTCACATGGCTGATTACCGATATCTTCAAATATCTGCTCATACCATACTGCGTTCTAGCCAGGAAAACCTCCCTCTATTTCCTTTCCACTTCCTAACTCCTTTCACTCTGCCTTCTAGAAATAGCTAACAGCAAAAGTTCCATTTCATAATTGTATTACTGGCTGAAATATTAATTGAAATGAAAACAACATTTTAATGGGCATAAAAGTCACTTGGAAATGAGAAAAAATGTTCTAGGCACTGCCTGCCTAGATGCAGACCTAAAAGCAAAAGCACTGACAGTTTGATTATTCTGCACATTAGTGCAATCTAGTTGGCTCCCGATTCCTAGAGTACAGTTCCCTATTTGCATAAATGTCTCTCCTGATTGTTTGCTGTTAGTTGCATTTATGGGAAAAGCCCCAAGGGTTATTCTTTCCCTCTGATTAATCCCACGTATCATGTTACTGCAACACTGTCTCTCACTGGCACAATCATAAGTGTCTTGCTCCTTCTTCATACCTGGGGTGGAAAGAGGGACCCAGAACTGTGGCTTAGTCCTCCAAATTGAGTCCTTGTAGAGGCCCATCAGGACCTATATACCTAATCCCTGCTTTCTTTCTGACCTTATTCTCTACGATCTCCACCGCCACCCCACCATCCCTCGGCCCATTCCACTCCAGCCACACTGGCATCCTTCCTCCTCCACTGACTCCCCAGCCATGTAACACTATAGGACATTCGCATTGGCTGTTTCCTCTGATTAGACCAGTCTTCCCTAGGATATCTGTACACCTAAACTCTTTCACCTCCTCAAGTCTTTGCTAAAATGTTAACTTTCCAAAGAAGCTTACCCTGACCACCCCTATTTGATCCTGACACCTGACCCCAGCCACTGTTTTAAATGCCCAGTCCCTTAACTGGCTCCACTTTTTCTTGTATTCCTAGCACTTTTTACTTATTAACTTATTAGTTAATTTATTTAGGTATTTCTGCCTCTCCCACTAGAATTTTTATATATATGAAAGAATATATATACATATATATATATATATATATATATATATATACACACACACACACACGGTGCGGTATGTGTATCTATATAAAAGGTATATGTATATATAAATTATGTATAGAAAAAGTACATACACACGCATATATGTATATATGTGTGTGTGTGTGCATGTCTCCATAAATACTTGTTAAATGGATTAATGAAACGTGTGCCTCTTAGTGAATCTGTTGCTCTCCTTCCTGAAACCTGTAAGCCTTCCAAAGAAAAGATTATCACTTGCCCTTCCCTCTCCTAGGACTTGTCGTTCCTGCTTTCACCCAACACTTATTTTCCTGACCCTGATTTTTCTCCTCTTACATAGTATCATTAGTTGTACTTTCTTTCTTTATTATTAATCAAATCTTCAAATCTCACTGTCAGTAACTGTAGCAAGAAGGATGTATCACTGACAGAAAATAAGATTAAGTCTTTAATGTGTAGAATTGAAGGAAATCCAGATACTATCTCTTCCGATCTCATTACCCATCAACCAATCAATGGGAATCTCTTCTCACTGACCTGGAATTCTAACATACCCGTTACCCAAGCTGGAAAACATCAAAGATTAATATTTTCCCTTGCATGCAAACCATGTAATTTAGTAATAGCTACTCAAGCACCATTGGCCTGCTAATTAATCTATAGATTTTGTTGTTGTGCCTTTAATCATTTCCACTGATAATGGAGTCACTTTAGAAATACTCATTCTCTGCTCAGACTCACCAACTAAATGCTACTAGAGTCTCGTAGTAAAAAAAAAAACACTGAAATATATCGACTCCCTGCCAACTTGCTCTCTTTCTCTTCCTTTCTTTTCCATGTGTCAGCTGGTGGTACTATGCAGACAGAATACAGAAAGGGGAAACTAGCAGCTAGTAAATGTAGTTTGTGTCACAGGTGAGGGTGAAAAATGATTCCTCATCTTAGTCAAGAAACAAGTCTGTCCTACTCTCTCTGAATGGAAGATTTAACTGTCCTCTGACTTCTCATCAGTAACTTCAAATCAGCCTGAAAATAACTATTTGGGACCTTATTCCCAGAGTCCTCTTTTCTGAGAACACATGATTGATTTTCATCTTCTACTACCAAGCAACAAGTGATGTATGTTTTCTGATGGGACCATATTTGCACGTGGTGATTCACACAGGGTCTACTGAAAGTTTCTAGTGATCCTATATGAATTTAAAAGGTGTTCAGTTGTACCCACTGCCTGAATAACAGCTTAAGTGCTGGCTTCTGTTTCCTGTCCTGATATTTATCTCTTGTGTGCCTTTTAAAGTGTCAGTTCACCTCTCTGCGCCCCAGTAAACAGAATGGAGAGATCTGTCTGTTTCTCTTTCTCACAAGGGATATCGATGAATTTATGTTTGGTCACATACAATTCATACCAACTGTTATGATTTACTCTAAAATAACATGGAAAACTTTATTTCTTATGCAATGTTTGAGAGAAAAGGAACTGACCTCAAGTTACTGCAATCAAAACGAGTAGCTCTATCAGGCCAGGTTTGTACATCATTAGCAAACAGACTAGAGAAAACTGTGCTTACTGCATAGTCTTCCTTTATAGGAATGACTTTTGCACCCACTGAGATTTCCCACCAATGTAGAGAGGCCACCTGAAAGTGTAGGCAGGAATATTAACCCTGCTTGCCTTGAAGCACTTCTAGCAAGGAAAGACCTACCCATTCAGAGGTCACCTGGGGCTCTGTTCATGAGATAAGAAGAGTATTCTTTAGGAACAGTTTGGGAGAGATCCAGTATTACATAACCAATAGCTAATGTGACGGATTTTCTAACAACAGACAAAACATTCATTGAGTACTTTCCTTTGCAAGACAGTCAGTTTATGAGGTTATATCTTTATGTCGAATATTATTTTTCACAATCAAACATACTTTTAGAACACCCTGATAGAAATGTCTCTTTTGACATTAATAATGTCTTTGACTTTGACATTGATCATTTCCAAATGTTAACTTTATCCCCCCAAACAGAGTTTCAACGGCACTGAATATATATATTTTTTAAATGTGTCTAGAAGAGATTCTGAAAAGAGAATTCTGGAGATGTCTTGAATATTATAAGAGTTGGAATAAGAATATGCCCTAAGGTAAGCATGTGTTTTCTTATGCTTTCTTCCCTCTTGAGGCAGCAAATTGTGAAAGTGAAAAACATGACATGTAGAGCCAGACTTTTAGTTTAAAACCTTCCATTGGGGTTTATTAGCCATGCTGACAAGCAAGTTGTTTAACCTAACTGATGTTTAACATCCCTATCTTTAAAGTGAAGATAAGTTTAGAGCTCAACTTATAAGGCTATTGAAAGAGAAAAGGATCTGATCTATGTACAACACTGGTATAGAATCGGGCATAACGCAAAAAACAAAACAAAACAGGTGTGTTACCTATTTTAGGTATTATTATTACTAAAGTTCCTATTTCAAAGGCACAGAAGACAACTTATAAAGTGTCACACCACAAAAGAGGTGAAGGGATCTATGACTAGAAACTATTTCTTGAGGCTCCAACCAAAAAGATGTATTCTTCACCACAGCCAATCTGCCTGCACTTACATATCCAAGAACCTCAAGAAAATCACACAATGGAGACTCAGATGATAATACAGTGCAAGGGATTTAGTGGGTGGAAAAAAAGCCTGTCTCTTACAGAAATAGCTATGACACTAAACACTGCTTCAGAGATATTTGATCTTTATTTTCCATAGAAGCTTAAGATAAGTGACAGGGCTCTGAACCTGCAGTTGGGCTTTAAAACTGTCAGGATATGGTGTTTTTGTATTAATGTGAGCATCTTTCAACAGCTCAAGTGGAATAAATTATTACTTATCCGGCCCCCTGAATGTCAGTGGTTTGTGAGCACAGAAGGAAGCGCCTATGCAGAAACACCCCACTTCATGTTCCAGGGAAAGCAAATACATCATCAGATCACTATTACCGGACTTCACCTTAATAAAAATCAGAGTGAAAATGATATAGCTGTCATTTATTTTTCCAACTAAATAAAGAGTAGTCATCATCTATGGTTTCTATAATTTCATAATAGAAGACACATGGTAAATTAGGAAGGTCTGCAGGACGGAATTTATTTTCACTACCATATGTAATTGCATACCAACTGTTTATAGTTATCATTTTGCCATTGACCAGTGAAAATGTTATCACGAACTTGTATTTGGGAACAACTCATCTACGGGCCTCTTGGACATAATCCAGGGAGAAGGATTAGATTGGCTTTGTCTAGGTGCTTCAGCTTCCTTATTTCAGCTTCCTTATTTCTAAAAAGGACACGATTATCTTCTCACCACATCCAGTGACTTTCTCTCATCCTCCTCAAATGTTCTGCCACATTTTTTGGCCAGCCTCTTCCTTTGGTTTTTGCATTACTGCACCAACCTTGTTCTCTCAGGCCATGAATTACTTTCTCTGTCTTCCCTTCAGTAACTCCAGTTCTTCTTGACCTCAACTGTGGACTTTCTCTGGGGTGTAATCACTAACTCTTGGCATCCCTTGACTGCTTTCTCTGAAAGGGCCTCATGTATTTTTTTGTTCATATTATCCTTAATCAAATTACGTCCCAATCTTTCTTTCCAGCACCAACTTGTCTCAAGGTTCCCAAACCTATTAGATATGCCTTCCTTGGTAATTTACTATTACCTCAATCTCATATTTATAACCACTTGAACTTGCTTCCCAAGATTATCCCATTCTAGCCCATGAAGAAATTTTTCTAGTTCACTGAAGTTGAAATTTAAGACAAACCTGTGTTTCTTTATCCCTCTCACGCCAATATCTAGTCTACTGCTTCTCCATATTTCTTCTTAATGTCCTATGTTTTCTGATCTAATTACTTGAATTTTATGGCACTAGCTCATAGCTACTCATAGTTGCCTCTTCTCTGCATCACTTCCATACTACTGGGTTGGCCAAAAAGTTCATTTGGGTTTTTCCATAAGATGTTATAGAACCTTTTGGCCAACCCAATACCTTCATTAAAAAGCACCTTCATCCTTTAAATTTTCTGATTTTATTAAGTCAGTTTCCTAAACAAGAATTTACAGTGCTTCATTTTTGTCTTTCAGATCAAATACAAGGTCCTCCTGCTGGTACTTTAGGTCCCATTGGACTCTTGCAGTCATATTTTCCAAGGCTCACAGAGAAGACTGACTTTTCTCTGGTCAGTCTGCGCATACACCAAGCTCATTCCTGCCCACCAGTCTCTACTCAGCCCTTTCTCACATCCAGAACACCCTCATCCTTTCTCTGAACCAAACAAATCTGATCATGGATTTCCCTTACCTCTATCAATTTAGACTGCCTTCCCTTTTCCAAAATTGTCAGCAAATTTTATTATTAGTTCTTCAGGGTCTAATAATTTTAAGTTTGCTATTAATTTTATAAATATTATTCTTATAGCTATTTTTCTATTCAAGAGTGGAGTCAAACCTTATTTCTTATTAAGTACAGCATCTAATGTCAAGCTGGGTTTCTATAAGACAAATCTCCAGTTTACTTATAGATTACTAGTTACAAAAGTATTTGTATCAAAAAACTGGGGGTTTTAGTGATTATTTCCATTTACATGCATCTTGTATAGAGGGATGAGGGAGAACAGAACAGAACAGATAGGAAGTGAAGACAAGGCAGCTGGTTCTCAACTCAGCTCTTGATTATCCGAGGGGCATTCCTTAGCATGGATGGATGTAAGAAAACTGCGTCAGATCATCAGATACAGACTCACATATTATTGAGCTGTGGACTAACTGTACATGGAAACTTCATTTTTTTAAAACTTCTGTCTCTCTAGTATCTAGCAAAGAATCTGTTCAGGTTGGGCTCAATAAATTTAGCTCCCTCAAATGAATTCAAGTCTTCATATCAAGGTAAATTAAATCCCAGGTTCTAAAGATACTTGCCATACAATCAAATGTTTATTATCAATATACTTGTATATCAGAAAAGTTATATACAGGTATACTGATAATGAATATTAGATTATATGGGCAAGTTGTGTATGATCCAGCAATCCCACTACTGTGTACATATCAAGAAATGAAATCATTATCTCCAAGTGATAGCTGGATTCCCATGTTCATAGCAGCATTATTCAAAAGAGCCAAGGTATGTAAACAAACCAAGTATCTGTCAACAGATGAACGGATCAAGAAAATGTAATATATATAATGGGGTATTATTAGTCGGCCCTAAAAAAAGAAGGAAACCCTACCATTTGCCTCAATGTGGGTAAACTTAGAGGGCATTATGCTAAGTGGAATAAGCCAGATAGAGAAAGACAAATGCCACATGGTATCATTTATATGTAGCATCTAAATAAATGGCTAATTTATGGAAATAGAGTAGGTTGCCAGGAAAAATAGGGAGAGGTTGGTAAAAAATGCGAAATGTCAGTCTTAAGATGAATAAGGTCTGAGGATCTAATGTATAACATGGTGACTATAGCTGATAACACTGTACTGTAACACTGAAATTTGCTATTCTCACACAAAAAATGGCAAACGTGAACGGATGGATGTGTTAATTAACTCATTGGAGAAGAATCCTTTCACAATGTATACCTGCATTAAATCATCATCACCCTGTATACTTTAAATCTTCCAATTTTATTTATAAATTATACCTCGATAAAGCTGGAGAAAAAAAAATGATGGAAACACAAGAAAGGTAATTAACAGAACACTAGAGCCAGAAAATGTCCCAGATGTCGAGAGGACAAAGTGGCAAATTTCCTAAGTTCAGGTCAAAAAACTGGACAATTTCTGACAAAATTCTAGGAAAAAGCATTAAATGATAAATTTTGGACATAAGCTTGTTAGTGAATTCAACAAATATTAATTAATGTATCCATGTGTTTCTGGGTACATGTTGGTAACTAAGAGACAAGGTGTTGACTCTGCTGAAGCTTACATTATATTGGAGAGACAATTTGGAAAAAGAAATTTAGAAAAGAAATCAACTATACTCCAATAAAAACTAATTAAAAAAAAAAAGAAATCAGTAACCTCCACATGGCAATAGGTAACTCAATAAAGTAATGTCAAAGTTCAGAAATGGAGCTCTTGAGTAGTGAAAGCAAGTTGTATATGCTGGATCGTACACAACTTGCCAATATAATCACCGCCACAGTCAGTCAGTCCTCTGTGCTACTGATTTCTGCAGAGAATTTGACTTTGTCTCCTACGATATCCTGAAAAATAAGATGGTGAAATGTGATCCTTGATTCTAATTGCACTGGAAAAAGGTTCTTTCCCATTCAACATTCAATACCTTGTCAAATTTGCAGGTGACTCAAAGCTGAAAGCAATATCTAATATAGCAGAAGACAGGAGCTAGACTCACAATAATCTTGACAGGCCAAAATACTGGGCTGAAACCAACAATATGAAATGTAATAAGAGTAAATATAAAATCCTATAGTCAGCTATAGACAAAAAATTTTAAACAGGATGCAGAAAGCAATAACTTATGAAGAAAAGTAACATGATAAACTATCCAAATTAGAAACAATGTTCATCAAAAGACAATATTAAGAAAATGAATAGGCAAACCATAGGCTGGAAGAAAATATTCACATAGCATATGTCTGACAAAGGACTAGTAACCAGGATACAAAAAGAACATCTACAACGCAATAAAAATAATTGCAACTCACTTGAAAATGAAAATGTGTCAGACGATGTATCAGATAATAATCGCATGTTGATTGTGGCATTGTTTGTTTATTACCAGTCATCCTTGCTAGAATGGATGTTGTTCATCAGAGCAACTGAGCACCCAGAGTACTGCCTGTCACATTAGAAGGATTCAATAAGTACTATTAAATAAATGAAGTTATTGAGTTTAGTTCCAGACCTGTTAAATCAGTAGAAGGATGCCAAGCTGGTAATGTACAGCAAGAATCTAAAGATCTGTGTCTGCAGTAAATAAAAAGTGGAACTAGAGGTAAGGTTTTGGGTAGTATCAGAAACAAGGTATTTAGTGGTTTGAGAGTGAATGAGCTCCTCCAAGGGAATAATATTTGAAGCAAAGGGCAGGTGACTGAGGATGAAACCTATCTGGTTGATTTCTTTATCATTTCCCCTTGATCCTTTATCTTATTCTGTTTGCATCTTTTTACCTCATTCTTCCTTGTAGTGGAAACAGGGTGTCAGCTTAACTAGCATTAAATGAAATACAGCCTTAAGCATGTGAAGTGATGATAGGCTCCAGGACAAGCTTGCTGTTTCAAATCCTGGCAGCTTAGACTTGGCTTCTAGCATCTCTCCTTTTGTGCATGGCTGGGAAAGATAGGCAGCAAACACAGGAACAGATTCTTAGATAGTACTGTTCCAATACCACAAAAACACCAGGAACTCGCAGGGCCTCTTTCTTTCACAGCCAAGAGATCCATTATTCTATTTAAGATGTTCATCCTGTAAGTATTTATTAAATGCATATTATACATCAGACATTAGGCTTAGTAATAAAGGTCGCTGCCCTGATGGAGCTCATGTTCTGGTGGGCCAAGAGACCATAAATACGCAAACGAAAAAAGTAATCAATTACCAATTTAAGATCCCATTAAGGGGTGTAGGGGGAGCAGTGCAACAAAGAAAATAGAAGAGGGGATGATCAAGTGGGCACCCCATATGACATTTCATCTGAAAACCTAAAAGATGAGATAGAATCAGCTTTGTGAAGGGATATGGAAAAAGCTTCAGGTAGAAGCAGCAGCATATGAAAGGCTTGAGGTAGAAATTACTTAGGGTATCTGTGGACCTGAAAGCAGCCCAGTAAGACGGGAGCAGAGTGGAAGACAGGAAAAGTTAGATTTGTGACGGAGGCAGGGACCCATATCCTTCAGAGATCCATGGCTGTGCCTAGAAGCACTGTCAGAGGATAGTCATTGGGAAACCACAGATGGGTTTAATCACAGAAGTGGCATGGTCCCAGGGAGTGGCCTTAATATCCCAACACTAGACTTCCAAGTGGATGGTCCCTACATTCTTTGCTGGCTCGTTGATATTTGTTTTGTTTTTTTTCTAAGCATTCTGAGCCTGTTGAGGGCTTTCCTCTTACTTGTATGCCAAATCAGTCTCTATATTACAAGTTAGAGAGATCATCAACCAACTCCTTAAAGGAGGAAACTGAAAGGGATTTGAACCATGTAGTCATGACAAAATTAGAAAAAATAGGTCAGCATTTAGTACACGTTTTCTCTTACTTTAACAAGTCATTTTAAAGAAAAAAAATGTAATAACCTGTTGTTTATGTCCTCTGATGAGTGAAAGGCAACCAACTTTATAAAGGGGTGAAAAAAGAGCATAAGACATTACATTGGTTTTGACATATTCCTAACAGAGAAGGTTGTTAAATACTAGAATGAGCTCCCTAGAGCTTCTTCCTGAGGCCATTAGAAATTACATACTCATTTGTCTGGAATAATTGTGGGGTTGCCATGTCTAAAATTAAAAAATGGAGTGGGTTTTCTTTCAAGTTTCCCCTGAGATGAATAGTCCAAGAGTCTCCAAGAGACTCTCATAGCTAACAGGTTGTACAGTAAAGAGAGATCAGAACCTGTAAAATTAGTAGGTGCTTCGTAGATATTAACGGACTTCTTGGTTGAGAGTAGATAGATAATATTGTTAGGGACGATAATACCTGAATAATGGGTGAATCTGGTTTTTACCAATAACCATTTATACGTGCGGCACATCCCACATAATAGTGCGAAATGTTCTCAGCCACCATGAGTCAGTCAAACTGAATTTAATGTGCTGTGAAGAACACATTACACATGAAAGGTGGGGGCACCAGGGTCAGACAAGTCAGAGTTACCAGGAAGCAGCCAGTGGAAGAAGAGAGGGCCAGCCACGATGCAGAGGCAACTGAGTGCTGGGGGTAAGCCTGGCCAAGCAGCACGGTAAAAGAAATGAGAAAGGCAGCGGAAGTCGAAGATGGAGCCCAAGTAGCCCCCTGGGAAGGAACCTGCCCACTGGCACAGGCACTACATTGCCAGCCAAGCACAGGATGGCTCAACGGAAAACATCTAAATCAGGTCAGTTCAACCCACTGGCAGCAAGGCAAGCCAGTCCATGCAGAGCCAAAGGCAAAATCAGATATCCAGAGGAGCATGAGATGGGCAACACCCACAGCGTGGGTTTAACGGAAGCCCACCAACTGGCAAAGGCGACGCATTTGAGCAGAACAGGAGACTGGTGTGCAAAAGCCAAGAGACGTGATTTGAGCTGTGCCAAGTGAGCAGAATGGTCTCTGAGGGACTATCAGCTTCCTACCAATCAGGAGGCCTATGGCATTGTGAGGGCTGTGTACACACTGCCAAGTGTGGTGGAGCAGGGATCATGGCGGTAGGCACGGAGGATGCACAGAGGAAACATCTAAGTTACTACAGTGGAAGCCTAGAGGCCCCACGCATCCCGCTGCCCAAGAGCCAAGCACAGCCTGAGAGACTGGACGAGCGCTGGAAGCAGTAAGGAAGTCGTGGTTCCAGCTCTACCTCTGCCAAGTGATATTGGAGAGAAACTCTAACTTGTCTTGGGAACCCAATTCCTTCCTGTCATTTAGGAACTTCATATTTCCCTCCCTACACTGAATCCCAGCCCCGAGCTGAGACTGGGATGACCCACGCGCTCACAGTCTTCCCTGAGGCCATCACTCCTCTCTGAGATTCCCAGATGCCCAGTCATCTAGGGAAATGCTGGTTTTGTCTTTCTCCCTAATGCATGGTCCTCCTTCTGCTTTTCAATCTATGCTCTTGCATGCTTTCCCTACTCTGTATCATCCAGAATTGGGACACCTTTTCTCAGAACCCATATCACCTCCATGAGCACATCAAGCTCTAGGTTGGGTTATTCCAGTTTGGCCTACTTCTTGAAATAAATTCATCGTGCTGCAGGGTCAAGATACAGTGTTTTAAAATCCTCCATTCCAACATCTACCAGGAAGCCTAAGACTAACACACAACATAAGCAAAGTCACAGTCTGAAAAATAAAATTATTTCTTATCATCTGGGTATATGGTAGTTTAAAAGTTCTTTTGCCCGTTTAAGACTACATGCTATCAAGGCAAAGGGTTCCTCTTCCTTTATTATTTTTTTAAATTAATTTTTCATTGGAGTATAGTTGATTTACGATGTTGTGTTAGTTTCTGCTGTACGGCAAAGTAAGTCAGTTATACATATACATACATCCACTCTTTTTTAGATTCTATCCCCATATAGGTCATTACAGAATACTGAATAGAGTTCTTTGTGCTATGCAGTAGGTTCTTATTAGTTATCTATTTTACATACAGTAGTGTGTACATGTCAATCCCATTCTCCCAATTTACCCCTCTCCCCCTTGGTAACCATAAATTTGTTTTCTACATCTGTGACTCTATTTCTGTTTTGTAAATAGATTCATTTGTACCATTTTTTTAGATTCCACATACGAGCCATATCATATGATATTTGTCTTTCTCTGTCTGACTTCCTTCACTCAGTATGACAATCTCTAGGTCCATCCATGTTGCTGCAAATGGCATTATTTCATTATTTGTTATGGCTGAGTAATATTCCATTGTATATGTGTACCACATCTTCCTTATCCATTCCTCCATCGATGGACAGTTAGGTTGCTTCCATGTCCTGGTTATTGTAAACAGTGCTGCAATGAACATTGGGGTGCATGTGTCCTTTCGAATTATGGTTTGCCCTGGATATATGCCCAGGAGTGGGACTGCTGGGTCATATGCTAGCTCTATTTTTAGTTCTTTAAGGAACCTCCATACTGTTCTCCATAGTGGCTGTATGTGAAAAATGCTCATGATAATCTGAGTCTCTCCAGTAGCTTCCATGGCAAAGATGAAACTCCTCTTGATAAATGTTACATGTGATCACCAAAGGAAAGAACTTTCCAGAGCAGTAACGAACTCACTTCTATAAGCACTAGGGGAAACATCTCCTATTATTCTCCCAAAGCAATCTCCCCTCCTCTCCTCCCTGTCCTTCCCTTTTGCTTCACTTCTCTTAGCTTCTTTGTATGCAGCATCTGTACTAGGTTCCTTCTGCTGCATCCTTCAATATTGCCACAGTCTAAGAGCTAGAGGCTGTATAGGTCTTTGGCAGAACAATTCTGTGAGGAAACTAGGGAAGTTCTAGAATGGAAATGAAAGAGAAAGTGGCCAAGTTTACAAAGGGATCCCCATGTGGGAACACTGTTTACGAAACCTTAACATTCAAATGACCCAAGTCAATGGGGGCTGTCTTAATGCCATACAAAATGACTGGACCCATATATCAGGATTCCCTTCATATGGCATGACTAGACAAATAAGCCACCATGAATCAGCTAAACTACAATTTAGATATTACCTGATATGGCCACAGTTATATGGATAAACTTCAGAGATCAAGAACAGTAAGAGAAGGACCACCATGAGTGCAGAAATGAATTCCCGAGGAGTTGAGAAGATTATAATCTAGGGCACTGAAGATTTTTCTTTATTTGTACTCTTTTCTCTTATCCTCTACACTACCTATCTCTCGTGAGCTGACAAAGCCATTACTTAAGAGATAGGGCTTCAGGATTGCATTCTGAAGTTCCCTCTGAAATCTCTGAGAGTTGAGGTAACGTGAATTACTGTCAGGTTTGCTTCATAATAGTACTAACAATAAACGTCAAACTACGGGCAGGATACTGGGTTTCTAAAAGAATTCTTTCAAGAGTCATGTTAATATTTTATGTTACTAAGAGCACAGATACAAAGATTCTATCATTATCCACCCCATCCTTCTGATGTCCCCAAATCTTGTCACAATAGCCCTCTCTTATTGTAAGATCTGGCAGGGCCCAACTTCTGCCCCAACTTTATTCCAAATACCAAATTCACCTCAGACCTATGCTAGAAAGTCTACCCAGAATGACAGAAATCATAAGGAGGTCAGTTGCTTGACTATGGGCTCTGTCCAGCACAAGCTTTGAGGTGGGGGGTGGGGTGGGTACCAGAAAATCCCAGGGCTTGCCTTCCCTTCTGCATTGATTTTCAAGAATCAATTGCAGGGTTTAGCATTGGCTGTAGAAAATATTGGGGAAGAGATAAAGATGGCCAATGTGGGTGACGGAAAATGGGTGAAGAACTCAGGAAGTGAGAAGTCACAGGAAATATCCTGTACACCTATTGTGACAAAGTAAAATGCATACATTTATGTACATACATTTTGTCTTTAATACAGCACCATCCTTTAAATTCTTCTATGACTTCCATCCCCCTAAAAATTAGGTCAGCACCCTGATCAGGCATCTGGGCTCTGCATCTAGCTTTCTTCCCAGAGTTAACACTGTTCTCACACCTCCTTTTTGCCTGGCCCTCTACATATGTGTACAATGGCCATATGGACCTTTATCCAGTTCCTCAGAAATACCACACTTTTATTCCCTCTGGGCATTTCCCTCTGAAATCTTCTCCATTAGTTGACTAACTCCTATTCATGCTTCCAGGTTCCACTTAGAGTTCATTTTCCTGATTTCCCTGATGTTGCCTTTGTTTTTCTATCTACCCTCTACTCCCATAGTGCCTCTCCATCACAGTACTGATAGCAGGTGCCAGGCTAATTCCTGTCCCCTCTGGAGTATAAAGCAGAGATGACGTCTGTCCTATGTACCTCTGCATCAGCTCGTTATTTTTGTAACGTTCTCATTAGAGAACAGAAGCGGTCATTCCCTGCATGCCTCAAATGCCTCAAAAAATACCCATTGACTGTGATCAGATAAAATAATCTAGGTTAGAAAAACAGCAGTCAAGCCACCGTGTCTGTTGGGGCAGAGGCAAGTCTGTGTTTGTGGAGTGTGATGTATAGGAACCTTACATCAGGGCAGGGGCTGGCTACGGCTTGGACTTATGAAACAAAACAAAGAAACTACAAAGTGCTGAGAAACCAGTACAGGGGTAATCAGATTATTATTTAATCTTATCTTCGATAGAGAACAAAAAGTATTTTGCTGAAGATACCCTTGTGACTGAATTCTGCCTCTCATTTCTGAATGTTCACTGTGATTTAAAAATAACTAATTAATGAATTAGAGTGAGGCAAGAAAAAAGAAGATGCTCCATTCCAACGAATTTCCTAAAACAGCTTATTATCTAACACGCTGTTTTTCACTCAGTAAATATTGGTCGATTGAATCAATGCTGAAACATATGCCGTGTACAATTAAAGTTATCAATAAAGTTAATATATATTAGCTCTATTATTTGTTCTAGCTTAATGATACTGTCACCTCATCAGAATGAATACAGATTGTTCTGATAACGCTATTCTTCTTTAACCGTTTTCTTCTTAAGGTCTGTATTACGTTCCAAATCAAAACCAACTGTAGCCAAGCATGGTATACAGAAACCTATGCCTTTTGGCTCAGTGTCACTACAAAATTCCAAAATTAATTTGATATATTAGGAGCTGGTAAGTGAAATCAATATAATTCCGAGTGCTGTTATGTCTCTGGAAAGGAGAAATGTCAAAGCGGTGGCAGTGTTACAGTAGGCAGTAGCTGTAGACGGTCTCAAAGTCCCTGCAGTAAAGCAGTACAGGACATCTAAACGATCCAGCGTCACATAAGGGAACATATGCACACACGTAAACACACACACACACACACAGACACACACACACACACACACTTGACTAGGAAGGAACACAGGTGATTCTGACTGCCTCTCGGAGGGTCTCTCTGCCTCGACTTTGTCATCTGCAGATTTAGATCTATACAAATGTTGGTTGGTTGATTTCCAGGGAGTGTGTCTTGTTTGTGGGACCCATTGCTACAGGGTCACAACCCTACTCAGAGACCCATCTGGGGCATTTCACCATGGGACACACTATTCCATGACACGTCCAATCCCCAGGGATATACCAGTCGTCATCCGGACACTGTATCCACAGAGACTCACTTTGCTTTCTAGGACCTACCTCAAGCATCTTACTTGATGATACCAACCAGCTGCAGGCCCCACGTCCCCAGTGTCAGAGTCAGGTATACCAGGGTGAAATCCCTCTCCCACCGCTACGGCCATTCTCTTCATTGTATATTCCCTGCATACAATGGTACTCCCACTGAAGCAGATTTACGGGCCTGGAAAGCTGGCTTGAGAATATCACCATGCTTGTGATCTCTATTGTCACAAGCACTGCTGTTCCGTGACCTCGGATGTCTCGCCCTGCAGGACCCTGGTCCCACTGGTAACAACCAGCATCACTCATACAAGACCATGACGGCATGAAATAATGTGCATACGTTTGAGCTGGCGGGCAACTGCTACCTTCTGCTTCCAGTCTCCAAGGGAGACTGCAAGCAAATCCGCTTCTCTGTCCCCCACACAACCCAAAACAGATTTCCTGCAGCTTCTTCTTAAGGGAGTGAAAGCTGCTTAGAGCAGCATGTAAATTCACGGCAAGAAGCAATAAAGGTGAGTTTTATACATTCCCATTATTGCTTCTACGTCTTTGCAATAATGTTTATTGACATGTTTGAACGGAGCACAAGCTGCAGTTCAGTTCAACTGCCTGTGAAAATGGGATATTTGTCAAGAAACAAACCTCGCAGTTTTTAGTGGCTCTGACAGTGGGTATTAGAAAAGATATTGATGGGAAAAGAGAGAGAGGAGACAGGCCTGGGGGAGAGCGTTAAGGAGTATACTCAGCACAGATGCCTAGAGTGGAGGAAGAGGGGTGGGCCGAGGAGGTCAAATTGAACACTAAACACATTGAGTGACTACCGGCTGCTTCGGAGCATATGCCCATGTGTAGGGAACGTCGACAAAAGGTCCCTTTGTCCCCAGAGCAAGGCCTCTACAGTGATGCTTTCATTCGCGATTTGAGGCCCACTTTGCTTCCCCCACTCTCCCACAGTCCATCTCTGATGATAATCCGGTTCTGAGAGTGTGTGTATGACTCTGTTCTTCAGAGTTCTCATGAACTAAAAAGCGAGCACAGCGACTACTTAGCATATAACCCACGTTTAGTCCTTGAATCAGTTACTCAGTGATTCCCAGGGAATACACTCCCTGTGGGTGTGAGGCACTAAGTTATGTGCCAGGGCTGTGCACAGACCTTTCACTGAAGAAATCTGCAGTCTGGTAGCACAGCACTGTTGCACTCATGAATCATAGAGAGCAGCTCACACAGACCAAGGCACAAAAGTCATCTATGGTGTTATTTTTATTTTCCCCTCACCAAAGACCAAATGATTAGTTGAATGTCAGGGACAAGAGAGGCATTTAATAGATACTAATTCACATCCCAAATATGAATGGGTTTCAAATGTTCAAGGCAATAAAATAAAAGCTACTAACAGCTCTTTCCTTCTCCTTGTTCAAATCAGTACTCGGGAATCTCAGCCATTCACGCCACCATGGCATGGCCGTCTCTACAGTCAAACTGACAGATTCCCAACACACCTTTCCAGCCTATACTGCCTGGCACTCGTGAACCAATCAGCCCCCTTCCTCCTCAAGCTCCTCAACAGGTGAGATGGCTTTGACGTCCAGATTTACTTCAGGGGAAAGTTTTACTTTCTGGATAGACAATATAAGAAAGAAGAAAGAGAATAACACTAATTCATGGCAATTAGGTCATGACCATGGAATACATTATGCTTATGATGCCATAGTATAGGATTAAGATTGTTTTGTTTTGGAAAAGTCATCACAACCTATCAAAGTCAGAGAGACTAGTTGTATCCCTGGGAATCAAGGTTTTGAGGACCTCAACTACAAGTCGGCATTTGTTTCTGGCAACCCTGAGTTAACAAAATTCCAAAGTTACAATTTCACTTAAATCCTTCTATAATGTACTTTTCCACCTAAATTTTAATCTTCTCTCTTTCTCCGGCCTCTCTAAGCCCACAGCTTAGCATTTCATTTCAGACTTGCCAAAGCCCTGGATTCTTTGCTATCTTTTCCTTCCCAGAGCTCTTTGTAAGTAAATCAAGCCCATCTCCACGATACCATACATTACATTTGGGAGGTGGGCTCTCAGAGTGTAAGAGGGGTGTTAGTTTAACAGAGTTGCTCACATTACGTAGGTATCAAGGCACTTATAAAGCCTACTGTTTGCTGATGACATCCAAGATCTAGTTTCACCTATTTTTCATGGTCTGCAAGAATGTTACAGTGCTGATAAAGTTCTAAACTTGTTTTGATTACTGCAATAGCACAGAGACTGTTCCCCTTTAGTTAGTACCCATCCCCTCCTTATAATGGGCACTATAACCTAACCTCTCCCTGTTTTTATGCAATTCACATTCAATTTTGAGTTTGGCTTAGCAAATAGAAATGGCTTTATTAATGTATCGATGTCTTAACTAATGCTTACCTTGGAAGGCATACATATTAGGTGAATATGTATGTGTATGTGTGTTGGTGGGAGTGTGCAAGAGTGTGTGTGTGTGAGAGAGAGAGAGAGAAATGGAAAGGAGGGAAGGAAAAGAAAGGGAGGGGATGGAGGAGAGAATGAGAGTGAGCATTGTTGATCAGAACTTACCTGGCTCAGAAAAGAGTAATTTACTGATAAATCATTATCCATTTAGAGGCAACCAGTGTCAGCAAAAGCTGCCTTAAATTACTCTATGTGCCGATGCTTTCAGATTTCTTATGCAAGGCAGTAGAAGGCAACTCGACTCGGCCATGTCACAGAGTCTCCCATAAACAGTAATAAATTTCCATAGATTTCATTTCACATCTCAGCAATTCTGGCCCTAACGTGAGGAGCAGAAAAGGGTGAGGGTTCAGGGCCAGGTCGATGAGGAACAGTAAAACAGCATAACGCCTGCACTGGCCAGGCAGGAATACCTCTCAGTCAGAACACGAAAATTCAGACCACAGAGATTCACAGAGGTGAGATTCAACAGCGATAAGTACACTGGACTAGGAATCAGAAGTTATGGTCCTACCAGTTACCGACAGAGCTTCCTTGGGCAAGTCACCTGAGGAGATAATGGCTACCTAGAAAGTTGCTGAAAAAATGAAAATGAGATTTTATGCATGAATGAGCATTGCGAGCGGTAAAGAATGTTACCTAATTACAAGTCTATAAGTTGACCATGTACCTGTCACGTGCCAGCTACTATATACATGCCCAGCTCTCAAAGTGCTGATGATGTAACAGGCGTGGGAGAAAACTGTAAACACCCTTTTAGGAAACATTTTAGTCACTGCCAGAGGAGAACCAAGCGCAAAGGGCTCTAGAAACATAGAGAAGAATACAGTTTGTGATGGAAGGGAATATTATTATGTGGCTCTCTGACACATCATTAAGATGTCAATTTCCCTTAGGAATTTGTTAAATCACTTGCACCTCAACACTGAAAAACTTGTTTGCCTTTTGGATCCCTTAGCCAATATAATGCAGGACCAGCAATTAATAATAAAATTAAACACTGTAGTAATTTTAATGTCTGGGGCCATTATATATTTTAACATGCTGGTAGTCTAGTAACTTGGTGTGAGCACCTAATTATAATTTGACACTGACAATGAACTCTCCTTTAGGGAATTGCTTTTAAAATATTGACTAAAACTCAAAGTGCTTGTTCCCTGGTTAAGCAAGCAGATCAAAGGGGCATGGGAGGGCATTAACTTACTCACCTGATTTTTATACATGTATTGCTATACTATGTATAACTATGATGCATATCTATATTATAATATTAAAATGATATAATATTATGTAAATATTGCTTAAGTTTAGAAAGGGCCTTAATTATGTCTATCATTTTTCATTTTATGACCTTATTGATTCCTCAAGAAGCAACAAATGTTATTCTTTCCATTTTACAGGTTAGGGAAGGAAGTTTGGGAGCGCTCAATGTGGAAACAGGCCCAGAGTCCGAGTCCCAGGACTCATGGTGCCTAATTCATTGCCAGCAATGTCTGTGGCTGGTATTTGCCATTAGCACTGCTCCTACAGGACAGACGTACTTGTTGAGCTCCTAGAACAGTATCTTAAATGCCTTACATACTCAATAAACACTATGAGTGAATAAAGTTCAGAGATTTGATTCTTGCAGTAAGCTGACTCAAAGAAGAAACCACTACTTTATAGAGCTATCATTAGAAAAGTCTGAGGAAATCTCAATGTACAGTTTGGAGGAAAAAAAAAAAACTAAATTAAATGTATCTAAAGCATGCTTAATTCTCTAATATGTATATAAAATTAAAATTTAAACATAGGTATAAAATACTCTGTATCTGGAATTTTTTGCTGGGGGTGGGGTGAAGAGCTATCTTTATAATATTAGCAAAATACCCATCTGTAAGGTGAAAAATTCAGAAAATATTAATATTTTACCTATGCAATGCCAAGCTATACGCATATTCGTTACTATTCACGTGACTGACTATACACTTGAATTTTCACCTGAATATTTTAAATTATATATTTGAATCCAAGCCTAGTGTATCCAGCCTTTAGTGTACACATACATGGAAAATATAGCTAGCAATTCCTATCCTTGTGCTTGTTTGTTTAACATATGGTTAGATAAAAACTGCATATATATTGGGGCAGGACGGGAAGAAAGAGCCCCTGATGAAATGTCAAGAAGATGCAGGCCCTCTTGGAATATAAAAAGCACATCACGTGCTGTGTATCTGTAGACACTATGTCATGCTGGCTACTCTACATCTTAAGGCTTGCCTGTAAACATCTATTTTTTGTTATTATTTGGAACTTAAACGGAATCTTCCTTTAGAGAGCCATAAAGGACTTTTGAAGTATTGACTAAAACTTAAACTTTTTATAAGGTGTTTATCATCTTAAGAGCAAACCTGTCTCAGCTATACCATGGTTGACTCTTGGTAGCCTTCATGATGTATTTTAAATATACAGCATTTAACATCACTTAAGATCTGGTCCCATCCTTCCTCTTCAGCTTTAACTTCTGCCACTCACCAATAAGCTTCACGATCCCTACAGCCTCCACTCAGACCTACACTGCCTGAACACTCATTGCAGTAGATAAACCCACATGGCTAACAGGAATGGCCTTGCAGGTTTGCTGACGATTCAATTTTACTTAGTACCAAATTAACAAAAGAAAAAGTGATCTAAAAATAATTGGCTATTTTTTTCTGTCTTAGAGTACATATAGTTGGAATTCAAAAGCATTGAGCTGAATGTGTTGGTTGAAAGAAATGATTTGGGGGGCAATTATAAAAGGGTCCCCCTCCCCAACCCTAAAAAAGAAATAACTATTTTTGCAGGGCTGTATAAACATTTTAAGTTAAACAACCAACTATGCTGAAGGAGGTATGAGAAATGCTGAAAAAGGTTGAAAGAGGTAGGATCTACTACACTCTTTTTTTTTTTTTTTGATGATAACTACAACTCATCAGTCACTGACAAAGATGCATAGTTGCTCCTGGAAATACCACCTGGTGGTTAAGAAAAAAGTCAGGCACTTCATTCTACTCCATCTTCTGGTTTACAGTGTTTGGATTTGTAACCACAGCTTCACCCTTTGCCAAAGGCTCCATACTGCATGCTGTCATTCCCACCACCAGACTGCAAAGTCTGCCAGGATTTACAGCGACCACGCTGATCTCTCATCGCTAAGACCAGATGGTTGGGCTGAGGGGCAGCAGATTGCCTGAGGGCAGAGACTAAGCTGTAGTGCGGGGAGAGAAGATGGTGGCCACAGGGACACACTTGATTCTCTAATGAGCCTAGAAAAGTCTTCTATGAACTTTTCCTTTCCTTAAAGGCTTTAATCAAGAAAGCTGGGCTTCCCTGGTGGCGCAGTGGTTGAGAGTCCGCCTGCCGATGCAGGGGACGTGGGTTCGTGCCCCGGTCCGGGAAGATCCCACGTGCCGCGGAGCGGCTGGGCCCGTGAGCCATGGCCGCTGAGCCTGCGCGTCCGGAGCCTGTGCTCCGCAACGGGAGAGGCCACAACAGTAAGAGGCCCACGTACCGAAAAAAAAAAAAAGCTAAGATTCATGGTAAGCTTCAGGAAGTTTGACAAACTCCTAAAATTGAATACAAAACGGTTAGGCATATTTATGTATCTTTTTTTCCCCCTCAGGAGATCTTCAGAGAGTCTTGACCTCTTCCCCCTACCTTAAAGTATGCCCTGTCTATCGATATCACTATATGATACTGAGAAGTCTTTTGAAACATCTGAATTGTTTCAGTGATTTACACTTCAAGAAGCACATACTTAGAATAGACCTAAGGAACCCGTGGTCTTAATTCAAGAACAAGCAGCAGTAAAAGCTGAATCGTAATAAGAAATTCTTAAAAGGTTGATATAAATTATAATAAGAAAACTCACTGGCTATATCCACACTGGATGCTATGGGTGGAGTCATCTTTGTACAACAGAAGGTAATGAGGGGGGTCTTCATAGCAGTGGAGAGAAAAGAAGAAAGCTACCAACATCTACTCCCTCTCACTTAACCTTCTGTCACGGAACAGGAAGTCTAGGAGGGAAAGAGTAAGGAAATAAAATGGGAATTCCAAACAGAAGGTGGGAGTCAAGCCAGTTACAGCCCTACACTATCATTCTTCCACATAACCTCCTCTAGGTGGCGCTCCCTGATGCTTGGTGTGCAACACACAACCACAACTGCAATCTCTCCATATGCCTTCAGGTAAGGCTTGGTTCTAGATTCAGGCAACACAGTCCATCACACTTACGCTGGGGTTTGCGGGAGGTAAGCAAGGAGGGGATAAAAAGATGGGCAATTTATGTTAGTAGCTGGGGATTTTAAGGTTTATTCTAGTCCATTGAATTGCTCTACATTTTTTATTTCAACATTTATAGAATGTGTCTCTTTGAATTTCCAAAAGCCAGTCCATATTTTTTCACACAAGACATGTGAAGCCCAGAGAAGGGAAGTTAAGTGACTTGCCCAAGGCTACCGAACTAGTTGGTGGCAGGACCCAGAACCCAGGAGTAAGAGACTTAGGTCTCCCAAGTCTTAATCTTTCCACAATATCAAGTTGCTACAAATATTTTAATGTACATCCCGGCATACAATAAAATAAATATCAGTGGTAACTATAACACTAATATTGTCAAGCCTTTTGAAACATTCTAAACTGTGTCAGCTAATTGTACAAATCTCTCTGGTTCTGCATCTTCCCATAGGAGTTTAGAGGTTTTAACATAGCCAGGAATAGAATAAATCCAGGATAATAAAGATGTGGCAGAAGAACAAACACTGTGCTTAGGGGGGTTAGGAAACAAGACTGAATATAGTAAAGGGTACACTGAAGACAATGTGTAATTGGTAAATGAGGATGACAAGGCTGGCGTTTCTCCCCATCTGTGTCTGCTGGCGTGGCTCCCCACACGGCCTCTCAGAACTGTCTGAGAAGGTCTACAGTGTGCTTGAAAAAGCTCCATTACTCTTTGTACCTGTAGATGCAAAACCACCACATGGCGCATCCCAGGGGTGAGAATTCTATCACCAGATCTAGCAACTGGAAAGAAGGAAGGCTTTGTTTAGTCATTCCAACAACAGTCTCAGCCATTCCAGTGTTTTAAACAAGGACTGGTCCCACTCGCTAGCAGTGTTTGGAAATTCGTGGGGTTATTTTTGATTAGCACAGTAACTGAAGGCTTCTGCTGGTATTTAGAACTAGGAATGCCAGAAGCCCTGCAGTGCAGGGGGCCGTCCTGGCCAACCACAAATGCCAAAAGCAGCCCCGCCTTGAGAATCATTGAGAGTACTCTCAGCTCCTGTGCCCTCCAGCAGCTCAAACAAGGGACAACTGAGAAGCCTGTGCCAAAGCCATTGGTACGGGAGTGTTCCTGGGGGGCCTGCCTTCCACCTGCGTGAAGATTAAGTAAACTTCTGGAGAGATGCAAAGTGCAAACTGTAGGCACAGAGTTCTTTTTGGTGCACCTGAGGGTAAAGGAAGTGTAGATGTCAATCTCAAATAGTCAAGAATCACTGAAAGCATAAAGGTCTCGCTATTATTAATCTGGGAATTCTAATGAGTAAAAATCTTTAAAGAAAGTAAGGAGACCAGGGTATCATCTCTAAAGCAAAGTCAGAGTATAATCAGGATGCATGAGATAGATAGATAGAAAAAAAAGACTCCTGGTTAAACTCTCAAGTGAGGGGAAAGAGATATGAAATAAGGGTGTAACAAATCATAAAGAGAAGGAAAAAAAATATATATATAGTTGACCTTTGAGCAATGCAGGGGTTAGGGGCACTGACCCTCCACCCAGTCCAAAATCTGCATATAACTTTAAAGTCAGCCCTCCCTTTCCGTGTTGTTCAAGGGTTATATAAACAGTGCATATGTGTGTGTGTATACACACAGGCTATGAATATTTATATAAATATATATGATATATGATGCAGGACACCTCCCAGTTACCATGGGTCAGCTATGTGAAAATGAAAGCGCTTCAGAGCAAAGAACCCAAAGCAGCACCACTTTCACCCGGGATGTATTCATGAAATACGACCCCCCTTCTCAACCCCCACTGCTTTGCTGGGAGTATGCAGTGCCTCCCCAACCTCCATAACCTTTAGCTAGTCCCTCTTGGATCCGTGAGGACCACTTTCTGTTCCCAAATCTGTCTACCAGACTTCACCTTTCATTGTTACCAAGTTCAAGGTTCAGGGGGACATTTACTAGGAAATCACAGAAGTTCAGTTCAGAAGACATTTTACTAGGAAATCACTCTTCCTTGGACTGCTTTGTAGGATATAGAATAACATAAATCATTCAACCATCAAGTATTGATTGAAGGTCTGCTGCTTGTCAGGTCCTGTGCAATAGGCAGTAGGGGACGTAAAAATGAGTAAAGATGGGAGATAACCTGACCTCAAATAATTCAGATTCTAATAGAGAAATGATGAGTAAGATTTTTAGGGACAGCCTAAAAAGTCTTGGGCTGGACATTGAAAAATCCAATGAACTAGATTTAGAACAATGGAAAAGCAGAAGAAAATATTCCATGCAGAAGAAACACTGAATTAAGGGCATACCATGCATATACCCTTATCCTCATCATCCGTCCTCTGTGGCTCCATTCATGCTGCCTTTATTTCCGAAAACTTTTACATTTCTGAGCATCCAGTTCATGCTAGGCTATACCACACAGCTCGGAACTTAGTTATATGCTGTCTTAATCATTCTGTAGTTTTATTAGGTAATTATCTCTTGCCTGCTGAAACACAGAGTAATCACCTTGAGTGTAGAAACTGCACTGTCTCTATTTTCGTAGCCTGCTCGGAGTCACACATAGAACTGGGCACGCAGCTGGTCAGACATGTATTGCCTGATGGCTTGTTGCCTTGAATAGAAGAAATACGAGAATTCGGGATGAAGACAGAGATGGATGAGTTGTCCAGGAAGACTGCTAGTGCGGTGGATATTTGAAAGTCATCGTAGCCACCATCATGCATCAGTATTCCGCATAGCACATTGTACAAAGGAGGCATTAAATTAATACTTATTGAAGTTAATTGACAGGAGAGTTGGTGTTTCTATAGAGCTTCCATGATCTTGGTATTTCCATGAATTCCAAGAGGGTAGGTTGCTTCTAGGAAATATGTCATTTGTATGGGAGAGATCTGTAATTTTCTGCTCAAAGTTTGGTTCTCTAATAATGGAGGTCATGGGACCTCCATCATCTTGCCCTAAATTGACCCCTTTAATGCCATGACAAAGGATTAATCAGGGGTGTCCTTTCTAGAACCACCATAGATTGGTAAGAGAGAGTGCATCTTGCCTTTTAGAGTTTTAAAGTAGCTGACACTGTCTGCCTGCCCTCTCTGGTCCCACCTCCAGTGGAGGCCAGGATATGGCTCTCTTCATCCCTGAGCCACGTATGTCTGGTTACTGCTCTCTATGATTTGCTACACCTTCATTTCCTATCTCTTTACTCCCCCTCCAGTTAAAACCTGTTTAACAGGGAGTCGTATTTTTATTATCCATTGTAACCACAGTACCCAGGGCATTTGCAGGCACACAGTAGGAACTCAAAAAATATCTGTTGGAAAAGATGGCGGGCCTTTTTAAGCTTCTAGCGCTCATTTACTCCTGAATCAGCCGATGTGCGTTAGTAATGTGGATTCTTAATCTCCTCTTAGGCTCCTCTACACAGAAGCGCCAATTTTAGAATAATCGGTCTTGGATCTTTCAACATTCTGTGTTTCCAGTGCTGTTCACTGCCTGCACAGTTAAACCTACACATGCTCTCATTGATCCACTATCAATAAAGTGGGAGTTGCTTATAAATGGGGCTTATTCTCTTTTATATCTGTAATATCTAGGCAGAACTTGGAAAAGTGGGAAGAGGATCTTAATTAGCTGGTTCTGTTTTGTGAAGCGTGTGTCTCTATGGGGGAAGAGCATATTTCAGTTAAAGTTCAGGCTGTGCTCCCTGTCAATCAGTTCCAGTAGGATCGGGGTATCCTGGAGATGAGAGATAAAGAAGCCAATACACTTAGGAAAACTGCTATTCATGAAGATCTGAGTCCCTCCTCTTTCTAACCTCCTCTTTTTTCTGGCCAAGTCACTGCTGGCAATCAGTTCAGGAGAGAGGCCTAGAGCATGAGAGAGATAAAGCGGTGATTGTGTCATCAGCAATTCATCCCAAGGGACTGTGATGTGAGCACACATACATTTAAATATTTGAAAAGCATCTTTTAAAATGAGTATCAAAGTGACAGATAATCTAAGTCAGAGAAAAATGCCCCAGCGTTTCCCTATCTCCCTTTTCTCATTATGGACATAAATCCCAGATGAATCTCCAGACACCAGAGGGAGTAGGGAAAATACTAGTCATCACAAGCACAACAGCAAAAGGAACGTCTGCAGAAACCTACGTGCCTGGAAGAGCAGGGCCCCAGGTCCTGCCTGCTGCCCTGCTAGCGTAAGAGCAGAACACGAGAGCCTTCTGGGCTCTGAGGTGGAGCCGGGCCTGAGCCAGGAGGTGGCTGGGTTGGGTGGGGACGTGGTGAGAGGCTTGTTTACTTCGGATTTCTTCTCCTGATAGCCTGAACTTCAAGGGATTTGGAAGTTTCATTCGGATTAGCGTTCAAAAGCTAGGCTGTTTCTCACAACCTCATCCAGCCCACTTATGTATGTAAAACTACAAGGGGAATTTCAGGAAAATAAGCTCTCCAGGGAGACTCCCAGTCTTGCTGCCAGAAAACAGTGGAGAAGCCAGCCAACCAGCCAACAGAAATGCCAGCCCTAATGAATCTTTCCCTGGTTATGACCAGAATCTCAAAGCACTGAGGGCTGTGGAAGAGAGGCAAGGGCCAAAGGGGCTCCGGGGGCATTTCTGAGTCCAGGCTCGAGAGGAGGAAAGGTGAATGGGCTTGGATCAGCTTCTTCATCAGACCTACAGAGTGCAGTGGTGTGAATTTGGAAATTCCAGAATCCTACCCTGCCACCTGAGCTGCCTGCCTGCCCTTCTGCTGGGTTTGTCTGGTGGCTAGAACCAGAGCAGCACGGCTCCAGGCAGTACCCAGACAGTCACCCAGCTGCGATGTTATTTCAAATGCAAGTTTGTGTGTTTCCTCCGAAAAGGGCTGGGAGAAGTACAGATGAAATGAACGCCATCACTTTGAGTAGAGCATCTGCATAAATCACTGTCCAGTACATTCATTCCTAGTGACAGATTAATTCCTTTCTCAGGTTTTGCTTAAGAGTGTACCACGGAATACTAATACTGTTCCCTAGAGAAAGAGAGAGAGGGAGGAGAGAGGCAGGGAGGGAAGGAGGGAGGGAGGGAGGGAGAGAGAGAGAGAATGAGTTAGAGGGAGGAGAGAGAGGAAGAAATTCAGATGTCTCTCTCAGCAGAGTGAAAAACAGAATGACAGTGTGTTAAACGAGGAGGGGTTTCAAGTTTGCCCAGTAGAGGAAGCTCGTGCGGAAATTACATCGTAGGGTATAGACTGCAGGGGAAATCCTAGCCACTCAGATCCTAGTCTCTGCGCTCTGAGCAGCTATAGGATGTGGGATGACAACTGTTAGCTATTCTGGGAGTTCAGCATTAGCCCATCTCCGCCTCCCCCTGCAGGTAGGGGGATAGTATCGTCCATGGAGGGACAACGAAGCATCTGATTTGATTTCACTCAATTTTAAAGATGTAAAAGAAAACATTCCCCAGACGTATTCCCTTGGAAAACAGCTCTGAGCAACACGCCAAGTTCACAGAAATGTAAGACGGGGGAAGGAAGCCAGGAAGGATGGGGAGCTTCTACCTTCAGCGATCGGTCCCTCCCTGGGCGTGTTAATGAGCCTGCACCTGAAAAATGACTGCGATGGTATTTGCAGTTTATCAAGTCTTCCAGCAGAGGTGTCAGGCACAGAGAACTCACTTGTCACTCCAACATTTCCTGGCATTTGCTAACCACAGCGAGGAATGGAGGGCAAAAGGATTACAGAATTAAGCGGCACTGGTACAGCGGCTGGTGAGGGGCTGAGATTTAGCTGTCACTTTGAAGAAAACTCCATTTCATTCTGTGATCTGGAAGGAGCGAAAGTTAAAACAGGGGGGCTGGGCCAGGCCGGCCTTCAGCCAGGTCCACAGGGAAACCTCAGACAGACACTCGGCTTGTCGAGGAGCAGTTGCCAGCTGCCAGTTTGCTCCATCAACTCATTTCCCCTGTGGGTGTGGAGGAAAGTTCAGCACAGGTAAGGTCCAGTGTCACAGCTAGCCTTGCTCAGGGCCCTTGACTCTTCCAGAATGTTCTCCAGGACCTTCACAAGTCCATGGCTGCACCTTTACCTGGAATGCTCTCCTAACCTCCTGTGCCCAACACGAATCTGCCTGTCCATGAAGACCATGTAACCCAGGGACTTCCCTGGTGGTCCAGTGGTTGAGGGTTCGCCTTCCACTGTGCGGGACGCAGGTTGGATCCCTGGTCAGGAGCTGGGATCCCACATGCCACGGGGCGGCTGGGCCTGCACAATACAACTAGAGAAACCTACTGCACTCAGTGAATCCCTTATCCTTCTCTGTCTATGAAATTGCTATTCACTGTGTTTTTATTCTCATGACAAGCACATTTTGATTTGAATTTTCATTAAACAGAAATTTTCCTCATGTTCAGCTTTTAGGAAAAAAACAGATAAATCACAGTAAAAGAAGCTGGTGTCAGGGATTTATTCAAAAGATTAATTTTCAGGTACGGCTTATATTGGTAGAGATTCAACTCTATCTTTTGACATTTTCTCCATGAAAATCCAAAGTGAGAAATTTGATGTTCAAAACGAAACAAATCAACATCTTCAAGGCTTAAAAAAAAGAAAGAATCACTGGATCGTGTGTCATGTCATTAGGCAGGGAAGTAGACAAATTCTTTATTGAAAATATTTTTATCACAAGGGTTAAAATGAAACTTTAATGTTCAGTTAATTAGCAATCCTGATTAACCAGGCCATCTGACTTTCAAAATCCTCTTTTACATTCATATACCCATTCATTCATCCAACATTCCTTGGCGCTATGAGCCAAGAATGGGGAGAACAACCATGTGGTTTCTCTTCTCAGGACACCCGCAGGCTGGTGAGGGAGAAGTCATTACAATAAATAATGTCAAGACCTTGTATGTGACATAAGGCAACTTGCAGCAAAGTTCAGTGGTAGCATGAGAGACAGAAATATCGAAGAGAAGGGGACTTGAGTGAATTTTTCCAAAGTAGTACTTCCATTGGACCTTAAAAGATGAGAAAGAACTTCTCAATTGAATGACAGAGGGGAGAAGTAGCCATTCTAGCGTAAGGACTCAGATAAGCCGAGAATAGAATCAGGTAGCTTGCAGGTGCCTTCAGGAAACCGAAAATTACTTTATATGGTTGGAGGGGTAAAAGTGGGTGGAAGTTGGTACTGAAGCTGTAGGGATGATAAGAACCAGATCACAAAAAGCCTTGCACGTTGTGAAAGGGTTTTATAATTGTTACGCTAGGGTTCGCCAATCACATTCACCAAGGGTTTCACTGTCAAGAAACATTTTCCTATTTCTACCATCACTTCTTCCTGTTGTTTTCCTGAATATTCCATCTTTCTCTAACCTCCCTCCACTGAACATCTACATAATTTAGAGTGTGTAATACACAGTGCATCCTTCAATCATAGATGGCTTTTATTCTCTCTAACTGATTCAAGTATTCTCATCTTGTTTATACCACTAGGTTAATACGCTCCATCAGGACAGAGGTGAGGTATTCAACGCTCCCGGTACCCTTACAGTACTCTCTACAGAGTAGCCACTTCACAAATTCCTACTGATTGATATTTAAAATGATAATAATTATTTTCCATTAATCCCCTCTAAATGCTGAGATAGATTTTCAGGAACAAAGCAAAGCACTATATTCTGCTACAAGCTTTGAAGTATAGAGTCAACTCAAATTTTCCTACTCTTTCCCAGATTTATCATGGCAACTGTTTGGCCTCCTCTTCTGTCTTGCCTGAGTCAACCTTCAAAGCCATCATCTTCAGGTTCTCTTTCCCCCACTGACCACTAGACAAGGCTGAGCTCTTCTAAGCTGCCTTTTTGAAAAGGAAGATTTTCGATGACATATTGGCTACAGCACATTTATATCTGAAATGTCAAATAAACACTAGTTGCAATAATTTCAATATTGAAATATGTGTTTTTATGAACTATAAAATTGTGTCTTTAAAGAATGATTCATATCAGTTCCTCAGTGGTGAGAAGCGACACTGAATACCACCTGTTTCATCCTCCAAGAAGACAGGTTGGTCTCAAACAAAGCTGGGTGCGGTGTCACCCCAAGCAGACCTGTGAGGATGGGTTGGTTACATGTGCCTGTCTCTGAAGGGGATCCCCACAAGTTGCTGCTCGGGATCATGTTGCTGTGACCCCACATCCTTTGAGAGCCCATTAACAGACTCGTCAACAGCAGAAACAGTCATAGAACATATATTCTCAGTCCTCTCCTCTTGATCTTGTTGGACCTAAAGAGAGTGTCATGTGGGTGTTAGAAATGGTGTCCTAATGCAATGAAAACCAGCTAGTTAATTATGGCATCAATACTGCTGTCTCCCAATTGCAAAACTAGGGGCTAAAGCATAGCCTCAGAAACTCGTCCATTTCAGTTAGCAACTATAGTCTCTGATACATTGTAACACCTACCTTGGCACACTTCGCAGTACAAAGAGGTTGCCAGAAAGATGAAAATTTTAAAAAGTCAAGTTTGCTGCCATGCAGCCCTCCTTAAGACTGTCTGTTTCAGTTCTCACCAGACTTCGTATTCATGGGTCATTTTTGGTACATCCTAATTCTGACTGTAGGTTATAAACGCTTCCCCCACTAGCCATTGTCTAAGGCAAAGTATACACCCTTCTCCTTCAAAATCATTTCATTGCCACTCTCTCAAAACATACCTCTCCGCTCTGAGGCATACATTCCCTACGAAAATGACTGCCCTCACTTTAGTAGTTCCATAGCATTTGGGTTAAAACATGTGATTTTACTATCACTACTACAAGCCTTAATGAAACCTTACCTGTTTAGCACAGAGAAATATAAAGTGGGATCCTTTCCATGTGATAAAATTCATGACATGAAACTCTAAGATTTAGAGACCTTTGCTTGTCCAGAATTAAACACCAAATCTCTGAAGGGACTCTCCTTTCGTATCTGAATCAAGAAGTAATAAAGGTAGACATCCTTTCTGACTTCCTCAGGGGCGGCCGAAGATTGGTCACTGTTCTGTAACTAACGAAGACCCCGAGCGTGTAACATAAATTACACAAAATGGAATTACAAGTGAAACCTCTGTCATAAAAAGTCCTGGTCATCTTCTGAAATAGGTGTATTTTGAAGGTCTCTTCAATTTGTACCAGTGACTTACTACTCTCGAGTCCGTTAAGATATACTGGTTTTCTCAATAACATAGCGAGAGGCCTGGGTCCAGAGAGACCAATTTTAGCAAGATTATTTATGCTACTTCTGGATTCCAGTCCCCCTTCCCCACCCTCTCCTCCACCCTGAAAGCTGTCTTGTGGCAATGTGTCCCATCTTCCCTTGAGGAGAGATAATATGAAGTGGTATCACACCCTTTTGTATTATAAATCGCCAACAATCTCTCTAGAATACACCTAGAAGCCCCAGGTATTTGTTTTTCACTTGGTTAGTAAATATGTATCAAGCATTTACTATCTGCTAGGGAAAAAAAAATGCAGAAATAAACATGACAGACAGAGTGGTCCCCACATTGATAGCACTTAAAATCCACTCATACTTTCCTAAAATTATAAGGCCAAATCTTCTTATCCCTGACTTAATCCAAAAGCAACTCTGAAAGGTAAAAATACACATTAACCTAGAAAAAGGCTGAAAGATTGAACCCATGGTTCTCAATGCCTGAATCAAGAAAATGACTACTTTCATGCCAACTAGAGCATTTCCCTAAAACACTTCCAGGAAAATGACCAGGACTTTTTATGACAGAGGTTTCACTTGTAATTCCATTTTGTGTAATTTATGTTACACTCTGGGGGTCTTCATTAGTTACAGAACAGTGACCAATTTGGGCCACACCTGAGGAAGTCAGAAAGGATGTCTACCTTTATTACTTCTTGATTCAGATATGAAAGAAGGAGAGTTCCTTCAGAGATCTGGTGTTTAATTCTGAACAAGCAAAGGTCTCTAAGAGCATTTCCAGAACACCTTGAACCATGACCACTGTGGTTGGGACCAACAAAGTATCAAAGTGAGCTGGACTGTAAGAAAACCATTGTGTTTCTTTTTCTACACAAAGTCAATGCATGTACTATTTTGAGGCTTAGCTCTCTGAAGTTGTATTAACAGCTAGCTTCTGTTCAATCCACGGCAACATATTGGCAAGTGTAAATTAATCAAGTACAAACTGGAGAGCTGAAAAGAAAATGTCAAAGGGACGGCTGGGGCAAAGGAACTGTAGGAAAGAAGGGCGTCGCTGTTCATTCCAGGAAGCAAAGCAGAACCATGGGATGGGCCAGGCCATTTGTTCTCGGCCCATGTCTTGAGCTGTGTACGTCCTGAGGTAAGGTGTCCAGTGCTTTGCACGCCAGCTCTTTGGTCATCAAACAGCTTTAATTTACAGGATGTGAAACCACAGTGTTAACGTTCAAATTACAGAACTAACATTAAGAGTCTTCCTGCTTTATAAAATGGGTGATAATGCAAAGTGGAAGCTCTTTAGTGGTTCCTTCACATCAGCTTCCCACAAACTCCAGAGCTGGCTTCTTTTTAGTCAGAAGCAAATACGCCAATTTGTTTCTATTCAAGGTCACATTGTGGTTTCACTCAGAAGATTGCTCTGAACCCAAAGGGTCACAATTTCCCCATTAAGGTGGTGAAAAGTAATTGAGTCTACCCACTGCATAGTGTTTGTATTCTCTCTTCAACTTGACTGTAAATCATAAGAAGGAAAAGAGTGTATATTCTATTATTATGAAATCTCCTTGGTGTCTAGAAAAACTACCTTTGCCACAGCATTTTTTCGTCCATCTATTTATTCATCCCATGTACTTGGGACTTTAAAAAATCCATAGTGGTCAGCAGGTGATGATGCAAACTTCTTGAGAGCTGGACAACATCTTACTTAACTTTATACACTCAGGCCACATCAAGCACAGACTTCTTCCTGCAACAGGCACTCTTGATTTGTGTATTAGTTTATGTTTACTGACCCACCAGAATCCCCTGCATGGCTGGGGAGGCCAGTTATTAAGCAAAATGGCCCATAATGCAGTGTCGGACATGAACTGTAGATTCAGAAAAAAATGGAGAGCATTGTGGGTTAGAGGCCCAAAGAGAAGACAGGGCCTGAGATGAGTTGTGATATTCAGAGAGGCAAAAAGAGGAGAAAGAGCATCCCCCCACCCTCGACTTGAAGCCGAGATTAAGTCAAGCATGTAGGTAGCAATGCTGAGCTAGAATATGAAAGGCCGTGAAGAACAGTTGTTCTGAACCTCAGTCTCCCATTTGTCAAGTGGGAATAACAGTACCTACTGTGATAGCTGATTGCTGCCATGTAAGCAACAGTCTTTGGAGTCTTTGGAAATACAGCTGACACTCGAACAACATGGGTCTGAACCATGTAGGTCCACTTATATGTGGATTTTTTTCAATACATATATTTACTATAAATGAATTTTCTCTTCCTTATGATTTTAATAAAATGTTCCTTTCTCTAGCTTACTTTACTGTAAAAACAGAGTATATGATATACATAACATACCAAATACGTGTTAATCAATTGTTTACGCTATCACTAAGGCTTCTGGTCAACAGTAAGCTAATAACAGTTAATTTCAGGGGGAGTCAAAAGTTATACACATATTCTTGACTGTGCGGGGATCAACACACCTAACCCACACATTGTTCAAGGGTCAACTGTATTTCATCAAGAAATGGAACAAGTTTATATTTAAGTTCAAGCGTTTATGGCCGCTTACTGACTATGTATCTTAGGGAAATTTTATATTGTCTCAGAATCTTAGATTCCTGTCTGTTTTTTTAAGATTATACAAGATAACGGGTGTAAAGCATTGAGGATAAAAAACACACATATATGCTAACACATATATATGGAATCTAAAAAAAAAAAAAAAAAGGTTCTGAAGAACCTAGGGGCAGGACAGGAATAAAGATGGAGATGTAGAGAATGGACTTGAGGACACGGGGAGGGGGAAGAGTAAGCTGGGACGAAGTGAGAGAGTGGCATGGACATATATACACTACCAAATGTAAAATAGATAGCTAGTGGGAAGCAGCCAGATAGCACAGGGAGCTCAGCTAGGTGCTTTGTGTCCACCTAGAGGGGTGGGATAGGGAGGGTGGGAGGGAGACGCAAGAGGGAGGAGATATGGGGATGTATGTATATGTATAGCTGATTCACTTTGTTATATAGCAGAAACTAACACACCATTGTAAAGCAATTATACTCCAATAAAGATGTTAAAAAATAAATAAAATAAAATTTTACTTCTCAAAAAAACCCACATATATAAGCACATAGAAAACATTTAATGTACAGTAATAAATTTTATTAATAGTATGACATATTTGGCTATTTCCCAAAACAGAAAGCCCCTGCCAACTCTGGCAGCTGGGGCATAGCCTGTTTCCTAGAAGAGGGAATAAACACTGTTGGTTGTCTACCTTTTTTTCTAAAAGCTTGGCAGAGCCAACTGATAGAATCCTTACAATAAGCTTGTGTCCTAGGCATTCATTTTTATTCCCATTTTCATATGAGAAAACTGAGGCTTAGAAAAATTCAGTAACTTACCTAGCTACACACAGATCGTAAGTGGCAAGAGATTCAAAGCCAGGTCTGTTTGGCTATAAAATCTGTGCTCTTCCCTAAGCAGCTCACGGCCCCCGACATGTTCAAGTAGCTAGAAATCAGTCTCCAGTTAGGTAAGGAGTTTTCATATTTAAATAGTCATAGACATGTAGGCAGTGAGAGATCTGTTTGTTTTCTTTTACTTTCTACTTCTACCTAATTTTTTTTTCCTCATACTTTCAATAAATAAAAGTGGAAATCTATACATAATGTGGTTTATGAATAAAAGGAAAAGCCCATTTCATAATATTCTTTTAAAACATCAGAACAAGGTATTATAAAACAATTTAGAATAATTAAGCCTCAACATGGTTACAGCTGATCCCCTTTCCACTCCTCTACGACATTAGATCAGGTCTGCCTCTGAGGAATGTTGATGGCCCAAATCACTCCATCAACCAGCTATTTAATGCACATGGCAACAAACCAATGCTTTGACTATTTTAGAAATAGAATCACCTGGGCTTCTTTGATACTCTGGCACGTTAAATAGAGCCTTTGACCCTCGAAATTTCTAAAGAACCAAGGGGAACATAGACTCTGGAATTGAACAGCCCTAGGTTCACATCCCAGCTCTGCCACTTGCTGGGAGTGTCACTTGGTACAAGTCATTTAACCTCTGTAAGCCTTGACATTCTCAACTGCACGGTAGTACCCAGTACAACCATTCACTGTAATGTTTGGCAACAAGCAACTACTACGTGCCTGGTAAAAATGATGGACGAGACAGGTGGGCCTGTCCTCAGTAAGGAGTCTCTTCGACCATTTCAAACATACATAATGAGTACAAACAATGAAAGATAATAAAGGGTCTAGAGTTGGAGTGGGAGAGAATTTCGATGAATGGCTCATGGTAGATTCTCATAGTGGGGCCACGTTAAGATCAGGCCTGAAGGACACGTAAGAGCAAGGCGAAGAGTGAGTGGAAAGGCAGTATGTGGAGATGCACAGCATGTGCAATGTCTTCGAACTGGGAAAGAACTTTCAACTTGGGAAGCTGAAAGAAAGCCCAGGGGTTTCCTCCTGGAGCAATGGAGAGAGAAGAGTAAGCTGAGGTCAGAGCAGGGGCCTAATCTGACAGGAACTTTGTAGCCTGTGGCTTTTGCTGTAAGTGCATTGAGAAGCCATTGATGGGCTTTAAGCAAATGTGATAAGAGATGCGTCAGATTTTTCCACGGGAGGTAGGGGTGGAACACAGGTGAAAACATGGTATTTGATTATGAGATTCACATCTCATCCTTCCCTAAGGTTCCTTACAATTATTCCTCTCTCAGCTCTCTTGAGCCTCTCAGGTTTGAGGAACACAGACTGTGCTCTGATGGGAACAAAATGTTTGATTTTAATGGATTATTTCATTTAAGATACAACAATATAACATATATACATGCATCTGTGTGTGTGTGTATCTATATGTACAGGTGTGTGTATATATATATATATATATATATATATGTACATATGTGTGTGTTTCAAATTAGGAGAGTAGTTTGGCTTTCAGCAACTCATTTAGCTTCCTTAAAGCACTAATTTCCTCACCTATAAAATGATGAAATTAAAAACATATATGGACAGTACTTAATGCTAGGTCTGGCGCATAGGAAGCAACTCAATAAATATCAGCTATTATGAATTAGTTGTGACAAAATTATAAATACAATCCCTGAGATCAAAGAAAGGGGCTCTTATACTCTTACGGAGGCTGAAAAGAAATCCAGTAAGTCATCACTTTCAGGCCATACATTAGAGAAAATGACATAGTGTTTAGCAAGGGTCTCTAAATAGATGCTTGAAGGCAGAATCTAGCTGGTTTATGCAGTTGGTTTGTCTAGTACCTGGCTTTTCACTTTTACGTTGTTGGCTCAATTTGCAAACCTTTAGTCAGGGCATATAAGCTCTAGTTAAACCCTTTTCCCATTAGTCCCTATAATGTCACACCCTGTTATTTTAAACAATTACATTTTCTTTCTGCTGCATGAAGATCTCATGGTTACACATCTTATGGTCCTCAACATAGCTCGCTAGGTTTCCTCCAAGGGAATGGATATGGAGAGGTTCTTCCTCCAACTGAAACATTAGGGTACTAAGAAACCATTTTATCATCTCTGGAGAAGACCAATCGAGACTTGCTTTGGTGATTCAGAAAGATAATTCAGATATGCTTGAGGTCTAATTATGATCATGGTCTCAAGTGCAATAAATCCCTTAGCACAGTCTCCCAATAGATCAGGCCTCTGAAAACTTCCGGACAAAAACACACATCGTTCCTCCTCAATAGTCCTCCCAAATCCCTTGAAAATCAACCCAGCTTACATGCACCAGTTTATATGCACCATTCCCCCACCCTTCCTTTCACTGCTGCAATACTATGTAGAGGACATACTACAACCCTACTCAGTGGCATGTCCCCCATGACACTCTGCCTAGATCCATTTAGATCGCTACTTAGAATAAGCCCACTGGGGATAAGATATTCCTTGTTCTTTATAAGCTTGCTGAGAAATCAGTGTCTTATGGAATTTTTATGGGAATTCTGGAAACAATACTGAGTAAGGAATATCATCCTATGTGTGTTTCCTCAGATAACACACTAGAGTCAGATCTGCATATGGCTTAAGAATGCATGGTTGGAACTGCGTGGGGAAAGAATCACCAGGTGCCTGTTAGCAGGCTCTATGCTCCCTCTGGGCTCTGGCCTCAGCTCACAGGTATCCCTATGGAACACCATACCACATATGGATTGCAATTCAACTTTGAAAATTACTTGCTGCTGGCGCATGAGAAGTGTGAGCTGATAAAGACACCAAAAAGGACAGCAGCAAACACATAAATAATGGATGGGCTTGATACTGAATTTCACGTTTGAATAATGTTTAAAATGCCCACAGTGTCATTTCCTGATCTGGATTTCTGATGTCACCAAAACAGACATTAATCTAGGAATAAACATACTAGATCGAAGGATTATATACCTGAACTATCTCACAAACAATACCTTGACTGTATGCCCTCTTCAACGATGGTGAAGAAATGGGTAGTTAAGAACGCTGAAAAGAGATACATGTCTTAAAAGCAATCAGAGACTAGTCACACGTAAGCACAGCCTCAGATACAAAAGAAAGAAGTCAAAAGTCAACAGGATTAAATTTGAGTTTGAAAATAGACTGGAACTATGTAATGAGAAGACTGCTGTGGTATTAGAGATGCAAATTTTCCTAGGGTATAATCTTATTTATTTTGAAGTTACAAATACCTCATTTTCTCTACCTCAGTTTCGTCATCTGTGAAATTGGAATAATGGCACCTAAGTTCTCTAGAGACTGGAGTAAGAATGTGGTGAAGACAGAATGAGGTGAGTAAATCAGCATAAATAAAACCTTTGCATAGATAGTATATGTACGAATAGAAAATAAATTACATGGAGGAGGGTAATAAAATATCTTCTAAGTGGAAGAAAGAAACAAAACCCTGGAAAGTATAAAAATGGGTCATTCCTAATGGGTGAGAATATTCCACATAACATACTGCCCATCACCAAACATCTGATTTATACCAGCCAGCTGCAATTTGAGGAAGCCTTTAATGTGTATTTATATTTTTAAATGTCAAGAAGATGATAGTCTGAAAAAAGAAGCCTTTGCAGTTGTCTGAGCTTTAGAATTTCTTCCCAAAGAAGCATCTGGGCTTGCCTAGAGTTTGAAAAATACGTTGTCTTCCCCTCAATGGTTATTTTTCTAATATGTCTCATGACCATTGTAATGCTATGTTGCCTAGAGTAGATGTCCCTGGGCATCCGGAGAGTCAAACTGCCAGTCTTCATCCCTTCCACGCCAATGCCTATGTACATTCAGTGAAATTATATACTGGTAGGTGGGAAATCCAACTCTGCCTTGCAGGAAAATTTAGAAGATAAGAAAATCTCAGCCACCTTAGAAACCAGAGGGCATGTTCAAATTTTATCAGCATCCACAGGGCTTATTCAGCTTACTATTATTTTTTTTGAATACATTATTTGGCACCTGGTACGATTCACGACAGGCATTAGCAGTGGGCCAATTTGGTACCCTTAGCCATGGAGTCCCCAGTGTCTCAGATACTGCCAAAGGTTGAGAAGTTAAAAGCATAATGTAAGGTATTAAATGTAAAGCTTGCCATTACTCTCGTTTCTCATCCCTGTTCAACTATTTCCAAAACAATGAATGCATAAAAAGATCAAGAATGGGAAACTTTTGTAAGATTTGGCCAAGACATAAGCCTAAGACATACAGACAGTAGGTTAATAAACCTATGCAGAGTAGCTACAAACAGGATGTCTCCTTGTGACTCCATGGTAAAAGGACCCAAATATGATAATGAATACAAATTCACTTTCTAACATTCACAGTGGCTGCAAATATTACAATGGGCATCACCTCTGGTGCTGCATCACTGGTGAAGAATAATTAATGCCTCTTCTGTAAAATCATCCATACCATAAACAAGACTTGCTCTACACCAGTTTAAAAATCTCGTAAGTTCCTAGAGAGCCAGGGCCACCTTCTATTACTCTTGATATTCCCCATGGTACCCAGAAAAATATTTTGGTTGGAGCCAAACCCCAATAAATATATTGGTTTAGTTAATGATAGAATTAAGTGTAGCAATAAACAGATAGCTAAGCTTCTGAATCAAACAAGAGGCAAGGTGAGGAAGAGAGGGTAAGATGAAGTCTAAAATGACATCACACCGAGAAATGTTAAGGTCTCTGTTAGGAAAAGTAAGATAAGGAAAGGAGGTTCCTGCTACAGAGTACAGGGATTATAATGTTGCAAAATGACAGGAAGAAACAGAACAATTTTAATTTGATTCTAATGGCTTCTCTGTTAAAGAGAATGATGTACTTGAGTATGAAACAGTCAAAGAGTAGTCAATAGACAAATAGTCAAATTTGTCACTTAGGCTTAGAGAAATGTCGCTCAAGATGGGTGAAGAAATTGGAAAAAAAAATATCCAATTACTTTAAATGAGGTCGAGTCTTCCTGCTGAGACAAATTACAACCTTGGAGTATCGATAAATCTCACAACTGAAGTAAATTAATTACTTTGAGTGTTTTCAAAGAAATAATGGAGAAGTACAAGGGTGACCAAAGATAGGCAAAGTAGCTGATTTTCAGAAGAGAAAATACGAATTGTTTGAACTGAATAATTTTGATGTTGAGTCTGAGAAAAATAATGCAATGCTTATTATGAGATATCATGGATTCACTAAGAAAAGACCAATTCAGAGTGTCCAAAACGCTTTTTTTCTCCCTACATAATTATTAAGAATTTAGACCCATGAGAAAAGCAATAGGTATGATTTATCTGGATTTTAGTAAAGTGCTCTGCCCATCGTCACAATCTCCTTATTGTTAAAGATCAAGATAGGACTGGATTGTAATATTAGCTGGATTTGTAACCGATTGAGCAGTGACAACCATAGGGTGTATCTGATGAATGGGATCGGTATTAACTAAACAGTATCTAAAAGGTTGACACTGAGCTCTGTTCTGGATCCTAATCTATTCAACATTTAAAAAAATAATTCAATTAAGCGAAGATCACATTTGTAAATAAGATGAATAGAGGGGCAGGAAGAAGGAATCATCTGGGTGATAAAATTGGGCATTTAGAATAACTCAATAACTAGAAGAATGAGACAAATTTAAATCAATGAAACATTTTAAATACAATGTCAGGTCTTGTTGGTGAATACAAACCAAACTAAACGTATTAAGTATGCGGGGAAGGAGTGCAGGCATAATAGTATGCCTATGGGGGGAAATGGCCTAGGTTTCTAATTCCACAACATGAGCTGCCAGAAATATCTGTTGCAAACTTAGGCAGCAACAAACATCTAGGAATTATCTAGAAAGTGGGAGAAGATAATTCCACTTTACTCTGAAACATTTACATCATTCCTAGAGAATTATACACAATGCTGAGTCCCGCAGAGATATAAATAAACTGAAATACATTCTTGAGAGAGAAACCCCGAACCATCACATAAGACACAGTGGAAAAATGAGGCCATGTGACCTGGGGAACAGGTGAATATTAATACTAACACCCACTGAAAAGCTGAGTCAATTTAGGAAACAGTCCTTTCAGTACTGAGAAATAGCTTTACTCCTTTCCATTTTATTTCTTGTGCTTTAAAAGTAATCTTTTTCCTGATTATATCACTATAGAAAACTGAGAAAATACATAACAGTACACAAAAGAAGATAGTGTTATTTTGTTAGTACTGGGTCTGTTTCGTGCCAGTTTTCGCATACATTTACAACGGTACTATAATTTTGTGTACAGTCATTTAGCATTATATCATGAAAGCTTTATTGTATAAGTTAATATTTACCTTTTCATGAAAGTCTGAAGATTTTATGAACATTTTGAGAAACGACAGTTTTTAAGTTAGCTTTTGAAGTGAAGCATCTACTATATACCAGATTTTCAGGCAGTGTCCTAGATGTTAGGGACTCCACAAAGAATAAGAGAGACAAAATCTCAGCTCCTGTGTCATTTATTACTTGAGGGTGTGTTTTTTGATAGGGGATATAAAATAGACATGCAGGCAAGCAAAGAAAATAAAGGGATCATTTCTGATAATGTGTACCATAAAGAAATTTGATTTGACACACGTACCTCTAAAGCTGTATGACATTTGAACTGAGACCTGAATAACAAGAAGGAACAAACAATGCGAAAACCTCACAGCAGACAGTTTCAGGGAGAGAGAACAGCAAGTAGGAAAGGCTGTAAAGGTGAGGATAAACCTTGTGCTCAAGGAATAGAGAGAAGGCCACTGTGGCTTGAGTTCCTTAAGGGCAGAGAAGGGCGGGACGAGATGAGGTCACATTCTTAGTTAAATGAGGTCATGGCAAGGATTTGGAGTTTACTCTACAGAGGGGAATCTTTCGAAGGTTTCTGAGTAGGGAAATGACCTCATCTGGTTTACTTTTTTTTTTTCCTTTAAATTGAAGTATAGTTAATGTACAATATTATATTGATATAAGTTATAGGTATACAACATAGTGAGTCACAATTTTTAAAGGTTATACTCCATTTATAGTTACTATAAAATATTGGCTATATTCCTTGTGCTGTACAACATATCCTTGTAGTTTATTGTATATCTAATAGTTTGTATCTCTTAATCACCTACCCCTATCTTGCTCCTCCCCTTTCCCTCTCCCCACTGATGACCACTAGTTTGTTCTCTATATCTGAGTCTGTTTCTTTTTTGTTACATTCACTAGGTTGTTTCAATTTTTATATTCTACATGTAAGTGATACCATACAGTATTTGTCTTCCTCTGACTTATTTCACTTAGCATAATACCCTCCAAGTCCATCCATGTTGCTGTAAGTAAGTATTGTTGACTCTCGAACCAGATGACTAAATACAGGGACACAGTAAGGGAGAAGAGACTAGGGAATTAGAATTCAGTGATTAAAAACATCCTTTAGTAAGCACAAGTCACAAAAATAAATTATGTAGGTTAAATCCTTATAAACAAACTCCAAGGAACCACCCTATCTACTTAATTATCACTAAATACTGCTCTGTAAAGTTGGCCATGTGGATGGAGTACAGACATTTTGTTGCTGTTGTTGTACTGGGACTGGGACTGGCTGCCACTGGAATTCTCCTGTGGTCTCAGTTCAAATGTTTAAAATGTCATCTTGTGTGGAGGGTGGTAAGGGAACTATGCCAGGGAAAAAAGCAAGAGGTTAAGGAAAGAAACCCCCCAGCTTTCTCTGTCAGTCTCCTAGATAAAGCTAGCGCCACGGGGCTGAGATGAAAGAAGGCACAGCACACTGAATAAAGACGTGCCACAGCTGGTGCAGGTGAAAACTCACTGGCATAGCCATCTTGTTCCCTATCCTCAGATCCTTTGAGGCAACCCCACTCTCAACAACAAGCATGGCTCGGTTGTTTTTCCAGTGTTCCTCGTAGGTTGATTATTTAGAGCTCTACCAAGGATGCTTATGCTTTATTTGGTCAAGAACGCCTACAAACAGTTTCAGGTCCTAAGGCCTTTTCTGAGTAGGTTGGAGAAAAAGATTCAGAAATACGCATTTACTGGATCATCAGGTAGCCGTCCAATTCCCAGCTGGTGATCCTGGAGAGAATTATTACTGAAAGTTTCCAAACAGCTTTGGGGGCCTGTGAGAACACTGCAGCAGTAGGACTAAAGCTTTTATACCAGACTCTCCACAAGAAGGAGGGCATGCCCTTTAGTCTTTACTAATATAATCCTGCAAAGTTCCATTCCAACACAGAGGGGTACTGCAAGCCTCCACCGGAAAGCCTGATTATATTGGCACCAGATTTCTCTCAAGCTTGTCCCCAGTTTCTACCCACTAGCCAAAAATGTCAGGTATGTGCATGTGTCTCCATGTATATGTATGGACACATTTAACTTCTCATCTCCCAATTCAGGGATATTCAATTCTATTTTTAAAAGAGCTCATAATTATTTAAACATGACAAAACACAGAAGTTCTACTCTTTTTGTGCTTTTGGCTCAAGAAACAGTCATGCAGCTGAATGTCTGCTAAGACAGTGAGAAGCTAGCCTGCTGTAATCTAAGCACAGGCTCACTGGAGACTGGCTGCGTTACATTCTTCTCTCTCAGAAACGAACTAAATAACTGCATCTAGTGAAACTCTCTTCAGACATTGAAAAGGACTTGTTAACACATATATCTTAAAAGATATTTTTAGATAAAATGGGAAAATTAAAATCTGTTCAGGGAAAAACAGATTAGAGGCCAGAGAAGGTGACTTTATTTAGTTGCTTAAAAGGACTTGGCACATCATTCGGAGAGTTAAGTGAAAATTAGATGCAATGAAATCCCAACACAGTATGGCACCAGAAGAGACCCACACCCCTCTCCGTGCACGCAGAAAGCAGCTTTGCATGTTGTCCTTCTGGACACTGAAGCCAAGAGTGGTATGGCCTTCCTGGGAGCTGGGATGCAGCCTCAGAGTTTGCCTTGGCTCACATCCCAGGAACTGGGCTCTTTGGAAGCTAAGGGCACAGTGCCGTGCCCGAGAAGCCATGGGAATACACCAAGGCTTTCTCAAAGGCAGCAAACCTACACAACCCAAAGGGCTCAGGGCAGAGTTTTATTGTTCCCAATGGAATTAGTATCTACTCCATCACAAAAGGAAATGTGGTAAGTACAGGCTGTTGGAGAGCAGCTGTATCATGCGCTTGATAGAGCAGAAGATCTAGAGGCAGAAACAACTACCAGTTTAAGTCTTGACTCTGTTCCAAGTGATGCTAACCAAATCACGCATTGTGATTTGGGAGCACAGTTTCTTTACCTGTAAAATGGGAGCGAGAACAGCTAAGATATTTCAAGCAGCAAGATATATTCCAGGCACCTGTGCTAAGAGGGTCCTGGAGGGGTCATTCAAGAGAATATGCTGCAGGTAGGTCAAGTTCACTGGGAGGCTCCGGCTGCCACACCTTGGGGTCCATTGGTACTTGCACTGAGGCCATGCTTCCCCCAGGCTGTTCACAGACAATGACTCAGTACGGTACTGGTACAGGGCTTTTTCTACCCAGTGCCAGACTACTGTCGGAGGCAACTTGCTGCTTGGACTCAGTCTTTCTCAGAATTGCACTGCAATCTGAAGCTCTTCCAACCCATCCCTTCTTATTCATTCCTCTGTTCACGGGTTTCAAACCTGCATTGCCGTCTAACAGCTCCTGTCACCTGCTCTGCTCCCTCCCTCTGTATTTCTCACCTGTGCTTCTCATCCCGTCTTGGTTATCTGTTCGTTGACGACCCAAACTGAAACATACCAAACAACTGAATGAAATGATCTCATTTCATTCTCATGATAAGCCTATGAAATGAGTGTAATTATCCTCATTTTACAAATATGGGAACAAGGGCACAGAGGAATTAAGTTAAAAATAATCTAGTCCTTATTTCACAAGTATGTTGTGAAAATTTAGTGAGATAGTATATATGAAAGGGCTTTATAGCTAGTATTTTTTTTCAGGGCAGAGGAAAACAATCGCAAACAGAATATCCGGCATAGTTTTAAATTACGATTATTTTCTTTCTTGGTTTTCCACCAGTTTCACGTGCTTATGGTAGAAAACTTCAATTAGCCTCCAAAAGAGCCCTGAAAAAGTTAACACTTTGTCTTTATCATACACTTTGTCCCACAAACCCTCTCTACCCTTTGGTGTTTGAGGACAGGTAAGAGTGAAATTTGGATGTGTGAGTCAGGTCGCTATGACATGCGTGACATGGCATTCTGCTCTTTAAAACCAGAGTTCTACTCTCCTAACCTTTCTAATCAATTTAAGAGCGTGCAATTTACTAGCAACCGAGGAAGGTAAAACTACAGGAAATAAGAGCCCTTCTGCTTTTATTAACGTTCGTCCTAAACTCTCAGGCATTTTAACAAAAATCCTGGCATCCACATGTGTACTGTTTAGTGTGCACGGTCAAAACAATCTTTTTTCCCCTCTCTGATCATTGCGCTTGACCTGATAAAAGGCTCATTTTCTGTTCCTTTGGCGAAACAGAGGCTATCAGTAATTTTCTCACATGTCCATGTTCTCACCAGAATAATTTCTTCCATGGCTTCCCGTTTTGCACTCTCGATACAACCCAGGCTTCCTCGATCTCTACCTCCTACAGGGGTCTAGTTATAAGCCTGCTGAAACAACAGCCTGGACCAAGAAACCAGCCCCATTTTTAGGCACCAGCAGTCAATAGGCAGAGGATCGGTGTAGAAGTGAAGTTCTGGGTCGGGCATTCTTCTCAAAATCCTCAGATGTTAAGACGGTACTACCCAGACAAGTCTAGTGCTGCTTTTTGTGAGAGAGGTGGAGGAAGGGGCAGAAAAGGAGGAGAAAGGGGTCTCAGCAGAGAGCCGCACTGAGCGCTGCAATGGAAATGAGAGAGGAAGTGCTTCCGCAACACGTCCTGAAGGGAACCAGCAAGCCGCGTGTTCTCCTCAGCTTCGCCTAACATGCGAATGGTCAAAGAAAGCAGCGAGGATGGAACTGTTGCATCTGTGGGGGGGTCGAGACGGTGCTTCTAAGGGAGACAGCCCGTTCAGACTGATGGATAAGTTTGGACTCCTTTGGGAGTCAAAAAGCCCATTTCCTCAAGCTGCCTGAATATCAGCCTCTAACAGATTAGGCAATGTCAGAGAATCCCAGGGAGCTCAGAAAATGATCAGGGAACAACACCTCCTCCTCCCTGCTAATTCTGACAGCTCCCGCCCTGAGATGCATCCCTCTGGATGGAAATGCCAGCTTGCCTCTCCCACAGGGGTTGCAGGCGGCAGGAAACTGAGCCCCCTGTGTGGGACTCGCTGGCTTCTCCACTTGTTTTCATTTTGCCACCAGACACTTCTATTTAAACTACTTGGAAGGATATCTCAATAACGTCCTTTGGTGAGCGCCACAAGACAGAAGATGAGAATCCATCTGCCCTTTTCTCTGCACCCAGCCTTCAATCCTGATTGATCTCACAGAGGCTACAGAGGCTGAGGACCTTCGACAGAAGAGCCTGTCTTCAGGTACTTATCAGGTTAACAAGCAGGACAGACAGCTGCTGAGCACTGTCTGAGTGACACTGGTAAGTATCCATTTTAAAGGATTAGTTTAAATCAATTAATCACAATAAGGCTCAGTAATAGACCAAAAACGATACACATGCTCCCAAAAATAAATATATGGCCCATCTCCACTTCCAATTCAAACCAATCTTCTGAAAATCCAAATACTACATACCCCTTGTAAAAACAGACCTTGCTTAATATTTACCAAGATTTGTTTTTTTTTTTTTTTTTTGCGGTACGCGGGCCTCTCACTGTTGTGGCCTCTCCCATTGCGGAGCACAGGCTCCGGACGCGCAGGCTCAGCGGCCATGGCTCACGGGCCCAGCCGCTCCGCGGCATGTGGGATCTTCCCGGACCGGGGCACGAACCCGCATCCCCTGCATCGGCAGGTGGACTCTCAACCACTGCGCCACCAGGGAAGCCCCCAAGATTTGTTTTAAATGAGGCCGTGCCATATTTCCTCAGCCCAAATCTTGCAGATGATTTTGTGAATATATGAGTAGTTGGGTAAATACATTGTCAGCGAGGAATGCCTTCACTCTGCTCCTTATTAACACGTGGGGAGATTCTCCCTAGGAAACCCCTGGGTTCTCCCCATCCATTCACTTCTTGCCCCGGATAGGTGGTGTGGCTCTCCTGATGGTTAAATTTTGGAAGAATAACACACAGTTGGCTCAGTTTCACTCTTCTCCCGTTGGGAAGGGTCCTACCCACCAAGATCAAAGCTTCCTCGTCCTCTCTGTCAGTCACTGGCAGGAGCCTACCCGCACGGGGCCACCTCCGGGGGCCAGTCCTGCCATGCTCAGCAGGGGTACCTCCTCTAAGTCAGGGACTCAGTATTAGTAAACCACGTGGCTAACAGGTCCACGGCCACAACCACTTCGCCATTATCGGCACTAAGGTGAAATTGTAGCAACTGTCTTCCCTTCATTTTTTTCTTAAATTGCCCGGAACCCAGGATGAGAAGAGAGATCCTATTGACTGAGAGCTCCTTGGAAACACAAATAATTACAGTACCAATAGTCTGGTTATCATGTGAATAAAATGGTTTTTGTACCCTTTGGAGATAGATGCTATACTGCTGGCAGGAAAACGATAACCTGTAAACACGGCAATAAGCAGTTAGGTGGGAGTAGAGTAGGAAAACAGTCCCTGGGTCAACGTGTTCCGAGCACTGAAAATAAGGCAACACATAGGATCGCTTTTCAAATAAGCAAACGGAATAATGAGAGATATAATCACACAACACACTCATGTTTTTAGGAACTTTATATCAACTTGGTGTTAGCACCAGTGACCAAACTCTCATCTCTCACATATATTTATACATACACACACACACACACACACACACACGCTCACTTACTCACTAGCTGAGAAATATTGTTAATAAAGAGATAACATATGTGATAAAACTCTTTGAAAATAGTAAAGTGCTATTAAAAATACCAGTATGGAAGGTATTATTACTTTATCTCAAATGCCTACATTCATAAGAGATTAAGAGATCAGTGGGAGAAAATGAATGGAGAATATGGCAAAAAGTTGAATCAAGATCATAAACGTTCTTTTAAGTACCTCTAAGATGCTCCTTCTTCAGTGAATAAAAGGCCCACATAGTTTTTCTGATAATAAAAGGTATATACTATGATAATTTGGTACTTGGTAATTATGGTAACGTGCAGTGTTCTTAAATCACACAGCCATACATATGTTTGTTGTGCTGTGCATATTTTGTTATGAGGAAACATGTTCATTTTCATCACATTTCACGGCAGACATGCCTATTAGTGGTATTATGTTATATCTGTTGGTGCCAGGCATATTCAGAGAGTACCAACGGCCCTCCTCCCTAAGACACTCCTACATTTGTGAGGCATGGACATACCGAGCCTGGACCTTACTCCCTGTGAGAAAAGAGCTGGACGTACAACAACCTATTCAGAGGGGAGAGTCCTACACCCACATGTGGCACAGCTACTCCATGTGGACACTCCTATGTCCTCCTGATACCTGCAAAAGGGCTGGAAGGGCGGTGGAGGAGGGATGGAGTGGGAGTTTGGGAATAACAGACGCAAACTATTATATATAAAATGGATAACAAGGTCCTACTGTCTAGCGCAGGGAACTATATTCAATATCCTGTGATAAACCATAATGGAAAAGAATATTAATAAAGAATGTATATATATGTATAACTGAATCACTTTGCTGTACAGCAGAAATTAACACAACATTGTAAATCAACTGTACTTCAATGAAAAAAAGGTCACTTCTTTGTGTTGCCCACTTATTTCAAATGGAGGCAGATACACACAGCAGCTGAAAATTCTCTCAACCAAAAAAGTTACATAGCCCACCCCAGGCTGAATTCTCAGCAAATACCTGCAAAAAGTATCTATAACTTTATAATCAATTCCTCTGAGCCCTAGAAGCAGCAATATTCCTGAGGTGCTCACGGAACGGAAGTCACCTAAGTCTCTAATCAATATAAGGCCGTTCTAGGGGGTTATTCCTCCCCAGAGAACACTTGCTTCTTTAAGTATGTCCACATTTATTTATAATTTCTACTGCCCTACATTCAAAAGGGATTCAAGAGACCAATATGACTATAGAACTGACTTCTGTCCAGTTCCTGATTCATTTTGATCCCCATGTCATTTTTCCTAATTGAAAGTTTTCACTGAGAATGATACTATTATTTGCTTTTGCATGCATAGCCATTTCTTATAATAGTAATGCTATGTATTTTTGCCACAATCTCAACTATAATTCTGTACTTGTTTACCTGGTTACATCTATTGATGCACATGAAGGAAAATGATGAGACATTAATCAAACATTGTGTATTAACAAGTACATGCGTCTGGTGACCTTGCTTCTTTGGAAAGATAGATATGTATGTGTTTGTGTGGGTGTTATGTGTGATTGTATATATATATGTATATACATACATATATATATACACATATATATGTATATATACACACATATATATACACATATATATGCACATATATATACACATATATATATATATCTGTGTACACACACACCATTTTTTATTATGAAAATCTAAATATTCCAAGAAATTTAGACTTTTAGAAGAAGATCTTGTCTCCTCTGTGAATTTAATGGTTGAATTCTCACTTAGTTTTATTTTAGATTTACATCCACACGAACCACTAATGTCCCCTTCTATCAATCCAGAATAAAATCTGGCTTTAGGATACTCATTCCAATGAGACACAGTTAAAAGATATGGGTGACAGAGATAGAGATAAAAGAAATCGAGGATCACTCCTGTGAGAGTTTCCAAAAAGGAAAACAACCATGGAAAAAAAACGTGGGAGAGGAACAGGTGGGCCAGCAGAGTTTTGCTTTCTATGCGACATCGGGTACTTATTATTCACATGAGGACTAATTTATAAACCCAGATAGTGTTTATAAACTCCACCATCCTAATGGAAATGGAAGCATTAATACAACCAGGGGATTCTTTACTTTTCAGGTTTTAATTAAAATCACAGGTGTTACAAAGCAAAAGCGTCTTCGTGGAATACAAGTCTAATGAAGTATCTCCTTGCCTAGCACAGAGCTCTGTGTGCACTTCCAGCTTCCTGACACAGCCGTTTGAAAATTCGACCCCCAGGTAACCTGGAGAGCTCTCTCTGAAAATTAGAAAGGCAAATTACACCACTTTTTTTTTTTTTCAAATATATACGGTTGCCAAGTCACAGTCAGGAAAAATAATAGCTAGTCATAAGGAAAACACACACACACACTCACACACACGCACACACACACACACAGCCTTACAACATGATATCTTAATTGGCTAACGAAAGGACTATAGGCAAGTTCGTTTGTTCTATGTGCAGAGTAGAAAACTTGAAAGAGAGAGAAAAGGGACAGGTTGGGACACAGGAAATGTGGGAATACAGCAAAGGAAATCTAAGAGGGGAGAGAGAGGGAAAAAAGGAAAAGAATCGTTCAGAGAAAAATCACACCAGCATAGAAGGACTGCACACTAGTTTTGCTACAAATCATGGAGGAAAAAGTACACCAAGTTCTAGGAAACAACTTGGACTAAAATGCCCACCAAGTGACTGCTACTCGGCCCACACACACTTCTTTTTATCTCTTCAAGGTATCTCCCAGTTTACACATAAACACATTAGGGCCGTGGCAAAATTAAACTGGCTTCCCTGTCAGTGAGGCTGCACAAAGAACAGCAGGCTACATCCACAGTCAGATTCCAGCTGCTCTGTTGAGTGATGGCGATGGTTTACGATGATGACAGTATATGCACTTATTAAAAGTGAATGCTGTGTTCAGCTATGTGTTTGGTATTTTACAAAGATCTTTTCTAATTCATACAACATGTCTGGGAGGTAGGTGTGTTATTAACCCTTTAGTAGTATATACACATAAACTGCTTCAAATTACACAACTTTTGAGTGAAAGAGCTGTGTTTGAAAGGAGGCCTTGAAAAGAACAGGAGTTTTTAAAAACAGTATTGTTGTTGTCCCTGAAGGCCAAGACACACACACATACACTAATTTTATACAAACACACACACACACACATCTATTTCTATGTATGTGTGCATGTGTTTAGGGGATAAATGTGAGAATAAACTAACATTTATGAAATGCTGGCTCTTTTGAAGGCATCTGCTGAGTTCATATTTTATCTCGGTTCTCACAATGTCTTATAAGATATGATTTTAGCGTTCTTTATTGGTGTTTATAGGCTACTGAAGCTCCGAATGGTTAAGAAGTTTTGACTAAATTCAGCAGGAAAGGGCAGAAGCAGTATTTAAATCTAAGTCAGTCTGACCCGAGAAGAGCATTCCACCAAAGAAATATAATGTAGGCTATATATGTCATTTAAAACTTTCTAGAGGCCATATTTGAAAACAGTAAAAATGAACAGGTCCTGGTAGACACAGCCATCACAACGTCAGTCAACTGTTGCCTTCTCTTGCGTTGGCCCAGTTTTAAGGATTTTATTTTCCTATGTCTCTGGATATAATACCTCAGGAAAGCCCTATGACAGCTCCAAGTAAGTAGTGGAGTAGGGAGTGAGTTTTGGGAGTTGTTACTGCACTTTCTATAGCTACACACAACTCCAAACCTGGCACGGTCTCAGGCAGAGCAACTATACCCACAGGAACAGACTTCCTCTTTACCAGCCTAAACGTGTGAAGGTATCTCCCTGCCAGTTTATTATACCTTGGTTTAAACCCTCCAATTGGAGAAATAAAATTCCTGTGAGAAACCAGGATATGGAGAGTGAAAAATATATACATATGCCAACTACACTGATTTAGAAATACAGTGTGAAGATTAAGAGTTGGTGCCACAAAAATATGCAACAATGGCTGTTATGATGATGCAGCTTAATAACAAGCATTTCTCACCTCAACACTGTAACTGTATTCCTAGATATGCTTATTTTAAATACCATATGGATACACACTGTGATGTGTCTTTTTAGAATGTAAACCTTGGCCCCTGATACACTTGTAAAGTGTCCCATACTGGATTTTCTTAAAGTGGGGTCAATCCTCTAAGGCGTATGTAGGCAAAAGATGGATTTATCCCAGTATCTTTAATTGACTGCAGGCAAGCAGACTATAGAGTAATTAATTACTTACCCATTAATCCAGCAAAGTTGTTGAGAGGATTGAAATATCCAGTCATTCTTAAACTTGACCACAGAAAGACATAGCTTCAGATAAATGGACAGAATAGAAAGTTTATTCAAACACACCCACAGTGGGTTTCACACTGGGTGTCATGCATACAAAGAGGTGGTCCTTGCCTTTATGGGTTTTCCATTTAAGAACAGACACACTGATGATGAAAACATTGAAACATACAATAGAATAAATAGTAAATATGAATGATTTTCTTTTCACATCCATGTTCTGTGCATACATGTTCACAAATTTTCCAGCCAATCCTACTCTAAATTTATCTACAGACCATAAAATTAGTGAGTCACTCTTCTTTACTGCCCACCCAGCATATGCTTTATGAGTCTAATTAGCTCTAAATAAAAGAACTGAATTCTTAACCAAGCAGATATATCTCTAAGCAAATCAGGATCCTGTATATTATGCATGTTTTATACCCTTTTCTAAAAATCACTTGATAATATCACATTTCTCTTTTGCTAGTGATTTAAAAGACCTCTTACACATTCTTTGGAATTTCCAGTGATTAAAAATGTCATTTTTTTAAGGTATAGAATCTGGCGTTTAACTCCTACCATATACTAAGCACCATACTAAGTTTGTAAGATATATTGCATCACATCATTTAATCCTTGAGCATCCTAAAACACAGATATCGCTAGAGCCATTTCACAGATGAAAAAACTGGGAATCAGAGATATTAACCGATTAACCAACTGACCCAAGAACACACAACTGGTAAGTGGTTGAACCACGATATAAATCTCAGAACTCTCTGACCTCCATAACCAGAATGTTCTTACGATAAGAAAAAAGTAATCTTGAATCAAGCCATAAAGAAACTGTGGTTGCTCAACCTGGGTAACACTATATGGGCCAAAACTAAAGGGTGATTTTAAAATAATCCGATTGATTCCCCATGTGATCCTTAATATAATTATACTCCTCCAAAAACAATTTCCGTAATATGCGCAATAACAGCATTACTAGAATAGTGACCTGGAAATCTACAATAGTCATTTCTATGTATATGTTTTAGCTTACTTATTCAAGCCTTAATCTCATTATTTTATAGTCTTAACTCCTAATTGCCTGGGCTGGGAAGAGGCTGAGAGTAAAATCTGTAATTCCTGAAGGTGAATCCAACAGACATTAGCCCTTGAGTGTTTTCCAGAAGGATGACTACAGCGTTAATAGAGCAGGCACACCATGCTTGAAGAGCTAAAGGGGTAGCAGACAGTAAAGGCATCACTGCGTAACAGTTGAGTCAGTAGGCAAGCTCGCATCAGAAGAAGCCATTGCTGTGTTTTTAGTCCATGACCAGGCGTCACTTTCCATGTGTGTAAGGTAAAACTAATAACTCCCAATTCACGCAGATATTATAAAGATCAAAAGAAAATACTGTTAGTCATTGTCTGATAGCAAGCATTCAGTGTGAGTGCCTCCCCTTCTACCTCACTGAAGCTCACCCACGTCTTGTTCAGCAGGAAAAATTCTCTGAGAGTAAAGACAAATGCAAAATATACAAATAGCTCATCTACACTGAAGAGTCGCCCTGCCCAGATTGAGAATTCCTATCAATCTGTGAGATTAGTATATTTATGGCCTCTAATTTAGGGAAAAGTGAAAATGGAACCAAGGACTAGGGTGAAGTAAAGGGATGGTGTCTTGACAGAGTGGCTTCATCATTTTGTTCTAAGTGGTACAAAGTGGTATGATGTTCCTTCACAGCTGATACAACCACAATTAAATGGAAACATACATGCTCTCCCTCACACATTTCAAATGTGAAACCGTGTGATCTGGTAACCACTCCGCGTGTGTGCCTGAACGCTATGCTACTGAGCCCCTTGGAGAAGGAACGATGTCAGCAGAAGACTTTGCTACAAAAGTTTTCGTTATATACCAAGATGCCTCTCTTCTCTCCACTACGTCTCTCCAGATGTGTCTTCCCAGAGAAGGATCCAGCTTAAGGAGCAAGGGGGGAGGAAGAGACCGAACAGGAGACACATTAAGAGTGAGACCCAGAACAGATGACAGATATAAACGGCTTCAGGGAGCACCCTTCTTCATCTTTCCATTTCACACTTGGACGGCTGCAACATTCTTAGGAACCCTCCTACCCCCTACCCCACCTCCTGTAAACGTTTTATGTAACATCGGCCTATCAGTTGTGTGGGCACGATGAACATGATGGGCACGCTGTCAGCACTCACCCCGAGGAGGGATTGGCAAGGCCAGAGGTCGAGAGAATGACTGACATCATGGAAACACACTTTTCCTAAGGTAAACTGCAATAGAAACATCAGACAGTAAGATACCGACTCTCAGACGTTTCGTGCAGGGGCTGAATATACCGTTGCTTCTGAAAAGACTGTGGACCAGGGGCTGCCTGTCACAGTTCCTGATTCTCTGGTGGGCGGGATGGAGGTAGGAGTGACAGAGCCACACATCAGCCACAATGGACATGACTGGATGAGCCAGAAAAACCAGGCAGTGAAGCCCAGCTTCCCCTGCGAATCCATTTGTTTCTCCCTCTCTCTCTCTCTCTCTCTCTCTCTCTCTCTCTCTCTCTCTCTCATACTGCAGCTAATCAGTAGTGATAGACGAGGGTACGGATTCACTCCTTCCTTCAGGCACCCAATTGCACTTTCTCTCCTTTGTCCAAGGTCTCTTATCCATTTCTCAATGAGTCCTTTATTCAAATAAGAAAGGAGCAGAGCCTTCTCCTAAAATTGACTGTTGATGCAAGAGTCCTGGTGTGTTGAGAAAAAAAAGGTAGGAAAGGAAGGCAGGATCAAAGGGTTTCATTGTTTGGCTCATAAAGGGAGAGAGAGAAAGCATTTCCAGGAGGAGTGCACTGAGTAATTAGGGTTGAATGTTGAAAAGGAAGTTCAAATAAAAATGCAGCAAAATTAGAGGGCCAGGAGTAGCATGATTTGGCAAAAGTCTAGACCTCAGCCCTGTGTCCCTGTTTGAATTGGATGTAGTCATTCCAATTGACCCATTAAGGCAGCCCAGTCACAAGAGCGCCTGATGTTTACGGGACCTTGTCATTTGCACGGCTGTACTGACGACCCACTTAAATAGAAATGGAAAAATTGCCGGACATATCTCATTTTTATTTACCATCTTCAACAAGTATGAGCCAGTGAGTACAGCTGAAATGAAGACTATGGCTGAGTCTGTATAAATACGGTGGGGCCAGAACATTCCGTGCCTCACATTGGCTGAGATTCATCTTTAGAACCAAGCCACATGGTGAATACTCAAAACATTGGACCCAGCATCTGCATGTGAGGCCAAAACAGCCTCTCAAGAAACAGCTAGACTGGCTATTTTGGTCCTAATAGATTTGGCTGTGCACACGGGGATCATTTTTAATCATGAGATCTAAGGTCTGAGGATGGTGATGTGCTGAAAATCATTAACAGTGATGACAAAAAGATCACCATGTTAACTATGACAACCACAATGGAGACAGACTCGGAAAACAGGGTACATCAGCGCCTCCTCTTCCTCAGTGAACTTTTCTAAATGGATTTAAAGAACTTAGTGGCCACCTTTCCTAAAAAGGACTCTAGTTTATACCTCCAAACCTTAGAAAACAGTGCCTCCTCATAACTAAACTAAACTCTGTGACCTCTTTGCAAATTGATCTTTTCAATAAACACTTCAGGACTCTGCGTCACTACTGGACAGTAGTCTTCCCACATTAAAAGCAGGTGGTCTTCCGTTTATAGATAAACATTGTTGAATGAAACATGGAAAAATGATATGGCCATTCTAATCGGCACCACCTTCTTAAGGTCATCTCATAAAAGCCCTACAGACACGTCCCTCCTGTATAGGAATGCGTTGATATTATTATCAGATTATCAAGAAGACCGAATTTGCAAATGTTTTTATCTGAATAAAACTAAAATCCAGAAAACCATTTTTTATGTTCTTGCCTTGTACAAAATTAAAATATAAATTCTGGAATATGGAAATTACATAATACATCTGTTTATATATAGATTATATTTGTATAATCATAATGTATGTCTTTTATTATAATAGGAATCCTGATGGTTAAATAGACAAAGATGCTAGGAATAGATCCGTGGTGTCCGATCATGCCTAGCACTATTTCTACACTTAAATTACATTGTTCTCTGTAGTATATAAAATACTCAAACTGGTTCCCCTGAAAACTATGACACTTCTGTTCACTTCAACTGTCAATTTGGCAGCATTAATATTGCTTTAAAAATAATACTTTTAAAAAATACACTGATCTTATTAGGAAAGTAATACTGGGAAAAATCAATTCAGTGCCATAAATTAGAAGAATGAATGAAGCCTTTTGGGAACTGAAATCATCAGCACCTGACTATCCTTTAGCCTAGAGTCAACATCCTCTTCTTTACCCAGTTATCAAATAGGTGCTGCAAACATTACCCTGAAAATAGGTATGACTATGCAGTTGAAATAACTAGATAATGTTCACTTCGGTACAGTTATTTAAATTGCTTCAGCGGCCACATTTTCAGCCCAAATTATTTTGTAGCAATCGACCTTTATAAAAGAGGAAAAAGAACCAACTATGAAGCTGACAATTTGATTACCACCTTAGACTATAATCCGTGTTCATGAGTGACCTGGAACTCTCATATAAATTGACTCTTTAGATTGAGAATTCTCTTTGTGTTTCTTTTTTCTTTCATTCAAGCCATAGGTTTATAAACAGATAATTTAACATTCAGGCCCTTGATTGTCAAATGAGTTTCCAATTCTTAATTCAATGGATTAATATTCAACCCTAAATGTTGCTTTAATTACATAGAATACATTCTGAGAATTATTTCTCTGAATGAGGTTTCAGGAATTTCTGCCACGCAGTGATTTTCTTTCCTTGTTCTATCAGAGTGGCCCTCTCTCCTGGGAAGAGCAGATAACCTACCCAAGCAGCACCGACCTATGAAGGCACCGTCCCTCAGCTGTTGTACCCTGAAGGCACAAATGTTTGTGCTAAGTATCGACATTTCCCCCTTCATCAATGCTAAAATTTAGCGCTGAGTTTCTACAATAAAGGCTTATGTCTTTGGCCTTTTTCTTATTAATCCTATTACGCTTGTCTTTATGAGCTCTCCTAGTTTCTTTCACTCCCTCCGGGGCTTAGCTGCAAATGAGATTTCACATCTCAGTGTAAAATAACCCGAACATTTTTCTAGAAAATTAAATAAAAGTCCTCCACCCTGGCACTACATGCCTAGAATCCAATTTCTGGAACCGATGTCTTTCCCAATGCCTCACTGTCTTCTTGCCATCTCACTCTTCTTAGCACTGAGGAGCATCTTTCTGCTTTTGCGTTCAGATGATCTACCACTGCAGGAAGGAAGAGAGGGCAGGGTGGCACGGTGAAAGTAGGGCAGTGGAAGGCAGAACCCGGGAGTTCCGTGACCACGTTTCTGAAGACGTCTCATGAGTAGGAGTCAAAGCCGGTTATCTCCCGCAGCTTACGCAGCTCACGAGCCACCTGTTCTCCTTTATACCTTTACACAGGTTCTGCTTCTGTCTGCCAGCCCTTGCCGTGCTTTCAGTGTGAACTAGCCACAAAAAAAAAAATCCTTCAAAGTTTCTCCTTGAAAAGGTATTTGAGTTTCTCAAGAAGAAGGCAACTCAGAGGGGAACAAAGTCCTGGGCACACACTGAAAGGTGTAGCCCTTTCAAGGAGTCTCAAGTACCAGAAGCGTCACATCCTAATGGAATTAGGTCTAATCACACAAGTCAACCAAACGTCAGACATCTCAGGAGCCCCTCAAAGCATTCCAGCCAGTGCATCCAAGTGTGATCAGAGGTAAAGAGAACTGTTAGCTTTCTTTTTCTAATTCCAGGTAGAATCAATTTCTTATAAATAGTAACAATTTTTAAAAATAACAAAAGAAAATGACTTATTTAAATATTTTGCAGCACCTCGAGGATCTCGCTTCGATTTAGATGGCAGGTGCAACGTTAATAAAATGCAACTTTCGTAAGTTTTCCTTATGTATAAATTGGCAATGGATGGCAATGAATTATGCACATGAAAAATATCAAGTAAATCATAGTGTGGTGAAGAGTATGTTATATCGTCATCCTAGATATATTCGGAGCCAAGTAGAGACTCCACATTTTTAGATTTCAGAAATTACTTTGGAGGAGATCTTTCACACCCTCTCAGCCTAATATTTTTAATCACTTAAAAAAAAAGAGGAGAATCTCTACAGAGACACAAATACAAACTCTTTCACAGTAGGTACCATCAGGTAGGAAGCAGCTAGGTGAAAGGTGGCAGGGAGTGTTCAGGACTTAAGTAAACCAGACTGCATCCTTACATCTAACCTAAAGACATTTATATACTCGAGCAGAATAATATAAAATTCACGGCAAACAACTTGAGGCTGCTGGCCACCTGTTAGGAAACCTTGGAAGCAATGAAGCCTGAAGCTTCTTCTAACATTCTATGATTCTACTCTAACTTATTTCTTCTGGAATTGAGAAATAACTGGTGAACAGGGACTAGGTGATATAAATATTAGACAGCCCTAAAAAGTTTCAATGGAATTAAAATAACCCACTAATATCGGGCAATAGATTCTTTTTCCTTGGGAGTTCAATCCAAACCTGTTGGATAACTGCTGGTTGGATTAAAAAAAAAAATGCTTCTTACTGCAAAGAATCCTCTTCTGTAGAAAACAGAATGTTACTGGGAAAAGTGTCATCATTAATTAGAGATATTCTAGCCGTGATGACTTCATATGAAGGAGGCTGAATGTATATTTAATGCAAGTTATAAAAGAGGGGTTGATATGGAAGGCTCAGAAAGGGTACTTGGAAATAGAAATGTGCATATACGCTCCTGATATTTTCTATATCATACTAGAAACAAAGTGAAGTACATTGAGAATCCATTCTGGAGAAGCTGCTCTGTAACTGACCACGTTATACAACAAATCGAGCACATTAAGCAGCAAATGTATTTCGATGACACAACTTGCAGAGACTTTGCTCAGGCAAATACATAGAGAATACATCAGGCCTAAAACTGAGGCAAGTCCAATCAACAGTAATCATTTTCAGAGCATCAGAGCCAAAGTGTTTCTAGGCTTCATTGATGGAATGGCATCATTACATCACCTTTTGGAATTTCAAAGACAGTTTTTTTAAAAGGCGTAGGTAAAAAAGATAGTTTATAGTCTCCTTCCTTTGGTATTTCTCCTAGAATGAACAAGAAGCCCCTAAGACTCCTGGTGGATTTACAAAACGTTCAGTGATTACTGTACTGGCCTATCATGACTCTATGTCCCTTCACAGAACTGAAGACGCTACGTTGATCTGGCCTCTGTATAAAAGAGAGGTCACTTTGGGATCTTAAGCCTAAAACTCATGTGTCAAGCAAGTGCAAACATGAGTTCACATCTCAAAACTGACAGTTCATACTGCGCCTGGGTGAATCCCTACTTTCTACGTGCCAGCTCTAGCAAATATTCGGGAGCTCCTGGTCAACTGGCACACGGAATCGAACTGCTTTGCCCAAGCTTTTTATAAGTCTTCTATCATCTGACCTTATCCTATCCACCTAAAGAAATCAGGTTCAGGTTCTCACCTTCTGTGGCGCACAGCTAACTAGAGCCCAAAGCCTTTCCTCACACTGTTCCTCTTGCTAATCATTCCCTTTCTTGTCCTTCACCCAATGAAATACCAGCCATCCTCTAGCTCAAGCTCAAGTTCACTCTCCCATGAAGGCTGAGCTGACAGCCCCAACCTCACCTGATCTCCCCAGCATTTCCACAGGACATAGAATTTACATGTCCCAAACTAACTGTAAAGTATATTCTCTCTCTCTGAATATTTTAATCTTTTCTCCCCAAGTATACTGTGATCTCCTTGCCATCTGGGCTCACATTTTATAATTCTTTGAAATGTCTCACTGTGTTTAGTAGGACTCTAATTATATAGCAGGTTTTCAATACGAACTGAATGAAAAAAATGGTCAGTGAACATGAAATGATGAATATTTTAGGAAACCGATGTTGCCAAACAATTAGAAAAGAATATGTCTGTTTATGGTAAGATATGGAGCTGTTCAACTTTCAAGAGATGTTAAAAGTATACAACTGGCTTGCTTGGAATGGCAGCAGCGTGAGAGCTGGCAGGCTGAGCCATCTTTGGACTGACGGACCCCTGGAACCTTTCCTAACTAGGGATGCTCACCTCCTTAGAAAGGATTGATATGAGCAACTAAAATCAGAGTAGACTTAGAACTATGAGGCAGCAACCACTGTCCCAGATATAGTTTACACTATATTGAGACACTTCCCTTTCTCTGATCATAAAACACCTGGGAAATTAACAAAGTGAATATTAATAATAGATACACAAGACCATGGTCCTTTCTTGACTGAAGTAGAAAGTGAAAAGATCTGAACCCCTCACATTCCTCAAAATGAACCGTTACTCCTGTGTAGACACTAACATGACTCCTATTTCTTTTGTAATTATATCCAGTTCTGATAAAGGTTTCAAGGTTTATTACTTAGGTTTAAAACAGACAACTGTACATTCACCAAATTTAGCAAAAGAACACAAGTACCAGAATAAACACATTTTAGGGTTTGCAAATAAAAATGTTTTAAAATTACGTTTCTGAACTTCCACCTTGCTTTGGAGAAAAAAAAAAAAGCACCTTCTTAGATTATGTGACCTCCTGGGTCTCTGTGTTAATGAAGCCTGGAGACTCCTCCTCTCACTGGGATGGCTATTTGCCTTCCTGCTGAATGAAGATTTCCTCAACATAATTATCATATGAGGAAGCCCTGATACTGAAACAAAAAGGATAAGGTGACATTGGTTAAGCCATCCCTGTGTGTGGGGGGAGGTGGGGGGGGGGTCTTTCAAACTTGCTGCTGCTAACATACAACCATCTTGAACAGAAGCCAGACCCTGTTTAACTAATTTTACATTTAGGTATTAATAATGCATAATAAGCCATGTCTGACGTGACAAATTACAATAACTATCAAACCATTTGCCCATCCAATATACTTGATTAATCATGACACACCATGTGACAAAGACAAACCTCTCAATTTTTTTAAAAGAAAGCTAAGTGGATTGAAAGACAGACTAAACCCAATATTTCTCATTGGTATTAACGAAGCTGATTCCAGCTTCCCGTATTGCCTTGATAGGGAGAGCAGAAGAAATCCGGTTATTTCCTTCCTTCAATTCTCCTGTGTCCTCCTCTAGCTCCAGAGTGAAAGGCAATGCTATCTTAAAATCATTTCTGTGTTGGAGGCACTTTTCTCCATGAATGCAGGGAGCTGAAAAGACCGCGCCTCGAAAATCCCAGAGGAAAAGCAAGTGTAGTCTGTCAATGGTTTCACCCTTAAGAATATCCCCTATACTGGGTCTCACTAGAGGCGTTCCACGGGAACACATGGAAAATGAATCCTCAAGCATTCGAAGCAGTATCTCAAATGCTACCCAGGGTTGTCAAAAGCAAAGCGTCTAACTGCTCACACTGCAGCAGTGGGAAACAGCCTGGACACAATATCCTAGGTCTGTACCTTTTCTCCTTATACTGTGCTGTAGCTACACTGGAATTTGCCACTGAAACATCTACACATGCACTTGAGTGCACATGCCCCCTGTGGTCCCCAATGTTATCTTGCCACTCACGCCTGTATGTATAAAAATAGTTTGCTTATTTAAAAAAGATATATGCTACTTTCCAGTCTATTTGATATTTCTAGGAGAGCTTAGCTATTTGGACAATGAAATAATAAAGTACACTCAGCTGCTTAGTCAAGGCTTCCCTACCTGTATATGAAATAGAACAATATAAACAGTTTCCACAAGGCAAGTTTTAGAAACCCAAACATAGAAAGATTAACAAATATTCTTATTCTGTGTAATCTTGGACAATTTACCAGACTTCTTTTCAACTCACTTCTCATTGACAAAATAAAGATATTAATAGTATTATATACATTTATCAGTATTAAAAAGTGCTGTCACAAAGTGAAGGCTCATAAATATTATCCACTATTAATACTATTGTGGTGAATAGACCCAAAGGTGACCCAATAATCCTGCCTACTGGTGTTCACACATTTGTGTAATCCTCTTTCCTTGAGTTTAGGCAGGACCTGCGACTTGGTTCTAACAGATAGAACATGGCAAAAATGATGGGATGTCATTCCTGTGATTAGGTTATATTACATAACAAAGGTGACAAGAAATGTCACTTCCATGAGTATGTCACATTATCTAAGACCCCACTTTAGGACACTGATGCTAGAGACTCCTCGGGGGCGTGATGAAGCAAGCAGTCATGCTGGGAAAGCCCACATGGCAAGGAACTGCAGACAGCCCCTAGGAAATGAGGGCAGCCTCCAGTCAATAGTCAGCAAAAGGTTGGGGCCCTCGGTGCTCTGTGATGACCTAGATGGGTGGGATGGGGGTGGGGGAGGGAGGTCTACGAGGGAGAGGATATAGGTATACATACAGCTGATTCACTTCATTGTACCGCAGAAACTAACACAACATTGTGAAGCAATTATACTCAGATAAAAAAAATGTCTTAAACAAACAAACAAACAAAAAGAAATGAATTCTGCCAACAACCTAAAAAAGCTTGAATGTGGTGGATTCCTTCCCAGCTGAGCCTCCAGAGAGAGCACAACCCATGCGGCAAAGTGATCGTAGTCTCTTGAGATCCTAAATAGGGGACCCAACTAAGCCACGCCCAGTCTTCTTACCCACAGAAACTGTGAGATAATAAGTGCGTTGTTCTAAGCTGCTACATCTGTGGTGATTCGTTACACAGCAATAGATAGCTAGTATAATGAAGGCAAAATGATAGGCAACATGAAAAACATTCTTCTTACATAAAGAAAACACTGCCTAAGACTTTTGAATAGATATTAAGCAGGGTTGAGAAATCTTGAATTCTCTTAAACATTTCACAGAACTTCAAGGTGGAAGGGATGCATCTTAGAAGTGATCTGGTCTAATCCCTCTCCTCCATCATCTTGCAAGTAAAACCTCCAGCCTCTAAAATGGTTATATAACTGGCTCAAAGTCATGTGACCAGCTAACTGTAGAGCTGGAACTTGAACCCAATTCTTGTGACCTAATGTTTCATATCACCACACTGTTGCCGAAGCTATGATTTCCCATTTTGGTGAGAATTTGTTGATTCTGTGTTAGTAGCATTTAAATCGAACAAAGAGCAAAGATCAATGCTGACTAGATCTTAGATGATCATTTGACTTAACAGCTATGCAATTTCATCTGCAGGTCACTCACTATCATTCTGATATGGCTTGTTTTCAAGGTAACGTTGGATTGATGTGCTACCTGTCAAACTCCAACTGTAGAAGAAACACAGTAAAAATCCAGTAAATGCAGAGCAACCAAGGCTCTGCCAGAGAGTATAAAAGCATTGAGATAAAGGGTAAAAGGTTCAGTTAATACATGAAAATGTCACCATACACTCGGGATCTTTGCCTGAAGGTTAAGTGTCACAGACTATTGTCAGATGGTACCAGCAGCCAGAATGGCTAAATCCACCTGGGTGATGAGTGTGGTAACAGATGCTATAATCACATTGCCTGTATGCTCAAGTCAGATGATGTGACCATATTACAGTCAGAATGTAATTCCAACGTCTCCCCAGATGGAGATGTTCTGGATATCTAATGCACAACAACGTGACTAGTTGATACTGTATTGTATACTTGAAGTTTGCTAAAAGGGTCGATCCTAAATGTTCTCACCATGGGAAAAAAAGAAAAAGGTAAGTATGTGAGGTGATGCATATGTAAATTAGCTGAATTATGGTGATTATTTCACTATGTATATGTATATCAAAACATCAACTTGCACTCATTAAACACATGCATTTCTTTCTAATTGTCAATTATACCTTAACAAAGCTGGGTAAAATGTTCAAGAGATATTATATCCAGACTACATCTGCAAGTTTTTACACAGAACATATTTTAAAAATATAATTGAATATGTATTCTGACAACGGGGCAGCATTTTAGAACTCAGGATTATTCTGAGTGACATCAGTGTCATGTGTCTGCTTTTCCTTCTCTTCTAACTATTCCCTGTACTAGTTTGAATCACAATTATTTAACTTACTATTTGGGTAATTGTGAAGAGTTATTTTACCACCCCAACTTTGAACCTCTTCATGTACATGTATGCTTGCTGGAAGATGTTTTATTGGTATAAATAGAGTCATATATATGTAAAATATTTAGCATGGTATTTATTGCATAAATTGTTGCCTTTGCCTTTTCTTCTAACTTTCCCCATGGAAAGCAACTTTCTATTTCCCTGAAGTCTTCTGGACCTTTGAACAGAAAAGCACAGCAATCCCAAACTTAATAAGGTATATTTACATTTTTTTGTATAGAGAAGCATTTGCTATTATGGTGAAAGTTTCAAGTTCAACCTAGCTATGTCTTAAGGTTTATATGGTGCCTATATGGACAGCACTGAGTCAAGCATGGACCTACAATGTCTGTTTTGTCCAAGCATGGTAAAGGGCAAAGATCCATTCCATGCTTTAAGACAGCCAACCTTTTAGCAAATGAAGGGGAAAATTGAATTTAAGTCAGAAAGGGGAAACAAATCCTCCTGTCCAGTAAATTTCTTTAATCAACAAAGTGGTTTTTCAAGACTCTCATTCAATCTCACAAAGCTTGCTAAGTCTCCCCACCCTACCCAGGTACACAAGGTCACAGCAAGTTCTTATTTCAGAAGAATCCAGAATAGAACCTCTTAGGAAGAAAGATAGAAAATTACACTGGCAAAAGAATTTGCCAAAATAGCATAAAGGTGTTTAAAAATATTTAACATACTCTCATTTATCTTTAAATCAAGTTTAGAATAGAAACAGAATCAATACAAAAGAAATATTATTAGTAGACTTGTCAACTATTAAGAACTGCACTTACTGTAATTCTCTGGCTCTCTCCCATGGTCCAACTATATGAATGTTTGAAAAAAATAGAGTAAAAGCACATGTAATTTACCCAGCGATGTATCACAGCTTGCTCTGCTAGGAAAGGTAAGTAAATGAGCAAACCTGTCAGTAAGCCCAGCATGAAATGAGGGTGGAGCTGGGATTACGAAGTAGTTATGTCACATTCAAACACTTTAAGAAAAATACTGGTAATACACAAATTTAAGTCTGAAAAATAAAAAGCTTCTATTCACTTATTTTATTTTTTATCCTATTTTCTTTTTACACATTTCCTAATATTCTTTTTTGGTTTTCTTTTACACTGTGTCTGTACAATACTCAGACATTTGAATGAAGATTAAACTGATAATTTAAATATGTGAGCGTATTACCTATTCAACCCTAAGCATGTAGATATTCTGAAATATCTTAATATTCAGAAATATCCAGTTATTTCACGACATTTAGAGGAAACAATCATGTATTAAACTAAAATTTAAACATCAGTATCATATACTTAAGTAAATACTTCTATTTGTACATTTACTTTTGAGGTTTTCTTTTTTTTCCATAAGCTAGTGGTCAATTTCCTACTTATAATTTATAATATATTTTTTAAAATTTTCTAGATTAAAAACTATCTTCTCCACCAATACCTTGAGTCTCTTTTTAATTATTTTGGCAACTACTGTTTCCTCTTCTTTCCCTACTCTGCTTCCAGATCTTGTTCTCTAAATTTGTCCACTGAGTATGTTGTTTAGTCTCTTTCTCTTTTGGAAACATTCTCAGAAAGCAGTATTTTCTTTCTGTAACTGTTATTGTAAGACTGGGAAGGAGAAAAAGGCAAAAGGGTATATACCTCTTAGCAATCAGTATTGCTGAGATCTTTAGGGGATGTTTCTCCCATTTCTTCAGCAGGAAGTGAGGGTGGGGCGGGCATGACCAGGGCAGGCAACATTATGGCCCATCCACAGAGCTATACAATTGGTGTTTTGTTTCTCTTTTACACGCAGATGTAAGAGTTCCATAGACAGCAGAGGAGTTTACCTAGTCCATGGCACAAAAGTAATGGGATTGCATCATTTATGTGACATTTTAATAAACTAGCTGTTTGTTTATAGACTATATAAACAGACATAAATCTATATTTTCTAATCGATTAGGTAATTAAACACAATTCATGAGTAAATGACTATTTTATATGAAGTGTGATTTCTGTATACTTTATTTTTCAGAGTATGGCCTCCTCGCATTAAACTTTCTCCAATGGATTTTCACAAACCTCCAGACTCTGAAGCATAAATCAGAAATCTGTTCTTCTGGCCCAATGCTTGAAGAACACTCTGTGACTGTCAGATTTCTCTGCTAGCACTTTAGTTGCCATAGCTTCTCAAGCCATTATTTTTTTTTCATGTTCCCCCATAGAGAAATGTACAACAGACCCTCTGTTCTCTTTTCTGCTCCATCACTGATATAAGGTTGACCTACAAAATACCAGAAGTTTAATTCTGAGTCAACTGCTCAGTGCATGTCTAAGGGAGACGTGAGTTCACTCGACATGCATGTTGGCTGAGTCTACACATGTAAAATGAAGGGAAGGAATGAGACAGCATCTAGACATATTAAGGCAAAAACATATGTCTGAACCATCTTGAGGACTGAGGCCAGACTTTGTAAAATGCAACTTTTGGGTAGGACTAAAATGCATATGGATTTTCCATTTCACTTTGCATGAGAACAGGAAACCTATGATAATGATTTGCTTGTATCTATTATTTCCTTTCTTTATAGAACTCAAAAGACACTATTTAATCATGTCAAGTATGTTCTTTTTTTATTTTACTTCTCTCAGTTGTCACTCAAACTTTTAAAAACTGTAAAATTAACTTTTCATTAAATTGATTGTGACACTAGACTTAAAGTAGTAAAATTCCATAGTAGTAAAAATACAGAAGACATTGGTAGAAGTTAGTTGCATAATCAGAGCCAGTCCGGCTGGGTACACTGGTGACCTAAATATTAGTATGCCTCTATATCCCAGTCGGCATTTTACTTGGTGATTTCTCTTAAACCCCTATCCCCTAACATACACACATGCTTATACACACAGGAACACACACACACCCCTCTCTAGTACTTATGCCTTAGGCTCTCTGAATTTCTGCGTCCCAATCAAAACAAAGGGATAAATTAGGAGTTTGGAACTAACATATACACACTACTATATATAAAATAGACAAACAGCAAGGACCTACTATGGATGGCTGGATGGATAGATAGACGCATAGGTAGATAGACAGATACATAAACGGAATCACTTTATAGATATGTGTATATATACATATATATATAAATAAACTGAATCACTTTGTTGTACAACTGAAACTAATACAACACTGCAAATCAACTATACTCCAATAAAAAAAGCACTGTTTTAAAAAAGTAAAATGTAAATAACGCTAAAAAATAAAAAAGGTGATTTCATAATGAAATAAAAAAACAAAGTTCAGGAAAATGTTTTGATAAATCCACTTACACTGAGGTTAAATGGCTGATAATATTTAACTCACTTTACTAGGGTAAACTCTTAGGCATCTCCAAATCTGGTTTTCAAAATGTTAGTATAGGGCTTCCCTGGTGGCGCAGTGGTTGAGAGTCCGCCTGCCGATGCAGGGGACACGGGTTCGTGCCCTGGTCCGGGAAGATCCCACATGCCACGGAGCGGCTGGGCCCGTGAGCCATGGCCGCTGAGCCTGCGCGTCCGGAGCCTGTGCTCCACAACGGGAGAGGCCACAACAGTGAGAGGCCCGCGTACCGCAAAAAAAAAAAAAAAAAAAAAAAAAAAGTTAGTATAGGGTGAAAGGTAGATAGGAATTTTTCAGGTGCTTAAGATAATATCACTTATCTTTTCCATCTTAGATCCAGGTTTTTGCTCAGAGTTTAATTTGTTTTGAGCAATGTAAAATTTTTTATGCTATACCTTTATAAAAGAGATTATGATGACTTAATCTCTAAATAAGTAATCATACATCCTTATTGACATGTGTAATTTCTAATACTTTATTAATAATATCTTGTTTCACTCTAAAGAGTACCCCATATTGGTCAATAAATTAAATGTCAACCTATGAGTAAGAGAAGAATTTAGTTGCTATACGTAGTCATCAGATGCCTTTCCCCTACCCTCTTGCTCTCTCTTGCATAAAAATGGGAGTTTTTTTGAGGAAGTGTCTCACACCTCTCATATCATTTCTTATAACCATAGAACCCCTTCCCATTTTCTTCCCTGGTTACTACACTCTTTCATCTCATGCTAGATATTCTCACCTCTCATTTCCTCCTCTTAGTCCCAAACAACCAAGGGGAAATAAAAGGCAGGCAAAGAGGTTCACAGAGAAGACTTGGCACTAAGAAACTCTAAAGTAACTCAAAACTTAACAGCCATTTTGTCCCTACCCTATCCTGTTTGGTACCCAGTATTCTATTCCCAAACAAATCTGCTTTCAAAAAAGTATCCAATACAAATAATTTTTCTTATCACTGTCCAGTTAAGTACCAGACACTGTCTATAAGTAAATGAGGGTGGAGTTCATAGTTGTGTGGCATGTAATAAGGGCTTCAAAAGGTATATATGTATATATAAACACATATTTAAATAACGTTCTTGGTAAAGGTTATCAGTTATTACTCTCCAAGTATACCCATATTTGGTTACTTCTGTGTCAATTAAAATAACATTCAAAGAGTAAGAAAGACCTTTAATTTTCAGCTTATTCTATTTTCTACTGCTTTGATTTAATACAGGAAAAGTTAGAGAAAGTAAGGAAGTACTTTAAGGCTGATGTCAAAAGCTGGGGAGAAGCATTTTCTATTCCTTACTATAAATAGTCACAACTGGGGAGAACAGATAAAGTAAACCAAGGTGTAGTTCTATTCCTTAATATTCAGGCAAGCTTACCTTGTCCTGAAATACTTCTAAAGGTAGAAAGGGGAATTCCCAGCCAAATCACTGTTTCATCCCAAGAAGCTATACATGCTGACCATAATAATACCAGGCATAAGACACCTGCCATTTCCATTGTACCTTACAAATTGTATCTGAGTCTATTTCTACATCCTCTTGGTTGGTCCCCAATGAGGACCAACTATCACCTTATTTGTAAACCCTCTACTGAGAGTAGAAATCCTCTAAATTTTATTTACCCTGAGTGAATGACCTTTCTGATGTTATAAACCACATGTAAAATTACTAATTGTCAACAATTGGAAAAGAGAGACCTCAAGTTTCCACCCCCCCAAAAAAAAGATGGAGTGCTTTTGGCTTTACAGAATAGTGCAGGTTCCAGGATAGGAAGGGGTAAACATTTAGGGAAAATCAGATGAGGACATGAGAACCTGAGAGGACAACTATAATACATAGATTTGGCAGAAAGGATGCAGAGAGTGGGCATTCTTTCATTTATCTATTAGTTATTGAGTATTCTCTGCTCAGCATTTTTCTAGATGATGGGGATTCACCAGTGAGTAAGATTGGCACAGGGGGCTTCCCTGGTGGCGCAGTGGTTGAGAGTCCGCCTGCTGATGCAGGGGACACGGGTTCGTGCCCCGGTCCGGGAAGATCCCACATGCCGCAGAGCGGCTGGGCCCGTGAGCCATGGCCGCTGAGCCTGCGCGTCCGGAGCCTGTGCCCCGCAACGGGAGAGGCCACAACAGTGAGAGGCCCGCGTACCGCCAAAAAAAAAAAAAGTCTCTCAGAAGGCGGTATTTGAGTTGAAACCAAAATGACAAAAATAGAATCAGTCCTAAGAAGATCCAGGTACAGACTTCCCTGGTGGCACAGTGGTTAACAATCCACCTGCCAATGCAGGGAAATGTGTTCAAGCCCTGGTCTGGGAAGATCCCACATGCCGCAGAGCAACTAAGCCCGTGTGCTACAACTACTGAGCCTGCGCTCTAGAGCCCGCGAGCCACAACTACTGAGCCCACGTGCCACAACTACTGGAGCCTGTGGGCCTAGAGCCCTTGCTCCACAACAAAAGAAGCCACCGCAATGAGGTGCCTGTGCACCGCAACAGAGAGTAGCCCTCGCTCACCGCAACTAGAGAAAGCTCGCACGCAGCAACGAAGACCCAACGCAGCCAAAAATAAATAAACAAATTTATAGAAAAAAAAAAGAAGAAGAAGATCCAGGTAAATATTTAGGGCAGAAAAGCAAACTGCAGAAAAGAAAGAGGATGCAGGGTACATAGGGGTCCAAGCACAGGAATTCTTCGTAGACATTGACCATTCTTGGCGTCTAGACAGACCCAGATAGATCAAGGGCCTTCATTAGGTTCAGTATACTAAGATGAACAAAACTAGTTGCCTAAACTTTTCATTGCCAAGTCCAAGAAAAACAAAAGCAAAACAAAACAAGAAGTTAAATTATTCTGATTGCCTTTAAAAAGACTGACTTGAAGACTTAATTCAAAGAGATCTGGACAGGTAAGGATATGGACTGATTTTGAGGCTATCACTCACTAACTGGAGCAAATGTCAAATCCTTGGGTAGCAGCAGGAAGCAGCGTTTTGACTGCTCTTCAGGAGAAAGAGCTCCAGCTAGACCCCATCCCCTGGATGACCCTAGGTTTCCCATCTGCCTCCTTTCTGATCACTTTCTCCTCCAGGACTTTTCTCACTCTTTCATTCTCTAGCAGGCTGCTCTAACGTTTCTCTTTTCTCCAGGCCTACTCCTGCCCCACCAAGCTTGTTTGTCACAAAGGTTTACTATTTACATATTCAGGAACTTTTGAATACATCTGTTTTACAGTAGTTTTCTTTCCAAAAGATTGTTTTTATCCATATCAGTGAAATAGACCATATAAGGGCTGTCAGGAGGATTTGGAAATAGTCTTGCTATACAAACCCAGATGTTAAAATGGCATTTGGGAAAACTGAATTTTACCTGTGTAGAATTTATTATGCATTCTTTCTTCATATAATATTATCTTATTTTCTCATTTTTATACGTGTTCTTTTACTGAATGGGTATATTCAAATACAGCCGACTACGGACAACCAAAAGATTTAATTCATCCATTACTTTAGAGTTATACTTCTCCAAAAGAAGAAATACACTTCTAATTGTTTGCTACTGACATTTATTGCCCAGCACAGATGAAAAGAACCCACATTTTGGTCCTGACGTAGGTGACTGCTTATACATGAGGATGGCCTTCTCCTCAACTCATTTGAAGACCCAGGGATGAATAAATGCTCAGCCTTTCATTGCCCAAGGTGTATTACCTCCAAATGCCATAAAAATCAGTAATTCCTATAAACGAAATAGAAGGAAAAGTAGAAAACGGAAGTGTCCCAACTCATTAAATTGGAGAACAGTGTTCTCTTCAATGTATATGGCAACAAATCGGGCTCTAGAAGCTCCTTACCCTACCAAGTTTATCAGACATAATCTTATACATGGTGGTTAATTAGAGTCAAACTGTTGAAATAGTAAGACATTACTGGTACCATGCTTCAGATTCATATTTGTATAAACATGATTTTGTGGAAACTGAATGGGGAATATTATTCTGATGGGAATATGTATTCCAAGTTCCAAACTGCCTTCCAAATTAATTTGTGCTGTGAAACGGATCTGCAAATTAGAAGCTTACAAGGACAGAATGTGTCTTAGTTTTTCCTCCTATTAAGAGAAGATAGAAAATACTTTACACATAACAAGGGTTCAGTGTGTACCTACTCTGTGTTCTGTACAAGCGTCTGCGGGGAGTAAATAACACAAGCTGATATAATTCCTCTCCTGAAAAATTACAACTTGAGAAAACAGTATACACATATTTAACATAATGAGAAGATAATACAATGTTGCACATAATTAAATGCTAACAAAATCATTGTCCATTCCTAACAGAACTCCACTGAAATCACACTAACCTGATGTTATTAGCAAGTGGTTAAATATGCCAAGCTCAAAATACCTTTTACAGTCAACTCACGTCTTTACAAGCTTGGCCAATTTCACTCTGTCTGATTCTCCATGGCTGCCCATACAATTGCACTACGGGGACTAGAAAATGCCCCAGGTGACTGAAAGAAACACTCTCTGCATCCCTAGGTATTATTTCCCCACGTTGCTAAATAGACCTAGCTAAATTTAACCACTTAGGATGAGTTGGCAGAAGTGCAGAGAGAAGCACTTCAAGCGCAGAGGGAAGTTTCAAGCAAAGCTGAGGATGCTTTGGAAAAAGAAGAGTCCTTCTCAAGGCATTGTGAGGACAGGGAAGCAGCTGGCCAACGGTACTTCTTGGGGAGCAGGGACAGCCCTATTGTGTCCAACCCCCAGGTGTTCTCCTCTATCTTTCCGAGCACAAAAGGGAGTGATTTTATGCTCTCTTCTCTTCTCTGTTCTGAAAGGTTCCTGTTGAATGGTGCCCCCTGGAGCCGGGGAAGGGGGCAGTGCAGCAGGTGCTCTTCACTCAGAAGGACAGGTCAAGTTCAGGGTTTGTTCTGAATTTTGATGTTAGTTTTCCTCTTCATAACAAACACTGACCTGTTTTCCATGACAATGTGCCCTGTGGATCATTCTGTCAACAGTGATAATGTATGACAGCAAGCCAACAGCACCACTGCAAGGACAGCACAGCCTTGTTGTCAGTCACATTAAGGAGCACCTGATGGGAATCTGGAAAGCAGTCTGGGCATAGAAAAAAGAGTCTCTACCTTAAAAAGATAACTTAATCTTATTTTCAAAGAGAAGAACCTCTGCCTTCTCAGCCAATAATCAAAACAATGAAGACTCTGAAAATAGCACCAAAGGAAAGGAGGTCCATGACACAGATAGAAACAACCTCAGCTACTATTTTTACTTGAAGCTTGGTGATTGAGCAGTCTTTTCTTATACATTATTTAAGGGCATTCTTTTCTCTGTAAGTTTGTCAAGTGCAATACTGACTCATCAGAAATTCTTTTCAAGTCTTCCTGACTCTCTTAAAAATTTCTCAGTTTACTAAAGCAAAACAGAGGAGTGAGACTTTGAGATGATTCATGTCCATTTCTGTTCTGGGAGCTAAGCATTCTCAAATTGCATGTCGGCTTCCTAATTTTCCACAGAGCTAAAATATTCCCTAACTATATCCAACTACTTTTGCTACCAACTCCTCTTGTTTGGCCTATTCCACATGACCATAATTGCAAACTACAGGGCTAATGTGCCTCACTAATCACTTAGATGAACTATAATTTCTTATCCTAAGCAAGAGTCCATCAAACTAGGTTAGGGATGGTAAGTAAGTTTGAATTAGCATGCCAATAGGTGGTGATTGCCTAGAGAGATGAGTTGAGAAGAATTCAGAGGCCAAGTCCCAATGCAGAGGAAATAGGTACTAGTAGTAGTACCGGTGGACAAGGGAATTGCACTGGATTCCCACTGAGTCTCCTCAATACCAAGATAACCAGTTTTATTTAAACAAATAAAACAAGAAACTTGATCAAAAACTTATTTGGAATTATGAATATGAAAAAGACTTTAATACTAATTTTTTTTTTCATTTAGCAGTATTGATGTTGTAGAGACTTGGCAAATATCTGAGTGAGGGTAGATCTTGCTTAGACAACAGAAGTCAGAAACAGAGCAGACACATTTCTCAGATCATTCTATTCACTCGAAAACTAAGTAAAGATCTTAGTGAAACAATATGGATCTTCAATTCAGCTTACTAAAAATTAATATAACAGGGAAAAACAAATATAAAAAAAACCTTTTGGCAGATATCTGAAGTATTAAATATGAATTCACAATTTAAAAGGATATTTATACACACACACACTAAGTTCTGTTCATTGGAAGTTTCTGGAAGCAATGGCTTCCAGGCAGCAGTGAACACATCTGGCATCCATATCTTCATTTCTAAATACCGTTCATCAATAGAAGGAAACATGGCTCCTTGGATAAATGACTGATTCCAGATCAGGATTAGGGAAAGTGCAACATAAACCCAGAATCTTGTGCTGGAAAGCGAGAAAGTTCTCAGAGCTCAACAGAGACGCATGGAAAAGACATAGGAGTCAGTTTTAAGAGGTTCTCAGCTGTTCAAACAATTTGGTCATCAAAAAGAATAATGGCCATAATGGATTATATGACACTAATTAGTGTCCATTTTGCTACTACAGATAAAGAGAGAACATAAAATTAACACACATAAAATATATGCTATACTTAGAGGTGACTTTTACACCAATTTCATGCTCTGAAAATTTATATTTGAATGGAAAAAATCAAACAGTTATCCTACTTTTATAGTAAGGAGCAGAGTTCATCCCTATCATGTTGAGGGAAAAACATAATTAGAAAAATGCCAGAGATCAATGTAGAAGAAATGATAAAATGAGAAAACTACCACTTAGCAACCATGAATGAAATAACTGATTCAGAAAGCCAGAATGATCAATGAGTACACAAACCACTAGGTCAGGGCTTCCCTGGTGGCGCAGTGGTTGGGAGTCCGCCTGCCAATGCAGAGGACACGGGTTCGTGCCCCGGTCCGGGAGGATCCCACATGCCGCAGAGCGGCGGAGCCCGTGAGCCATGGCCGCTGAGCCTGCGCGTCTGGAGCCTGTGCTCCACAACAGGAGAGGCCACAAGAGCGAGAGGCCCACGTACCGCAAAGAAAAACAAACAAACAAACAAAACACTAGGTTAAAATTTGATAATGCTAAAGCATCACCCCAAAGTTTGCTTGCTAATATTGAAGGGGGAATATATAATAAGAGATCTCCTAGACATCATCTCAACCAACTGAGCAAATTTAGTGTCACTAAAATTAGGACAATCTGACATCATCTATTTCTTATATGTATATGTAATATGAAGTACTCAGCATTATTTATAAAGTAGTCTTGCCAAATATGTTTTATATGAGTTTGATTAAGCTTTAATATTAAGTTTGATACAAGCTTTGATTTATAGGAAGTACAGAGGATAAAGGGACAAGTTAAAAATCACCACCAGAAAACAGACAAATGAAGAATGTGGTACATGTCACAACAAAATTGATCTAGTTTCCTAAAAAAATAATGTCAGGAAAGAAGATAAAAACAAATTTGGAGCTCTTTCATAGATTAAAAGAAGCAAAACAAATCAAAGATCAGAAAGTTGCTTGGCTATTAGTTGAAAAAATTCATAAAAAATATTGACAATTGGGAGAATGAATAAATATACAATATAGATGTTATAAAGAATAACTATTTCTTTTCGTAGGTGTGATAACAGTATTTTAGATATATATGAATCTGCCATTATTGAGAGATGTCTAGTAAGTATTTAGTGGTATCTATCTATTTGGAAAAGCAACATTAGTGGCAATTGTGTCCAAATGTTAGCAACTTCTAAATTTTCATGGTGAGTACACAGGTGATCATTATTCCATTCTCTCAACTATTCTGTATTTGGGGAAAACTAAAAAGTTAAAAAAAAAAATCAATGTTAGCTTCCTAAAGTGGATAAAAAGCCTGAAGCACAAAGAAAAATGGTTAGACTCACAGAGGCCTTTTATCTTCTCAGCAGAACACAGAGCCCCACATACGGCTCTAGGCTTCTTTCGCATTCTCGACTCCTTGATGATTTCTTCCATCTATATGCTAGTGATAAAATATTAGGGGCTTTGATTCTTGATTCATTAAATACAGCATATTCTCACTTCACTGTGACCTGTGGTAGGGCCAGTTTAAGGAGCAATTTGTCATCAGATCATTAATACAGCAACTGGCTAAGAAGGTGAAGATATTCATCTAAAATTAACTTCTTGACCTTTTCCACGAGGACGTAGAAGGGAATATTTTAGCGTTTGTAACTGGGGGAGCAGCTCCACTTATACCCTGTGTTTCCCAAATGTGGTAATTAGAGAAACAGAGCCAAGAAGTAGGGACGCAGGGGGCAATCAATGTTTCAGGAACCCTGTTGTTGAGAGAATGCCTCAGGCTACCTGCGAAGGGTCAGTTTGGAGAGAAGCAAAGGAGGTTACTCACCAACAGCTAACCTAACGTATGGCTTTAGCCAACTCTACGAGGCTAGAGAAAGGACAGGCAGAAATAAAATCCAATGGAAACAGGCTGTGGCTGCAAAACATCTCAGAAGACTCAAGCTGCTGTAGGGGCCACTGTCAAATGATTCAACCTTAATCCAGCACAGCCAAGAGCTATCCAATAAATGAGACAATGCCTTACTTTCATCATAGTCAAAGACAAATATGAATACAAAGCCAAACATTTAGCAAATGCCAGTAAACTCTGAGTCAGGAATGCAACTCCTCAGATTCATGAGTAACCTTTACGGGGAACTCAGCGATGCCATTTCCAAGGTGAAATAGATATAATAAGAAATCCTCTGATCCTCAGAGAAACACATTTAAAAATGAAAACCAACACTTATCTGCTCTCCCCTCTCATCTCTTTGTAATCTCCAAGTTGTAGAGAGCTCTGGGAGTACATATAGGGGCCAGTGAAGATTCACAATAATTTCCTCTTTTTATTTCTCTCGTTGTTCCTAAACCTTAACCTTTTCAATGATTGCTAATATGGAATGAAATTCTGGTTTCACAACATCTTTGCCACATAGCCAAAGATGCACCCTTTGAGAGGGGACAAGAAGTCACAAAGTGGTGATGTGAATAATCTAAAAAAATTTTTTGAAGGGTGCCATGGCCTTGTCATCACTCTGTACTATTGCAGATTGAATTTTAGAACAAACACTGAGTACCAGATGTTGGCTGGTCACCAGGCAACATATAATCTATAAAAAGAAAACATGCATGAATATGACCTAGTATACAGTAACTGTTCTATAAGTGTTAAATTAAATTCACTTAAATTTAACCTGAATTGGAGAAGGGAGCAGGCCAATGGGTCTCTGCTAATTCATGAGATAAAGGAGCTAGGGCTTGGTTGTAACGATGCAATATTCTCTACCATCATTATCATAGTACGTGACTCATTAGTTTGTTGCGAGAAATAACAAGCATAAGTCGACATAGTTCATTTAGTTCACATGAATTATGCCTACTAATTATCACAACAAACAAATAAGTATTATTTTTTCCATTGTGATTATGAGAAAACTGAATTTTAGAAAAGACAGGTTAAGCAACTTGCTCAAGGTTATAGAAGCACGAAGTGATAGAAGGATCAACAGGATTTAAACCCAGATCTCTATGAATTCAAATTTAGGTCTAAAGTTCTCCATTTCTCAAAAACTATTTCCCCAGAGGGATCATACAGTGCCTTAAATTCCCACCATGATGAAAGGACACTACAATATCATCTACTATTAGCTTAGTTCACCAGCCATGGATACCCTGCTGGGAGCAGCTATGTGAAGAAGGTAAGTGTTGATCCTGAGTGGAAATTTCAGAATGATCTCAAGGTTCATAAGGATGGAAAGATTAGGAAGATTTTTGCAGAAGGAGGCCTTGGAGGTTTTAGGATAGACTACTGGGTGAGGGGACAAGTGGTAATGATGAGGATGGAAATTCAGGAAATTGATGGTAAGAACACAACGTACTCTGAAGATCGTGCTTAAATTGTTGGTCACTTCTTTATTTTCTACCCTGAACCCTGAAGAGACTCATGGATCACCAATCAAATCACAGAGACTGTCCCTAAATTTTATCTTTTTATAATGTAAAAGTTGGCCAAACTCATTTAAAATTTTAGAAAATGCAGCATTTAAAAAACATGAAAAAACTTATCTGCCAAAATATGACAACTGTTAACATTTTTATCTATTTCCTTCCAGCTTTTTTTTTCTCCCTATGCCTATAATTTGGGACTTTTAAAAAACAGTTAAGATGATAAAACTTGCACACATTTGAATCTTGTTTTATGTTATATTATAAGCATTTCCCACGTTACTTCTCCATAGGATTTCACAGTCTGAGATCACAGCCAAGTTGTTTCCCCCTCCCCGACATAAGTTGCTTCTCTCTCTTTTACTCATTCTCTGTTGCCCTCTCCCCCACCCCAGCCCTGCCAAAGCAGCAGTTAAAACATTGTAAATTATTGGAAGGGGGTGGAACCATCATCACAAGGGACCTAGGACCTGGACCACGATCTCACAAACCATGGCTCTCTTGTGCAAGAGGTCACCTTGGACTGACTGCCCATTTGTCTTTACCTTCCTCTTCTAAAGGCGAAAAAGGTAATGAACCAAAAGGAAGAATAACATAAAATGAAACTTTCTGAGGTCATGCTGCTGACCTACTGCATGTAGCTCCCTCTAGGGAGGGGGTACATTATCCATTCTACTCAACTCACTTGGGATATCTGGGCCATGATCCCCTGGAATGTGAACAGGGAATGTTCCAAATGTTATGGCTCAATCATTATTCAATCTTTGCAATAGGAGTGGATTATAAATCCCTTTTTTTTTTTTTTTTTTTTTTTTTTGCGGTACGCGGGCCTCTCACTGTTGTGACCTCTCCCGTTGTGGAGCACAGGCTCTGGACGCACAGGCTCAGCGGCCATGGCTCATGGGCCCAGCCGCTCGGCGACATGTGGGATCTTCCCAGACTGGGGCTCGAACCCATGTCCCCTGCATCGGCAGGCGGACTCTCAACCACTGCGCCACCAGGGAAGCCCTATAAATCCATTTTTATATTAGTGCTGTATTGCAAAAGTCACTTCCAATGATCTATTTACTAATTCACTCTGTGATTCTCATCACAGGTGAATACTGAATAAACACACAGGCACAATACAGTAAGAAGAACTCTGTTGCCTCTGGCACTGAAAAGGGTGATTTTTAATACTGAAAAAGAGGCAAATTTCATAGGTTAAAATAATAGATTGATCTCAGACTTACTATTGGTCTTGCAACAGAAACCAACATTGTTAACATGCTTTGTTGTCACTGTTTGTTTTCGGTTTTATTTTTGTTTTTGCTTTTTGGTGATGACAGGGAAAAAAAAAACAGTACAAAGAAAGTATTTAGGTTTCACTATTGGCTCTTTAGAATATATGAGAGAGACCCTTAACTGTTCAAATTACACAAAGAGATGAGAGAAGAAATTACCAGAGTTTTCTATGAATTAAGATTTGAAAGTTCATCCCCATTAACATGAATGGAGAAGAGCATATCACTATAGGCAAATGCATTACATGAACATGGAGATTCACAAAGTAGATGGCTTAGAAATGCTACTCATTCTGTGAAGATCTTTTTTTTAAAAAAAAAGAGAATCAGTTTTTTAAATGATTATTTAAAATAAGTATCATTCTCCACTGAAAAATGTAAATATATGAAAACGGACAGTATGAATTTCAAGAATATGTCTATAAGAAAAAGCAGGATACACCTGTAGTCTATGTAATCTGTTATTGCCAGTATACATTTCTAGAAATCTGTCCATATGACGCAGTTCCTATACTGTAAACAACCTTAATTTTACCTCTTCATTCAAGATTATGCCTATAAATTCAATGTTATAACATTACTGGCCAACACTTGGTCCATACCACGCAGGCTTACGCAAGAATGCCATCTTCTCGTGGTCATCAGTGCCCAGGTACATACTCTAGAGACCCCTGAATAGCTATTGGTTCAGCTTCTGTTGGCAGCTTACTTCTAAGATCCATTAATACCTACAATAAATCAATAATCTCAGGGCCAACCACCAACCCGGTGGATGTCAACTTTTGTGTTTGAAAGTGGTGGTGTGTGATGGTGAAGGAGGAAAGGAGAGACATATCAAAATCAGCTAGAAACATCTAAAAATATCCTTAGGCCCTGCTCCCCTGCTTTGATAGACAGGTAAGGTGGAAGGGGTCAGGAATAAATTTATATTTATCAATACATTGTTAAAATCTCCAGAGACAATTATGATTAATTCCCTACAGTAAGTACCACTGCCTTAACCATCAAATAAACTGCATCTGAATAAGTCTTTGGTAATTGAGTTTAAGATATAGCTCCTGCATTACCAACTCTGAGTCTGATGAGTTGTGAAACCTTGGTCATGTATCTTAATCGCTCTATGTCTTAGTTTCTCATCTGTAAAATAAAAGTGTTTTTCACTTACAGGTTGTTTCCAAGATTAAATGCGGGAATAGTTAGAACAATACCTAACACACAGTTTGCACCCAGTGAATTTTATTTTCATAAAATTGTTATTATGCCGCAAAAAAGAAGGGCAAAGATTCCTTTCAAAATCTTCCATCTCTCAAATATAAATCTTTAGTTCAAATCTCTCTAATGAGCTCGAGATCCAAAATCCTCCCAACTACCCATTGGTCTTGGATGTCTCAATGGCACCATAAACCGAACTTAATCTCTGCTCTTAATTACTATAGTTGTTCTTCCCACTCTTAAAGGGCCCCAGTAGTTTTCTAGTTACCCAAGCCAGAGACCGGAGGACCTTCTGAACACTTCCTCCTCCCTCTCCAAATTAAAATATTTAATGTTACCACATTTTCTTGATTCTGGCTCCTAAATATCTCTTGAATATATGTCCTCTCCAATTTTTATGCTACCACAGTGTTAGGCTATCACATTTCTCACTTGAATAATACTTCTCTGTTTAACCAGTATTTGTCAGGGACCAGGGGATAGGGTAGGAGTTGACTACAAAGGCACAGCAAGAGGAACTGGGGTGGGGGAATGTTGGAAATGATCTGTACCTTGATCGTGGTTGTAACTACCATGACTATGCATTTTTCAAACTGTAAAACAGAAAGAATGAATTTTACTTTAGGTAAAGTTTAAAAAGTAGAAAACAACAAAACACACACAAACTACCCCACAAATTCTCTTCCCTTACTTCCCAATGCCTTTGTAATACAAAGAAACATCTGAGTGTGGCCTACAGAGCCCCTCAGCATCTGGTCTCTGCCCACTTCTCTAGGTCCATCTCCCTAGCTCTCTCCACACTAGCTGCATTGGTCTTTGTTTCATCCCCTCAAAGTACTGTTCTTCTCATCCTAGAACCATTGTGTCTGTACACAATGTTCTTCTCTGGTTCCTTCCACCTTTTGGCAAGTTAACTACTGTAACATCCATTAGATTTCAGTTCAAATATCACATTCTCAAAGATAGCACGCCAAGAACTCTTAAGAAGCTCAAGGTATAGAGAACTGATCTTTGTGCCAATGAAAATTAAAATCACCACCACCACCACCTTAGTGGAGGTGTTACAGAAAGGATGGATTAGCTATTGTACGGATTATGTACCAATATGCAACACTGTTAGAACTTTTTTGGTACTTTCTGTCAGTTCTAAGGGCACCCTGCATTTATCTTCATAGCATTTATCACAGTGTCAAATCACATTGTTCATCTGTGTGATTTTTTTTTTTTTTTTATAGCAAGTCTCCACCACTAGATTGCAAGCTTCAGAGATCATAGCTATGGCTTCCGGGAAGATGGCGGAAGCGTAAGATGCAGAGATCACCTTCCTCCCCACAAATACACCAAAAATACATCTACACGTGGAACAACTCCTACAGAACACCTACTGAACGCTGGCAGAAGACCTCAGACCTCCCAAAAGGCAAGAAACCCCCCACGTACCTGGGTAGGGCAAAAGAAAAAAGAATAAACAGAGGCAAAAGGATAGGGACGCAACCTGCACCAGTGGGAGGGAGCTGTGAAGGAGAAAAGGTTTCCACACATTAGGAAGCCCCTTCGCGGGCAGAGACTGCAGGTGGCGGAGAGGGAAGACTTCGGAGCTGCGGAGGAGGGCACAGCAGCAGGGGTGCGGAGGGCAAAGAGGAGAGATTCCCGCACAGAAGATCAGGGCCGACCGGCACTCACCAGCCCGAGAAGCTTGTCTGCTCACCCGCAGGGGTGGACGTGGCTGGGAGCTGAGGCTTGGGCTTCCGTCTGAGCGCTGGGAGAGGACTGGGGTTGGCGGCGTGAACACAGCCTGCAGGAGGTTAGTGCGCCACGGCTAGCCGGGAGGGAGTCCAGGGAAAAGTCTGGACCTGCCGAAGAGGCAAGAGACTTTTTCTTCCCTCTTTGTTTCCTGGTGTGCGAGGAGAGGGGATTAAGAGCGCTGCTTAAAGGAGCTACAGAGACGGGTGCGAGTCGCGGCTAAAAGCGCGGACCCCAGAGACAGGGGCATGAGAAGCTAAGGCTGCTGCTGCCGCCACCAAGAACCCTGTGTGCGAGCACAGGTCACTATCCACACACCCCTTCCGGGGAACCTGTGCAGCCCACTACTGCCAGGGTCCCAGGATACAGGGACAACTCCCCCGGAAGAACGCACGGCGTGCCTCAGGCTGGTGCGACATAATGCTGGCCTCTGCCGCCGCAGGCCTGCCCCGCACTCAGTGCCCCTCCCCCCGGCCAGAGTGAGCCAGAACCCCTGAATCAGTGGCACCTTTAACCCCGTCCTGTCCGAGTGAAGAACAGATGCCCTCCGGCGACCCACACGCAGAGGCAGGGTCAAATCCAAAGCTGAGCCCCTGGGAGCTGTGAGAACAAAGAAGAGAAAGGGAAATCTCTCCCAGCAGCCTCAGAAGCAGCGGATTAAAGCTCCACAATCAACCTGAAGTACCCTGCATCTGTGGAATACATGAATAGACAACGAATCATCCCAAATTAAGGAGGTGGACTTTGAGAGCAAGATTTATGATTTTTTCCCCTTTTCCTCTTTTTATGAGCATGTATGTGTATGCTTCTGTGTGAGATTTTGTCTGTATAGCTTTGCTTCCACCGTTTGTCCTAGGGTTCTATCTGTCCTTTTTTTTTAATTTTTTTCTTAATTATTTTTTATTGTAATAACGTTATTTTATCTTACTTTATGTTAGTTTACTTTATCTTCTTTCGTTCTTTTTTCTTCCCTCCCTCCTTTCTTTCTTTCCTTCGTTCTTTCTACATCTACTAATTCTTTCTTTCTACTTTTTCTCCCTTTTATTCTGAGCCGTGTGGATGAAAGGCTCTCGGTGCTGCAGCCAGGAGTCAGTGCTGTGCCTCTGAGGTGGGAGAGCCAACTTCAAGACACTGGTCCACAAGAGACCTCCCAGCTCCACGTAATATCAAACGGCAAAAATCTCCCAGAGATCTCCATCTGAACACCAATACCCAGCTTCACTCAACGACCAGCAAGCTGCAGTGCTGGACATCCTATGCCAAACAACTAGCAAGACAGGAACACAATCCAAGCCATTAGCAGAGAGGCTGCCTAAAATCATAATAAGTCCACAGACACCCCAAAACACACCACCAGACGTACACCTGCCCACCAGAAAGACAAGATCCAGCCTCATCCACCAGAACACAGGCACTAGTACCCTCCACCAGGAAGTCAACACAACCCACTGAACCAACCTTAGCCACTGGGGACTGACACCAAAAACAATGGGAATTACGAACCTGCAGCATGCAAAAAGGAGACCCCAAACACAGTAAGATAAGCAAAATGAGAAGACAGAAAAACACACAGCAGATGAAGGAGCAAGATAAAAACCCACCAGACCTAACAAATGAAGAGGAAATAGGCAGTCTACCTGAAAAAGAATTCAGAATAATGACAGTAAAGATGATCCAGAATCTTGGAAATAGAATAGACAAAATGCAAGAAACATTTAACAAGGACCTAGAAGAACTAAAGGTGAAAGAAAAAAACGATGAACAACACAATAAATGAAATTAAAAATACTCTAGATGGGATCAATAGCAGAATAACTGAGGCAGGAGAACGGATAAGTGACCTGGAAAATAAAATAGTGGAAATAACTACTGCAGAGCAGAATAAAGAAAAAAGAATGAAAAGAACTGAGGACAGTCTCAGAGACCTCTGGGAAAACATTAAATGAACCAACATTCGAATTATAGGGGTTCCAGAAGAAGAAGAGAAAAAGAAAGGGACTGAGAAAATATTTGAAGAGATTAGAGTTGAAAACTTCCCTAATATGGAAAAGGAAATAGTTAATCAAGTCCAGGAAGCACAGAGAGTCCCATAAAGGATAAATCCAAGGAGAAATACGCCAAGACATATATTAATCAAATTGTCAAAAATTAAATACAAAGAAAACATTAAAAGCAGCAAGGGAAAACAACAAAAAACACACAAGGGAATCCCCATAAGGTTAACAGCTGATCTTTCAGCAGAAACTCTGCAAGCCAGAAGAGACTGGCAGGACATATTTAAAGTGATGAAGGAGAAAAACCTGCAACCAAGATTACTCTACCCAGCAAGGATCTCATTCAGATTTGATGGAGAAATTAAAACCTTTACAGACAAGCAAAAGCTGACAGAGGCAGCACCACCAAACCAGGTTTACAACAACTGCTAAAGGAACTTCTCTAGGCAAGAAACACAAGAGAAGGAAAAGACCTACAATAACGAACCCAAAACAACTAAGAAAATGGGAATAGGAATATACATATCGATAATTACCTTAAATGTAAATGGACTAAATGCTCCCAGCAAAAGACACATATTGGCTGAATGGATACAAAAACAAGACCCATATATTTGCTGTCTTCAAGAGACCCACTTCAGACCTAGAGACACATACAGACTGAAAGTAAGGGGATGGAAAAAGGTATTTCATGCAAATGGACACAAACAGAAAGCTGGAGTAGCAATTCTCATATCAGACAAAATAGACTTTAAAATAAAGACTATTAGAAGAGACAAAGAAGGACACTACATAACGATCAAGGGATAGATCCAAGAAGAAGATATAACAATTGTAAATATTTATGCACCCAACATAGGAGCACCTCAATATATAAGGCAAATACTAACAGCCATAAAAGGGGAAATCGACAGTGACACAATCATAGTAGGGGACTTCAACACCCCACTTTCACCAATGGACAGATCATCCAAAATGAAAATAAATAAGGAAACACAAGCTTTAAATGATGCATTAAACAAGATGGACTTAATTGATATTTATAGGACATTCCATCCAAAAACAACAGAATACACATTTTTCTCAAGTGCTCATGGAACATTCTCCAGGATAGATCATATCTTGGGTCACAAATCAAGCCCTGGTAAATTTAAGAAAATTGAAATTATATCAAGTATCCTTTCCGACCATAACACTATGAGACTAGATATCAATTACAGGAAAAGATCTGTAAAATATACAAACACATGGAGGCTGAACAATACACTACTTAATAACCAAGAGATCACTGAAGAAATCAAAGAGGAAATCAAAAAATACCTAGAAACAAATGACAACGGAGACACGATGATCCAAAACCAATGGGATGCAGCAAAATCAGTTCTAAGAGGGAAGTTTATAGCAATACAATCCTACCTTAAGAAACAGGAAACATCTTGAATAAACAACCTAACCTTGCACCTAAAGCAATTAGAGAAAGAAGAACAAAAATCCCCAAAGTTAGCAGAAGGAAAGAAATCATAAAGATCAGATCAGAAATAAATGAAAAAGAACTGAAGGAAACGATAGCAAAGATCCATAAAACTAAAAGCTGGTTCTTTGAGAAGATAAACAAAATTGATAAACCATTAGCCAGACTCATCAAGAAAAAAAGGGAGAAGACTCAAATTTATAGAATTAGAAATGAAAAAGGAGAAGTAACAACTGACACTGCAGAAATACAGAAGATCATGAGAGATTACTACAAGCAACACTATGCCAATAAAATGGACAACCTGGAAGAAATGGACAAATTCTTAGACATGCACAACCTGCCAAGACTGAATCAGGAAGAAATAGAAAATATGAACAGACCAATCCCAAGCACTGAAATTGAAACTGTGATGAAAAATCTTCCAACAAACAAAAGCCCAGGACCAGATGGCTTCACAGGCGAATTCTATCAAACATTCAGAGAAGAGCTAACACCTGTCCTTCTCAAACTCTTCCAAAATATAGCAGAGGGAGGAACACTCCCAAACTCATTCTATGAGGCCACCATCACCCTGATACCAAAACCAGACAAGGATGTCACAAAGAAAGAAAACTACAGGCCAATATCACTGATGAACATAGATGCAAAAATTCTCAACAAAATACTAGCAAACAGAATCCAACAGCACATTAAAAGGATCATACACCATGATCAAGTGGGGTTTATCCCAGGAATTCAAGGATTCTTCAATATACACAAATCAATCAATGTGAAACACCATATTAAAAAATTGAAGGAGAAAAACCATATGATCATCTCAATAGATGCAGAGAAAGCTTTCGACAAAATTCAACACCCATTTATGATAAAGACCCTTCAGAAAGTAGGCATAGAGGGAACTTTCCTCAACATAATAAAGGCCATATATGACAAACCCACAGCCAACATCATCCTCAATGGTGAAAAACTGAAAGCATTTCCACTAAGATCAGGAACAAGACAAGGTTTCCCACTCTCACCACTCTTATTCAACATAGTTTTGGAAGTTTTAGCCACAGCAATCAGAGAAGAAAAGGAAATAAAAGGAATCCAAATTGGAAAAGAAGAAGTAAATCTGTCACTGTTTGCAGATGACATGATACTATACATAGAGCATCCTAAAGATGATACCACAAAACTATTAGAGCTAATCAATGTATTTGGTAAAGTAGCAGGATACAAAATTAATGCACAGAAATCTCTGGCATTCCTATACACTAATGATGAAAAATCTGAAAGTGAAATCAAGAAAACACTCCCATTTACCACTGCAACAAAAAGAATAAAATATCTAGGAATAAACCTACCTAAGGAGACAAAAGACCTGTATGCAGAAAATTATAAGACACTGATGAAAGAAATTAAAGATGATACAAATAGATGGAGAGATATACCATGTTCTTGGATTGGAAGAATCAACATTGTGAAAATGACTCTACTACCCAAAGCAATCTACAGATTCAATGCAATCCCTATCAAACTACCACTGGCATTTTTCACAGAACTAGAACAAAAAATTTCACAATTTGTATGGAAACACAAAAGACCCCGAATAGCCGAAGCAATCTTGAGAAAGAAAAACGGAGCTGGAGGAATCAGCCTCCCTGACTTCAGACTATACTACGAAGCTATAGTAATCAAGACAGTATGGTTCTGGCACAAAAACAGAAAGATAGATCAATGGAACAGGATAGAAAGCCCAGAGATAAACCCATGCACATATGGTCACCTTATCTTTGATAAAGGAGGCAGGAATGTACAGTGGGGAAAGAACAGCCTTTTCAATAAGTGGTGCCGGGAAAACTGGACAGGTACATGTAATAGTATCAGATTAGATCACTCCCTAACACCATGCACAAAAATAAGCTCAAAATGGATTAAAGACCTAAATGTAAGGCCAGAAACTATCAAACTCTTAGAGGAAAACATAGGCAGAACACTCTATGACATAAATCACAGCAAGATCCTTTTTGACCCACCTCCTAGAGAAATGGAAGTAAAAACAAAAATAAACAAATGGGACCTAATGAAACTTCAAAGCCTTTGCACAGCAAAGGAAACCATAAACAAGACCAAAAGGCAACCCTCAGAATGGGAGAAAATATTTGCAGATGAAGCAACTGACAAAGATTAATCTCCAAAATTTATCAGCAGCTCATGCAGGTCAATAACAAAAAAACAAACAACCCAATCCAAAAATGGGCAGAAGACCTAAATAGGCATTTCTCCAAAGAAGATATACAGACTGCCAACAAACACATGAAAGACTGCTCAATGTCATTAATCATTAGAGAAATGCAAATCAAAACTCCAATGAGATATCATCTCACACCAGTCAGAATGGCCATCATCAAAAACTCTAGAAACAATAAATGCTGGAGAGGGTGTGGAGAAAAGGGAACCCTCTTGCACTGTTGGTGGGATTGTAAATTGATACAGACACTGTGGAGAACAGTATGGAGGTTCCTTAAAAAACTACAAATAGAACTACCATATGACCCAGCAATCCCACTACTGGGCACATACCCTGAGAAAACCATAATTCAAAAAGAGTCATGTACCAAAATGTTCATTGCAGCTCTATTTACAATAGCCTGGAGATGGAAACAACCTAAGTGTCCATCATCGGATGAATGGATAAAGAAGATGTGGCACATATATACAATGGAATATTACTCAGCCATAAAAAGAAACGAAATTGAGCTATTTGTAATGAGGTGGATAGACCTAGATTCTGTCATACAGAGTGAAGTAAGTCAGAAAGAGAAAGACAAATACCGTATGCTAACACATATATATGGATTATAAGAAAAAAAAAAATGTCCTGACGAACCTAGGGGTAAGACGGGAATAAAGACACGGACCTACTAGAGAATGGACTTGAGGATATGGGGAGGGGGAAGGGTAAGCTGTGACAAAGCGAGAGAGAGGCATGGACATATATACACTACCAAACGTAAGGTAGATAGCTAGTGGGAAGGAGCTGCATAGCACAGGGAGATCAGCTCGGTGCTTTGTGACCGCCTGGAGGGGTGGGATAGGAAGGGAGACGCAAGAGGGAAGAGATATGGGAACATATGTATATGTATAACTGATTCACTATTATAAAGCAGAAACTAACATACCATTGTAAAGCAATTATACTCTAATACTCTATATAAGTATATAATACTCTAATAAAGATGTTAAAAAATAGCTATTAAAAAAAAAAGAAATCATTGCTATCATCCCACCATTACATTCTCACAGTTTCTAGCACAGAGATTTACCAAATACATAATGAACAATGGAATGAATGAATGGTGAGTGATATTTTCAAAAAGCAGTGCAAAGCCAATACTATTCAATGACTCCCTCAGACTCTTTCAATTTCTCAATATGAATCCAATACTTGGTGATTTAAGGCCTCCAAACATCTGCTGTGTCCTGTCTTCCGCATGGCATTTTTTTTTAAACCCTTTTTGTAGGCTGAAAAATTACCCTCTGACGAATATACACATCCTAACCCCTAGAACGTATAAGTATTACCTTATATGAGGAAAGAAAAAAAAAAGGTCTTTGCAGATATACCTTATGGATCTTGAGATGAGGAGATTATTCTGGTTTATCAAGGTAGGCCCTAAGTGCAATCGCACATGTCCTTGGAGAGGCAGAGGAAAATTTCACACATATGTGTGAAGAGGGAGGTAGAGATCAAAGCAAAGTAGCCGCAAGTCAAGGAGTGTCAGAAGCCACCAGAGGCTGGAAGAGGCAAGGAAACAGATTCTCCCCTAGAGGCTCAGAGGGAATGCAACCCTGCAGACACCTTGATTTCCAGTGACACTGATTTCAGACTTCTAGCCTCCAGAACTGTGAAAGAGTAAAGTTCTGTTTGTTTTAAGACAGCCAGTTTGTGGCTAAATTGTTTCAGCAGCCATCAGTAACCCATTACTCCCCAGAACTTTCTGACTCTGGCTAACTCTTCCAAGACCCACACAATTATCACCTCTACTAGTACTACTCTCCGCCCTTTTCTTCTTTAGACCTTCAAGGTTGCAGTTCCTATCTGTTCCCACATAAAAAGATTAGTATAATGGAAAGAACATGGTTTCTAAAATCAGACAGATCTGGGTTTTAATCCTGACTCAATTAGAAATTGTACGATCTTGGGGAAATTAGTCAATCTTTCTGAATATCAGATTCCTCGGCTTTAAAATGAGTGCAGTAATCTTTATATTGTTGTGTTATAAGTACTTCTTGAACTACTCAGTGAAGAATAATGCTTTTCAAAATGCTTGGTGTCTAATAAGTACCTAATAACATTTCTTTCTTCTCACCTCCAATTAACTGACTAAATTAATCCGACTCAAAAATCACCTTTAGGGGAACAGTTCTGACTAAACTACCTAAATTAGCATCCCTCTGAATCTTCATTCCCCTGTTACCCTCTCATCCCTTCGCCCATTTTAGTTTCTTCATAGCCCTAATCTCAATGGCATAGTATACATGCGTACATGTGTGCTTATGGTCTGCACTGCCCCCCACCAACCAGATGTAAGTTCCATGAGGGCAAGGATTTTTCTGCCATTTTTCATTTCTGTACCTCAGAGCCTAGAAGATACCACATACAGACAAGTTCATCAGTCAATGTTTTTGAGTGGGTAGATATACTTCTCAGCTATTTGTTTATAGTCCACTTCCCTTTTCTGTGGAGACCCAACTTAATAACTTGGAAGTGTTTAACAGAAAGCTGCCATTGTGTTATTACAGAACTAAGCCCAGAAATGAACAACGGAAACACAATTTTATAAAAGTAAATGAAACCAACAGGCATTATAAAGGTAATTAACGTCATAACTATGTCTCCATTATACATAATCTTAACTGCAGACCTCACAAATAGCTAGACATCTATAAGCATATCTATGTAAAATCCACATTATAGTAACAGAAGTAATCCACGGAAATCTGATCCTCAGAGGTCCAAATGCCTAGAGTTCCATAACTAATAAGCAGCACAGCCAGGGTTAAAACACACCTCTACATTGCTCTAAGTGTCATACTTACTCTGTAAGATCCCGTCCCCTTCTCACTTCTGGGCATTGATAAATGCCCAGATGTCAGCTGATATGTCACCATTATTTCAAACCTATGATCATCAGCATAATAGAACATTCTGCTTCATTTTTCCTTTGTAACAAATGGGCTCCATGTTCTTTGAAATTCTTTCATTTTGTCCTTTAGCCAGTCCAAAAAAAAAAAAAAAAAAAAACATTTAAAAATACGTATTACACTGTTGCCGCATACTTGGCTAAAATTTTATTTTACGCCTAAATCATTTCAATCCTTTTGGAACCTCCTAGAGATTTTCTTAACAACTTTTATCCCCATAACTCCTAAATATGTCACATGGGGCATTTTGCAGGTGGTAGCTAAATCTTTAGGAACCAGGGTATTTTAAGTTAATGGAGATGTAATTTTCCTAGGCTAAATTCTAGAAATTTAAGTTTAGTACATTTATTTTTCCAAACAAATGTTGACACCCTTTTCTCTTTATTATTGTGATTTGTTCTCAGATGCTTTCTTCTCCTTTATGCACAGAAAATACTAGCTATATATCCTGCTAATCTTGGAAAGGAGTTTACCTTATGTTCCTTTTAGCTTTTCTAACTTTTCCCTCCAAATTAGGGGAAAAGGGAGAAAAATGCTTGGAATGGCTTTTTTGAACTTTTAAACTATCTCATGTTTAGGACAATGGGAATAAGTTAAAGAGAAGAAAGAAAATACGAAAAAGTAGAGGAAGTGGCACGAAGAGGAAAGGAGTGAGAAGGGGACGGGATCTTACAGAGTAAGTATGACACTTAGAGCAATGTAGAGGTGTGTTTTAACCCTGGCTGTGCTGCTTATTAGTTATGGAACTCTAGGCATTTGGACCTCTGAGGATCAGACTTCTCCTCTGAAAAACTGAACAATAATAACTACATCATAGGGAGGGTCCCAGCAAATGTTGATTCACTCTTTTTTGGAGTCACTCTTTCCTCCTTCAACGGTTTTCCCCTCAGCCATCCACCACAATAGTCTTTATTTAAAAGCTACGTGTCGATTTATCCCCTTTCATCTTGGTCTCACACCTCCTGAACTTCATAAATTCCAATGACCTGCTACTTCAGCCACCCTTACTTTAGCCCCCAAGATCTCTCCCTTAGCTCTCAAAAGATCTACATCCATAATCTTCACCTCTTTAATGCTAAATGTATGTCTGCCCTTCTACCTCCCCATACCCTGCCTGTTATTTGCCCTTTTCTCACTGTTACCTCTAGTCAGAATTCAACTCTTCCAAAGCATTACAGGCAGGCGTCCTAGGACTATTTATCTCTCACTTGCAATAAATACTTCCATTCAGCAAATATTTAGTGCTCCTATTACCTGCCCCTCAGCGATCCAAGCACAAGAAATATAAAGATGAACAAAACTGATCAAGACCCTGTCCTCAAGAAGCTTTACTTATATTTTAGTGGTAAAAGGTAAAGGAAAACATAACTGTAAATATATCGCTAAGTAGTGATTAAGAAGTTGCACAGTGGGACAGAGTATGGGAGTGGCACTGTTTTAGATGGGGTTGTTGAGAAAGCCTCTCTGGGAGGAGAAGTGGATGATGGAAGCACCATGCAGGTGTCTGGAGGAAGAGCATCCCAGAACAGTGATTTTCTTAATCACTACTTGGCAATAAATTTATGTTTTCATTTATCTTTCACCACCAAAATGTAAGTAAAGCTTCTTGAGGGCAGCCTTTTGATTAGATGGTTCATCTTTATATTTCTTGTGCTTGGATCACTGACTGGCAGGTAATAGGACCCACTAAATATTTGCTGGGTGGAAATATTTATTCTAAAATGAGACTAACCACTTCCACCATGCACACTCTCCATTCTGAACCCATTACTTTCTCGTTGTCCTACACGTCTTCCATAAGGCCACAGCTGTCTTCTCTACATCTGGGCGTCTGAGTTATGCCTGAGAAAAATCACAAAGATGAACTGATTGGTCCTACTGCAAATTATTACCAAGGTGTCTGGAAACTCTGACAAAGCCTGGCACGGAGTATGCACTCAATACATTTTTGTCGAATGAATGAATTTGCAGAATCCTATGCCTGACCATACTTTTCCCAAAACAACTATTATCATAAATCTTGTCACAAACTCAAGCTAACAGCTTAAGGATTTAGAGCTCCAAGATTCTCTTTTAACGCTACATTTCTTCCTAATATATAAGTTACTCTTCTTTATACACATTAAAGAAGAAACAAACTTTCAGAGGCAGTTTTCCAAAACCAGAAAGTATTATTGAAAATTATTCAAGTTCAATTTTGAATAAAATCCCCTGAGGTTCCTATAAAATCTCTGCTGAATAAGTTCACAATTCTGAGAGTACCATTTTTAGTATAATCTTCTCTTGGCTTACTTGGTAATTCAGCAATCCGAAATAGGAGGGTGTGAAGATTAAGCAAAAAAGTCCTACTTGAGCAAAGTCCCTAACTTTGGATTTTAGAAAAAATCTGGTAAAACTTATTCTTTGTTACAAGTTAAGTTTGGGGAAAAGTACTTCTCTGTTTATTGGCAGTGAAATCTGGGCCTGCTGAACACTTCTGGATCACCAACTGCCTGATTAATCCAAAATGCCTCCAAACTAATGCAGACATAACACTTCCCTCAGTAAAGTGCTTTCTAAGTATTTAGAAAACTGACAGAATCACCGTAAGCCAAAGTAATTTTAGAGAACTTCCTCATCAAGGTCCCCAATGGCAAAACATGATGCTAAGAAAAAGAATTTTAAAGTCCTTTCTTTTCTTCCTGGCCCATTTTACTGAGTACTACAATGGGATATTCACATAAGTAATCAATTATGGTTCAACTTCCAAGGGCAACCTGAGCCCTTCGTTGGTAGGATGTATACTTGGAATTGCTTTCCTTGTAGTGCACTAGAAGGAACCAGAGGCATTCCACTGTGGGGCACTGTGCCCTTAGCTGGGATGGAGAATTTGGTCCAGATATTTTAGAAGAAAGCTTAGGAAGGTGGAGAAACATCCTCAACTTCTCCCTCAACCTTACCCCAACATCTGCCACAGATATCGAATCATTCCTACGTTGAACCTGGTTAATTATGTGACAAAGACACGCATTTTCAGGATGGTTAAACAGCACTCAGAGGTATATCTCATGACCCTGGAATAGAGCTCAGTTAGTTTATTCATCCAATCATTTATTCAATGAGCATTTGTGTACGTATGCCAGGCACTGTCCTAAGCATTAAGATATAAAGCTGAAGGCAACTTTACGCCTGACCTTAAGGAGCCCATGATTTAAAGGGAAAATAGACTTATTAAAAAATGGAAAAACTATTATGTTAAACTCCATTTTAGATATTTTAACATGGTGTTAAGAGAGCACAGAGGAAAAACCAACTTACTCAGAAGTCACTTAATAGTTTCACTGGGAGCTGATATTCGGTTCAGATCCAGAGGCTCTAGCCTAGAAATGCAGATGAAGCATTCAACCTTATTTGATCGAAAGGTTAGAGCATGCGTCTCATGTCGGCCTAATCCATACAACTGGACTTCTGCTTGGGCTTCCTAGGGAACTGAAGATGTGGCTGGAGCCCAGCTGAACTACATGACTCCCTGACACCCTCTCTTGCCCTGACATACACTCTACTCCCCTATCGTGCGCTCATGGCTAGGCTCCTTCTTAGAGATACTTGAGCCCCTTGAAAATCGCCACACTGTCAAGCTGTCACTAACGTGACTTCAGGTGTTTTGACGATGCCTGCAGTGTTGCTCCCATGCCCTACCAACTGGACTGGCCTTCCTTAGATATACAAATAGGTGCTGGCTCAAAGGCATATACCCTGGCTAAAACCTGACTTGAGCTCATTAGCCCCTTTCGTTTGCTCTACATAATAAAGTGACTATCCACCCTGACCCTCACCTTGGGAACCATTGCTATATTCCATTCAGGTCCCTCCCCTGCCCCACGTGGTCTCAGGTCCTTCATTCCTCTGTAACAGGCACTTGTGAGATCCAGAAGCTCTGATACTACACATGACGCAAAACACATCATTATTCTCCACAAATGGTATTTATAAAGGGACCCCACACATAGGATGTTGAGGTGTGTCACAGGTTTGAAAAACAACACGGACTCAGATAGATTACCCCTTGTCCAAGATTGCCCACATAGTAGGAATAAAAACTGACCCTCCAAGCCATATTTTCTAACTCCAAATTCAGTTGTCTTTTGCCTGACCACACAGTATGGGCCAGGAGGAGAGGTCTCGCCCCTCTCTCCAAGGAAGCATAGTGGAATTCATTTTGTTGAGGTTATAACCCTAGATTAAAGAAACGAAAACTTAATAGGAAAGCAACATAAAAATCAAGATCTAAATTGGAAAAAAATAGCAATAAAGGAGAGATGAGGCCAAAAGATTAGGATAAACAAGGCTTCAGACTGAGAAGTCAAGTATAATACAGCATATTCAAGAAGAGCAAAGCACCCAGGCCTGAAGGTTTGAGACAGCCTGGAAGATCACCTAACTGTCCCACCTTAAGGTTCCAAATACTAAGCCTTGCTTGGCCATCCATTCAAAAGCAATAACAAAATCAGATATGGCTGGGATGAAATAATAGATTTCCTACCTACTAGTCAAGACTAAAGGTGGTCAAGATATACGGTTATTAGAAATTTTAGACAGAACATGAGAGGATAGAACTTATGATTGTTTTGAAATATTATTTCAATTTGAAGAAGTAGAGAGGATAGCATTTCATATTGAGGAAACTGCATGGACAAAGACACTTGTTTTAAACCAGTTAAATATAACACTATAAAGTGTATATATATATATATATATATATATATATATATATATATATATATACAGGTGCTCATTCCAATTTGAACTAAAATATCCTAACTCAAATAATCATATTTATGAATTATGAATTATGCCTCCATTGTCAAATAAAAACCTCCATTTAAAATGAGGTGGTTTTAGTTTATTACAGTCATTAGTAGCTATCAAAAAAGAGATAAAGCTCTTGAATATCCTCAAGTACGTATAAACTGTACATACATTACCTAGCAGGGGTCCACTCTCAATCAATATTTTCTCAGAACAACATTTCTCAGGAAGGAAGAAGATCTCAGTGAAGCTAACAAATTATTATCCTTCACAGGAGAACTCCAGACAGAACCCTAATTAATGAATTGGCTTAATAGCAGTTCCTTGTTTATAACTTGTAACATACACACACATAAACAGTGGGAAGCAGGCATACAAGGAGCAGCCTTAGGAAGTGGGTGTAGAGAGAAAGGAGTGTAAAAGATGAAACCAGACAAAGGGGAATAGTTATGTCAAAGAAACTATGGCAAGAAAAGCACCTAAGAGGCTCTATGTCATACAACTGGACTCTGCCCGCACTGCATAAAAGGAGAGAGACTCAAAGAGAAGAAAACCTTTTTTCTTGTAATCACAAATGCTATTTATGGCTGCTTTGATTCATTTCATGGTCTTAAGGACAATTATTTGGCTTTCATTGCTAAAGGTTCTCTTTAAAACAAAAGACTTAAGAGTAAAGAATTCATTTATTTCCCAGTAGCACTGTACATTAATTTGGAGTGTGCTTTGTTCTTACAGGTGCAATTTCAAATTACTTTCAATCCATTGTAATGCCATTTTTGCAATTGATAATGTAAGTTTCAATTCATTTTTTTGCTGCTTTGCCAAATAAATACAGAAAAATGATGTCTTGGTCATATATAATGATGGTGCTGTTTGGGAAAATAATTAAATGATACCATAGTTGCTATTTAATTATACTGGCTCTGCTGGGTATTTTAAGATGAAGTTACAGTTCTTTTCACCATTCATTTCATATTTCTGTCATTAATGCCACCAATTCATTTCAGGTTCTTTCATAGACCTTTCTCAGTGTTTTGCCCTCTCCTTTTCTCCATACCCCATAAAGAAAGCATGTGACCACAACAGCTATCCAGTTTTCAAGGGTTATGGACTGAAAAAATAATGAGAAATATGTGATCTGATTTGGACCATTTGCATTAACATCTACTATTAATATTGATAATGATAAATTCTAGAATGGCACTAATTATTTACCAAATTCACAAAGAGCAGAAATAGCCTCTGTGTGGATTAGGCCAGTTCCTCTCTCTCACATAACCCTTCTCTTGCCTGCATTTAAATCACTTTGTGGTACCCACTGAGTTAGATAGGAAGGTCCTTTCCACACCCTACAAAGGCCAGGTCACAGAACCCACAATCTAAATGTGGATGTCAAGTCTCACTCTCCACCCAGCCCTATTCAATTATATTCCTAAGGGGATTTTGAGTTTTTTCTCTAAGATATGAAATGAAAAGAGGTCTAGATATTTCCCCAAATCTCTGAGAAATTATTGGGTTTGCCAAAAAGTACCTTCGTTTTTTAAGTAAAAATAAAAAAACATATTTTTCATTTTCACCAAGAACTTTATTGAACAACGTGTCCACCCTTTTGTTCCACTACCTTCTGTCATTTTTCAGGCAACTTCATAATTCCATCTTCCCAAAACTTTTTATCTTTTTGAGCAAAGAACTGTTCCAGGTGCCTTTTACAGTCTTCCAGGGAATTGAACTTTTTCTATTAAGAGAACTTTGTAAAGACCTAAAGATATGGAAATCCGAAGGTGAAATGTCTGGTGAATATGGTGGATGAGTCAGAACTTCCCAGACAAACTGTAACAGCTTTTGCCTGGTCATCAAAGAAACGTGGTCTTGCGTTATCCCGATGGACGATTATGCATTTTCTGTGGACTAATTCTGGATGCTTTTTGTCGAGTGCTGCTTTCAGTTGGTCTAAGTGGGAGCAGTACTTGTTGGAATTAATCATTTGGTTTTCGAGAAGGAGCTCGTAACAGAGGATTCCCTTCCATTCCCACCATATACACAACATCACCTTCTTTGGATGAAGACCAGCCTTTGGTATGGTTGGCGGTGGTTCATTTTGCTTGCCCCACGATCTCTTCCATTCCACATTATTGTACAGTACCCACTTTTCATCTCCTGTCACAATTTGTTTTAAAAACGGAACGTTTTCATTACGTTTAAGTAGAGAATCGCATGCAGAAATACGGTCAAGAAGGTTTTGTTCACTTAACTTATGTGGAACCCAAACATCAAAGTGATTAACATAACCAAACTGGTGCAAATGATTTTCAACGCTTGATTTAGGTATTTTGAGTATGTCGGCTATCTCCTGAGTGGTATGACGTTGATTGTTCTCCATTAATGTCTCGATTTGATTGCTATCAACTTCAACTGGTCTACCCGACTGTGGAGCATCGTCCAGCAAGAAATGTCCAGCATGAAACTTCGCAAACCACTTTTGACACGTTCAATCAGTCACAGCACCTTGTCCATACACTGCACAAATCTTTTTTTGTGTTTCAGTTGCATTTTTACCTTTCTTGAAATAATAAAGCATAATATGCCGAAAATGTTGCTTTTTTCTTCCATCTTCAATATTAAAATGGCTACACAGTAATTCACCAATTTTGATAAGTCTTTTTTTAAATGCATGTTGATATGACAGCTGTCACATACAATCTAACAAAATTGTTTCGAATGAAGTTAAAGACAAGTAAGTCCTACTAAAGCCATCTGATGGAAAAAAACGAACGAACCTTTTGGCCAATCCAATACACTAGGCAACATTAGGCAATTATGTATATTAACCATGCCTGGCTTATAACCATCTAATTAACTCAGATCACCCATAAGTATTTTGGAGCATGTACTTTTTATTCCATATTGCTTTTCTGTAATTCACATTTTTAAAGAATGGTTCAACATTGTTAAATTTGGGTTGAGTCATATCAGTCAATACCTGTTTATATTAAAAAGTAGATATTAATTGAATGTCTTGTATGCACTTAGTACCAAGCACTTTAGAAGAACAGATTACCAAATATACACTTTATGTAATAATTTAATGTGATCACTAACTACATATAATTTATCAGAAGATATTACAGATCCAAATTCTTGTCCCACTGTTCTATAGAAGATGTTGTTTCAGGATGATCTTGAACAAGAAGAAACAAAACTATTATAGAGAAAATCCTTATAAGAAGTTCTGATAACTGTGTGTGTGTGTGTGTGTGTGTGTGTGTGTGTGTGTGTATCTGTGTGTCTGTGTTGTGGGGGTGAGAAGGAAGTAGAATGTAGTTATTTTTTGCCTCACAATACTTATAAAATAATTTGTTTTCCTTTCTGCTACCAACACCACAGGAAAACCCTATAGTAGAAATATTGGTGATTGGTGATGCTGAATTTATAGCAATCATTTAGTTGAAATACTTCTTTTGTGTTTTCTAGTGCTTCTGAGACCAGTCAAAAAAGCATAGTGCCCTTAGATACACAGAGGGTTGCCTGAAAATGATTCATCTTCTTCATTTGTTAAATAAAATCCATTATCAAAGTTTGTAAATGATTCTAATGCAAGAGTATTAGTTTCAACTAGGCTGTTTCAACCCAATTTCAAACCTCTATGGACCTAAACTATAAGAGATCTATTATCACAGTTCTTTCTAATTCAGATGAGCTCTCCTGCAGGTTATTACCAAATATTACTCCAGTTCACTCACTGGAGCTCTTCTTTTACCTTCATATAACTTTGAAGTTCCTTTTGGAAATAAAAGTTTATCTTCCCATGAAACTCAGAAAGATTTTATAGATGTGAAACAAAGAGCCTAAGATTTCAGCCATTTATTTCAGAGTATCTAAACTTTCTATTCATAAAGCTACCCCCGACTTTTGAATAGGAATAGGAATAAAGCTCTACTTTAAACTGAATAAACACTAAATGATTACCAAAAAAATGACAGAATGAAAAACTGAAGAAATTTTGACAATTAACTGTTAGGATTTTTTCCCCTCTGGCTTGCTAAGTTTCTTGTCTGAGGTGTCTATTCATACCATTTATTTCAAATGTATCAAGATGTGATTTTATGTTGTAAAGTAGTGTTTCCCAAATACTATTCTCTGAAGACTATATTCTGGAAGATGGTAATAGGTATGTGAAAAAAGTTAAATAATATCTGGGAAACTGTACAGAATGTATTCCTCCACGTGTTTTAACATCAAAACCTATGGGAATTTCTGTAATAAAGAAATCTGTTTACTTTTGTTTAACACAGCATTTCTCAAAAATATTTTACTACAGAACACTATCAATTTTTCCTCGTACATAGTCATCCTTGGAACACTGTTTAGAAAAGAATGTTATAGGAGACTTCCTCCTATTTTAAGCACTGAGCTTTCTAAACACCGTATCTTAAGTCAATTGTTTTAAGAAGGTTTAAAAAAAATCATTTTAAGAAAATTTCTAACTGAAGTACTGTTGCCTTCTTATATCTGGAACATTAGTAGAAACTGTCAAATGAGCTCATGAAAACAACAAAAAATAACAATGTGAAGTAACAAAATATTAAGTGGTGAGGTTGGGGATGGTAATTACACTTACCAGGTCATATTCATTCCCTGATATCTTCACTGACTGATTGACTCAATGCATTTATTCAAGATATTCTATGTGGCAGCAACTGTGCTGGGTCACTTTTTATATTTAGTTTATTTATGAGGATTGCCAATACACCAGCCATCATTGCCTGATGTCATGGTTGGCTAATTGTGGCCCACAAGGCAAACCTGGGTCATTGCCTGTTTATTTTGTTGTTGTTGTTGTTTTGTGTTTTGTAAAAATTATTTATTTGGGGCTGCATTTGGTCTTTGCTGCTGCGTGTGGCTTTCTCTAGTTGTGTCAAGTGGGGTCCACTCTTCACTGTGGTGTGTGGGCTTCTCACTGCGGTGGCTTCTCTTGTTGCGGAGCTCGGGCTCTAGGCATGTGGGCTTCAGTAGTTGTGGCATGCAGGCTCAGTAGTTGTGGCTTGCAGGCTCTAGAGCGCAGGCTCAGTAGCTGTGGTACATGGGTTTAGTGGCTCCACGGCATGTGGGATCTTCCAAGACCAGGGCTTGAACCTGTGTCCCCTGCATTGGCAGGCGGATTCTTAACCACTGCACCACCAGGGAAGCCCAACTGCCTGTTTCTGTAAATAAAGTTTTATTGAAACACAGGCAGCCTTTGCTACATATTGCCTATGACTGCTTTTGCACTACAAAGGCAGAGTTGAGCAACTGCAAAAGAGACCATGTGGTCTGCAAAGCCTAAAATATTTATTATCTGGCCCTTTACAGAAAAAGTTCACTGACTCCTGTCCTAGATCACCTTCATGTTATGTCATATAATACTTGCAACAAACCTTTGAAGAATGTATTGCTCTCCTTATTTCATATATTAGGAAGTCAAATTTCAAGCTAGCGTGAGCCATTTGCCCTGTGTTACTCAGGTAGTAAGTAGTAAATCTGGATTCAAAACCACATGGTTGACAATAAATTCCATGAGCTTTCTTCCATATTCCAGGCAACATAATGGTACTAAGCACATTTATTCCTTTGGCGAATTAAAACATTTCTAAAATATCTCTGTTATCTATTAGAGTAAGCAAAGTAAATTCTACTTTAGAAACCGCCTAGTCTTCTATTTTCATGGATCTTATTAACACGTTTCAAAACAATGCATTTGTATTCAATTTTGAGTATCTGCCTCTCCATCATAGGCACTGCTCTGCCTAAATAGCTCCTTTGTTTCATGCCTAATAGCTCTCCCTCCCTGAACTACTCCTTATGCAGACCACATTTTGAGAAACATTGCTATGTTATACAAAGATAAAACATTCCTATTTTTGACATATGGTTCAATTTTTCATTCTTGTTAAAGATCTGAAAAACTGCTTCCCTTTGATGGCTCTCAATTTAACTTAGCATTTGATTTATTTATTTGATTAAATACCTTGGTCTTTAGAGTATTGTTTTTGTTGATTCATCTAAAAAGGGATATTTTGCTATTTTATCTTTATAGGTTTGGCTCATTTCATTTAGGTTTGTTTCCATTTTTTCAACGTTGAAGGTAGAAAAGCAAGTCTTTGTTTTGAAGCACTGGGTATACGCTTGGTCTCTGGAGAACATGAAAGATTTAGCCACTTCTAGAATGGAATAAAGACAGGAGTCAATACCAAAAGGTTCAGAGAAGCTTCCCAATTCTAATCAATTCACTTTAATAAGAATCTATTGAACATCTGGGACTTCTCTGCTGGTGCTGTGGTTAAGAATCCGCCTGCCAATGCAGGGGATGGGGCTAGATCCCTGGTCCGGAAAGATCCCACATGCCGCAGAGCAACTAAGCCCGTGCGCCAACTACTGAGCGAGCACTCTAGAGCCTCAGAGCCACAACTACCGAGCCCGTGTGCCACAACTAATGAAGCCCGCACACCTAGAGCCTGTGCTCTGCAACAAAGAGAAGCCACCACAATGAGAAGCCCACGCACCACAACGAAGAGTAGCCTCCGCTCACCGCAACTAGAGAAAGCCCGCGCACAGCAATGAAGACCCAACACAGCCAAAAATAAATAAATAAATTTATTTTAAAAATAAATATAAAAAATGAATCTATTGAACATCTAAGTGTTGTGGAGCTATATATGGAACAAAGGACAGTGCCTGCCCAAAGGTAATACTATCCTATGGGGGAGACTTGCTACGCCCTGGGGAAACAAACAGAGATAGTCAAAGCAGCTTCCGCATAAATGCTATGGGGTATCAATGGCCTCTAAATCTATTTATTTTAAAGCCTGAAGATTTCTGATGGTCTTTTACTTACAAGCAATAGTAACGGCAAATATAAACTAATGCAAAGATCAACACCATACTGGTGCCAAACATCAAGGTCCCTGACTCTGACTTCAACACAATCCACTAGGATTGGGAATCTTTGTTCATTCCTTTCAAATAAATATTTATTCAACCAGTTATTCTATATCAGTACTTATTAACAATTAATAGGCATAGTCATAAGCATTTTTATGAGTTTAGAATAAACTATTTGGAAAAATAGGAAAATAGAATTTTAGACCTGGAAGAAACACTCACTCAACACGTTTGATGCCTGCTGTGTCAGGCACTGTGCTGGACCCCAGGGAACACATAAATAAGATTCTGTCTGCATGTGCTTGAGAATGTGCTGCCTAGTAAAAGAGATAAGGGTGTTACAAAAACATAACAAGGTGAAAAAGAAAATCTTAACAGCTAACACTTAATAGGCACTTGTGGGAAGAGAACTATTTTTGAAAATGTGCCTGGATAATCCACTTAGTATAGCGGATGAGCTCCAAACCATAGGTGCTTTAAAATACTTGGTAATTGAGTATAGAGTTAAAATGCCTTTGAAAAGTAGAATAATGAAAGGAAGGGACTCATTCAGAAAGCTCCAGAAAGGAAGTTGCTAAGTAGGGGGTGAAATTCGCTGAGAATCTTTAGTTGTAGGACAGCCACAAGAATATTTAAGGATAGAAATGTCTAATCAACAATCTTAAACTGAGTCTGTGTGCTGAGGAAATCAGAACCCCCCCCTTGTGACTTATCACATACATGTTCAGTGGGTGGTTGTTTCTGTACAGTTCATTTCTACTTTGAACATTTGATGAATTGATTGATTGATCTTACGAGAAATGAGAAGGTCTAAGTTTCACATTTGAATAAATGTTGCTTAGAAAAGACAGCTTCCAGTACTCCAGAGGCAGAAATGAACAAGAAACATAAGCCCCCTGGACATTCAAAGAAATCTTAGGGAGTCTGAGAAGCATTTTCGTTTTCTACAGGGTTATTGGACACAGAAGCTTCAAGCCAGAAGACCTTATTTGTTTACTAATATAAGTAATATGTTATCTAATTGTGCAATACAAAAACTGAAATGCAGCTTAGAAAACAATGACTCTTCCCCACCCCACACATGTGTATTCATATAACAAATTGTTAGTTAACATACTACATACATTTATGAAAAATGATGGATTATTTCCACCTGGTGTAGAATTCTAGAAGGCTAAGTAGAATCGTAGTGATACGGAGACGATCTCAAGAAGGACAATGAATAGTACTATGCAAGACAAAAATGCACATTAAACAGTAATTCAGTCTTGCTGGACCAAGAAATGCTTAAGAAGATATCAGAAAAGACTAGAAAGAAATAGTTGTGACTTAATCATGCATTGCCTTAGATTCTCAACTATGGAGTTTGGACTTTATTCTACAGACAACGAAGAGAAATTACAACTTCTACAGAAGGTGGTGATATGATCAGAGTTGTAAATAAAAAATTAATCTAAGTAATGGTGCCTAACAGACAGTGGCTGGAGGAGAAAAAAAGAGTGGGTGAGAAAGAATGATAGTCAAAATGACAAACGTATGGACACCAAGGGGGGAAAGCTGCGGGGGGCGGGGGGATGGTAGTGGGATGAATTGGGATTGACATGTATACGCTGATGTGTATAAAACTGATGACTAACAAGAACCTGCTGTATAAAAAAATAAAATTAAATTTAAAAATTAAAAAAAAAATGACAGTAGTTGTAGCTACAATGGGAGATCATAATGGTTTCAAGAGATACAATGGAGAGAACAGAGGACATTTATTAACTTTTTGTGATCCACATCTGAATAACCTCTTCTAATTTGGAGATTCCCCCATTGTTTGAGTACTGTTGGGAACTAGGACTCCACCTCCTGTTTTAGAACTTCATCCTTCCTGTCCCTGGTTCAGGGCAAAGACATGGCACTTAGGTCCAACTAATACATTGTTTTCTCTGAGCACTTTAAATCTGGACCGTATAATTCAAAGACAGGTAATGAGAAGAGATCTGAGACGGTGGCAACATCATCTAGCATCACTGGTTTAACAATATTTCCTGGAAGAGCTGTGTATACTTTGTGTCTCCACATTCTCAGCTCCCATTCTTTCCTCCATCCCCTTCAATTGGGTTCTCATCATTATCACTTGATTGAAAGAGCATTTATTGAACCCCTCCGTGGCCCACATCTTGCTAAAGACAATGGTTCACTTGATAGATCAGCAAGATTTGGCAAGGTTGGCTGCTCCTTAATTCTTGAATCACTTTCTTTGTAAATTTCCAGATTTCCTCCTATATCACTGGAGTCTCATTCTCTGCTTATTTCAAGGTTTCTCTCATGAGAGCTCTCTAAATATTAGAGTACTTTGGGATTACGCCCTCAGCTCTCTTCCCTTCTCAATTTGTGCTCACAACTTGCAAGATGTCATTCTATTTGATGCCTTTAAATACCACACAATATGCTTATAAAGCCCCAAATTATATTTTCAGTCCTTTCTTTCCCCCTGAAATCCATGCCTTTCTATGTGATTGCTTCATAATCATTTCAAATTCAGTATAGCCAAAACTGAATTACTGATTCTCACTCTCTCCATCTGGTTCCTCCCCAAAGTGAGTGCCTATGCAGTCCAATGCAAGCTCTAGAAAGCAGAGACCTTCACCCTTGTTTACTACAGTTACCTAAAGCCTAGAATACTGACTAGCATGGAGAAGGTACAAAATAAATATTCAATGAATAAATGAATTTTTATACGAGGATATCTCAAGCGTAGTTAGAAATTCCGCCTTCATTTTACTGATGAAGATACTGAGGTAGATTTAAATAAAGTGTATTTTCTGAGGTAACGGCACCAGCAGCAGCAGACTTGGCCTACTCACTCTTTGATCAAATCAAACAGTTTCAGTCGCTGTCATTACCACTTGTCTCTTTACTTTCAAGCTTGTCAAAAGTGCCTTGGGATTCCATGGGTCTGTTGAAAAGATTCCTCCACTGTTCCTGAGTTTGGTCAACATACAAGAGAGGAACACAGTTGAGATTTCAGGAAGAACCAATGGCTTCCCAACTGTACTAGATATCTATGATGTTTTTCTGACTGATCGGTACCTGAATTCTCTTTCTTTTTCAAGGATGTGCTTGGATGCACACATTTTGGCTAAGACAGGACTCTTCTTCATGCTACAAAAGCTAAAAAGGTTCAAGCATCCCCTTCTCTTTTCCTCTGGCAGACAGGTTACTCTATCAACTGGAGGTCCCTGCCCAGGACTCTGAATCTGAACATAGGGACACAAAGACATGGGATTCTCACAGATCAAGAATTCATGGTGCTGGTGATGGACATAACATAGGGAAGGGGCAGATGGGCATACTTTCCAGTGATGAGGTATCAGGGGTAGCATTCTAGGCAGATTTGTTGTGGCCTGACAGCTGGGCCCTCTGCTGCACACCCATCCTTCATTCCTAGCTGGGCTAGTTATCTCCTAATTCTGCTTAAATTAGCCGGAGTTTTCTTTTGTTTGCACCTGAAGTGCTGACTGATTCATCAATGACCTCCAAACCATTCTTCAGAGTCATCCACTGACTCACCAGCACTGATGCTGGTCCCCTCCCCACACCTAAACCTATCTTGTCTACCTCACGTTACCTCAGAAACCAGTTTCATGATTGGCTTCCTAACCCAATAGCCAGATTCAAAGTGAAGGAACAACAGCCTGAAAAAGAAGTCATCCACCAATCACATCTTGTTCTGCCATCAAAACTGCATTCTAGATCCTAAGCTAAATAGAGGTAAATATTTTAGACATCACTTGAAGAAGAGATACTTCTGAGGCAGGGAAACGTTTACCACCAGACTTTTTCCAAACCCATCCTTTGCCACTGTTTCTTCAGTGAAAACTCATTTATGGTTTAAATCTCAGTTTGTTCAAAAGTTTCCTGAGCATCACCCCATGCCTATACTCTATCACCAAAGTTAAAGGGGCTGCTATCCCTTACCACCACCCCAGTAAATCTCTCCAGCAAAAAGGGAATAGGACTGGCTAATTTGATTTTAAAAAATAGGTCATTGTTTGGCCAAATTTATTCATGGGATGGATGGTAGTAAGATTGGGCCTTAAGAAGGAAAGAGTCCTGGCTTGGATATGGTTCTAAGTCAAGTGTCCAGGCAGCTTTAACAGAAAGTTTTGCATTAGATATTAGGGCCCATAGTTTAATTTTGTCCTGTTCATGTAGAGCTCTCTTGGCAACTTCACGTGGGAGAAGCAACTGGGACAAGACAACATTTATAAATTTCTGGGCCTTTACCTGTAAGATCTTCTTACCTCAACCCAATTCCTAATAATGCCTTATGTCAATGGTTCTTAACTTGATGTGTGTCATATTTCTTTAAAATACAATTTAAATTAAAATAATGGACTTTTTCTTAAGGAAAAAGGTACACACACACACACATGCACATACACACAAACTTTTGCATAGAATGGAGTTCACAGTTTAACTCCTAAGCACATTCATTACAGTAAGTCATCACCCAGCTTACACAGTCATTTGTTACAATACTTGGACCACTGTACTTTTCTTAACTGTTTACAGGATTCTTACTATTAATATTTGAGGTCCATGAGGGCAGGGTATCTTATTATCTTATTTATCTTTTTATCCAGAACACCTGAACACTATCTGGCATATCTTGGATGCTTAATAAATGTATGTTCAAGGAAAGAATAATTCAATCTTTTAAATTGCTTCACATAGATGATACTAGCGTGGTACCTCATTATTCCACCTATGCATATTTAATCACCCTGTACTTCAAAGATCTTACCGGTGAAGAGGGTACACAATTCTCCTCTTATTTACTATGGGGTTATAAGCATTGCATCTAATAACAACTATTAACAGGCACTCTACAAATGTCAAGAGGAAAAACTGCGTTGATGAAATAATAACAATTTATATAATTTGGGTAAATACATATTCACCTGTCTTCCTGGGCATTGCAAGGAACAGAAAAATAGACATGGAGGCATTCCAAAATAATCCTATTCCTCCAACAAAGCAAGAACATCTTTGTCAGTAAAGACAAGCACCATATCCAATCTGTTTTTAATAGCATTTCCTTCTGCTTGTTTTCCAGATCTTGGGATACCCACTTAATCATCTATGTAAAGGCTGAGACAAATGAGGTGAACAAGACAAATGCCTTCATTTAACTGAGACATGAGTAACTCTGAATAAAAAAAGGCTTGTTACCCCGTGACTCCTACACTGAGCTTATAAAGATGATGCACCGTGTAAAAATGGATCTCATATTTCACACATCTGAGAAACTTCCAAAGCCAGAGAATGTTTCCTCCATGTACAAGATCTCACAGTTGGTCCAGTGCACACCATCCAGAATGAGTCTAATGCCAACCCTAGAGGCAGGGCAATGGATTCCCAGAAAGACTGGCCTGATGAAACACTAGACCCAAATCCTCTAAACCCAAGGACAGCACATGCACAGGTTGCTAATTGGCCTCCTGTCCATCTAGCCTGCATGGGACTTGCCTGGCATGTCTGAATCATCCACTGGTTGCCAATTTTCTCATCTCAAGAAGGTGCAGTCAGGAAATGCAAAGGACTCCCAAAATGTACCTGCCCTCTGTGCCTACCACAACACACCTGGGAGCACTAATTTTAGGTTTTCATCAGCTGTGACAGCAAAGCTGCAGCATCAGTTAATTCATAATCAGTGAAGGGTAAGTGTTTATAGATTGCATGTTAAGAAGTCAAGAGTAATCTTGTACAGCTTTTCACTTAAGTGTCATCATGCGCTGGGGGATGGCTTCAGGGGAAGTAGCGTTAGGTATACAATTGTCTAGGAGGAAAAATGAGTATCTCAGCAGAAAGGAAGGAAGGAAGGAAGGAAGGAACGAAGGGAGGGAGGGAGGGAGGGAGGGAGGGAGGAAGGAAGGAAGGAAGGAAGGAAGGAAGGAAGGAAGGAAGGAAGGAAGGAAGGAAGGAAGGAAGGAACTACTCTGGTGTATATCTGGGGACTTCTGTTATAGACACATAAAATTTCCATGATATTTCCTTTTGTAAAATTATATAATCCAGATATGTCTAAGAGAACAATTCTAAATATATTTAAATTGTGGAATATAACAAAAAACAAATATAGAACATTGAATACTTTCACTTGTGTAAACTTAGGCAAATTACTTGGTCCCTCTGAACTTCTTTTTTTTAATTAAAGTACAGTTGACTTACAATGTTGTGTTAGTTTCAGGTGTACAGCAAAGTAATTCAGTTACACATACATATATATATATATATATATATATATATATATACATTTTTTCAGACTCTTTTCCCTTAGAGGTTATTACAAAATATTGAGTATAGTTCCCTGTGCTATACAATGGGTCCTTGTTCATTATCTATTTTATATAGTAGTGTGTATATGTTAATCCCAAACTTCTAATTTATCCCTCCCCTCACCCTTTCCCCTTCGGTAACCATAACTTTGTTTTCTATGTCTGTGGGTCTATTTCTCTTTTGTATATAAGTTCATTTGTATCATTTTTTTGGTCCCTCTGAACTTTAATGGCCTCATCTTTTAAAATGAAGATGGAAAATAACTACCTTGCAAGATTATTTTGCTTGGCACACAGTAGGCACACAAAAATGCCATGTTCCCTTCTCTACTGTCAAGTCTAATAAATTATTCATTTAAAGCTAAAATCCGCTGCCTTCACTTCACAACCCATCCATGACTTTCAATAGTGTTTGACTTTTATATATTCGCAAACATTTCACATAATTTACATTTCAACAACTACATCTGAGGTGCAGTGAATGTATTCAGTACTGAACACTGCAATCAAGGCAAGACACCTCACTTAAGCTAACAAACGATTACCCTTCACCACAGACCTATAATTCATCCATTTTTTCCTTACAGAATCAGAAAGACACAAACTAAAGCAACTGAGGGCATAAGGACACAGTAAACTCTCCTTAGATGCTTCCCCAACATCTAGCAGTTACTCTCAGTGTCTGTCTTCTACACCTTCCCTGTCTTCCCTAGCTCAATAATAATAAATAGATTGGGGGGGTCCATGGAATTGCCTCACACTTACCCAGATTTCCCGTTAAGTGTTTAAGGCATCGCATGAGTGGGTCTTTCATACTGATCGTATGAGTCACTGCCTCACCACAGTTCTTGAGTATGTCAGAATGTAAGGTCTTAGAGTAAGAAAATGGGAAAGGCGGCATGTGGCTAAGAACCCATTCTTCACTCTCTCCCCTGATAAGAAAGCCAAAAAAAAAAGTGGCCCTCATTGGTAGAAAGAAAATGACAATCAGACTCGTTTAAGAGCAATCTTTAGGGAGGTTGTCTACGGAAATCAGAGAAGAGCCAAGATTTCAAGAATAATTTATGGTAGGTTGGGAATCTTGTTGATCTCCTCAAGTTCATTATTAGGTCTTCTCTACCTTTAAGCGTTTACTTATAGCCAAAGTCAGAAGCTTGGAAGTAAAGAATTCCCAAGCACACTTTAGAGGAGAGAGAATGTATAGGGCAATTGTTACCATGAACACAAAACTGAGCATGAGTAAGGTACCATTATAGTTTCTTCCTCTGAGTTATTTGTTTATTTTATATTCCTACCTTATCTATGTGGGTATATGCATGTTCAAATGTTTTGTCCTTATTTTCCAGTAAAAGAATGTGGCAAACACTGTTCATCAATTAACTTTCTCATGTTCTCAAGCTCCTTCTCACATGTCACCTCTACATTAGAGAGTGGGAGAGCAAAGCAGTCATTTTTTATCATGTTTTGTAGCCAGGAGGATATGCATAAGATATAGAACTGACGAATGACATGGCCAGTGAGATACAAGCAGAAGTCACCTGAAGGCTTCTGTGAAGGCTTTTGGTTTTCCTAATGAAAGGGGCAGAAGGGTGACATGATTCCTTTTGCTCTTCCCTACTCCTTTCTATCTTGAATGTGAATATCATGCCTAGAGCTGAGGCAGCCATCTTGGGACTATGAGGCAATAATCATTATGGAAAGTCCAAAAGAATGGCAGAAATATTTACTCACTATGACATTATTGAGCTACTAACCAACAACAGATATCAACTACTAATCTCATTATGTAAGAAAAATAAACTTTTATTTAAGACATTTAAGTCAGATTTTAGGTTACTATTGCAAGTACATTACTACTCATACACAGTAATTCTGAGTGACTTCTTCCTTGTTTCCTGTGAATACTTTAATACATTTTCACTAAAAGAGTTAATTTTTGCATATTAGACCGGTCATTGCTACACAAGATGATTTGCTATCTTTTGCTGGACCTTCTCTTGAAGGCCATAAGAACTATTAATAAGGAAAGAGTTCCACAGACTATATGAAATTACTAATTAGGGGTGATCTGTTTAAATGTGTCAGTAGACAGGAAGTAGGGGAAAAAAAGGAAGGAAATTCTAAGACAAACAGGAAATAGGTTAAGGAAAAGAGAGACAGTCAGTCAGACAGACAGCAAGACAAACAGGGAAGAGCCAAAATGAAAAGCTAATGAGAAAGATAAATGGAAAGCAGAACTCAAAAACTGAATTCTTAAACTCCAACCTGGAGGTACTGTAAAAAAAGACTAGTTAAGGGGACTGTCCTTGACTCCATTACTATGCTAATCTTTTCTCCTCACAATTTCTGATGGGCAGCGCCCACCATGTGCCCTCACTCCTCACTTCCCTTCCAGTTTCCTCCTCCCCACACCCATTCACAACTCCCGATTACTTGTACTGACTGATACTCCATCAGGATGCCAACAGGAAGAAGCAGTGATACAGTAAGTGTTACAAGAAAAAGTCAACTGCATCAAAAAAGGCAAGCCATGTCTTCCTCACCGAGAGGATGAAACAAGGACCATGGGACTTAGCACATTTCAAATCCTGCTATTGGATGGGCAGTATGTGAAACTGCTCCCTTGGCTTAAGCTGTGAGGAAACAGGGTCTTAAGTACAGGCTGTAGGAGCAGAGAGCTTCTATATTCCTTAGCCTTCCTACCTCAAAAGTAGAACAAAAAATTATCCATCCGATAAAACAAACATGCCCTCAGATCTATAGCATTATGCACCTCTCAACCAAAACTGCTAAAAGGAAAGGTAGAAAACTCAATCTCTGTATTAAAATTAATTATAACGATTCTGTTTATGTACTCAATATAAAAGGGTTTGCCGTTTTTCTAATTCATAGGATCTCCTTCATTTAAATCTAGTGATAAAAATGATAAAGAGTAAACTATGAAAAATAAAAGCTTTGAATTAATTTTTAATGAAGTTTTATTTTAGAGAAAAAAACAACATAGTAAAAGATGCTATTCTACGTTTGAGATTACTACTTGCAAATTGAAAATAAAAAATATACAAAAACAAGAAAGAAAGCATACATGTAACAAAGGACAGATATGTTTCTGTGTAAGGTTTTTGTTTTAGAAAGTGTTATTTACCACATTTATTTTATCCATACCACTTTCTGCTCTTTATCCAAAATCCAAAACCATTTGAGGGAAACAAAACATGAAATCCATAATTCATATAGACTCTGTGCCACAAATTAACATCACCATTATAAGAACAATATTTAGAAACCTAATTAATATATTGCTTTTTGGTGGCAGAACTGAAAAATAAGGCACAGCTTACTAAGTTCCTGTTCTTTGATGTGTGAAGCACAAGTTGTACAGTCTGAAACCATAATATCAGCATATGCTATCTCCACATCCCATGGGGACTAGGAAAGCAACAAGAAAAAAAAAAAGAAACCTCGGTAGAAATTGTGCAGAATTTACAGAAGTTTTATATAGCTCAGTAGCATATTGTATAAGAGGGAAATATGCAATAGTTTTGTTTTGTTTTGAAAAAAGCTACTTAATCTTAACAGACCATTAAGAGAAGAAAAAAGGCATATCTCTGCTATAGTTGACAGAACACAGAACGACGACAACAAAAAGATCATAGATTTGAAATCCAGGTTAACTGGGTTTTAGTCCTGACTATATTAATACCCTATGCTACCTAGGCTATAAGTTCATAACCTGAAATTCTATGCAAAAATATTTATATATTTTCATATACATTTCTACAGGAGAGGCGCTATAGATATAATCAAATACTTACACTTTGCTGTACAGCTGAAACTAACACAACATTGTTACTCAACTATACTCCAATATAAACTAAAAATTTTTTAAAAATTTAAAAAAAGAGTCTATCACCCAGAAAATGTTAAGATTATTATGCAAATTAATCCATCTTTGTCTTGGTTTTCTCATCTTTATGATGGGAAACCAACATCTATCCAACTTTAATCATTGTGAAGATTTAAAAAGCATCCTGAGGAGAAAAAATACTTTTAAGTGTTAGTTTGTTATTTAAATATTTTAGTTTTATTCCTTTCATATCTTTGATAGAAAATTACTTTTAATATGATCGTGGAGTTTTCTATAAATTCATCCAACAGTTCAAAACTTTGGCTTCTTCTTGAACCTGTGTATGAAATTCTTGGGGGTAACATCAGTAAAGAAAGAAATATCTTTATATGAGAATATATTTGCTTTTTCTGGTGTCATTATTAAAGGTTAATAACAGCATTGCCTATTCAGTAGTCACCAAACAATTTATAGGAACGTCTTATTTGGGATCATATATATCAGTGTATGTTGTTCACACATAATGTGACAAATGTAAGCCAAGAAATAAGATTTGTTAATGACACTACCATGTAGTGATTCCATCAAAAGTGATTCTCAGAGTCCTTCAGGCATCACTGTGCACATTGACGTGTTCAAAATCTGATGAGCAAGCCTGTGCTTTTAGTTGCTATGATTTACTAACAATTGATAAGGGAAACATTTGATTAAACCTCTCATTAATAGATTTTTGTTTCCCTTTCTGAGACAAACTCTTAGAAATTTGCTGTAAACATCTCATTAATAGGAATACAGCAAGGGAGGATAATTAGTTTGTATCACCAATCAAATTTTCAACTTCTATACCCCAGTCAATGCTCTTAACACTCTTTCAGTATTTAAAGTACAGGAAAGCAAAAGGAACTCAGTGTTTGTGAAGCTGTACAAGTATCAGTTGTAAATTAACTTACTTGGAACAAACCAACTCTGAGAACCTGCCATGGGCATCAGAAAATTTTGTGCAAATCCTATGGTAATTGACTGGAAAGATACCATCTCTTCAGAATTTCTAATTATGATCCTATGAAAACATTGACACAACATAAGAAACCATTTTGGAAGTGAGTAAGCTTTATATCTAATATGAAATTGATACAGTATAGAGCAGCTAATTCATTGTGTGAACGATCACTAAATGGTTTGCTTTTAATTTGACACTTACAGGTACTGGCCTACTAGAGTTATACACCTGTACAACAAGCTAGGATTCCAAAGATTAAAAGCAACAGAGATGAGAGTGCAGGGGTAGAGCAAAAATCTCACACAAGTCATATGCCTTGGCTGCCCACAAGAGACCTCAGTTAGTGGAGAGAAATTAAATCATAGGAGATAGGTCAAGATGGCATAGTAGGAGGATGCTGAACTCACCTCCCCCCAAGAATACATCAAAAATACATCTACATGTGGAATAATTCACACTGAGAACTAACTGGAAAATGGCAGAAGGACTCTGGTGCAACTAAGGCTGTAAGAAAGATACACGCTTAATCAGGGAGGAAGGGAAGAAAGCAATCAGGTTGGGATCTGTGCCAGTGGAAGGGGACTCAGAGGAACCGGGAGATTACATGGGTGGAGACCCACACGAGGGAGTGAGTGGTGAGAGCCACAACTGGGTGCCCCCAGTTCTGGGGTTCTATGCAGGGGAGACGAGCTCCCTGGGCTAGCTGGAGTGACGGTGGGACTCACAGGAGTGAAGTGGGAAGCCTGGACTCTACTCATGAAGACTGCACGTGCTGGCTTGCCAGCTTTCCCATGACCACCTCAGATGGGCCCTAGCCTGAGCCAAGTAAATGCTCTGGCCCCATTCACTCCACATCAGAGCGCAGCCCTGGATCTGGGGTGACCACAACCAGACAGAAGACCTGACTGTGGGACACAGAGGTTAGCCGGCCCCTGTGTGGAGACTGGGCTGGCAGAGGCAGCCACTGTTGGCACTTACTCAAGCAGCGCATCAGAAGCAGCCCAGATCTCTGACGATGGCTGCTCCGCCACAGCTCACCTCTCAACATGTGCCAAGAGTCCGCGTGGGCTCTCCTGCCTTGTGGTGTGGCTCCACAGCAGGGCTGAGGCCGCGGAGGGCAGGGGCACTGATCAGCTGGGAGGGACAAAGGGGACTTGCGCGCAAGGCTGCATCTGAGCAGAGCAAGGAAAACAACTGTGGGCACTTGCTCAGGCCGCAGCATGTCAGAGACAGCTCAGATTCCTGTCTTCAGCTGACATGAGCCAAGAGCCTGCACGTGCCTCACTTGCTTCAGCGCACCCCGCTTCGGGGGCAAGTGTCCCGGTTCCGAGAGAGTGGAAAACAAACACTTAAATAGAACAGAGCCAGCTCGGTACTGACCATCAGGGCTTCTGCTTCAGAAACTTGGTATCAGACCCCCATTCCCATTAGGGCAGTGTTAGTCACTGATCAGAGGGGAAGTCTGGCCTCACACCCAGCTCCAGCTCTAGCCCCTCTATCTCCAGCCTCACCCCTACCAGGTGATAGCTGCCAGCATACCCTCAGGAAGGACATGACTTGCATCCATATCAAATCCAGCTCTTCCACCAAAGGTATCGGGCACATACAGTCTGTACAGGGACACTCCCACATAAGAACAACCCTGGCAGACCGAAATAAGTAACCGACCTAAATTCACAAAGGCAGAGAAAGTTAAGCAAAACCAAAAGGCAGAGGAACTGCTCCTGAAAAGATAATGAAACAAATAAATGATTTACCACATAAAGAATTCAAAGCATTGGTTATAAAAATGTTAACTGAATTAGGGAAAAGAATAAACTACACAGTGATAGTTTTAATAAGGAACTAGAAAATATAAAAAATACCTATCCATAACTGAAGAATTCAATAGCTGAAATAAAAAACACACTAGGAGAAATGAATAACCGAATAAATGATACAGAAAAACACATAAATACTCTGGAAGATAGAATAATGGTAATGGTAATCACACAATCAGAACAGCAAAAAGAAAAGCAAATTTAAAATATGAATATAGTCTAAGAGATCCCTGAAATAATATCAAGTATACCAACATTCTCATTACAGGGGCCCCAGAAAAAGAAGAGACAGAGAAGGGAGCCAAAAATGTATTTGATGAAATTAGAGCTGAAAACTTAGCAAACCTGAAGAAGGAAACAGATATCCAGATACAGGAAGCACAGAGAGTTCCAAACAAGGTGAACTCAAACAGACCCACACCAAGACATATACCTAAAATGGCAAAAGTTAAAAGGAGACAATTCTAAAGGCAGCTAGAGAGAAATAAAGAATCGTATAATGGGAATCCCCATAAGGTTATCAGCCGATTTTTCTGCAGAAACTTTGCAGGCCAAAAGGGAGAGACGTGAGAATTCAAGAATAAGGCTTCCTACTAAAGAGAGATTTGAAGTAAACTTGAGTTTGGAGTTGAATATCATGATATCATCCTATAACCAAGGATTCCAGTTGAGAAAACAGCCCCTGAAAGGTTGAAAACATAATCCTCTCCAATTCCAAGAGCCAAGGACTGGTTGAGTTGGCATTTAGACTCCATGTTCTCAGATATGAGCATGTCACCCACCAACACCCAAGAATCTTTTAGGTTATAAGCCCTTAGGGAACTTGTAATTTCATTTCTTGTGAAAGAAAAAGAAATTGTTTTTAAACCCACAGAAATAGCTGTTGTTGAGTTGGATGTAACTGAACATTAAGATGAAGAACAAACAATCCCAGTTCTGTCAGGAGTGACTTAAATGAGAAACTAGCACCTGGCTGAACTACCAATGAAAAATAATAAACCCACATTCTTACTCTCACCTAAAATTGGAAGAAAACCTTTTTTTTCTTCCAGGATATGGAACAATATTAAGAGAGAGAGATGGAAGCCTACCCATGTTCTGCATTAAACCCACCTTCCTAATTGAAAGGAAAAGAAGAGGAAAAAAAATTACTTTATTACTCCTTTATTTCCTACTTCCTGGCTTGGAGATCCAAGCTCTTTGACAAATAGAAAACTAGGCAACCATCCCCTTATGTATGGCACAAATTCCTTTTCTTTCTTTCTTTAAAACAGAGCATTGGCTGACTAAAATTGTGTTTTTTAATTAGGTTTAATGCTTTTTTCTTTTTTTAATTTCAAAAAAAGATTTTAGAAAATCTAGGAAAAACAAAAATTTGGTAATTTTTATTTTCTCTTTACTCTTTTAAAATATATATTTTTAAAAACGAGAGTATAGGCAGAGGTCATAAAATTAAATCAGTGAAGAAATGTTAATATAACTGATGTTTTTTAAAGTGTAACTACTAAATATCAAATAAATGAAAATTAAAATAATGAGATAAGTTTATCAAATTGATGAACATTTAAAAGCTGATTGCTAGTTTTAGGATAAGTTTAGATAACACTGTTATATTCACTTGATGTAAATACAGATTGAAATCAATTTTCTGGAAAGAAGTTTGTCAATAATATTATAGTAAGGGCCCTGAAAATTTTCATATTATTAGAAACAGTAGTATTTTCACACCTAAGACTTTATGTCAAGTATATAATCAAAGATACAGAGTAATATTTATACAAAAGTATATTTATTACAATATTATTAACATAGGCAAATTGTATTAGGGTTAAAACTATCAAATAACAAGTTAATATTTGTATAAATTACATCTGATGGAATATTATTGAAACAGTCAAGTTTTTTAAAATAACGATATGGAAAAAATGCCTCCCACATCAATAAAAAGACAATTGTTTATATAATATGGCCCATATTTTTAAGAATATATGTGCATAATTGATGAAAATATACAAAGAGGCTTATAAAAAGGCTTGCAGTTATCTGTTTTTTGAGATTATGGGGATCATTATTAACAATTCTTCCTACCTCTCTCTGTTTTCTAAATATTAATATATTTTTTAAATAACTTGACTCAAATATGCAGTCAGAGCTGGGGAGAAATTTCAAAACCACAGAAGCACTTAGGCAAAGGTGGATAGGTGGGGTTGTACCCGAAGTAAGTGATGAGAGCATGGCTGGGGCAAAGGGTATACAGGCTGCGAGGAGTTAGACATGTAACTGGACAGCTAAAGCATGCACATATTTCAGAAAGCCTAGAAAATCCAGATGAACCACTGACATTCTTGAATCAAATAGTGATTTGCTGAATGCAAAGTTCCGCTTGGATTCATAGACAGCAATGCAGCACGTGGACTAGGTGGAGTGAGGGAGTGGAGATATAGGAAAGAGTTATTAATTCAACCTACTACATGCCTCTGCGAATGAAATGACAATTAAGAAACATACTGTATTCCTCCTCTTGACAAAAGGCATCGTCAGAGAATCTGCACAAATTCCCAAAGGAGAGCTCTGGAGAGATTATTCAAGAACATCAAGATGGTGTTGAAAGGGTGTCATCCACAAGAGAGATTTAGGTTTTTCCACTAATTTACCTTCTTTTGGTGTAATATCTGAGAATCAGAGTTCTTCGCCATTCTGAATCTTACTCCCATTGTCTCTGATCCTGCCTGTTTGTCTCCCAACATGATGAACTTGCTTCTCTCTACTTGAGACGTATTTCTGTTTTTTTACTTCCAGCTGTCTAGAACTGGAATGTCTCTAAGACCTCATCTCAATTAGTTTGCAGATTTCAGACATACGTGATTTGAAGCTTGGTTCACTCTTCACTAATTAAACGACCTCGAGTACATTATTTAGTCTGTTTCTTTACAAGTAAAATGAAAATAATGCTACCAATTTTGAGAGGTAGTTGTGAGTACTAAACTAAATGAGATTATGGGATGTATCTGAAACATACTAGAGGCATTTATTTTTATTATTTCCTTCGCCCCTCATTTCATCCTCTGATACCAGAATGTGGGAGTTCCTAACAAAGGCAAGAGGAGATACAGGTAGAGTTGATACAATGGGGGACCAGAGTTGTCCCTGTTGCTATTATTATTGTTTATTGTTTGTTTTTGTTTGTAATGGTTACTAGCCACTTTATCAGTCCAGGGGAGATAACTAGAATACTCAGGTGCAAATTTTCATTATTCAAAAGACGGTTCTTGTACCTTTGCCTACCTGTGAAAAATAAATGATTTGTAAAGAACTTTTGAGTCCATATGTGCATTTTATTCTGTCCATACTTCTTAGAAATAAGGTTTAATGACCTACAAAGTAAGGTACTTTCCTTGCTTTCCTTTCTTAGCTTGTTTTATTTTCAGAAGAAATGAGTAAAAATGGATCTATCCACCTTGTCTGTCTCACTCCCTATTGTTATGACTAACTTTCCATGTTGTTCCCTCGGTCAGACCAAGAAATCTGTGGCCACGAAATAGTGAATTAAAGGATATGTAAGGAAATCAGTGCCACCACGTATTGAGTTCAACTGGCCACAGTGAGACCAAATGAGGGGAAATGTTCTAACTGCTTCAATGCCACGGAGAGTTTAAATGTGATGAAGCCTTGAAGATTACTGCAGGACAGCATCAAGTATTTTACCATATTTATTTTTCATGAGTTCTCTCTTGCCGGGCCTTGTAGAACATCCGTCCCAATAAATGATTTACCATAGCAGGAAAGTTGCAGGAAATTGATCTGAGCTCACCTTCAAACATTATGAAGGCTCTGAAGTCTAATCAGATTCCAGAGAGGATTCTGAGGTAACAGACATTTATGGGCAGAGAAGGGGAAAAGTGCGCTAGGAAAACATTGCAAAGACTCATCTGTCTTGCATTTTAACATATGCCCATTCTGAATGCTCCTGCTTTGAAAGAAGGCCATTCACTTGAAATTTATTTTTAGTTGATGAAGGTAACCTTTTAAACTCCATTAGCAGCTTCTTTCTCAGCCTACGTGTAGAGAAGCCTGTGGGATTTGGGAGATGCCCGGCTGCTCTCTACGAAGTATGTTTATAATAGTGACCCAGGGCTCTGCTTCCACAAAAGCAAGATTCAGAATACTCCAGAAAGCCCACGTGGACTCTCCAAGAACCAAAGTCTTAGGTTTAGAAAACTGTTTAATCTTTGAGAAATTAAAGTACACTAGCACCCCAGAGTCCCAGATTTTCTTCATCTTTTCCCAGGAAGTCTCATTCCAAGAGGGCACCATGTTTTCAGGGAGAAAGAAGAGTTGGTTCTTGGAATAGCTAAGTACTCTTTTACTAAGGCCTGTGGAGCTCTGGCTATAGAAGGGGAAGTAGAGCCTTAGAACTTGAGCTTGGGAGAGAACCAAACTCATGAATGTGGTCTGCAAAACGGGGTGTGGCAAAATTGATTCACACAGTGTAATAGTATCATTGGGTTTGGAAGTCAGACAGGGATTCAAATCACCGCTTGTTGACTTATATACTAAAGGAGCTATATTATTCGACATCCATTTGATACTCTAGCTTAAGTCTTATGCAGAAATTCCTAAGAGTTGTAGAAGAGTTGCGATAAGGATAATGAATCATTGTGCTTAAAAAAAAAAATTCACCATTGATATTCTCACTAGTTACCTCTGAGACCTTCTCTAATTTCCAGACTCTCGAATATTATATTATTTCTCCCATAAAATGTAAAGTGACTCTTTCAGACCCTTAATGAGAATTCCGGAGCCCATGGAAGTAATGGGGGACCATGAATTCATGTTGAAGTGTGGTCCTGGGTAATGGGCTGGTGACTGACTTCCATAAACCTAGCTCCCAGCATGTGCTTCAAATCCTATCCTTGGCAAAGTTATAAATTATTCCTTGAAATTGCCCTTTGGGTTGTTCACAAATCTTTAAAACTTGGACTGTTAAATCCTGAAATTCTAAGTACCTACTGTACTTAAGAAAATATAGTCAGTAATATAAATTAGTTTCCTCTCTCTATTTAGAATACATCCCTGAACTGCATTTTGTTGGGACTTAGGTGACAAAGACATAATGCCCTTTCGAAAAATAATTTGGGGGAAGGGATAAACGCGTCCTTAACAGAGGGGTGAACCACTCAACAGACATTTTGCTGACAGACATTTGGGATTTTGCACGTGCGATTCTGAAGAGTTAATTTAGATTATATCAGCAAATATGGTAAACCCAATAGCAAGATGTGTCACAGCCATAAGTGAATCATAATGTTATCGTTAACATACATTCCCTCAGAATGTACCATGGGTGTGAAATCATACTGAAGAAATTAGTCTTTATAAAGTCACCTGATTTGATCATTTACTTGAGGGCTAAAGGCAGAAAAAGAAAAAACACACACTTCCCAAATATGGACCATATTCATTTAAAAAAATTAACCTGACATTCAATCATTATGCAATTTTAAGAAACTCTGGACAAACTTACCCAACAGTTATCTGAACCTAGACCCCAGCTTCACCCCACTTTCACTAAGTGCTTTAGCTTTGAAAGTAGGGAATGTTATATATAATAGTCAAAGAGTATAGAAAATCCATCCTCCTATACATCTTGGGTCTCACCTACACAGTTAGTTATGTGTGAAATTCTCTTACCTCTCTGAAATATATTCTGTCGAATGAGGGCCGTAAAGTAGTCAGTCATTCCTTCCTTTCTGTCATACCTACATTTTGAAAACAAACAATACTTCTCTTTCCTTGCATAGGCCATCTCTTGAATAACCAAATACTTCCTTGGCCAATTATTCAAACTACATTGCCCTTTTTCTTCAATCTATGTGCAATAGTTCAGCTATTGGCAACCACAGAGGTGCCTCTTTCCAGGAACATATAAATACAGTAGTAGAACAATGTGGTAATGGTAAGCACCGTTTGTCAGATTCTTTGGAGGTTTATGGTGATAACACTATTGGCTGAGCTTCCGTTGCTGCAAGAGAGTTATGGCCATGAGACCTGTACAGCCCACTGAGATAACAGCCTTGAGTCCCTTGTATTCAAGCCAACAAGAGGTTTTGGAAAAGTGAGGGTGTATTCATTTTGCCAAGCCATCAGTGTGATCCTTGTGAACCTGCATTATCAAGTACACACATTAGTAGTTACTTGGCACAGAAACAGCTAGAATTTAGGAAGCACAATAGTCCAAATGGATTGGACTTGTTAAAGGTAAACACTCCCTCTTATTTCACCTCATGCTTTCACTATCCTGCCTCTTTATTTCCATTTCCCTACATACAGCCCTCTTCTATTTTCCTGGAAAATCACAGCTTTTCCCTCACTCCTGTGTATCATCTCCCTCTCAAGCCTTCGACTTTAATTGCTAACCTCTCACTTCTTCCTTTCCCTTATCAACTTGTGCCTTATTCTCTTCCTATAAGTATTTTAAAGTAGTATTTTGATTTTTTTAAATTCATGCCTGTTCTGAAGCTCACATGTAATGCTCTATAGACTTCAGAGTACTTTCTCTCACTTTAATGAAGCTGATGCTTTACACAATACTATGACGTCGCAACAACAGATGTTGTCTTCTTTATATAAATAAAGATGAAGACACAGGTTCAGACAGATTAATTCTGCCCAAGTTTTCCCAGTCTGTAACACTCTGATCTGGAATTAGAACCCTAGTCCCCTTATATTTCTACCTTATCATAGCTGCCTATCTCTCTCCATCTCTGACTGCTATGGCTGTGCATCAAATCTCCTGAAGTGTAAGAAAACACACACGCTAGAAAAAACGGACTATGACTTTAAGACAGTTGGCCCTGCTAATGGCAGAGCTGCAGAAAACTATCGACTAATCCTCTGAGCCTTGGAACTTGTGGGATGTGCTGCAAAATACGTCTTAATTAACCACATAATCAAGAGATCAATGTAAGCCATTAGAAGCGCAGTGCTGCACCAAGTACAGTGCATTGTGGGAAAGCAGGTAAATCCACACTGTTCACCCAAAAATGCAGATGTGTACCAGTACGCTTATCCAGCCTGAGGATCACACTGTGACAAGCTGAGCAGTTACCTTCAAGAGCAGGGGCCCATGACACTAAGATTTTATTTTTTAAAGACTGACTACAACACTTTATTGTCTGCATGTCATTTGACACAAATGTACATCCTATGATAATAAACCTGGATTCAGTAAACAATTACCTGAGACCTTTTGTAAGTACTTTCCCACCCTGAAGTTACCCTTTCATTTTTAAGGTTTAGCTGATCTCTAAAGTTCTCTAGTTTCAACTGATATACATGTAAAATTAACTACACAATCCAGTAGTTTCACATATAAAAAGTACATTCACATGCTAGTGATTCTTTTCAATATTTCCGATTTATTTTGCAAAAGTAGGTTTGATTAGTGGACCTTCAAAATCACTCCCTGAAATCCGTTGTTAATTTCTTCATTTTCTTTGCTTGAGAAGTTGATAAGAAAATTCATCATCAAGGCAAAATCTAATGTCCAGATAAGTCCTAAATGAAGTATAGTGCTATAATCTATTTCAAACAGAAGGTATCATCACGTTCTTGCACATACTGGGCTGCACTATCTCCTACACCACTCATGGTTCACTCTGAAAATGTACTAATCATTCTAGAATGTTCTAAACTGAATTTGTACCAACTGTTGACTTTCACAGCAGCATAACTGAAAGTACATCAATTCAGAAAATCTGTCATTCCCATCAGAATAAATAAATGTAAACAAATTCCCTTCTGGCCACAACCATGAAGAAAAACATTGGCATGAAATGCTAAAGCCTAGCTTTAATACACATACATCTATGTGTCATCTGGCTTTTCCAGAACTTTATAGTGGATTGAAAGACAATGGCAAAAAGAAATTGTTTCTGAGCATTAAATTGATTTATATATTGATGTTTAATTTAAGGATGCAGAACCCCTTGAAATTAATAGAAGGCTCTCCATAAAGAAAACATATTTTAAAAAATAATTTTAACAGATTTGGGGAAAAATGAGGAGGTACAGTATAAAAGTCATAATGATTTGGATTCTGGACCCTTTGCCTGGACAAACCATTGCAAAAAGCAAGGGCAAGTAAAGAGTCAGAGAGGGGTGTTTTTTAATTGATTACCTATACTATCTTGTGTCACGTGGTGGGGTTTTTTTTAACATCTTAATTGGAGTATAATTGCTTTACACTGTTGGGTTAGTTTCTGCTGTATAACAAAGTGAATCAGCTATACGTATACATATATCCCCAATTCCCCTCCCTCTTGCATCTCCCTCCCACCCTCCTTATCCCACAGCTCCAGGCGGTCGCAAAGCACCAAGCTGATCTTCCTGTGCTATGCGGCTGCTTCCCATTAGCTATCTATTTTACGTTTGGTAGTGTATATATGTCCATGCCACTCTCTCACTTTGTCACAGCTTACCCTTCCCCCTCCCATATCCTCAAGTCCATTCTCTAGTAGGTCTGCGTCTTTAATCCCATCTTACTCCTAGGTTCTTAATGACCATTTTCTTTTTTAGATTCCATATATACGTGTTAGCATACAGTATTTGTTTTTCTCTTTCTGACTTACTTCACTCTGTATGACAGAATCTAGGTCCACCCACTTCACTACAAATAACTCAATTTAGTTTCTTTTTATGGCTGAGTACTATTCCATTGTTATATGTGCCACATCTTCTTTATCCATTCATCTGTTGATGGACACTTAGGTTGCTTCCATGTCTTGGCTATTGTAAATAGAGCTGCAATGAAAATTTTGGTACATGACTTTGAATTATGGTTTTCTCAGGGTATATGCCCAGTAGTGGGATTGCTGGGTCGTATGGTACTTCTATTTTTAGTTTTTTAAGGAACCTCCATACTGTTCTCCATAGTGGCTGTATCAATTTACATTCCCACCAACAGTGCAAGAGGGTTCCCTTTTCTCCACACCCTCTCCAGCATTTACTGTTTGTAGATTTTTTTGATGATGGCCATTCTGACCAGTGTGAGATGATACCTCATTGTAGTTTTGATTTGCATTTCTCTAATGATTAATGATGTTGAGCGTTCTTTCATGTGTTTGTTGGCAATCTGTATATCTTCTTGGAGAAATGTCTATTTACGTCTTCTACCCATTTTTGGATTGGGTTGTTTGTTTTTTGATACTGAGCTGCTTGTATATTCTGGAGATTAATCCTTTGTCAGTTGCTTCATTTGCAAATATTTTCTCCCATTCTGAGGGTTGTCTTTTTGTCTTGTTTATGGTTTCCTTTGCTATGCAAAAGCTTTTAAGTTTCACTAGGTCCCGTTTGTCTATTTTTGTTTTTATTTCCATTTCTCTAGGAGCTGGGTCAAAAAGGATCTTGCTGTGATTTATGTCATAGAGTGTTCTGTCTATGTTCTCCTCTAAGAGCTTTATAGTGTCTGGCCTTACATTTAGGTCTTTAATCCATTTGGAGTTTTTTTTGTGTGTGTATGGTGTTAGTGAGTGTTCTAATTTCATTGTTTTACATGTAGCTGTCCAGTTTTCCCAGCACCACTTATTGAAGAGGCTGTCCTTTCTCCACTGTATATTCTTGCCTCCTTTACCAAAGATAAGGTGACCATATGTGTGTGGGTTTATTTCTGGGCTTTCTATCCTGTTCCATTGATCTATATTTCTGTTTTTGTGCCAGTATCATACCGTCTTGATTACTGTAGCTTTGTAGTATAGTCTGAGGTCAGGGAAACTGATTCCTCCATTTCCGTTTTTCGTTCTCAAGATTGCTTTGGCTATTCGGGGTCTTTTGTGTTTCCATACAAATTGTGAAATTTTTTGTTCTAGTTCTGTGAAAATGCCAGTGGTAGTTTGATAGGGATTGCATTGAATCTGTAGATTGCTTTGGGTAGTAGAGTCATTTTCAGAATATTGATTCTTCCAATCCAAGAACATGATATATCTCTCCATCTATTTGTATCATCTTTAATTTCTTATATGTCTTATAATTTTCTGCATATAGGTCTTTTGTCTCCTTAGGTAGGTTTTCTAGTGTATTTTTCATTTCATTTATTCTATTGTTCATCTCTGTTTTTCTGTTCTTTCATTCTTCTAGGTCTTTGTTAAATATTTTTTGCATCCTCTCTAGCTTTGCCTCCATTCTTTTTCTGAGGTCCTGGATCATCTTCACTATCATTATTCTGAATTCTTTTTCTGGAAGGTTGCCTATCTCCACTCCATTTAGTTGTTTTTCTGGGGTTTTACCTTGTTTTTTAATATGGTGCATAGCCCTCTGCCTTTTCATCTTGTGTATCTTTCTGTGAATGTGTTTTTTTTTTTTTCCCACAGACTGCAGGATTGTAGTTCTTCTTGCTTCTGCTGTCTGCCCTCTGGTGGATGAGGCTATCTAAGAGGCTTGTGCAAGCTTCCTGATGGGAGGGACTGGTGGTGGGTAGAGCTGGCTGTTGCTCTGGTGGGCAGAGCCCAGTAAAACTTTAATCCATTTGACTGCTGATGGGTGGGGCTGCGTTCCCTCCCTGTTGGTTGTTTGACCTGAGGCGACCCAACACTGGAGCTTACCCTGGCTCTTTTGGGGGGCCAATGGCTGACTCTGGTAGGGCTTACGCTAAGGAGCACTTCCCAGAACCTCTGCCGCCAGCATCCCTGTCCTCAGAGTGAGACAGAGCCACCCCGCGCCTCTGCAGGAGACCCTTCAACAACAGCAGGTAGGTCTTGTTCAGTCTCCTATGGGGTCACTGCTCCTTCCCCTGGGTCCCGATGCGCACACTACTTTGTGTGTGCGCTCTAAGAGTGGAGTCTGTTTCCCCCTGTCCTGTTGAAGTCCTGCAATCAAATCCCGCTAGGATTCAAAGTCTGTTTCTCTTGGATTCCTCCTCTCGCTGCTGCACCTCCAGGTTGGGAAGCTTGATATGGGGATCAGACCCTTCACTCCAGTGGGTGGACTTCTGTGGTATAAGTGTTCTCCAGTTTGTGGGTCACACACCCAGCAGTTATGGGATTTGATTTTCTTGTGATTGTGCCCCTCTTACCGTCTCATTGTGGCTTCTCCTTTGTCTTTGGATGTGGGGTATATTTTTTGGTGGTTTCCAGTGTCTTCCTGTCGATGATTGCTCAGCAGTTAGCTGTGATTCCGGTGTTCTCGCAGAACGGAGTGAGAGCATGCCCTTCTACTACACCATCTTGAACCAATCTAAAGTACGCTATTATCATTGTGTTACTGTCGATTTCCCCTTTTATGGCTGTTAAAATTTGCCTCATGTATTGAGGTGCTCCTATGTTGGGTGCATAAATATTTACAATTGTTATATCTTCTTCTTGGATTGATTCCTTGATCATTATGTAGTGTCCTTCTTTGTCTCTTGTAATAGTATTTATTTTAAAGTCTATTTTGTCTGATATGAGAATTGCCACTCCAGCTTTCTCTTGATTTCCATTTGCATGGAATATCTTTTTCCATCCCCTCACTTTCAGTCTGTATGTGTCCCTAGGTCTGAAGTGGTTCTCTTGTAGACAACATATATATGGGTCTTGTTTTTCACCCAGTCTATGTCTTTTGGTTGGAGCATTTAATCCATTTACATTTAAGGTAATTGTCGATATGTATGTTCCTATTACCATTTTCTTAATTGTTTTGGGTTTTTTATTGTAAGTCTTTTCCTTGTCTTGTGTTTCCTGCCTAGACAAGTTCCTTTAGCATTTGTTGTAAAGCTGGTTTGGTGGTGCTAAATTCTCTTAGCTTTTGCTTGTCTGTAAAGGTTTTAATTTCTCCATCGAATCTGAATCAGATCCTTGCTGGGTAGAGTAATCTTGGTTTTAGGTTTTTCCCTTTCATCACTTTAAATATCTCCTGCCACTCCCTTCTGGCTTGTAGAGTTTCTGCTGAAAGATCAGCTGTTAACCTTACGGGGATTCCCTTGTATGTTATTTCTTGCTTTTCCTTTGCTGCTTTTTTTTTTTTTTCTTGCGGTATGCGGACCTCTCACTATTGTGGTCTCTCCCGTTGTGGAGCACAGGCTCTGGACGCGCAGGCTCAGCGGCCATGGCTCACAGGCACAGCTGCTCCACAGCAAGTGGGATCTTCCCGGACCGGGGCACGAACCCACGTCCCCTGCTCGGCAGGCGGACTCTCAACCACTGCGCCACCAGGGAAGCCCTCCTTTGCTGCTTTTAATTTTTTTCTCTATATTTAATTTTTGATAGTTTGGTTAATATGTGTCTTGGCATGTTTCTCCTTGGATTTATCTTGTATGGGATTCTCTGTGCTTCCTGGACTTGATTGACTATTTCCTTTCCCATATTAGGGAAGTTTTCAACTATAATCTCTTCAAATATTTTCTCAGTCCCTTTCTTTTTCTCTTCCTCTTCTGGGACCCCTATAATTCAAGTGTTGGTGCTTTTCATGTTGTCCCAGAGTCTCTGAGACTTTCCTCAATTCTTTTCATTCTTTTTTCTTTGTTCTGCTCTGCAGTAGTTATTTCCCCTATTTTATCTTCCATGTCATTTATCCGTTCTTCTGCCTCAGTTATTCTGCTATTAATTTCTTCTAGAGAATTTTTAATTTCATTTACTGTGTGGTTCATCACTGTTTCTCTTTAGTTCTTCTAGGTCCTTTTTAAACGTTTCTTATATTTTCTCCATTCTATTTCCAAGATTTTGGATCATCTTCACTACCATTACTCTGATTTCTTTTTCAGGTGGACTGCCTATTTCCTCTTCATTTGTTTGCTCTAGTGGGTTTTTACCTTGCTCCTTCATCTGCTGCATATTTCTCTGTCTCCTCATTTTGCTTAACTTACTGTGTTTGGGGTCTCCTCTTCACAGGCTGCAAGTTCATAGTTCCCATTGGTTTTGGTGTCTGCCCCCAGTGGGGAAGGTTGGTTCAGTGGGTTGTGTAGGCTTCCTGGTGGAGGAGACTGTTGCCTGTGTTCTGGTGGATGAGGCTGGATCTTGTCTTTCTGGTGGGCAGGCCCTCGTCTGGTGGTGCGTTTTGGGGTGTCTGTGAACTTATTATGATTTTAGGCAGCCTCTCTGCTCATAGTTGGGTTTGTGTTCCTGTCTTGCTAGTTGTTTGGCATGGGGTGTCCAGCACTGCTGGTGCTGGTCACTGAGTGGAGCTGGGTCTTAGCGTTGAGATGGAGATCTCTGGGAGAGCTGTCGCCGATTGATATTATGTGAGGCCATCTCTGGTGGTCCAATGTCCTGAACTTGGCTCTCCCACCTCTGAGGCTCAGGGCTGACACCCAGCCAGAGCACCAAGATCCTGTCAGCCACAAGGTAGAGATAGGATAAAGTGCTGAAAAAGCCCAGCCTTTTCTTCTGTTCAGGAGACCTTGTTCTACTGTGTAGTAACTCTGCTCGAGACACATGACTGGATGTTCTCGACTGCAATTCCTTTATCCTTTGGGGTTTCAAGTGGGGCCGGAGGTGTAGACAGGTCTAGCAGAAGGCCCAGGGTCATACCGTCCCACCTCTGCTTGGCCTGGAAAGTTTCACACCAACTCTTCCAAGCTTCAAAGCCCCGTGAGAGGGAAGAAAGAACTTCAAGTGTCACCAAGCACGTACGGTTGTCCAAGGCACAGCATGCCTGGTTGCTAAGAGGCTGAAGTTTGCAGCAAAGAGAAGTTTGCATGAGGAGTGGTGGGAAGGGTGATTCTGGTTTTGGTTTTTGACTTACTGATTAGTCACCGAATTTCCCTTCAGTACTTACACAAAACATCTTGATCTATACAATCAGGTTACTAAGCTTCCAAGAGAATTCATTTGTTGTAGTTCAAATTTGTTCCTAAAAATGCTTGAAACTAAACTATACTGTTTATTAAAATAAGAGAAACAAATATGTGGAAGGAAATTTTTTAAGCGAGACAAATAAAATTCAATAACCTTCATAAAAATAACTACTTTTTATTGAGTGTTCAGCGTGGACTATTTTATTTTCTTAATGCTTTACATATACTAATTAATTTAATCCTCACAACAACTCTGTAAGTTAAATACTACAGCCTCATAGAGGTAAATTTGCCTTTGATTATAAAGCTTTAAGTAGCAGAACTGCATCTAAACTCAGGTTACCCAGTTCCACAGTCTGTTTTAACCACAAAACAATACGGCCTCTCTTTTACCTAGTTTTCTAAGCTCCATATTTTAAAGTTCAAGAGTACCCATTGGTGCCACCATAAATTTATGATCTTCAAACTCAGTGGAGATCCTTGAGCACTTTACCATCCTGGTGTGGTCACCCATTTTCTCTCTACACAAGGCTATTCTAAACTACCGATTTTCTTAGGTCCTCCACTCCACTTCTGCCCTAAACCCCACTTTGACAAGAACTCATACTTTTCAGAGAAAACTGCTATCTCCAACATGAACAATCTCAACTATTTCATATTCCAGCAGACATTCACCTCTGCAGAAAAGGAAACTTTAATGCAAATTTGAAGTAAGCCTTCTACCTGGATTCTTGCTGTGAAAATCTCCTTTCTCTTCTGGAATGCTGTTCTTTTAGTTACCTTTTCTATTTCCTAAATGTTCAGTCTTCCTCTCCCAACATCCTCAGTTTCCTCCCGTCACATACATGATCTCTCTGCAGTTCCTCTTTCTGCCATAGCTCCTTTTTCACTTCCTTTCTTAGCCAAGTCCTTGAAAATATAATTGCTACTTGCTGTCTCCATTTCTTCACTTTTTTTTCATATCTGTGTCATTAGTTTTCTACTTCTCTCCTAATTCACTGGTAAAGGTCATAAATTATGTCATAATTACCAAATCCAATACAGTCTTCCTAATCGTTATTTCCACCATGTGAAACTCACCACTATTAATTTCAGGGCAACTATTATCTTCTGGCTATGTTCTTCACTCCCTGATCCCTCCTTCTCAGCCTTGTTAATGCACTGCTTCCCTGTGACAAACTTTTGAATGTAGACTTTCCAGAATGTTATGGCTTTGTCCTATCATCCTTCTAAACATTCTTTTTACTAGATTGAACTCTCTCCTGTGTTCCTGACCCATATATCCGACTGCTTACTACTTATGGAGCAAATTACTTCCTGACACTTAAACTCAATATGCCTTCTGGTAACCAGCCTCGAAGATAGTCCTAATGATCCATGCCTCCTACTCCTCCTACTATTCACACTGTTTTAACATTCTCTCCCACATTAAATTGTGCTGACCTGTGTAATCACTGGGATTTTTCAGAAATAGCATGTGTGGCTTATGAGGCTGAATCATAAAAAACATTGTGTCTTTTTCTGTGATGTCCCTTGGATTACCTGCTCTGAGAGGAGCCAACTAACATGTCATAAGGATACTCGAGCAGACCTTTGGAGAAGCCTGTCTGACACTAGCCACCTGCCAAGTCATGTGAGTGAATCATCTTAGAAAAAGATACTCTAGCCTCAGTCAAGCCTCAGATGGCTGCAACTCTATCCAACATCTTGAAGCAATCACGGAAGATCCTGAGTTATAATCACTCATCTAAGCTGCTCCCAAATTCCTGACACAAAGAAAAGGTGAGACAATATAAGCTTGTTATTTTAAACTGCTAAAATTGAGTATAATTTGTTATGCAGCAAACAGAACTCTTCCTTAACATTCACTCCCACCCCATTATGTATGTGTTTTTTCAAATACTGAAAAAACTATCCATTACATTATCCAAACCACATAGCCAATGATGCCACCAATCCATCCCTTACCCCTTCCATTATCCCCTATTCCCAACTGAGGTCCAGGTTTTCTCTAATCTCTGTTATAAATTTCTTGAATCCATCCCTCTATCAATAACTCTGCCTAGTCCTGCCTTCTACATTTTCCTCCTGGATTACGTCAAGAGACCAATTATTCCCATAACATCGCTGATTTAACTTTTGTCTTCTTTAAATACAACCACGAGATAATATTCTCCAAAATCAGGCCCTTGAATGGTGCCCCATATGGTCTAAGCCCACTTGTTTGTAACCTTATCTCTTGCCATGATCTACTAAACTTGATTTCCAGGTCCCATATTATTTCATGCTTTTAAATTTTTTTTCTGCTAAAATGACTTCCTTCTCCTTTCTTCTGTCCCCATGGTTGTTCAGGCCATCTTGACTTTGACAACTAAATTGAAGAATCACTCCTTTAAATAATACTGCCGAATCCCTCCCATCAGGAAACTTACACAAGCCTCTTAGATAGCCTCATCCACCAGAGGGCAGACAGCAGAAAAAAGAACTACAATCCTGCAGCCTGTGGAACAAAAACCATATTCACAGAAAGATACACAAGATGAAAAGGCAGAGGGCTATGTACCAGATGAAGGAACAAGATAAAACCACAGAAAAACAACTAAATGAAGTGGAGCTAGGCAACCTTCCAGAAAAAGAATTCAGAATAATGATAGTGAAGATGATCCAGGACCACAGAAAAAGAATGGAGGCAAAGCTAGAGAAAATGCAAGAAATGTTTAACAAAGACCTAGAATCATTAAAGAACAAACAAACATAGATGAACAATACAATAACTGAAATGAAAAATACACTAGAAGGAATCAATAGCAGAATAAATGAGGCAGAAGGATGGAGAGGTGACCTGGAAGACAGAATGGTGGAATTCATTGTTGCAGAACAGAATAAAGAAAAAAGAATGAAAAGAAATGAAGACAGACTAAGAGACCTCTGGGACAACATTAAACACAACAACATTCACATTATAGGGGTCCCAGAAGGAGAAGAGAGACAGAAAGGTCCAGAGAAAATATTTGAAGAGATTATAGTCAAAAACTTCCCTAACATGGGAAAGGAAACAGCCACCCAAGTCCAGGAAGCACAGAGAGTCCCATACAGGAAAACCCAAGGAGAAACACACTGAGACACATAGTAATCAAACTGGCAAAAATTAAAGACAAAGAAAAATTATTGAAAGCAGCAAGTGAAAAACGACAAATAACATACAAGGGAACTCCCATAAGGTTAACAGCTGATTTCTCAGCAGAAACTCTACAAGCCAGAAGGGAGTGGCATGACATATCTGAAGTGATGAAAGGGAAGAAACTACAACCAAGATTACTCTACACTGCAAGGATCTCATTCAGATTCGATGGAGAAATCAAAAGCTTTACAGACAAGCAAAAAGATAAGAGAATTCAGCACCACCAAAGCAGCTCTACAACAGATGCTAAAGGAACTTCTCTAGGTGGGAAACACAAGAGAAGAAAAGGACCTACAAAAACAAACCCAAAACAATTAAGAAAATGGTCATAGGAACATGAATATCAATAATTACCTTAAACATGAATGGATTAAATGCTCCAACCAAAAGACACAGGCTCGCTAAATGGATACAGAAACAAGACCCATATATATGCTGTCTACAAGAGACCCACTTCAGACCTAGGGACACATACAGACTGAAAGTGAGGGGATGGAAAAAGATATTCCATGCAAATGGAAATCAAAAGAAAGCTGAAGTAGCAATACTCATATCAGATAAAATAGACTTTAAAATAAAGAATGTTACAAGAGACAAGGAAGGACACTACATAATCATCAAGGGATCAATCCAAGAAGAAGATATAACAACTATAAACATATATGCACCCAACATAGGCGCACCTCAATACGTAAGGCAACTGCTAACAGCTATTAAAGGGGAAATCGACAGTAACACAGTAATAGTGGGGGACTTTAACACCTCACCTACATCAATGGACAGATCATCCAAACAGAAAATTAATAAGGAAACACAAGCTTTAAATGACACAATAGACCAGACAGATTTAATTGATATTTATAGGACATTCCATCCAAAAACAGCAGATTACACTTTCTTCTCAAGTGCGCATGGAACATTCTCCAGGATTGTTCACATCTTGGGGCACCAATCAAGCCTCAGTAAATTTAAGAAAATTGAAATCATATCAAGCATCTTTTCTGACCACAACTCTATGAGATTAGAAATCAATTACAGGGATTAAAACATACAAACATATGGAGGCTAAACAATATGTTACTAAATAACCAAGAGATCACTGAAGAAATCAACGAGGAAATCAAAAAATACCTAGAGACAAATGACAATGAAAACACGATGATCCAAAACTTATGGGATGCAGCAAAAGCAGTTCTAAGAGGGAAGTTTATAGCAATACAAGCCTACCTCAAGAAACAAGAAAAATCTCAAATAAACAATCTAACCTTACATGATCATTCATGTTCTTCCAAGAAACACGACTACTGACAGCTAGAGCAATATTAAATCATTGACCCCTAGGAGTTCAGTCATGTTTTAGCAATATCTCTAGCAACAGCTTCTAACTGAGGTCTCATATAAACTTAATGCTAAAACTGTCCATTGTAAGATTTTCAGAATAGTGCTAATTAAATTAATCATCAACAACAGTGGAAAGGCTTGTACCATCATTTGTGAAAATGCATTTAATACGCGTTATAGCTACTCATGTATTAAGAGTAAAAATATTACAATTGTTACTAAAATGTATCTTTTCTATAAAGGAACTAGAGATGGCACTCTGCAAGTATTTTTCTAAAGAGAACAAAAGTGTTCAAAGAGTGCTATACCTGCCAATGAGAACAGGAGATCTGTTTATTTCTTAATTGAAAATATATTTTTTCCTGATTTAGATATTTTGATAATTAGTGAATAATATGACATGAAGGAAGGGGGTCAACTAACTTCTGAACAATTGGTAAAGGCGGGGGTGTGTGAAACCATAAGCCTTTATAAAAAATGAAAGCTAGAAAAATGGAATTAGTTTATTAGGGGTGGGAGGGAAGGATGTGGCTGAGGAACACAAAAAGCTAGGTGGTAGGGGAAGGAAAACAACAAAAGTAGATGAACGTGCTTAAGGATTCACTCATTTAATCCTCACTAACAGAAGAGACCAATTATTATCCTCATTTTGTAGGTGAGGAAACTGAGGTATAGATCCAGCAAGTAGCTGGAAAAGGACCAAGCATGTATCCATGGATTTCAGCAGTTTTCCATTGCTAATGGCAGTCTCTGGTTATACATAAGGATTAATGCCACAAGCAGGTATATACTTAAAATTGGCTATGCCAAGAAAGCCACAATAAAGCTTATGTCTCCTGAGAACCTCAAAATAAACACAGCAAAGTAATACTTCTCAGAGGCCAAAAAAAAAAAAAAACAAAACAAACCTCTCACCTCTCTGACAGGAAGAGTTTTCCAGAATGTTGGAAATTTATTTTAATACCATCATCCCGGGCTTTTGATACATCCTTCAACATTGTTATTTTGTTTTTAACTTACTGTCCCAGCAGAGCAATACAGTAGTGCCTTTTTACCAGGCAAGCTGAGAGAGGTCAACTTAAGGAAGGGGCTTAGGTTTGCCTTAAGTGCCATCAGAACCAAGAATTCTGGAGGTCACCAAAAGGAAGGAAGGATCAGGGAAAGGTAATGAGTATGTTCTTAGTGAACTGAGTAGCTTCCTGAGGCAAGATGGTTTGCTCTTAATCTCTTACTCTATGTGGGCAGCTTTGTATAAATGTGTGTTGATTAAAATCAGGGCTTATTTCACAAGGGCAAAGGGGATAAAACCTATGAGGGAGCAAAACGCAAGTGCAATCTCTTTAATGCCTGTCAGGGCGGAAGTGGTGTGCATCTAATCTTTTATACCGTATCTGTATTTTAAGTCCTGTACGTAGCTCCTTTGACAGCTGTATGTTATGTAGCCTCTAATTTAATTCTATTCTTTCCACATATATTTTAGCTCTCCTTTCCTCAACGCTCCCACCAGACAGTTCTACCCAAGGATTAGAGTACCTTCTTGGTTAAAGGCTCACCCCTAGAAGAGCCTTGGGCATGGCCAGCGCAACAGGTAATTGGAGTCCAGACAAAACTGGGGAGTTGCAGTTCAACAGACTATCAATCCCAGGTTAAAACTCCAGGTCCAAAAAGTAACCTCGAATACGCATTCTCAAGCACAGATTTGTTTTCTTTTCATTTTCCCCCCAGATCCCTGGATGATTCTCGGAACTACTGCATGAAATATGTGTAGGGGCAACCTGTGAGAGGTCTGAGAGTAGGGACTCCAGTAGATATTCCCTCAAGGATACACTTAGTGTTGTACTACTTGTGCTGCAATCTTCCTAATCTGCTTTGTAAAGACTCGGGATGCTGTTTGGGAGACAGCTGTTAAGGTTAATGATGCCAGGGAAAGTTAAACTCTTCTGTGTATAAGCTCTTCTTATGAAAAAGATCCAGAAGAGTGATAAAGAATGATGCTTTTCCTTTGGTCCCCAGGAGGCCATGTTACTGAAGCCCTCTCAGATGCAAAGGGAGAATGAGAAGTGTATTAAGAATCTAAGTACATACATCCCATGATGGGGTGGCTATACCTTGGGAGAGAAATGACAAAGACTGTTGATTTTTCTAAGCATACCACATTAAAGTAGTCTCAAAAAGACGAGAAGATACAGTCTGTGCTCAGAGATGGTATAATTTAGTTAGGTACTAAGACACTTATTGGGAAATTGGGACAAATACCATCTAAATTCTCTTCTAACACAAAAATTCTATGTTATTTTATTCCTTAAAATTAAAAAAAAATAGTAAAATAATTTTAAAATTATCCCTGCTTAAAGTAGTAATATTAAAAATGGACAAAAAAACTTGTTAACATTTTGGTAAACCTTATTCCATATTTCTCCCATAAGAAGGGTAATAGTTACATTATCTGCATGCTTACTATAAACCAGGCATTATATTAAAAAATTTTTAGACCTGTGATCTCTCTTTTAATGTTCATGATTTCCCCATGTTATAAGTCAGAAAATTGAAGCCTGGAAAAACTATTTACTCACAGTTACACGACTGGTAAGAGGGGTATCCAGAGTTAAAATTTTGGCCGTCTGACTCCAAAGACCACATGCTGAATCCCAATCTCCTAATTTATCCCCTCCCCTTTTCCTTCGTGGTAACCATAAGTTTGTTTTCTACTAATAAGGACCTACTGTATAGCACAGGGGACTCTACTCAATACTCTGTAATGACCGGTATGGGAAAAGAATCTAAAAAAGAGTGGAGATATAGATATATAGATATATAGATATATAGATATATAGATATATAACTGAGTCACTTTGCTGTACACCTAAAACTAATACAACATTGTAAATCATCTATACTCCAATAAAAATTAAAAAAAATAAAAGACCACAGGGACTTCCCTGGTGGTCCAGTGGTTAATACTTTGCCTCTGATTGACATATATACACTAATATGTATAAAACAGATAACTAATAAGAACCTGCTGTATAAAAAAATAATTAATTAATTTTAAAAAAAGACTTCACCTTCCAATGCAGGGGGTGTGGGTGGGTTTGATCCCTGGTCAGGGAGTTAAGATCCCAAATGTCATGTGGCACAGTCAAAAAAAATTTTTTTAAATAAATAAATAAATTTTTTTAAAAAGACCACATACTCAACAATTAGGGTATATGGCCTCAGATTTATCAACTAAAAAGAGCTATCCAGGGACTTCCCTGGTGGCACAGTGGTTGAGAGTCCACCTGCTGATACAGGAGACACGGGTTCGTGCCCCGGTCTGGGAAGATCCCACATGCCGCAGAGCGGCTGGGCCCGTGAGCCATGGCCGCTGAGCCTGCGCGTCCGGAGCCTGTGCTCCGCAACGGGAGAGGCCACAACAGTGAGAGGCCTGCGTACCGCAAAAAAAAAAAAAAAAAAAAAAAGAGCTATCCATATGTAATATTCTACTTAGATAACATAACTTAGCATACATTGTATTTTGGAACCTTCCTTCTTTTACCCAACAGTACATTGTGAACATCACTCCAGGTCAATAAATAGAGATCTAAATCAACATTTTAAAATTTATGCTAGAAATAGTCTGTAATTTTATACACATCATATAAAATATTTTATTGGCTCTATGTTAATTAAATTTAATTCAATTCAATAAACACTTATGGAGAGTCTATTAGGCATGGTACTAGAAGAAATGATTTAATCACTGTTCCCAGCAGCTCTCACATCACTTACAATTTATGTAGTTCACATCTCCCATCCTCATTGGATATACCTCTCATTTCCTGGCCTTATAATCAAGGAGACTTTGTAGATATTCAGTGAATTTTGGATAGCATAGAAAATAAACTCAGATAATTTTAGGAAAAGTTTAGGGATTATCTGTAAACTAACTCATCTCACCTGTGAGTGAGTGATCAACAGTGTACTCCAGTAGCTTCTACCACTAGGGTCATTCAGTATCTTGCAAGCCAGAATAATCAAGCTGCATCAGAAAGAACAGGACAAGCCTGCCAATGAAAGATTGGGTGGTTAGGAAATCCATCACGTTTTATTGTCCCATTGAATTACGTCATCCTTCATCTCTTTGTAATGCTTGTACGTTGGCTCACGTTATTGTCAGTGTTTACTCCCTCAATTGTTTAACCCATTCTACCTGTTTCTGCTAGATGCAGAAAAATGAATGGTCTCTGCCAAGAGGAAGGTACCACAATAATGGAGAAAGTTTGATGGTTGCCAGAGAGATTTAACGTTAAAAACCATGTTAATACTGGGAAGTAAAAGAAGGTTCTGTTTGAAAAATGTGGTTAGAGTCCCATGCTAGCTCCATCACTAAATTTCTGTTTATTTATTTACGTTTTTCTGATTATAATTTTCTGTTTTCTGTTTATAATTCATTTACCTTTTTTCCTACTCCATGGCTTTGGGATAATACTGATACTTACTCTACAGGGCCTTTTTGGAGATTACATGAACTTATGTCTTTAAAGCTCTCCAAACGGCCTGACACATAGTTAAGGGCTCATTACATGCTAACTTCATGACCTTAAACAATCTTAAACTGTTCTCCAGCACTGATTATCCATGCTTTGTAATAGTGCCTATTTCCTTTACAAAATATTAAATATTGAAAGTAATCAAAGCAAAAGACATAAATAACTGCATTCAAACATTTCATCTGCTCACTGGGTGTTTCCACTTGGAGACCCAGTAACTGCAGCAAAATAAATATGTTTAAGATTTTAAAATTCATGTTTCTAATCCCTCTTACACCATTTACCTTAATTCCTATGATTGTTTTCACTTTTTATCCCTGTATTCTCAACCCTATTCATATCAGCTCAGTCTTCTTAGGTCCTCTTCTTCCAAAACTGCTCATGTGTGCCAGAGCTTTAGAATCTCTCTTCTGTTTTGAACAAATTCCTTTACATTTTTGATTAAGACTATTTCTTCCTCTTGATAAGTATGGCTTAACCAAACTTACCATGTGACAATCTCTTCTAAGATTGTCACCTGTTCTTTCCCTGGGCCCCACCACCTCTACCACCTCCAGGGGCTGGGATGAAAGATCTGCTTATTCTGCACTTCCCAATGAGCTTCAAACCCACTTTCTACTTTCACTATCTTTGAGGTTTCCTTTCTCCTCTTGTTTGTAATAAAATCACTTGCCTCCAGGCAATACTCTGACTCACTGTTCCTTGATGTCCAAGAGATGCTATGGCGTGGTATTTCTTCAACCTTGGCCTACACTAGTGGCACCATCCCTTATCTTTTATCATCATTTAAAATCAGAATCTCAAATCTGGTATTCTCTCTCCATCAGTCACCCAGATTTTGTTTTATATCTACTATGTTCCAGATACTGTGTTAAGCACTGAGGACACAATGAAAAATATATTATGCTCCCTGCCTTACAGGGCTCCAGTTCCATCCTTCCTTCTAACCTTCTCTCCGCCTCCCATAGAATGCAAATTTCATCCTCATCTTATCCTCCAGTCTATTAAACCTCATTATTCTACCAGTCCATTGGCATTATTCTGCCTTAGTTGACTGAATTCTACGTATGATCAAACATTTCAGAAATAAACAATACCCACAAACAAAGGCCCTGGGCCTTCCAACATACTCATCTTCAAATACACCACCCTGAGTTGTTCTCAAAGAACTGTAATATCCCAAGTATTGTTGGCAAAGTCTGCAAAAACATGCTGACTTAATATATACTACAATTCATTTCTTGGCTTGGCAATTCTGTTATACATCCCTTGTTTGAATATTAAAGGCACAAAAGCATAGGAGTACAGGATTAGATAATTGGCAGCACGGTATATGGCCGTGGCTTTGTCTCACGTACAACACAGGGGCCCAAGCCCTAGAACCGGGGCACAGGATAAAGCTGGACCAGCAGCCATTCCGATGTGATTCTGAGCCATCTAGATGAATGAACTGAAGTTTCATAATTTTCTCCTCCCTGGAAAGAGAACTGTCCCAAAATCTGGCTTAGAGTAAGCTGACAGTTTGAGGTGGGTAATTCTGAGGACTTCTTTATTATCTAATCCCTTCCAGCCCACGAGAGTCCATATGGCTCTCTTTAATGCTAATTTTGGCCTTAAGTACATACCACCTCTTATCATGATGCACTGTTTCATATGAATATGACTTGTATTCTTATATAATCTATGAACTTCTGGAAAGAAGGCTCTGTATTTTACATTATTTTTTTATTCCTCTCCATTCCCAGCTATACAGAGTATGAAGTCAACAGATATCTAGTGAGTTTTAGAATGAATTGGATTAACAGGATGAACAAAACTCTAAATATGGCTACATTTGTTTCCACTTAGATGAATTCCTACATTATTTCTCTCTCGTCAGTGAATCTGTGCATTCCTGCTAATAACATATTTGAAAATGAATCACTCTTAGAGAAGGAAAAAAAAATTACCTATGTGCAGGATGTACATTGAAACATAATATATATCAATAAAACTATAACAGGGCTTCCCTAGTGGCGCAGTGGTTGAGAGTCTGCCTGCCGATGCAGGGGCCACGGGTTCGTGCCCCGGTCTGGGAGTCCCACGTGACGCAGAGCGGCTGGGCCCGTGAGCCATGGCCGCTGTGCCTGCGCGTCCGGAGCCTGTGCTCCGCAACGGGAGAGGCCACAACAGTGAGAGGCCCGCGTACCGCAAAAAAAAAAAAAAAAAAAAAAAAAAAACTATAACAGCCAAAATGTTCTTGAGAAACGTGGAGAAATGGTTGACATGTAATTAATGCAATTCTCCATCATACAAGTGGAAATTATGTACACGATGTCATTACCGAGTTCACTATTCCTCCAATATTTCACACTCAAAAAGCACTGTTTTCTCCCAATACGTCTCTCTCCATTGTTCACCCCAGCCCAGGCACCATTAATGATCTCTATTAGCCCTCTCCAGCTGAACACTGTATTTGATTTCCTAGTCATCTTTTCATTCGTATCTTGTACTTTTCATCTTGAAAGCAGGTGAAAGTCTAAAATAACATTCTCAAACCTGGAGAATATTTTCTTCCCTGTCTTCATCACCAGATGTCTCTATCACCTGGACTCCAACAAAATCATGGAACACAATCAAGTATTCCTCCCAACCAACATTTCTATCCAAGCATTTAGTTAGTAGGTACAGTTAGTACCTGGAGTGTGTTAGATCATTTCACAATAACATTTAAATGAGCTAAATCTGACCAAATGTGATACTCTATAAAAGGAACAAGAAACAACTTAAATTCAATTTTGAGTACAGTAGACCATCTGAAAACAAACTGGCAAGTCTATGCATTTTCCATATGGCCCTACTTTTTTTGTAATTCCTAACATATTTCAATGAATTTTGGTAGATGTACAGCTACCATGAGAAGTCCATACTCTGAAAAACATCAGTATCACAGAACCACTAGTTTCCTGTATTATACAGACCCAGCTGACTGTAGGAATAAATCAAGGATTCATCATTTGATAATTTTGTCTTGGATACACTTAATAATTAGTGTTCAAGATGAGTCAGTCCTGGAAACAAGACAATTTCACTGGTTCCCTGGATAAAGGGATTAGAAAGTTTATTATTAATTCTTTAGGTTACATAAACCTTAGCAGTCTATAAAAAATAGACTCGAATTCAAAGTTACCTTGAGAAACTGGAGAAGTAGCCAAGCATGAATAGCAAGTTCTAGGAATAAAAATGAGTAATACTGTTTATAATGGAAAATAAACTAAAGAAATAATGGGAACACAAAAAGTGCACATTCAGAAGTCAAAATTTATTAGCCAAATAGCAATGCAGTTAAATGTATCCATTAAAGAAATATATACCTGACATCTACTCAATATAAATCACTGATACAGAAAAAGCTGGGATACATGATCGGTAGGTTAAAGTTTAAGAAACCTGACACTCATAGTCATGCCATAGCCAGACTAGCATACTGGCCAGATTTGTCCTCCACAATAAAGGATGAAGGCAAAGACATTAAAATAATTTAGGAAGACAGAGACATGAGGATAATATTTATTGAAAATATTTTAGGAAAAACTTGAGATTGGGATTATTCATCTTCCAATTAAATATATAAATATGTGGAGTTTTAAATTGTTTTTGTTTTTACAAGAGTGGTGATGAGCAGTTGTTTTCCACTATCATAAAGAGAGAACATGATAAAAATATGTCCAAATTTAAGCAGAAATGACTTAAGATCATTGTAAATAATATTTTCCAGAAAAAAAAAGCAGTGTACATTATGAAAGCCTGAGGTTTATTCTTTTCCCATAGATACCATTAAAGGTAGGAGAGATTTTCATTTCCCTGGGATGAATTGTTCAAAGACTTCAGTGTTCCTGAATCTGTGGAGATAATGAGGACCATGGAGAGATTTGCTTTAGGTCTAGAAAAGTAATGTGGTCAGAGGAATGGTCAAGAGCTGAATGAAAAGCCTAAATACTTTAGAAAGGAGGCTACCAGGTAAACAAGACGTTCGGTGACATTTTTACCTTTAGGCCACCAAGACATGGATCAGGTGATGTGCTTAATGCAAGCAGGCGATTTGTAGGTGTTAAGTGGTTATAACAGGCAAGGTCCAAAAGCCTTCTGACAATGGGGCGGCAAGTCATCCCCCACCTGCAGAGCCAAATATGGTACACTGAGGCTCCGCTACCTTAATTAAATAAAGGATGGCACCTGGAAATGTTAGCTACATGGAGCTGACAGCTCCTGAGTGAACTGGCATGTTGCCTGCTGCTACTGACAGCTAGTTTTTTCTCTAGGGAATCTTCACTAAGGCTGGCAATTAAAATTGTTGAAAAGCAATCAAACATGGGAAACCCTGTCTCCTAATTCCCATCTTCCTTTCTTTCCTTGGTGGGACCCCTGTAGGGGTTAAAAGATACTCAAGAAGTCCACTATGAACACATAGAGTGTACTTGTGAAGAGTAAAGCTTGAACTGCACTAGTTTTCTGAATGTTATTGCAAGGTTACATACCATTATGTTATGTCTACACTATCCTTCAGGGGGCACACCCCAGTTTGAAAGCACACTCTAATAGAAGTTTTTGAAATGAGAATTACAACCCTTTAATTCCATAAGCAATGGAATGCAGAGCTACTTATTTTTCAAAATAATGGAATGGAATAGAAAAATCCATCACATGTAGTAAGGCTATGTGTTACTCTGTGAAGTGGTTGTTTCAATTAAACATTTATGGAGGGGTGTGGATGTAGGTGTGAATATGCACAAATATAGTGGGCTGTGATATAAAACATGGGTTCTGGTACGTGTTATGAAATGCATTGCTCTAAGAGATTATTAGGGTCTTCAAATTAAGGGGACATCTCTGTGCCTATGCAACACAAAACAGCCGTGGGAATAAACACAACTGTCAAACACCAGATGTTTCTAAAACATCTGGACACTTCACAGCATGTTGACAAAATATCTGAACGTCTGATTGTTCCTCTTCTCTTCTGAATGTTTACTTTAATAAAATATAGCCATGAGTTGTGGCTCAGAGATGTCAATTCTAGCAACAATTTCATTTACATTCAAAATGACAAAGTACGCTCATTAAATCTACTACACTACTGAACTGCTTTCTTCCCTGGAATAGGAGAGAATTAAACACAAGAATTTAAAAGGACATTGTACTGAATGAGTTTGTTAAAGTCAAAGAGAAGTTCAAAAATGTACAAGTAACCACAACTTGAGCTAATGTACAAAAGAGGATATTGTTTATAAATGAAATGATACTGTGATGGGCAATAAGTGGAAAATAAGAAGAAATCATTTGACTCCCTTCAGTATCTGTTACATTTCAATTATAACAGTGTCTCATTGTGGTCTTCCCCACATCAAGTTATAAGAAAGCAAGTCAATCTACGAGTTGAGATCAGGCTGTAAGAGGAGCGTGCTGAGATGTAGGTTTAACACTAATAATAATGATCAGACAAATCACTGGTGGATAGCTGTTTTCCTGAAAGAACACTTCTTTAAATATGTAAGAATTTCAACAAAGAAAAAGATCACTAAGAGAAAAATATACATACTTTCAAAAAGCCATTGTCCAGATTGTAACGGTGTTTTTCATCAAAATTCCTAACAAAATCTAGGAAAAAAATAAGAAAATTTTCTCCTCAATCTCATCCCTTCAGCATGTCATCTATTGCAATTCCAATTTACTAATTTCGGTGTCATTTCTAATTTCTGAAAAGTGAATCTATGAAAAAATAACGTCTTTTGCTTGGGTCTTGAGGTACATTTTTCATGTATTTTTCCCCCAGTGGTTCAAAGTGGTCGTGAGCTGAGTTTGCATTGCCCTAGGAATTTCCATGGGGACCCTAGAACAGATCAGTAGAGAAAGCACAATGCTCAACAAAGAAAGAATCTGACTAACCTAGAAGTTTCTTTTCATAGCCTCCTGTTGAGCTGTGCCTGCTGATAAACCATGAAATGCCAGAACTGAATAAAATAGAAGAACAAGAACAGAAACAACAAAAACCAAAACAAGAACAACTGCCAATAAAAAGGGGAGTAGTTATTCCTGCTGTCTAAGCCCGAATTTCAGATCCAGATAAAAAACAAAACAGGGAAGTTGCCTTATTAGCTAAAGAATTTAGAATGAATCACAAGACTTCTGCCTGGATGTCCCAGATTAATTAGATGGCTAGTCTACAGTCTTCTAGGTTATTGGATACTTGTGAAATTTTACACACTCATCTTGTCAAGATCTAATCACATTAGATCTTGGGATAGACATGTTGCCCTGTTCCTAGTAGATGTTTGACATGAGCTGACTAACTAGTTTTAATACACAAACCATTCTAGAGCCTCTGGCTGGTCTAATTATATTAAGGAAGAAATGTGTGATACATCTGGGAAAACTTCTTCATGAAACAACACTTTCTAACACCAAGGGAAATATGAAAGTGCCTTTTAAAAAGTAACCTTTGAATAGACGTTCTACTAAGATGGGAAAACAAATACAAACAAAAATTCTTGAGCTGAAGCAAAGCAGATGTAGCATGAAGATTTTTAAAGAAAAGACCTCAAAACTACAGAGAAACACTGCTCCTAATGGCTACTCATGTTCCTCTCTCTATCCATTTGCCCAGGAATGCTCTCCAGAGTCCAGCCCCTAAGTTTATTCATGTCCTGCGGCTATTGTAGAAGGAAGGTTTTATTGTGGTTTCCATGTAAATAAAATAAATCTTAAGAGAGACTGAGTAAGCATGGGTTCTAATGAGCATTCAGGTCAATTTTTATTATTTCTGGACTGGTTCCTCTATTTCCTTAATAAAAATAAAAAAGAGAAGAGAGAAAAAATTTAACTGAGGAGAAAAACACTTGGGATAGATAAAGCTTGGCAGTATCCCAAGTGGCAGTATTTTCTATAGAACAGTTCTATCTCATGTGACACTCTCCAAGCTATTTTATTATCTGCACTAAAAAGCCAGCAAAGGCAGCTGCTACTCCTAAGACCCTAGCATTTTCTATCTGGCTCCCACCTCCACACCACCCTGCTGCAGACCACAGGCAGAACTGGGCGTGTCAAGCAATATCCTGGTGACCTGGAACATACTCCAGGTCTCAGAAGGCACCTCAATCTCCATGCACAAATGCAACATGGTCCCTGGTCGAAGACCCACTTTCCTCTTCCAGGGAGAGATGAGAAACTACTACTGCTTCTCAATTTGTTTCATCAAATTTGCCCCAGACTAATCTGAAAGTGCCTGTACTGCAGATCTTCTCTCAGTTTTATTGCCAGTATATTCATTAAAAAACCACAGAGATGGGCTTCCCTGGTGGCGTAGTGGTTGAGAGTCCGCCTGCCGATGCAGGGGACATGGGTTCGTGCCCCGGTCCGGGAAGATCCCACATGCCGCGGAGCGGCTGGGCCCGTGAGCCATGGCCGCTGAGCCTGCGCGTCCGGAGCCTGTGCTCTGCAACGGGAGAGGCCACAACAGTGAGAAGCCCGCGTACCGCAAAAAAAAGAAAAAAAAAAAAAAAAACCCACAGATTCCTAATAAGCTCAGATATGCATAGGGAGAATAGAAAAGTTTAACAACTAAAAAAATTCCCAGTTTCAGAGGCATGTGCCCAGTGCCAAGCAAAGAGAGATTCATTCAGACCTTGTGTGTGGATGTTTTATTACATTGTCTAAAACAGAAACTTGACTTGTCTGATTCAGGGTAGAAGCCAAATGACCACCAACAGAGATATCTTCAGAGGAGATGTGTGATGTGAGTTAGCTTTCTAAAAAACACTCCCAAACAATGCTGAGAACCACTGTCACACACCCAAGGCTGACTTCCACAGGAAATGAGGGAAAAGTTAATTCTGCATAATGCACAGAGATAAAGGCACCTCCTGCTCCACATGACAAGACTGGTTGCAAACCCCACTGGACCCCTGGGCTTCTATAAGAGACAACAGTTTCTACTTGCCATCATCCTTCCCTAGCTCTGCTTCCTCTTTTCCACCAAAATGTGCAGCTGCTGAGGCCCAGAGTCAATAGTGACAAGGGCAGATGCCAAGAACAACAGCAGCAAAACTATGTTAATGATGCTCTCGATACTGCCAGTTCTTCAATTCCATTCAATTATCTGTACCTTTTCTCCTGATTTCCATCACTTCAGGGCGTTATTTATCAAGTGCTCCATAATTAATCAGGCACAAGCTTGACTGTGCTAATGAGACTCTATTTACAGCACCCCTCCCCCAAGCTGTTCTCCACCGGAATCCTCATTCCTACTGTATAAAGCCTCCTTCTCCTTTTCCTTCCTACAGTGGCCTTGGGGCTTTTGAAAAGATCCCAACAACCAGAAGAGCTCCTCCTGACAGTTTGAAGGAGAATTAACATATAAGCAATGCCAGCTCCCCACTAGTTACCCATCATTACTCACCTAAAGATAGGAACTTGCTCTGTTCGTAGTGAGTGACTCATAAATCCAGTCTCATTTCTCCGTTCCCATTTTCTCCATCCCACCCTACTTTAAGTTCTGTCTCTAATTCACAGTTCCATCACTATCCCCCTTATGTTTTATCCCCCTTATGTTTTACTATCCCCCTTATTATTTTATTTGGGCTCTTTTCTTTTCTTTGCTATTTCCTCATGCTCACATATTTGCAATTCTTCTGTTTTTCCCTTCCTTTTAGTTCACCTATATAGATAATATTTTTCATTCTTTCTAGGTGAAAATCTTTGAAGATTTGTAATTCTTCTTTCTCAGTTCTTTGTAAAAGTTTTCCTGCATTTCATGTTTTTTTTTTTTTTTTTTTTTGGTAATGTTCTCTCTTTCAACAAAACAAAATACCTTTCCCATCTTTTAATTCTGTCTGTAAGGCACGCTTTATCTTTAACTCCTTCTTCCGGCTAGACTAGCCATGAATTGAGGATGCTGGTTTAGACAGAGCTATCCCCTACATCAGGCTAGGGCACCTCCAGCTAGCCTCTGAAGACAGAATACCTCTCCTGAACACACAACCATCAAGAATAGTCTGAACAGGAATTACAGTCAGGTCCTGCTCTCCCATTTTTTTTTAGGTGCTCTAAGAACTCTTAAAGCTGATAGAAAAAGCTACTCAAATATCACTTTTTTACTCTGTCTCTTTATTGTTGAGTTAAAAAAGTCACTATCCCTAAATTTCAGAGATTGACTCTGAGTACAGTCATCTCAAAAGAAACAGTAGCTGAGACAAAAAAAGTGATGAGCTCAGTCTAAAGTCACCTAATAGTTAAGTGATATAGTGAAGACTTCGATCACATTCTCTTGAATCCAACTTCAAAGGCTTTTTAATTACATTCTAGAAGTCCACTACCTGGATAGGTTTAACTGACCCTAAGCCTCATGTCAGCGCTTAAGCTTTCTCCCTTCCAAATTATCAAATGGAGTCCCATTTAGGAAATTTAGAAGAAAGGGGGTTTTAGTTCTTTCTACCAATGTACATGCTAAAAAAAAAAAAAAAAAAAAAAGTGGCCACTGGTCTATGAACCAAACCATGCCCAAGAACAGCCTACTGCAGACCTAACATATTCCTGTCTTCCAGAGTCTCTATAACTCCAATACTGAAACCATATTTAAACAAAAATACACATGGGAAAAAGAAATCATTCCAAAATTATCATTTTCATACTTCATTGTGATTATGGTTTAGTTATAAGTTAGTGATGCTCTGGATGTTAATTTATTTTTTTACCTCATCAACTACTTTTCTTAAGATTGGAATCTTTCTATTTGTAGTTTTTTAAGGAACCTCCATACTGGTCTCCATAGTGGCTGTACCAATTCACATTCCCACCAGCAGTGCAAGAGTGTAATCCCACTACTGGGCATATACCCTGAGAAAACCATAATTCAAAAAGAGTCATGTACCAAAATGTTCATTTCAGCTCTATTTACAATAGCCCGGAGATGGAAACAACCTAAGTGTCCATCATTGGATGAATGGATAAAGAAGATGTGGCACATATATACAATGGAATATTACTCAGCCATAAAAAGAAACGAAATTGAGCTATTTGTAATGAGGTGGATAGACCTAGAGTCTGTCATACAGAGTGAAGTAAATCAGAAAGAGAAAGACAAATACCGTATGCTAACACATATATATGGAATCTAAGAAAAAAAATGTCATGAAGAACCTAGGGGTAAAACGGGAATAAAGACACAGACCTACTAGAGAATGGACTTGAGGATATGGGGAGGGGGAAGGGTAAGCTGTGACAAAGCAAGAGAGAGGCATGGACATATACACACTAACAAACGTAAAATAGATAGCTAGTGGGAAGCAGCCGCATAGCACAGGGAGATCAGCTCGGTCCTTTGTGACCACCTGGATGGGTGGGATAGGGAGGGTGGGAGGGAGGGAGACGCAAGAGGGAAGAGATACGGGAACATATGTATATGTATAACTGATTCACTTTGTTATAAAGCAGAAGTTAACACACCATTGTAAAGCAATTATACTCCAATAAAGATGTAAAAAAAAAAAAAATTGGAACCTTTCTAAGTATGAACCTAAATAAAACTAAAAACAAAATAAAAGATATATTATTGATTTTTTTTTTTTTCTGGATACAGTGAGGCATCTCTCTATGGATATAAGCAGACAACTGAAGTATCTTAGGAAGAGGAACACTCGGGTCAAATCTCCTAGATGAAAATAAATGTAGATTATTGAACCAAAGCCCTCTATCCTAATATAGTTCAATTATTCACATTTCTTTCTTATGATTAACACCTTTTGAATCCTACTTAAGGATTCTTTGCCTTAAAGATATTCTATTGTTTTGCCATTCTCACTTAGATCTACACTCCATCTGGAACAGATTTTTGATTATGATGGAAAATATATTTGGCAAAAAATTCATATCCAGACATGATATAATTCCTACAAACTAGTAAAAAATGGCAGATAACTCAATAGAAAGATGGGCATGTAATTTTTACACTTTAAAAAGAGAATATCCAACTATTGATAACCCACGAAAAAGTGCTCAAATTCTCTAGTTATCAGAGGAATTAAAATGGTCACAAGGTGACCATAAAACATCCACCAAAATGTCTAAAATAAAAGACAGATACTTCAAATGTTGACAAGGACATGGAGCAGTTGATCTTATTATACATGTTGATGGGAGTGGATAATAGTATAATCTCTTTGAAAAACCAGCAGTAAATTTCAACATACATATATATACCCTCTGACTCAGAAATGCTACTCATTTTCCAGTGGGAATGCATACATATATATAACAAAATACACGTACAAGAAAGTTCATAGTAACTCTATTCATAATAATTCATAAGTGGAAACAACCTAAATGTATGTCTGCAGTAGAACAAATATAACATGATATATTTATATGCTAAAATATAGAGCAGTAATATATACGGCTACACGGATGAGTCTTACAAAACATTGAGCAACAGAATTCAAAGACAAAAGTGTGCATATCATATGATCCCATGTATATAAATTTCAGAAGCAGGCAAAAAAAATCTATGGTGCTACCTAGAGCTTATCCTTGGGGGTAGGACACTGCAACATGTGGGCAAGGGCATGGCATAGCTTCTGGGGAATGACAGTGCTCTATTTTTTGACCTGGACGATAGGAATACACGTCTACAGTTGTAATTTATGAACTTCTTTGTATCTATTTTATATCAATAAAAGTTACTTAAACTAAAAAAAATAATAATAATAAAATACATATTTCACTCTGGCCTTAGTGAAAATAAATGTACAGGAGGAAAGATGTTTCATCAGAAAGTGGTTCTAGTATTATTCTTTGAAGCCTAAAGAAAAAGAGGAAGAAAAAATATTAGAATCACAAGCCAGTATTTTTTGTGAACACCTACTATGTGTACATCCATGAATAATAAAGTAAAGAACAGACACTTGATCTCAAGGGAAAGAGAGGATCAAGACAGCCTTTTGAGGCTGAGACAGAATCTACCAGAGGAAAAAAAATCACATAAATAGAGAAATACAAGTGGACATTAATTTGTGACTACTGTACTGAACACTGGCCAATTGAGGTGCAAGCAACAGATGCAGCAGAAACATCTGGGATACAGTCAACAGAATGGGGCTAGAGAAAGCAGTGATGTCAAGATATGGATCTTGAGTCTGGAAATCACCTGAAGAAAAGATAAGAGAGAAAACATACCCAAGGAAACAGCTGAAGACTAAGTGGCTAAGAACCAAACTTGAAATATGTAGACACGTAGTAGGTAAAGCAGGCTAGGACTGGAGGAGGCCGAAAGACAGTAAGAGAATATGAATGGTAAAGTACGTAACCATAGAAGCCGGAGTAAAAGCAGTCATTAGAACTGTACGTAAACATCCTGTCTCTCCTTTTGAGTGTAAGGTAGCGTCGTTTCCTGCCCACTTTGAAGTTAGGAGTGACCAGGTGATTTGACTTGTTCAATAAAATGTGAACGGCTTGAATGTGTGTCACTTATGGATAGAAGCTTTCATAAGCAGTACAGGGCTTGCCAAAATCCTTTCCTTCTGCTATAGTGACAGTGGAGATTATGAAGATGAAGATATGGATCCTCCATCAGCCTGGGTTCTGGATTGATTATAATATGCAGAGCGCTCCAATCTCTAGCTCATATTGCACACGCAGCATGAGTTCAAGGAAAACTAAGCTTTTTTTTTTTTTTTTTTTTTTTTTTGCGATACGCGGGCCTCTCACTGTTGTGGCCTCTCCCGTTGAGGAGCACAGACTCCGGATGTGCAGGCTCAGTGGCCATGGCTCACGGGCCCAGCCGCTCCGCGGCATGTGGGATCTTCCCGGACCGGGGCACGAACCCGTGTCCCCTGCATCGGCAGGCGGACTCTCAACCACTGCGCCACCAGGGAAGCCCCCCAAACTAAGCATTCTTATAACCCTGTCTTTTGGACCTCACCTGCCCTACAAAACCTCAAGCAGAGATCAATTCTACAATCTTTTCTGTTTCTACATTCAGGTGGCTGAGCACCACTAGGAAGAATCAGTACTCACACTGCTACAAATCCTCAATCAGCAAAATCAGTGGGGTCTCAACAATTCTTTTATCTGAACTCAGACAGTTCCTTCTCCCATTTCCACAACAACTTTTCCAAACCTTAATCATTCTCCTCTAGACCCCATGCAGTCTCAGCAGAGCATCTGGTCTCCTGAATCAACACAAGCACTAAGGCTGTAAGATATATTCTTCTGTATTTTTCCACTTGCCCCCTTCTACTAACTTAAATTCACCCATACTCATCCTTATCCTCTTTCTTTCAGTCTTCTAGAATGAGGTATCCTTATTACTGATTAAGCCCTCTCTTTACCTAAACCATTTAGTACTGCCTCTTCTGGTACTTTACCCCACTATATAGACCTTCTCTTCCCATCACTTTCAGTTTGTTACTCTTAGCTGATTCCTTCCCCCTTTGTTCTATGAGTTTGTCATAAACCCTGGCTTGAAATTAAATCTTCCTCTAGCTTTCATCTAATCTCCATCTCATTCACAGAAAAGAAGTAGGCTCACTCCTAAACCCACTATTATTGTTCATCTACCATTCTACTGCAGACTATTCTCACTAGAATCACTAAAGACCGAATGACTGCCAATTAGATGTACATAATTAAACCTCTCTCTTATTCTTGGTTATAGTTAAAACTGTTGACTTCTTTCTTATTGAAATTCTCTGGCCTCTTGGTGTCTGACTCTTCATTATCCTTGTTCTCCATGCACCACTGTCCATTCACTCTCCTTTTCTGTCATAGATAGCTCTTCCTCCAGACAAGCTTGACATGTTGATGATCTCTAGAGTTCCCTCCTTGGCCCACTGTTCTCACTCTACACAATCACCACCAATGATTTCATTTGTCCACATGATTTCAACATTTCCAGTACGCTGATAACTTCTAAACCTAAATCTCTTGTTTCAGATCTCTTCCTTGAGATTGAAATCCATAACCACCTAATATTCCGTAGAGACCTCAAAGATAGTATGTCCGAACCTGAAATAATTTTTTCTTCCTAAACCCATTCCTCTTGTCTTATTCTCTAAATTAATGGAATTACCATCTAGCCATTGACCCAAGAAAAAAATCCAAGAGTCATTCCAGTTTTTACCAAGTTTGCCAGGATATATGTTACCCTGCATTTTCTTCTTAGGGCCTTACCTTTTCAGTGCATGCTAGCCTGATTTGCTACTGCAAATCTCTCCTTCAGTTCTGATGGACAACTTTGCTGAGTAGAACACTCTTGGTTGGCAGTTTTTTTTTTCCTTTCAGCCCTTTGACTATATCCATCCCATTCCCTTCTGACCTGCAAAGCTTCTGCTGAAAAATCTGCTGATAGGCTTAAAGGGGTCCCCTTGTATGTAACAAGTTGCTTTTCTCTTGCTGCTTTAAGATCTACTCTTTAACTTTTGACAATTTAATTGTCTAGATATGCGTCTCTTTCGATTCCTCTTTTTTGGTACATTTTGGGCTTCCTAGATCTGGAAGCCACGTTAGGGAAGTTTTCAGCCATTGTTTCTTGAGTATGTTTTCTGCCTTCTTTTCTCTCTCTCTTCTCCTTCTTAGCCCTCTATAATGTGTGTATTGGTCCATCTAATGATGCCCCATTAGTCACTTAAGCTATCTTCACTCTTGAATTTTTTTCTTCTTACTCCTCTGATTAGATGAGTTCTACTGCCCTGTCTTGAAGTTCACTGACCTTTTCTTCCACATGACCTAGTCTGTTGTTGAATCCTTCTATTGAAATTTTCAATTCAGATCTTGCATTCTTTAGCTCTATGATTTCTGTTTGATACTTTTAAAATATTTTCTATTACTTTATTGAAATTCTTACTTCGTTTCTGATTGATCTCCTGACCTCAGTGAACTTTGTGACCATTATTTTGAACTCCCCAGTGGGCAAATCACTTATTTCTGATTCACTAAGATTGGTTGCTGGAGATTTATCTTGCTATTTCATTAGAACATATTCTCCCATTTCTTCATTTTCCTTGATTCCATGTGTTGGTTTCTGTGCATTAGATAAAACAGTACAGTCACCTCTCCCAGTCTTGAAAGACTGATGGCATGTAGGAGATGAACCTGTTTAATCGGCCAAGCCCAAGCTCCTGGTTGCCTCTCAAACCTTTGATTGTCTAATCCACTGTCTTTATTATTAATGGCTTCCAGTAGTTGGGGATGTGCCAAGACCCATCAGTGTCCCAAAGAATGGAAAATGTCCATATACCTGTCCAGTCTTTATGAGGATTGCTAATTGCCTGCCCCTTCAGCTTCCCAATACTGGCTAATTGGAAGCCCAACTTTCTGGCAGCAGCTGAGAAAGTCAGAATGTTAGATGGGCAGTCTAGCCCCTATCAGGGAAAAACCACGAGCTGGAGTTTTGGCTCAGTCATTCTGTGCTAAGCCGAAGGGAACAGTCATTGAGAGAGTTTGTGCGCCCAAACAGAACAACAACTTTGTTTTGTGTGGTCCTGGGGATTGAATGCCAAGCCTCATCAGCCCCCAGAGCTAGGTGATATAGGAGCCAGTTCCTTGGGCAGTAGCCATAGCAGTTGGAGTGCTACATATGATAACAAGCTCCTTCCAGGGGGAAGCTGGCAACTTGGTCTCATTGTTGGAGTGAGCTGGTAGGGCAAAGTTCCTACCAGCTCCTTCAGGATCCTGGGAGGACTGTAGTCAGCATCTAGATGAAAGCTGCTTAGAAGCTGGACCCTCAGGCAGTAGCTGGGAAGTTATGCAGTCAGACCCCTTCCGGGCAGAAGCTGGGAGACAGTGTTTTGCCTGCCCCCTCTGGGCGGAGCCTGGGTGTATAGCCATGGGGAGTGCTCCTGCACCATTTAAAACCTGCTTTGTTTGCTATAATACTGTTAGACTTGTGAATGTAAGCCTCACTGACTTTCACAACTAGATGATTTGGGGGCCCATCCCTCAGGTGGTAGCTTTAAAAGCTGGCGTGCTAGACATGTGATTCGAACTCTTCACTCCTCAGGTAGTAGCTGGGAGTCGGTGGTTCCCTCCTGATTATGTGGTGTTACGCCAAAGATGGGGTTTATGGTGAGCATGTAGCTACCCATTCTGATGTGGATATTCTCCATTGCCTAATATATAGGAGTAGCTCAATTAGCACCTGTTTTTCTCTTAGAGGGAAATGCTCCATTCGAAGCTGTATATTCAGTGTGTCCATGGAAGGAGGGAAATTCAGGAGCCTTCTATGTGATCATCTGGGTCTGGAGTCTCCCTGGGGTGCTGCCTTCCAAAGTTCCACAGAAGGATTAAGAACCAGTTACCCATAGTGGTAATTCGCTTGAAAATGTGCCCTTTATTGGCCACATTTCCTTCCTTATTTTACCTCCCCATTTCCCTGCTGGCATTTTCTCCGTCTCCAAATTACACTACTTTTGCTTCCATTCTCATCTTGTGGTCCACCTCTAAAAAAAACCCAAACGAAGACACTAACACTTATTTGACCACATAGTCAAAGACTTGATTTGAGTTGGTAACTTTGTCTAGACTCTATCCATGTTATTTCCAACCTGGCTTACACTTTCTGCATCTCTTACCTAGACTTTTCCAAAGGCCCCTTCTTCATGTCTTTGTTTCTAAATCCCACCTACCTTAAATCCATCCTCTACACTGATCAAAGAGTAAGGTCTTTAAAAAGCAGATCTACCTGTGTCAACTCCTTAACTGAAAACTTTCAGAGTCTTCCATCATCAACAAGGCAAAGCTCAAGCTTCTGAGCATGGAATGTAAGATCCATCATGACTTGGTTCCACTAGTTTTTAGCCTCATTTCTCCTACCTCTCATGTTACATTCCAGTAACACCAGTTGAAATGTACTCTCACCCATCTCCTAATGTATGTATATAGATAACTAGATCTCACCTCTGTCCTACTCTTTTTAGAAAGCTTCTTTTCCCCTCCTTAACCTATGTGAAGACTACCACCCTTTACATCTCAGCTCAACATATCCTCATCCAAAAAAATATTTTCTAACCTTCCAACACAAGGTTCATATTACTGTCTACAGTTCTCATATTACTGTCTACATATACTTCTTCGACAGATTATAGTTTGTTATTTATGCCAGGATTATTGCAAATGCCTCTTTATAGATCTCCATGCTTTGCGTTTCTTCCTCTTTTTTTTTTTTTTTACTATGCTTGCAATTATGGTTTTAATTGTGATACAATATACACACCATAAAATATACCATCTTAACCATTTTTAAAGAGTACAATTCAGTAGCATTAAGTACATCCACAGATTGCAGTCAATCTCCAGAACTTTTCATCTTGCACAACTGGAACTCTGTACCCATTAAACAATTGCTCATTCCCCCCAAACCCTGGAAACCATCATTCCACTTTCTGTCTATGAATCTGACTCTCTCTATACCTCATATAAGTGAAATCGTCCAGTATTTGTCTTTTTGTGTCTGGCTTATTTCACTTTGCATAACGTCCTAATGGTTTATCCATGTCATAGCATGTGTCAGGATTTCTTTCCTTTATAAGGCTGAATAATATTCAACGATGTGGACAGACCACATTTAGTTCATCCACTCACCCATCAATGGACTCTATTTACTGTTTTAGAAAAGGTCACAGACTGGTTTGTTGGAATGACAAGCACTGAGCAGACCGACACGTACGCTATCTCCCAACGTTAAACAAGGAAGTTGCTGAAATGCCAGAATAGAAAGATTTTTCTGCCAGGAAAGTGGACAGAAGTCTCTTTAAAAGTTAGGTGGAATTCCAGACTCTAAATCCACTTCCCTAAAGGACAGACCAGACTCGTTCTACTCAGAACACTGCTATCAAGTGCATCACGCTTAGAGATTCGATTTCTGGATTTGAACAGCTTGTTATCCTAGTCTCTCTTGGCATAGTCACAAGATTTGACTCTTTGTAACCATGACTAGTTAGATTTAACAATGACTAGTTAGGTTTAAGTGTTGGACTTGGTCAGATGACCTCTGACTGCTTGATTGGCTACAGAAACTTTATGCAAAGACTCAGGACTGGAGAAATTCATAAAACACGTGGGTTTGGTTTAGAATTTCTTCCCCTTTTGAATCCAAATGACATATTTCTCCCAATGTTAATCTTCTAAAGGAAAGTTAATAGAAAGCTCCAGCCAACGTGGCTGTCTAACCCCATCTCTAATCACTCCATTCTGATTTTCTGTTCAAGTCAGATCAAATTAAATTACCTTCCTCATTTGATGCCATACTGCAAGGCTCTTGTATGTTACTACGCTCTTGTACGTGCCACTGACTACATGGGTCTACCCACCTATTATTTCATCAAGTTTTGTCTCAAACATCACTGCTCTATGGTACTTTCTCCAATACCTCCCCTCCACACTTGTTAGCAATTCCTTCTACTGGATTCTCTTAGCACTTGGCAAATATTCCCTTCATAAATACTCATCGCATTTCCTTGTAATTATTTGTAAGTGCCTGAAGGGTTGTTCTTTCTCATCTTAGCTCACTAGCTGATACTCAGTAAATGTTCAATAAAGAATTGTTGAGAATAAATAAATGAATAAGTTAATGAAAAGAATAACTAGTTTTTAATGAAGATAAAGACAATCACAGAGAAGGAAACAATTTCACTCACAATGTGGCTGACACTTAGAAGCATTTGTGTCCTTTCTAGTGACAGTACAATTCCCACCTTCAAAACTTGAAAGTAAACTTGGAAACAAAAGATAGAAAAGAAGAAACCGAGGCTGGAAATGAAGTACAGGAGGAAACATAGAGGAGTTGGTGCAAAGGCAAGTCAAACAGAGAAGAGAGAGATAGAGAGGCAGAGAGAAGACTGCAGGTCGCACCCTCATCAGTTTTCACCTTCTACAGCCGAGGAGTCAGCTTCTTATACAGAAAACATAATTTAGTCCCATACATAGGAACCTTGTACTCTGCTTTTGCTGAGAACACACATGATCACAGTAACTCCAGCAATGGAAAAGTAAACCTCATTTCCCCTTGGAAGTACTTTCATATCACATCACGCCTTCCCTATTGCCACAGGGATTTAAACTACCAGCCATGAGAAGCTGCCCATGGTATTAAAGCACAGAAAGAGAAATAGGCAAAGGCGTTAACTAAATTAAGCCTCCAGGGTCTCAGGTGGAAGGAGTATTATCCAAAATAAAGTTAATTATTTAATGGACTATAGCCACTGTTGGTCTCTGCAGTGGCCAGATGGATGGAAATGTATCCTGTCCCCTCTTTTGGGTGGGGTTTCATGTTCTGAACATCTGTCTGCTATAAGCTAGAATATGTTCTGATTCTATTCAGTCTGAGATATACACAGCTCTAACCAGAGCTAGGAATTCAGTACGACAAACCAAGCGTTTAGGCTTTGCAGCAAGGAGTGTAGAGGATTAGAAAAAACAGTTCACTCAGGAAATACACATAAGATACAGATTTAATTCAAATACAGACTCTTAGATCCAATCTGAAGCCAAATGGTAGAAAGCTGTGAAACTGTCTAATATGCTAATAATTGGACAACAGTGAAATAGTACAGTTACTCTTCTCACTATATACCCCCAGTCACTACAGTTCACTATTTTCCCTCCCAATGAAAATTCCAAACTACGATAGTTAAAGACTGGAGATACCTAACCCCTCCCTGGCAAGTTCTGAGGTTGTCTTGTCTCAGAAGGATTCTCTTCTCTCACAGATTTTCCATTAAGCATAGGTCAACCAATGAGAGTCTTGGAAGACATAAGAACATCTGTCTAGTAACTTTCATTAATCAAACAGTGAGACCATCATTTCCCCATTCCCTTGAGTGACATGTTTTTCCTCCATCCCATGCCCACGCCCACTTCCTCAGGCCCCTTTTGTTGTCGTTCTGTCACCCTATTATAAAACCAAAAATTTCATCAGAGCCATCAAACACATCACACCTTGGTAGCAGCCTGAACAAGAATGTTTTTAAAAGGCAATGTCTGCATATGACAAATGACATTAGCCCCGTGTTTGGCAGGGTCACAGCCAAAGCCGAGCCTGATATTTACAGTATGCTTTATAAAACCACAAACATATTCTTAAGTCCTGTGAGATGTCATGTCACACAGAACATATGCAATTAATCTCCTATTGTGACATTTATCACCTTTCTCCTCAGGCAGCCTTTCCCCAGGGATGGTTAAGTAGCCACGGCTGGAGCTGCCACTTATTAGCAACAGTCACATGTGTGTGTTGCAGGGTTTGGCACCAGTGCAACGCCCTACTTGAGGCAGCAGCACCATAAAGTAGTGAGCCTTGAAAGAAGGCTCAAACTTAACAGGTGATGCAGCAAAATCGTTCCCCACTGGAATAAAACGTTCAATGCTCGGAAGAGATGCTGGCCTTGGGAAACTGACTGCTGTCAGTTTTAAGCAGTATATGAATTTGCCTTAGTTTAGCTCTACTGTGACCATTTATCCCAAGATTGAATACACTGAAATTGCAGGAGTAGAAGTTTCAAAACTGGAAACTGGGTTTTAATCTCTACAATTACCTGAGTGTTAAAATAATTAGAACAGGTAACTGTAGTTTATTGAAAAATATTAAAAGCGGGCTTCCCTGGTGGCGCAGTGGTTGAGAGTCCGCCTGCCGATGCGGCGGACGCGGGTTCGTGCCCCGGTCCGGGAGGATCCCACATGCCGCGGAGTGGCTGGGCCCGTGAGCCATGGCCGTTGGGCCTGGACATCCGGAGCTTGTGCTCCGCAATGGGAGATGCCACGGCAGTGAGAGGCCCACATACCGCAAAAAAAAAAAAAAAAAAAATTAAAAGCTAGGTCTCTATAATCAGTTAATATTTAGATGCCATGTCCAAGATTCCAATTCCTTGCCCGATTCCCTTCCTCTGACTGGTTCCCAAGTAAAGGCCCAGAGCCAGACACTTGAATATTCCAAGTGTCTCTGTCCAGCATTATGAAGACCACATTGCTGAGGGCTGACTTCCATCTCTCAAGCTCATTACGGAATAGACAACTCTTGGACTTGGTCAGCTAGGCCAGTGAAGCCTGTTAATCCCAGCCTGAGCAACTGCTTAAACAGTGGTTCCCAATCCTGTTGCACATTAAGATTGACATTTGCTCCTGATACCCCTCCATGAACACATGCAGGGTTAAACACAATTTTCATATGCTCGCTTTAACTTCACTTTTTCTCTAATACTCCAGAAAGCATAGCAATGAGTTAGTGTCCTTATTGGAAATAGTGTTGAATCTAATGAATATAAAATTAAATCACTCACACGTTAGCATTTCACTATGAGTAACAAGACACTTGCAACAAAATTCACAACTCAAGGGCCAACTTTAGGGTGACAACACCCTGGTGGTTGATGTATGAGTCACCATGATAATCCTATCGCATGCCTTCTATGACAGACACAGTACTAAGGACTGACACTCTCACTGTGTGTGTGTGTGTGCGTGTGTATGTAATTTTAAGGACTTTATATATTACATTTATCATCATCACAGGCAAAAACTATTATATCATGTGACCAAGGTCATATGACTAGTAAAGTTTTGGACCCACGGCTTGAACCCAGTTTTGTCCTACTCCAAAGATCATGGTCAACCACAGTCTTTACTTATAATAACTCTCTTCTTATTATCACCTCAAAACTTTGCATGTTCCCCAATGACAAGAGTATCAGTATGACTACAACCTGTATTTGTAGCCTTCTTAAGTCCTCATAATTTAAGAGCCAGGTCAAATCAATCCTCTCTAATGAGTCTTCTCTGAAAATCCCACGGATATTATTGCTCTCCTCTAGTGCAATGGTTACCAACCAGGGCAATTTTGATCCTCAGGGAACATTTTGCCATCTTTAGAGACATTTTTTGTTATCACAACTGGAGGGATGCTACTGGTGTCTAATTGGACTATGGATGGTGCCAAACATACTACAATGCACAGGAAATCTCTCACAACAGAGAATCATCTATCTGTCTCAGAATGTCAATAGTGGGTGCTGAGAAACCCTGCTGTATATGATAATACTCTTTGTAACTTCCTTATGGAATTTAACATTTTCTTCCTTGTATTACATAATATTTTGAATATTCCCAGAGGTCAAAGAGTATGTGCTATACAATTTTGTTTTCTACATCCCTTTCCTCAAGAGTGATTAACAGTTTCAAGTACATACTAGGTGTTCAACAAATGTTGGGAGTGGGCTAAGTGTTTGATAATCATTCCACTAACACTTGACTTTTCAGGGGAAATCCTGAAATGCATATTGGAAGAGCTATGTAGAATAATGGCTATATCATAGAATTCCATAAATTTTGGAAGTGGAGAACATATTAATAAAACAACAATCTCATTTTAAAGACATGGATGATGAGGGCCAGCGAAGTCAAGTGAATTGGTTAAGATCACACAGCAAGTGCTTGGTCCTCAGACTGGGACATATTTCAGATAATAGCCAAAGCTATGTAAGAAAAACATCAAAAATAGAAGGCACCTCTTTAAAAAGTAAAATTTGCCTTTTCCCGGGAGAGTGACATCCTCCTCGTGACATGCAAGTGCATGAACTGCTTTTTGTTTTTTAAATCATAAACACGCTATGCACCAGTGCTTCCTCTAATCATACTGACAGTGGCGATCAATGCCTTTTACAGAGATTTGTGGAAACCACAAAGAGTCAAACGTTGCTACTATGGAGATAAATGTCCTTGAAGGCTCTCAGCCTTAGCTCACCACTAAATGCCTCCTTGGAGGATGTTTTATTTTATCCCCGTGTTATTACTGGAACGGGGCAGTGGTTCAGAACTGACTCAGAAACGTATCTAAGGTTCTACATCAGGCCCTCAGTTTATGACTCATACAAAAGACACAGCTCTAACCTGAATTCTTTCTTATCACTGCTCGTTCCAATCCTGGTGGATTTTTCATCCAATTAGTTCATGAGATCTCTTAAATGACCTAATGGGAAATTCTTTCATTATTACACACACACACACACACACACACACACACACACACACACACCATGATTTAAAACTTGATCCAGATTGTGTTCTCTGTAGAAATTAAGGTCTGTGCCTCCTTAATTCACCCACGTCTGTTAATAAGTAGTTCACAACTGCGGACAAAATCACTTCTTAATAGCATGAAATTCTTACAATGTCCTATGGATGTGTGCACCAGCAAAAGAGATCAAAAAGCTTAAAGAGGCCCACCTCAAAAGGGACTGTCTGTTGCTGTATCCACAACAGCTGTGTTGAGCTGAGAGAAACCAAGCAGAAGAGAATGCCACAAGATGAAGGCAAGATGAGCTCTATGCCAATAAATAAACAGAGTCACAAATAATGGAGCGAGAATAAACCTGCTGTTCTGACACAGTTATCCCGAGTCTCTAGATCTCTCTCCAGTTAGTACACCAGGGACCTCCTGAGATGCATGAAGAGACAGCCCTCCACTAGCCGTCCACTGCACTTGTGGGGGAAAACAACACAAAACAAAAACAAAAACAAAACAAAACGTGGAGGTACTATATTTTCTTACTCAGAGGAAAACTGTTACCTCTTCCCAAACTGCCTACTGATCCAAGTGTACTGTGCTGCATACCACCTTTTCACACCTGCAACCCATCACACAGTCTTCTATTTAACCCACTCCTCTCTCGCAGAAAGTAAAATCCTCACATAAATATTAATGAGTATCAGGCCCAGGAGCAGAAAGGTATCAATCTGCCAGCATTTCACAACGATTTCACTTCTCTCCTTCAAAAGCCACAATTAAATCCCGGAGGGAAAATTATCTTTTGCGGATAATGCAAATAGTGTTTTTTGTAACATATGTACAGATTCATGATGATATTACTATTATTAATAGTGACAATAATGAATAAATTTCCTACTAGAAAATAAGTAGGTAGTCTACATTTTATAATCCTATTAAACATCTCTGTATTTTATATGTTGCATATTATTTTTTCTTTATGAGATGACCTGAGTGACATATGCACTTTTATAGCTTCCTAGAGATATAAGAAAATGAAGTTATAACTTTTCATTTTCTCTCTATCACATGTGGTATGTATAAGAATATGCATATGTATCAATAAAAAACTTTATTTTCCTTCAGCTCTTTGATCTGAAGAATTGAAATTATTTTCCATTTGATTTTATTCAAAAAAGCCATAATCCCTTCCAGAGACATTAAAATAAAAAGGAAATAAATTAGCCACCAAAATCATCCACCAAAATAACACCATCCACAAATAATGTGTTGTTTCTTAAATGACTTTTGTCATTGACCACTCCAAATAGGGGAGTCTAACAGTAACAGCAAGCAATGTTACAAGACTGTAGAACTAATACTGAAATCAGCCTAAGGATGGGCAATCAACTTGCTGAGAGCATTCAAAAGATTCAAGTGGACATATCCCATTGATATGATTCCCCAAAACACCTTTAATAAACTCCCCTTACTATATAGGAGACTATTAAGAGAGATGAGGACAGGAAGAAAATAGTAGAACAAAAACAACACTATCAGGAAGAAGACAAAACAGAAAAGGAACACAACTGAATTGATACTTACATTTGAAAAGAGACAGGTTTCCATTGTCCCAAAGGCATCGAAGAATTCATCTCATTGTCTGGTTGATATTGTGCTTAAACATGTAAATCTGCTAACCATCCAGTTGCTTTATTATTGCATGTGCAGTCATATACCATGGAAGAAGAGCAGGTGCATTTTTCATCACTTTAGACCTGATGAAAAACTTACTGCACAAGTTTTCTATTCTTAATTAGTCTAATATATGCTAAGTCAACAGGGTCAAGTAGATTTCGGCTTTCTGCCACCCATGATCAACAGTTCTTGGTGTTTTCTACTGTCATGAAGATGTAGACTAAATCAAAGGTCAGCACTTGAGAGGTAGCATGGAAATACCCTGGCAGTTCCCAGGGGATGTTCAAGGCTAGAAAATCCTGAGGTCCTCAAGGGCTGCCAAGGTCACCTCTGATCTTCCTAGTTGGTGCTCTGAAAAGTTTTTTCCAGTAGGTTTAAAAATATACTGTGCGGGCTTCCCTGGTGGCGCAGTGGTTGAGAGTCCGCCTGCCGATGCAGGGGACACAGGTTCGTGCCCCGGTCCGGGAAGATCCCACATGCCGCAGAGCGGCTGGGCCTGTGAGCCATGGCCGCTGAACCTGCGCGTCCGGAGCCTGTGCTCCACAACGGGAGAGGCCACAATAGTGAGAGGCCCGCATACCGCAAAAAAAAAAAAAAAAAAAAATACTGTGCATCAGAATTATTTGGAGGGCTTTTTAAAGTACAGATTGCCAGGGCCCACCCAAGACTTTCTGACCTGGTAAGTCTAGAGAGCCTGAGAATTTTCATTTCTAAGGAGTTCCTAGGTCACACCCATGCTTCTGGTTCAAGAACTACATTTTGCAAATCACTGTTCTTTTAAATTATGTGCAAATTTCCAAGATGATCTTGTCATGGGTTCTATAATAATTAAATCCCATCTGTACATTAAAAAAAAACACCATCACAATCTTGGATTGAAAATTAAACATTTAATGAGTTAACTTTCTCTGCTTGATATTAAATATTCACATAGATAAAACTATTTAAATACATTGGTAATGATACCCACAACAGGATATGGTCTACCCTACAGCTACGGATTTTTGTTGAAGAGCATTTAATTCCACTGACAGATAAAAGAAAATTGGGGGTATAGCCTCATCCTTTACAATGTCAGTTTCTTTATATGTTAAGGAAATATTATGATCAGTGTGTAAAAAGAATGGATTATAGATTTGACATTATTTGGTTTTTAATTTTAAGTTTTGCAAAGCCTATTTTCCAAGGGTATTTCGTTCAAAAAATACTTCCTTAAACATAAACCTGTAAAATGCCAACTGTGTGCATGGCACTTTGTCAGGTCCCTTGGGAGATTAAAAAGGAAAAAAACAAAAAGAAGATGTAAGTTTCTCACTTTGAGAAAGATTTCACACACACACACACACACTCATGGAAGCATCACAACATATAATAAGGAGAAAGATAAAATTTTAACTACATAAGAAGATTCTGGAATCATAAAACAGGGGCATGATAAAACTGTTGTGGGTAACTTATCATTTTAGAAAAGTTCTGAGTTTTTTATTTTATCAAATAGAGGTCCTCTCCACTGTTGAAATAAATTTCTAGGCCCAAGATGGAGCTGCCCCTGCCTGGGATGACACATCAAGAAACCAAAACTTAATTAATTTTCCTGTCACTGTAAATGCTCTTCTTGACCAGAAACTCAGTATGTCGAGTCAGCCAATCCCCCAAAGCCAAGCCAACTCTGGGCTCTACACTTATTTCTTTGTTCCTTCTCACCCCAGACAAGGTTGACTATGTCATCCCTCCAATGAGATATGTTGTTTTTCTCTTCCTTGTTCTTTATCCTATAAAAGCTTCCCACCTTCCACCCCATTTTGCAGTTCTCCGAATGGAGACTCTCTGCTTCATAAACTGTTGACTAAAGTTTGTATCATCTAAATTGTGTTCTTTATTCATTTTTTTAACACCACCAAATTAATCAGATGTGAAACTTCTCATGAACACTCTCTATGTCCCTCATTCTATTAAATACTGTTAATTATCTCTTCAGCCTTCTCTTCTAATTAAAATTACCCCAATTCATTTGACATTTCACTCAACCAACATGAACAGATTTAAATGACAGACACTTTGCCAGGCAGTGGGGAGCAAAACTGATCAGACCGCATGGCAACTCCCAAAAAGCTACTTCAGTCTAATGGGAGAGATGGAGAAGAGGCATTCCTGCTAGGGTGTGGTAAGTACCAAGACTAGGGAAGAGCTTTTCAGTCAGATGTGGTAAGGTTTTCCCTGATGCCCTATTATTTGAGCCAAATCTTGAACTAAAAATAGGAAGGGCCGGAGATCATGGTTGGAATGGAACAACCTAGCAGAGGCAGCAGCATGCTAAACTAAACGGCCTCCAATCACGGTAGAACACATTGTGTTCAAGTTGCTCAGTAATGATGAGAGGAAAAAGGTGTGAAGAAACAATGAAAATAATTAGCCCAAAAAGAGGAACTTTTCAAGTCATCTTAAGGAACTTAGGTTTAGGCCTTCCCTGGTGGCTCAGTGGTTGAGAGTCCACCTGCCGAGGCAGGGGACACGGGTTCGTGTCCCGGTTCCGGGAAGAGCCCACATGCCGCAGGACGGCTGGGCCCGTAAGCCATGGCCGCTGAGCCTGTGCGTCCGGAGCCTGTGCCTTGCAACGGGAGAGGCCACAGCAGTGAGAGGCCCGTGTACCACAGGAAAAAAAAAAAGAAAGAAAGAAACTTAGGTTTAATACTAAGGCAACTGGAATCCACTGAAGTATTGATATTTCAGGAAAGAATGGTAGGTTGGATTTCATTCCAGCAGGAGCAATCTGGCATTTCCTAAATTGTAACCATCGTTTTAGTTCTCCGAATGTGCCATACATTCTTGAAGGCCTACATGAAGCAGGCAAACTAAGTGGTGAGAATAACTGAAAACCTAAACCAGTCATCCACATGAGCTTTTACGCAGTCAAATGTGCATATGTTCAATGGCCACTCTTGGGCTGATTCCACCTCTCTTGAGATGTTTTCTGAGGCATAGCCTCCAGTAAAAAAAATCCCAGGACTAGATACGGTGGTCCAGCCAAGGCCTGAATCATGCTGACTATTTCAAAAGGGCTGTTCCCATTCACTTCTCACAATCACACAATTACTTTTCACCCATCCAAGAAGGGGGGAATATGCCGACTGATGGCCTCATTGATATCCATTATGGCCCCCTATCGATTTTTCTACCCACACTGCACAAACCTGTCTTTCTCTGTCTTACAGTCTTATACTCAGAATTTCCTCTGCAGGATTATGCTCCTTGTTCTTTCTGCACATCGTTCTCATAGTTTCTGACCACTGTTTAAATTGTCCATCTTTGGGAATTTTCACCCTTTTGCTTTAGGATATTAGCTCCTCCACGCCTTACCGTTCTGACTTCTTACTTTCTCTTCATTTTCTGATTGTGCCACACTCTCCATTTCCTGTCTCTCAGTTTCACCAAATTAAATGCAATAAATGTATTTTCTTAATGTTTGGGACTTCGTACTAAAAACGTTATAAAGGTATTTTGAGTACAAACCTTAAAAGTAAAGCAAAAAATGAACCAAAATTGTCTGAACTGTAACGTGTCTTCCCTTTTTTGAAGAAAAATTTTAAAATGAATACCTGGAATGTTCTCTAATATCTTTGAAAAAAGCAATTTAATCAAAAATCCGAATGCTTCTAGTTAATGTAATTCCCTCCAGACCCACATTTCTTCCAAATGCACACTTCAAAACTACAGAGCCAAAGAATCTTAGATGCCCCTGAGGATGCCTGAAGAGAAGGGAAAAAAGGTCCATGAAAGAAAATGAAAGTAAAGCTAATTTATGGAGAGAAAAGGGAAAATAGTGAGGAAGTTTCAATTAATCTGTGATTGATTTAACACTTGAGAACAATTGTCAAGAAAAAAGGCAATATTACCATTTAATTAATTATTTAGAAGCTATTGAAGGGAACATATTGTATAGAGTATCAACCCTATAGCCCACATGAAGGATGGATTGAAACTCGATAGAAAATTACTAGCTTGAAAATCTAAAGCATGCTATACCATAGGGACACTCTAATTACAAATTTAAAGACATAGGGATAAAAGTACATAAGAAAGAGATGGTTACAGATTGTAACTTGGACAAAATCTTAGGTACCTGGACAGCCTGCAGTCATTGACACCTGGGTTTTGAGACAACTGAAGAGTCTAGCGTGGTCCACTGCTTATCTCTAAAATAACAGACCTTCGAGATCTCTGTTGCTGGACAAAAGGGCAATTCCATTATATACAGACATTGTAGTATTTAAACAAGTCTAACCTGGGTTGTGGTTTCCCAGGAACAACCAGAGTGATCAGAGAAATTATTTGTCAAAGATGTACTCTGTAAAACTGCCAGAGTAACTGGCATACGAAATGATGAAATGGATCTGCGTCAGGATGACAATTATCCCTACAACTAAATGAGGTGTTATTCTAACAACAGTTGCGCTTGTCAGTTTTTTTTTTGTTTTTTTTTTTTTTGTGGTACGCGGGCCTCTCACTGCTGTGGCCTCTCCCTTTGCGGAGCACAGGCTCCGGACGCGCAGGCTCAGCGGCCATGGCTCACGGGCCCAGCCGCTCCGCGGCATGTGGGATCTTCCCGGACCGGGGCACGAACCCGTGTCCCCTGCACCGGCAGGCGGACTCTCAACCACTGCGCCACCAGGGAAGCCCTCAGTTTTGATTTTGATCAGGAAATCTTGTTCTGTGTATGTGCATGTGAAGGTGTTAAAGCTTTCTATGCCCAACTGTGATATTTTGGGTTTTTACTTGTATTCGATGCTGAGCAAGGAGGAAAGAGAATAAACTTATCTCTGCAAATTAGCTAGTGTTGAGTGGAAGGATGTGCATGCATGTGGGTGTGCACCACCACACACACACTCACATTTGTACACATGGGTGTATTATACACGTGATTCTCTGCCTGCTAGGCTCTGTGCTCCTCACAGCTCCCAAGACATATGCATGTGCATGCTGCGTGGTACTGTATATCCAAGAAAATCCATTCTCCAGGCTATTTTAGCCTCATCTCCTATCTCTTCCTTTTGAAGTCATCACTGTGGCTCTGAAATGGTGCAGAGCCCTCTTCCTCTCTGGCTACATTAAGCTCACTGCCCATCCAGCCATCTTTGCTCTTAATAACTGCAGTCTCCAACCACATAATGATCCAGGCTCTATTTTATACACTTCACCTGTAATGTTACTTATGATAATTACCAAATAAATTGGTGCTACTATGATTTCCATTTTTCAGATGAGGAAACAAAGGCTGAAGTATAGCCAAGTCCCAGAACTAGGAAGTAATGAAGCCAGGACTTGAATTTAGTCTCTGCCTGCAGAATCCACACTCTAAACTCGTGCCAGTAAACTTCTGCCTTGCCTCAAGGGGCAGAGAAGCTGCTAACGTCAGCATTGTTTCATCTTATTATTAATCCCCCTTATCATGTTCAGAATTAAGCTAAACCCAAACCTACATTCCCCTGTTGTTGACATGAAATAGTCACTATCGTTTTTTCTTTCCTTGCCCGTCAATGGATATTTTGTACTATAAAGTATTTGCCATGCAAATCAGGTAAAGAAGCGGAAGGCATGCTATTAGACCCTAGGGTTATCATTCGGGAAAAGAATTGAGGAAAATATGCAACAGAAGATGGTATGCTTTCTTTCTTCACATGCCTTTATGGAGGGACTTGGATGAATTTTTAGACACGTATATTAAGATTTTAGGATTGAACACTTAGCTCAAGTTCTATTAAAAGTTAAACCAAAAGCTTTAACTTTGTAAAAGGAGGGCTAGAGAAAGTTAACAGGACATTTTGCTGAAGGCTGGTAGAAACAACAATTCTAACTTCAGCTGCTGGTGGTTCTCTTTTCAGGCTGACCTTCTTCTGCATCCTAGGGCATACATTAGCATGTCCAGAAAGTGTATTAACTTGGGTGCACCCATCCCCTGCAATACCTGAAATTTTCCAAACTATAGAGAGCTTATCAAAAGTTACACAGAGCTACCCCTGCTGCTATCAATTAAAATGCCATCAATGTAAACTACAGGGACAGTTTCTCCCCAGACTGAAAATGACGTGAAGTCCTGTTCTCCAAATATCTCCATCACTCCTGAAGACACTGCCCTTGCCCTTTCTTTGGAGCTTTCTCCTTCACCCTCTTCCGTTTAATGTCAAGCCATGGCAATCCCTCTTCATCTCATTCGTCTCTTACAACCTACTGCACATACGAATCACACAGAGTATGCTCCAATGGAAGGGTCGTGAGCCTTGGAGTCTGGTTCAAATGCCGGTCTCATGCTCATCAGCTGTGTGTATTTAACCTCCCCATTTTCAGTTTCCCAGTTATAAAATGGACATCATAATAAACCTCTTTGGATTATTTTGAAAATTATAAATGTGATAATACATGAAATTTATTGAGTGCATTGCGTGGTATATCATCAGCTCTTAACAAATGGTGGCAAGATTATCATATGAAGCCCATCTTAGAGATTCAAGCACACCCTGGGGAAAGACATCACTCATGCTCACGTCAAATCCAGCTCTCCCACCAAAAGCACTGGGCACACGCAGACTACACAGGAACTCTCCTACACAAGGACATCCCTTTAAGACTGCAATAGGTAACTATTGCACCTAATTTCATAGAGAGAGAGAAATGAGAAGAAAAAAAGAAATAAGCAGCACTTCCCTGGTGGCGCAGTGGTTGGGAGTCCGCCTGCCGATGCAGGGGACACGGGTTCGTGCCCCGGTCTGGGAAGATCCCATATGCTGCGGAGTGGCTGGGCCTGTGAGCCGCGTCCGGAGCCTGTGCTCCGCAACGGGAGAGGCCACACAACAGTGAGAGGCCCGCGTACCATAAAAAAAAAAAAAAAAAAAGAAATAAGCAAAATGAGAAGACAGAGGAATTTGTTTCAATTCAAAGAATAAGAGAAAACCCCTGAAAAAACAGCTAATAAAACAAGTAATTTATCAGATAAAGAGTTCAAAGCCTTAGTAATAAGAATGCTAACTGAATTAGGGAAAAGAATAGATGAACACAGTGAGAGTTTTAACAAGGAACTAGAAAATATAAGAAAGAACCAGTTAGAACTGGAGAATAAAATAACTGAAATGAAAACCACACTAGAAGGAATTAACAGCAGACTAGGTGATACAGAAGAATGCATAAGCGATCTGGAAGAAAGAATAATGCAAGTCACTCAATGAGAACAGCAAAAAGAAAAACAAACAAGCAAAAAATGAGAACAGTTCAAAGGACATCTGGAACAACATCAAGTGTACTAACATTCACATTATAGGGGTCCCAGAAGGAGGAGCGAGAGAAAGGTGTTGAAAATGTATTTTGTGAAATTATGGCCAAAAACTTCCCCAAATTCAAGAGGGAAACAGATACCCAAATACAGGAAGCACAGACGGTCTCAAACAGGATGAACCCAAACAGACCCACACCAAGACTTATCATAATTAAAATGGCAAAAGTTAAAGATAGAGAATTGTAAAGGCAGTAAGAGAAAAACAGAGTCATTTTCAAGGGAACTCCCATAAGGCCATCAGTGGATCTTTCTGCAGCAACTCTGCAGGCCAGAAGGGAGTGGCACAATATATTTAAAGTGCCGAAAGGGAAAAACCTGCAACCTAGGATACTTTCCCAGGAAGATTATCTGAAAGAGAGATAAAGAACTTCTCAGATAAACAAAAACTGAAAGTGTTCATCAAGATTAAACCTACCCTAAAAGAAATGTTCAAGGGTCTTCTGTCTTCTCTAAGGGGAAAGGGTAGACATTCAATTAATTCTTATCTTGCCATTATTAGAATGACTAGACTCACCTTCCAGACAAAACGCTTATGCATATACAATTCGCTTTAGGTTCTTCTGTCTCTAGTCTGGTTTATCCTCTGGCCAAGGGATTTATTCTGTATATTGCTACATATCATTTTTCTCAAGCACTTACTTAAGACCCCTGAGTGACTGAAGAACATCTCAGAACTACCCGTGGCCTTCCAAATTAAATATAAATGTCTCTGCTCTTCACTAACACACCTATCCTGCCTACCCTACCAAACCCTTTTCTTATCTTTCATAGAAAAACTACTGTAGGAGGGCCAAGCTAAACCCACTACCCCAGGTATACCCTTACCTATTTCACCTGGAAGCTTATTAATTTTTCATTCTGCTTTATCCCACACAGGTAAAAATTTTGTTGTGTTACTAACAATTCATATTTCTCAGTTTTTACAAGACCACATGCCATTTCAGTTGAAGGTTTCTGAATTAACGCCACTCATTGCTGAGTTCTTCAATCTATATGCACTCAAAGTATTTGCTTTCAGTTCTCATTTTATTCATGTGTTGCACATAGCTTTGCTTCAGAAAATTTATTCAATATTTGTTTGTCCTTCAGGTTTTAATAAACTCTTTGAAGTGAGATAACAAACATTTCATATGCTATCTACTCCAAATACAGTGAAAGTACCAGGATACCAGAATAAATATTTCATAGACTGTACTCTTTAATAGGAGTAATATTAGAGCAAGAAGGTACATGTGTGATTGCTTTCTTTCATCTAGGCCTTATGATATTTGTGTTTCCACCCCCTACTGGAAGAATCTGGAATTGAAGGAATTCTGATTCTATCTCTATTGCTTTTACATAAATAAATAACCATCTAGCACGGACTGTTTAGAACAGGCAGCTCATTCACTGACGCTCAGAACCCAAATCATAGTAGAGTTCCACTTTTTTTCCTCTTTCATTCCTTTTCTCTCTTTCTACGAATGTTGCTATGGAAACCGCACTGGGTTTTCATTCTCTGTCTTCGTCATGCTTCTGCTCAAAAGCCAGGGAGAGAGAGACATTGATCGGTGAGGCAGTACAACAGCCTCTGGGGATACAGGAAGGCCACGGGGGTAGTATGTATTCTCAGGACACTGGATCACAACTACTCTTTCAGTGAAGACAGGTCGATCTGACCATCCTTTAGGGGGATTTAATTAAAAACCAGTCTGGGCCAGCCTTTATGCAGTGTGATGGCAACACGGATCACCAGTGTCCAATAGTGGCGTGTCAAAGACGGTGAGGGTTACTCAGAACTGGCTCCACACATATTAAAGGTTTCTGGCGTGCACTGCTGTCAAGAAATTCATTTGGTGCTCATCCTTTTAGCCAGGGAGGTTTACTGACCATGGGTTGGATTCACTTTTCATGTTATTAGGTCACCAGGGGCCAAGAAGGTTGCTCTCCTGTCCCTCCCTAGTTTTCTCAGTGGCAGGGACTTCGACGCAGTTTCATCAGTGGATTAAAGGAAACACTTAGGCTGCAGAAATTATGAACTGTGCTTTTAAGGTACTCTCACTCTGGTTGCAGCAACGGCTGCTGATAATATTTCTGCTGTAATATCCTTTTACACATGACTTCACAGATTTACAGGTATCATTTGTTTTCTACATATTTTTGCTTCCGCCTATATTAGGGGAAGGTAAGCAGCTATTTGGTCCCTGGAGGCATCCTAAAAAGCCCCCTGTGAACACCTGACGCATGTCAGCAGTGGGTCTCTGGTTCCCAACTTGGAAAATCCTCCTGCCCATTTTCCAGGCAATGTTTCCAAGGAGTGAACTCTGCCGACTTTCATGGCATCTGGCAAGTGGGGATCATGTTTTGAGAGTATGAGACTTGATGACCATATGCAGCTCTCTCTCACCTACACTGTCTAAATCTTCCTAGCTTGCTCTCTCCTGATTCTTATACCTGCCACTTCACATTTTCCTTTACCTTCACTCCTGCCCCTGTCTCACCTCCTTTACCTCTTATTCAGTGGAGTTCTTAAGGTTTCAGACCCTGCAATCACATGGCCTCCACTGTACCTCATCCTTTCCATATCATACATGGTAAAGAAAAGAAATTCAAGTTCTAAGGATCCAGTTTCTTAATAGTTGTAAGTTGTATCTCTGACACCAACCAATAACGCTCTCTATGAACCTACCACTCAAGCATGTGTAGTCTTGCCCTATATGTAACATATGAATGTGTGGTGGATGAAGCATTATTGGTGTAGGTAAGAGCTCCTGAATGACAATTCAGGTTTCTTAATACAACAAGTCAATTTAAGATATTCCCAATTAACAATACGATGTACCAGGCACTGTACTATATGTTGGGAACACAACAGAAAACAATGGTACCCGACTCATGGAATTTATAGCCTAGTAGAGGCACATGCAAGTAAGCAATAAAGAGGTTTGAAGAGGGTAGTACAAAAAAGTGTCATGGGCTACAGAGAAGGGGAACAATATTTGGTCTAGAGATGGAACACGTAAGTGAGCAGACAAATTGCTTGGCTGAAGTCATATCTAGTTTAAGACCTAAATAATGAATATCAGTTGGTAGATCGGAGGCAAGATTTGTAAAGTAAGATGAGAAGAATTTTGGAAGCCGAAGAAACAGCATACACAAAAGCACTATAGTAAATAGAGCACTGCACACTTAAAGAACTAAAAGGAATTCAAGATGGTTAAAGTTTGGGGGAATCAAGAGATATTACCTGAGGGTTAACAGGGTCCAGATCCTCTAGGGCCTTATAGGTCACAGTAAACATTTAGAGATTTGGCCTGACAATGAATGTTTTGAAGCACAGAAATAATCTGATCAAATTCTTAAAACATGGTAATCCAGGAAGAGGATAATGATTGCTTGAATTAAGGCTACTGTAGTTAAGATGGACAGAAGTGGATGGATGCAGGAGATATTAAAGAGGTGAAATTAACATAACTTGGTAGACTGGACTCCCAAGGGTAGGAACTGTGCTTCTGTTCCTCTGTATCCCTCACAGTGCCTGCCACGGTGTTTTAAGTGCAGAAGGGATCTGATAAATATTTGTTGAATGAATGAATAAATGAAGCCTCTAAAAACCTCTCTCCCTGGAACAAATATGAATTACATTCATGTTTCATTCATAAGGAATGCTGATGAATGCTGAAAGCAGAAGCAAAGCCTTTTCGACATCAGTCTTGTTGAAGGAGCTAGTAAGTAGGAATTTCAGAGTACTGCTGTATGCAGCCCCAGGGGACCATGGCTGGTTTGAGGCCAAGGACTCAGGGCCTCCATCACAAAGACAACTGTGGTAATACCAAGCAGTTTAGGAGGTAAAAGGTGTAGCAGGAAATCTAATTCCAGAGTTCTGTAACGTAATACAGATTCCTAGAAACAAGGCTGGCTTCTGAAGTCCTACAATTGTCCGTATCAGGAGATGGAACATGTCACATGAATGCACGTGCCGGTACAAAAGAGTTGAGTTGGGCTTATGAGAAGGAAATGAGATGGCCAGTTAACACATGGTATTCTGCAAGGTTAATTCCAACCTGGCCATGTTGGGTAGGCATAAGAATGTAATTGTCAGATTATTTCATCCGACTCTATACCCTCTTTCCTTCCTTTACTCTCTTCTATTTCACCCTTTCTCTAGTGCCTCCCTCTTCCCTTCTCCACTTCTGTCTCTTTTTTGCCCTCAATCTCTCCTTCTCAGTTCCATACCCACCCCACCCAACCCCACCCCCCTGAGCCTGGCATCAGTGTTAGAGTCCTTGAATTATTCAAGGATTAATTTAAATCCTATCTAAATTGAGGTAGGGGGAGATAAGGCATATTTGCCTTCAGCCCAAATCCCCTTGTACCACACATACACACACACACACACAACCAATATGGTTGGTAGCTGAACACACTATTTATATCTGATGTCTCTTCACCAACATTAACAATAAAGAAAGTGTTAAGAAAATGATTGTACTCCTAGACACACTGCCATGTAGCCATCAAAATGCTGTTTGTAAAGGGATTTAAAAAGATGGGAAATGCTTTCGTTATCATGTTAACAAGGAAGAAAGTCAGAAAGCAAAATTGTATTTCACTATGATTTCTGTTAGGTATTTAAATACTAGAAAGCCATATACTGACATGTTAGCAGCGATTAACTTTGTACAAGGCTTTAATTTTCCTTATCATACAGTTCTATAGTTCCAATTTGCCTGCCACAAGCATGTGTTAATTCCATTTCCGAGAGAATATTTTAAAAGAAAGGTACAAACAAGACACCATGTGGTGTGTATGTATGGTGAGGGGAAGTATTCTAAATGACATTATTGAACTTGATAATAACATGTGGCTCTAAGAGAGAATGAGATTTTTACGTGCTGGGTAGAGGATACACTGAAAAGAGTTAAATGACCTTTCGTTGGCCCCTATAATAACTTAAATCAAAGGAGATGTGTTGGGGCTTCCCTGGTGGTGCAGTGGTTGAGAGTCCGCCTGCCGATGCAGGGGACACGGGTTCGTGCCCCAGTCCGGGAGGATCCCACATGCCGCAGAGCGGCTGGGCCCGTGAGCCATGGCCACTGAGCCTGCTCGTCCGGAGCCTGTGCTCCGCAACGCAAGAGGCCACAGCAGTGAGAGGCCCGTGTACTGCAAAAAAAAAAAAAAAAAAAAAAAAAGAGATGTGTTAAGCCCAGATAATCAAGTATAAGAATCATGAATGAGGCGAAATGCTTTTGCTTAAAAAATTCTGCAGCCATTTTTTTAATCTAGTTGATTCCATAATCCATATTCAGTTCAGAGTGCCATGCTCTACTTAAATTTTTACTTCTTAGTTCTTTACTGGAAGCTACCTTAACCTAATAGGAAAATTTGGTATCAGCTATTTATGTATTTTATTTATTTGCTTATCAATATTCTGGGTGTTTATTTTGCCTATAAATGCTTTTGGATTCCTATATGTTTTGTTGTTGCTTTTGTTTTAAATCTTTTGGCTACACCTAGTTGTGGGGGAATACACATTATTTGTTTGCTTTTTAATGACCAATATGTCTTTAGGTCTCAGTCCAAATAGGCTGAAGGATGCAATTTCATGTGATCTTTGAAAACACATGTTTTGGAATAAGACAGACTTGAATTCAAGTCCCTGGTCTGTCAACCATTAAGTGTAAAACTCTGGGCAAATTACTTAATTTCACTAAGCAGAATAACATTTGGGTAATAATATTATTGATCTTGTAAGGCTATTGGGAACATCACGAAATCTTATATGTAATGAACCAGTTGTCATAAAGTGATTGCTCGATAAATGTTAGTTCTTATTTGGATTATCTGGGGATCTGGAGTAGACTCTGGCCAAGATATTTTCAATGCTTTACTTCTTGATGATGATGAAAATAGGACCATGTTCTAAATTCTGTCATTTCCTCAGGATTCTAGATATTGAGGACACATACAAAGACTTAACTCTGCTATCTTTCCCCACCCTGTCTGAAAATATCAACAGATAGAACTTGCAACAGTAGTCATGACCTCCTCAACATGTGCAAAATTCATACGTTATTGTCTCATGACAGCTAGTGGTCTGTCCTTCATATGAACTCTTTTGCTCAATTGGAAAAAAATATGGTGAAGCTGATGAAAGTGTTGCTGCCATCTTCAAGGGATTCCTACTTGATCTACTAACTGTAGCACAATGAGAAAAATTTATGCCACATAATATCGATAAAAGGAAAACTGTTCCCCATAATTAAATGTCCTCCCTAGATCTCAGAACTGAGATGCAGATCTTTCCAAAGGATACTAATTGTATCACTCACTCTAACACATTAGTGCATTAGTGTTCAACCCTTTCTGAGGGAGAGTGGGCGAGGCTGACATGAAAAGGAATGCCTCTAGAAACAGAATCTCAGGCATGATAGAAATGATTTAGGAAGAGAAAAGCTTTTCCTTCCTATCTGAAATCATACCATATATGTAGTCACCTTCTACCATCTGAAAGGCTAACTTAGATCATCCCAGACATCATGTAGAAAGGCAAGACAAGATCATCAGCAATGAAGTCTTAGAAAGTCTACCAGCGTGGAAGTGATTCCCACTACAGCACAGCTCCATCCATCTGGATGAGCCCAGAGGATGGATGGCAGCTCTATGGCAGACTGAGTATAGACAGGGGTCAGGGGAAAGAAGCAGTACAGTGACATATTAAAACACAACTTCAATAATGTCACACCTCCATGAAGTGTTGGAAGCTGTAGCAGCAACATACAGAAAGGGTGGGTTTAAATCAATCCCAGAGAGAATGTGCCTTTTCCTGTAAGTAGAGCCTGAAACCCAAGCAAAGAGGCCAAACAGTAACAGTAAAGACTGTCCAGATAGGAGCTACAGTTACAAAGCAAAAAGAGCCAAGTAGCTTACTCAGGTATTATATCATAATAAAGCCACAGGCCCATGGTTTTTGGTTGTTCAGTTATAAATGCTAAGAAGCAGAAACACGCACACACACACAGAATGTCCAACAGGCACTTTTTTTCTTTTAATGTCTGCTGTTAATAAAATATTTTTACAGAGACCAAAAATTCAGAATAGTGCAAAACATCTCAACACCATGCATTCATGACCACTTCTCGTTGATTTTAAACATTTGTTCCAAGTCACATATTTACAGAGAAATGGGGCATCTGTGCAGACGCCGGACCAACGGGATGGAATTAAAACAGACAAACGAACAGTGTCTTGAGTTCACATTTGCAATCACATGCTAAGAGAAATTATGTGGAGGAAGAACCTCCCTGGACTGTGTGGTCAGGTTTGGGTGGGGTCTTAGGGGGCCGGGACCAGGGTTGGGGTCTGAATCCCCCTGGCTGTGTGGCCAGGGATGCATAGGGACCCTCTGCCTGTGGCCTGTGCCTGGAGAGAGCCACTATGGCTGGGTGGGGGGCAGGGGGAACGCGGAGGGCGTCTTACCTGACACCATCAACTTGATTTGTCTCTTTTAAAAAAACAAAAGGCAAAGAGAAGAGCAACACGTGTCAGTGAAAACAACTTTGGTCCTGGACAATCCTTAGGAAAGGATGTTCAGGGGACAGCAGGGGTCATGATGTGGACCAGCCCCCCAGTGAGCTCCCCCATTCTCTGCCTGCACAGCAGAGTTGGGGCAACTCCGGGCTGTCTCCACTCTGCCTCGTGCCTCAGTGTTCCCACCTGTAAGATGGACAGCGCTGGGGGGTGTGGGGCAGAAAGGTCTCTGAGGTCCCAGCTGAGAAAGGTCCCATGGATTTCTAGGTGGCTAATATTCTTTTTTTTTCTTTTTTGCATATCAGGCACACTTTTAAATACACAGGGCTACAGAATTATAGAATAAACTTTTCTGCCTCTTAGGTCCCAGTACCTCTACAAACATGATCCTTTAAAAACAGAGTTCACATTTCTTTCTCAGTTCATGGCCTTTTTAAGACTTTTGAACATCTCCTTTTTGCATATAATGCTGTGAGCTACCCTAAGCAACATCCAGGAACCTGCTCAAAAACATCCCAGTGGCATACCTTGGGTATCCCAGGGATGAATGAATCTGAAAGGTGAGTGTATCTTTTAGTGCCTGCTGTCTAGCAGAATGTCACGCTACTCAGCACAGACCGATCGGAACAATGAATTTGTCCTGAGTTAAGGACCTGTGAACTGATCTGTTGGCGTTTTAACAGGCCAACAAATTCCCCAGAGGGACTCAGAATTAATTCTCCCCATAAGAACCACACTGAACTAGATTCTCCCAACGTATTAACAACTATGTCTTGTATATGTCGATATTTTCAAAATCCCTAACTTGCCCTGGGAATGAAAGGAAAGTGAAAAATGGAAGTTTCTGGCTTTCTAGTTAACTATCTCCACATCAATATTACTGAGAGAAAGACGGGGGAAAAGTAGAAAATAGTACAAAAATAAGAATTGGTTTTAAAAAGACACTATGATCTTATGGTCCTACCCATGTACATGATGACACTGAATGGGACGTAACAACAAGTCCTCTCAAAGCCAGATGACTGCAAATGTCACATTTCTCACTCACAGTGTAAGTTCGTAAAAGAGCTGATAAGAGAGGTGGTAGCAGGATGACCTGAAGGGAAGAGTAGGGCTTCAGCTGCTGGAGGATGGAGAGACATGAGTACAGTCATTGCCTGTTGACTATTTGAAGTGCCTCTTCACCATCTTACCATTCATGTGAACAGATGCAGACAACTGACAAACAACTGAAGGACAGTGTAATGGTGAAGAAGTATAACGATAAGCAAGGCTGCAAAAGAAATGGGCTAAGTGGAATTAAATAAGATCTCATCGAAGTTTCTGGACAGTGAGAAGGATCTGGATGCCCACACTTGGGTGAGCTTCCAGTCAAGTCTGACTGGTATCCTGGCTTCGTTCAGTATGGCCATAATTAAAACCTCTTAGAAACTGCAAAGTTAGCACCTGTGCCTCATTCTAGGCAAGCTTGGATGGTCGGCACAACATGGAGGATAACAAAATCTAATGATCACCAAAATATTAGTACCAAGTTCATTTGTTTATTCACAAAATATTATCTAAGCACCTATCATGTGCCAGTTATTAACTTAGGCTCTAATGATACAGTAGTAAACAAGACAAAGACATCTCTCCCTCATGCAATACACACTGTTCAGAAAGATAAATAATGAAAATAATATATGAGGAAGTGATGACTGCAAAGAAAAAAATGAAGGAGGATAAGGGAATAGAATGTAAGAGGGTGCTACCCTGGATAGGACAGTCAGAAGACTTCTCTGAGGAGTTCATCTTGAACAAAAGTGAGTAAAAGTAAGAGCGAACCAGATGCAAATGTTTAGCGGGACATCACTCTAGACAGAGGAACAGCAAGGGCAAAGGATCTGACGTGGCTGTACACTTGGCTTATTCTAAAACCGTCAAGGAGTCTGGAGAACTGTGTGAGAGGGAGATGAGTGGGAGAAGATTAATTCAGGAAGTCAGCCAGGGCCAAGAGCTTGGAGGTTCTCCTTGGCCCTTCTAGGACATTTGGTTCTATTCTAGAAGTAGCAGAAAGCAGGAGGAGGGGCAAAAACGGTGGTAGGATCTTATAAACCTTGAGAGGATTAGTGAGGTACCAGAATTCATTTGAATACTTGCATAAAGTTTTTTACATTACCGTTAAAATATCAAGTCCTTACAGTACCTATTAATTAATCACAATCCATTTTGTTTTAAATATATTTAAGGAGGCTAGCAACAACTTTGTGGGCTTCATTTTAGTAACACTGGTAAAATGCAGGCTCTGAGTGGGTCGGTTCATGCAGTAGAAATTTACACAGATGATGAGAAAAGCACAGATAGCATCAGGCAGAAGTGGCTGTGGTGACACTAGCCAGAGTATTCACTGTGTACCTGGTACCTGAAGTGCCCATGAAAATCTGGGATGACCAGCAACGAAGACGCCCTCTAAAAATTTATTACATGAGCAAAGGTTACCATGAAGAGGCAAAATGGCTTCTGGATCACAGCAACCTTCCTGTGAGAATTAACATATCTAAAGAAAGAAAATGACCATCTGAAGCAGAGGACAGGTCAGCTATGGAACCAGAGACACAGGGAAGTCTCAGAGGCACATTCTGCTCCTGTCCAAGAAAGGGACACCCTGGCATTGTCAAGCTGCTCGGACTGTCTGTTCTTTCTGGCAGGTAGATGGAGACGGATGCATGCTGCCACCAGAGCCTGATGAGACTAAGCATTTGAAACAAGCACCCTGCTCACCAAGCAACCTTCTATTAATGTGGCTCCCTTTGTAGCTTGCCTACAGGGCAGGCATTCACTGGTCAGACTGATGCAAATGTCTGGTCCAGTTAACCATAATATTTTTCACTGTAAATTAATACAGTGGCTTTCCCATTTATATGCTTCAGTCTTTTGTGAGTCAGTACAAGTCATACCCTCTGAATAATCAGCTCTGGCCATTAACCAGATCAAATGCGGAGACCTGCATTGCTGAGGTCTGGGCTCCAGCTGTGATGAATTCACCCTGAAATGCTACCCTGCAAGGTCTCCTGGCAGCTGGCCTCCTCCTGGGACACACTGACCTTGCAGTACCTGACATCTGAAATGTCGACATATGCGTTCCAACACGGGCTCTCCTGGGAACAGTCACCGCTGGGGCATTATGTTCAGGGAGTTGTAAGATGTGATTAATTGAATATTGAAGAAATGTCTCTACTGGCGGGAAAAGAATTTTAACGATGTATACTATGGACATACTCTTTAAATATGATAATAGCTAATATTTATTGATTTCTTGAAGACTAAGTGACAAACACTATTCTAAGCATTTTAAATATGATTTAAGTACTATATTTATTCCCATTTTAGGGACTGGAGAAACAGAAAGTAAGAATGATTAAGTCATTTGCTCTGGATCATATCAGTAGTTAATGATGGACCAGTGATTTGAACTCAGACCTATTATCCCCAAAGTTAACAGAATGTGCTCTGGAGTCAGACTTGCCCTGGCCGGAAACTTGGCTCCACCACTTAATACATTTTTGACCTTGAATAAAACACTAATCCCCCAAATCGGTTTTGTCTCTAAATGCCTAACACATAGGGCTATAATAAAGCACAAATGGAATTATAAAAATAAAGTACTTAGCAATGCAAAGTGCTCTGTGCGATGTATCTTGCACAGAGTGAGCTCAAGAAAAGTTATCTGTTAATGTACCAGAGTGTCCAAAATATTTAACATATTAAAAGTAATACTACATACACAGATCAGGGCTTGGGTCTAATGTTTCGTATCCTTCCCACTCTGGACAAATACTTCTGGTATTTCATGATATAATTTTGTTATATTTAAGCCTCATTCTAAAAATTTGAATCAGGTTTCAAAAATACACATAGATAAATACACATAAATAGATCAAATACAAAAAAAAGAGTAGTGAAACACAACTAAGGGTGATATGCGTATATTTCTGTAACTTTGTTTGAACTGCACAGCTCCTTTGGCTCTGCACTCCTGAGAAGCCCAAGCCAGTAGGGTAATGTGGTTAGTTTAAGGTTCACAGTGCCCGTAAGATAAAAATAAACCTCTTTTTCCATAGTCCTGAGGACTGAGAGAACGTAACCACAAGGGTCCTCGTACAGGTGGTACTTTGTAAGTTGGTACATCATCACCAACTAAGCCCTACAATGCTTATAATAATAAACCTCAGTAGCTTTAAAATCACAAAATTACAGTTCAAGAATCTAAAATCATATTTTAAAAAAATAATTAAAAAAAAATAAAGTGCCAGTTTGAATGGATGGGTTTCCCTCTGGCTTGAAACTGGACTGCCTCACCATCCTGTGTCCTTGCCCACAAACTGTCTCATCCCTTTGTATCACATGCTTTCAGGTCACCCCCAAGTCTGTTGTAGTGTCCTGTCCTTGTACAGATTTCCTTCTGCAAAATGCCAGGCTGTACTTTCCCTCTCATCAGCTTTTATGCCAAAGATCCTGTGCTTTTTTTTTTTCCATTTCATTTTGGGTTATATTTTCCAATTCTCTGGCAATGCAGAGAAGAGGTCAAAGTCATCCATCTGGAACTAGGAGGGAATAAAAACAAAACAAAAAAAAATCCTCCACCAAACAGCAAGCTTACTCTTCCAAATAGTAAATGGCTGGGAGAGACCAAGTGCCTCTGGAATTTGAAAACCTGGCTTCAGACAATAAATCAAAAGCACTTAAGTTAGTTCCAAAGCACCTTGGGCTTTCATACCTGACTGGCAAAATATTGAAATAAAAAATAAAAAGGGTAGTGACGAGGAATAGAAAAAGGCATACTCCCTAACGGAGCTGTAAAAACGACTGGAGCACGGTCTCCATCATGTTCAGTGTCTGCTTACATAAGCCACCCAAACACATCCTGCGTCAGTATCCATGCGGCACCTCCCTTGGTTATGCCTCCAAGTCCATGGCCTTTTACGTCTTCCCCTTTTGTCTGTCTTATCCCTTTGTATCAGGTCCACCTTCATACATACACTGTCACTTGCTTTTGAAAACATTCATCCTAATCTCTACTTCCTTATTTTTTTCTATCTGCAAAAGTCTGTGCCTGTTCATAGCCCCGGAAAGGCCAGAAGGGCCAGGGCCAGACTAGCATGGAAAGGTCATTCTCATACTGTTTTCTGCAGTCTCAAGTGGGGAGTCCCACAGTTTCCATAGAGGGAGCCTGTCTTTTTCCCTGACATTTCCAGATTTAACTCCAGTAAAATAACTAAAACCCTGCCTTGGACATTTGAGAACAGCATGTTGCCTGATAGGTCTGATTCTGATTGCAAATCATATGTTCTGCTCAGCACTCAGCACGTGGTTGATAATCTCCCAGTCGTGGTTTCCGCATCTCTGGCTGGGGAAAGCTAACTGAACTGCATCGTGCTCTGCTTTCCCACCGCTTCCCCTCGTCCTCTTCCGTCCAGCCACAGCACTCTATCCTGGGGAGAGTTCTTACCAGCTGAGTCGTGGCTTTCACCTTGACTGCTCATTTAAAGGGATGAGAGAAAGAAAATTAACTGCTTACTAATTGAGTGCACCACTCCTTGTCGCTGGAGAAAAAGGAGGTAACCGTCAGCACAACTGGTGGCTGGAGATGATTACCTCGCCCCCTTTCCACGTTCACAGGCCCCTACAATTTTCTTTCTACACACGAGGTATCACTCACAGCCAGTGGAGAATAGATCCTCAAGTGTCTTGGCCAAAGTCCTCTCTCAAGAGCTCAATGAGTCCATGTTTAGGTTAAAAATAAGCCTGATACAAGAATAGCAATACTGAAGGTGAAGATTTTTACTCTGACAAATGAACTTACAGTCTCTAGTGACTGGGGAGGAATGAGGTTGTGTAATTTTCCTAGCGCTCCCCTAGAATAGAGTAAATACTGTATTCTTTGTCTTTCCAATGATAAAACTGCAGAAAAGGAAGTTGACCTGGCTTGCTCAAGGTCATGGAAGTGTGCTGAAAGTTTACATAAATGAAGCAAAACGAATAGTTTCCAGAGGCCCAGTCTGGCATAGGATCACTTGGCAACTCTGATCTCAGATGCAGCGCCCTCTGTCAAAGCCTTGGTGGGGAACATGTGTCTAAGACAGAGTTGAAATGGTGGTAGACGTGAAGTCCCGGCATTATGAACTCAGAGCTCTTGGTGTCTCCATCTGCCCCTGATTTAATGTGGATGGCAGTATCTCTGCCACTGACAAGAACAGCATTTCTTGTCGCGTCGTGTACTAAGCTATTTCTGCCATGACATATATCAACTGGACCAGGATCCTGAGGATTTATTGGGAGTGTTAATAACTGCACGTGAGCGAGGTCCCGGCTCCTTGTCTGCAGCCCGGGGGGGAGCCCTGCTAAACGGAGCCGATGTATATTCTCTTTCGGACAGGGAGTTCATATTTAACACATAGCTTTCTTTGTCTTCCCTGACTGCCCTCTGAAAAATTATGTTTTTAGGAAATAAATATTTAACAGATTTCCTCATGTCTGCATGTTCTATTAGTTTGGCTGAATTCAATATCCAGTACTGTGAAAGCAAAATGTAACAAAATTCTTCTGTAAAAACTAATGATATTGTTTTATGGGTCCCTTTTTATCTGTTTACCTGGGTTGTTTCTTAGAGTCACATCCCAATTTTGTTTTCAACATAGAGATATCCATATTTTTTGGCATTTAAACATGTTTTAAAGAACATAAGTTTGAAGAGATAGGAAACACATTGATACTATCTGATACTGGGAAACCTAAGATCATAGGAATTCTTCTATTTCCATTTAGTATTCTCTTCTTTGGCTTCTTTGATTCCTTCCCTGAAGCTTGTTTTCCAAACTGTTAAGAAGACATAGCAAAATTGGATTTGCTCCATCTTATCCAAAATAAGATTGACTACAACTAATCTATTATGTATTAATTAAATATAAGTAGAGAACATCTATCCACTTGGTCCCCAAACCATTGCATATATCAAATTTAAGTGCCTCTGGGTTTTGTTATAAGCATTTTCAGAAGAAGCCAACTGTGGTTAAAATTCACAACCTGTAGATACTCTTTACATCAGATACTGCAACCGCCTGGAGATATTATTTTTATAGGCATTCATTTATTTCCAATTTCTGCAACATTCTGGAAAACTTCTGTATGGAAGGCAAAAAGCAAAAATAAAATACATAGTGCCAGGTTATATTCTGATGTATATAAACAGATCTCTATCAGTGACATTTATTCCCGTTCCTCGATGTTTACAAATGCTAATATGCTTTTCTTTGTACTCTGATTTGGCTTTCTTTTTTGTTGTCATTGTTGTTTTGCTGTGTATAATTATATTATTCCTGCAACACAGATAGGCTGCTTCTTTTTGGTACATCATATGTGTTTATATAATCTCCTATTAATTAGGTACATCTGAGAAAAGTAAGTTTATAACATATGTTACTAACCGGTGTGCCTTACGGTGGCTGAGAAGGAAATGAGACAGGGAAGGAAAAAAGAGACCATGAATTGAACGAAATATAAACATGCTTGCATTTAAAAATCAGGTAGCCTCATGTCAGTACAGACCTGGAAGAAACGAATCTAAACATTTCCTTTTACAGATGAGGAAACTGAGTCTCTGAGGGGTTTGCCTGATGTCTCAGAGAGAAAGGCACATCTGTACATAAAATCGACAGGCCAGTGTCATTTTCATGTTGCTGACTCAGAGCACCTGGACCGAAGGCAGCTACTCCTTTCAACCAAAGGTCTTCTAGCTCGGGTTCCACGATCCTGTGTTGCATTTAAAATGCAGATTAATTTCATACTTTCAACGGTACCCACCACTAAAAGGTACCTGTAAGACTTCCTAAGACCCTCTGCCGCCTCCTCATGTCATTTCCCCCCTTGTATTTTCCTACTTAGCCATATGAAGACATAGATGTAGCAAATAAAATGAGTGTGCAGTGACTGAATATCTAGAGAACACAGATACCTCATGCCTAATACAGTAGGCAGTCAATTATGTCTTGAATTCTGAATGAATGTGCAAATAAATAAATCCGAGGGGATGTGAGATCTAAAGCTATATCCCAACAAGAGAAGAGACAATAAAGCATTTTTTATCTTACCCAAACACAGTCTATTTAGACAAACCTAACAAATAACCCGGGGGTCTCTGCTATACTTAGGAAGACAACTAGAGACTCAAAGAATAAAAATCTGTCCACACCACCCTAACCTCCCCTCGTACAACGTATTTGTCTTAAACTTTAAACACCATGTAGAAGCATAAAAAGGAGTGAATTTATATAGGCCTTTAGAAAGCAGTTCAAAACAGACCACAGAGAGATCACAAAGCCATCATCTGCTAGTGTTGGAATGTCTGGGTGTCTGTGATGAATGCATTTGCAAATATTGCTGTGAAGTAATTTCCTTCCATTTCTGGAGTACTCCAGATAAATCAGATTCCCCTCTAATCACATCTGCTGCCTGCGTATGGGAAAAGAGAGTTTGTCTGCATGACACATAATATGTACTTGGAGGGTAGAGGGCAAAGAAGCTTAGTGGAAAGCTACCACATATAATCATAATGGGGTAGAGCAAAACCAAATAAAAAGTCACAGGATGCTTCTCAAGCAGAGACTATGCAAAAATGGCATCCCAGGCTTTGCCGTGCGAATATTACAGGGCATGCGTAATTCACCTGTCAGATGTAAAGAAGACCGTCCACAAATGGGGCACCATGTTGAGAACTGGATAACCTAGGTTGAGTACTTTAAATAAATAAATCAGATTCACCATGCTATTAACCCAATATATCCACCAATAGAATCAGAAAATAAAGTATTAAGACAGAAGAAAATTTTAACTGAAATGCAATTAATAAAGTGGCTACATATAGTTGCAGCCTATGTCAGAATCAGAGGTGGTTCCAACAGCTTAAAATAGCATCTAGTCATAGAGTGTGCTAGAATTCCAAAAAGAGGTATTAAATATAGTGGCCCCTCATGTATTCAAAGGCTCCTTCATGGTAACCTGCTGATAGCAGATGCTGTTGGTGCACTGCCCAAATTCACTTGGGAGATTCCATTTCAGAAAATGTTCACCATGTCCTACTGCAAGCCCATGTGACTCTCCACTGGAGGGCTTTCTCTTGGCATTTACAGGGCAGGCTGGAAGTACTGGGAAATTAACATCCCTAGGAACAGCTCTCAGCTAATGACAGATGGAAGTGGGAGGACAAATCTCCAGCTTCCTTGCCTTTATCTTTTTTTAAAATTTTTATTGGAGTAGAGTTGATTTAAAATGTTGTGTTAGTTTCTGCTGTGCAGCAAAGTGAATCAGATATACATATATCCACTCTTTTTTAGATTATTTTCCCATATAGGTCATTACAGAGCATTGAGTAGAGTTCCCTGTGCTATACAGTAGGTCCTTGTTAGTTATCTATGTTATGTATAGGTGGGAAGGCTCTGAGACTTGTTCCTCACAGTGTCCCAACATTTCCCAGTGAGGCTGAGCCCTAGAAGGACATAACGCACCCTTTATTGCTTCCCTGCATTCTTGGTCATACTTCCACATTCCATTACCTATTTTTCCTGAGATTATTTCCCAAATAAACTACCTGCACTCGTGTCTTGTTTGGAGTCCACTTAAGGAGAAACACAGTTTAAGGCATGACCTATTCAAAACTATGCCAAGAATAGGAAATTCAGTCACAAAAATAGGTCCAAACAGAGGTTATAAATCCCATGTGTCAAAATGCATGTATTTTGCTTACAATGAGAATAGCAAGAAGTAGTAGGAACATTAAGGAAAGAGGCAGAAAACTACCAAATAGACGTGATAACTTCAGAAGCATTCAGAGTAGGGACAATCAGGCTTCAATAACCTAGTAGAACCTGAAGGCATTAGTACAGTATCTCAGAGTACAGTTCCTATTTATACTGATGGTCTGGGTCATTAATCATTAAAAAGTTGAACAGCAATTGGTGTGCTCTATCTAAGAATGCAGGGGATGCACAGAATAATTTGCAAAAATTTATGTTAAGAATTGTTAAAAATAGTTATTTATAAAGTAAACTTCAATTACGTGGAAAATGTATTAATACAGAATATACCACTATCCTGGGACTGGAGAAAAAAGTAGATGACATAATACAGCCATGGTATAGTTATACCAGGTATGGTATAACTTACTTGAGTTAACAGTTCAGCAAAGTTAATTCGTGCTGACACTCTACCTGGAAAATAGAGAGTTATCACTGAGGTGAGAAACTTGAGGCACAGAGGAAGTACCCCAGAGTTAGGAAGAATATTTGTCTAATATTTGACCTGAGAACATACTGAGCTAATTTTTCATAATTTCCTAAAATCACATCTCTTTCATTTTAGGATAATTCTGTGCTCACAGCTTTTATTTTATATGGGCTGAATTTTATTCATACATTAGTACAGTAAACTTAAGTAGTAAGAGTTAATGTCATAAAAGGACCCAGGCCATAAAACTATCTCCCCATTGATCAACAGTTGACTCCTTGAAATCTGCCACTAGCAGCCTGGATCTTTGGTTAAATCACTGTTGTGTTTCATCTTATGAGATGAAATGACACCTAAAGGGAGTATCACTTCAGGTCACTCACACCTTAGTGTGAATAAATAATATTGAAAGATTAGTGACAAAAAGGACCTCCAAATAAAGAAATTAGGGATACAACAAAATGGTGATATGATGATGGGAATATTCTTTAAAGTCACTTTTAAAAATAGTTTCCAGGCTTCCCTGGTGGCGCAGTGGTTGAGAGTCCGCCTGCCGATGCAGGAAACACGGGTTCGTGCCCCGGTCCGGGAAGATCCCACATGCCGCGGAGCAGCTGGGCCCGTGAGCCATGGCCGTTGAGCCTGAGCGTCCGGAGCCTGTGCTCCGCAACGGGAGAGGCCACAACAGTGAGAGAGGCCTGCATACCGCAAAAAAAAAAAAAAAAAACAGTTTCCTTACAAAAGCAGCCTAAAATCATATGAGGCTATACAATTCTGGCTAAAAATCAGAAGTATAGATGCAAAGACGCTTTTCATTAAAATAAAATGCTAAATATTTAAACAAGCATAGCCTGAAAAGAGTCTAACAAATTGTTATCTGCCCATTTCTGTGAACAGAAATACTGTGATTCCATATATACATAGTTATGTGTCTCCATCTCCATTTCATTCAATTTCTATGTCTTTGTCCAGTTTCCCACTCTCAATACCTATATTCTGGAAATTATTCTACACTCAGAGCTTGTTCTCCAATAGCTGACCTTATTCCTTCTGTGACTATGACCTCTACGCAGAGGAAAATCCCTGATGCACTACACATGACTGGCCTAGGCAAACAGATGGCCTGGAATATTACCGAGAGCCGAGCACAGCAAAAGAAAGCACCGAAGGGGAAGTCACTCCAGGAAGATCAAGTGGTGTAGGCACTGAGATCAAGAGGGAAAGCAAATTTCAGGGGTCCATCCTTACGTTCATTTTTGTCGTGTTAAGTCAGACGTGCCTGATGCAATTTACATTTTCTGGGGATAGAGTATTAAAACCGATCAACTCAACTCAAGCATTTTTGAAGTATTTACTCTGTAACAAACCCTACATCAAGCAGAGGACAGAGCAACAAACAGGTCACAATCTCCGCCTCTACAATGTAAGGATCCCCTCATACAATACTGTGAAACCAGAAGGCAGCAGCCAGTCCTGTGTGCTGCAGTGTCACCTGAGTAAGGGAAGCTCCTCTGGAGTTCACCCTGTACTTTCTGACTGCCATGCTAGTGACCGGAACTGCCATTCAGTCAGAGTGCTTTCTGACTTGTTTCCATAAAATCTGACCTAAAACACTGGAAATCCTGCCAATAACTCACTGAGGAGGAAAAAGAAAAATGCAAGACCCGTCTCTGCTCCTTTTAATTAGCTCGTAAATCTGGCAACCAGAAACCCTGAAACGGAGAAGACAAAGTCTTATTTAAAATACTGTGGGGGGCTAAGTCTGGAACACTGGCCAGCCCCCTGTTGGGACAGGGGAGGTCACTGGGGTGAACTGTAAGGAAGCAGCAGCTCAACTCCCAAGGTTCCCATTTCAATTCCCGTGTGCATCTCCCATCACCCTGCACTGATTTGCATTGAGGCCAAAGGCCCCAGAATGGGCAGGCTGACAGAGCAGTCTGACCACCAGTGGTCATCCTGGCAGTTGTTTCTTCTTCAGGTGTGACAAACAAAACTCCTGAGAGGCTTTGGCAGGGTGCCAGAATGTCTACTGTGTGTTCATCGAAGAGAACGACAGAGACTCCAAGAACACGTCATGAGAGCACATTTTCCTCACACTCTGGTTTTTATCTGTAATTTTTATTCATCCAAAATTCTCTCCTTTGTCCAAGAAATGAATGGGTTGTATATTGCAGAATGTCCCCTTTACAGGTTCGGTCTCTTGTTCCCCTTTTCAATCTGCCTACTAATGACCAGCCCTACGGCGAAAAGCCTTCCTTAAAAACTCAAACACAGATGGGGCATGGGGGCTTCTTTTTTCTCACACCCATAATTCAAAGGCTTGGGAAGAAAAAGGCATTAGGATTTCGTTTTTAATCCTCATAGCTAGCCTTGAAATTATACAAGCCCACCTACTGTGCTAGATGGGAATGAGAACATCAATACATACATGATACCTTTCACCTCAAAGAGGATGTTTTCAAGTTGGAAGACAAAATAGAAGTATTACCAAAAATAAAGAGTGAGGCAAGATTTCAGTGGCGAGTTCAGAAAGTTCCACCCTCACATACACATACGGTGGAAACAGTGTAGCAGTGAGGTGGCCATTCACAGGACGCTGTAGTAACGTGAAGGTTTTGTAATACTGAGCTGGGCTTTCAGGAAGAGGGAATGATAGATTAAGCAGTGAAGATATAAAGGGCATTTCAGGTGGGTTGAGTTTAGTGAATAAAATCCAAATAGGCGTGTCTGAGGCTATTCAAAAAATAGGCTGGGAATTTTAGATCGTTTTTTAATTTCCTGAAATCTTGTCATTTTTCCCTAGAGATTTGACTTATTGCCTAGCCCTCTCCACCAGAACATCCAGGCGGGGCTGTCACTGATTCTTCCCTCCCTCTCCACTTCCTCCACTTTGGACAGAACTGCCTGGGTGTTCCCTGGGTGACAGAAAAAATGGCTGAGATGTCACCCATGACAGGCCTAAATGGCTAGTTTCGGACATCAGCCGCTAATACTGATTTCGGTGCCCCAAAGTGGGATTGCGTGGATGATTAATGGGATTTTCATGACAGTTTTGTAGCATGTTTCCTCTTCTTTTTTCTTTCACTTTAATAAAAATGGGATTACCTTATTCTTATCATGCTGGCTCTGAAGAGGTAGTCAAGTTGACCAAAAAAAAAAAAAAAAAAAGTATTTTGAGAAGGGGCAGGGCAGAATAGCTTGAGTCAGCCTCATTTTTTTAAGGTGCCAAAGTACAGAGACTACTGTTGCTTTGTCTGACTACGGCCTTTAATTTTCTGCCTGTATTTGGATATAGAATGCCTCTGTGCATCAGCCTTCCTGTCTACGAAATAAGGCTAATAATACAGATGTAGCCCAGAGCAAAGCCGTAAGGATTAATTAATAAAACATGACTGTTAAACCCACTGCAAACATGAAGCATGGTCTGAAGCTACTTGGTTAGAAAGTAATAAAGTGAAGCCTTGAAAAGAACAGGGTGGGGCTGCAGCAGTCTCAGTGCCCCACCATCTCCCCTACCGGTATCCAGGTTTGTGCCGCCTGCTTTGCGCCCTCACCATGGAAATCTTCCCCACATCCCAGACCACGAGTGCCTCCCTGAGAGGTTCAATACCCACACATGCTTGCCTAGTCTTCCACCTGTATCTGCTGTTCCTCTGTATGCTGGCTCATCTCAGCTGCTAGATTTTTGATTCCACCTTTCTCACAATGATCTCTCTCAACTGTCTCAGCAGAAAAAAAAAAAAAAGTTCTTTCTACAGTAGAAAGAATTCCCCAATCATGCTCTTCACCCAGTAGAGCGGCAGGCCTCGATGCTGCGTCTCCCTCACTTCCTTTGTGTCTCACACACGCACATGCATGTGGTGAGATTACACTGATTAACTGAGTACTACGTGAAAGGAGAGAATACCTTCTCCAGGAAGTGAATTCTGAAATACTCACTAATTTGGCTCAATTCAAAAATTGAATTTAATTGAAACAAGTATTTATCATGTATGTTTTTCTGAAAAGCACTGTGCTAGCCATAGTGTAGAACAAGGCAACAAGCCCATTCCCTTGCCCTCAAGAGGCAGAGAGAGATGAGTACAATAACATAAGCAGAGTTATGGTGATTTATAAGAGATATAAGCAAAGGGAGAGAAAGATAGATTTCAGCCTGATAAAAGGAAGGATAGATGAAAAGAATAGACAGAAAGAAGACTTACATCTATAGAGGGACTGACATATTCCCATCAGGACACTAAATGCTTCCATATAAGTTACTGAGGTTAAACTTTCAGACTATTCTATGGAGTAGTATTATTTTTCCAATGTTAAAACTGACAATCAAGAAAGTAACTTTCCGGGGCTGCCCTGGTGGTGCAGTGGTTGAGAGTCTGCCTGCCGATGCGGGGGACACGGGTTCATGCCCCGGTCCAGGAAGATCCCACATGCCACGTAGCGGTTGGGCGCGTGAGCCATGGCTGCTGAGCCTGCGTGTCTGGAGCCTGTGCTCCGCAACGGGAGAGGCCACAACAGTGAGAGGCCTGCGTACCGCAAAAAAAAAAAAGAAAAAAAAGTAACTTTCCCAATTTGTTAGTGTTAGTGGTATAGCGTAAAGTCAAGAGCACACTCACAATACAAAATCTGGGATTCTGTTGGTAGTTCCAAACATACCACTACTCGTAGCTATGCAAGAAATACCACATTATACAAGTTACAATATAGAGTATAAATTGAATACCTTTAAATTCCCAGCATTCTGTTAACCCATGGAGTTGCACAGTCACTAAATGGCTTCTTGGAAACATGTTATAAGAAAAGTATGACATGAAGCAGGATCACGACTCTTCTAATACATATCAGAACAAGTAGTTTAGTATGACAGCATTCATGGACCAACAATAAAGGCAAGTGGCAAAGGTTCATTGAAAAACCTTGACCCATCACTGAAAACCATTTTCAACAGCTAAATGTCATGGAACACAACTTTTAAAAGGACATAAAACTAGAATGTATTACAGGAATAAGTACAATATGCACAACTTATAAGGTAGGATTCAATGTTAAAGACGATCTGTCTTAGCTAAGATGTAAGGTCAAGGTGTTAAGGTCTATTTTTAATACTATTTAATGAGCTTAATTTCCCATTAAATATCAAATCAGCAGCCTACTATTTCAGAGCAGACTGGGCATCTGACATTCTTAGCAGCTGTGGTTTTCCCTAAGGGCTTAATGGGTTTGTGTAATATTTTTACAAAGTAATATTATCATTATCATAAATGTTTTCTAATTATTTCTTGGGATTAATGGAAGCATGTTGTATTATTGATGGATTAAGTACAATATTTATAAAACAGTGATAGGATTAAAGAGAAATAAATATGTATATCTTTCTGCATGCGTAAATAATAAATGTTAATTCCCATCATCAATTTTGTGCAAAGTGGTTTAGTACATATTAATAATTACTAAATAGTTCAGTTATCTATTGTAGATTTGAGGTATGGATATAGGGTTTATCTGAAAGCTGAAGGACTTGGGTAAAGTCCTTGAGGACTGCAGGAAGGGCAAGGATCTGGAAAATGGACTCAAGAAATAATGAAAGGGTGTTGGATTTTCAGAAAATAAACAAAATGTACCCAATAAGCTTTCAAGAGGAAGGAACTTGATAAACTTCTATCAAAAACAAAAATAAAGAACTTCTATCAAGAAAAAAATAAGACAAAGTCCCATGGGGTATCATAAATCCACACGGCAAATATCCATGTGTATACAGTTGTTGGTTTAAATACATGTGTATTATTTACACTACAGTGGCTCTTTAGCACCATTCCTTTGATTTTTTTTTTTTTTTTTGCGGTACGCGGGCCTCTCACTGCCGTGGCCTCTCCTGCCGCGGAGCTCAGGCTCCGGACGCGCAGGCCCAGCGGCCACTGCCCACGGGCCCAGCCGCTCCGCGGCACGTGGGATCCTCCCGGACCGGGGCACAAACCCGCGTCCCCTGCATCGGCAGGCGGACCCCCAACCACTGCGCCACCCGGGAAGCCCCATTCCTTTGATTTTTGACTTGTGTATTCATGATTTCTTCTCTGTTCCATTTGGTTGTATAAGCTCCCCGCAGACAACAATAAAGCATCTATGTGACAAACTGTAAAGCAACCAGGATTGGAAGATAGAAGAAGTAGCTTGCAATTCAAACCGCAACTTACTGGCTGAGAGATGTTAGGAGATGGTAATGGTGTGCAACACTAGCTCATTCTCTTGCCATCATTTTCAATAACTAGGTCAATCCTTTACTGCAACCAAGGGCTTGGTTTTGATGTAAATGCAAAGCAATTTCCCCTCCAGAACTGAAAAGTACAATACATTTTAAGGCTAAGATATGAACCATTCAAGAAACATGTTTGCTGATGACGTTTTAAAGAAATTACATCAGTGATCTGATGGAAGTCACTTAGGCAAATAGATTCATAAGAGACTACCAAAGTCATGATACAGTTTTAAATCACAATGCCACCTTTGGGAGGTGCAGTAAGTTGTTCTTCCTTTGGATTAATTTTTTCTAAGTTAAGAGATAATGGTTCCGGAATTGAAAAATAGGAAGCTCTCGTCTTTCTAGTCTATGAAAAAATAGGAGTCTGAGTAGCAAAACCTTCTGAATTTCTCATTTGATTAACTTGATCAATTTAATTTCTGTTTTAAATAAGCCTGTTTCTAATACATTATTCCCTCTTCCTATGGGCAAAGTTATTGTCAATAACCCTCATGGCTCATTATCCTAGTCCTAAAAGATTTGATAAGAATGGAATAACATCAGATAAGGAGAAATCATTAACAAAATTATATTATAAAGTCTTAGTCTCAGTATCCAGGTTGATTTTTACCAGAAAGTAATCTAGACAGTATGGACTTTTCAGAAGTTTGCCAGGGTGACAGGCGGCTATGTAATGACATGCACAGATGTCCATGAATACAGGAGGCATCTCTGGGTCACCCCAGATGTCTGAGCCTTCACCCCAAGCACCCCTAAGGTGCAAGCAACCTTTCCAAATCTTCACCTGTCCCAGAGGATCCGGAATGCCCATGACCCCAAGTGGCTAAAGCATCTGTTCTTATTGTATTGCACCAGTGCTAACTTCACAAAAACTATTATGTTGCCAGAACAACATGAAAATAAATACTGTTTCTTAATGTAAGTGAATTTATAAAAACCTGTCCAAGCAAGAAATGACCATGTAGTATATTCTTTGAATCACTTAGTCTTTTCACTGTTTCTGGGAAGTAAGGTTAGTGTCATGTTTCTCTAAGCAATTTTAGGCCCTGTATATATTTCCAATCTAATTCAGTCCACAAAAGTTATTTCTAATTAGCTTATGTGGGTTCCATGGTCATTCAAATTGAGAATAAAGGCACTATCTGAGCACCTAAGATTCCTGGTTAACTGGTACCCAGGAAACAGGAGTGATGAAAACAGGTACGAGTCAAGTCCAGGAGGCAGAAAGTAGAGCAATCTGGGCTACAGAAGACAGTCAGATGATCTATGTGTAGGTTGCCTTTTGGAAACTTTATTCTTCGCCACAGTCAGACTTAATCATGATTGGTCAAACTTAGGAAATGAGAGTTAGGCCGTATCATCTATAGGCCAGGTCACTTACTACCCAAGTTTAATTAAATCTTAGCTGTCTGAGGGTGCATGTTAGCTTAAAAGAGATTATTAGAAAAGGAATATAATCCTATAAATAAATTACTATAAAGATTGGTAAATAACTGTATAAATATACTGTTATATTAAAATATAGCTGAGAACAGTGGTTCTCTAAGTATGGTCCTCAAACCAACAGCACCAGCATCACAAGGGAACTTGACAGAAATGAAAATACTTGGACTCTGTCTCACGCTTCTTTAATCCAAAACACTAGGGGTAGAGCCCAGCAACCTACCTTTAATGAGGAGCATTGCAGAGAAAGTTATGTCCCTAAATTCTAATCAGAGGCACAGTTATCCCAGGCTATTTCCATATAGAAATTAATTTAACCTATAGTTCATTGGAAAATTAAGCTAACTCTAATATTCTAGTCCTTGATCATACCCATTGATTAAAATTTTATAGTTATTTTCTCTACTACAATATTTAGCAACTTATTGATATTAATATTTAGAATATCATCTGACTTGGAATCAGTGGTTTAATTGTGATTACACTAATAGAAAAATATTTTAAATAGCAAGAATATAAGACAGGTGCTTTAATGTTTTTATGTACCTAAGCCACAGCTAGCATATTGATTTTTATTAATACATATCTGTCAGGTTTTATATCAAAATAAAAGATAATGTCAAAATTGTGCAGTAGCAGATTAACTATTCAGGGAATACTTAGGGTCTGGTATGACTTGAGAATAGAATATGAAATCTTTGTTTTTAGAAGTCTCCTGTGGAGTTGAGGTGGAGAACTGCAGGGCAGGATAATATTCTCACTTCTCTTGGGGGTTTAAATTCTTCTGGGAAGCTGAAAACTGGTGTAGAGACCTCCTGACGCTTCTGTCTTCCCTCCATCTTTCTCTTCTAATTGCCCTTGGCCAAGCCCATAACCACTGGGGCATAAAAAAATTCCCACCCCTCCTAGAATGAATGGTTTCTAAGTTGTAGATAACTGTGTTCTGAATTTCACAGTGCTGGAGCAGAAAATTGCAGAAGGTGGAAAGTGAAGGATGAAAAGGACTCATTCAGAGGCTGACAGCTGGTAAAAAGCAGAGATGAAACAGAGACAAGCTAGTCAGACCAGGGAGTGAAGAAAGTAGAGAATTAGACAAGCAGTAACAAGGGAGTCAGAGTTGGTCAGGTAGGCCAGTAGCCAAGGGAAAGGAAAAATGGGAAGGTCAAGCAGTGATTAGGGAGGGAGGAAACTACACCACTTCCTTTAAATTCCATCACAAGCTCTGTTCTCGCGATTCTAAGTTAGGTCAGTTACAAGACACTGGCAAGTTAATGAATATATACTTTAATTCATGTACTAAACTTTATGATTCACCATACTACATGGTATGCAGTGCCTGGCGACTTTATACCCTCTTGTAGAATACAGTGTTTATCTTGAAGTACTTCATTTTGATCAGATCACCACCCTTCTTCCTATTCAGGAAGCAAATACAAGATGTCAGCTCACAAATTTGCCTAGAGGAAAAGCCACATTGGTTTTCTTTTTACCAGGTTATCAGTTGCAAGAGCAAGAAATCTTAATGGCATGGTCTGTCCTTCCTTACTCTGCGCATCCTGGACACCATGGAAGGAGTCCAGGCCATCAGGGCTGACCCTTCTCAGCCCTCAGTCAAAAGAATATAGACAAATGATAAGCGATAGATCAGATATCAAATGGCCAATCTTATCTAACTACCTTAATAACTAAAACAAGGGGCATTTAGTTCTTTTAGTCACTAAGACCACAAAATCAGATCATTCATTCTGGATGTGATGGATGGGCTCTGTGATTCCCTAACTCGGTTTAAAAACAAGTAGTAGGAAACACATAACATAAAACGTACCATATTAACCATTTTTAAATGTACATTTAAATATTAAAAAACATTTTTTAGCAAAAATAAAACCCAAATAGTTACAACGTGTAGACATAAGCCAATCCTAGATCATTAAAGTTGAAATCAGCCTCAGATACGACCCTTACAGTCCTTACGGGTCCAGATCCAGACACGGAAAAAGATCCAGAAATGTTAAACGCTTTGCCCAAAGGTCACACAAAATTGAAACTAGACCCAAGGCTCCTCATTCGCAGGCCAGTCCTCTTTCCTTTTTAGTCAACTTGAGTCAGGACAGCACAAAATGAAGCAACACGGCAATTATCTGATAAATTTGATGGATGTGTATGGACAAACAGGGATAATTATGGCCAGGACATCCAATTTAGGTCCTCAATTACCTAGATTGACTGTCTACATTGACTAAATAAAGCTGGATAATGGCCAAAAATGTACTCTACATTGTGTTGTGTACCCACAGCCTGAGAAGCACTTCATTGTGTTTGTGAGATTAATAGGAACACACACACCACTAAGCTAACTATAATGTACAAATGTGAATGGACGCATCTTCCATCAATGAACAGATCTGAAAGTTACCCCAATTTCTTTTATTGGTAAGTTGAGTGAAAATGCTATAGGAACTAAATGCATACACATTATAGAATTTCTCTAAAGAAAGCAATCACGCTGCTTCTGTCCAGATCCTTTGTTTCATCAAGACTATTATTCCTCCAAATGAATCAACTATAATTAGGTCCAAGTTGTAAGATGAAAGATTACAAAAGCCTCAATAAATCTAGGTCATTCTTGACTTCATTCTAAAAAGTATATAGGTCCCCGTTTTAAACTTAAGATAAACGTCACACTTAGGATGTTTGGTCATGGATGGGAAGCATTTGAGGAAAGGGGCTTTCAATCAATGCCTGTAAAAACTTTCCTGTAAGATGGCATGTTTTAGAATAAGAATTCTGCCATTCAAATATAGAGTGATTTATTTGCCTGTGCAAAGTCAACAAGAAAAAACACATTACAAAAGTAAGATGTTTCTCTCTGATTTTAAAAATAAATAGGTTTAGAACTTTTTGTGCCGACATCAGGAACACAAATGACTGTGCATCATGATTAGAGGCTGAGAAGATAAGCCAGGAGAAAGATGAATCAAAAAGCAAGATACAAGTTGGTGCAGTGCAAATGCTATTGGATTGGGAATCACGAAACTGGGTTTTACTTCTCCATTTGGCAGGAACCAGCTAGGTTATATTAGACAATCCACCTTCTCTCTGGACTTTAGTTCCCTTATCTCTAAAATGAGAAGGTTGACTAGATGAGTTTCCAGTTTTACCTCTCTGTGACTTTAAACCAGGGATTAGCAAATTAAGGATGATAGGCCAAATATAGACCACCACCTGTTTTTGTAAATAAAGTTTGATTAGAACACAGCCATGCTCCTTCATTTACATATTGCCTATGGCAGTTTTCATGCTACAAAAGCAGAGCTGGATAATTGCAACAGAGATGGTATGGCCCACAAGCCCAAAATACTTAACTAATCTGGCCCTTTACCTAAAGTTTGCTGATCCTTGCTCTAAGCCATTGATGGTGTTTCTGTCAAAAGAGGATACCTTGGCATCACTGCTAAACCAAATCCATATTTTAATGGATTGTACCAATTTTATAGGATGGATTTTCATTCATCTTCTGCCTAAGGCCATATTGAGTAACACAACTTCTTTTTTAAAGATTTATTTTATCATTTATTGATTTATTTATTTTTGGCTGTGTCCGGTCTTAGTTGCTACATGTGGGGTCTTTGTTGAGGCATGCAGGATCTTTTGTTGCTGCACGCATGCTCTTCATTGCGGTGCACAGGCTTCTCTCTAGTTGTGGCGTGCGGGTTTTTTCTTTTTTCTCTCTCTAGCTGTGGCGTGCGGGTTCCGGAGCATTTGGGCTCTGTAGTTTGCAGCACATGGGGTCTAATTGAGGTGCACAAGCTCAGAAGTTGTGGCACGCGGGCCACAGAACTAACTCAGAAGTTTAGTTGCCCCGCAGCGTGTGGGATCTTAGTTCCCTGACCAGGGATCGAACCCCGGTCCCCTGCATTGCAAGGTGGATTCTTTACCACTGGACCACCAGGGAAGTCCCTGAGTAACACATCTTGTGTGATGATATTCTGTTTTCCTTTTATAGTCTGGCCATTGGATACACTGGTCCTTCACTATAACTTCAATACCTAAGTGACAATTAATAGGGGCATTGTCTGAAGGCTTTGATATTGGTAGGGTTGATGTAGGTGATTAAAATTTTATTCAAAACTGGCCAGTTCCTCAGTTCCAGGGTCAGGAAGAAGTCCTTCCCCTTCAAAGAAAGGATAGTAAATTAAGAGATTGATACTAAATGAGACAGAGAAGAGGAACAGTTGTTGAAACTCCATACAGTAAAAGGAAAAAAGAGAGTGTGCATCCAGGACAAAAGCAGCGTAACTCATGTAACTTTCATCCACTTGAGGAGCACAATTTATGTTGAAGCTGAAAATCGATACCCAAATTAGTAGGTAAAGAATTGCCTCAGACTCTGAAATTACCTACATGCCTTAAAACTCCAGCGATGCAAAGGAAGGAAACTCATATATGCTACTTATTATCCAATCTACCTTCTCACAAAACCTCACTATTAACGTGGAGGCCTCTCAGAGCCACAGCAAGAGAGGCCTCCAGTGCAGCCTTATCTGTATACTGCACTTCTCAGTCATCCAAGGACCCGCCTGGCTCTTCATGCAGAGTCATATCAGAACGTGCAATCTTCCTCAACAATCTTTCTGCTCCCTGCCATACTAAGACCCTAGAAAATACTTCCCCTGGAAAATTCAAGCAGCTGGTAAGGATATCCAAGAGTCAAATCTCCACTAAACTATCAATTGTAGAATTTAGTAAGGAACTGGTAGGAACTGCACACAGCCTTAAAACATACTGGATTGCTGGTACTTACGGAGCCAACATGATGAAGTGGAATAAAAGTGGGATTTGGGGGTCAATCACTCTGGTTTTAGAATCTTGGTTCTGTCACTTTCTTAAGGTATGAAATTAGTTACCCAAAGCCTCTGAACCTTGATTCTAATCAATTAAATGGAGCCAAAAATGCCTCCCTTACAGGACTATTCAAATATCTTAGAACTGTATGCAGCTATTGTTGTCCTTTGAGTCATCACTAAGTAACCAGATGCAAATATATTAGCTCATTTAATCCTCAAATATCTTTGTCATGAGTGGAATCATTAATTCCATTTTACAGAGAAGGAAACTAAAGGCTGGACAAATTGGCAACTATCACACAGCTATTAAATAATGCAATAGGCATTTGAGTCCAGGCCTTTAATCCAAAGCCTATGTTATTCCCTCAAATCCACATTGCCTTCCAGTGATGATTTCTTCTGTCTACCAACGTCTACTCTGGTTCTAGGCTGTAATAATAACTGGGGTGGAGGGGTATGGAGCGCCTCAGCCTCACCATTCAGAAATTATCTGCCTACCTACAATCCAACAGGCTATGTTCCCAGGCACTAATTCCAGTTCTCCTTGCCTGCCATATGCTCTGGCCCAGGGACTAAGGCTGGACAACTGACTCAGCTACCTACCTAGTTTAGAGCTTTCCCCTGTATCTCAGGCCATTCAGCTGAGCCTATACAATCTACTTAGTTCCTGCTATTCATCAACTTCCCCCTTGTTCAGAACAAACCATGGGGCACATATCAACATCTCCCAACCCTTTGGTAGAGTCTGGCCATAACTAAGAGAATGTCCCAAGGTGCAGGATGAGCTGTTGCCGGGGCTTCCCCCACTGATCAGATTCCATGCTCATGATGCAGCACCTACAGGAATCATGTCCATTCTGAGACTTAGATCCCAAAAGCATATTAAAGACCATAGACAGAGCCAGACTTGTTGAGCGGTCATCTCACTGTCTTTACTCCTTCTCTCCCTGACTATGCTGCTCACTTCCCCAGCCTGCCTCCCTCCAGTGTCTGGCTCAAGGTCTGGAGTGATCTGTCAGGAGCCAGGTGCTCTGAACAAGGAAATAGGTTGTGAACTCAGTAACCTAAGAGACACAGATAACTGACTTAGCCAAGGAATTTCTGCACATTTCGTCAGGGCAATCACCCACTCCAAACCCAGGCTCCTGTGTGCTCCTGACTGGAAAGAGAATTGAGAATCAAGAAGAGGAAGAACCGCTGAGTAGGGACCTTTAACAGAGTGTGATTTTATATGTGTTCTTTTATTTGTCAAAGGGTATGTTTTCTTTGGCTAAACAAATGGGATATGAAAAATCTTTGCTTAAAAAAATTTGCATGTTTCCTCTACAAAGCATATTTCAATACTTCATTCGAGGATGTTCCTTTATAACTTAGTATAATTTGCTGCAGCTCATCATAAATGCCTCTAAAATCCCACAGGAAGGATGCAAAGGAGATGCTGGTAATTATGGAAAAAACTGTGAAGGGAAAAGAAGAAGAGGTTTTTCTCCTTCCCTTCTTCTCACCAGCTTAATTCTCTTTCCTTCTGTCTTTAAAGTATATATAGCAGCAGTAAGTCAAAAAATAGGAAAAGATCACCCATTGTTGGCTGTCAATTCTGCCTGCTCATATTAGAAGAAAGCTTTAAATTTGGATTATAAATCATAAATCCCCAAAGCATAAAGCCTTAAATGAATTAAGAAACTGCCAGAGATGTGAAATATACAAATCTATCCCTTAAAATACTAAAAATTGGATTTTTCAATCATTCTCCTTCAAATATACTACTTCTCTCATGAATATACTAATTTGTCTACCCTGCATTAGAGCCATTTGTAAACATATGTAAAATATTAGACTGTTAGCTCTGAGTATAGAGTCCATGTCAGATATGGTATTTTTCCCCCAGTACCCAGTGCAGGGTCTAAAGTGGGGGGAAAAGATGAATATGACAGACTCTCAGTGCTCTAGAGATTTGTGTTTGCCCTTTCATGATAGAGGAATGTCATTTGAGAGTGGCTGTCCATCCAGGTACTATATTCTCAAGTATATCCTGGAAAAATTTAATTGTGTTAAGTGATTGAAATGTGCCTATTTGCTACATCAGCTAGAGTAATCCTAATACAATGAACATATAATTCAATTAACTAATTGGCTAATTAATTAATAGCTAAGTGATATTAATATCAGATATTAAAAATTAATTTCTGATTGTTTCAGTAAAGGAAGGAAGATGGAAACACATTTACAGCAAAGCGAATAAGGCTTATATTTTAGGGTCCCTCACTAGCCCAGCTCCCTTCTAAGATTCTGGAAAAGGCCTAAGTAACATGTTCACAGTTTCTGTAAATTTTTCAAAAGCAATTTTTGAAAAGACCCCCAAATTATAGAGGCCTCAGGATGCACAAAAACTGACTCTGTCCCTGGTTCAAGATAAAAGAGAGAATGGTGGCGTATAATGCATAAAAAATGAAATTTGTATTTGTAATGCACAGAAAGTCGATCTCTTCCACTAAAGTTGACTTTTATTAATTAGAATGTCACACAATCTAAAGTAGCCTGCAATTTATTGTCACATTTTCTCTCATTAGTTTTTCTATGATGGCTTATGTAGAAAGAATTGCCTCATTAATAACTTTGACCAATTGCTTTTGCAAGATGTTGATTATTTTTTTCCTTTGCATTTGACAAAGCTTAGAAATAGGGCCAAAATGTCTTTCTTGTAATAGTGTTACCCTGGTTTTTAATAATGAGTCAACTATGAGAGGTTTAATCATTTTCAGTAAATTCATCTGCGAGCATAGATTAAACCCTGCATGATACTCAAATTAACACACACACATTTACACACACACACACTCCCACAACAATGAGTTTATGGAATGCTCAGAAAATGGAAAAAACTAATCAAATAATGTTTGACTGAAGTCAGCTTTCATATATTTAATAATTTGGTGGCTGAGATTATAATCAGAGGGGAGAGAAGGATTAAAAATGAAGTAATTTGTTCCTGAGAGTATGAGTTTGGGTTTTGAAAGTGAGTATACACAATGGAATATTTTGCCTTAATCCTCGGTTCTAAACACTTGTGTCCCGTATACTAAGAGAAGCTTTTCTATCTCTTGAATTTGTTAGTAGTCGATTTGATTTCCCTCTTCATCTCCACCTGGCTTCTTACAGACAATCTATAAGGAGGAAAATGTATATCTTTTTTGCTTCCTTTAGATAGTGGCCTTAGTGATTTGTTAACATTTCATTAGACACTCAGTTCTGCTATCAGAATAAAAGGAAAAAATTAATTACCCTCTAGGAAAAAGTAATCTTGGAAGTTTTAAAAGCAACAATCTCATGATAATTAATTCAGGACAGTGCAGCAGAAAACGAATCAAGCAACTAAAGATTAACACTTGGGTATTTATAAGACAGCATTCATGCAAATAGTTAAATGCCCATAATAAAAGTTGAAGATATCTCTATGTTATGAAGCAGAAGAGTTCCCATAAAATCCAGAAGTATTCATCGATGTATGCCGACTTCACATTTTAATGAAGAAGACTTTTTTCAGGAATTACACAGTGGTGGTGTGCTTTCCATACATAAGCAACACGGGCAGCAGCTGTAACTTGTTTTTATCCCCCCGAAACTCACTTTAACAGCTGAACATTAAAACATTGAACTTAGCAATGAGGAATCTCCATTTACTAAGTTATATTTCCAAGAAATTTCAAATAATTATAGAATAAATAATTTGAATCTCTCCATGTGCATTTCATGAGTGAAGGTTTTTAGTATTCATACGCATAAAGGTATATTTTTATTATAACTCCAGCATCATTATACAAAAGAAAAGAAAATATTCCCCCTATATCTAATTTAGGCTTCCTTTCTTTAAGCATAGGCTGTTTGATTATTCAATAATTTTCATCTCAAAGTTATCTCTGCTTTAACTCTTTAAAAGATACTTTTGACATATTAAGACTCCCTAATTTCACTGGCAGCTATCAGTTAAATAAAACATTTGATTGAGACCTTAAATGCAATTTAATAATTTTCCTAACCATTTGTGAACAAGCCAGGTGAGGAACATTAACTGTAACACTTACAGGTGCTGGTATCTTTTCACGGTCCATGGCCTCCCCATCTCTGTAGCCCAGAGACATATCAACTGAAACAGCTAGACAGTGGTCAAGATTTCTTCACAGGCCCTCCTATCTAGAGTAGGCATTTGTTCTGTGTTCATGAACTTGATATATGGCGATGGAATCAAAGACATACATTCATCATAAAAGAAGCTAGTCTTTGATCTATAAGTCTGCTGATAAGTACAAAGAAAAGAACACCCAAGAGAAGGAAGGGAAGAAAGATGGAGAGCTAGCAGTGGCTAGAACTGAACAAAGGATTACAGAGTACTACACAGGAGTTAGTTATTTAGCTCTGAGTTACAACCATGTTGTATTTTCATTCTCATACCCCTCTAACCCTTCCTTAGGGACCTACTACCTGACCTTACAGATAGTAGGGGCATAGTTAATATTCACCACCACCAGGGCACACCAATCATCTACATCCTTCTCACTTGGGGAATGTGGTAAGAAAAACGAATGTGGACCAGTGGTACCCACAGGGGAGACTCTTCTCTTCACTCTTCTGATTATCTCTCTTGGAGCCCCATCTTCCCTCTGCCCAGACTTTAGTATTCAGCATAGGCCCACTCAAATGTCTGGAAAAATGTATTTCTTTTCCAGCCCCTGAACAAAAACCAGTATTCATTTTTTTCCCCAAGATAGAATCACAAGAGAAATATGAAAGCTAACTGCACACAGTATAAATAAACATGGTGTGGGAACACGAGAGCAGAACACAGTGGCCTGACACAGATGAGAGACAATCCAGCATAACAAATAGTAAGTTGTGCTTTGCCCATGGCATTTTCTGGCTCCGTCGATAATTATATAATACAACAGTTACTGATTTCTCAGCCCCGGATCAATAATGGGCTTCACATCTCCTAATACAGCTGGTTGTTGACCAAGGTGCTTGTTCAAACGAACCCCACCCCATTCATGGTCAAAATCGATTCTTGCATAACTGTTGTGTGCTTGGAACGTCAGCACCACAGCACGAGAGAAATGTGGAATTTAACAGCACTGAAGAATTCACAATTTCATAACTGCCCCACAAGCCCATACAGCTCAACATGGGTTGAGGAAAGTCCTCAATCCTAAAGATACAATACAATGGGACCTTCCAGCAAATTCACAGCAGCCACAGATATGTGGCACACTCATAGGCCCAAAGCACACTGTCGCTGGATGCCAGAAGTTTCATCTGTCCTATGATGAACATATCTCATATATTCTAACAGATGAGCTGATACTGTAGCATTCTATATGCTTAAGACCGCTGGCTGGTAATGCCACAATATTTGGGATGAACCCTCTGACTCTGGTCCAAACATATTTCATCACATCCCATAGGGCATCAGAAGGTGATCACATCATAAAAAGTATTTTTCAAAATGTACAGAGGCTCCCTGTCTTTGTGCATAGGGGCACACTTTCAAGCATAGATATTCTCTGAAAAGCAACACCAGTGTGTGTACTAGACACACAAAAAGAGGAGATCTACAAATCGTCATTTTAATTAAATCAAGATAGTCAAACTTGACAATACAGATGTCAAAGGAAATTTTAAAAAATCAAATTACCCAGTTTGGTTGTCTGCCTTGATTCAGTAAACTAGACAATGGTCCTAACTCTTTTTTACTAGTAAAGTCCTGGAGTGGTAGTACATGAATGAGGGCAAAGAAATAAGTTATTTCTTAGCTTCTATTGCACTCTCCTCTACAGGGCCTCCTGGCGTGAAAATGCCAGAGGAATGCCTCACAGACATTAAGAGCCTTCATTCTGCAGTCACAAAAAATTAAATGAAATCCCGAGAGAATGAGTGAGTTGTCCAAGGTCAGCAGCATCCTCGGTGTCTCATAAGCATGGGACTCAATGTGCTACCCACTGTGTCAAATCTCCTGTTACACTGACAAATATATTTATAGGCTCTAGAGCCATGCCCCTAAATTACCCTCCCCTCCCCCTCCTCATACCATTTTTTTTAAATTTCCTCATTTTACTTATGAAATACAACTAAGAAAAGATGAGCCTGTAAATGTATTTGCAATATGGTGTTATCAGGGCAGCATCTTCTGATTTTTCTCTCTCCTTCCCCTCCCCTATCCAATAACATTTTTACCTGTAGGTGTGTCCTAACTTAGTTAATAGCAACTCAATTCTTTGAGTTGCTCAGACCAAAATCTTTGGACTTACTCTCACTGTTTTATTTAACTATGTTATGCTCAAATCTTTGGAGGCACTCGACTCCTTTTTTGACTTTATGCCTTATACCCAATCCATCATGAAATACTGCCAGCTCTACCTTCAGCATGTGTCCAGAATCTAGCCATTTATCATCACCTTCACTGCTACTACTTTGGTCCAAGTTACCATCATATCTCACCTGTATTACTGCCACAGCTTCCCAACTACATCTACCGCAGGGTGTCATTGCTTCTGCCTTTGCCATGCTCATCCTCACCCTCAGGTTACTCTCATAATAACAGCCAAGATCATCCCTCTAAAGCCTAACTATGAATAAGCCACTTTTCGGCCTAAAGCCTTTCAGTGGCCCTGCATCTCACCAGAAAGAAATTAGGTCCTGACGATGGTCTGTAAGAATCTACACAATCCATCCGTTTCTCTGTCTTCTCTTTACCCGCCTGCTCACTCTGCACCCCCTACTCTGGCTTCCTGTTCCTTGAATACCCCAGGCATGCTCTGGGCTTAGTGTTTTACAGCTTTTCCTTCTCCCTGGACCAATTTGCCCTCAGATAGTACATGGTTTGCTCCCACACCTCCCTCAAGATTCTGCCTAAATGTCATCTTCCCTTACCATCCTTTGAAAAAATGACACTTCCCCTCTCCCCCCACCCCAGCATTTCCTCCCTAATTTTCCTTCCCTAATTTTCCTCAATACAGTTAACTTCTAATGTACCATGTAACTTACGTTTTCTTTTGTGTATTTTCTGCCCTCCCTGATCAGAATATAAGCTCCAAGAACTGAGGAGCTGAGGGCAGGGGGTAGAAATGAAGAGCTCTGTTTTGTTCACTATTCAACCATAGAATCTAGTATGATAGCACACAGCAAGCATTTGGTTACTACCGATCAGTTAATTAGTAAATGATAAGATAAATATCAGGTTGAAGGGTAAGGAGCAGAGGGGACAATTTTGGGCAAAGGAACTTGCTTTGTATCCTGCTCGTCATCCCCAGAGGCATCTTCTTTCTCTGACAATACAGGAGGTTGGTTCAAGGTATGTAGGTCTTCTAGGTAACCAGGCTTCTGTTTTAAAAGAAATGTTGGAGATGACCCGGCACTAAGTAAGGTTCTTAGGCAGAAAAAACAACTGAAGAATGGAAATGCTGCTGCTTTTTCTATAATTATTTCTATAATTACTCGGTACTATGTGGCTCCCACCCAGAAGGCCTGAGTCAGAAGCCAAGTAGTTCCTTTCTCTGCTCTAGAGACATAAGTCGGCAGAACTCAGGGAATGAGGAGAAAGTGCAAGGGCGATAATATGTGATGCTTTCCCTTCCTGTCTCCTCTTCGTGATTCCCTCAACATCTGAGGCCTTCACTTCCCTCGCTTCTTCCCCTCTTGCCATTTGCTACCTCTGTGTCTAGGAATGGGCAGGCAGTGCATGATAGATTAGAGGATCCTTTATGCTGGGAACCGGGATTTTATAAGGCAATTTCAGGTTTTACTAAAGTGTTCAGAGGCATCTGAAGTTTTCACAAATCCCCAGTAAGAATGGAAAATTCAAAGAATTTATGACACAAGTGCACCGTCCGAGACGCACTCTGCTGCTGCTGCGCTGATTACACAGGTCAGAGAGCAGGGAGGGACCCATCACCACGGCTGGTCAATTGGGCAGAGAAGGAACCAAGAATGAGACCTTAACACTGTTCAACTGCCTGGCCAGGACTGCTCCCTTTCTGAATACACCCTCAGTCTGTTTGCACAAAAGGGGAATGCTAGAACAACTCTAGCTTATCTTCTATATTCTCTTCTTTAGGTATGTACTTCAGCACCACATCAAACACAGCACCTGCAGAAAGAAACTATATACAGTCAGCAAAGATGTTTAGATTTCAGTGCACTTTTACTTGCTTCCTTAGAGAAACAGTATGAGCTATATCTGACCCAAGCGACTCCGTACAAACTTGAATTACAACACGCAGAAAACCTAGCATGTAAAAAAAGTTCAATGTAAATTAAAAAGTAACTGTTCCCTGGGAAGAAGATAGGCTGATGTGAACTGTGAATCTTTTTTCAAGAAAATCTACCAATGAAGACATTGTTAAGGAACTTGACAAATAATAAATAGTAATACTAATACAAATCAAGACACCTTCTTAATCAGAGTTGATATATGCAACTCAAAAAAATGGTCATTCAGGGATTTCTCTATCTCACTGACAGGGCAAAGAAGGCATAGTTGAGCAAAACAGTCAAACGTAACTTCTGACTCAGGGTGAATCATCTTGACAAGATAAAAGAGACAATCTTAAAGCTAAACAGAAGGGCCATCATCTTATTTTAGTGGTTTCCCAGGCCACTGGGCATGACCTATATTTTCAAAGTTCTGCCTCTGTTAAAGACTCCAGCACTCAAGCAGATAGGCAAATCTACTCTCATTCCTAGATTCACCTTGAAAGAGTCTATCAAAATACAGAGATCAGCAATTTTTTCTCCTGAATTTTGGGAAAGCGCTGTCACTCTTGCTCTGGGAATATTAAAAAATATTCCCAGAGCAAAGTTCTGGAGAAAAAGAGAATCCTCCCCTTGCACTGGGCTTAAACCGGACAGGCTCTTCACCCTGAACATTATCAAATCTTGACTCTAACTTGGGCAGGAAGATGGGCTGAAAAAGATTTTCTGCCTTTGAACAGAAAGATTGTCTGACGCTCGAATAGCCTGTAGAACTTCACAGTTAAGTTCAAATTGACCTTCTTGGGGCCTAAGGAATGTCTCATTGTCAGGTAGAAGTGGTTTTGGCAAACAAGTAGACTAGTCAATGGTCACGTGGTCTATGTTCAGCATCACGTTATATACTTCGATACTTGAAAACTTTTCTAACACCAGGTTAAGGAATTCTATCCTCATATCCCATTTCCTTCATTGCAATTATAATCATTGTAATTGACTGTGTGACTAAATCTCTGTTCACTGCCTTACCCAAGGCACTTAGAAAAATGCCTAGCAAATAAAATTCATTATAAAAATAATCAATGGATGGATAAATGGAGGACGGAGACAGCTTCTCTTCACTTATCCCCTTATTCACAGTGGTAATTGAGTTGTCATTTTAAGGATCTCTAATAAACTGAAAAGTTGCTGAGCTCAGTTTTGAAGCAAGATCGTTATCACCTACATCCTCAAATATGGAGATAAAAGTTCCTTCCTCTGTCTGTGCTACCCCCTCCAGAACAACCTAGACTTATTACAGTATACACCCTTCTGTGTTGGGAATGCTCACAGCAAGTCCCTGATGTTCAAATATAAGACATTCCAGTATTTTCTACTAACATCATTTGGGTGCCATGGCGGAATGGAACAAACATGCACCACGGTTTTCTTGAAACCAGAGATTTGAATGTACCTTGCTCTTCTACACTTTATAATTAGTGCGGGATAGTACTTATTTTTGAGCCTCGGTTTCTCCATGTACAACTATGAGGACATCATTGTTAATGAATTGAGAAGATCAACTGAGATATTTAAGGAAGGGCTTAGCAAGTATTATAGACGCTTAATAATTCAAGTAACATCAGCAAGCCATACTAGGATTATGCCCTGTTACTGAAAGATGCCATCAGCTAGTATGTGGGTTTCATTTTGCACATTTGTAACTGGGTACCTATGTTATCCCTCTGGAACAACATCAAAATCAGGTAATTCCTGGAGCTCAAAAGTCATTCAAAGAGGAGGTTCAAGAAAGTCAAATCTAGGGGCTATGAAGGTCTTGAGTTCACGCTGTTGAAGGGGAGTATCAAAGGGCAGCAGAGGGCGGCGCAGTGGTTGAGAGTCCACCTGCTGATGCAGGGGACACGGGTTCGTGCCCTGGTCCGGGAAGATCCCACATGCCGCGGAGCGGCTGGGGCCGTGAGCCATGGCTGCTGAGCCTGCGCGACAACAGTGAGAGGCCCGCGTACCGGAAAAAAAAAAAAAAAAAAAAAAGAGCAGCAGAGACGGACTCTGGCTGTAGGCACCAGTAACAGGAGGTATGTCCCAGCAAAACAAAATTCAAAGTCCTACACACCATACATGCCCAAAATTCAACTAAATGATGCAACGTTAATTGAAATGCTTAAGAGAGGAGGCCGTGAAATAAGACACTGAAAATTAGATTTTGGCTCCACCATTTATGGGCTGGGTAGTGTTGGGCAAGTCACATAACTAACCTGAACCGAACTTCTTCATCAGAAAAGACACAGGGAATAATCATGGCTGTTTTGCTGTGTCGTGTGAGGAGTAAATAACAGGGAAAGTCCCTACCCTACGGAAGGCACTCAATAAAGATCTAAAATTACATTAAGTCTTATTCTATATTGTGAAGGCTTGACCTGAGAGTGTGTCTGAGAGGATGCAGTTGATCAATATACCAGTTTGTATTTATTGTTTAAATCCTCTTCGTGTAGGGGAGCCTGTTTTTAAAAATAAACACTTGACTTTGCACCATAAGACTGGGATCTCTGATACAGATGAAGCAGCCCAGAAAAAGTATGACAAATGTTGATGATCCGGGTGCCTCCATGGGTAGCCAGGATGTTTAGTGCCTGGAAGGTACCAGAATCACACATCAATACCAGTGCGCTATCTTTAAAGGGTTGCTTAGCAGCCTCTTTCCTGGAGAATGTGTTCGGGAGGTGTGGGAGACCTCACAAGTTATGTATATTGAACACCTAAAAGAGAAAATGTTACTGTAACAGTTTAACAAAACGACAAAATCAAATGCAAAATAATGTGTAATAACATAGTGCTTTTTGCCACGATAAAGTGTAACCTAGAGTTGATATTTTCCTTAATTTTATTCTTGTTTATACAAATATTAGCTCAAGATTAGAAAAATGTGGTTACCTTTTACAGACTCTGTTAGAAGAAGATCAAAGAGAGAGTTTTACATATCCGAATAAGAAACAAAATAAATAGTGAAACACCTTGATAACCACCCTGAAATGAGCACGATCCTAGATAACCAAAATTCAGTTCACAGTTGGTTCTGTAAAGGTGGTACGTATGCTTACAAATATATTTATATTTGTATATTTTTATTTAATAAGATTTATATGAGATTAAATGTTATAAATTTAAAATACATTATACGTAATCATATTTAATATTTGAGATAACATTCATCATATTGAAATATATGTTCTATGTTCACAATATTATACTATTGTACTGCAGTAGATTAAATTAAGCACATTTAATACCCTGAGAACGCACAGCTCTTCACTCATACAATGGAGGAAGGTCTGATTGTCGTTTTGTCCCACTCTTCATTCCTTCCATCTCCTTATTCTATATATGTCTGAAGAATGCATTTCTCAGACATTCATAAAGAGCCATCTTACAACCATGCTTATTTCTAAACACGCTGCTTCACACCTTCCATGGGACAGGTTACCAGCATTAATATAGAAAACCCTTGGGTTTGCTATAATTCTAATAATATTAAAAGGATAGATTTAAACCACTATTATGATCAGGTGTTAAGCCTAACTATTCACAAAAATCACACCTTCCATACATGACAAGACTCCTCTTGGTTCAAAACAGGCTTCTAGGGCTTCCCTGGTGGCGCAGTGGTGGAGAGTCCGCCTGCCGATGCAGGGGACACGGGTTCGTGCCCCGGTCTGGGGGGATCCCACGTGTCGCGGAGTGGCTGGGCCCGTGAGCCATGGCCGCTGGGCCTGTGCTCTGCAACGGGAGAGGCCACGGCAGTGAGAGGCCCGCGTACCGCAAAAAAAAAAAAAAAAAGAGGCTTCTAAATATGACTTCTTCAAAAAGCCCAGTATGTTAAATAATGCTTAATTCAGCAAAATGTTTCTGGTATAAAAACATTTATGGAAATTACCATAATTATAATAATTTGGGGGATACTTACAGCTCTATAAAAACTGCCATCGGACCGTTGGCCTAAGTAACCCAAGAGCAACGTATCATGGGCATCGGTAGATGTAAAAACAATGTATTAAGGTTGTGAGTCATGAATGGTGAAACCTCCCTCTTTGGAAATTTTAGTAAAAATGTGTTGTGAATAAAGTCTACAAAGAACGAGGAAAGTGGTCTTGTACATAATAATTGGAAAGCATCATTTTTAATAAGCTGGAAAAATAGAATAAATGCCTGTGCTGCCATTCTACTGGGTGGAATTCCTAAGATCTGGAACTCCTGCTGATAACGATGAGGTCCCTAAGAAATGGATTAGGAGATGGGAGGGAAGAGGAACTAAGTAGCCAGAATGGGCTCTACTCCATCCTAATCACCTTTTTTATTACCCCACAAGCAATTTCTGGGATTCTAATATATAGGATGATCATATGTCTTAGCTTGGCTTGGACAGTACTAGTTTATACCTATGGTCCTAGTGTAATTACTGATAAAGTTCCCTTTTGTTCTCAGAAGTGCCTTGGCTTGAAATGATAAACTATATGGTCACTCTACCAGTAAGCCATCAGACAAATGACTGACCACCCTTCAGAGTGTTCTGACATTAAAAGGAATGGATCACTTTGTTATCTGTTGCTGTCATTGCTATTATTTAATACCAAGGGAACAGTGTTGGTTTGATGCGGACAGAAATCAATAAAAATCAATGCAATAAACCTTCAGGAGGGAGAATAGAACCTCATCGTGGGGAGAGGATTTTAGAAGCGAGTAGCATTTTATATTCACTAAGACTCAGTTGATTGTCCGGACTCCATGGCAATACTGTGACTTTGGTTTAGTATTTAACTAGTAAGTAAAATCTGTATCTACAGAATCCATAAGGCAATGGAAGACTCATGCCTCTGCCCTGATTCCTTTTACCTCTACAAAATGTAGGAATTGTTATTATTCAATTGTTCAATCCACAAACTTTCATTAGAAATCTATTACATTTTAGCCCTCTATTTGTCACTATGGCATTTAGAAGGGCCATGGTACTTGCCTTTAAACAGTTCATATTTTAATTGATGATTCAAGACCAAAACAATCAACTGATAACTAAGCATAAAACTATGTGGCAGTAACTCTTACAAGTAATTTTAAAGGAACAGAATATTGAGCAAAGGCCTATTGAAGAATAAAGGCTTGAACTCAGGCCTAATGGATGCAGAGGGCTCCAGAAGATGGAGAGGAAAAGAATAATTGTGGGAATGAACATATGTACAGATGTCAGTGACTAAAATTAAATTTGTTTTGAAAGAAATTTTTTTAAAAAATAGTTGACTAGATATGGTGGAGCCATTTTCCAGAAACGTTAGAAAATTTAGGTAGGAGGTAGGAGTATTTAGACTTGATGTAATATATGGTATCAATATTAAAAATCATCCAGTGTCTGCCATTTCCATTTTAGTAAAGGTTTTCTTATACTGCAATATGAGACCATGTCAACATGATGAAAGGTTCTAGAGAAGAAAAATATCCAGCCTCTTGTTACTTACAGTTCTCAAGAACAGCTGCAAGTGACTAAAACAAAAAAAAGTGGTCCAATAAACTATGTATTAATTTATGATTCAAATATTTCAGAAAATTTCTTTGAATAACCAAAGAAAGATCTGTCCTGAATCCAAGCTCAAACCTCCCAATTCCTTTTCTCTTACTTTCCCAAGACCAAGTACTTAGATGGTAACTTCAGGATTCAAGTGTTTAGACCCTTTCAAATACGCAAAGGTTATCACTCTAATCCCCTGTCTTAACCTTCTCTCACCACTACTTTCATCAAGACTCACTTATTCCATGAAGGTATTTCCAAGTAAACCTCCCTGCCTCCACTCACTCAAATCACTCCTTTAAGATAACTGCCAACCCTTCCTTCCCAGATCCATGAATACTTAATTACTGCTATCCAGAAAATACTAATTGATGATAGGCATATTTTAGTACGTGAATGTGTCTTCTCTTTCCTCTTTTAGACTGTGATCACTACAAGGGCAGGAAACTATCTTCTATTTTCTTGCAACCATCATTATGTATTATTATTTACCATTTAATGAGAAACAATAGTTCAATGTAGAAGAATATGAATCAGTTTTTCACAGCTGAAAGCAGACAATGACCACAAAAAATAGAAGCATTAGAACAGCCAAAGGGATTAAAAATAAGAAAACTAACTATATGTAAAATTTTGAATCGAAAAAATAGTAAGAGAAAATAGACTCCCTAAATAAATGGGCAGGCTTGAAATCTGTGACGACTCAACAATGACTAAAATACTAAATTCTTCTTTTTTTGCAGTAAACCAAAGAGCAGTGGACAATTAGGAAGTAATGGAGACACTGCTAAAATAACTACTGATGCAAGGCTGTTAAGAAAACACTCAGAACTACTGAACATTTACAAATAAGGAGTCCCCTGGTAGAATTATTGAACATAGTGTAATGGGACAAACTAGGGGTAATAATCAGATTTTTGAAAGTGAAATTCGAGGGCAAAGGGAAAGCAGAATGTCGTAACATTTTTGAAACAGAATTACTTAACCAGTGTACCAAAGAAATAGTGGATGAGTGCCAGCCCTATGTAAAACTATTAAATAGTCCAAACTTGTTTCCAGGACCACCTTCAACTCCTTTCCATGGCCATCCTTTATCCACTGCCCCTTTGTCCTGACTCAACACCCTGACCAGTGCTTTGCAGCTGTCCTGGCTAACCAGGTTACCAAAGGTAACTTCCTCTCCAGGCTTATCATTCTTTGCCCAGACCTCTGCTTTCTGCTAAGATAAAAGCTAGGTATGTTGTTAAACTAATCAATGAAGGTTAACGTAGTTTACGCATATGTGGTCAGTTAATTTATGACAAAGGAGACAAGAATATACAATGGGGAAAGGACAGTTTTCAATAAATGGTGTTGAGGACATCAGCATATGTATTAGTACCCCAGAATTTGCTAGACAGCTACATGCAAAATAATGAGTACTATATATATATATATCATATACAAATACACCAAAAACAAAAATTACCTGAAAATGAATTAAACACCTAAATGTAAGACCTGAAACCATAAAACTCCTAGAAGAAAACATAGGTGGTAAGCTCCTTGACATTGGCCTTAGTGATGTGTTTTTGTAAATCTGACTCCAAAGAAAAGTCCAACAAAAGCAAGAATAAACCAATGGGGCTACATCAAACAAAAAAGCTTCTGAAAACTGAAGGAAACTATCAACAAAATGAAAAGGCAACCTACTGCATGGCAGAAGATATTTCCAAATCACATATCCAATAAGGAGTTAATACCCAACATATATAAAGAACTCATAAAACTCTATAACCAAAAGCGATGTGATTTAAAAATGGGCAGAGGATCTGAATAGACACTTTTCCAAAGATGACATACATACAGCCAAAAAGCATATGAAAGGATGCTCAACATCACTCACCATCAGGGAATTGCTCATCAAATCTACAATGAGATATCGCCTCGCACCCGTCAGAGTGGCTATCATCAAAATAACAACAAATAACAAATGTTGGCAAGAATGTAGAGAAAAGGGAGCCCTCTTGCACTGTTGGTGGGAATGTAAATTGGTGCAGCCACTATGAAAAGCAGTATGGAAGTTCCTTAAAAAATTAAAAATAGAACTACCATATGATCCAGGAATTCCACTTATGGGTATTTTTCCAAAGAAAACAAAAACACTAGTTCAAAGAGATATATGCATCCCTAGGTTCACTGCAGCATTACTTACAATAGCCAAGATACGGAAGCAACCTCTGTGTCCATCTATGGATGAATGGAAAAAGAAGATGTGGTATATACACAGAACGGAATATTAGCCCCCAAAAAAGAATGAAACCTTGTCACTTGTGACAACACGGATACCTAGAGGGTATTAAGCCAAGTGAAATAAGTCAGACAGAGAAATACCACACTATTTCACTTCTATGTGGAAGTTAAAATACAAAACACACAAAATAAAGCAAAACCCAGACTCAGATACAGAGAACAGATTCATGGCTGCCAAAGGGGAAGAGGGTTGGTAGGGGGATGAGGGGTAGGTAAAATGGGTAAAGGAGATCAAAAGATACAAACTTCCATTTATAAGATAAATAAGTCACAGGGAAGTAATGTATAGCCCACATAATACAGTCCATCATGCTATATTAATGTTGTAGGGTGACAGATGGTAACTATACTTACTGTAGTGATCATTTCTCAAGGCGTGTAAGCGTTGAATCACTATGCTGTACACATGAAACTAACATAATATTGTAGGTGAATCATACTTTGATAAGAAAAGGTTAACCTAGTTTAATTCAATAGTCTGTTTAGTGGCTCTACATGTCAGGCACTGTGGAAGAGGCAGAGCCGTATACCGGAGAAGCACAGTCCTCTCAGCGTTATACAGCTGCACGGGGGGTGTGCTCACATCTAATACAGGCTCCTGAGAAAGTGGTTTAAATTATTCTACCATAATTCAAGGTTTTTGCTACAGATTACTGACACTGCACCCAAAATGGCTACTGTTATATAGTCTGGCCTAATAAGGTTTGATTTTGTTTTCTTTTTGGCAAGATGCTTAGTCTCATCGCAGATCCCACCTAGCGTCCTTTCCCTATTCCTTGCTCTTCACGCCTCCCGAATTACTCCATAGCTTGCTGGTCTTACACTCACTGTTGTTTTATTTTTATCATCTATGCTATGTCATTATGCTATGACCCTGGGTAAAAGAAGTAAGTCAGAAAGAGAAAAGCAAATATCATATGCTAACACATATATATGGAATCTGGAAAAAAAAAATGGTTCTGAAGAACCTAGGGGCAGGACAGGAATAAAGACACAGATGTAGAGAATGGACTTGAGGACACTGGGAGGGGGAAGGGTAAGCTGGGACGAAGTGAGAGAGTAGCATGGACATATATACACTACCAAATGTAAAACAGATAGCTAGTGGGAAGCAGCGGCGTAGCACAGGGAGATCAGCTAAGTGCTTTGTGACCACCTAGAGGGGTGGGATAGGGAGGCTGGGAGGGAGACGCAAGAGGGAGGGGATATGGGGATGTATGTATATGTATGTATACAGCAAAAACTAACACACCATTGTAAAGCAATGATACTCCAATAAAGATGTTAAAGGAAAAAAGAAAAAAATAAAACAGTAAAGACAGCTATGAGCTACACATTTAAATGACCAACACCAGTTTTCGTGACACCCACTTGCCACAACACGATTTTTCTAGGCAAAAGTCCAAGCTTCTTCAAAAATGACCAAAAGTCGTTCTGAATAGGAGAGATGGACCGATGGCAAAGTGAACACTTAAAAAGGAAGCTTTTCATGACAAAGTTAGGCAAACAGCTAAAATGGAAAGATAGATTTAAGTGGGAAAAATTTTTGAATAGTAGTATAACAGATACAAAGCTCTTGTAGAACTAGAAACAGCATCATCAAGCTGTTTGAAGACGATTTTTTGGTTGTCCTTTGAACTTGGGAAATCTGATATGCAAAGTAAAAGATGATTCTTCAGAGAAATAAAATGCATAGTTATTCTCTACTTCAAAATAGATGTACTCGCTCAAAGGACAACTTCATTCTAAGGCAATCAACTAAGCAAAAGGTTTCACTACATTTCAGCTCTATGGACAAGCTACGAGAGAAAATTGAAAAGCATGGTCCCTTCCCTCCAGTAACTTACAGTACATTCAACAAACTTCTGCTGTGGCAAACCAATGCACAAGTAATTCACTGTAGAACTGTATTAACTATATATACTATGAAGAGACAAGCATAGTTCCATTAATAGATCAGTTTTTACTCTATATGTATAAAATGGATAAATGAACAGGTTATGCTACTGGGATCAGTTTGAGGGGTGGGGAGACTCTGAGGAACTAGAGCTAATGGAGGAGTGTATTCCATGTTTAAGAAGGTGCCAGAGCTGAGGCCACAGGCAGGAATGGGAATGGGAGAGGGAAGGTGTACTTATAAGTGGCCAAGGTAACAGAACAATTTCAAATGGAGGGAAAGGTTGGACGGCGTGAAGAGCACATGCACATTTCTAATAATCATCTGTTTACTCTCTAAAAAAGAAATCCTGAGGACAAATTTATTTTACTATAGTAATAATTAAATTATTCCGGGGTAATAGTTTCACAAGCTTAACAATATGAATACCCAAAATAACAGCAGGAAAAATAATATGACTATAATTGACTCAGCCATATTTTATATTAATGCTTATTCCTTCACTTTCTTGATCCCATCACTCTTTTTCCTTCTTTTTACTCCTTAGTCTCATCAGCTTTTGTCTCGTTGGTTCACACACTCTTGGTTCACACCTCCAAGTTTCTCTTTGAACTCCAGATTCTTAACCACCATCTACCTATTTGCTGAGATTTTTCTGATTTCAATCTTCTCTGATCTGCGGATCCTTCACTCATTAATGGCCAAAATGCATAGCTTCAATATTTTAACTATGCAACATTCACGCAGAATGCTGGCCTAGGAAATAGGCAGGTGTTCCACACCTGTATTGAGTACTCTAAGCTGTATGTTGGTCTCTTTTCTTCTGCCATTATAATGGAGTCCTAAAGGGCCATTTGACCTACATATGGTTGGTGACAGCCTAGAAGATACCAATGATTCTCCAATGCCACGTACTCACATACTAGTTTTTTTTTTTTTTTAAAAAAGACATCGAGAGATATACTGCAGTGTTACCTGTATCTTTATTAACATTAGCCTCATCCATGATTTACATAACAATCCACTACCCATTCAGAACCTGTTTACATTGCCAATCTTTTTGCCTTTGGATATAACAAATTTCTTCAGTTCACTTCTTGATGATTAAAGAAAAGGAACAGAACTTGAAGTCAGAAAAACCCATGCTTGAATCTTCACCTTCCACCATTTTATGAACTTAGGAAAGCCATTCAGATTACCTTACACTGTGTCATCTGTAAACCTACTAGAACAAAAAAATTGCTGTACTTTTACCTTGTAATTGTAATATCAAATGAGATAAGAGCATTAGAACATTCAAAAATTTTGATCAACACATTTGTGTTTCTTCTAAGCTTTGATACTTGCTACCTAATTTGTAGTCTATCCTCATTGGCCTTCTAAATATTTTATAGATTTTTGTCTGTTTTTCTTTCAAGATGCAATGACCAAACAGACTTCAATGCCCAGAAGAGAGCCTGACACATACTGGGCACTCAATTAGCACTGTTTGACAAATGGACTAAATAAATCACATTATGAAATATCATTTAATTCAAGATTAATGTTTCTGTGTATTTATTTTCAATCCACTTATCTGTCAATACTCAAAGGTTATTTCAAAGAATGGTCTATAAAAACATCTGTATCTTTTATAAGGCAGATAACTCAATTTAGTTTTCTTTATAAGTATGACTTTTATTATTTTTTCTTAAGTGAATTACCTTTCATTGCCCACATTGAATATCATCTACCACTTTTCTGCCCACTCATGCAGGCTGGCAAATTCTCCCTGCAGTTTATCTCCATCTGCTTGGCATTTTACTACCTGGAAGAGCTTAGTATCATCTGCAAACTTGGATAATTCACCATGCATTCCCTTTTCCAAATCATTTATGAAAATGTTAAATAAGACAGGTTCCAGGGCCAATCCCTAAGAAACCAAACTGTGTTTTACTTTTCCATCCAGAGGAGCTCTTATTTATCTCTAGATTATGTTTTTCTTTCCCCTTGATAAAATAAGCTTTGTATAATCACTATATACGGATATACATATATGTTTCTTCTAGGTATTAAAGCTACTTGAACTTTGGGGCTATAAATTACAGGCATACCTCAGAAATGCGGCAGATTGGATTCCAAACCACAGCAATCAAGCAAATATCCCAATAAAGCAAGTCACATAAGCTTTTTGGTTCCCCAGTGCATGTAAAAGTTATTTTTACACTGTACTGTAGTCTATAAAGTATGTAATAGCATTATGTCTAAAAAATGATGTATACACCTCAATTTAAAAAAATGTATTGCTAAAAAATGCTAACCATCATCTAAGCCTTCAGCAAGTCATAGTATTTTTGCTGGTGGAGAATCTTGCCTCTATGTCGATGGCTGCTGACTGATCACAGTGGTGGTTGCTGAAGGTTGGAGTGGCCGTGGCAATTTCTTAAAATAACATAATAATGAGGTTTGCCACATCAATTGACTCTTCCGTTCATGAATGATTTCCCTGTAGCATTCAATGCTGTTTGGTAGCATTTTAGAACTTCTTTCAAAATTGGAGTCAATCCTCTCAAATTCTTCTGCCGCTTTATCAACTAAGTTTACATGATATTTGAAATCCTCTTTTGTCATTTCAACAGTCTTCACAGCATCTTTACCAGGAGTACATTACAACTCAAGAAGCCCCCTTCTTTGCTCATCCATTAAAGTTGTATCCTGAGATTGCAGCAATTAAGTCACATCTTTAGGCTCCCACTTCTAATTCTAGTTCTCTATTTCCACCAGATCTGCAGTTACTTCCCCCACTGAAGTCTTTTCTTGAACCCTTCAAATTCATCCATGAGGGTTGGAATCAACTTCTCCCAAACTCTTGTTAATGCTTATATTTTGACTTCCCATGACTCACAAATGTTCTTACGGGCTTCTAGAATGGTGAGTCCTTTCCAAAAGGTTTTCAATTTACTTTGCAAAGATCTATCACAAGAATCACTACAGCAGCTATAGCCTTAGGAAATGTATTTCTTAAATAAGACTTGAAAGTCAAAATTACTCCTTGGTCCATGGGCTGTAAAATCGATGTTGTATTAGCAGGCAGGAAAACAACATGAATCAGAGCTGCTGGATGACCAGGTGCATTGTTAATGAGCAGTAATATTTTGAAAGGAATCTTTTTCTGAGCAGCAGACCACAACATTGGGCTGAAAATACTCAGCAAACCATGTTGTACACAGATGTGCTCCATTTATAGAGCACAGGCAGAGTAGATTTAGCATAATTCTTAAGGGCCCTAGGATTTTTGGAATGGTAAATAAGCATTGGCTTCAACTTAAAGTCACCAGCTGCATTAGTCCCTAGCAAAAGAGTCAGCCTGTTCTTTGAAGCTCTGAAGCCAGGCACTGACTTCTCCTCTTTAGCTATGAGAGTCTTAGATGGCATCTTCTTCCAGTATAAAGCTGTTCTATCTACACTGAAAATCTGTTTAGTATTGGCACCTTAATTAATTATCTTAGCTAGATCTTCTGGATAACTTGCTATAGCTTCTACATCAGCACCTGCTGCTTCACCTTGCACTTTTACGATATGGAGATGGCATCTTTCCTTCAACCTCATGAACTAAGCTCTGCTAGATTCAAACTTTTCTTTTGCAGCTTCCTCACCTCTCTCAGCCTTCATAAAATTGAAGTGAGTTAGGGCCTTGCTCTGGATTAGGTTCTTCCTTAAGGAATGTTGTGTCTGGCTTGATCTTCTATCCAGACGTCTAAAGATTTCTCCATATCAGCAATAAGGCTATTTTGCTTTCTTACCAATTTTGTGTTCACTGGAGTAGCACATTTAATTTCCTTCAAGAACTTGTCTTTTGCATTCGGAACTTGGCTAACTGTTTGATACAAGAGGCCCTGCTTTTGGTCTATCTTGGCTTCTGACCTATCTTGGCTTTTGACATGCCTTTCTCACTAAGCTTAATCATTTCTATCTTTTGATTTGAAGTGAGAGATGTGTGACTCTTCCATTCACTTGAACTCTCAGAGGTCATTGTTGGGATATTAACTGGCCTAATTTCAATATTCTTGTGTCTCAGAGAATAGGGACGCCCAAGGAAAGGAAGAGAAATGGAGGAACTGTTGGTTGATGGAGCGCTTAGAACACACACAACATCTATCAATTTGTCTTATATGGGTGCAGTTTGTGATGCCCCCAAATAATTACAATAGTAACATCAAAGATCACTGATCAAAGATCACCAAAAGAAATATAATAATAATGAAAAAAGTTTGAACTATTGTGAGAATTACCAAAATGTGACAGAGACATGAAGTAAGCAAATGCTGTTGAAAAAATGGAGCCAATAAACTTGCTGGATCCACCATTGCCACAACCTTCAACTGTTTTAAAAAAAAAAAATGCAATGACTGTGAAGAGCAATAAAGCAGAACACAATAAAACAAGGTAGGCCTGTATCCAAAGTGTGTTCCTTCCATAAAACTCCTAGGACACAACAAACCTGAGTAGCAATGAAGAAGCTGAACATATAGGACTCTGTACACTCCAGAGTTATTTTCCAATAAAAGCATCTCTATTTTTGTCTATTTTATACGTCAAGACATCAATTTGTGGGCAATAATAAAAACCAGTTAAAAAAAATTATAGCTTTAAAACCACTAATCCAGAGAAAAAGCTCTGAAATCAGAATCCCAATATTTGTGCTTTCCTCTATACTCTTTTATGTACTACCAGTGTATTCTTAGATAAGTCACCTAATCTTATATTCTGCCCCCTAAGCTGAAGAGCAAGGAAAATAACTTCTGCCTTGTCTCTCCTGCACAAGTTTTGAGGATAAAGTGATATAATGTATTTTGCAGTGAACTGTAGCATTCATAAGGGCATAAGATTTTATAGATGGAGGCAGTAGAAGGTGCAAGGTTACCAGCATTACCAGAGGAAGCATAGTTGAGATATTCAAAGGGGCTGAGCTGGAAAGGGGAACTAAAGATGTCAGGAGGCAACTGATAATGAGAATGAGAGAATAGTGAGGACTGTAATTTTCTATGAGATCAAATTTGAGAGATAATGGCCATCTTAACAATATTAAATGTTTTCATCCAGGAGCACAGGATATCTTTCCATAGTTTTGTATCACCTTCAATTTCCTTCATCAGTGTTTTATAGTTTTCAGACTACAGGTCTTTCACCTCCTTGGTTAAGTTTCTTCCTAGATATTTTATTCTTTTGGAGGTGATTTGTAACAGGATTGTTTGAACTTACTCTTTCTAATAGTTCATTACTAGTGCACAGAAAACCAGCAGATTTCTCTAGATTAATGTTATATCCTGAGACTTTACTGAGTTCTTTTATTAATTCTAATAGATTTGGGTGGAGACTTTAGGGTTTCCTATATAAAGCATCATGTCATCTACAAATAGTAACAGTTTTACTTCTTTCCTCCCAATTTGGATGATTTTTACTTCTTTTTCTTATCTGATTGCTGTGGCTAGGACTTCTAATACTATGTTAAATAGAAGTGGTAAGAGTGGACATCCTTGCCTTGTTCCTGAATTTAGAGAAAAGACTTCCAGCTTTTCACTGTTGAGTATGATGTTAGCAGTGGGTTTACCATAAATGTTCTTTATTATGTTGAAAAATGTCCCCTCTACACCCACTTTAATGAGAGTTTTTTATCATAAATAGTTGTGGAATTTTGTCAACTGCTTTTCCTGAGTCTATTGAGATGATCATGTTATTTTTTATCCTTCCTTTTGTTAATGTGGTGTATCACACTGTTTGATTTGCAAATATTGAAGCATCCTTATGTCCCTGAAATAAATCCTTTCTGTAGAGTGTTGGATTCTGTTGCTAATATTTTGTTGAGAATTTTTGCATCTACAGTCAAAGGCATGGGCCTATAATTTTCTTTTTTTGTAGTGTCTTATCTGGTTTTGGTATCAGGGTCATGGTGCCTTCATAGAATGAATTTGGAAGTGGTCTATCCCCTTCAATTTTTTGGAATTGTTTGAGAAGGACAGGTATTAGCTCTTCTTTATATGTTTGGTAGAATTCCCCTGTGAACCTGTCTGTTCCTGGACTTTTGTTTGCTGAGAGTACCCAAAGCAGTCTACAGATTTATCCAATCCTTATCAAAATATCCATAACATTTTTCACAGAAGTAGAATAAATAATCGTAAAATTTACAAGGAACCACAATAGACCCTGAATTGCCAAAGCAATCTTGAGGGAAAAAAAAAACAACAACAACAACAAAGCTGGAGGTACTACCCTCCCAGGCTTCAGGCTATACTACAAAGCTACAGTCATCAAAACAGCATGGTTCTGGCACAAAAACAGACACATAGATCAATGGAACAGAATAGAGAGTCCAGAAATAAACCCACACACCTATGGACAATTAATCTATGACAAAGGAAACAAGAATATACAACACAGAAAAGACAGTCTCTTCAATAAGTGGTGCCAGGAAAACTGGACAGTTACATGTAAAACAATGAGATTAGAACATTTCTTCATACCATATACAAAAATAAACCAAAAATGGATTAAAGACCTAAATGTAAGACCAGAAACCATAAAACTCCTAGAAGAGAATGTACGCAGAACATACTTTGACATAAGTTGCAGCAATATTTTTTTTGGATCTGTCTCCTAAGGCAAAAGAAATAAAAGCAAAAATAAACAAATAGGATCTAATTAAACTTAAAAGTTTTTGCACAGCAAAGGAAACCACTGACAAAATGAAAAGACAACCTCCGGAACAGGAGAAAATAATTGCAAATGACATGACTGACAAGGAGTTAACATTAAAAATACATCAAAAGCTCATACAACTCAGTATCAAAACAAACAGACAACCCAATCAAAAAAAAAAAAAATGAGAAGACCTGAACAGACACTTTTCCAAAGAAGATATAACAATGGCTAACAGGCACATGAAAAGATGCTCAACATCATTAATTATTAGAGAAATGCAAATCAAAACTACAATGAGATAACCATTCTGACAGGTGTGAGGTGATATCATCAAAAAGTCTACATATAACAAACGTTGGTGAGGATATGGAGAAAAGGGAACCCTAGTAAACTGTTGGTGGAAATGTAAATTGGTGCAGCCTCTATGGAAAACAGTATGGAGGTTCCCCAAAAACCTAAAAATAGATCTACCATTTGATCCATCAATTCCACTCCTAGGTATGTATCCATCAATTCCACTCCTAGGTATGTATCTGAAGAAAATGAGAATACTAATTCAAAAGGATACATGCACCACAACGTTCATAGCAGTACTATTTACTACAGCCAAGATATGGAAGCAATTCAAGTGTCCCTCAACAGACGAATGGATAAAGATGTGGTGTGTGTGTCTGTGTGTGTGTGTGTATACACACACACACACACACACACACACACAATGGAATATTACCCTGCCATAAAAAAGAATAAAATTCTGCCAATTGCAGCAATATGGATGGACCTGGAGAATACCATGCTTATTGAAATAAGTCAGAGAAAGATGAATACTGAATGATACCACTTATATGTGGAATCTAAAAAAATAAAACAAATGTACATAGCAAATAGAAAACGATGCACAGATACAGATAACAAACTAGTGGTTACCAGTGGGGAGAGGGAAGGGGGAGTGGCAAGATAGGGGTATACAAACTACAATGTATAAAATAATAAGCAACAAGGATATATTGTACAGCACAGGGCATTACAGCCATTATTTTGTAATAATGTTAATGGAGTATAATCTATAAAAGTACTGAATCATGGTGCTGTACACCCAGAAACACAATATTGTAAATCATCTATACTTCAGTTTAAAATTTGTTTAAGTGTGAGAGACAATGAAAGTAAGAATGCAAAAGAAATGAAAGGAGATTATAGTCAAAGAGTTAAACATTACAGATTAATGTTTCTGAGTAAGGGGCCTAAGAGTGGGTTGCTATAGTGAAGTTGAAGTTAAGAATATAGGATTGAGAAAATCAAGGTCTTGTAAACTAGTGTACTGTAAAGACTACACCCTCAATGTAATAGAGAAGAAAATAGTGAGTCTGATTCCAAGGTCTTCAAAACTAGAGAAAAACCATCAGGAGATGCATGGATAGCCGTGCTAAGGAGAGTAGAAAGTAACATCATTATTTGGCAAGAACCTCAAAGGAAGACCTCCAGCAGGAGGAGGGAGACAGCAGCCTGAGCCAGATGATCATCCATCCTTACCCCATCCATGGCTCATTGACTCCTACGTAAGGGGCTTCAGGGTAAACTTTCTACTCCAAGGAGTGCCTAGATTCAAGCATGGAGATGCAGGTATACAAATAATTCTGTTAAAAGGTTGATAATATGGGAAATTCTGCTTATAAGGGCAAAAGGTTTCCCAAGTGTTTAAGCAGAGAGGTTGGAAGGAGGTGAGGCAGTACAGAGAGCTGTGTAAAGGCAAAAGGAAAGGGGAGGAGAGGTGTGATGGGAAGGGACTCTGTGACCAAGCTTTAAGGGTTAAAAGCATGTTTTGATCAAGCAAAAAAAAAATATCCTCACTTCTGGTATAGGGGTTTCGATAGTGTCACAGTCAGTATAAGGGCCCTAGATTTCATCTGACCTTGTCTCAGAGAGTGGAAACAGTTTCTTCAAAGTTTACAAAGGGGTATCAAGGGTCCTGTTGTTCTGGAAAGACAATGTCTAAATCTAACCCAGATAATATTAAAAGAAATGCTCTTGGACCCTACTGGTGTGTAATTCAGAGATACTTTCTGATATGGGTGATCTATACATTCCAAGTGAACTAAAAGACATCCAAATCACCCAAAATGTTTTGGTTATCATATATATATATATATATGATACATCACATACACACATATATACACAAACATACACTAAGGTCCAGGACACCTATAAACTAATCAGCTTTATCTATTCTAGCCTTGTTCTAAGGCAGTAATAAAATCCCTCTCTTTTAATTTGTGAAGACTGAAACTAGAGGGGAGAAAATGGTGAACTCAGTGTCTCTTATATAACAAAAAGTCCTCCAGCTTTCCCATTGTTATGGACTAAATTGTGTCTCTCTCCAAAATTCACATGTTGAAAGCCCTAGTCCCCAGTGTGACTGTATTTGAAGATAGAGCCTTTAAAAGTTAAATGAGGTCATGGAGTGGGGTCCCAATCCAAAGACTAGTGTCCTTATAAGAAGAGGAAGAAACACTGGCGTGTTTGTACACCTAGAAAAGACCACGTGAGGACATAGAGTGAAGGTGGTCATTGGCAAGTCAAGAAGAGACGGCTCAAAAGAAACCAACCCTGCCAACATCTTGACCTTGGATTTCCAACCTCCAGAACTGTAAGAAAATAATTTTCTGCTTAAGCCATACAGTCTGTTTTATTTTGTCATGGTAGCCCTAGCCCATGCTCTCATTAGAGCCATTTCTCTTCATGCTTAAAATTGATAAGGAAACTGAATTTCAATGAGGTTAAGGGTGTTTCCCAAGGCCACACTTCTAGTAACTCTGGGTCTGGAATTAAAATCCAGGTCCACGTTACTCCAAAGCCAATGAGTTTTCTGCTGCCACTAGCTTTACTTCTTGCCACTAGCTTACTGAAAGGACAGCTTTCCCCTCCTCAAATAATAACAACAATTTCTCAAGCTATATATATTTTCTTAAAAGTGATTCCAAAATACATCATTTGAGACCTGGATGGGCTTAGTAAAAAACTGGCCATCGACTTCCCACCTTTACTCCTAACAACAAAAAAGGGATATTTTTAGGATAAAATAAACAAATTGATGTCCTATACTATTTTACAATGCTTTTATTTTCATTTTGTTGTTTTGTTTTATTGTGAACATCAGTCATATTCACTGTAAAAATGGAGGCAGTACAGATACATATAAAATGTTAATGGACAAATGACTTTGGGAGTTTTCAGTTTTTCACTATTACAAAAAATATTCTTCTATGTGTTCTTCGCAATTTCGTGCAAATAGATATTTAAGAATAAACTTGTAGAAGTAAAACTGTTGAGTCAAAGAGTATGTGCATGTTAAGTTTTAATAGGTATTTTCAGATTGTCTTCTAAAACCTCTGAAGCTCTATCCCCAGGCCCTAGTATCACCTCACAGATTTCACCCAGAACAAAGTGCTCTACTAGTAAGAAATGCTATTTCCCACATTTTTCCTTGTAAGAAAGTGTTGACACATCCTGAGCATATATCCAGGACATTTCACGTTGTTAGAACATAAAACATAATGCAATTTAAATGTTATCTGTGTTTAGAATTAAAGTTAGTATTAATGAAAAAGAAATCCTACCTTCCTATTATATTAGAAATAATCCATCTCCACAAACCTTGAAGTAGTGAAGCCTGATTCGTCACAACCAATCAATAAGCTTAATAAAAGTGAAGCAGAAATGTGGATTGAAACTGATAAGGCAGTATGTGGCAGACTGTAGCAGACACTATTAGTAACCTGCCCAATATTTATTCTCTCTTCCTCCTATCAACACCTTGATTATGCTCAGGGCAGCTATTTGCCTGCCAGGGTAAAGTCTCACTTTCTGACTCTCTACTGTGGCCATATGACACAATTCCAGGCGTAGAGAAGGAAACGGTATCTACTGTGGACGCCAGAAAGGCTTTTGCTTTTGCTGATAGAAAGGATGGGTATCATTTGCACTGACATCTCTCACCCTACCCTTTCTCCACCATCGCCTTCATCTACTTCAAACATGAATATGATGCATGAAAATACCATAGCCATTTCTGTAAACCTGAAGAGAGATAACATGAGGGAAAGGCTAGGAGAATTGCAGAGATATTAGTCTCCATATTCTCCAGCACAGGCCTCTTGATATTTGACTTAAAATATATATATTTCCTCTTGGCTTTAGCGACATTATTTTGGTACTTGAAGATGTAGATAACCCTAACCATACGTGTGTTACATTAAAAATGTAGATATGGTAAAGATACTTTTAAAGTTGAATTCCAATGAACCTTCATTTTAAAGAAAAGAGGTGAATGAAGGCGGTGGGTTATCTCTTTACAAGACTGTTTGTAGCCTTTGTTTGGAAAGCAATATAATAAAAAGAAAAGAGGCTAAACTTTGGAATCTGACATACCTGAATTAACATTTCTGCCATTTGCTACCTCTTGGGGTGGGGAGGGAAGTGTGGTTTCCTCACATATAATTTCAACACATTCATAACAGTGTTATAGGTTTGTTCTGAAGATTGCATGTGATGATCACATAGTATGTAATCAACACATGTTGATTCTCTTCTTCCATTCAAAACTGATAATTTTTCTATAAAAAGGAACCTTGATCTGCCTCCCAGGAGGTAATACAATTTCTCATTCTTCACTGGTTTATGGAACAAGGAAAATAACAAGAAAATAAGCTGATATAGGGCTTTTTAATCTAAACTACATATTTCAGGATGTAGTGTAGGGACAATACTGATTCAGCTAAGCCCTTAAACCTTATAGGGGTACCTCCCAAGTAACTGAAAAGTACTGCTTATCATGAAAGACTATGAGATTCTGCAAGATCCCGGCCTAGAGCATTAAATTAGGTTCACTCTGTCGCACTTACCAATGCAGGAAATATAAGGGAAAAGAAAGAGAAATGGTTACCTCTTTGCTATTTAGAACCCCTTAAAATGACTTAAGGGTTTTTTTAAGGATGATAACATGGACTTTTTTAAGAAAGGTGGAAGGTGAATGATCATTCTCATGGCAAAAGGACAAATTCTATAGTTATTCAAGGTTAGCAGTTCCTCTGGTTCATCTAAAATAAAAGTATGTATTTTCTGGTTGCTTTGCAATTAAGAACCATGCTTGTACCAAAACCCAGTGAATTGCATACTTTAAATGGGTGAATTGTGAGATATGTGAAATAGGTATCAATAAAGCTGTGTACAAAAATTAAAATTTAAAAGAAAGAACCACGTGTGTAGAATTTCTTTGGTTAGATTTAGCAAAATGTAATTGGAAAGAAGTAATCCATAATTAATCTATTAAAATATTTCTTAAAGTTTGTTCTAAGAAACATCAGTTCCACAAGATGCTTTGGTAAAGTTTCCTGTGGTTAAATAATTTTGGGAAATATGGTATAATACGTGGTCCCATTGGAGATTTAAACAGCACATTATTATAGGCTCTAAGAAGCCTCCCTCTATGGAAACTATTTAACATTTAGCTGAGCCCAAAGCCCAGAATTATTCCAAATGTCTTTCACCATGAAAGTTGTTCTCCTAGTAATACCTATTAACCTCCTACACAAAGAGTGTAGTTTGAGACACACTTCAGAAATTGCTGATGTCTAGTATAGTGTGGTAGCCATATAATTATAGTGATACCTATAAAAGCAAGAGTAACGTGAAACATATTCTGCTGTCCATTCAGTCTGTCCAGGCAGTCAGATAGATAATTAAGCTGAGATAGACGGCTTACACCCGACCAGATTAAAGGGGAGAGACTGATGTTGAGATTTTCTTTTTCAGCCCTAGATTTGTACACTCTGTTGATTTTACTGTTATTTGGAGGAAAATGTTAGCATACGTACACATGTATATACATATATATACATATGTGTGTGTGTGTGTGTGTGTATATATATATATATATATATAAAAACAATTTAGGGGTATGAAACAGCACTATATTAAACATTTTGAGATTCTTCTCTCTGTAAGGAATTCTGCTGCTAAAAGAAGAGAATATATGACTTTGGTCTTTCAGAGTCCAGTGTGCAAGAAAGAGGAGGGTGGTGAAAAACAATTTTCCAAAACAACATGTTTCTCCTGAAATATAACAACCTCTCAAATGAATAAAGAATACCAAGATGGAAACTTTAGCATTATCTGAAGTGATTAGCTGTGATTTCAATTATTTTTTGAAATCTATGTTTCATCTGAGAGTAAGGTATGGTAAAAGAATGTGAAGATTTTACTCAAATGGGAATTACTCAGTAAATTTTGGTGTGGGGAAGCAATTGTATTGCTGTTCAACATAAGATTTTTATTTTATTATTTTATGATATGTAATAATTATATATGGATTATCTATTGTAGGCCAGAAAGCAAGCTGGATAGTGAGAAGAATTCCCTTTATTGTTTTTTAAGAAAAGATTATCATTATCTCATGGGAGTTTGTAATCTAATTAGAAAAACAAGATATATGCCCATCAAACAGGTAACAACACAAGAGAGATATGATTAAGTGCCATGATAAATGATGAGTAATAAAGGGAGCAGGTGCTATAAAAGGATTAGAGAAGAAATAAACTTTCACTATTTTCATGGATATAAAAAACCCTAAATTTTAAAAGCAACCTGATTTAAGTGGATTTAACTTGTTGTTTCGATTTTGTATATGTAAGGCTTTATAGAATCGGGACTCTTCTCACCAGGTAGCCAGAGAGAGAACAGAACAGGCAGTTCTGTCCCTGACATCTGCCAATGGCTCCTGCTGCAAATCAGGCGACAGTATATATATCTGCTACACTATTTGTATTTACATTGGGGTTGAATATTTTGAGAATGAGATGCAAGAAACTGTGAAAATACCCCGTCTCATTATCTAAACTTTCAGTCTGAGGTCTAGCCATCCCTGAACAATCATGGCCCAGCGCTGAAAGTAAAGATGTATCTACAGAAGCACAAATTGTAACAATAACACTTTGCATTTCTGAAACATCTTCTATTGAAATAGCTCATTCTCAGCACTGTTTACAAGCATTAATTCAACCTCACAAGAGAAATAATTTGCAAGAAATAGGTTAACTGTCTGGTTTGACACAGCACAGTAACTAAAGTCATTACAAAGTACAGGATTTCTCACTGCTAGCCCAGTGCTTTGCCGTAAGCAAAAACTATTTGAATTCCTTTTAAAATTTTACTTCAAAAACTAACATACTACTATCATAATAAATTATAAAGTCATCAGTATAGATACAGAAAAATAATCTAAAAAACTTTTCTTATGGCCTCTGTCTTATTACTATCACTCACAATCTTTTCCTGGTAAAGTTTTTCCTGTGTGTCAGGATTCACTGACATGAAAATCATTATTTTGAAGAGAAAAATGTTCAAATGTGGAAAAATGTTCAATGATAGGATGAAAACATATGAGGAAGGTCTAAGACCTCACAGGTAGAATTTTTCGTTAAATTTCTCCTCTGGCTTCTTAATGAAATTAGTGACCATCAGCCCATGGTAGACAACAATGGTGGGTCAGACAAAAATTTGGTAACATTTCCCCTCACTAGTGTCCCTACTGGAAGCCAAGTGAAATAATTAGAATGTCCTGAAGCGGACAGGAAAATGTAGCTCTATGAGAGGGAACAGCAAAGAGGGACTCCGACAATTAGCTTCTACACGTGGAAAACTTTATTACTCACCTTTTCGTTCAGTTAAATACATAAATAAGCATTTTCCATAATCAACGTACAATACTAGGTGTAGAGTCAGAAGTCTTCATAAAAGAAAAACAAATATGCTGAAAAGAAACAGTAACAGAGGTACAAATATATCCATTTATTCAACACATTTGGAGCAACTATAATAGGCATGACCAGAGTTTCTTGAAAGTAGTGGTGCTTTGCAGGTATCATGGGAAACTTTAGAATTTAGCTGGGGTAGTTTTTGGTTGTCACAGAAACTGGAGGAACTCCTGGTATTTACTGTATAAGTATCCAGAGACAACGGACATACAACATTTAGGACAGTCTCAAAGAAGAACTGTCCCAATCTGGCATGACTTTCAAATAAATATCCCTCATGTGGCTAAGAAACTGGTTTATAATAGAAACTGGTTTATAATTGAGGTTAGAACCTATCTCCATATTGTATACATGGTACAAGGAGTGATTTACACAGTTTTAATAGATACTGAATTTCCTGAGTGCAAATATATTAATCAAATAAATATTTTATACAATTCGATTGAGAATTTACCAATATATGGTCACTATTTTGGAAAATCCCATCATCAAAGGCTATGCCATGGCATTTGAGTCAACAAAACAACATGGTGCATCCTACTGTGTGTGCCATGGCCCAGTGACGCCATGCATACATGTGTGTGTGCCTACTTTATCACGTCTCCTCATGAAGTCATGCCTAAACAGTCACATACTGAAATACATGGCATTTTATTGCCATTAATTACATCTTTTTTCTATTATAGTTAATCACTGACTTTTTAAAAATTATGTGTGTTAGGTAGCTTATATTATATACTAAATTCAATTAAGGATAGTAAAGGTATACTACATTTCGTTGTTATAAATAATATCACCTATTATTTTTATAAACAGCATTGTATATTATTTGTTATAAATAAGATTGAATATTATCATCAAAAAGGAGGTGAGCCTGTGCTATGCACTAGAGATAACGGGGCAGGGTGTGTGTGATGGTTCTTGTCTTCTCATTGCAGATAGCCTGGTTTAAAAAACAAGTATCAAGCCAATAAGCATACAGATACATGTAAGATCACAAAGTCCTAAGTGTTCAAAGGAAATGAATTAAAAGAATAGCAGTGGAGGACATTATTTGAATGGTATAGAGTCAGGGTAAGCTTCTCTAACTAAAAAGAAAGACCCACAAGATGTCTAGGAGTTATCGAGGGGATACACTCTAAGCAGAGGGCAGAGCATGTACAAATACAGACAATCACTATGTACAAGAGAAGAAAGGAGTTAAACCAGGTTGAAGAATCAGGAAACACACATAGGAAGAAGCAGCTTCTCCATGTCCCCAGTTCTTCCGTGTATAATTCGTCCACCTCCCTAAGTGCATTTTCTTTTTTCTTTTTTGTTGTTTTTTGTTTCTTTTTAACATCTTTATTGGAGTATAATTGCTTTACAATGGTATGTTAGTTTCTGCCTTATAACAAAGTGCATCAGTTATACATATACATATGTTCCCATATCTCTTCCCTCTTGCGCCTCCCTCCTTCCCACCCTCCCTATCCCACCCCTCTAGGTGGTCACAAAGCACCAAGCTGATCTCCCCGTGCTACGCGGCTGCTTCCCACTAGCTATCTGTTATACGTTTGGTAGTGTATATATGTCCATGCCACTCTCTCACTTTGTCACAGCTTACCCTTCCCCCTCCCCATATCCTCAAGCAGATTAAATCTCCACAATCAACTTGATGTACCCTGCATTTTCTTTTAAAAGGGATTCCGATTTCTACTCAGGGTCTATTTAATGGACCTCAAACTTCTCCTAAGAAGGAAGAAATATAAAGCATCACTTTGGTTATGTACCTTGCTTAAATGCCTTGAGATAGATTAAAGTATTCTAATATTTTCTCCAGGTGAACGTCATCTGAATTGACAAATTGGGATTTCCACTCTGTACTCCACATTTAGCATGCTCTTGCCTAAATGCTGAAGCAAATGACTTCTTGCCTAAGGGTTTGAAAATAACAAAGTCAAGCAATATGCATCCGGCACTCCCCTTGGATCACTTGATCAAAAAATATATTAAGTAGTGCTGTTTTCATAACTACCATTGTGGGGACACTTCAGTGTTAAGAGAGAGAACATGAGACTAATTCCTATTCTTATAATGCAATCCAGTGAAGAAAATTCACTGAGGAGGATTTGTCTCATAAACTACAAATATACAGGAGGTGACTCCAAACACCCCAAGGCTTGTTTATAAGGAAACATGAAAGGAAACCATCTAGTTCTTGAGGCCAGTTATCTTCCCCTTTTGTAAACTCTCACTCACTTGGGGTGGAGGCATGAGGAAAATGCAGGCAGTTGGAGACCTTTCTATGAATCTCCTTCCTAAGTGTGGAGTAATTCAGAAAAATGGAGGAGAGTCAACTCTCAGGCTCTTACCCAATAGCATTTTTTCCTTCTTCACTACCTCTATTTTATTTTTAACAGAGCCAGAAGGAAACATATCCTTATCTGATTCTGGGTTGGAGAGGGTCTTTAAGTGAAAGATTTGACTAGCTATGACATATCTGACATGTAGGCTAACTGGGATAGGGGGAGGGTGTTCCCTATACCCCCTTTGCCACCCTTATCTTCCTTTCATTAGTCAGCTGATCACATTCCTTTTTACCTAATATGTCAGGAAGACAAGAATTAGAACCCTGACTGATTTCTTTGGAAAGGCTGTAAATCTTTACTTCAAAAATTAATCCAAGAGACAAGGAATTGCTATCTCACTTTCCAGGTTGGAAAGAAGCTTCATGGTGGGCTCTAAAACAGAAATTTTGAGTTGTAGATCATATAGGTCTTGGAAAAAATCTTTGACTTAAATGGGTCAGGAATGTGTTTTTGAAAATATTCAAAAACAAAAACTAAATAAAATATTTCTGCTTCAGGAGAACCTCCATAAGATATAGTTCTTTATTTTCAGAAATTGTGTTGCATTGTGTTTAACATTTGTGAAATGTGAAGTATAAACTCCAAATTTCTAGTCTATAGCCTCAATGTGGGATCAATAAAATAGCACACAGACACCTGTAGATCCTGGGGAAAAAACTACACCAAACTTTAAGAGGTTCTACAATATTCCTTAAGGTATATGTAAAGATAGGTGTGTGAATCTATGTACAACATGTCAGGGTCAGTCTACTGCTGCTTAGAAAGACTCTGGGCTTGAATGTTTCTATTCTCAATGCAGAACCTTGATAGTATATTTTTTTTTTAACCCACATTTGTTTATTTATTTTTGGCTGTGTTGGGTCTTCGTTTCTGTGCGAAGGCTTTCTGTAGTTGTGGCAAGCGGGGGCCACTCTTCATCGCGGTGCGCGGACCTCTCACTATGGCGGCCTCTCCCGTTGTGGAGCACAGGCTCCAGACGCGCAGGCTCAGTAGTTGTGGCTCACGGGCCTAGTTGCTCCGCGGCATGTGGGATCTTCCCAGACCAAGGCTCGAACCCGTGTCCCCTGCATTAGCAGGCAGATTCTCAACCACTGCGCCACCAGGGAAGCCCCGTGATAGTAATTTTAAGTCCTAGGTTGCAACATTCCTAGACAATGTGTTAGCTGGAAATCTACATTTGGATTGCATATATTCTATCTGGTGACACGGAAGTTAGAATGCAGACTTTGGGATTAAGATGCAGATTATGTGGTCTATAGGTTGGTAATGAATAAAGGCCGAGAGAGAAGACGATTCAAGTTTCATGTTAACAAGACCTTCAACCCACAGTGGCTTCCTAAAACCACTGACTCAGAGCATTTCTTTGGAAAGAATCCAGTAGAAATTGAGGCCTCTATCTGCTTTGCCTCCTGATGTATCCTTTCCTTTCTTACAAGCAAAACCTTGCCAACACCATGAATATGAGTCCAAATGTTTCATATCTTCTGTACCACAAACCTATAAGGCTCTTGGTCTCTCATATTGTAAATGTGCATTATTCTAGAAAGAGTCCTAATATTCACGTTATTGGGAGAGGATCATCACCCGAAGAGAGGGCCAAACAAAATGCTCTATAAAGCACAGCTTCCGGGCTTCCCTGGTGGCACAGTGGTTGGGAGTCTGCTTGCTAATGCAGGGGACACGGGTTCGAGCCCTGGTCTGGGAGGATCCCACATGCCGCGGAGCAACTAGACCCTTGAGCCACAACTACTGAGCCTGCGCGTCTGGAGCCTGTGCTCCGCAACGAGAGAGGCCGCCATAGTGAGAGGTCCGCGCACCGCGATGAAGAGTGGCCCCGGCTTGCCACAACTACAGAAAGCCCTCGCACAGAAACGAAGACCCAACACAGAAAAAATTAATTAATTAATTAATAAACTCCTACCCCCAACATCTTCAAAAAAAAAAAAAGAAAGAAAGAAAACCACAGCTTTTCTCCTTAAAAAAAAAAAAAGCACAGCTTCCCTTAGCCATTCCATTCAAAGCTTCATATTAGAAACCTCTTTGCTAACACTGGCGAAATGGGGACGATCTCTCTAACCGTGTATTTTCATTTTATGTTCAGTCAGTCACATAATCATGATTATGCACTCATACAAACACCTAGTTAATCTAAATATTCCAAGCGGACGCCCACGTCCAAGGTCCTTCAATACACCTGACAGCATTCTTTGAGAGGCTCTGTTAATTCACATTTCTCCACCTTGCTCTTCGTTTGATGATCCCAGGGACTTCCTGAACTAGCTTCAGGCAGTTATTTCTGAGTTGCCTACAACGCGAGCGTATCCTTAAGGCTAAATAAAACTGAAAAGCAGCTGCTTAAGATTTTCTGAAATGTTGTGAAAATGCCTATATAACTCATTTCTAGAAATGAGTATGTTAAAACCCATTGTAAAAACCCATTGTACAGAAACCCACCAAAGCACCATCCCTCTGGTCACATTACACTCTGAATTTTGAGATAATGCCCACAAATTTGCTGTAGATGGAGATATTTTTCCAACCTTCAGATTGATCGGATACTTAGAAGAGACATTAATAATGCTTAAAGACTCCTCCCACAGGATTAACCGCGTAGGGACTGAACAATGACGAAAGATGGCTTTAAAATAAAAATCTTGCCGAGTGCCTCAAAGAAGTCACCGTGGAGATCAGAGTCAAAAAGATGGGCGAAATTTCTCTATCTGCTGGGATGCTTCCACAAGAAAAGGCAGCACCTACTAGTATTAGTATTCCAACATGTTTTTCAATATTTCATGTTTCCAAAAGGAAAGAAGAGAAAATTAAATTCCCAAGCTCCTTCCTAAAACTGACACAGGATGCAGTTGTGGCTAATGTATTTTTAACAAGATGCTGTAAAAAATCATCAGTTAACCCGAGACAACAAAGTATACTTCGGTTACTTAATGACAGAAACAAGAAAAATATCTGATAACCCTCATCTTCATATTAAAACCAGATTCATCAATTCTTAAATAAGTACCACAGACTTCTACAGGATGTTCATTTCTAAGGATATGGCTTACTGTTGTGGAATTGATGCAGCCTTATCTAGGGACCAATTTTATTCAATATTTTCAGTGATCATCCTGGGAAATCAAGAAAGAACCTTGAAGAAGTTATTAAATACATTCTGCTGTCCTGAAATACTATCCCTGTTCAACAGATGGTAAATGTGTTCAGAGGTCCTAGCTGCAGTAATTCAGGAATTGCTGTATGCCAATCATTCTGCCCCACGAGCAACCACCCTATTAAGATATGCAGGAGATCATGGGCCTCCTCTCAGCCTGCCCAATCATCTGGACTAACAGTCAGCCTAAAGGCACTTGGCTCTGAAGGAAATCTAGCAAGAGAGAAACTTTGTCAGGATCACATATTGAAAAGAATCCTGAATTCAGCTTTAGTCGAAGGACAGTAGTTAGCATTATATTAGAAAATCCAATGAAGAAAGCATGCACACTTCTTAGGGATGCAACTGGGTACTACGGATCATTCATTTACGTATATGCAGTTTAGCAATAGTTTACAATTTACCTCACAATGATGCTACTCTAACTCTATAGCAAGTAGAACACATCCTGCTTCCAGACCACATTTATCAGCATCATTTCTCAGAGAACTGTCCATATTAATGAGTTCCCAGCATAGAAATTCCAAAATCAACAAAGCTCTTATTCCTGAACTTCAGCCCAGCATCTGAACAAGGGACAGAAGGAAACCTATAGGGAGTTGCTCCACGGTGTGTGTGTGTATGTGTGGCAGGAGGGTGCAGAGACTAGCAAGAAGAGGCAAAATATGCAAAGCAAGGATGAAGCTGAGTAACATGGTTCTTGGGGGGGGGGGGGAAGGGAACAAAGATTAACTCCCTTAGAAACAGTGCATTCTGATAGGCTTTTTGCTTGTTCGTTTTTGTTTAGCAAAGGTAGAATGCACGACCTGAAAGAAAAATGAAGGACAAACATTCATTCGTCTACTCTTCTTCTTTGCCTAATACTTTTACAGCGCTTCATCCACCCAACCACACTGGAGGAAGGGGCTGCATGTAAGGTGTTAGTAGGGCCTTCTTATGAAACAGAGGAGCTTAGGATACAAGAAATTTGGTGAATGACCATACCTGGAGAACAGTTTATCAAACGAGATGGACTTTGAAATGCACTCCCCTCCCACCATGTCTTTCTTCCTCTTGATAGCACTGGCGATATGATGGCAACAACTCTGTGGGCTTTCATCACTAGCAGACAAAACAAGTGTTGAAGTCTGGAACTCCTTTTCCAGGCTTCCTCCTTGCCCCCAACCCCACCTCTTACAGCAGTCATCAAGTCACCGCCAATAAACTCCTCGGATTTTCAGAAATGTGTTTGAAAATCACTGATCTACTCTAATCCAAACAGATGCAATCCAGTCTAACCCAGAAGTTGAGAAAACCTGCCCTAGTACTCATGTACTAGTAAATAGAGGACCAGGATTTATGGTCAGGTCTCCAAACTATTAGTACAATGCTTTGTCTACACCTCAAATTAAAGAAAGGATTCGAACCATGCACAGCTAGATGCTGTGTCTGGATAGGGATGTAGGGCAGCACTATGAAGTGGGGCAGGGAGATCTTTGATTGTATATTGTCCATATTAGGAAGACAATGAAAGAGGACATTTAAAGAACTTACCTAAATTTACTCGGTGAATGAATTAGTGGTAGATGGCTCCAAAATCCATGCTTGAACCATTATGCTACTACGTTATGCTACCAGCACTATTTATTTATTTATTTATTTATTTAAACATCTTTATTGGAGTATAATTGCTTTACAATGCTGTGTTAGTTTCTGCTGTATAACAAAAGTGAATCAGCTATACATATACATACATCCCCATATCTCCTCCCGCTTGCGTCTCCCTCCCACCCTCCCTATCCCACCCCTCTAGGTGGTCACAAAGCACCGAGCTGATCTCCCTGTGCTATGCGGCTGCTTCCCACTAGCTATCTATTTTACATTTGGTAGACCAGCACTATTTAAACCTTAGCAATTTGGTAAGTTCATTTATTTTAATAGCAACATTTTTTAAAAGCACTATTATCTGTCTACATTTCAGATTTTTCAAGTCTATTCATCTTTTCCTATTTTTTATAATGGGGTTTGAATATAAACCCATGTAATATTCTAATACTTTATTCTTTTTAAAATTCTGAATGATTGAATATCTTATCATAATAATGTTTTTTACTTTAAACTTTTTTTCCTTATTTTTATTGCTTTGGAAATCCTCCATGTCACGAAAGCCAGTATTTTTCCCATTATCTTTTAATGTTTAAATTCCTATTTCATTTGAAATGCATTTGCTACAAAATGAGGAACTGTCTTCATTTTTTTCAAATCGTGACCCAACAATCCCTGAATGACTTAACTCAGTTTGAATTGTCTTTCCTTTCCCCACGGATCTGTACTGCCAGTTAAGTAATCTTGGAGAAACAGAATGTTCAGTTTCCTCAACTGCAAATAGGGTTTAATGAAAGTATCTCATAGAGCTTGTGTGAGGAGTAAATGAGTTAACACATATAAAGCTCAGAAGATCACCTGTGCCATGGCAGGTTAAGTATCATGTGAGTGTTAGCTATCTATCATCTTTTAATATCCTCAAATATCTATTTAGTAAACTTTAGAATAACTGTGGAAAGTTTGAGAAATTATCTGTACATTTGGTTGGAAAAGGCATAAGATTTGAAAACTAAGGTGGAAAGAACTTACACATTTGTAATATTTATGGAACAATGACATGTCTCCACTTATAAAAACAGAGAGATGTATGTCTTACACTACAGTTTGTAATTCATGTAAATAATGCTAATCCTCACTACCATCTGTTGCCATAGTTATAAATTTATTTTTCTTTATATATATTATGTGGGATTTTCTGTCATGTGGAAAAAGTACTGTTTTTTAAATATTTATTTTATGTAAGTAGCCAAATATCAAAAAACACTTATTGTTAATTCCAAACAACGTTTTTTGTAGTTGTTAACTCTCTCAGGCTTCTCCACGTAGTAGTCATCCTTTACATAAATAGAGAACATTTTGTTTCTTCCTTTCCAATAGCCCTAACCTCCATATCTTATTAGCTAAAATTTCCTGGAATACACCAAACAAGATTTATCACAGCAAACACCTTCATCTTGTTTCTTATTTAATAAAAATGTTTCTAGGTTTTCACTGTGAAGAGTGACATTGATTTTCCTTAACTTGCAAGAAAACATAAAGAGCTTAACAATAATATGTTTTAAATGACATCAAACAGCATTTAGAGATCTGGTGAGATAAACAGTTTTACCCTTTAACCAACAGTAAGATTTAAGAATTTTTTCCGTATTAAATTACGCATTCCTAGAATAAACTCTTCAAATCATATATTCTACTTATATATTGATGAAGTTGATCTGTTTTATTTAGAATTTTTATGATTTTGTAGAATTTTTAATTTTTTGCTACTTTGCAAAGTTTGCAGTCATTATGGTATCATGATTATGTAGCTTCATAACAATAGGTAGAGGTATTTGCTTTACCCAGAATTTTATTTTTGGGGGCTTTTAAAAAGTTAATATGAGAATTAACTTTACCTTAGCATTTTCAAATAAGCTGCCTATAAAACCACGTAGAGGGTTTTATAATTCTTTGGTATTTTAATTATTTTTTCAATATTTATAAATTTAATCTTTTAGTGAATTTTGATAATTACAATTTCCTAATAACTCATCCAATATATTAGGATTTGAAATGTATCCAAGTGGGCTTTACAAAGCAAATTTTATTTTGTTTTATACATTTATTTATTTATATATGTATGTATGTCTGTCTGTCTGCGTTGGGTCTTCGTTGCTGTGTGTGGGCTTTCTCTAGTTGTGGTGAGCGGGGGCTACTCTTTGTTGTGGTGTGCGGGTTTCTCATTATGGTGGCTTCTCTTGTTGTGGAACACGGGCTCTAGGCCCACAGTTTTCAGTAGCTGTGGCTCGTGGGCTATAGAGTTCAGGCTCAGTAGTTGTGGCGCACAGGCTTAGTTGCTCCGCGGCATGTGGGATCTTCCTGGACCAGGGCTCGAACCCGTGTTCCCTGCATTGGCAGGCGGATTCTTAACCACTGCGCCACCAGGGAAGACCCTTATCTTGTATTAAATCTCCTCCTTATCAATAGTTGTAGCCCCTTTATCATTCATAATGTTGCTTATTTTGTTTTCTAGTTTTAATTAAAATTTTCAGACATTTGTCCATTATGTTGATTTTATCCAAAGATTTTCTGTATTATTTTTCTGTTTTCAGTTAATTAATTTATGCTGTCATTTGATTATCTCTTTCCTTCTGTTTTTCACTTTGTATTCAAAATGTATAAAATATTTTAATGAAAGAGTATGATTTAATGAATTTTTATAAAAGTAACATTACCCAGTTATTTCATTTTAATTAAATTTGGTATTTAAAGTGAATATAAATAATTTTAATTTAAATATGCTAAAGTTCCAATACTGCTATTGAATATGAATTGTAATTTCTAGTTCACTTTGTATTTGAAAAAAATAGAGTCATTCAAAAATGTTTAGCAAGTAGATTCAAAAATGTTTAGCAAGTAGATTTAAAAAGACTATAGACTCCAGCAGTGAATCTGGGGAAGTAACTCAGTAAAATTCCAGAAAATACCATCTGCTGATACTTTTTTCAAACAAGATGGCATCTGAAAAGGTATTTTTAAGATATTATCTTTAGTTGTGACTCTGTAGTAAATGTCTAACCAGCTCGCTTGAATATCATAAATGAATAACACATCAGACAATGTAGATTATCTACTTCTAAAATCCCAAAGGTGGTAGGCTTTAAGTACTCATTTCTTCAATCCCTTCATTTTTTTTTTTTTTTTTTTTTTTTGCGGTACACGGGCCTCTCACTGTTGTGGCCTCTCCCGTTGCAGAGCACAGGCTCCGGACGCGCAGGCTCAGCGGCCATGGCTCACGGGCCCAGCCGCTCTGCGGCATGTGGGATCTTGCCAGACCGGGGCACGAACCCGCGTCCCCCGCATCGGCAGGTGGACTCTAAAGCACTGCGCCTCCAGGGAAGCCCAATCTCCCTACCTTTTATGGTGAGCTGCATAAAGGAAACAGGAGCCTCTTCCACTACCAGATACCCCGAGTGAAGAACATTTCCTGGAATATGGCAACAGCTCAACAAATGTTTGTTTAATTAATGCATGAAGCCATTTGTTGACCCTGGAGGCTACATACAGGCCGGTTGCACTATTACGTCTTGAAGACTAAATAAAATAGCCACCAAAACCAGATGCGGATATAAGGAATTCAAGACTGACACGATGGAGGAGATGTCTTTAGCATGGGAGACTCACTACTGCCAGAGTTTAAGGAGTGTAAGAAAGGAGTATAGGTTAAGGAGGAAAGAGGCTAGAAGATAAGGGGCACTGCATGTCAAACCTGAAAGTGTTGACTTTATCCTCCTATCTATTCCAGACTTTTGAAAGAGATAGACGTGAGTTTGAGAGAAATCACTTTGGTAGCTGTTTGGGGAATGAACTGGGGAGAGAGTCTAAGGTCACACTGATGGTTACCAGTGGAGCTACAGCTGGAATGTATTTTCCACTGTACATTGTCTCATTTCTGAGAAGCACACTTTTCAATTTAGACTGAAAAGGAGCAACAGCCATTCATTTGGTCAATTAAGGGCCCACTTTTGTGGGATTCCTGGAAGTTTGTCTATCAGATTGCTTAGAAAGGTAAAAGGAAGCCACTGTAACTAATAGGTGTCAGTGCTCAGATCCCAGATGTTTATTGCCTTCAAAGATAAAAAGCTTGTTAACAGTAAGCATGGAGGTTACAGATAACAAGCTGATCAGTCGTCTTGTCTCCACCTGGTACTTTTCCTTGAATTAATTTTTTTAATCTTACTTTGCTAAAATAATTATATTTACCTTTGAAAAAGACAACATATATAAACTGGCTTTTAGCAATGAAAACAATTTTTATGTCTAAGATTTGTTTGTTTGGCAGGAATTTTGGGTGGGGATACTAAGAAATTATCTTCCTAATACACAGCAAGAATGTATAACCCATTGAATTGGAGATGGTGTCTTTATAAGTCTCTGCTTTAATTTGTTTTTAATTTACACCCATCCTCATCTAAAAGGATTTACAAAGCTTTATATGTCAATTAGTTTTGGTAACTAAAAAATAATCAATATTCATTCAGTTCTCTATTGCAGTTATAAATGTCTTCTGAGAACATATCAACATCCACATAAAACAGAAAAATCTGACACAATATGAATCTCTATAAATCCTATTTGGGTGTCTTCCAAATTTTCTTTTCTCATGTAGCCAGTTAAAATTAACCCAAATGGAGCAGCTGAGACTCACTTAAGTTAGCTTAGGGTTGATTTTTTTTTAATGGAATTGTAGAATTTGTTTAAGGATTATTATTTAATATACTGGTGTTTTAAGAAAAAGAACATTGGATTACTGTCTCACACACACTAGTGATGTATGTGAGTGAATTATAATATTTTTAGTAAGAAAAGGATATTTGAAATATGGACAAAAATAAAAGTAATTCCAAGATTTTCATTAAAGGACACCAATTTCTTCAAGAGTCTGATTTTTTATTTTACTAAACCCGTGTTTTTAAATGTATTGATCAATTTAGGTATTACACCACTTAATAATTGTCTGTTAATACATTTATCTCCTTTACCGATAGACCATGAGCTCCCTCAGGACAGAGGTTTGGTTCAGTGTTTTGACACTGCACTGGTTGCAATGCCTTGGACATAGTTGGCACTCAGTAAGTGTTGGTTGACAAATAATTTCAGGCACAGAAAATGCAGTTACTCTCATTAACACTTCAGCACTGGAAGAGACTATCAGAATCATCGTCCAGCCTAACTCCATCTTACAGATAAAGGAATATTCTGATCAGAGGAGACAGGTACCTTTTTGATAAAAACAAAGCTCCCCAGGTCTCCCGACTCCTATTCCAATTTTTTACCTTAAAAACTTTGAGATTTGAGTATTTTGCCCCAATACCTAGAAGTGAGTTTCAAAATATGACATATATCAATTCAATTCAATGTTCAGATATCAGGGACCAGGTATCAGGAGCCCAAATTACAAAAGGTGAGAGAGTCAACCGCCAACTCAGTGGCACATGTCCTGCTTTTGATAGGCACGACCGTGTTTCTGTAAGAGAACATCATAGCCTCTGAGTCTGTTATGGGGATAATAGAATGAGAACTATTTTTCCTAGACTCCTTAGGTAATATTCTAACTTGAAAATAAAGTTCTCCTCTCAGTGAGAACATTAAAGGAGACATGTGGAAAACAGATATTTGTGGTAGAGACTGCTATTTACCAAAATCTGTTTCCTCCTCTTCCTGGAAAACAGGCAGACAACATTTCCTAGTGCTCAACGCATTGAAGTGTAACCAGGTGATTTAGTTCTACTCAATGAAACATGCTCAGAAGTGACGCACAGCACTTCCAAGATTCACTATAAAACAGTCCCTTGCTTATCCATTTTTATTTTTTATGGAAAGATTTAACTCCTAGGGCAAACTTCTAAGTCATGTGTTAAAGTTGTTAGAAAGATCAGTAGTCTGGTTTCTGAATAACAAGAGGCTTCCTGTTTACCTGAAACTCCCTTGGACTATGAGACCCATACTCCTATTGTATTCAACCTCTGCTATATTGTGGGGAGGGGAGGTGGCTATTACAGCAACAAGTGTTACTTTTATCTCAAATTTCTGCAGTGGAGGAAAATGCCTTATTCTTATTAGTTAAAACTCCCAACACCTGGACTATGCAGTGAAAACAGACTCACACTGACCTTCTTTCCCCTTTTTCTAGCAGATATATGAAAATCTAGCATAGGGCAGGTTTCACTGAGCCATCACCGCCATGAGCTAATTAAGGTCTCGTTGGGCCTCATCCCTTAGGGCAGTGGTTCTCAAACTCTAGTCTTCAGCAGAATCACCTTGCAGGTTTGTTAAGCCAGGTAAGCACTACAACTGGGTCTTTCCTCCAGTATTTGATTTTATTAGGTCTTGGGTGGAGCCTGATATTTTGCAATTGCAACAGGTTTCCAGATGATGTCTTTGAAACTGGTCCAGACCTCACACTTTAAGAACAGCTATAGGGCTTCTAGATTACTCCTAAACGTATTTTACCCCGTATTTTCAAACACCCTCATATATAACCAATTAGCACCCTCTCAAAGTTGTACTATCTGCTTAACAATACACCTGATGCAACACTGAAATAGAGACAACAGGATCTCATACCACCTGCTTCGCTAACAAGGGGGTGTTTCTCACTGCTGAAATGGTCAAAAATAGCGCTTGAGTTCTGATAGTGGGTCTGGAGATAGAAAAATTAGTTTATAGGTAAATTAAGTCCTCTTTATAGAATGAAAAGTAAGGTGAAAGCTCATTTGAAGATGAGAAGCAGAGATGAGATGTTAAGGGGATAAAGATATTTATAGGCCATGGTTCTGGGAGGCTGGCTGGAGAATAAGGCATCCTTATTAAAGATTTACCAGAGGGATAAAAAGAATCTCACCCTAGCATGAGAGGAAGCAGACAGCCAATTCCCCAGCAGAAAGCCCATCAAAAGTTTTTACAAAAAAAAAAAAAAAAAACTTCAGCCAAAAGGAAAAGGCATCTCTCTATTACCAAGCACAACTCTGCCTTCCAAACATCAGGAAGCTCACTCCCCACGTGGCAGCAATTTTCAGACTGCTCCAAGTTTATACCTGGTCTCCAAGGCAGTGGTACCAGCCCAGAAGTGATGCTCGCAGCCTCACGGCCCTGCCAACCAGGACATGTGTAAAGAATGAGAGGGAATATCTTGTGCAGTAGCTATGTGATGGGGTGGAGTGGGACCTACACAAGCCAGGAGGATGAAGTCAGCCTTCAAAGATCCACTAAAGCCAAACTTCAAAAACAGTGGCAGAGCTGTGGGTTGCTGACAGACAGGCAAGTCTTGTTTATAAGAATCTAGGAGAGGGAGACCTTTTAAAGCAGAGGCTTGGGGAGACAGAATCTAAGAAGCAGAGTTGAATAAACATTGACAGAGCTGTAAACAACCAAACACATCTTTGTTTGGGAAAGCAAGGAAAGGTTACACATCAGTTTCTTTAGTTGAATTAATGGAGAAGGGTTCTTGTTAGCAACAATCTTCAAAGCAAAGGATGACAAATTGTAAATTTGAAACGAAAAATACTTCTAAATGGATACTGGACCCAAACGATGCCTATATTTGATGACAATGAGAGCCTAAATTTATATGGTGCTCCACAATTTTTTGAATGATATTATCTCACTTAATATTCATAACACTATGAGGTACGCAATATGAGCCCAATTTTACAAGCGAGAAAATTCTTTCATTAATATCCAAAGTTTCCAACTTCACTTACTCTTTCCACTTCTGAAATCTTTACATCTTAATCCAAGTAATAATATACCTGATTAAATCTGAACAAAACAGTGTATTTCACTATTGCCCTTGGCGATACAGTGTCTATAAAAAAGGGATGCCTTTCTCACAATATCATCCAACATGCCTTCCTACTATGGATGGAAAATTTTAGACAATTCCTTTGCTCTGATAGAAAAAGAATATCTGCTGGGCTGAATGCTGCCTGGAAGACTGACCCTATTTACTCAAAAGATGTATGATTTCTGTCTCACATAATGTCAAATACTCTCTGTGCTATAGCGGTTGGTATTAAAACTTGAGCCCTTGTATTAAAAAGCTACCTCTTGGGCTTCCCTGGTGGCGCAGTGGTTGAGAGTCCGCCTACCGATGCAGGGAACACGGGTTCGTGCCCCGGTCCGGGAAGATCCCACATGCCACGGAGCAGCTGGGCCCATGAGCCATGGCCACTGAGCCTGCGTGTCCGGAGCCTGTGGTCCGCAACGGGAGTAGGCCACAACAGTGAGAGGCCCGCATACCGCAAGAAACAAAAACAATAACAAAAACAACAACAACAAAAAAAGCTACCTCTCTAGAGCATTGCTCTGTAACTGTTACCTGCCTTGCCTCAGAGGGACTATACAGTTACACTGCACCAACCTCAGCAGCAGCATAGCCATCACTATCATTGACATTATCACCATCTCTCCCACCCATCCCTGCAAATGGCTTTACATCTAATGAAGTTCACTTAAACCAGAGTCACCACTAGAGCAGGTACGCTGGGTAACACAGTACACAGAAGCCATTTAGAGTCATGAATGAAAATCTAGAAAGTCTCACGGCCTTTCGAAACCCTCATTTAGTAGATAATGACTACATGTGTGGGAATTCTTAGAAAGATAGATAAGTAATCCTTATTTATTTACAAAATTAATCCCATATGAACACCATTCTTTATTCTGAAGCAGTGTACATAATGGTTAAGTATGCTGGTTCTGGAGCTAGACAACCTAGGTTCAAAACCCAGCTCTGCTACTTTTTGTCTGTGTGCCATTAGACAACTTAAACTTCTCCTTGCCTCTTTGTTCACCAGTAATATGCTAATGATAATAGTATTACTATTAGAATTAAATGAGTTAATACATTTAAACCATTAAGTATTTAATAACAATATTATCATTATATGGTACAGCTCTATTTCTCAGAGACCTTTGCTGGAGCTCAGCCTTTGTGACTTTCAGATACCACGAAGCCTCTGTCCACAATCTGTTATTCCATTCCCAGCAACTGTATTCCAAGTAGACTGGTCTTGTGCTATTAGAATTCTGTGCTGGTTTTAAGAGGCCAATGTCATGAGACCATTCTTAACCCTTTTCTCACATGAGGATGAAGAGTGAATTTCTAAATAGAAATCAAAGGTGATATAAAAAATGGCACTATCTCCTTTCATCTATGAAAAGACAAATTCTGAGCTCTCCTTTTGTTTCAGACATAATTTTTGAAATATTCCACTGTATTACTATGTTCTAGAAGGAAGGCCTGATGCTCTGTAATGGGCCTTCTAGAGGGGCCTATTTGCATGAGTAAATGAAAAGTTAAAAAGGAAGAAACTTACCACTAAAAGAAGATTCAGTTCGCAAAACCTGAACAAACCTAAGAATGATAATTGGGGGGAGTGGGGAGGGCAAGTGACACTGTTGGAAAAAAAAGCTATGATTTTAATGATGAATAAAATGCTCTCCAACCCAACTCCATAAACCCACACTTGAGTCTTCTGGATGCTTGGAAGTTGTGACAGCTTGGGGATGGGGTATTTTTGTTTTGTTTTGTTGTTTTTCAAACAGCTTAACTGAAGTATAACTGAAATGCAAAAGACTGCACATTTTTAATGTACACAATGCAATGAGTTTGCACATATGCATACACCTGTATATAATAAACATAACCATCACCTCCAAAAATTTCCTCATGCCTCTTTGGGCTTTGTTTTGTTTTGTGGTAAGAACACTCACCATGAGATCTACCCTAAATACTTCACAAGCATAATACAGTATTGTTAACTACAGATGCTATGTCATATCAGAGAGCTCTAGAACTTACTCATTTTGCATAACATAAACCTTATAGGATTGAACAACAGCTCTCCATTTAGAAAGGGGATGCTTTAATAATGAAGTAAACTTTTCTGAAAACTTCAACACAGGATATTGTAAAGTCAAGACAGCCTTTGGTCTAGTCACGCAACATGGTTCATATGGGAAAAGGTATTTTGCCTATTTCAACAAGGCAATCGATTATCAGAACACATAAGTCAAACAAGAATCAGAAGGAACAAGGCGAGAGGCCTCAACAGGAGTGACTTGGATACCACTGACAGAAACAAAGCACAGGGCTTCCCTGGTGGCGCAGTGGTTGAGAGTCCGCCTGTCGATGCAGGGGACACGGGTTCGTGCCCCGGTCCGGGAGGATCCCACATGCCGCGGAGCAGCTGGGCCCGTGAGCCATGGCCGCTGAGCCTGCGCGTCCGGAGCCTGTGCTCTGCAACGGGAGGGGCCACAACAGTGAGAGGCCCGCATAAAGAAACAAAGCACAGGATAGATGATAAGGAGGACGACAGCAGGGAGCATGCGCACAGTAGGCTCTGTAACTTCTTCCCTCCACCAGCCTCACAAACCAACCACTGAACTCTTTCCCACTGAGCCCAAACTTGCCACAGAATCCTTTAGACTATAGTTCTCCCTGAGTCACGATGATCACTCTGGAATAGGATATAAAATGAAATCTATAAAGTCCTATCTGCTCTGGGGAACTCCTACCTATGGGAAAGAATTTGAGGGAGATTAGAGATCTCTGAAATCTGGGGACAGACCACAGAAAGTATTGTTTATTATTGTTATGGCTACTTCTTGAAAAAGCCATAAAGGGGTGATAGGTTTCATAAAACATTCATATTCTCGCTGCTTTTGTGAATGGCATTACACATTGCAGCATGTTTGACTCAAATCAATATAGGTATCAGTGGCAACAGAACTAGTTTTTCCTACAGATAAGTGTATTGCCCTCATATGATTTAGATGTTATTCTTTAGTGATATAATTAAGTCCACCTTACCAACTGGTGGGCTCTTTTAAATTACCCTACTACTCATTACAAATTAAAATTTACCCTGCTTTCAATGCATATAAGCATTATAGAAAGAATATAGGCAAAGGCTTGGCTATATTTGAAGTGAATTAAAAAAACTGAGCATTGGAAAAAACTAGCTATATTGTCCTCCAGTCCCTTCACATGATGAAATTGAGTCCGGGCGATAACAGACTTTCCTTAAAAACACGTGTGGAAGTCTCCTCGCCTCACTTCCTACCTCATCTGGTGGTGCCTGGCGACACACTCCGAGTGCTGAAAGTCATGCCATCTGTGAGGCCGCTCACAGGCCTGCGCGAGACGCCCACCATTGTTCCCGCCAAGAGTCCCGGGGGCCCCTCAGACCAAGCTGCTGCCCCACCTCCTGTGGGGAGCCACCCGCCCGTCAGCCCATGCTGTTCCCGCCACCTCTGCTCCGCCAACCCGGCAGCCTGTGATTCTGGGAGGAAGAATTCCGGCCTCTCTCAGAAGAGGAATTCAAATGCACAAAGGACTCTCCTCATTTGCATAAGCTTCAGGCCTCACAAAACCTGGTTCCTTCTTGCTGGCTGTCAATAAGAAAGCTATCACAGGACATCCTGGATAAGTAATCTAAGGCAAAGGAAAAATTTTTAAAGGTAATCAAACTGCAGTCCTGTGTGGAATTCTATGTGATGTCCTGCAACCTCAGGACCAGACTATCCCCTCTCCTCCAGCCAGTTGTGGAGAGGTTGGGAAGGAAATGGCGATGATTCTGGATTCCACTTAAGGTTCAATTACTGAGTTGCCTGGGAGCCCAACGGGAGGATGGCCTCACTATGGCTGCTGTCTCTGGAGGGACCCCACCAGCTGAAGTGGCGACCATCCTTGGGACCACAGGTCAGTACATTTCCTGAAGTCAGAGCTGGTTCCAGAGAGGTTGACCACTGTATATCTCTTGAAGTACAGCTGCAAAGCATCTCTAACAAAGACCAGTCTATAGATGAGGAAACAGACACTGAAGCACAGAGAGGTTAAGGCACTTACTCAAAGTCACAAAGACACCGTGTGGTTGACAGGGTGTGGATGCTCTGGCCAGGTGTCAGGCCTGAGCCTCTGAGGTGGGAGAGCCGAGCTCAGGACACTGGACCACCAGAGACCTCTCAGCCACACGTAACATCACTGGGCGAGAGATCTCCCAGAGATCTCCGTCTCAATGCTAAGACCCAGCTCCACTCAATGACCAGCAAGCTCCAGTGCTGGACACCCCATGCCAAAAAACTAGCAAGACAGGAACACAACCCCACCAATTGGCAGAGAGGCCACCTAAAATCATAATAAGTTCACAGACACCGCAAAACACACCACCAGACGAGATCCTGCCCACCAGAAAGACAAGATCCAGCCTCCTCCACAAGAGCACAGGCACTACGTCTGCTCCACCAGGAAGCATACACAACCCACTGAATCAACCTTAGCCACTGGGGACAGACACCGAAAACAACAGGAACTACAAACCTGCAGCCTACGAAAAGGAGACCCCAAACACAGTAAGTTAAGCAAAATGAGAAGACAGAGAAACACACAGCAGATGAAGGAGCAAGATAAAAACCCACCAGACCCAACAAATGAAGAGGAAATAGGCAGTCTGCCTAAAAAAGAATTCAGAGTAATGATAGTAAGGATGATCCAAAATCTTGGAAATAGAGAAAACGCAAGAAACATTTAACAAGGACCTAGAAGAACTAAAGATGAAACAAGCAATGATGAACAACACAATAAATGAAATTAAAAATGATCCAGAAGGAATTAATAGCAGATTAACTGAGGCAGAAGAATGGATAAGTAAGCTGGAAGATAAAATAGGGGAAATAACTACTGCACAACAGAATAAAGAAAAAAGAATGAAAAGAATTGAGGACAGACACAGAGACCTCTGGACAACACTAAATGCACCAACATTCAAATTATAGGGGTCCCAGAAGAAGAAGAGGAAAAAAAAAGGACTGAAAAAATATTTGAAGAGATTATAATTGAAAACTTCCCTAATATGGGAAAGGAAACAGTCAGTCAAGTCCACAAAGCAAAGATAGTCCCATACAGGATAAATCCAAGGAGAAACACACCAAGACACATATTAAGCAAACTATCAAAAATTAGATACAAAGAAAAAATATTAAAAGCAGCAAGGGAAAAGCAACAAACAACATACAAGGGAATCCCTATAAGGTTAACAACTGCTCTTTCAGCAGAAACTCTGCAAGCCAGAAGGGAGTGGAAGGACATATTTAAAGTGATGAAGGAGAAACCTACAACCAAGATTACTCTACCCAGCAAAGATCTCATTCAGAGTCGACGGAGAAATTAAAACCTTTACAGACAAGCAAAAGCTAAGAGGATTCAGCACCACCAAACGAGCTCTACAACAAATGCTAAAGGAACTTCTCTAAGTGGGAAACACAAGAGAAGAAAAGGACATACAAAAAAAAACACCCCAAAACAATTAAGAAAATGGTAATAGGAACATACATATTGATAGTTACCTTAAATGTGAATGGATTAAATGCTCCAACCAAAAGACACAGGCTTGCTGGATGGATACAAAAACAAAACCCATGTATATGCTGTCTACAAGAGACCCACTTTAGACCTAGGGACACATACAGACTGAAAGTGAGGGGATGGAAAAAGATATTCCATGGAAATCAAAAGAAAGCTGGAGTGGCAATTCTCAAATCAGACAAAATAGACTTTAAAATAAAGACTATTAGAAGAGACGAAGAAGGACACTACATAATGATGAAGGGATCAATCCAAGAAGATATAACAATTGTAAATATTTATGCACCCAACACAGGAGCACCTCAATTCATGAGGGAAATTCTAACAGCCATAAAGGGGAAATTGACAGTAACACAATCATAGTAGGGGACTTTAACATCCCACTTTCACCAATGGGAAGATCATCCAAAATGAAAATAAATAAGGAAACACAAGCTTTAAATGATACATTAAACAAGATGGACTTAATTGATATTTATAGGACATTCTATCCAAAAACAACAGAATACACCTTCTTCTCAATTGCTCAAGTAACATTCTCCAGGATAAATCATATCTTGGGTCACAAATCAAGCCTTGGTAAATTTAAGAAAACTGAAATCATATCAAATATCTTTTCTGACCACAATGCTACGAGTCTAGATATCAATTACAGGAAAAAAAAACTGTAAAAAATACAAACACATGGAGGCTAAATAAAACAATACAGAATAACCAAAAGATCACTGAAGAAATCAAAGACGAAATCAAAAAATACCGAGAAACAAATGACAATGAAAACACAATGGCCCACAACCTACGGATTGCAGCAAAAGCAGTTCTAAGAGGGAAGTTTATACCAATACAATCCTATCTCAAGAAACAAGATACATCTCAAACATCCTAACCTTACACCTAAAGCAATTAGAGAAAGAACAAAAAATCACCCAAAGTTAGCAGAAGGAAACAAATCATAAAAATCAGATCAGAAATAAATGAAAAAGAAATGAAGGAAAAAATAACAAACATCAATAAAATTAAAAGCTGGTTCTTTGAGAAGATAAACAAAACTGATAAACCGTTAGCCAGACTCATTAAGAAAAAAAAAGGAAAAGACTCAAATCAATAGAATTAGAAATGAAAAAGGAGAAGTAACAACTGACACTGCAGAAATACAAAGGATCACGAGAGATTACTATAAGCAACTATACGCCAATAAAATAGACAACCTGGAATAAATGGACAAATTCTTAGAAAAGCACAACTTCTGAGACTGAACCAGGAAGAAACAGAACATATAAACAGACCAATCACAAGGACTGAAATTGAAACTGTGATTAAAAATCTTACAACAAACAAAAGCCCAGGACCAGAGAGCTTCACAGGCAAATTCTATCAAACATTTAGAGAAGAGCTAACACCTATCCTTCTCAAACTCTTCCAAAATATAGCAGAGGGAGGAACACTCCCAAACTCATTCTATGAGGCCACCATCACCCTGCTACCAAAACCAGACAAAGATGTTACAAAAAAAGAAAACTGCAGGCAAATACTACTAATGAAAATAGATACAAATATCGTCAACAAAATACTAGCAAACAGAATCTAACAGCACATTAAAAGCATCATACCCCATGGTCAAGTGGGGTTTATCCCAGGAATGCAAGGATTCTTCAATATATGCAAATCAATCATTGTGATACACCACATTAACAGTTAAACTGAGGGATAAAAACCATATGATCATCTCAATAGATGCAGAAAAAGATTTTGACAAAATTCAACACCCATTTATGAGAATAACCCTCCAGAAAGTAGGCATAGAGGGAACTTACCTCAACAGAATAAGGGCCATATATGGCAAAGCCACAGCCAACATTGTTCTCAATGGTGAAACCATTTCCACTACGATCAGGAACAAGACAAGGGTGCCCACCCTCTCCACTATTGTTCAACACGGTTTTGGAAGTTTTAGCCATAGCAATCAGAGATGAAAAATAAATAAAAGGAAGCCAAATCGGAAAAGAAGTAAAACTGTCACCATTTGCAGATGACATGATACTATACATAGAGAAACCTAAAGATGCTACCAGGAAACTACTATAGCTGATCAAAGAATTTAGTAAAATAGCAGAATACAAAATTAATGCACAGAAATCTCTTGCATTACTATACACAAATGATGAGAAATCTGAAAAAGAAATTAAGGAGACACTCCCATTTATCATTGCAAAAAAAGAATAAAATACCTAGGAATAAACTTACCTAAGGAGACAAAAGACCTGTATGCAGAAACTGTAAGACACTGATGAAAGAAATTAAACATGATACAAACAGATGGAGAGATAAACCATGTTCTTGGATTGGAAGAATCAACATTGTGAAAATGACTATATGACCCAAAGTAATCTACAGATTCAATGCAATCAGTATCAAACTACAAGAGCATTTTTCACAGAACTGGAACAAAAAATTTCAATTACAATTTGTATGGAAACACAAAAGACCCCGAATAGCCAAAGCAGCCTTGAGAAAGAAAACCAGAGCTGTAGGAATCAGGCTCCCTGACTTCAGACTGTACTACAAAGCTACAGTACTCAAGACAGTATGGTACTGCCACAAAAACAGAAATATAGATCAACGGAACAGGATAGAAAGGCCAAAGATAAACCCACACACATATGGTCACCGTATCTTTGATAAATGAAGCAAGAATATATATGGAGAAAAAACAGCCTCTTCAATAAGTGGTGCTAGTAAAACTGGACAGCTACATGTAAAAGAATGAAATTGGAACACTTCCTAAGGCCATACAGAAAAAATAAATTCAAAATGGATTAAAGACCTAAATGTAAGGCTAGACACTAAAACTCTTAGAGGAAAACATAGGCAGAACACTCGTTGACATAAATCACAGCAAGATCCTTTATGACCCACCTCCTAGAGAAATGGAAATAAAAACAAAAATAAACAAATGGGACCTAATGAAACTTAAAAGCTTTTGCACAGCAAAAGAAACCATAAATAAGACGATAAACCAACCCTCAGAATGGGAGAAAATATTTGCAAATGAAGCAACTGACAAAGGATTAATCTCCAAAATATACAAGCAGCTCATGCAGCTCAATATCAAGAAAAAACCCAATCCAAAAATAGGCAGAAGACCTAAACAGACATTTCTCCAAAGAAGATATACAGATTGCCAACAAACACATCAAAGGATGCTCAACATCACTAATCATTGGAGAAATGCAAATCAAAACTACAATGAGGTATCACCTCACACCAGTCAGAATGGCCATCATCAAAAAATCTACAAACAATAAATGCTGGAGAGGGTGTGGAGAAAAGGGAACTCTCTTGCACTGTTGGTGGGAATATAAAGTGATATAGCCACTTTGGAGAACAGTATGGACCTTCCTTAAGAAACTAAAAATAGAACTACCATATGACTCAGCAATCCCACTATGGGGCATATACCTTGAGAAAACCATAAATCAAAAAGTGTCATGTACCACAATATTCATTGCAGCACTGTTTACAATAGCCAGGACATGGAGGCAACCTAAGTGTCCATCGACAGATGAATGGATAAAGAAGATGTGGCACATATATACAATGGAATATTACTCAGCCATAAAAAGAAACGAAATTGAGTTGTTTGTAGTGAGGTGGATGTACCTAGAGTCTGTCATACAGAGTGAAGTAAGTCAGAAAGAGAAAAACAAATACCGAATGCTAACACACATATATGGAATCTTAAAAAAGAAAAAAAAAGAAAAAAGTTTCTGAAGAACCTAGGGGCAGGACAGGAATAAAGAGGCAGATGCAGAGAATGGACTTGAGCACACAGGCAGGGGGAAGGGTAAGCTGGGACGAAGTGAGAGAGTGGAACTGACATATATACACTACCAAATGTAAAACCACTAGTGGGAAGCAGCTGCATAGCATAGGGAGATCAGCTCGGTGCTTTGTGACCACCTAGAGGGGTGGGATAGGAAGGGTGGGAGGGAGATGTAAGAGGGAGGGTATTTGGGGATATATGTATACGTATAGCTGATTCACTTTGTTTTACAGCAGAAACTAACACAACATTGTAAAGCAATTATACTCCAATAAAGATGTTTTAAAAAAAAATAAAATGAAAGGAAAAAAAATAAAAACACCTGTGGTAGAGCCAAAGCTGGAACCTTTGTATTCATTTTCTCCCCGACACCATACTGACCTATGGGTTAGTGAAAGAACCATAAAGATCTCTCTACCCAAAGGTAGGGATGTGTGGCAATCACTTAGAGCAGGAGATAACAGTAGCTACAGCAGGAGTGACAACGGGAATGTAGGCAATTAGACAGTCTGAAATTGTCAAGAGTGCTTGAGAGGAAGAACTAATGCATACAGCATTTGAAATAAGAAACGAGAACGTATACTAGTGTTAAAACATAAACATATTAATGCTATTGAATGTAGCTGGGAATTCTACACTTAAATAATTTAAATGTTGCATCTGGGAGATACAATACTGCACTTTATTATGACAATGCAACTAATTCGGAAAAATAAAACCTAAAGCACATGTTAACAATGAAGCATTTTGATTATTTAATGCACACTAGGAGGGAAAAACAGAATTTAAAAAACCTGTGTGTGAGTGTGTGTTTGGTAGTCCATACAGCTGCTCCCTGGGACAGGTAGTTCTAGAATGAATAGGAAGGAGGATGGTTGGGTGGGGGAGCAGGACTCATTACACAAAGTAGCTGCAGAAACCAGCTGAGGCTAAGCCAAGTACAGCAAAACTCAATCCCACATCCTAGTGGTTGAGGGAAATCCGAAGAAATCAATCACTGTTATTTTAGAAAAGGAAACAGGGACAAAAATGACATCCTTAAAAAAAAAAACAACAAACCTACAGATAAAAATAACCCACAAGATCTCTTAAAGCTCTTTAGAAACATTTGAAAGCCTGGATTAAATGTAAGTCCAGAAAGGAAGAAAGGGAGGGAGGGAGAGAGAGGGAGGGGGGAAGGAGGGGGAAGGAAGAATAGAGAGAGGTGGAGGGAAGGGGAGATAGAAAAAAAAGCTTTAAAAAGTTCTATTGGGCTTCCCTGGTGGCGCAGTGGTTGAGAGTCCGCCTGCCGATGCAGGGGACACGGGTTCGTGCCCCGGTCCGGGAAGATCCCACATGCCGCGGAGCGGCTGGGCCCGTGAGCCATGGCCGCTGGGCCTGCGCGTCAAGTTCTGTTACCAACTAATGAAGTACAATGTAACATATATTAAAAGGCAGAGGAAAAACATAAATATGTACAAAATATAAATAGATTTTTAAAAGACAAGGAAGGCCACAAAAGGTGGTACTTCAAGTGCAACTTAGGAATTATAGGAGTCCAAAAAAAGAAACTAAGGAAAAGCATGCAAAAGTTTAGAGAGCCTAAGAGAAGTTCTTTAAGTGTAGCAAAGGGAGGGGATCAGTAGGAGAATTACACAAACCACCCGGCCACAGGAATGAGAAAGCATACCCAGGGTAAAAAGGTAAAAGCCAGGAAACTAGATGTTTCTAAGATGACATCCTTTTTTCTAAGGATGTCATTTTTGTCCCTGTTTCCTTTTCTAAAATAACAGTGTGATTGATTTCTTCGGATTTCCCTCAACCACTAGGATGTGGGATTGAGTTTTGCCTCAGTCTATCTCAAGGTCGTTACCTGTTTCTTACTTTAAAGGGGCAATGAGATCAAAGGATGCTAGATCTGTGTGGGATCTTTGAAAACAAATTCACACACCAAATGTAGATGAGTCATCCTTGTTGGATGGCATCCATCTGCAAATTCTAAAAGTAACTTAAAGGTGGGACCCTGAGATGGTAGATCAATGTAGATGCGCTTTTAAACTGTCACATTCTAGCCCATTGGAGATTTGCCAGAGAGATCTCCCCACAAGCAGTCATTAAAGAAGAGCCAGGTGAAACTCCCTTTCATAATGAAGTCAAATCCCAGTGAAAAGCATCAAACAATTGATGCTCTGTCCCCACCAGCGGAGAAGGGAGAGTGGAGACGAAAGAGCACCGGGCCAGGTGGGAGACTGCTATACTATTGACTAGCATTTTATCTCACTTAAGTTACTGAGCCTCCTAAGGTCTCAGTTTCCTTGTCCTCAAAAGGGGTGTAAGCATCCCTAACCAAATAAAGTAAAATAAAATAAAAAGTAATGATTCAAGGAGATAACATGACTGTAAGTATCAAATAACAGCTGAAACTGTTATCTTGAAAGTTTTCATTATGTTGCCAGGCACTGAACTAGGTATCTTGCATGCAATCCTCACATGGCAGGTGCTCAATAATCTTACCTTTCTTTCTTCCCCAGAGAGTATTCTTGGGGCCCAGAGAAGTTAATTTATGTGAAAGCACTTCATAAAGTGTAAACTGTTGTGAGCACATGGGTACTTATGAAGAGATCATGGGATCTATTAACAAGGATGTATCAATGAACAAGCAACTGAACAAGCTACTGGAGGAAAACCAGCATGGTTTCTGAAAGATGAAATAACACTGGATTAATATGCTAGTCAGTTTCCTAAGTTTGCTAAAAACCACTAAGGTCATGAAGCAAGAACAAATTAATTATGGATGGCATCATGTAATATCTCCCTAGTTTAAAAACCAAAGCACTCACCAAAAATTGTATTCAGTAGGGCACTGATGAAAAAATTATGGTATGGGACACTATGCAATTGTTAATAAAGATGTTGTAGGTGAATATTTGATAATAGAGAAAAACATTTCACGACATGCTATTAAAAGAGAAGAATAAATCACAAAGTATATGTATATCATGATCCTAATTTTATAACTAACGCCTGAGGATGGGAGGGAGTCTGGAATGGTATACAACCAAAAAATGTTAATATAGATTTCTCTAGTACTGAACATATAATTCGCTTTTTCATTTTCTCCAGTGCTTTTCTGTGTTTTCTCATTTTTCTACAATGAACACATTAATTTATAATGAGAAACTTCTAAAACACAAATAATTCTTTAAACCCTATCAGGGAAAACTGTAGCTTCACTCATTCTAAGAATGTTTTAAAAAAAGCAAGCTTTGCTTTGGAATGCAGTGGGAAGCACTTCAAAGTTCCTTCAGTGTTGCCAAGGTTTATTTAACAATATTTTCTCACCATATATTATACAAGAACAGAACTAAACAGATGGTCTACATCGGAAACCCAGCAATCTAGGAAAAGTTACCCTCACTACCTACTCATCATATATTCCATACTATACATTACACATACAACTCCTTATTGCCTTATTAATAACATACGTGCCTCAGTCTTACATAGATCCCTATGTCAAAGTCATCCCACAGGACACACACACATCTGTGTGTATGTGTGTGTCTTCAGAAGATGATGTGATAGAGATATCCACACTCAAGATATGAGCCGACTTACTTTAAAAATTACCTTCTTGCCTCACATATTTGTAGATTTTATACAGAAAAACTAAGTAGCTTGGAATTTGCAGTAAACAAAGGCAAAGCTTGCATTTGACTCAGTATTATGTATGCAAATGGCATCTTGGCATCAAATTAGTCTTCCAGAAGCAAGATTTCCTTTATGTCACTTCCTTCCTGAACCAATCAATGGCCCTTTATTTCTTTCAGGATCAAGTACAAATGGCTCAGCCTGGCCTCCCAGCTTCACACCGAGTCTCCAGGCTTCTTTGTCAATATTTTCCAACAACAACCCTTAACTCTACTCGGGCTACAGTCCATACTACATCCCAAACACAGCATATCCTTTTTCTGTTCCTTTGTTTGTGTTATTTTCCCCAATGGAAGTATCCTTCCTCTTCTTCCTTCCCCCTATAAATCCTTCTAGCCTTCCAATGTCAGACTTAAGACCATTTCCATGATACATCCCCATCCTCTGGTTTCTCTAACTTATTTTCTGAACCAATCTGTTTTACAGTTTATCATATTTTTCTATTACTCTTCAGGAAATTATTTCTTAAGAATACTAGACTCCCAATAAATACATATTGAATTAAGCTCAAACATCCAGTGGTATAAAGTTTTATAGAGGTGAGGTAGAAAATGTAACAAAAAAGAGCTAGTGTTATGATTTTAGTGACTTAATTGGAAATAAATGATGCTACTGCCAATTACAAAAGGAGTCGGTTCTTTTTTAATCTGGCCTTAAAGCTAGGTCAGCAAGACCCTCTCCTTGAAAAGACTTTGTTGGGAATTAGTTTTTTTTTTTTTTTTCCTGAATGTAATAAAACTGAATTCTTTTAAAATGGTATTTAATTCAGCCGTTTTGCTAATTAAGACTAGACTTCTCCCCAATCAAAATAAAATCATAGAGTCATCTAATTTTTGGAGCTCAAAGAGAACTTAGAGATTATCTCCAGAATCAGTAACATGCCCAAGGCTACAGAGATGGTGAGTCAAAAACGATTTTTTTTTATTCTATAAGTCATTCCCATTTATACCACTATTTAGGGTAATGCAGTGTAAGGAAAAGGACCTGGACTTGGAGACAGAAGCCCAGGCTTCTAACACAAGCCCAGTTTTACTAAGTTGTAGGGTGGAAATAATAGCATATGACCTCACAACGTTGCCAGTAATAGGTAGGAACAGGTGAGAAATAATATATAAGCATGGTCACATGCTTATGTATTCTCGTCCTAAACCGCAACGGTTGTTTACACACTTGTGTGCCAGAGAACCTCACTCAACCAAGCCCTAAGGCTTCTGCCCCTGAATCTCTCATCAGTGCATTAACTCTCTCTCCAATGCCACAACCTTAGCCCAAACTACCAAGATCTCTGTTCTTATCTAATAAAAGCCTCTGAGGTGGCTTCTCCCCATCACTCTTTTCCTTTTCCTGTACTGCAGCCAGAGTCCTCTTTCAAAAACTCACACCTATGTGGCACTTTCCTTCATTAAAACCCTTCAATACCTTCCCTCATTTTTGCCCCTTAGGCTAAATCTTACATCCTTGCAAAGCTCCTCAAGGCCCTGCAGCTCTGGGCTTAGTTCACCCATCAAGGTTTACCTTGTCATTTTCCTCTTTGGTCTTTGCACCCTTCTCCTCCTTCAGTTTCTGGAAAATGCTAGTCTCCTTCTTACCTCACACCTTGGCAATACACCTCTTTGCTGGGAAAGCCCTCTCTCCACATAGCTAACTCCTACTCATCATTCAAATACAATTACATGTGAATTCCTCAAGAAAAGCCTTCCTAGCTCCCAAGGCTAAGCTAAGTCTCCCTAAAATACATCCTCATAGTACCCTAAATTCTCCTTCATTATTTATTACAATGGTAATTAATTTGTTATCTTTTAAGTGCCTATCTCCTTTGCTATAAGGTTTATAAGAGTGTTTGCTTAGGCTTAAAAAATATTTATGAAAGAAAGGGAGGGAGGGGGGAATTGAGATGTTTCTTGGATATCCAGCCACACTCTTATTACCCTGTACTTGGTATACACCCCAACTAGCTGGCATAACTACCCATTCCTCATGCTGCACACATGATACAAACAAAAATAACTTTAAACCCACAGAATGCCCACTCTTCTCCTTCCTCCTCAGCTCAAACCACATTATTGCCTAATGGGAAAGACAGGAAATTAAAATTTCAGTAACAAAACCATAGTAGCCACTAGGAGCAGTTTCAAGCCTGCATCTGATATGCCAGCACTGGGTTGGGTTGGGTCAGTGGGATTAGTCTTATCTCTGATACATGAGACAGAAATCAGAGTTTCTTCCCATTGCTGTTCAGACGGAGCGTCCCCAGTGGAAAGCAGGCCTGATCGCAGGCAGCCTGGATCAGACTGACCCAGCCAGAATTCCCCTGAGTATTCGTCAGGGACAGTGAACCTGCGTTTCCTCCCAGCATGTTGCTGCTCTGTCCTGCAGAGACAGAGGCACGTATCCCCTCTCCTGGGAGTAGGATACAGCTTCTGGGGCTGCCGGTTGGAAGAAAGGGGAGATAACAGGAGGCGGGGAGGTAAGCCTCCTTTCCTGCCCATCCCTGGGAGTACACAATTGCCTTCTCAAGAAGAGAAAAGAGAGCACGGGTTTGAAAGACATTTATATAAATTCTTGCTTCCTCATAAAACACTTGGTATTCATTCAATTTAAAAACAAAATTGTATCGTTGGTTTAAATGTACCTAATTCTGCACTGAAGGCTATAAAAACAGCCCTATAAATGCTGCCTAGAGAGAATCCCTTAATATCACTGATATTTCAATGGAAGACAAATACTAATTATACATATCAACAATGTCAGCGTATTTCCCTGCATAACTTCCTTTATCCCCTGACTTTCTCCATAGTGAATAAGATAGAAGGACCATAAAGGAAGAGAAGGGATGGAGGTTATTTGAGCAGTAGAGTTCTGGTCTGCTGACACCCTCAGCAAGATTCATTAATCTTGGAGATTCTCACTCTCATCTGCTAAACAACAGTGATTCTCACAGAGTTACACAGCCACAGTAGCAAAGTTCATTGGAATCTAGATCCCCTGACCTTTCTTCCCTCCTTCAGCAATTCCTCAGTACTGCAAGCTAAAATATTAAGTGAGGTTTTTGCAGGCTTATGAAAAAGGGATACAAAGGGTGGCTAGCATGGAATTAAAAATGGACACGTTTTCCTTCCAATTTTGCTTTGCTCTGTTTTGTGTTTTGGCTTAAGCCCTTTGAGCCAAGTGAGAAGAAGGCAGAAGCAGCTTATGCAGCCCATATCAATCCTGGTATCTCCCGTCAGCATTAGGTTAGCACTGGGAGCTTAATATGGCTCTCACCCAAGTCCAGAGAAATAAAGGATGGAGGCTGGGAGAGAGATAGCTATGAACACTGGCAAATTCTTTTCAGTCAGTGGCGAGCAGCCAGATAATTCTTTTTAGTTTAACTCTTTATCTTCTCTGGCAGAAACAAACAGTACATCTGCTTGAAGCATCATAACTTTCAAAGCATGCAAAGGACATCAGACAGGCACCATTATCCCAATGCAGTAAATAAGGAAACTGAGACTTACGTGAGATTATAGTCTACATTTCTTCGAGAAATTATCGATTCAAAATCAGTATCTATATTTTATTATGCGTGTCTCAAGCGTTCTCACTTGACCACCTTCCCTACTTAGTGTCCAGACTAGCACTTCTTATGTTGGCAGCACTGATGTTTTTAAATAGCAAAGAATGATACAGAACACAAGGACATCTTGGTTGGCAGAGGGGCAATGGTATGAAGGAAAGGCTCATGCAAGGAAAATTACCTATTTATTTCAAATCATTCCATCCTATCGGGCATGGTGGAAAGGAATATAGTAAAGAAAACATCCTATGTAGGAAAATACGATAAACAAGATCTTCACAGTACAAATATTGTTATGTGCTAGAAGACAGGATTGGCTTTAGGATCTGACCACAATTGTGGAAAATGAATTACTGTCTCCTGGGGTTGGCCTGTAGATAGTTAACAACTGGAATAAGAAAAGATATCCTAAGGCCTCTGGTCAATTGCTTTACTTCTAGACTGTATTGTGCCTCTCTAGAATAATAAGCTACTTCTAAAGACCTCCACAAAGAGAGATGATATACATTTTCAGCGGTCATCATGGTAATTCGACCGGGTGGTTGCGGGGTTGGGGAGGGGGGGGTGTTGCATCACAATACAAACTGAAAGCTTATGACAAGGTCTGTTCAGCCACCTATGAAATCCAGAGAGAAGACAACACTCAACAAAGGGGAAAGGATAGGCTCCTCAGAATGTTCATGTTAGTACTGTTTTTAAATAAGTGATGTCAGATATTTCCTTAGAACGCAAGTGCCTTAGAAAAAAGGAACTGTTTCTCCCGAATCTCCAACAAAGGGGCCTCGCTGCAGCGCACGCGCATTGAAGACAACAACCACGGCGGCGGTGATGAAGACAACGGCAACGTTCCCACTTTGCGGAAAATCAGGACTTATGGAGGATGCCTAAACTCTTCTTAGGTTACCTGGGTAAAATCAGAAACTTCACATTTTCACTTTGTAGTTACTTGCTACCACCTAATATTAAAAGAACCTGTAACATGGACTCAGAAAAAAGTTATTTCTTGAAGGGTCTTATTTTTAGTCCTTGTTAGACTGAGCTGTCAAACACCACTGGAGGGGTTTCACCAACACATTTGCACTGAACTGCTTGTGCGGAAGGGGGTGGAACGTGTCCCTGTGAGCAGCTTAGGCTCTTCAAAGATGTCCTCTAAAGGGAGCCTCCTAACAACGGGATAGAACACACAGGTCCTCGCTGAGCAGCTGCTACAGGGCTCCCCTCAAGGGCTGGCCGTGCTGCCTCTGATGCAGTGTAACTACGCTCTTCTCATCTCCTGGCCACTGAGCAGCCCAAATCTGGCTGCAGGCAGAAGCCAAGGCGACCTTCAGGCCCAGATGAGCCAGAAATGCGGGCGGGGTGGGCCATGTGGAGTTCACCTCTTCTGCAGTCTCCAAAGGGCACAGAGCTACTGCCAGCCCAGATGCCAAAGGGAGAGAACAGAGCCAACCTCAGTGGAAAGCAGCGGCTGCTCTCTGGTTCTGGAGCATGAGAACGGAAGGAGAGATGCCAGATGACAAGGCGACCCAGCCAGACGTGATTCAGTGAAACAAGGGCCTTAGACTACCCCAGCTCAAAGCGGAGAGTTCTGAGGAGTTTCTGTTGTTGTGTATGTTTCTTGCTTCCCTTTAAACAATTCCAACTGGATTATTTTCTCTATGCTTGTTCAGGGTTATAAATAAACATGATAAAAAAATAAACATGATAACAGTGAAATTATGAACTAGAAACTTTCTTCTGAGAACCGTATACCTTTAACAACAGAGTTGTTATTACATAAAATACATTTATCAGTATATCAAGGATAAAACCCAGTTGGGACACTAATTATGTAATCTTTTCACCATTTCTTCATTATCACAAAGATATGGCATGGATGAAAATAATCAACTCTAGAAAAGTACTCTAGAATATTTGGAAAAAAAGCCCAAGAAAAATCATAGGTCTTTATCACATGTAAATATACCTTAACTAACATATCTTGTATCATCTGTTTCAAAACAATGTTAATGATCCTTACATCATCACCTAGAAACAGAATGTAATTATTACTGAGAACACACCAATGTATGTCTGGCTTGCCTATGGCCGCCAAGTAATGACTTTGCACCACCTCTGTCTCCCAAGGCCAAACCAATTTATTTAAACAGTATCCAGCTACACGGCCCCAAATACTCGCATTAAACATTTCTGAACAAATGGAATCTAATTAAAAATGACTACCAAGGACAGCATCATCTGGGGACCGATGAACATATCCATGAGAAACAACTGTGCTGCAGAAGGGAGAAAGTAGTCAAGGAATGGGGCTGATTTGAAAGGGCCACACGCTTTGACACGGAGTAGTGTGTGTGTGCGTGTGTGTGTATGTATGTATGTATGTGTGTGTGTGTGTGTATAAGAGAGAGGAGAGCATGTTGTGAGGCAGCCAGCCCCAGACTTGCATAATCATGGCAGAAGGAAAGAGCATATAGCAACTGCTTGCGGGTGACCCCCATGTCTCCTAGCCTCCTCTGGCCATACTGCCTTCTCCTCCTACCCCATTGCTCAAAGTTACTACTTCTTGGTCTGCGCCAAGTATCAGGGGACCCCAAAGCTAGACAACTGGGGCCGTTTCCCATGACTTCACTGAACTCGATGGAGCAAATCCTTGAAAATTCTCTTTGGAAAGAGCAATATTCTCTAGGAAGAAAAAACTATCTACTTTGTCCAAATAATACCAGATACTCTATTTCAAAGAGTTGCCATAATAGTTAACTTTGGTATTTCTAAAGAATACTGCAGAGCTTTTTTTTTTTTTTAAGTGGAAGATCTTCTGAAGTATAATTATCCGGTTTGGTGCTCCATTAGACTCTCCCCATCCCTTAGAAATGCTCTCTAACATCAGCCCAGCACTCTGATCTGCCCTTCACTCGTGTGACCCCATGACTGAGTAATGAATATTCTACATTTTTATTCAAACTTAAGAGAAGCATATATTAGTGACTGCATTCTTAGCATTTTATCTGAAGAGCTAAGTTCCTAGAGTTAAATGGAATAGGAAGGAAAGGGATTAACCTCTGCTGCTGGCATAGTACAGTCACGATGCTAATGTCTCTATGAAAAAGCTGAATTGCAGCCGTATCTGAAGTCACAGAGAAAGTACTGAGAGCTCTGGAGTGAAAAGAAAAAAAAAACGCAAAGCAATAAAATATTAAAAGCCAAAGCTGGTTTCAGATTCTATTTTTCATGCAGGCATGCTTAGTAGGGGAATTGTGTATTACAAGACCTCGCAGTTTAGACGGTGTAGGAATGGGTCAGTGAGTTCTAAGATGAGGAAGTTTTTAGGACCTGTAACTTGTAATTGTGCTGCGGGTGAAGTCCAGCTGCTCCCCTAAGCTTACTTCAAAAATGTAACTTCAACATAGCATTTATTCACTTGCAATGCTTCAACTAGCAAACAGCCAGGGAGTCTCTTCTCTTTTCATTTGGCAAGAGCGTTCTATAGCAGCACAAAATATCCCCCAGCAATGAAAAATGAAACCCACAAATGTAACATTAGTAACCAGCTGTCAGAAGAAAATCATGAGTAGGATTGCCAGTCTGGTCATTTCACGTCAGTGTGTTCATGAGAGGGGCTGTGTGTGTATGAGACTGTGACTGTGAGTGTGTGCACATGCGTGTGTAAAGGAATGGACTTGTGTGTGCAGTAGCATGAGAAATGCGAGCGGGTGCAGGTCCTAATGATTCCAGAATGCCCCCAAACATGAAGCTGTAGTAGAACTGTCAGTGGTAGAGCAATACAGCCAGACTCTCTATGGCTAATGGCGCAAGGCTCCTCTCATGGGTGGGAATAATGTGAGACAGGTGAATTAAAAGATAATAGTATGTTCTTATGTTAGAAATACTTCGTGTACTGTAGGTACGTTCAACATGGTATGGCAGCTTGTAAGTGAAATGCGCACTGTGTATGTGTTTTCATTTTTAACCTACGTGAATTCATCGCACAACCTCCCAAAACGGAGACCTAAAAACCTTTTCAAAGTAAACAGCCAGCACTAGCTAGCTATTTAGTCCTCCAAGCATGAAACATATTGGCCATTCCGAGTCAGAATAGCTATTAACCCATGAATTCATATTCATTCTCTCTCTCTCTCTCTCTCTCTCTCCCCAACCCCCTGCTGCCCTCCATCCGCTTCCCTCCCCCCACCTTGGAGTCGAATCTGTAGGGGTTATTTTGCACCGAGATACAAGTACCCGGTGCCAAATGCACACCCTGCCTCCTCCTGAACTTAAACCCAATTCCTTGCTGAAAGAGGAGGAATGCAGTGGTATCAGCACCGGGGACGCGGGGACAGCGAACACCGCGGTGGCGCTTGGAGTTTACAGAGGAGCAACCCCAGCTCCGCCGCCACCACCCCTCGCACGAGCGCCCACCCCCGCCCACACACACACACACACACACACACACACACACACACACACACACGCACGCACCGGTTCCAAATCTCCCCACTAACAGGGGTAATGCAGCAAGTCTGCACAGTCCTGCACGCCTCGGGACCCAGGCTGGCGCGGAGCCGCGAGGGCAGGGAGCGCACCGCAGCACTTGTAAATAAGCCTCGTTCCGTCCAGATTCCGAGCGCTCCTCACTCCCCCGACCCCAGCCCCCCAAGCCCGGTGGCGGGAAGGAGGTCGCGAGGGGCCGGGGACCCCCGGGACCCCCTCCCCCCCACTTACCTTGCAGCGAGAAGAGGAACAGGAAGAAGCCCAGCACCCAGACGCTGTGCAGCCAGTAGGTCCTCATGTCTCCGCCGCGCTCGAAGCGATGCTCCCCCGCGCGCTCCGGCTCTGCCTCTTCGCTCGTGCTCTCTCTAGAAAAACGCGCCGCTCGTTCCGTCGGCTTCCCTCTGGGCTCTGCCGGCTCCGGCAACCCGGACGGAGCAGGCTCCTGCCGCAGGACGGCCGGACCCAGAACGGCTTCGCTCTCCTCCGGAAGAGCGCGAGCCCGGGGCTGGACGGACGCTCAGAGCTGTGTCTAGTGTAAACACAGCGAGCCCCCTTCTCCCCCAAGCTCTCCGGCTCTCCTCTTTCCTGCCCTCCTCTCCCTCACTCCCCTGCAGCTCCAACTAAATGCGACTGTACTTAAACAAGCAGCGTCTTATAGGACCGCGAACCGAGCCGAAAGGGCCCCGCTACTGCCATCTAGTGCGCACATCCCGGCATCGCCGCAGCTCTGCGTTGGCTTGTGTGTGTGCGCTCCAGGTCCATCCAAAGCCGCCAATTCCCCTTTGCTCTTGGCATCACAGGTGAAGCTCCTGCCCTCCTGAGTCCTTGACTTGACCTTGTTATCCCATAGGTCCGGATTATCTCTTTTTCACGAGGAGACGCTTGGCATTTACAACCCACATTTCTTCATTACCCAATTGCTCCTTCTCTCTGTCTCTTTGAAATTTCCCCTTTTCCCCCAACAACCTAATGGAAATGCTCCTCCAAGTGTCACCATGACCTCCACCTGAGAAGTCTAATGGCTGTTGGAAGCCTTATCCCACCTGGCTTGTATGCCTCATTTCACGCTGTTAGCCATTCCTTTTCACTTGATTCCAAAGTCACCGAGTCAAAACAGTTCCCCTGGTGTTTCTGACCTTCACTCTAAGAGCACCCTGGGTCCTCTGCTCTTCTTTATTTAGATTTTCTGTTACATTTTCTTGTTTCTTTCCTAAATTTATTCGGAAGTCAAACACATCTCTGCTGGTTACTCCCAGATGGAGACCCCACCACTAAACTACTTAGCCCTCAAACCAGACTTCCCAGCTGGGGCAGGTACCAAGCATTTCCAACTGAATACTCTCCGGGCCACGCCCAAATGGAGTGAGGGGTTAGATGGGTTCCCCATTAACGAGCCCTGACTGGTAGTCAGGTGAACTGGATTTCAGTTCTGACAATTTGGCTTCCATTTGTTGGGAACCTTAGCCAAGTCATTTAATCTCTGAACTTCATTTTACTCATCAGTGAAATTAAAGAATCGAATTACACAATCATGATGTCTTTGCCCCTTCCAACTCTGTGTTTAAGGTCTATATCAGTTTTCTCAGCTTGGGCACTATTGACATGTTGTACCAGATAATACTTTGCTGTAGGAGGCTGTGCTGTGCATTGTAGGACGTTTAGCAGCATCCCTGGCCTCTACTCACTAGATGACGTAGCAGGTTTACATACATACAATTAATGAAAACCAAAAACGTCTTCAGGCATTGCTGAATGCCTGCTCGGGAGGGAGCAAAATTGCCCCCGGCTGAGAACCTCTGATCTCTGCCTACTGCCATTTTTCTTCAGGAGTGATTCCGTTTCCAACTTTTTTTTTTTTTTTTTTTTTCTGTGAGAAGGATCACTGAATTCCACAGGCTCATACCTTTAGAAGTATCTTTCATGCCTCCCTTCTCCAGTTTTAGTTGGTCATCAATCTCACCAATACAAACATGTCAAAGATATCTCTATCTTTTCCCAGCTCCACCATTTCATGATATAGACAACGTGGACTGTGTGCATTACTTTCCAAAATACGGCAGAAAAGTTGACTTTTCCCATGGCACACAACAGGACAGTAACAGCAAGGTCAGCGGAGCTGAGGGAGGTCTCCTGATTTCAGTGCTGTCTCTAACCCATCCCTTTAGTTGTTCTTTGTTTTTATTTTCATCTCCACATGCCTAGGTACCTACAATAGCCTCCCAGTTGACCCATCTCCTCCATCCTCCATGCTCTAATCTAGTCTATATATTACCACCAGGCTAAACCCTCTTTAACATTTTAAGACTCTTATCTGTCTATGAGTTACAGCAGCTCCCTATGGTCTTCTGGGAACAGATAAGAACAACCTGGGGGCTTTTAAAACCTACTGATGCATGACCCAGCCCCAGACCAACTGGATTAGTATCTCAGAGTGAGGCCCTAGCATCAGCAGGTTTGTGATTCTAATTTGTAGGGAGGGCTGAGAAACACCAGTCTACCAGACTGAATTCAGATTTCTCATTTTCCAATTCGAGGTCCTCTGAAACTTTCATCTTACCTTTAATAATTTGCATTCCCTTTTTCTATAACCAGTGGAGATCCTTTCTTCCAGACCGCCCAATCTTCTTTTAGTCTCTGTACTTCCTTCATGTGCTGCTCGTTTGTCTTGCCAAGATTATACTGCTCTCAGGAGGCAGTTTGCACAGTGGCCCAAGCAAGGACTTAGGAGCTAAAACTAAGTAGATTCAGATCCTCCCTTGCCCCTAACAAGCTGTGAGACCTTGAATAAGTCTCCAAGGGCTGTTGTATGATTCATGATGTACTTAATAAATAATGTCTAGCAGTATTATTTTTCAAGAATCAACCTAGATTTCTTCAGTGTCAATATACATCTTAGTAAGTTTTCTCAAAATGTAATCTGAGGACTCAGGTGCAACAGAATCACTTAGTGCACATGCAAAAAATCCAGATTACTTAGTCACAACACCAGACCTAATGAATTAACATATTTGGATGTTGGGGGTGTCTAGTAATCTGCATTAAACTAATTTCTCTAGGTGACTCTAGTGCCTTCTAATGATTGAGAAACAGTATTTAAGAACCACGAAGTGTTAAGAGCAGTGAGAAATATTTAAGTTCAGTTTCAGTCCTGTTGGTATTTTGAGTCATATAATGACTTGTTGTGTGGGACTCTCCCGTGCATTGTAGATTGTTTAGCAGTAGCCTTGGCCTCTACCCACTAGACGCCGTTAGCACTCCCATCACCAAGTTGTGACAACCAAAAATCTCCAGATAGTCTACATGTCCCCTGGGGATAACAATCTCCCCAGCCTACTCTGCCACCCCTGTGGAGACCACCTGTCTAGTCCAAGCGCCTGTATTAGGTAAGGAAACTGAGTCTCAGGGAAGTCACATGACTTGCTAAGGTCATACAGTTTAGATTTGGGTTTGGCAAAGCCAAAAAGTGTGTTACATCAGACTGTGGTCTCCTTACATTGTGTTTAGAATGGCTTCCAACAATTCTTTAGTAGTTATCTCAAAATTTTTCTTGATACCTAAATTAGACATTTGCCTGAAACATATACTGTACCAGCTCTACTACCTTTCTATTTGTTTCTGTATTGTTTTAAAAAATCAATCTAGTTTCTATGTTAGTACTGTATCATTTTCTAAATTGATTATAAACATACCTTCCAATTACCTTGTATCCCTTCCAGAGCCTGGCAGAGTGCAAGATTCAGGGCAGACATTTCTTTAGCCAGCAACTGAGTAATGACTTGTTTGTGCGGAGGCAGAGAACACAGATGTATTTATATATCAACTGTCCAAATATTTTTATCAGAAATTTCTTAAATTGTAATATATGATTAGAGACTTTTTCCTCACAAATATTCTTTTCTAGGTAAAGAAAGTATCCCATTCTATTTCTGCCCATACCCTTGACTTTAGTTCAGGGACACTGTTTACAAGATAGAAAAGTGATTCTCTAATTGGCTGGGTAAAGTCACCTGTAGAATTTTTATAAACAGTAGATATTCAGGCCCTATTCCCAGATGCTTTAATTCAGTTATGGATAGGGCCAGTCTGATGCCTTGTCAGAGTTCAGGAACATGGAATTTGAAGACGTGTGTGTGTGTGTGTGTGTGTGTGTGTGTGTGTGTGTGTGTGTTTGTTGGAATTTTCTGAATGCAAACATAACCCTCATCCTGTGACATTCAGCTTACGTAACAGTGTGGAGGATATCCTTTTAATATCATAGTGGAAGACACACATACATACGGACATGTTTGTTTAAATAGGTAGTAATGATGTGACACTACATCTTCACTATGGTTCTGAAAAGCTACTTTGGGTTAGAAAGTAACACAGAACATAAAAGAATTAACCACAGGCGTAGAAGCCGTTCTTAGCTTTTTACCTGAGGGCATTTTGTTCCCTTCCCTGCAGCTGCTTTCCACTCCAACAAAATCTCCAAGTTTATACAGCCTGTCAACTTCCATTGCTAATTCTCAGTGATGGGGTTGTAATTTACTCTGAGAAGCTTCCTGGTATTACTGTTAAGTCATTTACATTCTATCAAAAGATCTGTGTTCTGGTGGGTCCAGGAATTCCTAGAAGTTGTTGCCCCCCCCCGCCCCCCCCCCCCGCCCCGCGCTGCCCCGCCTGCACCTTTCAGTTGGATTCTCTCCCTCTGAGTAGAAAAAAAATCTGGTAGTACTGGATGCCTTTATCAAGTATCCTTCTTTCATTCAGACCCGAAGTCCCCCTACAAGAAAAGAAAACAGTCCTTTCCCACTCAAACCCAGAGATACCTAGGCTGGCTTTTCATATTTATTTCAATAGACCCCCCCAACTACCTCCCCCAATGAGTGGATGAATATTTAAGTCACAATATCTGTGTCCAAACCACTCTTACTATGCAGTATTCCTCCAAAACTATAAGAACAATCATAAGAAAGATTTTTTTTTTAAAGAACAGCTTTATACTAATATCCCAAAATAAAATCAAGAAAAGATGGGAATTCAAATGCATGATATACTGAATCAGCAAAACTATCTCTAACTAGAATACTTTTCAAAGGTTTTTTATCAAGTGTTAGCAAATCCTAAACAACAAGGAAAAAAAAAAGAAGAAAAAAAAGAAAACCTTTTATTGCAAGTACAATTAGGTTTAATGTGTGTAGAAGCACATTTTTGTCCAGCGACCCCTTAGGATGCTGTACTGGGACAAGAAGCCAAAAAAAGGAAAGCTTTGTTGTTATGTTTTGAACAGATGGATTGCCTATTTTTGCCTTTCCAACATCAGAGCTGTTTTTCCCCCTCTTTAAACTAGAGAATCATCATCCTGTAGCAGTATACAACTGCCATTCATGCCTGCCTATATTATACTCCCACTGCTTGACTTTAGGCAAGAGAAGGTGATATGCACAATATCTTCCATAATAGACTTTGCAATCTGGACTGGGGGTTTCTTTTGACTGTCCCAATGCCTGCCAGAGCAGTTTTCACAGATCTTGGAAATGGCTACATAAGTTATGTAGAATTAGAAAATAAAGAACTAGAATGCAGATTTTGGTGGGCATCTGAAATGAAACAAGTCCAACTCCAGACTGAAAAGCCTAGAAGTAACTGTGCTCATCTAACAATAATAATACCTTATGGTTGGGGAGCTACTTCATGTCCATGAGCTCATTAATACAGCAATGGCAAACATTTCAGAAGGTAGGAGTGTGTCTTTTTTTTTTGGAGTAAAATGGCTTTACAATGTTGTGTTAGTTTCTGCTGCACAATGAAGTGAATCAGCTGTATGTATACCTATATCCCCTCCCTCTTGGACCTCCCTCCCACCCCCACCCCTATCCCCCACATCTAGGTCATCACAGAGCCCCGAGCTGAGCTCCCTGTGCTATACCGCAGGTTCCCACTAGCTATCTATTTTACACATGGTAGTGTATTTATGTCAAACCTAATCTCCCAATTCGTCCCACCCTCCCCTTCCCCCGCTGTGTCCACATGTCCATTCTCTACGTCTGCCTGTCTATTCCTGCCCTACCAATAGGTTCATCTGTACCATTTCTGTAGATTCCACACTAAATAAGGCAAAGCTAGAACCGGATGTGTCAAGAAACCAAAGAGTAGAGCTTCCAGAAAAAGAACTTCAGTATGTGAAGGGACCTTAGATGAGGCAGTGTGGTGTGCTATAGAAGAAAAATCTAGCCGTAACCTCAAACATAAAAGGGGTTTCCCATTCACTGGCCAGGTGGGCCTGGTGTTAGTTAGCAAACGGGCCCCAAAGAGGACAAGGAGAGATGGAAAGAAAGATACAGACTACCCCAGATTGGTAGGTGGCAGATTTAACAAGCAAGAGAGCTTACAAACAAAGCGTGCCTTGGGTGGCTGCAAGACAAGTAGATCTCCACACCCTCCTGCCAGAATCCTAAGAGTCTATGTAGGGCCCTGAACTGGGTTCAGCCAAGTATCCAGTCCAGATGGTCTCAGCAACACCATGAAAAGAGCTGCCACTGTGGGAACAATGGATAGAATGTACATTCCAACGTCAGGGGAGAGGGTGAGGAACTTCTGATTGCCTGGGGCCAGCTCTTGGGTCAACCGGGGGTTATGTCCTCTGAATGACCCCCTCCAACACGTGGGTAAATAACCCAACTTCTTTTGAGCTCTAGTTCTTTCCTTCGGGGTATTGTGAGTACCTATTGAAACAAGATATATAAGGTTCCTGACATACTTTAAGTGCTCAGTGAAGGTGATCCATGACACTATCTCAAGCACCGCTACTCACCCTCTGGCTTTCCCTAAACCCACTCTCCCGTGTCCAAGTGTACAAAAAAGCCTTCCAAAACTCAAGCAATGAGTCCAAAGTCATATAGTTAAACCAAAAATAGGATTTAATCCTTCTGATTCCTAATATAGTGCTCTATCTTAGCACATAACTAAAGGTAAAGCTTCCCACCAACCCTCTTCCATAAAATAAAACTTTCTCTCCTGTAGATGGTATAATTTTTAATTTACGTAAACCTAGAGAAAAACTCCAAAGTTTATTTTATTTTAGATAAGGACTAGATAATACAGCCTGGGGTCATTTGAGTCAAGACATTGATTCCTGACTAGGGAAGGACTTTTGCTGAGGCAGGAGGTTGACAGGTGTCAGAAATAAGGAGCTATAGTATCCTCCTTTGAACCAAAATAACTTCTTTTTCCTTAAAATATCCCCATTTGCAACTGAAAAGAAAACAAACTATTCTGGCTGAAGAAATTGCTTTTGCCATTAGGATGCAAATGGCCAAGCAAATTTGTTGCCCAATAAATCTTTTTGGGCATTATATAGATATAGTCTTAGAATTTGTAAAGCCTAAACTATAAAAGCAAATAACATAAAAGGAGAAGAAGCTATAAATTCCAAATCTAGATGACACTTTTGTATGTAAGGCTCACGGGGGGCAAAACACACTCTTAAGAACAAGGAATTATAGGAACCAAATGGAGTTAGAAAGGCTTCTGGTTTCTTTTCTCTCGTGCCTTCCTATTACATTGTACTTTTAGCAATTAATGTAGTGCCATAGCAGGACCTGACAACCTGCTCTGAGCAATGGGATTAGAAATTTCATTTCTTCATCCTCACCCCCCATGTTAATTTCAGCCCAAGATGAGAGCCTAAGAACAAACCCAACTTGGAAGGAAGGTTTTGGGCTGTTGATTTTGTTCCAAAGACCAGAAGGGGGGATTTGAATTCAAAATAGAAAAAGAGTAGGACCTCCTGGACCTTGTCGAACATGGAGCCTGACCATTTCCTGTACTTCATTGATGAGGAAACAGGCTCAGAAAGGCACAGCAATGATTTCCAAAGAATTGTCCTTACATGAAAAGGGGGGATTGCATACATTTTCATCATTATCTCTCGCTAGACTTCCACAGATACTTCATCCTCTGGCCAAATTATTCACTAATCCCTCAACAAATCTTGAGTTTTTCCCTGCTTTTGCTCAAGCCCCCCACCTACCTCATCAATGATTTTCTTCAAAACCTATGCCTACTTATGGGACATTTAAGGAGCATCTTCTCAAATAGAGGCAAGGACTTGCCTGTCTTATTTACCACTATGTCCTTGGAACTGAGCATAGTTCCTGGTACCTAAGAGGTATGTCTAAAAATAGTTGTTGAATAAAGAAATGCATCTTTCATCCATGCTTCTGGAAGTGAAACCCTGTTTTGCTTTGCAAACTATAAGTAACTGACTATAGTTATAATATAGGTACCATACCTTCCCTATTCAATTCCAAGTGAACTGAGGACAAAGATCATGAACCTGAATGTAGTCATTGCATCACTAATTATTGTTTTAAGCATGTAGTTACAATAAAATGAATGAATGAATAAATGAATGCCTTGAAATTGAGTTTCGAGAAAATCTCCTGAACTGTTTTAAAAAGAAAAAAGTACTACTTGAAATTGAACAAATTCAAGGGCCAATAAAGGGTAGAAACCCTATACCTACTCATCTTCGAGTAAGTCCATTTCAAAAAATTTATTAAGGAGAATCATTATTTTTCTAAAAATATATGCATAGCTTCGAACCCTTTAACTTAAAGCTTACAAACGTACATTTATTTAACACAATTTTAGTGGAAGCCCAAGGCCTTTTCTTGCATAGGCCCATTATCTTTCTTACAAAAAACCTTACGGGGCTCCCCTGGTGGCACAGTGGTTGGGAGTCCGCCTGCCGATGCAGGGAACACGGGTTCGAGCCCCGGTCCGGGAGGATCCCGCGTGCCGCGGAGCGGCTGGGCCCGTGAGCCATGGCCGCTGAGCCTGCGCGTCCGGAGCCTGTGCTCCGCAACGGGAGAGGCCACAGCGGTGAGAGGCCCGCGTACCGCAAAAACAAAAACAAACAAACAAAAACCTTATGATACCTATGAAAAATCTTAGTATGGAATTTCTTCCAGATTTTTTCAATTATCCCTGAGTCTTTTACAGTCATCTCACCCCCTCCTAATTCAACAGCATTTTTTCCCAGCTTACCTTTAACAAATATGTCCAAAGCATTCAACATAGTTTTCCCTAAAACAGCAACTTTTTATTTTTGCTCCCATTATGTTTGTTTTAAATAGTAATTAGTTAAATTATGTAATTACCATAGCACATAAAGCTAGCATAAATATGTTTGGAAAAAAATAATTCATACTTAATAAACATATAATTTAGCTGATGGGAAAAGAAGAACATCGTATGTTAAGGTGGTCTACTAATCAGGGGGCCCCAGTCAGAATAGAGGGAACAGAGTGATGGTTAATTGAGGAGGTGGGCAAGTACAGTTGCATAAGAGATCTTTCCCTGTAACACAAACAAATCTAGAGATATTTGTCACTCTATATGTATAGTACCAAAATGCATCAAGAATCTTGATATCTCAGAACAAAGAATGTTTATAACAACAAAAAGAGGCCTCATTGCAGGCCTCATATGTAATCCATCCAAATTTGATAGTCTGTTGACAAACAGGTGCCTATGTTTATTCATCTATAAAAATATATTTATGCTATTAGTTTTAGAAATAATTTTTACTAACATTAAGTGTCATATATATTCATTTTACTTGTATTATTTCAGGAATGAAGGAAGCCTATGGATAAATCAAAACATGCAGTCATTGATCATATATCATTCAGAGAGAGAGAGAGAGAGAGAGAGAGAGAGAGAGAGAATTGTGATAGATGCACAAGAGATAGAAACAGGCGACACAGAGTGACTGTCCTCATAGGGGTTTACAATTTAGTGGTAGGAACAAGAATACAATAAATAAATAAGAGCAATGTAAAAAGAAGAGACAAAAATATCATTATCATGCTTGTTTAGACTAAAAAAATACATATTTAAATAAAATCCCAGCACATTTTGGTATTCCTTGGCCAGGTGCTCTGGTCAGGCCACCATAGTTCTACACAGAACACAACCATAATCCTAGACATTATTTGTAATAAACATTTGTATTCTTGCTCTTTGGCAGGGACTCCCTTGTACACCTTGCTGTCAGACAGCCAAGATTTCTCTGGGAGCTCTCAGAGTGGGGCAGGCACAGGTGTTGGTATCTGTAATTATGTTGAATGCATCAAGTGCACCACTGTTATCAGTGATTGCTGGTGGAATGAGAATGTCACACATTCATGGGTCTTTCCATGTGCGAAGCTATACATTTTTATGCCCTATACTTGTGCGTGTGTGTGTGTGTGTGTGTGTGTGTTTGTGGTCAGAGTGGAGTGGGAGAATTGCATTTCTCGTTGAGAAATCGTCATTTATCAAGTTGGACTGACTATCAGTCTGGAACTGCTTTCAAGGTCAAGGACTGCTGAATGTCCAGAAATGAGATTTCTCACGGATGGGTGCGGTGGACTATCGAGAGCTTGATGAATGTTCTCACACCTGGCCAGGCTGATAGACTGAGCAAACTGGATTCAGATTCCGTACTCTCCTGTTACCTGCTAACTGGCACAACCCGTCCCAGTTTTGTCTTCTGACCTTTGCATAGCGACGTTTTCTTCCCAATTTTGCTTTAGGGCTGCCATTATCTTTCTGGTCCATTTCGCTGGATTTTTCTCTCTCCACTCATGTTCTTTGCTATCCCTTGTTTAATAGCTCTCTCTGGCTTGTACTCGCTCTCCTTGCTGTTTCGGGTGTGTATGGGAGCGTGATGTCTAAAGACCTGAACCCAATTTCACTTTAGCGTATTTGATACAGATGATCCAATTCTTCCTTCACTCCTTTCATAGAGTGAGGGTAAAGGTAATAAGATTGAATTCTTCTTTATCTGTTTTAAAATTTTCATATCTCATACGTTTACTTCTTTCTTTCCAGTTTACTTTGTCCTTTGAACCCTTTTTTCAGAAGTTAAAAAATTGGCAAAAATATGATGTTAGAACATACTGAAAAGTAGCAGCTTACTGGAAAGGACATGCCACATGACAGAGTCGATATTCTGCCCCAAATGTCTTTCTATTCCTTTTCTCTTATTTAGAACAATCAGTAAAAGCCAAGCTCATGTCCATAAAAATGTTTCCTTAACACTAACTAAACTTACGGTGACCCCTCCTTCCTGCCAATTCATATTGTCTCCATCATTCATTTGTCTCATAATCATGGATTGCCTTACACTACTCTTTTTGTTATATTCTTTGTATTTTTTTTTTCAGTTTTGGTATTTGAGTAGGATCTCTCAAGTTACCGATATGACATCATTGAAGATATTATGAGATAGAGAAATGGACAAGTTGTACTTTACCTGCTCTCCTTTTTTTCTGACTTTTCATGCAGGTTACTTTTTATCACTGTTTGGACTATAAGCTCCATGATAGGCAAACATTAAGCATTATATATAATACTCTTCTAGTGATTTGACACTGTGTTATTCCTAACACAAGTCCTGACTTCAATAAAGTACTTGTCGAATGAAGAAACCATGAAAGAGAGATCTATAGTATATGAAACCTGAAAGAACAGATAATACAGATAGAAGTAACAAATTTCAGTTCCCTCGTTTAATAAATGGAGCTAACTATATCCATCTGCCAACTTCAGGGAGTGGCGTGAGAAAAAAATGAGTCATTCAGCTATAAAATATTCTAATGACTTCTATACCTCTAAAGATGCCTCTTACTGTTACTCGCCTTTATCGTTTAAAAGCTGCTTTACCAAATCGAACTGTATATATTTATTAACAAATATATATAACACACTATGCAGCAAAATAATTGAGCTACAATATTATCCTTATTATATTGTTTTGAAATAGTATAAACAATTCACAATTACTAACTTCATGAGCTCCCAGTGGGCCTAGGACCTCAGAATGGAAATGTGTTCTACATAAATTTAAAGGTATTATTCTTTTATTATTTATATTTTTAACAACATTAATAATAATAAACCAAATCGCCTGCTCAAGAGGCCAGTTTTCAGTCACTCTGCCAGTTATCAACTGCTCTGAATTTCCCTTTTCTGGGCCAGTCAATTAACAAAATACTAAGTGGATAACTAGAGAAGCAAGAAAGAACCATAAATGTCCCGTCCTATATCACGTGCCTGCAAGGTGTTTTTGAGAGGTCCTCATTCTTACTTTGTCATTGCAAAATAACAAACTGGTCCATCTGCTATTAGACCAATGTAGAGAAACAGCTAAAATAGCAAAAACATTTTAAAAACTACATCCAATTACTACAGATTCTCCTTACTCTAAACTAGGCACATTCTTGTATTTCTTAGAAATTCACCAGCAAGTATATGTCAGCTAAGAATTAGGGAGTTGTGACCATCCCCTTTAGAAATCTTCCTTCAAATCCAAGGAGCCCGAAGCTTTGTCTTTTTGACACAAATCAGTTCTGGGGAGACAAGTTTGAATCTAAGACAACTCCAGTACAATTCCGAACATTTCTGGAGGGGCATTGAAGAGGACTACATGACTAATTGAAGAAAAGTTATTTTTTTGTTGTTTTTTATATCTTTATTAGATTATAATCGCTTTACAATGTTGTGTTAGTTTCTGCTGTACAACAAAGTGAATCAGCTGTATGTATACCTATATCCCCTCCCTCTTGAGCCTCCCTCCCACCTTCCCTATCCCACCCCTCTAGATGGTCACAAAGCACCAAGCTGATCTCCCTGTGCTATGCAGCACCTTCCCACTAGCTATCTGTTTTACACGTGGTAGTGTATATATGTCAATGCTACTCTCTCAGTTCGTGCCACCCTCCCTTCCCCCGCTCCGTGTCCACAAGTCTGTTCTCTACATCTGAGTCTCTATTCTTGCCCTGCCACTAGGTTCATCAGTACCATTTTTCTAGATTCCATATATATGCGTTAATATAAGGTATTTGTTACTTTAAAATGATAAAAAGTTTTCTTTGTCAGAAAACCTGTAGCTTTTTGCCAGGTTAAAGCTTCTTGTCAATTATCCATGCACACATCGTGGGTCAACTTGACATAACAATACAAGATAGCTGTGATTTTATGGCTGTCCATTTCCACCCTGATAACATTCAGGCCTGGTGCTTTTGAGGGGACCCTGGCTAAAGAAAAGCAGTTGGTCATGATAGTGAATAAGTGTGAAGTAAACGGCTGCCTCCCCACACACAAAGAACTAGGTCCAACATTGTAAAAGCTGATGGCATTAGTTAAGCAAATTTTGGCACCTAATTTACCCTAATAGTTTCAGAAGACAATGGAAGTACATTGTTCGTGTAAAAGGAAGTTATAGTACTGAAATACAGAGCAGACTAGTAATTTGACTTGAAAGTAGCTTATCGAAGTTAGCATTTTAAAAACACTTCTATGTATTAGACATAACTAGTCAGGGTCTTGCTCTCAAGGAGGTCCTAGCAGCATTAGAAGAGAGGAAAAGAGATGGCGACTGTTTTTAAAGTGTTTGTTAATGCCACATCTCTTTCTGCTTCATTTATTTTCTAGTATTTACTTACATCTGTGGCAAGGATAAGGGTCAGAAAGGTATTTGTATGGCTGTGTAAGGACCAGCTATTTAAACATATCTCACTCCCACTTAATCAAAACTGCCTTAGTAGAGTTGGAATTCAAGGATAGTTTTAGAGAGGAGTAAGATGATTTGACTGGATCATTCTGATAGTTGAAGTAGACTACTTAGCCATCTGTTCCCATCTGAAGGTATCAAGCTTAAGTTGGTAGGAGTGGCTGCAATTGTTGTTACGAAGGCACTAGAAAGACATGTTGCTATGGAAACAATATCCCTGAGTTATATTATACCTTGTAGAGGTCTTGTCACCAAGAGTGACCACCTAAAGCAAGAAATGAAGACAAGGAATTACAGAAAGCTGTCCAATAATATTTAGTCTCTACAAAGGGAAGCCGCTAATTGCTAAGGCAGGCTTTTGGGCATACTCTGATGTAAAAAGGAAGTCATTATACAGGTAAATGCATCCACACAAGGATTTAGTACTCTGCTATTGCAGAAAGGAGTCTTGTGAAATATGTATTCCAGTCACTTGCCTTCTGCCCAGAAATGAAGTATGAGGAGGTCAAAAAGAAGGCTAATCTATTATCGGATTTTTAAAATTCATCTAGGACCCACTATATAAAAAATTACAGAATGTGTTCCTTCACATTGGAGGCAAGAAAATTCAACATGAACATCATTAAGCTCAAGGCTAAGTCTGAAAGAGATACCAAACCTTCACAGTAGGTTCTCTGACCTCTGAATGTAAAAGCTGGATTATTACCGAAAATATTTCAGCCATTCTTCACTATAGACAGGGAGAGACAGACAGAGAGACACACACATGGAGGATATCAGTAACATTCTCTTTGCTGTAGAAATTTTTAGTTAAAATATTTTTTAAAGAACTACAAGTTTAATAAAAATAAAACCAGGAAGTACTGAGAAATAAAAAGAATGAAAAAGATTACCCCATAGACCCACCTCTCAAATACAACTTTTATGCCATTTTGGTATATTTTCTCTCTCTCTCTCTCTCTCTCTCTCTCTCTCTCTCTCTCTCTCACTCTCTCTCTTTTAACTCTCTGAATATCTTTAAGTAATAACATTTTATATTACTGAGGCTTTGACTCAAACTTTATTCAACCTAGAAGAAAAGAAATACCCAGAAGAAAGAATTGAGTCCAGGCATAAGACTTTTAAATCATCCCCCAGCTTTATAGAACAAACCTTATCAGATTCCAATCATAGCACCAGAGACCATCACAACTAAAATGGATCCTGGAGATGGTCAATTCCAACTCCCTCATTTGATAAATGAGAAAACTGGTGTCCAAAGAAGTGAAGTTACTTGCAGACGTCATACAATTATTAAGCAGTTAACTTAGACTTAACACTATTTTCAAAGCAGCCCAGTGCCACCAGATTATCTTTGTATATTAAAACAAACTTCAAATTATTTGGGAGTAATGGGAATATCTTATATCAAGTTGTTCTTTCAAGTTGTCTTTCTACTAGTCTGTTTCTCTTCTGATAAGAAAGGGACTTTAAACTATCAATACATTGTATCCACTGCTGCCTGGACCAGTAGAAATTCCAACTATTTTGTTCATTTTCATCTTGGTGAGGAGACGACTAAACCCAGGTCAGAGGGAAAAATTACATGTGTTCACAACAGTTAAATGCAGACTGTCTAAAGCAGATGGATGGACCCAGTGGAAGAAGCAGGAGCCTGGATGACATCTCAAATGTAGAATACCTACCACTCCACTTCCAGGCTCAACATGAAAATTCTCCTTTTCCCTCTAAGCCCATACACCCCAAGCTGAGTCCCTTTCATACCTCTCATCGGCATTTCTCCCATAAAATTTGCAAGTCTTTCTCTTCTTTCCCTTCACCCAAACTTAGTGTCTTAGTCTGTTCAGTCTGCTATAATAAAATACCACACACTCGGTGGTGTAAAAACACAGAAATTTATTTCTTACAGTTCTGGAGGCTGAAAGTCCAAAATCAGGGTTCCAACATGGTCTGGTGAGCAACCTCTTCTGGGTTGCAGACTTCTGACTTCTCCTGTCCTCATAAGGTGGAAGAGGCAAAGGAGCTTTCTTGGCCTCTTTTATATGGGCATTAATTTCATTCATAAGCTCTCTGCCCTCATCACCTAATCACCTCTCAAAAGCTCTCTGCCCTCATCACCTAATCACCTCTCAAAAGCCCCACCTTCTACTGTAATCACATTGGGAATCAGGATTTCAATATATGAATTTTGTGGGCAAACAAACATTCAGATCATAGAATTCAGTCTCACCTGGTTTTTGGAGAGGAAAGCCTAGTCTGGAGACCTCTAAGAAATGTCTCTTGTAGCTCTTTCTTTTAACTTTGGTGTAGGCTGAGATAGAGAAAATCCCTGTTAGAATAAAAGAAGAGGGTGGAAATACACAGAGAAAAAAACAAATCAATATTTGATATTTAAGCCTACCACAAGATTGTATTCAACCAAAAGATAGAAAACTAAAGCAGGAAAGGACTTTCTAGATCAGTTAGTCCAGATTCTTTTTTAGATGAGGGAATTGAGGCTTAGAAAAGTCAAATTTATTTCTGTCTGTGCATAATCACACAGGAAGTTGATTCTAGGTTCAAGACAAGAATCCAGGTTGCCAGTGCATCTGACACCATAGCTCCCTTATCTAATATCAAGGCTGACAACCTCAGAGGTGTCAGATACTTCTTGCAGGTATCAACACTTCTTGCATATGAAATAATGTGATTTAAAATAGTAAGTGTATTTGGAGGCATCCTTGTATAGAAATTCTCACACTTCTGAAATGCTCAGACTCATGTAAGGCCTGAGCCAACAGCATTTCCTACAGGATGTGTGGTTTTTCTCTGCAATGGTTGGCCGAAGAGTTGCATCTCTTAATCCTCCAGCATGTATCTGCCTGCTTTCAGAGGACATGTCCTGTGGAGCTATAATAGTAAACATGAGTTTGCTGAGCCCCAGTGCTTTTTAGGAATCTACAGTGCAAATACCCAGAATCAAGTGTGAAAGGGTCAGCTGTGATCAAGCAAGAGAACGTGTCCAAAGAGACAAACGAATAGAGGGATTCCAGAGACAAGTATTTGAAATGTGCAAAACTTGTCTTATGGGACTACCTTCCATTTACCCTTCCTTTCTGCTGTACTAAACTAACCGATCTCTTATGATGAATTTATGCTTATTTCAGTAAAGTTATACATACCCCTAATTATGTGATCATACAGTTGCATTAAGGTACAGTTGGCCATACCACTGCCCTCATTCTCAGAAGGCCATTCCACAGTCATCAGTTATTCTCAAATATATCAAGGACCAGTTTATGGTCTGCCCTATACCTAACTCCAGTAGAACCTCTGTGAGATCAGGATGTTATTTTTCACAGCTGCAGCTTAGAACATACTTTTAAAAAGCCATTTCCAAGGCCTCTTGGTCACAACATCTCCCTTGTGGATTATTGCAATAGCCTCCTGAACTCCTGTACTCCTGCCCCCAAGAGCTATTTTCTGCACAGTATCCAGAGTGATCCTTTTAAAACATTAATCTGATCATGTTACACTCTTGCTGAAAGCACTGTAATGACTTTCCATCACTTCAGCATAAGATCAAAGCCCTTTACCTGCTCTGGTCCCTCCTCACCTCTCTGACCTTATTTGCTCACACTCACCCCATCTCTCCAAGCGTTCGCTTACCTCGGGGCCTTTCTGATGAGGCTCCTTTCTGAAATGTTCTTCCCACACGGTTGACTCCTTTAACTCTTCCCAGTGTGTGCTCAATTATTACTTCATCAGAGAGATCCTCCTGGAACACATTCTCTAAAGTAGGAACATGCTTGTTAGTTTGTAAACTGGCCCCCATACATGGAGGACAAGGAGACATGGAAGAAAGAGGCAGATGACTCCAGATTGGTAGGTGGCAGCAAGGGAACAAAGCTTGTCTTCAGCGGCTGAAAGATGAGCAGATCTCCACACCTGCCTGCCAGAATCTTAAAAGTTTACATAGAGGCTTTAACTCAGTTCCGTCCGGTGTACTCAGATGGTCTCAGCAACGCATTGCTCTCTCAAGGCTGCGTCCTTGAAAACGGCTCCAGCTGTGGGAATGGTGGGCAGAATGTATATTCCAGAGACAGAGGAGGGGTGAGGTGCTTCTGATTGCCTGGGTCAACCAGGGGCCATGTCCTTTCAATGATCTCCTCCACAACCTTCACCCTCTGCTTTATAATTTTTTTTTTTCTTAAACCAACTTCTTACTACTCGATGTTATATTTTGTATCTGAAACTTCCTGCTCCACAAGGGTAGGTACTTTTTCTGTTGGTCCACTGACAGAAACTCTTAGCACTTTGTTACTGCTCAGCAAATATTTGTGAAATGTCTGGATGAAGTGGACTGTTTCTTGCGAGGTGGCACAGACGATTTAGGAGTACTTGTATTGGTTACTTACATACTTTGAAATAATACATTTGTTTTAAGTTTTGATGAAAATAATTTATCGTTAATGTGACAGAATTAATTTTTATTTTATATACACAAGAAGGGATTTAAGAAATTTTCTTGTGTGTCCTTCACATCCTTATTTACTTTACTGAGCAGGAGAGAAAAGGGTGAGGTTAATGGAAGCACACCAAAAACAGAATCTCTTTCACTACTCTGCTTATCTTTACCAAAGTCTACTCCTTAGGAGGGTCACAGAATCACGCATCAAAGTGTCTTGACAAGAAAAATAAAAATAAAATGTTGAGAATCTTTTTTTTTTTCAAACTAGTGTTTCCTTGACTTCATGCTTGACATGGACATTGACATGAGGACTCCTTTAAAATTACTCTACAGCCCCCTCAAAATTCTTGGCCCATAACTATGGACATCACTGCACTTAACATTCCTAAAGATCAAACTTCTACTTAGTGACATATTTATAAAAAGAACTTAATATGGTTATTAACACACAGTAGGTATTCAGAAATGTCCTTCCCTCACCCTTACCATGATTTTCTCAGCTGTGACAAAGACAAAGGAAATGCTAGTAAGTTATAATTGTTACCAATCTACCCTCCTTTTAGTGTCCTCTTTAGGCCAGGTCAGGCTCTCCTTTATTGGGAAGATTCCAAGTATAAGTAAAGTGGGAAAGGATATTAACAAAATGACTAATGTTACCCATACAATAAAGGCCAAGGTGTAGGAGGACGGGGAGGGTCTAAAGTTTATGGAGGCTGGGTAGGTGGAGAGAACTACTAAGTTGAAAGATGAGGAGATGACACCTGAAAGCAACGGGGAGTGGTAGTTGCCAGAAAAGTGAAATAATTAGCAAACCATTGGAAGAGAGGCTTTCTAGAAGTTTGGAAAGCACTGTAATTGGAATACCCTTTGAGAAGTTTTTTGAGAGAGATTATAGTCAAGATTCAAACTGCTCCTAATTAAACTTTTGTCACCAAATTTTAGTTTTTGTTTGTTTTAACTGTAATTCTTTACTTAGGCCATGCTTAAAGTAAGAGCAAGCCAACCTGCCTTCACCTGGCCCTATTCAAATTCTCTAAGTAACTTGGGTGGGCAATACAAAGCTGAATTTGGAAATATTCTTGGAATTATCCTACATGAATGCCACTCAAACAAGAAGGAAATTCTTAACAATTGGTTGGCAAAGAGCAAAAGGTATTATAAATACACATCTTGTCTCTCTTTGTAGAGGCTTATAAAATGTTGACAAAAATATGTCTAGTACCTCATCATCTGATACACTGCCCAATAAAAAAGGAAGCCAGAGTGGCTAAGATGATATGCCATAAAGAACTGAGGCTGTGAGGAAAGAAAAAGGTATTCAGATCCAGTATATATAATGTGAAGGGACAGTTTGTTTTACGAGTTTATAGAGTGAAAGGAAATACTCATGAAAGGTTTTGACATGAAGAGCCAAAGAAATTAGAATTTTAGAAGTTTTGTGATCTGTTGGTCTTTTCAAAAGAGACTATTAAATATCCAAATTGTTTTTATTTTTTTAAATCCCTTTACAAATTTTTTAAAAAATTTTATTTATTTATGGTATGCGGGATCTTCGTTCCCCAACCAGGGATTGAACCCATGTCCCCTGCAGTGGATGTGTAGAGTCTTAACCACTGGACCGCCCCGGAAGTCCCTAATTACTTTTTTTTTTTTTTTAAATGAGTCTCTACTGAGATTGGCTGCGAGGAAAGATCCAACTAGCCTGACTTGATGCATGTTACAAAGAAAAAAGCATGTTTTTCTTTTTTAATCTCCTTTTCATTCCCTTTTATCACTACAAATAGATTTTCAGAGGGTCAATTTTGCTTATCTATCCACAGAGTCTATGACAATATCAAGTGCATAATACTCGTTCAATGGATTAACTAATGAGTGACTGAGTTAATCTAATTTTTACAGAGGAAGAACACACCAATTGATCGCTGTTGTCTATATTGACAGGACTCATTTATTCTGGACACTTAAGAGACCTAGAATATTTTGTTTTCAATTTTCTGACAAGAAAGGCACACATTGAAAAAGAATCAGGAATTATGAATGATGTCCATGTTAAAGAGTGGTCAACTGAGTGGCTATTCATATGTTTATTAGAAATTTGGTTTCTCGCCATTTTATTTCCATCCAGTCACCAGTGGAAGAGATACTCATAAATATTTTACTGAATAGCTTTCATTTTAACATAAGCAGTAAGTTGGAGAGCAGATGCTTCCACATCTACAGGATTGGCTTTGTGATGAAGCCAAATGCCAGGGCTGCTTTGGCAAGAACTTTAATACTGGCCAGGTCTCAGGATCAACTGTCCTCATCAGGATTTATTTTTTTTTCAAGTTATCATATAATAACTTTAAATCTTGTATTGACTAGTCTGAAGAAAGCCCTTCAAATTCTCAACCAAAAACAGCATAATTTGGGGATAATTACTTGACAGCTCCCTTTCTGAACCCCGGACCATGCTATATATCCTCTCTTCAGCCTTACTCTTCAGAGGTCACTTTCTCACCATCACTCCAACTCACATAACACCTTCTAGCCTTTAGTGATTCCAGTGATTGATGTGGGAAGCTCTGGTCCAAGTTAAATTCCACACTATCTCCTTTCTCCCTCTGCAGGGTCTTTGCTTCTTCCTTTCACCTGACATAGCTCAATTAATTCTACCTTGGGCAATTTTTATTTTAGACCCGTTAAAGGTATTTTATACCTGTTAAAGGCTGGCAGTGTACTATATTTGGTCACACAGTTTTCTGAGGGCAATGACACAGGGGACATTCAAGCTGAATTAAATTCTTCATATTTGATGTGAGTGTTTTGCCACAAATTCCTGGTCTTACCCTGGTGAGATGGACTGTACCATAAATCAAATATAGTGGCTTAAACAAGTAAGTTTATTTTTCCTACATAAGAAGCCCAGAAGTAGTTGATTGCAGGATTGTTTTAGTAACTCAGCAATCAGGGATGACTCCATTAAGCCTTCTCATTGTGGTTGCAAGATGGTTGCAGAGGCTCTTGCCATCATATCATATTTGGCCAAGAAAAATAAAGAAGAAAGAAGCAGCAGCACTAGCAGATGTCCATTCCACTTGCATGTCATTAGCCAGAAGTCTGTCACATGGCCAACACTGACAGGATGTTACTTGGGCCAATCTACAATGTCTGCCACACTCCTATTTACCACTTTCCATTAAGGTCTAGGCTTAAAGTTCCTGCCTTAATATTTTGCTCAGCCCTCCAGAACTGAGGGCATTTCTGAAACACGAGGTCTTCTCCATCTTAACTAATCTAGTGGCAGGAAAAAGAACTCAAACAAAAAAGAAGGGGGATATTTGTACCGCTTCATTTCTCCCACCAAGTCCACCACTACCAACCACCATAAAAGCACATTTATTGAATCCTTGATGCTCTCATTTGGTTCCTCACATAACGGTGTCCATCTTCTCTAAGGAAGAGAATTCACTTCTGGAAATAGGAAAGCCTCACCTCAAAATGATATTCTGAATGTAGTATTTGAAGCTTAGAGAATGTCAGTTCCAAGCACCAGGGCATTGTTTAGAATTGTTCACATCATATCTGGTTTTTATCCTGGTTCTCAATAATATTGAAGGACCAGCATGTCACAGAAAAACAATTCACTTTTCTAAATTTCAAGGACAGATTAATATTCTACCTGAATTTCAAAACAAACAAAAATTGTCCAGTCTAGGAATTTGGCCTTTAGTGTGTTCTTTTCCTCCAACTTTTTATTTTAGAAAATTTGCTAAAAGGTAACAACAAACACCCTTATATCCTTCACTTATATTCACCACTTTTTAACATTTTACCATCTCTAAATATTTAAGCATTTAGCTCCTAAGACCCGAGATGTTCCCTTATATAATCGCAATACAATGCTTATATTAAAGAAATTTATTATTGATCTGTTGTTATTATCATATCTTGTGCATATTCTAATTTCTCTTATTACTCCAATAATGTTCCATATGTCTTTTTCCTCCTCTCCAGGGCTCAATCAATGCATTTAATTGCTATAACTCTCTAGTCTACTATAATCAAGACTGTTTTTATTTTCTCTTGCATGACACTGATATTTTTGAGAAAAGTAAGCCGTTTGTTTGCAGAATGTTTCTCATTTGGATTTGATTGTTTGCTCGTGAGTAGATTCGCGTTAAGCATCTTTAACAACAATACTACATAGGTGGTTTTGTATCATTCTCAGTGCATCATATCAGGAGATGGATGATGTCATTTTGTCCTGCTACTAGTGATATTAAATTTGATCATTTGGTAAAGGTCGAGTTCACCAAATTTCTCTTCTGTAGTATTATCTTCTCCCTTTATAATTCATAACTAATCTCTGAGGTCATATGTTGAGACCACGCAACTATCCTGCTCCTCAACAATCTTAAACCCAATGGTTTTAGCATCCATTGAAGATTGATTCCTGAATCAATTCCTAAAATTTTGGTTGCCAAATGATGATTTTCCAATTTTATCACTCCTCCTATATTTATTAGATGGCATTTTTCTATAAAAAAAGATTTTCCTTCACTCCCTTCTCCCTTGGCCCTTTGAAAATTAGCTAGCATTATTATAGTCCATGGATTCATTCCTTTTCCATGTATTATAAATCATTCCCATCATAAGTTATTTTGAGGCTCTAATTATCCTAAATTTAGCCAATGGAGCCTCTTCAAACAAGATTTTATGCCCTCTTGAAACACTCCTATCAACTTTTGAGAACTTTTACTCTCTGACATAACAAAATGCATCAGACCCACCTCATTTCCCTGGACACAGACCCAGAGCCAGCCATTATCCAAGGAGCTCTGGCTCCTTTTAGAGAATGGTACTTATAGAAGTCAAGATCTAGGTGCTAAGTATGCTCACTGCTACTGAAGTACCATTTATCAGTGGACAGAGCTAGGAAATATGTATCTTAAAAATCATTAACTCATATTGATAACTTCAATTCAAATTTAATACTTACAGTGTTCTTCTGTTCCTCTCATTCCACATTTACAACTTCCTTTTTCCACAGTTGGAAATGAATGTAGTACCATCAATATCAATATATGTACTTATTTGTTCACTCATAAAATGTTTGAGAAACAGTTTCAGACTTACTACAACCATACTACCACCACTAACTAAATGTATTAAAGGTCAAGATTTCCTTTTGTCCTTGGAATATATCCCACTGGGAATATAGTCAGAGTATGATCAATTTGATATGCAATTATATATTTTCTCATATTTGCATTCAATTTTAGAGTTTTTGCAGTTCTTTGTTGAATATTTCTTGAATATGAAAATAATAACATGGTTCAAGTCAAATCTATATAAAAATGCTTAATAAAGTTTCATTCTTTTTCCTATTTTTTTCTAATCTGTTTCCACATATCTTCTGTAGGTAACAAATTAAATCATTCTCTGGTTTATCCTTCCTGTGTTTATTTTACAAAAATAAGTAGATACATCTCCATAAACAAAAACATACACATTTTTATTTCCCCTTCTTTTCACAGATATATATACCATATTTCTGCTTAAACTATATCACTTAGAGTTTTTTTAATTTTTTATATTTGTGTATTATTTAATTCTGTGGATACACTTTTGTTGATTAGCCTAATCACGAATTATTGGACATATAGGTAACTTTCCAATAATTTGTTGCTATAAATAATGTCATAATGAGTAAGTAATGCATTTTGTATGAGTGTGTTACTAAAGGCATATCTTTAGGGTAAATTTCTAGAACTGATTTCTAGGTCAAATGGTGTGCAGTTTTGTTATATATTGCCAAATTTTCCTCCATAGGAGTTATACAATTTAACATTTCTAGCATCAGTATAAAAAAGTACTTATTTCCCCACAGTCTGAGCAACAACAAAGTGTGTAGTCAAACTTTTAAAATTTTCCCAATCTAATCAGAAATGAAGCTTTAATTCAAGGTAGTTTTAATCACATTTATAGTAGTATGGATGAAGTTGTACATCTTTTCAAGAATTTAAAGGCCATTTTCTCATATCTTATGCTGCTAGGTCTTTGTCTCCTTATTTTTTTCCTTTTTTTAAGGACTTGCTATATCTTGATTTCTTATAGTTCTTTATATTTTTCAGAAGTTAGCTCTTAGGATAAATGTTATACAAATACTTTCTCCCAGTTTGTAATTTATATTTTAATTGTATTTTTGGCTCTTTGTTTTCTAGGCAAAAATTGCTTCTTTATGTTTTATATTTACTGGTCTAATAAAAGAAATTGCATCAGGATTTTGAGACTCAAGTAGAAAGCTTTGCCTTTATCCAGATTATAAGGAAAGGTATCCATGTTTTCTTCTACTCCATGTATGGTTTCTTTAAAAAAAGAGAGATTTAGACTTCTGATACTTTTGGAATTCACTTTTGTGTAATCTATGAAATATAAATTTGATATTACTCTTCCAAATGACTATGCAGATGGCCAGTTACATTTATTAATAAGCCTATATTTTCTACAGTGACTAAGGTGTCATCTTTATCCTATTGTATTTGGGTTTATTTCAGAACTTTCTATTCTGTTCTACTGTTCTTTCCGTCCATTAATATGCCAATACATAACTGTTTTGATTATAGAAAGTTTATAATATGTTTCAGTATCTGATAAGTATGCACTGCCCTGCCACTCCATGCTCTTCTCCAAGATTTCATCATTATTCTTGCATGTTTGCTTTTCCACGTGAATTTTTCCATATTAACTTCTGTAGCTACAAATTTAAATTATGTGAACTTTTATTGAAATTGCATTAGGCTCATATATTAACTTAAAGAAAAATGACATGCATGTGATATTGAACCCAAAAACAAGGAATGTTTTTGCTTTTGCAAATCTACATTTGTGTCTTTTGTGTTTTTTCCTGCCTTTTTTATATGTTGTTGCAGTTTAAAAGGGATTCTTTTCTATTATATCCTTTTTACTGGCTATTGTTTGTGCAGTTGAAAGCCATTGGTTTTCCTATGTTAAATTTTATATCCTATTACTTAATAGAATGTTTATTATATGAGTTTTTTTTAAATAACTTATTCCCTTGCATTTTCAGATCACTGTCAAATCATTTGCAAACAGGTGCAGTTTTCCTTCTTCTTTTCCATTTTGATCTATATTCCCATACAATGTTAAATAATAGTGGGGAAATAGGCATCTATGCCTTGTTCTTGATCTCAGTATGCTTCTATCATGTGTGTGCATGTGTGCGTTCTTATTCCATTAAATATTATCAGATAAATGTGTATCCACTGTGTCAAGCCCTTCCAAGTAACTATGATTTTTCTCCCCGGAATTAATATGAAGAAATTGTCTTCATTGATATGAAGATATATGTTAATAGATTTGCAAATATTAAGACATCCTTACGTTTTAAGAATAAATCTCACTTGGTCATAATGTATTATTTTCCTATATACCTGTTCAATTCCGTTTGCTAATATTTTATTTAGCATATTTACATTAATGTTCACAAGGAATATTTGGGGTTTTTTTGGTCTTGTTTTGTTTTCTGCTACCATCAGATTCAGGAACTAATGTTATATTTGTCTCATGAAGTAATTTGAAAGTTTCTGTTCACTTCTGAAGCTCGAGAAAAATTTATATAGCATTAGGATCATCTAGATGTTAACCATTTCATAGAATGCCCCGTTGGAAACACCTAGATGGGGTACTTTTTGTTGGGGGAATTTTTTTTTTTTGATCTTTCACTATTCTCCTGTGAAACTAGTCTATTGCACCTCTTTCTGCAATGGAATTATTTTTACTTAATTGAACGTTCCTAGGAAACTTTATCTCTTACCTAAGTTTACAATGTATCTGCATAGAGTTACACAAAGTATTCTGCTATGACTTTTATTATTTCTCTGTCTCTCTAGCTATTTTTTCTTGTAGTTACTTATTTTGTATATATGTGATTTATTGCTTTCTTTCTTTATTAGGTTACATGTCTGTTTTTGTTAACTTTTTAAAAAATAACTTTTTGTTTTGTTTTGTTTTTTTACCATAATAGCAAATAATCAAACTATAATATGGACTAAGGAACTGAATAGACATTTATCCAAAAAAGACATACAAATGACCAATAGGTACATGACAAGTTACTCAACATTACAAAAGATGTAAGGTACAGGATGACCAAAATTAGCACAGCTGTAGGATGTATATCAAAGTTGTTAAAGCAGTAAATCCTACAAATATTCATTGCAAGAAGAAAAACTTTTTTCTGATAATCATTTCATAATGTATGTAAGTCATATCACTACCCTGCAAACTCTGATATCATTACACAAGAAAAATATTTAAAAGGTAAAAACTAAAAGTGCAAAATTATCAGAGGACAAACTACTACTGTTTTACCTTTAGAATTATTTTATTAAATCTTAAAGGTACAACAGTTTTTTAACTCTACACATGAACTAATTTTCTTTAGAAGAATGATGTTATGTCTCATTACACCATGATTCTAGCTAACAGTTTTACAAAATTTTGAGAAAAATCTTGAAAAAGGATTCAAATATCATCCAAAACTTTGAAATTTAACATTATCAAAGGGGATGCTTCCACATTCTTACAGAGACCACTGGAGAGACAACAATTCAAAAGCTAAGAAACCGTCTCAAAAGCATTTTTTCATACGATCTTTCCTCCACAGAAAGGTATTGTTCTTACATAATCGAGTCTACTCACAAAATGGCTCTCTGTACCTGCTCTGGTGTCTTCTGCCATATCACTGCATATTTATGCATGACTGAGGTAAGAGTTTCCTGAACACTGTTATTTCGATAACCTAAAGCTCTTCTGTTACCTCTGGGCTCTCAATGTCTATTTATACAGTCAAGCCCACGGCAAATAGAAGCTCAGTATTGGCTGGTCTCTGCATAACGCCCACGTCTTCCACCGCCTCCTGGACCATAGTTTCCTCCACCGTATGATCCTCCCACGTTCCTGCTATACCACTCAGCTTTCCACTCTTCAGTAAATCGTACTTAGAAGGTTTCTGCTTATAATTTCCCAAATCATTGTAATTATGACTTCCATAATTTCTTCATCCATAGCTGTCAAAACCACCTCTGGAGGCCCCATCCAGGTCACCATATCGAGATCCTCTACCACCATATCCTCTTCATCCTCCTCCATAACCAGGGCTAACCCCCAAATTGCCACCTCCAGATCCTCCTCCACACCCGTGATAGCCATCCCCAAATGTATGTCCTCTTCCATATCCATCAGCTCCTCCTCCAAGTTTCCTTCCTCATCCTGGTCCTGCTCCAACATTTCCACCACCACCAGGAGAGTCTCCAAAACCAACGTTGCCTCCTCTTCCACCTCTAGAACTTTGGACTCCCTGCATTTTAGGTCGAGACAAGGCCTTTCTTACTTCTGCATGATGACCATTGATGCTATAGTCTTTCTGCAACACAAGCTTATCCATGGGATCATGGTCATTAAAAGTGACAAATCCAAAGCCTCTTTTCTTTCCAGACTCCCTATTGGTAATTATCTCAATGGCATTGATTTTTCCATATTTCTCAAAGTAATCTCTAAGATGATGCTCTTCAGTATCTTCTTCAATTCCACCAACAAACAGCTTCTTCATGGTGATAAGAGCCCCCAGCTTCCCATAGTCCTCTCTTGGGACAGCACGTTTGGGTGCAACCGTTTTCCCATCAATGGAATGAGGTCTGGCAGCCATGGCAACATCCACCTCAGCCATGGATGAAAACGTGACAAAACCAAATCTTCCTGGTTTGGGGCTGGCAGGATGCCTTATTAACACACAGTCTATAAGGTTTCCCCGTTGCTTGTAGTAGTTCCTCAGACTTTCTTCCATGGATTCAGAGCTTAAGCCACCAATAAAGAGTTTACAGAATTTTCCTTTTCTTTCTTATTCCTCTCCAAAGGAACAGATGTTGAAGTTTTCTTCATCGCAGGCTTACTCGCTCGAGCCATTTTCCCGAAGCTGAGGGGGATGAAGGAGATCTCCAAAGACTAACATGAACTGGAGGGTCCCGACCCCATGGTGAGAACCGAACCTCCGCTGCTCCAGCAACAACACCTGTAGGTGCACCTCCACCGGGGATCTGGTGATGCTGCTACTGCTCTGGAGCCGCTGCCGCCCTTGAACCAATCTTGAGCAACTTTCAGTTTTCCTGCAAAATGTCATTTTGAACCGAGTGACCTTTCCTGCTCCAGTAAACAAACTTCTTATTACATTTCCTCTACATTGATTTTTTTCTGAACTTTTAATTTTCTCTGAATTGTTACCTATTTTTTAAAATAAATTTATTTATTTATTTTTGGCTATGTTGGGCCTTCGTTTCTGTGCGTGGGTTTTCTCCAGTTGTGGCGAGCGGGGGCCACTCTTCATCGCGGTGCGTGGGCTTCTCCCATTGTGGAGCACAGGCTCCAGATGCGCAGGCTCAGTAGTTGTGGCTCACGGGTCCAGCCGCTCCGCGGCATGTGGGATCCTCCCGGACCAGGGCACGAACCTGTGTCCCCTGCACTGGCAGGTGGATTCTTAACCACTGCACCACCAGGGAAGCCCCTGTTATCTATTTTTGATACAGTTTTCCTCACTAAATTGGATATCCAACGAAGAGATCATTAATGTGGACTTTAAAATTTTATACCAAAATACTTACCTATTGCTTTGCCCTTACAATGAGTTCAGATATCTTTTTTGAAAGAAACTATTCAGACTACAAAAAGGATTTTTCTTTTTTGTTGTTTTGTTTTTGTTTTTATACAGCAAGTTCTTATTAGTCATCAATTTTATACACATCAGTGTATACATGTCAATCCCAATCGCCCAATTCAACACACCACCATCCCCACCCCCACCAACCCCCACGGTTCTCCCCACTTGGTGTCCACACGTTTGTTCTCTACATCTGGATCTCAACTTCTGCCCTGAAAACCGGTTCATCTGTAACTTTTTAAAAAATAACTTTTTGGATTTAATATTATTTTAAAATTTTTATTATTTCTGCCTCATTAATTTTTCTTTTTATTTTAATAAGTCTTTCCTTAATTTTTATTTTTTTAAGATTTTGTACACTTTTGGAGTTTTGAGTTGGGAAATTAAGAAACTTATTTTTAATTATACATTTCAACTGATCTAGATATTTAAGGTTCCTCTGAAAAACGCTGTGAGAAATAGATTCTGATATGTAAGGATTACATTATTTTATTAAAATTTGCATTTATGGTTTTCACTTTCCTTTTTGTCTAGAAATGTTGAAAAAGTGGTTTTCTTTTTATTTTTTTTATAATTTGCAATGGGAAGAGCATTTTTTCCCCAGCATTTTATTATACATTGTTGAATGTACAGAAGAGTTGAAAGGATTATACAGTACACATCCATTTATCCACCATTGAGATTTTATTATTCTCAACATTTTGCTAGATAAGCTTTACCATATACCTGTTCATTTATCTATTCATCCAAAACTTTAATTTATCAATTGATCTGTTTATCAATTTATCTATTCATCTATAAGTTCATCTCACTTTTTGAAGTGTTTCAAGTAAGTTTCAGACATTAGGATACATCAGCATTAAACAGTTTAACATTTATATCATTAACTAGAATTCAGTATTTGTTTAGAGTTATTATTGCTTTATTTTAGGTAATTTAACCTATAGTGAAATATACAAGCCATTAATGAGCTTTGATGAATGTTTAGATCTGTTATCCAAACACCTGTCAAGCTATAAGGCATTTCTGTCATCCCAGAAAATTCCCTCATACCTCTTTACAGTTTCTATTTCCAACACTTCAGAGAAAAACTCTGTGTTTATTATTTTTTACCATATATTAATTTTTGACTTATAGAACTTTACTTTTAAAACACTGCTTTTATTTTTTCACCATATATTAATTTCTGCCCATTACAGAACTTAACTTAAATGGACTAATTAATACAGTACATACTCTAATGTGTAAAGCTTCTTTCACTGAACATGATTTTTAAGGTTCATCAAAATCCTTGGCTGCAGCAGTATTTTTTTTTAAATGGTGACCAGGTCTCCCATTGTATGAATATACCACAGTTTATCTATCCTCCTGAATATACATATTTGGATTATTTCCAAATTTTGGCTATTACGAAAAGAAGCTTTTTGTGGACATGTTTTTACTTCTTTTGGACAAATACCCATGAGTGCAATTGTTGGGTCGTGGGGTAGCTATGTACCTTATTTTATAAGAAATTTCCATGACACAGAAGATTTTATAAAATAAAATAGAGACAAACTAGATGTTATCAACATTTTAAATGTTTGTTTTCAAATGTCACCGTGAAGAAAACAAACAGGCAAGCCACAGTCTAAGAAAAAAATATTTTCAAAATATCTGAGGACAGGTTTCCAAGAGTTATATCTATCTAACTAATATGTCTATATGTATCTAACATATTTATGTACATAACTAGATATATCTATACATGTATATTGATATATTTGTGTATATAGATACCTATATAACTAATGTGTCTAATATCTAACATATATTACAGCTTTACACATATGTGATAGATATATTAAAACAATAAAAATACACACAATGCAATAAAGATGGCAAATATTTGAACAGGCATTTCAAAATAGAACTATGTGAATGAAAAATAAGTATGTGAAGAAATGTTCAAATCATTAGTCATCAGCAAAATGTAAATTAAAATCCTAATTATGGGGACTTCTGATTTCTAGTTCTGCATGTAAGGGAACTTGGAAGTCATCACTCCATCCTAACAAGTAAAAAGTTGAACATGATTCTTCTTGGATCCATGAAATAGGGGAGGACACAGGGCAAACCACTGCTCCCAAGATTAGAGAAACAGACAGCTGAATACAAGGAGTTGTTGATTACCAGATTACTGCAGCAGAGACCTACAAGGAGAAACTGCCTCTGGAAGCAGTGCTGGGATAGAAAAAGCTGAACTATAATTGATAAATTGCTGGAGATAGAGTGAGGGCAACTCTGAGAGTTAAAAACATCAAGAGGAAACCAGTCATGGGGGGCTCCCACAATATTGTGAGATGTACCTCCAGGTAAGGAGTCTGACCAAATTCTGACAGTATTAAATATCAGAGAAAACACCCTTCTGCTTCTGACAGGTGAAAAAAATCATTTTGAAATATGCCAGAGCACTCAGTTCTTCCTACCAGGCCTGCCCTCAGGGGAAAATTGTTTAGTGAACCTAATACTAAAAAGATGTATATTAAGACATATATAAGAAACTTGGAAGTTGTTACTCTCCCCTAACAACAAATGAAAAGCTGAAGAAACCGAAAAATCAACAACTCTCCTTGAATTCTCAAGAGAGGGGAGGACACAGGACAAACTGCTGTTCCTAAGACTGGAGAGATAGATCAATACAGGGAGGCATGGCTTACTAGAGAATCACTAGCTGCAACCCCACAGGAGCCAGTGCCACGGTAGGAAAGCCTTGGCTGTAATTGATGAATCACTGGAGGTTCAGAGCAGACAGCTCTGAGAGTTAAAAACTTCAAGGGATCTAGTCTTGGGGGACTCACACTATTGTAAGATTTACCTCCAGGAGCTTGACTAGGTTCCTACAGTAAATATCAGAGAAAACTCCTCTCCTGCTTCCTGCAGGGGGAACGGAAAAGGAACCATTTTGAAATACCCCAGAGCACTCTGTTCTTCTTAACAAGGCCTGCCCTCAGAAGAAACTAGCTAAACTGGGCCTAACATGCTGGGGAAGGGAAATACTCAACTCCAGCCCATTCTAGCCAACCTCTCCTACCTAAGGAGGGAGAAAAGAAAAACCCTGAGGAACACCTGTTAAGTTCACAGGCTAGAGGCATGGGCTCCCTAAAAGACTGATATCTAATCAAAGGACTATAAAATGCCTTCCCTCCCCACAAACCTCACCATCATATTACTAGTGGCCTGTTTACAGGCAGCTCCTCTTACTCCTCTTACCTCTTATCTGGCTATCAAGAAAAAAAATCACAAGACATACCAAAATGCAAAAATAACTAACTAACTAACTAACTAACTAACTAACTAACTAAATAAGTAAGTAAATAAATATATATATATATATATATTGAAGAGATAGAGTAAGCATCAGAACCAGACATGGCAGGGGTGTTCGAAATATCAGACTAGGACTTTAAAACAACTATGATTAATATGCTAAGGGCTCTAACGGGTAGAGTGGGCAGCATGCAAAAACAGATGGGTCATGTAAGCAGAGAGATGGAAATTCTAATAAATAATCAAAAAGAAATAATAGAAATCAAAAATACTATAATACTGCCTTTGACGGACTTATTAGTAGATGTGACACAGCTGAGGAAGAAAACTTTGAGCTAGAGGATGTATCACTAGAATCCTGGAAAGCCAAAAGCAAAGAGAACAAGAAAGTTGAATCAATAATTAATAACCTCCTAAAACTGAAAGTAGCAGGCCCAGATGTGTTCACTGGTGAATTCTACTGAACACTTAAGGAAGCAATTATACCAATTCTCTACAATCTCTTTCAGAGAGTAGAAGCAGAAAGATTACTTCCTAATTCATTCTATGATGCCATCATGACCCTGATACCAAAACCAGACAAAGATATAAGAAAACTGCAAACTAATGTCTTTCATGAACACAGATGCAAAAATTCTCAACAAAATATTAGCAAATCAAATCCAATAATGTATAAAAAGATAATATACCATGGCCAAGTGGGATTTATCCCACGTATGAAAGCCTGTTTCAACATTCAAAAATTAATTATTGTAATCCATCATATCAACAGGATAAAACAGAAAAATCACATGATCATATCAATAGATGCAGAAAACGCATTTGATAAAATCTAACAGCCATTCATAATAAAAATTCTCATTAAACTAAGAATAGAATATCCTCAACTTTATAAAGAATATCTACAAAAAATATCTACAATATCATACTAGATGGTGAGAATCTCAAAGCTTTCCAACTAAGGTCAAGTACAAGGCAAGGATGTTCCCTTTCAGCACTCCTTTTCAACATCATACTGGAAGTTCTATCCAATTCAGTAAGAAAAGGAAAAGAATGGAAAGGAAAGGAAAGGAAAGGAAAGAAAAGGAATAAAGATTGGAAAGGAAAACATAAAATTACTTCTTTTTGCAAATAAATTTATTTTTCTATATATAAAATCCAAAAGAACTGCCAAAAATCTCCTGGAACTGACAAGTGATTATAACAAGGTTGCAGGATACAAAGTTAATACACAAAAGTCAAATGCTTTCCTATATATCAGGAATGAACAAATACAACTTGAGATTAAAAATACAATACCATTTACTTTAGCATCCATGAAAACCAAATACTTGAAAATAAATTTAATAAAATATGTACAAGATCTACACAAGGAAAACAAAAAAACTTTGATGAACAAAATCAAAGAGGTAAATAGAGATATAGTCTATGTTCACTGAGAGGAAGACCCAATATTTTCAAAATGTCAGTTCTTCTTTACTTGATCTATAGATCCAATGCAATTTCAATCCAAATACCAGAAAGTTATTTTGTATATATTGACAAACTGATTTTAAAGTTTATGTTGGCAAAAGCCAACATAATATTGAAGGAGAAGAACAAAGTTGGACTGACAATACCTGACTTCAAGACTTACTATAAAGCTACAGTAACCAATACAGTGTGGTACTGGTGACAGAATACACAAATATCAGTGGAACAGAATAGGGAGCCCAGATATAGACCCCCATAAATATAGTAAACTGATCTTTGATAAAGGAGCAAAGGCAACACAATGGAGCAAAGATAGTTTTTACAAGAAACATTGCTGGAACAACTGGACATCTATATCCAAAAGAAAAGAAAAAAGGAATCTAGATATAAACTTTACATCCTTAACAAATACTAATTCAAAATGAATCACAGATCTAAATCTAAAATGCAAAACTGTAAAACTCCTAGAGGATAACAAAGATGAAAACCTAGATGACTTCGGGTGGCAATGACTTTTTAGATACAACACCAAAGACATGATCAATGAAAGAAGTAATTGATAAGCTGGCTTCATTAAAATTACAAACTTCTGCTCTGTAAAAGACAATGTCAAGAGAATGAAAAGACAAGACACAGACTGGGAGAAAATATATGCAAAAACACATCTAATAAAGTACTATTATCTAAAATATGCAAAGAAACCTTAAGCTAAATAATAAGAAAACAAACAACTCGATTCAAATTGTGCCAAAACACTTGACAGACACTTCACAAGAGAAGATATACAGATGGCAAATAAGCACATGTAAAAATGCTTCACATCATATGTCATCAGGGAAATGCAAATTTAAACAACCATGAAATACCACTTCACACTTATTAAAATGGCCAAAATATGGAATACTGAAAAACTAAATGTTGGTGAGGATGTGTAGCAACAGGAACTCCTATGCATTGCTGGTGGGAATGGAAAATGGCACAGCCACTTTGAAAGTCAATGTGACAGTTTCTTACAAAAGTAAGTATATCTTTACCATATGACATAGCAATCATGCTCCTTGGTATTTACCCCCAAAAGTTCAAAAGTTATGTCCACACAAAAACCTGCACACGTATGTTTATGGCAGCTTTATTCATAATTGCCAAAACTTAGAAGCAATTAAGATGTCCTTCAGTGGGTGAATGGATAAATAAACTTTGGAACATTCAGACAATGGAATATCATTTAGTGTTAAGAAGAACTGACATGTGAAAAGACAGGGAGGAATCTTAAATGCATATAAGTGAAAGAAGCCAATCTGAAAAGGCTACGTATTGTATGATTCCAACAATATGACATTCTGGAAAGGGAAAACAATGGAGAAAATAAAAAAAAAAAAAAACAACAGTGGTTGGCAGGGGTTGGGTGGAGGAGGAATGAAAAAATGGATCACAGAGGATTTTTAGGACATTGAAAATACTCTGTATGACACCATAATAATGGATACAGTATATATTTGCCCCAACTCATAGAAAGTACAACATGAAGGATGAACCATAATGTAATATATGGACTTTGGGTGATTATGATACGTTGATGTAGGTTCATTAATTGTAACAAATGTACCACTCTGGTAGGAAATGTTGATAATAGGGGAAACCATGTATGTGTGGAGGCAGGGAATGTATGGAAAATATCTGTACCTTCCTCTCAATTTTTCTGTGAATCTAAAACTGCTCTGAAAAAAACACTGTCAATTTTTTTCAAGGCATTAAAAAGACAAAGGAAAAGAAATAATGGGACACCAAGACACACCCACCATAATAAGTAACTCATTAAAAACTGAAAATAGAAAGTGTTGGAAAGATTTGGAGAAACTGAAACCTCATACATAGTATAACTTTTACTTCCTGTTTCTCTCTGAGTTTAGTTATTACGTGTATATATAGTTCTGATTTTATGATTTCTTGGTAACATAACATTATGAATATCTATTTTATGTAATATTATTTTTATTATTATGAAGCATTCTTCAACTCATAATACACTTCTACTAATACAGTTTGCCTTTCTCATACATTATTTGTCTTTAAATAAAATTTAGCTTTTGCTTTTTTATTATTAGTGTTTCTATGCTAAATCTATTTTTTCATTCTTTAAGTGTCAACTTATCTGCATCTTTATTTCTTGCAGACAGATTATATTTGGAACATGTTTTTACATTCATTATGATGATCTGTCTTTTAATTGGTGACTTTAGTCCATTTACCTTTAATGTAATTATTCATATGATTGAAATTAGGTATACCATTTTTCTAATGTTTTCTGTTTTTCCCATCTGTCTAAAAATATGTTCTGTTCCTTCTATTCTGTAACTTTTTTGTGCTTATTGTATAGTTTTTATAATTCAACTTAATGCTTCCTTTTTTTTTTAGATTTACCTTTTTTATTTTATTTTCAGAATGGTTGCTCTAGGGATTACAAAAGACATCATTATCTTATCACAGTCTATTTAAAGTTAATGTAACATCACTTTGTACATAAAGTAAGAATTTGGAAATAAATATCTTATTTTACTTCCCTCCTACATTAAGCTATTTTATATGTATTATATATATATATATATATATAATAAATTACACAACACAGTGTTATAATTTTTGCTTTAAATTGTTATAAGCAATAGATTCAATGTAATCAATCCCTATGAAAAACGATTTTTTTGAATTAATATAAAAACTCATCCTAAAATTCATGTAGAATCTCAAGGGATCTTGTTTGTTTGTTTTTCAAAATTCATTTAATCTATTAATGAGGGAAGCATTAGGATTATAATACTGGTTCAAGAATTGGAGAAATTGGGGACTTCCCTGGTGGTCCAGTGGTAAAAAAAATCCATCTTACAATGCAGGGGACACAGGTTCGATCCCTGGTCAAGGAACAAAGATCCCACATGCTGCGGGGCAACTAAGCCCATGCGCCACAACTACTGAGCTTGAACTCCTCAACTAGAGAGCCTGTGTGCCACAAACTACAGAGCCCACATGCTCTGGAACCCGTGTGCCACAACTACAGAGCCCACATGCCCTGGAGCCAGCACGACACAACTAGAGGAGAAAATCTGCACACCACAACTAGAGAGAAGCCCATGCATTGCAACGAAAGATCTCACATGCCTCAACAAAGATCCTGCCACTACTAAGACCTGATGCAGCCAAAAATAAATAAATAAATAATAAATAAATATTTTAAAAAAGAATTGGAGAGACTGCATATATAGCAAAAGAAAGAAAAAAAGAGAGAAGGAAAGAAACAAAAGAAAGAAAGAAATGTCTCTTTGGAATTATATTTTCTACTGGAAAAAATCATTTGCATTTTTATCAGACAAAAAACTACCAGTTAACTGGTAGTTTCGCAGAGTTTACTACTAATCAATACTAAATAGTAAGTCAAAGGTACACTCTGTTAGAGAATGAACAATCTGTGGTCTGCAATTAGCTAAAGCCCCAGTATAATGTTGAAAGGACACATAGCGTTCTTTTTTTTTATTTTTATTTTTTTATTTTTTTATTATTATTTTTTTCATGTTAGCCTTTTTTTTTTTTTTTTTTTTTTTGCGGTACATGGGCCTCTCACTGTTGTGGCCTCTCCCGTTGCGGAGCACAGGGTCCGGATGCGCAGGCTCAGCGGCCATGGCTCACAGACGCAGCCGCTCCGCGGCATGTGGGATCTTCACGGGCCAGGGCACGAACCCGTGTCCCCTGCATCGGCAGGCGGACTCTCAACCACTGCGCCACCAGGGAAGCCCCATAGCGTTCTTTTTGCCTAATTTTCATGTTGGGGATAATTGTTCTTAACAGGATTTAGGGCAAATTACCTCAAATCTCTGTGAACTTCAATGCCTTTACTTTTTTAAATTAATTTTTATTGGAGTATAGTTGCTTCACAATGTTGCATTAGTTTCTGCTGTACAGCAAAGTGAATTAGCCATACATATACATATATTCCCTCTTTTTTGAATTTCCTTCCCATTTAGGTTACAACAGAGCATTGAGTCGAGTTCCCTGTGCTATACAGTAGGTTCTCATTAGTTATCTATTTTATACATAGTAGTGTATATATGTCAATCCCATTCTCCCAATTCATCCCGCCCCTCCTTTCCCCCTGGTATCCGTATGTCCATTCTATACATCTGTGTCTCTATTTCTGCTTTGCAAATAAGTTCATCTGTACACCATTTCTAGATTCCACATATAAGTGATATTATACAATATTTGTTTTTCTCTTTCTGACTCACTTCACTCTATATGACAGTCTCTAGGTCTATGCATATCTCTGCAAATTTCTCACTTTTGTTCCTTTTTATGGTTGAGTAATATTCCATTGTGTATATATATAACATATCTTCATTATCCATTCTTCTGTTGATGGACATTTAGGTTGCTTCCATGCCCTGGCTATTGTAAATAGTGCTGCAATGAACAGTGGGGCGCATGTATCTTTTTGAATTACGTTTTTCTCTAGGTATATGCCTAGGAGTGGAATTGCTGGGTAATATGGTAATTCTATTTTTAGTTTTTTAATAAACCTTCATACTGTTCTCCATAGTGGCTGTGTCAATTGACATTACACCAACAGTGTAAGAGGGTTCCCTTTTCTCCACATCCTCTCCAACATTTATTGTATGCAGATTTTTTTATGATGGCCATTCTGACTGCTGTGAGGTGATACCTCATTGTAATTTTGATGTGCATTTCTCTAATAATTAGTGATGTTGACCATCTTTTCATGTGTCCATTGGCCATCTGTATGTCTTCTTTGAAGAAATGTCTATTTAGGTCATCTGCCCATTTTTTGATTGGGTTGTTTGTTGTTTTGATATTGAGTGGCATGAGCTGTTTGTATATTTCGGAGAGTAATCCCTTGCCAGTTGCTTCATTTGCAATGATTTTCTCCTATTCTGAGGGTTGTCTTTTCATCTTGCTTATTGTTTCCTTTGCTGTGCAAAAGCTTTCAAGTTTCATTAGGTCCCATTTGTCTATGTTTCTTTTTCTTTTCATTACTCTAGGACGTGGATCAAAAAAGATCTTGCTGTAATTTCTGTCAAAGAGTGTTATAACTACGGTTTCCTCTAAGAGTTTTATAGTGTCTGGCCTTACATATAGGTCTTTAATCTATTTTGAGTTTATTTTTGTGTATGGTGTTGGGGAGTGTTCTAATTTCATTCTTTTACATGTAGCTGTCTAGTTTTCCCAGCACCACTTAGTGAAGAGACTATCTTTTCTCCATTGTATATTCTTGCCTCCTTTTTCATAGATTAGGTGACTATAGGTGTGTGGCTTTATCTCTGGGCTTTCTATCCTGTTCCATTGATCTATGTTTCTGTTTTTGTGCCAGTACCATACTTAATTACTGTAGCTTTCTAGTATAGTCTGAAGTCAGGGAGCCTGATTCATCCCGCTCCACTTTTCTTTCTCAAGATTGCTTTACAATTCGGGGTCCTTTGTATTTCCATACAAATTATAAAATTTTTTGTTGTAACTCTGTAAAAAATGCCATTGGTAATTTGACAGGGATTGCATTGAATCTGTAGATTGCTTTGGGTAGCACAGTCATTTTCAAAATATGGATTCTTCCAATCCAATAACATGGTATATCTCTGCATCTGTTAGTGTCATCTTTGATTTCTTTTATCAGTATCCTATAGTTTTCTGAGTACAGGTCTTTGGTCTCCTTAGGTAGGTTTACACTTAAGCATTTTATTCTTTTTTCTGCAATGGTAAATGGGATTGTTTCCTTAATTTCTCTTTCTGATCTTTCATAGTTAGTGTATAGGAATGCAATAGATTTCTGTGTATTAATTTTATATCCTGCAACTTTACTGAATTCATAGATTAGCTCTAGTAGTTTTCTGGTGGCATCTTTAGCACTTTCTATGTATAGTATCATGTTATCTGCAAAGAGTGACAGTTGTCTTTCTTCTTTTCTGATTTGGATTCCTTTTATTTCTTTTTCTTCTCTGATTGCCATGACTAGGACTTCCAAAACCATGTTGAATAAAAGTGGAGAGAGTGGACATCATTGTCCTGATCTTAGAGGAAATACTTTCATTTTTTCACCACTGAGAATGATGTTTGTTATATATGGCTTTTATTATGTTGAGGTAGGTTCCTTCTATGCCCACTTTCTGGAGAGTTTTTATCATAAATGGGTGTTGAATTTTGTCAAAAGCTTTTACTGCATCTATTTAAATGATCATATAGTTTTTATTCTTCAATTTGTTAATATGGTGTATCACATCGATTGATTTGCATATACTGAAGAATCCTTGCGTCCCTGCTATAAATCCCACTTGATCATGGTGTATGAGCCTTTTAATGTGTTGTTGCATTCAGTTTGCTAGTATTTTGTTGAGTATTTTTGCATGTATGTTCATCAGTGATATTGGACTATAAATTTCTTCTGTTGTGATTTATTTGTATGGTTTTGGTTATCAGGGTGATGGTGGCCTTGTAGAATGAGCTTGGGAGGGTTTCTCCCTCTGCAACTTTTTGGAAGAGTTTGAGAAAGATAGGTGTTAGCTCTTCTCTAAATGTTTCATAGAATTCACCTGTGAAGCCATCTGGTCTTTGACTTTTGTTTGCTGGAAGACTTTTAATCACAGTTTCAATTTTATTACTTGTGATTGGTCTGTTCATGTTTTCTATTTCTTCCTGGTTCAGTCTTGGAAGGTTGTAACTTTCTAAGAGTTTGTCCATTTCTTCCAGTTGTCCATTTTTCTGGCATATGGTTGCTTGTAATAGTCTCTTATGATCCTTTGTATTCCTGTGGTGTCAGTTGTAACTTTTCCTTTTTCATTTCTAATTTTATTGATTTGAGTCCTCTCCCTTTTTTTTCTTTCTTTACTTGTCTGGCTAAAGGTTTATCGATTTTATTTATCTTCTCAAGAAACCAGCTTTTAGTTTCGTTGTTGTTTGCTACTGTTTTCTTTGTTTCTATTTCATATTTCTGCTCTGATTTTTATGATTTCTTTCCTTCTACTAACTTTGGGTCTTGTTTGTTCTTCTTCCTCTAGTTGCTTTAGGTGTAAGGTTAGGTTGTTTATTGGAGATTTTTCTTATTTCTTGAGGTGGGATTGTATTGCTATAAACTTCCCTCTTAGAACTGCTTTGGCTGCATCCCATAGGTTTTGGGTCATCGTGTTTTCATTGTCATTTGTTTCTAGGTATTTTTTGATTTCCTCTTTGAGTTTTTCAATGATCCCTTGTTTATTATTTAGCATATTCTTTAGCCTCCATGTGTTTGTGTTTTTTAGTTTTTTAGTTTTTTTCTGTAATTGATTTCTAATCCATAGCATTGTAGCCTGAAAAGACGCTTGATACAATTTCAATTTTGTTAAATGTACCAAGGCTTGATTTGTGAACCAAGATGTGATCCATCCTGGAAAATGTTCCATGTGCACTCAAGAAGAAAGTGTATTCTGCTGCTTTCAGATGGAATGTCCTATAAATATCAATTAAGTCTATCTGTTCTAATGTGTCATTTCAGGCTTGTGCTTCCTTACTAATTTTCTGTCTGGATCATACGTCCATTGGTGTAAGTGGTGTGTTAAAGTCCCCCACTATTATTTTTGTACTGTCAATTTCTCCGTTTATGACTGTTAGCATTTGCACTATGTATTGAGGTGCTCCTATGTTGGGTGCATAAATATTTACAATTGTTATATCTTCTTGTATTGATCCCTTGATCATTATGTAGTGTCCTTCCTTGTGTCTTGTAACAGACTTTATTTTAAAGTCTATTTTGTCTAATATGATTATTGCTACTCCAGCTTTCTTTTGATATTGCATGGAATATCTTTTTCCATCCCCTCAGTGTCAGTCTGTATGTGTCCCTAGGTGTGAAGTGGGCCTCTTGTAGACAGCATATATATGGGTCTTGTTTTTGTATCCATTCAGCCAGTCTGTGACTCTTGGTTGGAGCATTTAATCCATTTACATTTAAGGTAGTTATCAATATGTGTGTTCCTCTTACTATTTTCTTAAGTGTTTTGGGTTCCTTTTTGTAGGTCTTTTTCTTCTCTTGTGTTTCCCACCTAAAGAAGTTCCTTTAGCATTTTTTGTAAAGCTATTTTGGTAGTGCTGAATTCTCTTAGCTTTTGTTTTCTGTAATGCTTTTGATTTCTTTGTTGAATCTGAATGAGGTCCTTGCTGGGTAGAGTAATCTTGGTTGTAGGTTTTTCCCTTTCATCACTTTAAATATATCTTGCCACTCCCTTCTGACCTTCAGAGTTTCTGCTAAAAAATCAGTTGATAACCTTATGGAGATTCCCTTGTATGTTATTTGGTGCTTTTCCCTTTCTGCTTTTAATATTTTTTCTATGTATTTAATTTTTGTTTAATATGAGTCTTGGCATGTTTCTGCTTGGGTTTACCCTGTGCGGGACTCTGTGCTTCTTGGACTTTGTTGACTATTTCCTTTCCTATGTTAGGGAAGTTTTTGACTATAATCTCTTCAAATATTTTCTCAGACCCTTGCCCTTTCTCTTCTTCTTGAACCCCTATAATTCGAATGTCGGTGTGCTTAATGTTGTCCCAGAGGTCTCTGAGCCCGTCCTCATTTCTTGTCATTCTTTTTTCTTCATTCTGCTCCTTGGCAGTTATTTCCACCATTCTACCTTCCAGCTCACTTATCTCCAGCTCACTTATCTGTTCTTCTGCCTCAGTTATTCTGCTATTGATTCCATCTAGTGTATTTTTCATTTCTGTTATTGTGTTGTTCATCACTGATTCTTCTTTATTTCTTCTAGGTCCTTTTTAAACATTTTTTGTATCTTCTTAATCCATTCCTCCATTCTAATTCTGAGATCTTAGATCATCTTTACTGTCATTACTCTGAATTCTCATTCAGGTAGATTGCCTATTTCCTCTTAATTTATTTAGTCTTATGGAATTTTACCTTCCTCCTTCGTCTTCAACATATTTCTCTGTCATCTCATTTTGTCCAACCTACTGTGTTTATGGACTCCTTTCCGGAGGCTGCAGGGTCATAATTCCTCTTGCTTCTGTTTTCTGCTCCCTGGTGAGTGAGTTTGGTCCAGGAGCTTGTGTAGGCTTCCTGGAGGGAGGGACTGTTGTCTGCACTCTGGTAGGTGGAGCTGAGTCTTTTCCCTCTGATCTGGAGGGCCACATCAGGTGGTGTGTTTTGGGATGTCTGTGAGCTTAGTACGACTTTAGGCAGCCTGTCTGCTATTGGATGGGGCTGTGTTCCTATCTTGCTGGTTGTTTGGCATGACACATCTAGCACTGGAGCCTGCAGGCAGCTGGGTGGAGGTGGTTCATGGTATTGAGATGGATACCTCCAGGAGAGCACAAGCTGATTAATAGTCCCTGTGCCTGGGAATTCTCTGGTGGTCCAGCATCCTGGAATCAGCACTCCCATCCTGGAGGCCCAGGCTCGACCTCTGGCTGGGAAAAAAGAGCCCACCAGTTTCACAGTGTGGCCAGAGAAAAAAGAAAGAAAATAAAGAAGAAAAGAAAACCAACAGGCAAACAAAACCCAACACAAATAACAAAGAGAAAAACAAACACACAGTAGCAACAACATAACACACACACATACACAGAACAAATAAAGAAAAAAGAGAAGAAAACAAATAAAGAGATACAGCAAATCTAAGACTCATGATGACAACAAACCCAAACTAACAGAAACAAAGAAGCAGATAGAAAAGAAAAAAAGAAAAGAAAAATAGTTTAACCCCCCCCAAAACAAGAGAACAAACAAACAAAAGAATTTAAAAAATGAATGAATGAATTCTCTGGCATTCCACTCTCTTGGACTCAGCGCTCTTACCCCAGAAGCTAAGGCCCGACCCCTGGCCCAGGAACCAAGACCCCATAAGCCGTGTGGCACAGCAAAAAAAAATAAGAAAGAAAAAAGAAAACCAATAAAACCCAAGACAAATGATAAAAGTAAAACCAAAGAAAAAATAAAAATAAAAGAACAATTTAACAAACAAAAGAATCCAAAACAAAAACTAACAAAAAACAGTAAGTAATCTAAAATAAAAGCAAAGAAAACATACAAAAATTATCAAAATAAAGGAAAACCAAAAAACAAAGAACAAAAACAATAACAAGACTAAAACACAAAACAACAAAAAAGCAAAGTAAAAATAGAAAAAAAATATTAATTAAAAATAAATAAATAAAAAGAGGGGCTTCCCTGCTGGCGCAGTGGTTGAGAGTCTGCCTGCCGATGCAGGGGACACGGGTTCATGCCCCAGTCCGGGAAGATCCCACATGCCATGGAGCGGCTAGGCCTGTGAGCCATGGCTGCTGAGCCTGCGCGTCTGGAGCCTGTGCTCCGCAACAGGAGAGGCCACAACAGTGAGAGGACCACGCACCACAAAAAATAATAATAATAAAAAATAAAAAACAAAGAGAAAAGAAAAATAAGTAAAAAATAAAAAGTAATAAAAAAACGAAATCAACAACAGGGGACTTCCCTGGTGGCACAGTGGTTAAGAATCTGCCTGCCAATGACCAGGGCACACAGGTTTGAGCCCTGGTCCAGGAAGATCCTACATGCCGTGGAGCAACTAAGCCTGTGTATCACAACTACTGAGCCCACGTGCTGCAACTACTGAAGCCCGTGTGCCTAGAACCTGTGCTCCACAACAACAGAAGCCACTGCAATGAAGAGCCCATGCACCACAACGAAGAGTAGCTCCCACTCACCACAACTAGGGAAAGCCTGCACACAACGAAGAGTAGCTCCCACTCACCACAACTAGGGAAAGCCTGTGTGCAGCAACAAAGACCCAACGCAGCCAAAAAAACGGAAACAGAACAAAACAAAGAACAAAAAGAAAAAAATAGTAATAATCATAGTTTTCTGAGACCTGTGCTGTCAGTGTCCTTGTCCCCTCAGTGAGCCACAGCCCACCCCTGCCTCCCCAGGAGGCCCTCTAATACCCCTAGGTAGGTCTCTGGACCCAGTGTGGGCACTGTGGGGACAGCTCAGACACTGAGCTGGCCCAACTCCTGTGTGTACTTGTCCCCAAAGTCCACAGCTGCTAAAGTTAGGTTGGTCTCAGTTGTGGGAGTACTCATTGTCCATTCAGATATTCCACAGATGCAGGGTTTACCAAGCAGATCATGGGGATCTGGCCTCACTTCTGTGTGTGGGCCACCCTCAGGCATCTGTTCCCCACCCAGGCAAGAGGGGCGAAAGTAGCAGTTGATTGGGTCTCTTAGGCTGATCGGGACACTTATTCAGGCCATGGAGGGATAAGGCAGCCACAACCGGGGTTGTGCGAAGTGCCTGCAGCAGCAGAGACCAGCAAGAAGTTGCAACAGACTGGGATGCACTCACTCTGGTGGGATTCCCTCCCAGTGCCCACACAGGCAGGGGCTGGTGGGTGGGGAAGGAGACTTCAGTGGTGGGCCTGCCACTTGTGCACCACTCAACAGTGGCACCTCATTTCCATGGCAGTCCATGCTTCCTCTAGGAGCATTCCTGGCCATGGAGCACCTCACTCCTATCCCCTCAGGTTGTCTCTGCACAGCCAATAGCAGTCCTCTCCCCAAATGCACTCTCCTAACCCCACACTTTAGCACTCTGACCCCACCAGCACTGGCAGCTTCTCATCTCAGGAGGTGCCCAGGGCTGATTCCAGAGGAGGCTTTTGTGTGGGCAGCATGTGTGGGCCTGCTGGGGCCCGCATGGTCAAAGGAGGGTTTGGCAGTAGTGGCACTAAGGACCCTGGAGCCTGTGCACCGCTCAGGACCCTGGAGCCTATGTGGCACTCTCAAGGGATCTTGAACAGCAAAATAATTTGGAGAGAGAAGAATGTAGCTAGAGGACTCCCAAATCCTGATTTCAAAACCTCCTAGAAAGCTACAATAATCAAAACAGTATGGTATTGGCATAAAACAGACATATAGACCAACAGAAGAATAGAGAGCTTAGAAATAAACTTTGGCATATATGGCCATTTGATTTTTGATAAGTGTTCCAAGGCCACCCCGCGGGGGAAAAGACAATCTTTTCAATACTGGTGCTAAGAAAACTGAATATCCACACGCAGAAGACTTAACATGGCATACAAAAATAATTCAGAATGCATCAAAGACCTACATGTGTGACTTAAAACTATGAAACTCTTAAAAGAAAACATAGGGTAAAATCTTTATGTTATCAGATGTAGCAATGACTTCTTGGATATAACACCAATGTCAGAGGCAACAAAATAAAAAATAGCCATATTGGATTTCATGAAAATTTTAAATTTTGTTAATCAAAAAATAATATCAACAGAGAAAAAACGCAACCCACAGAACAGAAGAAAATATTTTCTATCATATATCTAATAAGGGATTAATATCCAGAATATATAGACAACTCCTAAAATTCAACAACAATAAAACAAACAACTTGGTTTAAAAATGGGAAGAGGGGAGAGTTCCGGGAAGATGGCAGAAGAGTAAGACGCGGAGATCACCTTCCTCTCCACAGATACACCAGAAATACATCTACGCGTGGAACAACTCCTACGGAGCACCTACTGAACGCTGGCAGAAGACCTCAGACCTCCCAAAAGGCAAGGAACCCCCCACGTACCTGGTTAGGGCAAAAGAAAAAACTAAACAGAGACAAAAGAATAGGGACGGGTCCTGCACCAGCGGGAGAGAGCTGTGAAGGAGGAAAAGTGTCCACACACTAGGAGCCCCTTCGCGGGTGGAGACTTCGGGAGGCGGAGTGGGGGAGCTTGGGAGCCGCGGAGGAGAGCACAGCAACAGGGGTGCGGAGGGCAAAGCGGCCAGATTCCAGCGCAGAGGATCGGGCCGACCGGCACTCACCAGACGAGAGGCTTGTCTGCTCGCCCGCCGGGGCGGGCGGGACTGGGAGCTGAGGCTCCGGCTTTTGTCGGAGCGCCGGGAGAGGACTGAGGTTGGCGGCGTGAACACAGCCTGCAGGGCGTTGGTGCGCCGCGGCTGGCCGGGAGAGAGTTTGGGGAGGGGTCTGGACCTGCCGAAGAGGCAAGAGACTTTTACGTCCCTCTTTGTTTCCTGGTGCACGAGGAGCGGGGATTGGGAACGCTGCTTGGGAGAGCTCCGGAGACGGGCGCGAGCCGCGGCTAAGAGTGCGGAGCCCAGAGACGGACATGGGACGCTAAGGCCGCTGCCGCCGCCGCCAGGAGGCCTGTGTGCGAGCGCAGGTCACTAGCCACACGCCCTTCCGGGGAGCCTGTGCAGCCCGCCGCTGCCGGGGTCCCGGGATCCGGGGACGGCTCCCCCGGGAGAGCGCATGGCGCGCCTCAGGCTGCAGCGTCACGCCGGCCTCTGCCGCTGCAGGCCCGCCCCGCACTCCGTGACCCTCCCTACCCCCCGGCCTGGGTGAGCCAGAGCCTCCGAATCAGCGGCTCCTTTAACCCCGTCCTGTCTGAGCAAAGAACAGACGCCCTCCGGCGACCTACACGCACAGGCGGGGCCAAATCCAAAGCTGAGCCCCTGGGAGCTGTGAGAACAAAGAAGAGAAAGGGAAATCTCTTCCAGCAGCCTCAGAAGCAGCGGATTAAAGCTCCACAATCAACTTGATATACCCTGCATCTGTGGAATACCTGAATAGACAACGAATCATCCCAAATTAAGGAGCCCTGTGGATGAAAGGCTCTTGGTGCTGCAGCCAGGACTCAGTGCTGTGCCTCTGAGGTGGGAGAGCCAACTTCAGGACACTGGTCCACAAGAGGCCTCCCAGCTGCACATAATATCAAACAGCAAAAATCTCCGAGAGATCTCCATCTCAATGCCAGCACCCAGCTTCACTCAACGACCAGCAAGCTACAGTGCTGGACATCCTATGCCAAACAACTAGCAAGACAGGAACACACCCCCACCCATTAGCAGAGAGGCTGCCCAAAATCATAATAAGTCTACAGACACCCCAAAACACACCACCAGACGTGGACCTGCCCACCAGAAAGACAAGATCCAGCCTCATACACCAGAACACAGGCACTAGTACCCTCCACCAGGAAGCCTACACAACCCACTGAACCAACCTTAGCCACTGGGGACAGACTCAAAAAACAACAGGAACTACGAACCTTCAGCCTGCAAAAAAAAAAAAAAAGGAGACCCCAAACACAGTAAGATAAGCAAAATGAAAAGACAGAAAAACACACAGCAGATGAAGGAGCAAGATAAAAACCCACCAGACCTAACAAATGAAGAGGAAATAGGCAGTCTACCTGAAAAAGAATTCAGAATAATGATAGTAAGGTTGATCCGAAATCTTGGAGATAGAATGGACAATAGAATGGACAAATTGCAAGAATCAGTTAACAAGGACCTAGAAGAACTAAAGATGAAACAAGCAACGATGAACAACACAATAAATGAAATTAAAAGTACTCTAGATGGGATCAATAGCAGAATAACTGAGGCAGAAGAACGGATAAGTGACCTGGAAGATAAAATAGTGGAAATAACTACTGCAGAGCAGAATAAAGAAAAAAGAATGAAAAGAACTGAGGACAGTCTCAGAGACCTCTGGGACAACATTAAACGCACCAACATTCGAATTATAGGGGTTCCAGAAGAAGAAGAGAAAAAGAAAGGGACTGAGAAAATATTTGAAGAGATTATAGTTGAAAACTTCCCTAATATGGGAAAGGAAATAGTTAATCAAGTCCAGGAAGCACAGAGAGTCCCATACAGGATAAATCCAAGGAGAAATACGCCAAGACACATATTAATCAAACTGTCAAAAATTAAATACAAAGAAAACATATTAAAAGCAGCAAGGGAAAAACAACAAATAACACACAAGGGAATCCCCATAAGGTTAACAGCTGATCTTTCAGCAGAAACTCTGCAAGCCAGAAGGGAGTGGCAGGACATATTGAAAGTGTTGAAGGAGAAAAACCTGCAACCAAGATTACTCTACCCAGCAAGGATCTCATTCAGATTTCATGGAGAAATTAAAACCTTTACAGACAAGCAAAAGCTGAGAGAGTTCAGCACCACCAAACCAGCTCTACAACAACTGCTAAAGGAACTTCTCTAGGCAAGAAACACAAAAGAAGGAAAGGACCTACAATAACAAACCCAAAACAATGAAGAAAATGGGAATAGGAACACACATATCGATAATTACCTTAAATGTAAATGGACTAAATGCTCCCACCAAAAGACACAGATTGGCTGAATGGATACAAAAACAAGACCCATATATTTGCTGTCTACAAGAGACCCACTTCAGACCTAGAGACACATACAGACTGAAAGTAAGGGGATGGAAAAAGGTATTTCATGCAAGTGGAAACCAAAAGAAAGCTGGAGTAGCAATTCTCATATCAGACAAAATAGACTTTAAAACAAAGACTATTAGAAGAGACAAAGAAGGACACTACATAATGATCAAGGGATCAATCCAAGAGGAAGATATAACAATTGTAAATATTTATGCACCCAACATGGGTGCACCTCAATACATAAGGCAAATACTGACAACCATAAAAGGGGAAATCGACAGTAACACATTCATAGTAGGGGACTTTAACACCCCACTTTCACCAATGGACAGATCATCCAAAATGAAAATAAATAAGGAAACACAAGCTTTAAATGATACATTAAACGAGATGGAGTTAATTGATATTTATAGGACATTCCATCCAAAAACAACAGAATACACATTTTTCTCAAGTGCTCATGGAACATTCTCCAGGATAGATCATATCTTGGGTCACAAATCAAGCCTTGGTAAATTTAAGAAAATTGAAATTGTATCAAGTATCTTTTCTGACCACAACGCCATGAGACTAGATATCAATTACAGGAAAAGATCTGTAAAAAATACAAACACATGGAGGCTAAACAATACACTACTTAATAATGAAGATATCACTGAAGAAATCAAAGAGGAAATCAAAAAATACCTAGAAACAAATGACAATGGAGACACAACGACCCAAAACCTGTGGGATGCAGCAAAAGCAGTTCTAAGGGGGAAGTTTATAGCAATACAAGCCCACCTTAAGAAGCAGGAAGCATCTCGAATAAACAACCTAACCTTGCACCTCAAGCAATTAGAGAAAGAAGAACAAAAAAACCCCAAAGCTAGCAGAAGGAAAGAAATCATAAAAATCAGATCAGAAATAAATGAAAAAGAAATGAAGGAAACAATAGCAAAGATCAATAAAACTAAAAGCTGGTTCTTTGAGAAGATAAACAAAATAGATAAACCACTAGCCAGACTCATCAAGAAAAAAAGGGAGAAGACCCAAATCAATAGAATTAGAAATGAAAAAGGAGAGGTAACAACTGACACTGCAGAAATAAAAGAGATCATGAGAGATTACTACAAGCAACTGTATGCCAATAAAATGGACAATCTGGAAGAAATGGACAAATTCTTAGAGAGGCACAACCTGCCAAGACTGAATCAGGAAGAAATAGAACATATGAACAGACCAATCACAAGCACTGAAATTGAAACTGTGATTAAAAATCTTCCAACAAAGAAAAGCCCAGGACCAGATGGCTTCACAGGCGAATTCTATCAAACATTTAGAGAAGAGCTAACACCTATCCTTCTCAAACTCTTCCAAAATATAGCAGAGGGAGGAACACTCCCAAACTCCTTCTACGAGGCCACCATCACCTTGATACCAAAACCAGACAAGGATGTCACAAAGAAAGAAAACTACAGGCCAATATCACTGATGAACATAGATGCAAAAATCCTCAACAAAATACTAGCAAACAGAATCCAACAGCACATTAAAAAGATCATACACTATGATCAAGTGGGGTTTATTCCAGGAATGCAAGGATTCTTCAATATACGCAAATCTATCAATGTGATAAACCATATTAACAAACTGAAGGAGAAAAACCATATGATCATCTCAATAGATGCAGAGAAAGCTTTTGACAAAATTCAACACCCATTTATGATAAAAACCCTCCAGAAAGTAGGCATAGAGGGAACTTTCCTCAACATAATAAAGGCCATATATGACAAGCCCACAGCAAACATCATCCTCAATGGTGAAAAACTGAAAGCATTTCCACTAAGATCAGGAACAAGACAAGGTTGCCCACTCTCACCACTCTTATTCAACATAGTTTTGGAAGTTTTAGCCACAGCAATCAGAGAAGAAAAGGAAATAAAAGGAATCCAAATCGGAAAAGAAGAAGTAAAGCTGTCACTGTTTGCAGATGACATGATCCTATACATAGAGAACCCTAAAGATGCTACCAGAAAACTACTAGAGCTAATCAATGAATTTGGTAAAGTAGCAGGATACAAAATTAATGCACAGAAATCTCTGGCATTCCTATATACTAATGATGAAAAATCTGAAAGTGAAATCAAGAAAACACTCCCATTTACCATTGCAACAAAAAGAATAAAATATCTAGGAATAAACCTACCTAAGGAGACAAAAGATCTGTATGCAGAAAATTATAAGACACTGAAGAAAGAAATTAAAGATGATACAAATAGATGGAGAGATATACCATGTTCTTGGATTGGAAGAATCAACATTGTGAAAATGACTCTACTACCGAAAGCAATCTATAGATTCAATGCAATCCCTATCAAACTACCACTGGCATTTTTCACAGAACTAGAACAAAAAATTTTGCAATTTGTATGGAAACACAAAAGACCCCGAATAGCCAAAGCAATCTTGAGAACGAAAGAAGGAACTGGAGGAATCAGGCTCCCAGACTTCAGACTATACTACAAAGCTACAGTTATCAAGACGGTATGGTACTGGCACAAAAACAGAAAGATAGATCAATGGAACAGGATAGAAAGCCCAGAGATAAACCCACGCACATATGGTCACCTTATCTTTGACAAAGGAGGCAGAAATGTACAGTGGAGAAAGGACAGCCTATTCAATAAGTGGTGCTGGGAAAACTGGACAGCTACATGTAAAAGTATGAAATTAGATCACTCCCTAACACCGTACACAAAAATAAGCTCAAAATGGATTAAAGACCTAAATGTAAGGCCAGAAACTATCAAACTCTTAGAGGAAAACATAGGCAGAACACTCTATGACATAAATCACAGCAAGGTCCTTTTTGACCCACCTCCTAGAGAAATGGAAATAAAAACAAGAGTAAACAAATGGGACCTAATGAAACTTAAAAGCTTTTGCGCAGCAAAGGAAACCATAAAGAAGACCAAAAGACAACCCTCAGAATGGGAGAAAATATTTGCAAATGAAGCAACTGACAAAGGATTGATCTCCAAAATTTATAAGCAGCTCATGCAGCTTAATAACAAAAAAACAAACAACCCAATCCAAAAATGGGCAGAAGACCTAAATAGACATTTCTCCAAAGAAGATATACAGAGTGCCAACAAACACATGAAAGAATGCTCAACATCACTAATCATGAGAGAAATGCAAATCAAAACTACAATGAGATATCATCTCACACCAGTCAGAATGGCCATCATCAAAAAATCTAGAAACAATAAATGCTGGAGAGGGTGTGGAGAAAAGGGAACCCTCTTACACTGCTGGTGGGAATGTAAATTGATACAGCCACTGTGGAGAACAGTATGGAGGTTCCTTAAAAAGCTACAAATAGAACTACCATATGACCCAGCAATCCCACTACTGGGCATATACCCTGAGAAAACCATAATTCAAAAAGAGTCATGTACCAAAATGTTCATTGCAGCTCTATTTACAATAGCCCAGAGATGGAAACAACCTAAGTGTCCATCATCGGATGAATGGATAAAGAAGATGTGGCACATATATACAATGGAATATTACTCAGCCATAAAAAGAGATGAAATTGAGCTATTTGTAATGAGGTGGATAGACCTAGAGTCTGTCATACAGAGTGAAGTAAGTCAGAAAGAGAGAGACAAATACCGTATGCTAACACATATATATGGAATTTAAAAAAAAAAAAATGTCATGAAAAACCTAGGGGTGAAACAGGAATAAAGACACAGACTTACTAGAGAATGGACTTGAGGCTATGGGGAGGGGGAAGGGTAAACGGTGACAAAGCGATAAAGAGGCATGGGCATATATACACTACCAAACGTAAGGTAGATAGCTAGTGGGAAGCAGCCGCATGGCACAGGGAGATCAGCTCGGTGCTTTGTGACCGCCTGGAGGGGTGGGATAGGGAGGGTGGGAGGGAGGGAGACGCAAGCGGGAAGAGATATGGGAATATATGTATATATATAACTGATTCATTTTGTTGTGAAGCTGAAACTAACATACCATTGTAAAGCAATTATACTCCAATAAAGATGTTAAAAAAATAAATAAATAAAATAAAATAAAATATTAACCCTCCAAATACTAAAAAAAAAAAAAAAAAAAAAAAAAAATGGGAAGAGGACTTGAATAGGTATTTCTCCAAGAGTGCAGCATTACTCACATTAGCTAAATCGCGTAAGCAGCCCAATTGTCCATCAACTGATGAATGGATAAGCAAAATGTGGTATACAGTACAATGGAATATTATTTGGCCTTAAGAAGGAAGGAAATTCTGATATATGCTACAATGTTGATGAACCTTGAGGACACTGTGTTTAAGTAAAATAAGCCAGTCACAAAAAAGAAAAACACTGTCTGACTCTATCTGATGTACTTATAGTAGTCAAAGACAGAAAGCAGAATGGTGGTTGCCAGGAACTGGGTACATAATTTCACTTTTACTAGATGAAACCAGCTACAGGCATGGATGGTGGTGATGGTTGCACAACATTATGAATGTATTTAATACCAATAAAATATACACTTAAAATGGTTAATATTTGTATACACAAATATCAAATCATTATGTTGTACAACTGAAACTAATATGTCAATTATACCTCATTTTAAAAAATGGTTAAGACGCTAAATTTTATGTTATGTGCATTTTACCACAATAAAAAAAACTGGGAAAAATCATATAGGTTTTAAATAAATTAAGAGAAAAATACAGTTTATTATATTTATCCATATTCATCATTTCTGATACTCTTCAACCCTTCCCCCAAATCTGACTTTCTGTATATTATTATCTCACTTAATGAAGTACTTCCTTTGACATTTCCTTTAGTTCATGTCTGTTGGTGATGAAATCTCTTAGTTGTTCTGTTTTTTCACTGGATGTGGAATTTTGGATTGACTGAATTTTTTTTTTCTTTCAGCACCTTAAAAATAATTGTCCACTGTCTTCCTGTCTTCTGTTCTCCACTCTTTGTAATGATATGTCATTCATCATTCTTAACATTGTTCCCATGTATAAATATTTTGGATTTCCACCCCCCCCCCCAGCTTCTTTTAAGATTTTTTTTTCTTTAGCTTTTCAATAGTTTGACCATCATTCACTTAGGTCTTTTTTCCTTGTATTTACCTTTCTGGGGTTTGCTGAGTTTTGTGTTTCTTTACATTTATGTCTTTCAATATATTTGGAGAAATTCCAGTTATTTCCTCAATTAAATGTCTGCCTCATTCTTTCTCTCTTGATCTTCTCACACTCTAAATATATATAGATATGTTAAAATTTTTGATATTTACCCATGTCACTGAGGCTCTTTTCATTTGTTTTACAATTATTTTCTTTCTATTCTTAAGATCAGATAATTTCTATTGTTCTATTTCAAATTCCATAATTTTTTTTTCTTCTGTCATCTTTATTGTGGTGTTAAGCCAGTTCAGTGAATTTTCATGTCAGTTATTCTATTTTTAAGTTCTAGAATTAACACAGGGGTTTTGGGGTTTCTTTGTTTTTTTTTTTTTACAGTTTTTATTGTTATGCTGAGATTCTCTACCTGTTTCATCACTATGAGAATACACTCTTTACATCACTGGGCATAATTACAGGCTACTTCAAAATGCCTGTCTGGTCATTCTAATGTCTTGGTCATCACAGATTTAGTTTCTGTTGTCTCCTTTTCTTTTAAGTGTGAGTCATATTTTCTGTTTATTTATATAGCAATTTTGAATATTATATTTTCTGGATTTGGTGATTGATGCATTATTGAAACTGAATTGTTACTGTCTTCTGAAGAATGCCAATTGTTTTTGTTTGTTTGAACAATTAAGTTGACTGAATTCAAGTTCTAAACTCTCTCCCCCATGATGAGTGGAAGCTACAATTTCTGTTCTGTTCTTTTAGTCTTTTTTTTTTTTTTTTTTGCAGTACGCAGGCCTCTCACTGTTGTGGCCTTTCCCATTGCGGAGCACAGGCTCCAGACGCGCCGCACAGGCTCAGCGGCCATGGCTCATGGGCCCAGCCGCTCCGCGGCATGTGGGATCCTACCAGACCGGGGCACGAAACTGTGTCCCCCGCATCGGCAGGCAGACTTTCAACCACCACGCCACCAGGGAAGCCCTCTTTTAGTCTTATTGGACTTTTTTGAGTGAGCTCTGTGCATTCATAGTTCATACATCAGCCAGAGATTTGGGCAGAGTTCATACATAGACTTTGGGTCTTCCCATCTGAGGTGTTTTCCTTTTTAGGATTTTCCTTTTATTTTTTAAGTGTGGTGATAGCCCAAAACCTTGCCCTCTGATTTGTCACACCAGAAACACTTCATGTTTCTAGCCAAGTTTGCACAACCCAATGCAGCATGCACATGACTATACCCTACCTCAAAGTCATAAAAACCTATATTCAACCAGTATTTTCTTCTTCCAAAAGTTGTTTCTCTCTGCTTTTGCCATCTCTACAGTGCTTTCAAATAGCTGTTTTTTATCCAGAGTTTAAGTAGAGAGTTGGATTCTCATTGTAAAGAAATTTAAATATTATTTTTAATATGATTTATATGGTTTGAGCTCATTTACATGTTTAATAGACTTTACTTGAGTTTCTTTTTTATGAATATACTGTATTCTTTTTTTTTTTTTTTGGCTGCACCGCCAGGGATTGAACTTGCACCCTCGGGAGTGAAAGCACAGAGTCTTAACCACTGGACTGCCAGGAAATTCCCGAATATATCACATTCTTAAAAGTATTAATTAAGAATTTGTTTTATGTGGCAGTGCAACAGGTATATAGAGAAATAAATTATCTGAATGTTTCCTCACTTTTGACTGTGTGATGTAAGCTTTGGGATTTATGAGAGCAAGGAAACTTAAAATAAGCAAAAAATATTACTTGGTGTCTCCAATAGAAAACTGCATTATTTAGAGTATAGACTTCTGGGTTATCCAAATCTAATTCTACGGGATATCTAAACTCTTCATTCCTTTTATGTTATTTTACAACTCCGTAAGGTGCAGATAAATTACAGTAATGCAAATAATTCTCATGATAAACATGCAAATAAATTCTGTCTGATGGAGTTTCAATATACTTCCTTCCCCTCATGGAAGATGCTGGTTTTTAGTCTATTTACAAATTCACTTTAATATTCCTGATCTATACATGTGTCTGTTCTTTGGATCTCCCTTTGAACTGGTTTTAACATCTGCCTGATTCCTTCATTAATGATGATTTTTAAAAATCTTTAATATATGCTTTATATTTGTGTGAAAGCTATGATTTTACCTTTATTTGAAAATTTTCTCTTGACACAAAATACAAAAATAATTCAGTGCAAGTCATACTAATAGGCACTTAGTAATCCATCATCCCATACCCTTCTTGGGAATTTATTTTATCAAAAAATTTTAAATTTATTTAACCTTTTATTCAGTGTGCTTCGTGATTATATGTACTTCCTTAGTCACTTGGATAACCAATGAACAGTGAGCTTACCAGTTATAAAATATTTTTTAAAGACAGCTTTGGCTGCTGGAAAGTGCTTTCTTATATTAAGCCAAAATCTTCAGGCAATTTCTAACTATTGGGTCTAATTATATTTCTTATGCCATACAGAATAAATATAATCTCATTGTTACATAATTGTCCTTCAAATATAGAAAATAGCCATATTCACTCTTAACCATTCTTCCCCTTCCAGGAAAAATCTCCTGAGTTCTTTAGCCTTCCTGAGATGGATTAGAATCCCTTAATTATATTAGACACTCTAATATGGCACTACTTCACAATAGACCCTATAATTCTATGACTATACATTGATGATTCCATTAGCAATTTTGGCAAAGACATCACTATGCTTATTTTCACACAGAGATAAAATCATAATATGTGCTTCTGTCCATCCATATTTTTGGTACACAATATTTTAAGATTTTGTTTGAGGGCTTCATTTACATTTTAATGATATGACTAGTGTTTGGTTTCAATTCTATAAAATGATCTTGACTATATATACATATACTTTATTTATAAATTTATTTTGTAATATTTTATATTTGCAATGATACCTTTTTGGCACTGTCTTATTTTTCACTCTTTTTAATTTTGGAGGCATTTTAGATTTTTATTTTTGTTCACATGTTTAGCTTGATATGTGTACCTTTTTATAGTGCCTAATGTCTCTTATTTATTATTCAACTATTTAACTTTTGTTTTCATTTGATCCCTATTACTATGGAATAATCAAAAAGCTTTTTCTATTTTTCTATTTTCTCATCTTCTCCTTCTACTTTTTAGTTACATTACATCTGCATTGATAGAACATTTGCTATTTGTATAATTTCCCTTCTTGTCACCACTTTGTTTTCAAAGGAAACAAACAAAAAAACCATTGGGAAACACTGAATATGACATATTAACAGTAAATATACATAAAATGATAGGATAAAACTGAAACCAAAAGCATGTCATATTACAGTATTACAATGGTCATGATCAGTTTTTGGGCCAGTCTTCCCAGAAATCATTTGGTCTGGATAGAACTTGTTCACTGGTAGATTCCTCAGGAAGGGCTTTTGAGACTAGTATCCCCTGCTTCTTGAAGGTTAAGTCCTATTTATTTCTACTTTAATATTTCATTATGGCTTGGCTGGATATAAAATCCTTTGGTTCATACTTTCTTTCCTATAGTTTCTAAAAAATGCTACTCTGATGATTTGTTTTGTAATTGTTGTTAATATGATGCCAATATTAGTTTGTTCCCTTAGTATATGACTTGATCTTTTTGTCTAGAGACCTAAGGTTTGGTTTGGTTTTGTTTCCTTCAATATTAATTTCTAAGAATTGTATAATGATATGTTTTGGAGTCATCTGTTTCTGGCCCAATTTTTCCAGAAATAGTGGGTCTTTCTAATAAATAAATTCAGGTGTTTTATTTCTTGAAAAAATAGTTTTAAAAATGATTCTATTTCATTGCTATTTAAAAAAAAAATTTAAGGTCTCCAATTATTTGTATCTTGGGTCTTCATTTTCCTATTTTATTTATCAGTCTTTTTTGCTCCGATCCTTTCAAACCACCTTCTTTATGTTCCTTTAGTTATTTTTATGCCTTATCTCAATATTCTCAACTTAATCTACTCCCTTTGGGGTACCTTATGCTCTGTGTCCATTTTTAATTAATTTTTTTCTTTTCCTTCTATTTCATTCCTGATTATCATCCTATTTCACAGCTTTCTGAATTTTTTTCAATTTTTTTGAGTTTTAAAATTTCTGATTTAAGTTTTGTGTTTTTTTTAAATTTATTTTTGGCTGTGTTGGGTCTTTGTTGCTGCGCACAGGCTTCCTCTAGTCACAGCAAGCAGGGACTACTCTTCTCTGTGGTGCGCAGGCTTCTCATTGCGGTGTCTTCTCTTATTGTGGAGCACGGGCTCTAGGCACATGGGCTTCAGTAGCTGTGGCACGTGGGCTCAGTAGTTGTGCCTTGCAGGCTCTAGAGCGCAGTCTCAGTAGTTGTGGCACACAGGCTTAGTTGCTCCACGGCATGTGGCATCTTCCTGGACCAGGGCTCAAACCTGTGTCTCCTACATTGGCAGGCAGATTGTTAACCACTGTGCCACCAGGGAAGTCCCAAGTTGTTCTTACATAAACACAAATGCTTGTTTAATAACATTCAATTTAGGTTGGAGTGTTATGTTATAGTTCCCTTCTGCTTCACTACTATTCTTTCAGGAGTTTTCATGAGCTCAAATTTTTATTGTTATTTTCTGTTTTCTTTCTAGCTTTGTATGCATGGAGACGAGCACTTGTTTATTTTGAGATGTCTGGGACTAGTAAGCAGTTGTATGCAGGCATGGCTGAAGTGCTTCAGATAGTTTACTAAGTTTTGTAGTTGGCTTTGTTCTTTTCTCTTGATATAATGATATATAGTCTTTCAAGAGGAGATAGTTGTGTTTTCTGATTTTCCGATTCTGTTTGCCTGTTTCTACAGAGTCAAGCTACTTTTATATACCCTTGGAATTTTTTTAAAAACCTTGGCTAAACACAATCCATGATACACACTTTTTCTCCTTGAACTTTCTTAATCATACTCTTTAATACCTACCTCTTATTTCCTTTTTCATTGTTACCACCAAGTCTCAAAATAATGAATCCCTTTTATAATTTTCCCCTTTTCACCAGAAGCAATGTCTTCTTGAGCCTCTCACTTTGAGTCCTGCACACAAAATTGCTTTCACTTCTTTAATAACTCTTTTCTGAGTTACTGGTAACAAACCTGACTTGAATATTTTCTTATTAAGTGTAGGAGTCTCTTTCTAGGGATAATTTTATCTGAGTTCCATCACTCTTGGTCCCTTGTTCTTCTAACTATTTCTACCTCTATCCCTCCTCACAAGCACGGGCTCTGGTTGTACATCTGTGCAATTTGGGTGTTTATTGACTTATCCATGGCTTAGGGCTTGTAGTGATCTCCATGCCCTAGTTATGCTGTAGGCATGAGTCAGGGGTGGTTTTATTTCTTTTTCTTTTTGATCTCTATGGATTTTTTGGAAGATGTATGAAAATCTTGACTTATACTGTTGCTATCATCCTATGAAATATTAGAATGCAACAATTGCTCTTAAACTGGTCCTGATTAGCTCTCACTGGAAACAGAAAAGCCAGAGTCATAGTGATATGATAGGTCACAAAGATATATGAAAAGACTGATATATAGAAATCTGTATTACTTTAACATGAAAATTCAAGAATGTTATTCTTACTGGTCTATTTTCAAGAATTTTGAATACAAGTAAGCCCTGATTAATATGCATCAGGGATAAAATATTATGATTTTAGAATTTGTCTATTGAATTCCTCTCAAAAAACAAAAACAAATTATCTGTGTAGATTGAATTATAGTTCTAAATTATTCATGCCCCTCTAATGCTGGCCTATATCCATATCATTGGCATACCTCTGTGGTAAGCAGAATATAATTATGCATCTCTTTTCTTTGAGCTTAGCCAATTGACTTGCTTTGGCAAAATATGTTAGTATATGTGACATAAGCAAAACCTTAAAATGTGTTTAAATATTTGGGTTTGCCTTCTTGAACTCTTATTTTAGTCATGAGAAAATCATGCCTCAGATAGTTGCCTCTCCATGGAGAATGAGACCCACATTGTGCAAACCTGGTTCTAATATGAAACTTGGAGGCAAACCCAGTCTAGATCAATGGAATTAAAGATGACCCACAGTTTCATGGATAAAGAAATAAGTCTACTGTTGTAAGTCACTGAGTTTTAGCGTGGTTGGTTATGCAGCATCACTTACACAATTGCTACCAACAAGAGCTATGATAAAACCTAAAACTGATGGCAGTGTTTTGGGAACTGGTCAGCAGGTGACAAGCATATTGTAATAGGAGGCTAGAAAAACTGTAAAGGAAGTTATAAAAAGGGGAAAAAATTTTTAACCTATGCCATGTAGTGGCTAAATGTTTGGTAATACTGTCACTTATTATAGTGGGGAGAATAGAAAATATACCTAATGAACTTTTCATGTTGATTGAGGAGATTTTGAGGTCGATTGCTGAGATCCCAAGGTGGCTGCTACAGGCTGCATATGATAAATTCCTATAAGACTGGAAAGAACTGGCCAGGATAAAAATAGAGTTGAGAGGGAATATGAATAATCCAGGAATGCTAAGATTGCAAAATTGGAAAGTTAAACTGCTTTTCACCATATTAAATATATGGCTATTAAGATATAGCCTCAGGGGAAAGAATAATTATCTGGTACTTCCAATAAAATATAGCATCAGAGTATGTTAAAATTAAATGTGTGACTATAATACCACTTTTAAACCTCTGAAAGAATTAAATGAGCATCTAGTAGATCTCTTCAGCTGGAAAAAAATGAGGAGTGCCTCCTAGAAAGTTTAAGAGTATGGTCTCCCAGATGTCTTATACACCCAGGGAAACTATCATTGCAATGAAATAATTGTGGTTGTAGCTATTGGAATGTGAAATTGAATGAAATCAAATACATAGAAATTTTACAGTTTTTGAGAGAGATGTATTGGCAAAATCTCTCTCATCTGGACTAAAAGAAACTGAAAGTGTGCAAGATGTAAAAAGACCATTGAGCCTTCTCCTTTCTCTATGTGGAAAGCAGGTTCAAAACCTCCTCTGCTCTGAAGAAAAACATATTCTCCCATGTGTTCTTCAGAAGTGACCAAGAAGATGTTTTTAGAAAAGGAAAGGCCTCCTAAATGACAGAAAAGGAGCAATGGAGAACAGTGGGTGAGGGAATCATGCCCAGAGAGCAGACACAGGACCAAATCAAAGAGCATTGCCTGCTCCTAGGATGTGTGGATTTGGCACTATTTGCCGAGCAGGAGTAGGAAATTTCTATGGACAATTGACTGGCATGTGCATTCCTTTATCACTTTTTTTGAAGGGGAATGTTTATAATGCTTTTTCCCATCCTTGTTATACCACTGTACTTCAGATTCTGCTGAAATTTCAATTAGCTTAGGAACCACAAGGAACTGCATCTGGGCATAATGTAGATCTTCTGATTCTCAACTTTGGGTCTGCTCCTTCTGGTGATACTTTTTTTTGGGGGGGTTGCCTAGGAATGAGTATATTTTATATGTGAGTAATTATGACCAACAAAGAAGCTGTGAAAGATTGAATCATTCTTTCTCAATTCTTAACTCTCCTGCAGTCATAATATACATCCACAGTCCTATCATGATGGAAGGAGAGAACTAAGCAACTCTTGCTTTGGATTTGATCACAAGAGTTCTTTTAACCATAAGATGTTAGTGGATGTGATACAAACAAAGGCTTTAAAAGGTCTTTCAAGCTGAGCTTGCATTCTTGTACGCCTACCTTTCATGTGTGAAGAATATGCCTTTGGTAGCTTTGGGGTCCAAAAAGGATGAGAGACACTTAGAGATAATCTGAACCCAGCCTGCAGTTTGGAGTTAAGCCCAATCAAACTCATACAAGCCTAACCAAGACCAGCTGAGCCTCAGATCCATAAGCATGAAATAAATACTTACTTTTTATGTTTTGAAGGGTTTTTTTTAAACACAATATTATTATGGTTATATTTAAATCATGCACTCTCTTTTACTTAACAAAATACTTTGATGAACCTTTGGCAATTAGGAAATTCTTACTGCATTGTCTCGAAGGAGCATAAATGAAGAAAAGGTTGAATTTCTTGGCATAACAAAGTGATATATATTTGCAAGGAAGACCAGAGGCCCAAGCAAACGTGAAGGGACATAACAGAAGAAAGTTATCCTGAAATGAAATAACACCTGAATCTGTAGCTTATTTATAAGTTTGTACTATATTCCAGTAAAAAATTTAATCAAAAGCTCAAATAAGTGATATCCTGATGAGTTTACTGAATGAAGTGCACAATTATTTCTTCTTCTGATTAAAATAACACTCAAAGTTTAAACTATTCTTCAAGCAATTCTTGTGGGGGATTCTCCCTCATATCACCTTTAGCGTTCTGTAGAAGGAAGACCCCAGAGCTAGCTCATCCCACTTTTGAATGCAAAATAAAACAAAACAAAACAAAAAACTGGGTTTAAATACTCATCAGGGCACCTCTGACTACACTGAGAAGTCCATATGGGAGATGACCCTCAGATGAGTCAGAGAGCTTATGCTATTTTTCAAGGTGGAGTTACAAGAGAATAGCTTTTCCTCTCCTGTTGCTAAGCTTTGAGACTCTGTGTCTGGAGCTGTTTATAATCATATTCCTAATTTTCCTAAAGACTTCTCCCACAAAAATCCTTACTTGGAAATAATGAAGTAAACATATGGTACAAAGCACAGAATGGAAGCAAATAAGAACCTGACAGCATTTGAGTACTTATTCCAGTCATCCTTAATGGTAGTGATACTCCTCCCCTTCTTGGTTAGTGTGTGTGCAATTTCAAATCTCTCGTTTTTGCTCATGCCAGTTCATAGTTAATTTCTGTCATTTTCATTGGAACTGTCCTAGTTAATGTGTTAGGCTTCAATTAAAAAAAAAAAACTCCCTTGGCACTATGACAGGGAAGAAAAAAAGCTGTTTATTTATTAGGAGTGAAAAAACATCCTCAGACTTTTTCATACTAATGACATGAGAATAATATCTATACGTTCTGAATTCTGATTGGATAAAGAGAAAAATTATAAAATCAAGATTTTATACTCATTTAAATCATTTTGAACATATAAAGGTAAAGACTGGCATTCTTAAGCAAATCAGAAAATATAGCAAACATAAATTCTTAAAATCAACTTGTTAGAGGCATCTAACCAAAGACTGAATCAAACAAAGAACTTGGGAATGAAGACACTATACTATGAAAGGACTGGGAGTAAAAACTGAATACCATGGATTATGGAATTATTGAGTCATGGCAAAATAAATGTGTGAGTTATGTTTAAAAAAAGAAAGAAAATGTTAAGACACTGGGAGAAAAAATATACCATTTGAAAATATATATTATAACTGCAATGGATTAGACCAAAATTCCAGCACTGCAATAAAGTCAAAGGTTAGAAGTAGAAAAGGAGGGAAGTGTGATAAGTTGGACATTGACAAATTAAATATATCACAGCAGAAAAGGCAGAAAATAAAAAAAGAAAACAATTTAAGGGTTAGTTTGTTGAAAGAAAAATGAATGAAGAAAGATAAAAAAGTCACCATAATTTTAAAACAAACAAAATAAAACACCACCAGTCAGTTGCAATACTGATAGTTCATGTGTAACACACTTGAAGAAACATCTTCATAGACAAAAAAGGGAAGCTTCCAAATAGATATCATAAAACCCATATATCGGTAATCTCTCAAACCTAATAAAAGCAATACATTGCAAACAAAAAAGAAAACTAAATATTGCCCAGAAATATGTCTGCAGAACTGTTAAGTTAAATATTAAGAACCATGCAATACACGAAAGTAACAACTGTAACCATGTACTCTTTATAGAGCAAGAATGTTTTAAAATAATGAAATTTAGTAAGTAAAAAAAAAATGAAATTTATTTATTTGATTCCAGTATTAAGTCAAACCTTAAAAAAATATAAGACCATTTCACTAGCTTATGCAAGGATATTTAACAGAATTAAACCTTTATTCCTGATGAAAACACTTAATAATACCAGACAGATAATTACTTATTATAAATGTGACCAAATTAGCAAGCAGCCACAATTATGTCAAATTGTAAAAACTAGAAAGTAAAAACTAGAAAGATTTCCTTTAAAATTAGGAAAACTATATGGATACCTACACTCAATACTGCTATTCAACAATACTTTGGAAATACTAGTCTATACATAGATGCTGGATTAAATATACAAAAATACTGAATAGAAAATTTTCTGCCTTATAATTTGCTATTAATATGATTTTACCACTGGGAAAATAAAGAGAAGTCACTGAAAAAATCTATAGAAAAACATATGGGGACTTCCCTAGTGGCACAGTGGTTAAAAAGCTGCCTGCCAATGCAGGGGACACTGGTTCGAGCCCTGGTCTGGGATGATCCCACATGCCACAGAGCAACTAAGCCCACGGGCCACAACTACTGAGCCCATGTGCCACAACTACTGAAGCCCGCGCACCTAGAGCCCATGCTCCACAACAAGAGAAGCCACCACAATGAGAAGCCCGCTTGCTGCAACAAAGAGTAGCCCCCGCTCACTGCAACTAGAGAAAGCCTGTGCATGGCAACAAAGACCCAATGCAGCCAAAAATTTAAAATAATGAATTAACTAATTTAAAAAAATATGAATCTAGTAAGGTGATGTAGTCACAAAATTAATGTACAAATTTTTGCCACAAAATATAAGAAAAGATTTCATTAAGTTATAGCAACAAAAATATAAAACTAGGAATAAACTTGCATGGCATTTGTAATGATAATATAGAAAAAAAGATAAATGGCCAAAGGACATAAGGGAAGACAAATAAATGTAAAAATATACTGTATTTGTGGAGGAAATAAACATTAGAAAAGCCTAATACTGTAAAACTATCCATCCTTCTCAAATTTGTCTAGAAATTCAATGTGGTCTTAATCAAGATAGTAACAGTATGTTTTTCTTGGAACTTAAAAAAAGTTGATACTAAATTTAGTCTAAATTTAAAAACATGGAAAGATAATCAGGAAATTTTTCTAAAAAGGAAAAATGAGAGCAGACTACCCTTAAATTTAGTAAAACTGAAAATAAATCAATATCAATAAAATCTTTTTCTTACTGGTTGGGGCTAGACAAATCAATGAAATATGCTACAATCTCCAGATAAAAAAATTTAAATATAGAAATTTAATATACATTAAAGTGTATTGCAAATAAGTGGGATAAAATATATATTATTAACTTCTTTTCTTGGTACTACTGGCCAGCATTTGTACTAGCAAAGTGGGGTTTGGATGTATTCTTGGTTCAGTACTTACACTAAAATAAATCTGAGATGTAGTAAAGGTTTAAAATTCTAAATAAAAAAATAGAATAAAAGTTCTAAAGTAAAACATGGGAGACGATGTTTTTTAATACAGAGTGGGGAAAAATACTGAACATGACTTCAGAAAGATTAGAAATGTCTGTAGGAAAGAAATAAGTAATATAAATAAATGGGAAAATTATCATATTTGCAACTCTATGACAAAAGCTAACTTTCTTTAATATAGAAAAAGATTTTACATATCAAAAAGAAAAAATGAATAATCAAAAATAAAAATGTGCATCGAGCACAAAGAGGTAATTTATATAGAAATATACACATATGAAAAGATGCTCAGCCTCATTCATATTTAAATAAACCATTCTGGACAATCATTGTTTTATCAGATTGAAATGATTAAAAAATTATAATAGTTTTGGCAGAAGCCTGGGCTAGAAATAGATACTCTCCTATACTATTGGGGAGAGTGTTAATTAGCACAGTCTTTTTGGAAGGATATGTAATAAAGTCTATCAAAAATTTAAATTCACATACCTTAGCTCAGCATGCCCTCTTTCAAGAACAAGTTTTCTACAGATACACCAGCAGAAGTACCCTAGAAAACCAACACCAGAATGTTCATCATTGCACTGTTTATACGAGTGAAAAAGTGGTTAAAGAAAAGACCCCTCCATGTTTATCAAGAAATAACTGGCTAAATATATGATGGTACACACTGTTGAAGGAGGGCAACAAGAGAACCTGACAGCAGGTTAACCTGAGAGCTGGACCTGGTCAATTGGAGCCTCCTCACCCCACACTCTCTCCTTGGAAAGAACATTCTGCCCACGTTTCCACAGCCAGAGTCATGTTCAAGGACGTAGCCTTAAGAGAGCAGGGTATTGTTGAGACTACCTGGACTGGATACAAGACTGAATTCAGTGCAAGCCTCTTATAAACTTTTAAGATTCTGGTGGGTCAGTATAGAGATCTACTCCTGGTGCAGACCCCCAAGACAAGCTTGGTAACAGTAAGTTTCCTTGCTTATTAAACATGCCACCTACCAGTCTAGAGTGGTCTGCCTCTTTCTTTGGTTTTCTCTGCCCTCCTTGTGCAGGAGCATTTCAGATTTCTCCTGGGGAGCTAAACAGTTCAAACCAATAATTGGTGAGCCAGCTGGGAGACTGAAGAAATGAGTCTTGGGAAAGAGGCATCCTCAGGGGAATTCCTGAGTTAGCCATGGACCTTTGTGTGGAGAGGGGTGGCCTGTAGGTTAGATGCTTGTGGACCAAAAAGTGTGAACAAGGACTTCTCTAAAATGCTTGCTGGTTTGATGTGCTTGTTTGAGAGCTGTACAATGGCACTGTGGCAAAGTAGAGAAAAAAGGGCTGTTACAGTGGGCTGGCCTTTCCTGTGGTAGTTCAGCTGGCCACTGATGCCCAACTAGAGGCTGAAGCTCGAGCTAGAAAGTTGGAAGAAGAACTGAGGTTAGAGAAGGATGTGTGGGTGTCCTCTGCTCTGTTCACTTCGGGGCTGGCAGACAAGGGGGAGAGCAGGATAATAAGTTGGAGACCTTAGCCTGCCATTTTGAAAGTTGGGGGTGCAAGCTGCCTCAGATTAAGATCTGAGCCCTTGTGACAAAGCCTGATTGGGACACTAAGAGGTGGAATCCCTGGGAAAGTGAGGAGGATGTTGTAATTGACAACAGTGAAACAGATGAAACACCTTGTGACCTCTGACCTTTAATACAAAGGAAAGCAGAAGCACAGCAACCACAACCCCAGCCGGCTGGGCAGCCTCCGACTCAGGGAACATTCATGCTGAAAGAATATACTCCTGCTGAGCCCATTGATATAGCTGCCCATCTCCAGCAAAAGGCCAGGTAAAGTATCCAGGCATAGTTAGTGAGATTATGGGATATGGAGTGTGCTGCCATTTCTCTGACCAGGCAGGAAGCAGAGAAAATCACCACACACCCTGCCCTCCAGCAGCACTGAATGGCCCTGGGAGGTGAGTAAGGGAAATTCAGTTGACTCACTCCCTTGCAAATTGGGTTATTCTAGCCTGCAGGGAGTTTGGCCCAATGAGGGGGAACTTCCTGGGCATTGGACACCCTGGAAATCTATAGAGGAGGTACAACAAGTTGTTAGGGAGTTGGAAATGAGACAGGCCATCCATGCTCCTGTCTTTGAAATCCCTGATCCAGTCACATTCACTTCAGGAATGAAAGCAAAGATACTCCAGTCTTGGAGTATACTCATACCTGTTATGGGATGCTGGTATCAATGCTGAGCCTGGTCACGGGACAAGACATTCATGATGCTTGGCAATCCATTACTGGTCTGAGAGAAACTAACAAATCCTGGAAAGGTATCAGCTGTGAGAAAGACGCGAGACAGGGAGGAAACTGCTGTAGTCAAAATGCTATCCCAATCTCCTGTGAAGGGTCCAGTAAAAATACCCTGGAAGTAAATGTGGATTGACCTCGGTGCTCCTTTATTACCCTGCAGTTTTGAGCAGACTGAGGAATGCCATCAGGGAGTCCTCTAGCCAAAGTCAGGCATCAGAGCAGAGCTGTCCCTTGTCTTCCAGGACCATAAGTACCTTAACTGTGTTCAGTCATGGATGGGAGTAAGCTGTGGGAACCATAACCTCAGCACGAATGCACTGGTATCTTTCTGAGCACAACACTGGGACCCTTGATGATCAATGAAGCCCTGTGTAGTTGCAGGGCTTTGAGGCATAATTCCCAATCCATCTTCCAAATTCTTCTCCAGAAGAGGAAAGAGACTTTGAATAAGGAGGAAGAAAATATTGATACCATTTCTCCTTTTACTAAATTCCCTGCCTAATGCACTCATTATTGGTTGTAAATGGTAGATTAATAAAGACCTAGGGTTAGTGATTCACCTGTATCAGGGTAATGAGAAGGGATATTTTCAGAGTAAAAATAGAAAAAGAAAATAAAGGGAAAAAACATCATCTAAAGTATCTGAAAATGCCCCCCAAATCCTATCAAAACCTAAATAACTTAATGTCACATATCTACACTAATTAAGCCTGGCTTTTCTAAAGAAGCAACATCAAGATAGATAAGAATAATTATTCATTTTTTCTGTTTTGTTTAATTATGTGTGTTGTGGATTTGAACCTATTTTTTATTTTAAATGTGCAATGTTTCAGATACATTATGTTTAATATAGGTTTATATGAGTAATCTGGGATCCCAAATATCATTTATGACATTCATAACATTCCTTCTAAAAGAAGTAGCTTGCAAGTTTCCAGGGATGAATTTGTAGATGAGATTTTGGGATACAACCTATTTGCAAGTTGGAGATGTTTTGTATCTTTCAATAGCACACTATGCGATGTTTGCAAAATGTTTCCATCTCTGTTATTTGAGACTGCCCATACCACTGTGGAGTAGGGAAGTGGGCAGCAACTGTCTTTAATTCCTTCTTTCTCCACCTGAAATTCTTTTTTTTTTAAACATCTTTATTGGAGTATAATTGCTTTACAATGATGTGTTAGTTTCTGCTTTATAACAAAGTGAATCAGCTATACATATACATATATCCCCTTATCCCCTCCCTCTTGCGTCTCCCTCCCATCCTCCCTCTCCCACCCCTCTAGGTGGTCACAAAGCACTGAGTTGATCTCCCTGTGCTATGCGGCGGCTGCTTCCCGCTAGCTATCTATTTTACATTTGGTAGTGTGTATATGTCCATGACACTCTCTCACTTCTTCCCAGCTTACCCTTCCCCCTCCCCATGTCCTCAAGTCCATTCTCTATGTCTGCGTCTTTATTCCTGTTCTGCCCCTAGGTTCATACCTGGGTACCCAGAAATCCCTGCCCGAGACTGTCTTCATTTTTCTCAACGACCTCCTCCCAATTTACATTTAAACATACCTGTTCTGAAGCAAAACTCACACATAAGAGATTCCTGGTATGCTAGAAACGTACAGTATATTTATTGCTTGGTGTTACATGGGTGCATATAAATGTAATAATTAGTTGAGCTCTCCACTTAAGATTTGTGCAGTTTAGGTAATTATAGTTGAATTAATTTTTTTGAAAACTTACCTGTTCTAAATTTCATAAGTAACCCTAAAAATTAAGCAAAGGTAATGAACCATTGTTCATAGTGAGTTATTTATCCTTGCTATACGATATATCTGCATTTTACTCAACACCATCATCAACTTTACCCCAAGCCACACAAACAGAATGAAGCTAATATTTAAACTTTTAAGTGCTAGAGGTTGGTTGAAGGATTTGCTTTAAGATGTTCATTTTTGCATGTTTCAGATCACCTTATTTTTCTTTCCAGAGCACAATTTCTGACTGGGGGGTGTTGTAATACTGAAGTTGTTACTAGCAAAGGCACTAGTGGTAAGTAAGTCTAGAGCCTGCCGGTAGGAGCTAGCTTTCGGAGAAAAATATGTTGAAGAAAGTTTATGTTGCCTCAAATTGGAAGAGTTAAATAAAGAGATTTTACATAAGATCTTATCACTTTTGAAGTTATGGGCTCATTTCAGAAGCTGACAATTGTCTCCACATATGTGTGTATATATATATATATGATGAGTGGGGAGAAGAATAGAAATTATCTTTCATTTGACTCTATGAAGAAAAGATTTTCAACCAAAAATTTAAAATTTCTTAAGTATTAAATTCAAATGAATATATAGAATGAACTCATATTTTCATATACATAATTAAATATATGAATATATATTACTTTTATCAATAAGAAAAATGATTTTGAATTGGTTAATTCCAGAAATTACAGGAGAGGGTATCACCAACTAAAATGCATTTGGAACTATAACCTGAAGTTTAGTGTTTCTGTGAATGCCCTGATCAGACCAACATTCCACATTTTAAAACTCTGCTTGGGCTTCCCTGGTGGCAGTGGTTGGGAGTCTGCCTGCCGATGCAGGGGACACGGGTTCGTGCTCCGGTCCGGGAGGATCCCACATGCCGCGGAGCGGCTGGGCCTGTGAACCATGGCCGCTGAGCCTGCGCGTCCAGAGCCTGTGCTCTGCAACAGGAGAGGCCACAGCAGTGAGAGGCCCGCGTATCGCAAAAAAAAAAACAAAAACAAAAAACAACTCTGCTTGACGAGGACATCTCAGTGTGGCATGATCTTTAGGAAATAAAAACAGCTTTCTGTTCTCTTATCTATGATGAAGTGTTTTAAATATGTGCATATGTTTACAAAGTTAATTGAGACATTTTAGACATAACTCAAAAAATTAATCAGACATACCATGTTTCTCAGATGAAAATGGGAGCACAATATAAGAGCTTGCACAAGCCATCCATAAAGAACTACCACTCACGTTATTCTGCTTCATACCTTTCTCCCTTTTCAGCACTCACCAAACACATCATCACTAATGACATGATATATACACAAATATATGTGTGTATGCATATATACGTACATATATATAGTTCCACGCACTAGAATAAAAGCACAGAAAGGGCAAAGACTGTCTTTGTCTTTTTTCTAACAGCTAGCACCAATACTTGGGATAAAATAGTTGCTCAATAAATATGTTCTGCTTGTCGGACTCACCTCATTCTGTCTTGCCGCTGTAACAAATTACCGCAAACAATTAAAACAACACGGATTCACTATTTCACAGTTTCTATAGGTCAGAAGTCCAGGCACAGTGTAGCTGATCCAGGCTTCATAAGGCCAAAATCAAGGCGTTCCTTTCTGGGGATTCTGCACATAGATCCCTTTTCAAGCTCGTTCAGATTGTTGGTTGAATTCAGTTCCACATTGTTGTAGCAGGGAGGTCCCCATGCTACCCTTTGGCCAGGGGTCGTTTTCAGCCTCTGCAGGCTGCTTACCTCCCTTAGTTCATGACCCCCTTTCTGTATCCTTAAAGCCAGCAACAGTGAATAGAATCTCTCTTGTGCTTTGAATCTCTGATTTCCCCCTTTGCCTTGTACCTCGCCTGTTTTCCTAGTCTGCCACATCTCTCCGACTGACTCTTCTACTTGTCTCATCTGTTTTAAGGCCCATAAGATTGCATTATCTTAGCCAGATAATCTTTGTTTTAAAGTCAGTTGATTAGTAACCTTAATTCCATCTCCAAAGCCTCTTCACAGCAGTACTTAGATTCATTTTTTTTTAATAACTAGGGGATGAGAATTTTGGAGGCACATCTTCAGAATTTTGCCTACTACAGTTCTAAAAAATGAGAATGCATTCGAAACACTTAATGTGCTTGGCTCAGTGGACAGAACACATGACACAAACAGTACATGTGATTACTAACACACATAAACTTTGCCTTATTGTGCACAAGAAAGTGGGAGGGGGCAGGGAGTTATTTCCACATGCATTCTTTTTTTTTTTAAATTTTTTTTAAAACTTTTTTTGGCTGCATTGGGTCTTTGTTGCTGTGTGTGGGTTTTCTCTAGTTGTGGCGAGTGGGGGCTACTCTTCGTCATGGTGCGTGGGCTTCTCATTGAGGTGGCTTCTCTTGTTGCGGAGTACAGGCTCTAGGCGCGCAAGCTTCAGAAGTTGCAGCACACAGGCTCAGTAGTTGTGGCTCGTGGGCTCTAGAGTGCAGGCTCAGTAGTTGTGGTGCAGGGGCTTAGTTGCTCTGCAGCATGTGAGATCTTCCCGGGCCAGGGCTCGAACCCATGTCCTCTGCATTGGCAGGTGGATTCTTAACCACTGCACCACCAGGGAAGCCCCACACGCATTCTTTATCCAAACATTTTAAGGTGAGTTTTTGGCAAGTTGCCATGAGTAGCTTGTCTTAAAGGAAATGTTATGAGAATGGTTACCATATTCTAGAGCACATGCAACTAAGATCCTAGTGAAAACAGAAGAGTATTAAGTGAAGCCATAATATTTTCAAATTAAATAAGAACTCCCTGTTTGGAAGGGAAGTCGCACTAAGAAAAAAGAGGCAAGGCAGAGGGATAAGCATGCTTGAAGGTGGGGTGGAGTATAAGCTTCAGGAAAAAATTAAAGAAAACAGACTTTAACATAGGAACAAAAACTAAAAATGAATGATGAGATAAGAAAGTTAGGTGAACATAAGGTTAAACTAGGCAGAGGCTTAAGAGAAATTACAAAACTGAAAAGACTGAGGACTTTCTCTACAGCTTCTTTATTTTACAGTCTTGTCCATAAATAATGTACAAACAGACAAGAAAAATGGTAACCATATCCTGGTATTAGTTAATATGCTTGTTTTCTTCCAGCTTCCTACTTCCCTATGCAATTAACTCTCTCATCGACAAAATGAAACATTAGCATAGATGCTTGAAATCTGAAGCTACTCTACAAATATCTGTGACTAGCACACAGTTATCAGTGCCAAATTGATTTAGGTATTAGCATAAAGGAAATTACAAAGACTGCATCAAACCAGATACAATAGATTGCAGTACTAGTTTTTAATCTCAATACCATGTGTGCAAATTCTCAATCCTTGGTTTACTTACAGCAATTTCCTTTCAGTAGCTGTCTTCTAATTTCCCTTGGTAACTCCCCAAATAGGTGAGCAAACTGCCCTACGTATTGCTCCATCTCTGAAGCTAATATCATACCTATGCATCCTTAGAATTTGAATCGCTGCTCAGATGTTCTTTGGAGACTTTCCTAATGAGTTTATTATCAATGTTCTTACTACATATTCCCCTTGTGGGCTTTTACTGACTTCACCTATAAATCTGATTCTCATAACAAATTCATCTTTGGGAGGATTTCCCATCTTCCCTTTTCCACAGACTTTGCACTGCCTTTCTCCTCCTTTTCATTTTGTGACTTTTACATGCCTCTTTCTCTGTAGTGAACTTTAAGGAGTAGAGCAAGAACTAGCACCTGGAGCTACAGTGAACACTGCTGTCCTCTGGGCTGTCACTGAGAGAGTCAAAGTCAGTCTGTGTGGATGGGGCAGAGAGTACTGATGCTTGTCTAAAAGTCATCCTCACGCTGACTCTCCTGACAGCCTCAGAACAGCCCCCGCTTACTTCATAGTCACCAGAGCAAAGGTTAATGATGGTTTCCAACACTTGAAGACAGAAGACTGATCGCAGAACTGAAACATGAAATCTTTGTGATTCATAGCCCTCCTAATATCTCCTTAAACAGGAAGACTGGTTTTCAGTAGAGGGAAGATGTTAATTTCTAGTTGTCTAGTAGTTTCTAGATGACTTGAGACTAACCAACCTAATTCTCCTTTCTCATTTGAATGATTACATTACCTCTTGATTCATCCATCAGTCTTGAATTTAAAGGCTATTATGACTCAGACACAGCCAAACATATTATAAAATCCATCATATTTTTTTCCTATTACTACTTTTTTCTAATTTTGTACACAACAAATCTGAAAGCCATTTGAAAATTGCTTTACAACTGTGCATTTCATTCCAGTAATGTTTTATTCTTTGCGTGTGTGTGTTTGTTGTTGGCATTTAAATATCATTTTTCTGCTCAAAATATTTGACCCACTGATAACCAAAAAGCAATCAAGCAAGCAAAGAAAACTCAACTTTCCTCCTTCGTCTAGCTTTCATGGCCTTCCAAAATTTGCACCCAACCTGTGTATCCAAGCTTGAAAGAAACATCTTCCATCAAAATCTTCCACTCTAACTGACTTCATTCATTGAAGGCCCATTTTAAGAAACATTATAATACCTTCACAGCCGGGCAGTAAATATGTGAAGAAGCTCATGTAAGGCACAAGGGATAGCATGGGTTCAGTGTCTCTAACCGGGTTGGCTCTTCCTAAGAATATTCATAATCATTAGCTTTTTTTAAATTAAGGAACTTTATTTTTGAAGTGATTTTAGTTTTATAGAAAAACTGAGCAGAAAATAGAGAGCTCCTATATAACCCCTCATATCTGCTGACCCAATTTAATTTTTTTTTTTTTTTTTTTTGCGGTACGCGGGCCTCTCACTGTTGTGGCCTCTCCCGTTGCAGAGCACAGGCTCCGCACGCGCAGGCTCAGCGGCCATGGCTCACGGGCCCAGCCGCTCCGCGGCATGTGGGATCTTCCCAGACCGGGGCACGACCCCGCGTCCCCTGCGTCGGCAGGTGGACTCTCAACCACTGCGCCACCAGGGAAGCCCATGCTGACCCAATTTAGCCCTCCAGCTTCCAGATTGTCACCCATGGCTTGGACCATCCTCATCACTCCTTACACTGTTCTCTTAAAAAAACCTAGCTCACATAAACATCACACAAAAACTACCCATAAGGAGGAAGGCACTGATTTTCATAAAGTAAATCACTTACCTTTTCACTGCTAGAAGTGTATATGACATTTTACTCTATTTATGAGCTTGCAGGGCTAATGAGAACTCCTTGTGTTAGTTAGTTCCTCCTATTTACACTGTCAGTATTTATGATAAACCAGGTGAAAGAGGTTTACATCAATTCTGGTGCCCTGGTAGGACTAAATGCTAGGCTTTTTAAAGCTGCAGTTACTTGAGTCAAAACTTTAATCCAACTAGTAATCTTCCAGTGGTATTGTTTTTATTTTTACGTTTTAATTGAAAAGAGATGGGTAGTTTGTTAATGTAACTGTGTCATTTCAGATGTTCTCAGAGCAGAAGACAGGACACCAAGTTGGGACTAGGAAAGCAAGAGACTGATTGGAGGAAAAAGAATACCTATGAGGGATAAAGTAGGTTGGGAGAGAGCTCACAGGTCTGACACCTGTGGAAAAACGAGAGGGAAGAAAGGATTATAAAAAAAAAACGTCCTCAGATCACAAAGCAGTTCTGAGAAAGTTTCAGCCAGGCTAACAGGGAATTTCTAAGCCAAAGTTTCTGATTAGAGGAATCTCATACGGGCCAGGAATAGCCTGATTCTATTCCCTTAGCCATGCTTAGTCACTGGTTGAGAGCAGCACAAAAGTGCCCATGGTCCATGGTGAATCTGATGACCCAGCAGCTAGTGGCTGTCTCTCAGCTATGCAACCCACAGCAGGTTCCCTTGAAGGGATATCTGAGAGGGGCACCTTTATAGTTACCACAATAAGTCAGCAAAAACTTCCAAGCAGTACAATTATGCAAAGAACATACAATTATAGCAATATAAATACATACTATTATAGGTACTATTATCTATCTTCTCAATTATCTTTAATTTTCCTTTTTACTCTTTAACCCCACCCTACATTTCTGCCAGGTGTGATAGAACTAAATTATCCTGACTCTCCCAAGTGTCTTATGACTTAGCTTTCTTACACTCATATGGTGAAATCAAATGTAACATATCCCAGTAGAAGGAGTAATATGATAAAGTAGATATTGCTTTCTGCAAGGAATAACTGTATATCTGGAAAAGTTATGTGTAAATAACAGTCTTAAATTAAAACACATTGTAAATATCATTTGACTGGAACATTTTCATTTAAATAGAACATATAAAACTCATATTATAAAGTGAGCACTTTTAAAAAGATAAACACTTTTCCACTGCACTTTTTTTTTCACAACCAGAAGTTGCATTTAGTTCTATTCTCCTTTCCATGTGCCAATGTGGTTTACTCATCTTAGAAAAAAGTATTAATTTAATACCCATCGGGTACAAAGTACTTAGTTTATTTAGGTTAAGAAGATAATGGTAAAAAAACAAAAAACTGAACAAACAAAAACAAAACAAAACACAAACAGTCCCATCTTCAAAGGGCTTTTATGATCTTTTTTCCTCTGCTTTATATCCATTTTTGCCCATGAATCTAAATCAGTTAGGACCAGATCTGTGGTTACTGCTCTCTTCATTTTTTTCTTATTCCTTTCACCATTAGCATGGAACACTACCTTAAACCCATATCCTATTTAAACAAGAAGTATGAAAGAGAGTACAATAGACATTTGCCATATTTTCTGGCTGATCAGAATATTTCATAAAATATGAATAAATTTGGGGAACTCCTAATATTACAAGCTCTCCTTCTCCAAAATAGGATTTGGAAAACTTACCTTACCTGCTTCCTTTGCAGTTAAAGTGCAGGCAGGTGATCTGGGCTCCATCCATCAGGCTCAACCTTCATTAAGACAGAAGTGAACAGCTTAAAGAAGTAAGCTCTGAGGGGGAAAAGAAGGGAGTCCATTGTGCTTACAAATGTGCCAGTGATTTCTGATTTGGGGTTTGGAAATATTTACATGGTTTAGTTCCTGGAGTAAAAATGACATTATTGGTGTGACTAGGGCAATAATTTCTTAAGGGCTTCCTGAGGTAACATACATACCCTCAGCATTTTTATACTATACCCATTCTTCTGTTGGTTTGGGGCATTATTATTCCTAGAAGCTTGTCTGGCAGCTTTTAACAAGCCCCCCCCCCAATCCTAGTAGCTGCCTAACATGATTTTATTAAATTATTTTTCAGTTAAATCAGTCACTGTTGAATTGTGGACTGTATTCACAGGAGGTGGAACTTGCTCTAGGAGCTGATTCACTGAGAATGTCTTCATCTTACTTGTAACATGTTTCAAATTCTCTGGCCATCTCAATTTTTCATTCTTGTTTGCTTTGTGAAGGTTCCTGTTTACATTCTAAGGCCTAGAACTTTATGAAAATGCATGTCCACAGAAAGACCTACATGTGAACACATATATCTCATTTCATATGGCTCTAAATTGGAAAAACCCCAAATTCCATTGACTGGAGAATGGATAAACAAAGAGCAGTATATCAATGCAATGGAATATTAATCAGAAAAAAACAGAGCAAATTACTAAATATTATTGACACAAAAGGCTACAAACTGTTTGATTCCACTTATTTTGTACTCTGGAAAGTACAAATCTGTAGGGATAGAAAGTAGATGAGTGGTTCACAGGGGCAAGGGATAGAGTGAGGAAATTGGCTCCAAAGGAGCCTGAGAGAACTTTTTGTGAAGATGAAAATGTTTTTTATCTTGATTATGCTGCTGGCTACACAAATGCATATATTTTTCAAAATGCATAAAACTGGAAATTAAGGTTTGAATTTTATTATATGTAAATCATACCTCTATGTATAATGATGTATTATCAGGAAAAGTAGATGAAAAACAGTAGATATTACCAGAGATAAAGAGGGACATTTCATGGTGATAAAAGAAACAATTCATCAAGAAGCCATTGTAAATGTATATGTGCCAAAAAATAGACTTCAAAACACCCAAAGAAAAACAAATAGATATGACAAAACTGAAAGAAAAAACAAACACACAATTATAGTTGAAATTTCAACACTCCTCTCTCAAGATTTAATAAAGTAGATAAACGCAATAAGTATATAGGATGTTTGAACACTGCTATTAACCAACTTACCTGACATTCAAGGACATTACACCCACAGTAGCAGAATACACTAGTTTTCAAGTACATGTGGAAAATTCACCAAGATAGATGATAATCTGACCAGAAAAGAAGTCTCAATGTATTTCAAAGAACTGAAATGATCTAAAGTGTGTTCTTTCACCAGAATGGAACTAAACAAGAAACTAATAACAAGAAGGTCTAGAAAACTCCCTAATATTTGGATATTAAATAACATGTCTCTAATGACATAGGAAAAAAGAAGAAATCACAGGGAAAACCAGAAAATCTTTTGATCTGAAAAAAATAAAGTATGACTTATAAAAATGTGTGTGACACTGCTAAAGCAGTGATTAGAGTGAAATTTATAGTAATTAGGGCTTAAAATAGATCAAGACAAGTGGTCTCAAATAAATGATCTGTGCTCCTACCTTCAAAACTATAAAAAGGGAAGCAATGTAAATATAAAGTAAGCATATGGAAGAAAATTATAGAGATAATGACAAAATTAATAAAATAGAAAACAAATAAAAAAGAAAAATACCACAAAACCGAAAGTAATTTCTTCTAAAAGGTCAATAAAATTAATACATCTCTAATCAGACTTATCAGGAAAAAAAAGACAAAAGACTCAAATTATGAGTATCAAGAATTAAAATGGACAAAATTACAGATCCCACAGACAAGATAAGGATAATAAAGAAACACTGAAAAAAGTTCATTGATAAAACCCACAACTTAGATTAAATGGATAGAATATAAACTACCAAAGTCCCTTCAAGAAGAAATAACTTGAGTAGTCAAATAACACTTAAAGAAACTGAATTGATAGTTCAAAACCTTGCCACAAAGAAAACTCCAGGGTCAAATGCCTTCAGTGATGATTTTACAAAACTCTGAAGATAGACATAATGCCAATTCTATACAAATGCTTCTAGAAAATAGATTAATCCCAACTCATTTAAGAGTCAAGCATCTCCTGATACCAAAAATAATAAAGCAAAGATACCATAAACCCCCCCTACAGACTAACATCCTTCATGATCAAAGATGGAAAAAGCCATCTTAGCAAATTAAACTCAGCAATATATAAAATGGATAATACACCATAACCAAGTGAAGTCTATTTTATACACACCAGTTTGCCTTAATATTCAAAAAATACAAATGTGTATTGTCAATAAAGAATAAAAGAAAAAAATTATATAATCATCTCCATAGATGCACAGCTACTTATGAAAAAAAACCTCTCAGCATATTTCAAATAGCAATTTCATAAAGAACATCTACAAAACACCTAAAACTAGCATCATGCTTAAAAGTAAAATACTGAATGCTTTCACCCTATAATTAGTAACAATGCAACCTGTACTCAAAATTATAATATAGGACCTAGCCAGTACAAAAAGGCAAGAAATAGAAATAAAGTAGAGTTTGGAAAGAAAGAAGTAAAACTATCTCTTCTTAGACAAATATAGACAATCCTTTCCCAAATTCTCCAAAACTTACAGGAACTAAGAAATTAATATATCAAATTTGCATGTGTAAAGTCAATATACCAAAATTAATTAAATTTCATTCACAAAAGAAAAAAACACATGATCATCTCATAAATGCAGGTAAAGCACTTGATGAAATTCAACAACGATTCATGATAAAATCTCTTACCAAAGTGGGTATAGAAGGAACATATTTCAACATAATAAAAGCTATTTATGACAAACCCACAGCCAATATAATACTCAGGTGAAAAGCTGAAAGCCTTTCCACTAAAATCTGGAACAAGACAAGGATGCCCACTCTCACCACTTCTATTCAACATACTATTGGAATTCCTAGCCATAGCAATCAGACAAGAAAAAGAAATAAAAGGTATCCAAGTTGGAAGGGAAGAGGTAAACTTGTCACTACATGCAGATGACATACTATATATAGAAAACCTTAAAGCCTCCACATAAAAGCGACTAGAACTGATAAATGAATTCAGCAAGGTCGCAGGATACAAGATTAACATACATAAATCAGTTGCATTTCTTTACACTAACAATGAAATATCAGAAAAGGAATGTAAAAACACAATACCTTTTAAAATCACACCAAAAAAAAAAAAAAAAAAAAAAACCTAGGAATAAACCTGACCAAGGAGATGAAAGACTTATATGCTGAGAACTATAAAATATTGATAAAGGAAGCTGAAGATGATTCAAAGAAATGGAAAGATATACCATGCTCTTGAATTGGAAGAATTAATATTGGTAAAATGGCAATACTACCCAAAGCAATCTAGAGATTTAATGAGATCCCTGTCAAATTATCCATGACATTTTTCACATAACTAGAACAAATAATCCTAAAATTTATATGGAACCATAAAAGACCCAGGATTGCCAAAGCAATCCTAAGGAAAAAGAACAAAGCAGGAAGCATAACACTCCCAGACTTCAGACAATACTATAAAGCTACAGTAATAAAAATAGTGTGGTATTGGCACAAAAACAGACATACAGATCAATGGAACAGAATAGAGAGCCCAGAAATAAACCCACACAGTGACAGTCAATTAATCTGACAAAGAAGGCAAAAATATACAATGGAAAAAAGACAGTCTCTTCAGCAAGTGGTCCTGGGAAAGTTGGACAGCTGCATGTAAATCAATGAAGTTGATATGGTGTGAGAACATACCCTCACACCATGCACAAAAATAACTCAAAATGGCTTAAAGACTTAAACATATGGACCTCCCTGGTGGTCCACTGGCTAAGACTCCATACTCCCAATGCAGGAGGCCCAGGTTCAATCCCTGGTTGGGGAACTAGATCCCACATGCCACAACTAAGAGTTTGCATGCTGCAACTAGAAAGATCCTGCATGCCTCAACTAAAGACCTTGCATGCCACAACTAAAAGATCCCACATGCTGCAACTAAAGATCCCGCATGCCACAACTAAAAGATCCCACATGTAGCAACTAAAAGATCCCGTATACTGCAACTAAAGATCCCGCCTGCTGCAAGTAAAGATCCCACATCCCACAACTAAAGATCCTGCACACCGCAATGAAGATCCCACGTGCTGCAACTAAGACCCAGGCACAGCCAAATTAAAAAAAAAAAAGAGAGACTTAAATATGAGACAAGACAACATAAAATTCCTAAAAGAGATCATAGGCAAAACATTCTCTGACATAAATTGTACCAAAATTTTCTTAGGTCATTCTCCCAAGGCAATAGAAATAAAAAGAAAAATAAACAAATGGGACCTAATCAAACTTACAAGCTTCTGCACAGCAAAGGAAACCATAAAACAAACAAACAAAAACCCAAAAAGACAACCTACGGGAATGAGAGAAAATATTTGCAAATGATGCACCACTTCTATTCAACATAGTACTGGAAGTCAAGGGCTTAATTTCCATTATATACAAACAGCTCATACAACTCAACAACAAAAACCAAACAACCCAATCGAAAAATGGGCAGACATAAATAGGCATTTCTCTGAGGAAGACATACAGATGGCCAATAGGCACATGAAAAGATGCTCAACATCGTTAATTATTAGAGAAATGCAAATCAAAATTACAATGAGGTACCACCTCACACTGGTCAGAATGGCCATTATTAAAAAGTCTACAAAAAACATGCTGGAGAAGGTGTGGAAAAAAGAGAACCCTCCTACACTGTTGGTGAGAATGTAACTTGGTACAGCCACTATGGAAAACAGTATGGAAGTTCCTCAGGAAACTAAAAATAGAATAACCATGTGATCCAGCAATCCCAATCCTGAGCCATGTATCCAGACAAAACTAAAATTCAAAAAGATACGTGCAGCCCTATGGTCATAGCAGCACTATTCACAATAGCCAAGACATGGGAATAACCTAAATGTCCAACAACATAAGAATGGATAAAGAAGATGTGGTACATATATATAATGGAATACTACTCCGCCATAAAAAGGAATGAAATAATGTCATTTGCCACAACATGGATGCAACTAAAGATAGAGATTATCATACTAAGAGATAGAGATTATCATACTAAGTGAGGTAAGTCAGAAAGAAAAAAACAAATACCATATGATATCACTTATATGTGAAATCTCAAATATGACACAAATGAACCTATATATGAAACAGACTAACAGACATAGAAAACAGACATATGGTTACCAACAGGGAGGGTCCTGTTGTATATCAATATCCTGGGATAAACCATGGTGGAAGAGAATATAAAAAAGAATGCATACATGTGTATGGCTAGGTCACTTTGCTGTGCAGCACACCACCGTAGATCAACTATACTTTAATAAAAAAAAAAATTAAGAAAGAAAACAGAATGAGTGAAGTAAACAAGTGGGTCCTAATGAAAATACACAAATTTATATGTAAATCTACACATTTACATTTTAACTAAAAATTTTTTTAAAAAAATACAAAATTAATTAAAATTGGGTATATGCAAATAACAGCCATAATGAGATGCCACAGCAGAGCGACTACAGGGGTTCAAATTAAAAGGACTGATTATTCCAAATGCCTGTAAGAAATTGAACGTGATCTCTCATACATTGCTGATGGGAATCCAAAATAGTATATGCATTTTGGAAAACATCTGGTAATTTCTTGTAAACATACACTTCCCTATGACTTAACAAACCCACTTCTAGATACTCACCCAAAAGAAATGAAAATACATATCCATAGTAAAACTTGTATATGAATTTTTCTTAGGAGCTTTATCCATAATAGCCCAAAACTGGAAACAGCACAAATGTCCACCATCTGGTGAAGGGATAAACATGTGGTGTATCCTTACAAAAGAATATTATTCAGTGATAAAAAGAAACTGATACAGGAAACAGAAGGAGTAAATTTCAAAACAGAGACTATATATTTTATATTACCCTTTATATGAAATTCTAGAAAAGGGCAAACTGCAGTGTTAGAAACATATCAGCATTGTTATCTAGGAGCCAGGAGCAGGAGGAGGGGATTGGCTGCAGAGAGTTGTGAGGGAAATTTTGTGTAATGATAGTAATGTTCTATTTTGTGATTGTGCTCACATGACTGCAAACATTTGATAAACACATAAAACTGTACATTTTAAATTGGAAAATTTTACTGTATGGAAATTATATCTCAATAGAGTTGTTTAGAAATAATATGAATATTTTTAGCACTAAATTCTGTAAATACTTTTTTGAACCCCACCAATCAATAACAGAGTAGGCACTGTTTGTAAGCCAGCTGCAGACCCTTTCTTCTAATTTATTGGGTTAGCAACAAGCTTAGACATTGAATGCAGTCAGGTTTCTTTTATATTGTAGTGTTTAGGGCTAAATTCTAGCCCCTTCTTCAAAGGGTGTGAACAAGACAGAATGAAACCATTTCTTCCTTTCTTCTTCTGTTTTTGTTTTACAGCTTTCGTGAGGTATAATTGAAATTAAAACAAAAAAAACTGCGAGTATTTAACATACACAATTTGATGAGTTTGGACACATGCATGTTCCCATGACACCATCAACACAAAGTAAAATAAACATATCCATCACCTCCAAAAGTTTCCTGTGTCCCTTTGCCTTTTTTTTTTCCCCTGAACCACTTCTTAAGATCACCCAGAGGGCTACTGAGTAGCGCTGCTCCCTCTGCAGTCACTTAACAATCTCTTTTCTCTAGAGGAGCACATCCACTCTTTGTGCCTCTTTTTGGTATGCAAGTACACCTCTCTTTCTATTCCTAATTTTTTAAAAGACAAAGCACCTCCATCTGGAGGTTCATCAGAGACTCTTTTCTATCTCTTGCTGATTCCAAGTCTCCAACTCACAACGACAAAAACGCTGAAGAGAATTCCAGCAGAATAAAGTTCTGGGTAAGGAAAACTCTCTGAGTCATTCTTCACTGCATGCTGCTCTGCCTTCTCTTTGCCTTTCTCCACCAAATTACTGCACTCCATTCAGTGCTTTCCCAACTGAGTCCTGTGTCAGCAACTTTCTGCAGCTGCAAGAGCAGCTGCTGCTTCTACCTCCCTCTCTTCACCAGAGGCTGTCATCTTGTCCAGCCCAGAAAATCCATACAGCAGGCCTACAGAAAAAGGAAAAATAAAGAGCTGATAGTATTATATATTCATGAAAATGTTCTAAAGTTTCTGTCCTTGCCTCAATGTGATGTGTCTCCAGAAATTGTTAAGAATGACTTGAGATGTCTTTAAAGAGGAATGCTTCCAATGGGGTATCTTCTCAATAGGGGTGATATTTTTAACAATTGATGCTTGCAAAATACATTTATTTACATTGAATCATTTCATCTTCCAAACACACCATGGAGCAGATGTCATTACTGCCTTATATTGGCAAGTTTTGGGCTCAAGTACCAATGAAGAAACACAATAACTGGAGACCTTTCCCTTGTTATTTGAAAAATGGTAATAAGGGAACTCTGTGAAAATTAAAATAAGTTAATGTGTGATTATCTTTTGTAAAGTGCCTAAACTTTTGAGCATCTGTGGACCTTGACTTCATATTGAATATACATAATTTCCTTCAAGAAGATTTCAGGTCATTGCATCTACAGATGTATCAAATTTTAAATTTAAATTGTCAAGCTGGATTTTAATAGTTAAGAGAAGAAAATAAAATTAGTCAATTGCCTATCATTTTGTGCTAAGGGTATATGAAAATACACATTCTCTCCTCCCACTGGTATTTAATTTTCATTATCTCCTAACTTTATCATCATAGCGTAGGTTTGAATGTATGTAAATTATTACTATAAATTGTCTCCTCATGATGATTTTCATGTTTCAAGGATTAATTAGCTGTACAATAGGGAAACTTTAATGTTTAATTAATAGGAGAAATTTAAGAGGTCTTAATTGGGCAGAAAAAAATTTCTCTTCTTCTAAAAGTGTATCCAGAATACAGAGGTTTAAAAGAAAATGGAAATGCTATGTGATACATTTGGCTGTCAAAAACTACTTGATTTTGTTGTTGTTTTGGTAGATGTCTGCCAAGCACAAGCCTACTATTCTAAGTAGATGATGAATATAGGTAAATACCAACATTTCCTGTCATTTGCTTAAGTATGCTCAAAAAAGTTCCTCCCTTAAGGCTTAAATAAGTTACCAGCATCTAAATCTCATTTATCACTATCCTTCAACCCTAAGTTTCTCTTAATAACCTCCTGAACTTTTTAATCCCTTTTAAACTGTCCTTATCTGGCATAGCAGCAATGTAGGCAATTCTCTTGTTCATTATCTTACCCTACTATACACAGAAAGTTCTGGGGGCGGGGGTCTGGAATCACCAGGACTAATCACAATTAGTATTTCAGGAGTGACATTTGGTGCAATGAGTCAGGGAAAAACTTAGCAATAAGCTGGAGGTGATAAGGTGTCAAGGTAAGATTTCAGGGTACACACCTGACATAACAGTTTCTTAGAAGTGAAAAGATGTGCTTTGCCTCTCCCAGATCAAATAAAAAGTCATTAACCACTCTTTATTCCTCATTACCCCCAGATGTTTTGTGAAGTTTAAGAGAATACTTTTGTTTTGGCTGATTTGGCTGTTTGAAGGCAACTGAAAAATAATTAAGGCCGATAAACACATCAAATTTAGTATAAACTATTTTAAGCCCCACTTGACCTTTAGTGAGAACAGAATACCCTGAGCTTCTGTGTTTTTAGAGGCATACTCAAAAGCACTTAGAACCATTCATAGACCACAGAATGCTCTTTGAATATTCAAAACACTAGTGCTGTTTTTAATCTATTCAGGATGATGACACCTTGCAATTGTACATCTCTTTGTTTGAAACCACGATGACAGACTAGAGCAGACCAAAACTACTGCTTTCTATGATAAAAATTATATGTATATATGTGTGTGTGTATATATATATATATATATATATATATAAAACACAAATTAAAATAATGTAATTGAAAAATAAATTGTGAACTATGAATCAAGAGGTTTGGTGGAATGAACACTAGTAGGGAAACGTTCAAGTTAAGGCTGGAAGTGGAGAAAGAGTCACTCAGAGAAAGGAGGGAAGGATCAAGAGAGAAACTCTAGAAGAAGGAAGACTGCTACTATCCTTTCCTAATGTAAGGTAATTCTTGACACAAGATAAGGTCATCAGACAGCCAAATCCCCACACCCACTTACACACACACACAGACACACACACAGATATTTCAAAAGTACTGAGTGCACCGGTCACTCTTATATGATTTCAATGTCACACATATACTAAAATGTAGTCCTTTATATTTGTTATACCTTTTATGATACTGAACAGAGAGCTTATTAAAGTTTACTCATGTGCCTCAACATTAAAAATGCTGTTTTAGACTTTTCAGTTGTTACATTTCATTATGTAATCAAAGCAACTGATACCAGTTCTTTTTGTTTTCACATTTGTTTTATGGGTTGCCTATAATTACTTTTCCCAGACTTACAAATACTGTCTAAAGCAGTCAGAAAATGCTATTTCTGGACTTCCCTGGTGGCGCAGCAGTTAAGTATCTGCCTGCCAATGCAGGGGACATAGGTTCAAGCCCTGGTCCAGGAAGATCCCACATGCCGCGGAGCAACTAAGCCTGTGCGCCACAACTACTGAGCCTGCACTCTAGAGCCTGCGAGCCACAACTACTGAGCCTGTGTGCCACAACTACTGAAGCCCGCATGCCTAGAGCCCATGCTCTGCAACAAGAGAAGCCACCACAATGAGAAGCCCGCGCACCGCAACGAAGACTAGCCCCCGCTCACTGCAACGAGAAAGCCCGCACGCAGCAATGGAGACCCAACGCAGCCAAAAAAAATTAATTATTTTTTTAAAAAGAAAATGCTATTTCTGCTGCATATTTGCACCATGTTGACATGACTAATCTGGAAGTACATTTTCAGAATTCCCTTCCCTGTGTGGTTCTGGGTTAGGACTGACTACAAGGAAATTTGCATGAGATTTGGAAGCCAGAGAAGTAAAGGTTGGATAATGTTCAGTTCCCACCACAGCTTGTGCCCACTGATGCTAATATGCTAGTTCACCTTGTTATTGTTGGGTAGCAGCTGGGCCTTCAGCTCCTCTAGTTGCCATCATATCTCCCACTCAGCCTCTCCAAAGACTGGGCCAGTTGCATGTATAATTTCCTTGGAGAGAGCTCTAGCTCCTTCTGCAGGCCACCCAACTTGTCAAAGTCAGAGATGATAACACAGATGTGGGTTCCAGTTTGTCCATATGGATTCCTATTTATCTTCACAAATTCTGGTCTGTCCTCATTCTTCCCTAATTCATGTTCAGCATTATTTTCCCAACTGGCCCTACTGAAAGAGAAATGACAGGCCCACCGCAGGTGCACAAGGCTTCCATAAACAGGCTTCCACAAACATCTTCACAAATAACCACAATCTCGTCCATGCTTATTGTTTCATATCACTCATAGTAGTGATATGCTTCTCTAACTCAAACCTAGTTGACGCAAGTGTTTTCACTTCCTTTTGTAGTGAAAGATATTTTATTCCCCTCCACATTAAGGAGCTTATCAGAGAATAACTGAATTCCATATCTGTGTATCTATGGATTCGAATTTTAAAAGGTGAATGTCAGTAGAAATAATAAACACACTGCAACAGTATTTGTTGAGCTAAGTGAAAAGTCTCAAGTTTTAGTTAAAAAAATAACCAATTGTATGAGAAACACATAGGGTTTCCTAAAATAATAGAATATTAGAGTTAGTAGGGACCTTAGAAATTATTTAATCCAAACTTTCCATTTTACAGTTGAAGAAATATAGAAACAGATACCTAAGATCACAAAATAAAGTAGCAACCTTGGACTAAAATACAATCCAGTCTAATTCCCTTTCTCTTCATATCGTCATAATCCTTGACTTAGTAAATCTCCTATAGGGGATTTCAGTTGACTGAAAACTCATTATGATTCAAAAAGGGTGGGCTTCCCTGGTGGCGCAGTGGTTGAGAGTCCGCCTGCCGATGTAGGGGACACGGGTTCATGCCCCGGTCCGGGAAGATCCCACATGCCGTGGAGTGGCTGAGCCTGCGCGTCCGGAGCCTGTGCTCCGCAACGGGAGAGGCCACAACGGTGAGAGGCCCGCGTACCGCAGAAAAAAAAAAAAAAAAAAAAAAAGGGTAATAAATCTGTCAAAAATGCTAATGTGATAATAGGCTATATTAGTAAACTATAGTATCTAGTATAAGGAAGATTATAATCCCACTGTAATCTACCCTGGTCAGATCATATTTATGCATTGGAGCACCTAAAAGAGCCTAGGTAAATTATATAGAAAATGACCAGAATTCTATGGGTTTTAATGCTATGATGTATAAAATAGAATTAGGGCTATTTTAATTGGAGGAGGGAAGACTTGGGCAGATATTAACTATCACCAAATATTTAAGAGCTTCCACACATAAGAGACGTTAAATTTATTTTGTGTGACTTTCCAGGGCATAAATAAAATAAATGGCTGGATATTAGAGAGGCTGATTAATATTTAGAAACACTTTGTAAAAAACAGAGAACTTCAAAGGTGAATGGGTTGGCTTATAATGACGTGAGCTTCCAATCAATAGAAATTTTCAATCAGAGGTTTTGATGACAATCTATCAGGTAGTTTTAGTAAAGGATTCCTGAAAGGATTAATGTTAGAATTAATGACTTCTAAGCCTCCTTTACATCTCTGCTGCTAAGAACCTGTTGTTTGAATAATAACATTATCGAAATAAAGTAACAACCTCGATTATTTGAAACTTTTATTTCTGCTATAAACTATGTGGAAGCTCTAATTCATCTTTAATGTTTAGTTCTGAAGTACCAAACAACTTCCTTGAAAGTTCCTTTCTCTAGAATGAGCTGTAGTTAATCCAGATAAATACATTTGCTGGAATAAAATTCAGACTGTCAGAGCTGAAGGTCAAAAATACAGGTATTAACTATACAGGGGAAAAGGTCTTCTAGACAACACTATACTAGGTACATTCTGGACTGTGCGCAAGAATCCCCTTCCACAGAAATGCTGGCTGGAAGCGACCCCAAGATGACATTCAAGTTGCTCCCCAGAGAGTTATAGAGCTTTTGCTATAGTATATGAACAGGATGCCAGACCAAGGAAAGGGTGTGTCCTATCAGTGACAGCCCAGCAGGCCGGGTTATTGGCATGGATCGTTTTACCACAGCAGTCACGGACAATAGAAACAGGACAAGAAACACCTTTCTTACCCAGAGGTCGACACAGAGGGTGTTGCTGAACTCAACTATCTTAAAGGAAGAGAGTTAAAGAGAAAAGGGATTTCATGGAAACCGACAATGATGCCTTTTAAAGAGAAAACTAAGTAATCTTGTTTGACTTTTTTTTTAATTAAATAGTTGTCCTCCTAGAAATGCACAGCCAAACTGTCAGTTTCATAGGACAATGGTCGAACAAAAGGCTTCCCTTGTGCACACAAAGAAGGCACACATCAAGTTAGCCCGGGGCCTTCTCTGGGAAGAAATTACAAAGCAAAGGAATGAGTATATATCAGAAAAGGAAAAGAGCTCAAAACAGAATCTGATAAACAATTTTAAGATGTAAAATAAGAAAGGAAATCTGTTGCTATCCAGGGAACCCTCTCAAATGTGGCAGCATATCTCAGTCACCAGTGGAGCTCATTAAAAATACAGTTAATCAAACTCCACCCTGGACTAAGTGTATCAGAATCTGGACTGCTTTGGAAATCCCTAATCTTGAACATCACAGAATATTCACCATACTTCTGCCTTGATACTTGCACAACCATAACTGTTTTTGACTTCTACCCTGGAATTTCTTCAGTAATCAGGTGTACTGGGTAATACTAATAGTTAATAGCAGTAGTATAGCTACATCACCTCATTTAATAATCAAAACAATCCTGAAATATAATTATGATTTCATTTTACAGAAGATAAAACCAAAAAGAGAAGTACTTTTCTAGCAACTGTGCTGCTAAATGACATACTTAGAATCTGAACACAGATATGACTCCTTAGCTCATGTTCTTTCCACTACACCATACAGAAATTGGTTGAACCAACCACATGAAAGAGCCAGTATTCAATTATTTTACCCACAAAAATTATGATTTTATATCATTTAATATAATAAGTTCAAAGTCATGAAGGAAAGCAAAGTACCATATAAGGCATTACTGTGAAGAAATAAAGCTATATGAACATTATGTTTTGCAAATTAACTTTTTGCTTTAAATACATTTGTATTTTGATAAAACTAGAAATAAAATATCTTATCAGCTATTGATGGGAAAGTCCTTGCTTAGCTGACATCTGTCTGCTTGTGTTACTTAAGGATGAATCAGTAGTCTGCAGCCTGGACCTGGGTGAGAGAAACTGGGCACCCAAAGCACAACATTTAGGGAGGCACTCCCTCTCAGGTGCTCACCCAGCAGTTGTGTGAGCTTGAGAATGACTTCCTTCTTACATTTGCACCCTGGATGACCCCTTTGCTCACCCTAGTCCTGGCTTCACACTTTATTTCCCTTCTTCTTTTTATTCCTATTTTGTTTACGCAAACCATACCACACAGGCAATCAAAACCATAGGATACAGGTCCAAGGTAGAATCTATTTCTTGTGCATAGTGAAAAAGATCACTTACACTGCTCTGGGGAGAAAATGCAAAGATTAAACAGAGTAAAATGGTAAGTATATGGTTAAAAAAGAAAAAAAAAGCAATTTATTCAAAAAGGTGGCTGAGGTTGAATTGCTGTTCTTATTACCCATCAAGTTATTTAGAGTTGTCCTTTCTCCATGGCATGATGACTTGGGTTATCATCACCATGACTACCCATTATTAATTAACTTTATGAGCTAGGAACACTTTGTGTGTCCAAAGTCACATGTGCACAAAAAAGCATGATTCAATAACCACATAAAAGAAAAATGCAACTCAATGTGTTTTTAGAAAAGGGAGAACAATCATAGACTCCTAGTATAACAGAATGGACGACAGCACAAGGCCTTAGAGGGCACCTGGGACTCAGGAAGGACTACTTTCTATATAGTCCTTCCTAGAAGATAATCTTGCCTTTCTTTGAATACCTTTAGAAAAGAGAACTAATCCTACATGAGACATCCTTCATCAATTCCAAAGAGTATTCCTACTCGAATGTTCACTCTTCTTCTAAGCAAAATCTTTTTATGGGTTTGTCCAAGTCTTGCCCAGTGTCATGTGCCAACAAACTGCTATACCTTTTTGCTTCCAAATTGAGCTCTCAAATATTAAGAGATAGGCTTTTAATATGTGCTATGGTTATATGCACTAAACAATCCAGGTTCCTCCAATGAGCTGGACAAAACCAAGTTCTGTTCCTTTGAATATACCCCATTTTTTTTCAGTGGGCTTTTAAAACATATTAGTTAGGTCACAACATCCATTCTTACAGTCTTACTTAATAACATAGAACCAAAAGTTCTAACCAGGCATGTAGACTGGAAAGAAAGGAATAAAACTACCTTTATTTGCCGTGATATGACCGTCTACATAGAAAATCCTAGAGTTTACAAAACTTTTAAATAACTGAGTTCAGTAAGGTCATAGATTACAAATTCAACACAAAAATCAATTCAATTTCTGTATACTAACAGTGAACATACAGGAACTGAAATTAAAAATACAACACCAATTACAATTGCTTCAAAGAAAATGAAATATTCGGGGATACACTTATCAAAACATGCATAGGATCTGTATGCTAAAAATTATAAAATAAAAGAAAATAAAAGAAATCAAAGAAGACCTAAATAAATGGAGAAATATACCATGTTCATGGATTAGAAGATTCAACATCGTGAAGATGTCAATTCTCCCCAAATAGAGTTATAAGTTTAATGTAATACCTAAAAAAATCCCAACAAGTTGTTTTTGTAGACATAAACAAGCTTACTTTAAGGCACAGGTCATGAAATAGCTAAAACAAGCTTGGTAGAGAAGAATAAAGGGGAGGAATCACTCTACCCAATATTAAATCTTACTATATAGCTATAGTATTAAAGACAGCATGGTATTGGCAAAAGAATAGACTCATAGGTCAGTTGAACACATAATGAACCTAGAAACAGACCCATAGAGATATGTCCAAATTATTTTTTAAGGTGAAAGAAATTCAGTGTAAAAATGATAGCCTTTTCAATAAAAGGTGCTGGAGCAATGGAATGTTCACAGGGAAAAGAAAAAAATGAACCTCTACTTAAATCTCACACCTCACATCTCATATAACTATTAATTAAAATGAATCATATGGGACTTCCCTTGTGGAGCAGTGGTTAATAATCTGCCTGCCAATTCAGGGGACACGGGTTTGAGCCCTGGTCTGGGAAGATCTCACATGCCGCGGAGCAGCTAAGCCCGTGCACCACAACTACTGAGTTTGTGCTCTAGAGCCCGCGAGTCACAACTGCTGAAGCCTGCATGCCACAACTACTTGAGGCTGTGCACCTAGAGCTTGTGCTCCGCAACAAGAGAAGCCACCACAATGAGAAACCTGCGCACCACAACGAAGAGTAGCCCCTGCTCACCACAACTAGAGAAAGCCCACGTGAAGCAATGAAGACCCAATGCAGCCAAAAATAAATAAATAAATAAAATAAATAAATAAAACAAATGAATCATAAATGTAAAATATAAAACAACAAAAATTTTAGGGAAAAAAAAAGAAAAATCTTTGGAATCCTGAGCTAATCAAAGGCTGTTATACTTGACACAAAAGTAAGATCCACAAAAGGAAACTTTAAAAATTGGAGCACATCAAAATTAAAAGTGTTTGCTCTATGAAAGCCCATATTATGAGGATGAAAAGACAAGCTACAGACTGGAAGAAAATATTTGTAAACAACATACCTGATAAAAGACTAGTATTGAGAATATATAAATAACTCTCAATACTGAACAGTAACAAATAAATAAATAAATAAGATACAGTTAGAAACTGTGCAGAAAACATGAACAGACATTTCACTAAGAGGATATACAGATGACAAATAAGAACATGAAAAGATGTTCAACATTATTAGCCATCACAGAAACATAAAGTAAAACCACAATGAGATATCAGCACACACCTATCAGGATGGTTAAAATTAAAAAGCTGTGATAACTCCAAATGCTGGTGAGGGTTCAGAGAAACTGTATCACTCAGACATTACCCATGAGAATTTAAAATGGAACAGTAATTGTGGAAAACAGTTTGATGGTTTCTTACAAAGCTAAACATGAAATTACCACATGACCCAGCAATTGCACACTTAGGCATCTATCCCTGAAGAATGAAAACTTTATTTTCACCAAAAATCCCCACAAAAACAAATATTCATAATAGCTTTATTTATAACGGACAAAAACTAGAACTAGCCCATATATTCTTCAAGTGAATGTTTAAACAATCTGTGGGACATATATACCATGGAATATTACTCATCAACAAAACAAATGAGGGACTTCCCTGGTGGTCAGTGGTAAAGACTCCGCCTTCCAATGCAGGGGACGCAGGTTCGATCCCTGGTTGGGGAACTAAGATCCCACATACCATGGGGCAACTAAGCCCGTGCACCACAACTACTGAGCTCGCGAGCCTCAGCTAGAGAGCCTGCGTGCCACAAACTACAGAGCCCACGCACTCTGAAACCCACGCACCACAGCTATACAGAAGCCCACATGCCACAACCAAAGAGCCCACACTCCACAAGCCCCACTGCAACAAAAGATCTCACATGCAGCCATGAAGATCCTGCATGCCACAAAGAAGACCCAACACAGCCAAATAAAAAAATAAAAAATAAACCAAATGAATGATTGAAAGCAACAAGTTGGATGGCTCTCTATGAAATTAAGCTGAGTGAAAAAAGCCAATCTCAAAAATGAACAGACTGTATGATTCCATTTTATAACATTTTTGAAGTGACAAAACTTTAGAAATGGAGGGTTTGGGGGTAGGGGTGAGGATGCAAAAGGATAGTACAAGGGATCCTTGTGGCGTTGGAATTGTTGGATATCTTGGCTGCAGTGGTGCATACACAAACCCTCATAGATGACAAAAACGTAGAATACTTAATACACAGACAAAGATACACACACACACACGCGTGCACACACAAGCATCCAGGTAAAACTGGGAAAATCTGAATAAGATGTGAATATATCTTGGTTGTGATATTATAATTTTGAAAATTGTTATTGGGGGAAACTCCCAATTTTTTTCAAGAACTTTCGTTTGACTCAGTTCTCTTTTAGTCTTCAGATACATCAGAGAGTTTCAACTAGGGACTCATTTTCTACACACTGAAACTTCTGATACACTACAAGACAGAAAGCAAATGATTTCTCATTTAATATGCTGGCAATAGCAACATAATCAGGTCCCAGCTAGAGCAACAATCAAACAATATCTAGTAAATACCTTATTGTAGGCTATAGGAATTAAGATTGAAAACATGGACAGCCACATCCTCAAACCTAAAGGTTTTCCTAAAAATTAATATAGGAGGGCCTCCCTGGTGGCGCAGTGGTTGAGAGTCCCCCTGCCGATGCAGGGGACACGGGTTCGTACCCCGGTCCAGGTAGATCCCACATGCTGCGGAGCGGCTAGGCCTGTGAGCCATGGCCGCTGAGCCTGCGTGTACGGAGCCTGTGCTCCGCAACGGGAGACGCCACAACAGTGAGGGGCCCGCGTACTGCAAAAAAAAAAAAAAAAAATTAATATATAAATCTTCAAAACGTAAAATCAGGTTTCTCCAGTGTGAAGAAGCCGTGACTTTTTCACGTGCATAATTCATGTGGCGTGGATGTAATTTTATTGCAAAACTGAGATGCCCTCATGCAAAAGGGCAAGCTACTTCTCATTTGTAAAACGTGAATCTCAAGCCCAAGCTACAGAAATGGCCAGTGGAAAAGTGTGCTCTCATGAAATTAGAAACTTAGGAAAAGGGTCCTGGCTGGTAAGTGGAGAGAAGGAAGCTTCTCCTTTAGTCTTATTTATTTATTTATTTATTTATTTATTTATTTAATGCAGTACGTGGGCCTCTCCAGCATTTATTGTTTGTAGATTTTTTGATGACGGCCATTCTGACCAGTCTGAGGTGATAACTCACTGCAGTTTTGATTTGCATTTCTCTAATGATTAGTGATGTTGAGGATCCTTTCATGTGTTTGTTGGCAATCTGTATAGCTTCTTTGGAGAAATATCTATTTAGGTCTTCTGCCCATTTTTGGATTGTTTTTTGTTTTGTTTTTTTTAATTGAGCTGCATGAGCTGCTTGTAAATCTTGGAGACTAATCCTTTGTCAATTGTGTCATTTGCAAATATTTTCTCCCATTCTGAGGGTTGTCTTTTGGTCTTGTTTATGGTTTCCTTTGCTGTGCAAAAGCTTTTAAGTTTCATTAGGTCCCATTTGTTTATTTTTGTTTTTATTTCCATTTCTCTAGGAGGTGGGTCAAAAAGGATCCTGCTGTGATTTATGTCATAGAGTGTTCTGCCTATGTTTTTCTCTAACAGTTTGATAGTGTCTGGCCTTACATGTAGCTCTTTAATCCGTTCTGAGTTTATTTTTGTGTATGGTGTTACGGAGTGTTCTAATTTCATACTTTTACATGTAGCTGTCCAGTTTGCCCAGCACCACTTATTGAAGAGGCTGTCTTTTCTCCATTGGATATTCTTGCCTCATTTATCAAAGATAAGGTGACCATATGCGCATGGGTTTATCTCTGGGCTTTCTGTCCTGTTCCATTGATTTGTATTTCTGTTTTTGTGCCACTACCATACGGCCTTAATTACTGTAGCTTTGTAGTATAGTCTGAGGTCAGGGAGCCTGATTCCTCCAGCTCCATTTTTCATTCTCAAGATTGCTTCGGCTATTTGGGGTCTTTTGTGTTTCCATACAAATTGTGAAATTTTTTGTTCTAGTTCTGTGAAAAATGCCAGTGGTAGTTTGATAGGGATTGTGTTGAATCTGTAGATTACTTTGGGTAGTAGAGTCATTTTCACAATGTTGATTCTTCCAATCCAAGAACATGGTATATCTCTCCATCTATTTGTATCATCTTTAATTTCTTTCATCAGTGTCTTATAATTTTCTGCATACAGGTCTTTTGTCTCCTTAGGTAGGTTTATTCCTAGATATTTTATTCTTTTTGTTGCAATGGTAAATGGGAGTGTTTTCTTAATTTCACTTTCAGATTTTTCATCATTAGTGTATAGGAATGCCAGAGAGTTCTGTGCATTAATTTTGTATCCTGCTACTTTACCAAATTCATTGATTAGCTCTGGTAGTTTTCTGGTAGCATCTTTAGGATTCTCTATGTAGAGTATCATGTCATCTGCAAACAGTGACAGCTTTACTTCTTCCTTTCTGATTTGGATTCCTTTTATTTCTTTTTGTTCTCTGATTACTGTGGCTAAAACTTCCAAAACTATGTTGAATAACAGTGGTGAGAGTGGGCAACCCTGTCTTCCTCCTGATCTTAGTGGAAATGCTTTCAGTTTTTCACCACTGACGATGATGTTGGCTGTGGGTTTGTCATATATGGCCTTCATTATGTTGAGCAAAGTTCCTTCTATGCCTACTTTCTGCAGGGTTTTTTTTATCATAAACGGTGTTGAGTTTTGTTGAAAGCTTTCTCTGCATCTATTGACATGATCATATGGTTTTTCTCCTTCAATTTGTTAATATGGTGTATGAAGTTGATTGATTTGCGTATATTGAAGAATCCTTGCATCACTGGAATAAACCCCACTTGATCATGGTGTATGATCCTTTTAATGTGCTGTTGGATTCTGTTTGCTAGTATTTTGTGGAGGATTTTTGCATCTGCATTCATCTGTGATATTGGCCTGTAGTTTTCTTTCTTTGTGACATCTTTGTCTGATTTTCATATCAGGGTGATGGTGGCCTCATAGAATGAGTTTGGAAGTGTTGCTCCCTCTGCTATATTTTGGAAGAGTTTGAGAAGGATAGGCGTTAGCTCTTCTCTGTTTGATAGAATTCGCCTGTGAAGCCATCTGGTCCTGGGCTTTTGTTTGTTGGCAGATTTTTAATCACAGTTTCGATTTCAGTGCTTGTGATTGGTCTGTTCACATTATCTATTGCTTCCTGGTTCAGTCTCGGCAGGTTGTGCCTTTCTAAGAATTTGTCCATTTCTTCCAGGTTGTCCATTTTATTGGCATAGACTTGCTTGTAGTAATCTCTCATGATCCTTTGTATTTCTGCAGTGTCAGTTGTTACTTCTTTTTCATTTCTAATTCTATTGATTTGAGTCTTCTCCCTTTTTTTTGTGATGAGTCTGGCTAATGGTTTATCAATTTTGTTTATCTTTTCAAAGAACCAGCCTTTTGTTTTATTGATCTTTGCTATTGTTTCCTTCATTTCTTTTTCATTTATTTCTGATCTGATCTTTATGATTTCATTCCTTCTGCTAAATTTGGGGGTTTTTTGGTTCTTGTTTCTCTAATTGCTTTAGGTACAATGTTCAGTTGTTTATTTGAGATGTTTCCTGTTTCTTAACGTAGGATTGTATTGCTAAAAATTTGCCTCTTAGAACTGCTTTTGCTGCATCCCATAGGTTTTGGGTCATCATGTTTCCATTGTCATTTGTTTCTAGGTACTTTCTGATTTCCTCTTTGATTTCTTCAGTGATCACTTGGTTATTAAGTAGTGTATTGTTTAGCCTCCATGTGTTTGTATTTTTTACAGATCTTTTCCTGTAATTGATATCTAGTCTCGTAGCGTTGTGGTCACAAAAGATATTTGATACGATTACAATTTTCTTAAATTTACCAAGGCTTGATTTGTGACCCAAGATATGATCTATCCTAGAGAATGTTCCATGAGCACTTGAGAAAAATGTGTATTCTGTTGTTTTTGGATGGAATGTCCTCTAAATATCAATTAGGTCCATCTTGTTTAATGTATCATTTAAAGCTTGTGTTTATTTATTTTCATTTTGGATGGTCTGTCCATTGATGAAAGTGGGGTAGTAAAGTCCCCTACTATGATTGTGTTACTGTCTTTTTCCCCTTTTATGGCTGTTAGTATTTGCCTTATGTATTGAGGTGCTCCTGTGTTGGATGCATAAATATTTACAATTGTTATATCTTCTTCTTGGATGGATACCTTGATCATTATGTAGTGTCCTTCTTTGTGTCTTCTAATAGTCTTTATTTTAAAGTCTATTTTGTCTGATATGAGAATTGCTACTCCAGCTTTCTTTTGGTTTCCATTTGCATGGAATATCTTTTTCCATCCCCTCACTTTCAGTCTGTATGTGTCCCTAGGTCTGAAGTGGGTCTCTCGTAGACAGCATATATATGGTTCTTATTTTCGTATCCATTCAGCCAGTCCGTGTCTTTTGGTGGGAGTATTTAATCCATTTATATTTTAGGTAATTATCAATATGTATGTTCCTATTCCCATTTTATTTATTGTTTTGGGTTTGTTATTGTAGGTCTTTTCCTTCTCTTGTGTTTCCCACTTAGAGAAGTTCCTTTAGCATTTGTTGTAAAGCTGGTTTGGTGGTGTTATAGTCTCTCAGCTTTTGCTTGTCTGTAAAGGTTTTAATTTCTCCATCAAATCTGAATGAGATCCTTGCTGGGTAGAGTAATCTTGGTTGCAGGTTTTTCTCCTTCATCACTTTAAATATGTCCTGCCACTCCCTTCTGGCTTGCAGAGTTTCTGCTGAAAGATGAGCTCTAAACCTTATGGGGATTCCCTCGTGTGTTATTTGTTGTTTTTCCCTTGCTGCTTTTGATATTTTTTCTTTTTATTTATTTATTTATTTTTTTTTTTTGCATTAAGTGGGCCTCTCACTGTTGTGGCCTCTACCGTTGTGGAGCACAGGCTCCAGACGTGCAGGCCCAGCGGCCATGGCCCATGGGCCCAGCTGCTCCGAGGCACGCAGGATTCTCCTGGACTGGGGCACGAACCTGTGTCCCCTTTATCAGCAGGTGGACTCTCAACCACTGCACCACCAGGGAACCCCCTTTGTATTTAATTTTTGACAGTTTGATTAATATGTGTCTTGGCATATTTCTCCTTGGATTTATCCTGTATGGGACTCTCTGTGCTTTGTGGACTTGATTAACTATTTCCTTTCCCATATTAGGGAAGTTTTCAAGTATAATCTCTTCAAATTTTTTCTCAGTCCCTTTCTTTTTCTCTCCTTCTTCTGGGACCCCTATAATTCGAATGTTGGTGTATTAAATGTTGTCCTAGAGGTCTCTGACTCTGTCCTCAGTTCTTTTCATTCTTTTTTCTTTATTCTGCTCTGTGGTAGTTATTTCCGTTATTTTATCTTCCAGGTCACTTATCCGTTCTTCTGCCTCAGTTTGTCTCCTGTTGATACATTCTAGAGAATTTTTAATTTCATTTATTGTTCTGTTCACCACTGTTTGTTTGCTCTTTAGTTCTTCTAGGTCCTTGTTAAACTTTCTTTTTTATTTTCTCCATTCTATTTTCAAGATTTTGGATCATCTTTACTATCATTACTCTGAAGTCTTTTTCATGTAGACTGCCTATTTCCTCTTCATTTGCTTGCTCTGGTCGGATTTTACCTTGCTCCTTCATCTGCTGTGTGTTTCTTTGTCTTCTCATTTTGCTTATCTTACTGTGTTTGGGGTGTCCTTTTTGCAGGCTGCAGGTTTGTAATTCCCATTGTTTTTGGTGTCTGTCCCCAGTGGCCAAGGTTCATTCAGTGGTTTGTGTAGGTTTCCTGGTGGAGGGGACTAGTGCCTGTGTTCTGGTGGATGAGGCTGGATCTTGTCTTTCTGGTGGGTAGGACGATGTTCGGTAGTGTGTTTTGTGGTGTCTGTGACCTTATTATGATTTAGGCAGCCTCTCTGCTAATGAGTGGGGTTGTGTTCCTGTCTTGCTAGTTGTTTGGCATGGACCAGCACTGGACCTTGCTGGTCATTGAGTGGAGCTGGGTCTTGGTGTTGAGATGGAGATCTTTGGGAGAACTTTCGCCATTTGATATTACATTGAGCCGGGAGGTCTCTGGTGGACCAATATTCTGAACTCAGCTTTCCCACCTCAGAGGCTTAGGCCTGACACCTGGCTGGAGAACCAAGACCCTGTCAGCTACATGGAGACAGAGTTCAAAGTTATGGCAGCTTGATGCTGAGATGCTGAGTATGATTCCCAGAGAGATGGCTTGGTGGTGCCACTCTCACTGCTTGGGGTGAAACTCTGCCTCTTCAACTGCTCCCTTATGTAACGGGCATAAGGAGATATCGAAGGGCGGTGGCTGAGCCGTGTTAGAGCGGCACAGTGGGAAGCACACGAGTGAACCATTTGTTTTTAATGAACTCTTTTTGAATAATGTAAAACCCCGTGTGGTGGGGAGACAGTTTCTGTGCACTCATCCTCTCTCATTTTGATAACTATATTTGTTAAATGTATAACCTTGAACAGATCATACAATCGCTCTACTCTCCTTGTTCCATATATAAATTGGACATAATAACATTTCCACTGGTGGCAACTAGCTCAAAGGAGTTCAATTCTTCTAACAAACGTAAATTTTCAGTACATCTCTTTGCAGCAAGGAGAAGGCAGGTGCTAATTTTCATGAGGCTGCATAAGGAGATTGTGATACATGAATTCCTTCTGAAGTAAAAAAAGTAGCCTAGAGAAACTAAGAACCACCTCACAGGCATAAAGCCCATGTCCACATGGTGTACATAATGAGGCATAGCATTCCCTGCAAGCTAAAGCACACCACTAAGAGCAACACAAATAAAGCAGAGAGGCAGGGCAGAGTCACCGAAAAAAAAGTGATAACCTTCCTGTAATCAAAGGGCAGCTCTGTATGGTGGGGAGGAAACTCCGTGTTTTTTAATATCAGTGTTAAAGGTCAAATCAATCTGCTTCTGGGGGAAATGGTAATTTTCCCTCCCACAGCTGGAATTTCATTTCCATCTTCCCTTAATGAAGTCTACAACCTAAAATGCCACACCGGTGAAAAGAGAGTTGCAATATTGTCTTATCATTTGCAACATCCATCACATTTCATCAGTGTAGAAGTATACAAAATGTACAAACCCAAGCAACAGGACTGCCAGAGAACCTCCTGTTTCATTGTGCTGCCACCCCACTTTGCTCTTTGTCTGCCCAATCCCAGTGTACTACTTTTTGCCAGTGCTTTATTTGGGTATCATGTACTCTTTGTTGAGCAGCTAATAAGTCTTTAGAATGTGCTCCCCTGGCAGAGAAGAGATGAGTAAAACATAATCCCTGACCTCAAGGTGGTGAATGATTAAAAAAATCTGAGTGGCTATCTACAACACAACCTTTGAAAGCAGTTAAGAATGAGCATTAAAGTGAAAAGTAGCTACAAAGGGGTCAGGTGGCCACCATGCTACCTTTGGGATAAGTTATAAGAAAAAGAAATGATTAAGACAAGAAAAACTGTCAGCAGGGAAAAGAATTGGGCAGACAGGCAGAATGAAGCAGAAATACCAGGAGAGGATGCATCAAGGGAGGAACAGAATGTTGGAGGGAAGAGGAGAGAGAGACAGAAAAACAGAGAGAGACTGACAGAGAAAGACAGAGAGAAAGAGAAAGAGAGACACACATAGAGACAGAAAGAAATAGGAGGAAAAGAGAAAAGTGTAAAGTTGGAGAGGAGGAGGCATGCATAATGCAGTATAATAAACAGTCTGTCAGAAGGCAAGCATCTGAAGGGTAGAGACCATCTTTGAAGCCACCTACAATACTTAAAATAGTGTGCTATGTATTGAACCCATAGTAGGCACTAAATTTACATTTGCTAAAATAAAAAAAAATCTGCCACATTAGGAGATCTTTTGGCTCTTTTGCTAAAATCATCAGAAGGATACATTTTGATTTCTTACAAAATTACCCTTGTCTGCCTTTTTCCTTCAGGCTCTATCACCATTGAGCAAATGGGATTCATTTTCTTTGAGAAGTGCAGCGAGCTGTAAACATACATATTATAAAAGTTAAAATAATATAGACTTCAAAATAATAGATATTAGATATTACAGTTAAATTTTTAAGAAAATACAATATAGTAACTGTATGTGAGACAACCAGAAGCCAAATGAACTTAGACAAAAAATGATGTACAGTGGGGTAAATTATTGGGACAGTAATTCTTATGTGTGAGTGTGTGTTTGATTTTGTAATTCTCACCTCTCTGTTTCAAGGAGATAGATGTTAGTATCCTATTACTTTAGGACTAGTGACAGTGTAAGGAGATTGCTACCACCACCTCAATGTCTTCCTGAGGAAGATGAGCAATAATGCAATGTCTCTGAGGAGTAAGGCAAGCTCTTGGTGAAGAAAAGGACACAGCAGAGGCAGAAGACCTTCTTCAAGACCAGAGAAGAGGGGGGCCCTGCAAGAAACAGGAGTGCTTGCACTTCTCCTTGGCAGAGCTAAGGCAGGTTGAAAATCTTGGGGGCATGGGGGGGTTCTGGTTGTATGATACATTCCCACCAGGTAAACTATATGAGCACAGCTTCCAGCTGTGACAAAGATCCTTCTGCCCAAGTGTGGCTCAAAAACCACAGGAACATTTTCCTTCAGGAACCATGAAGTCTTTGAAAATGAAATCATATGTGGACCAAAAACCAGAGTTATCTCCCTAAAAGTTATACTTTGAATAAGACCCCTAGAATCATTTCATGCCCTGAAGGGAAGAATCCCAATTAATGACAGAAAATCAACTTCTCATTAGCCTTAGGAAATGGAGGGATTTGGTGTCAGATTTGATTTGATATTAGAAAAATAAAGACAACCTGCTTATGAATCTTTAATAGCTGTTCATGTGATTCTTCAACCTGCTAACATTTAAGAACCGTTGCTTTAGGGAGAATATTTTCTCTAAGCTACAAACAGGAAGCAAACACCAAAACTGGCAATCTCTTATAGGCAAATTTCTAAAGAAAAGAATTAAAAACAAGGAGTTCTTTTGCCTACTCTATATATGCAATGGGAGGAAGGTTGCGCCAGATTGTTATTATACATATATGATCGAGAGTAAGGGAATCTCATAATTGCATAAAGGTTTGGGGGTAAGGTTGGAACTCTGAGGCTGAGCTGTATGCAGTGTTTAGATGCAGGCATAAGCTTGCCAGACAGTGTGATGGGCTCTGGCCTGACAGGTGTGTACTTACATGAGTATTCAAAGACTTAGGTGGGGACTTACTCTAAAGGAAGGAAGGAGTAGGCAGAATGCTTAGACTAATAACAAAGCATTGTTGTAAAAGGGAGGAGTGATTCTGAGTATAACTTGGTGTCTGTAATCTGAGGTTGTCTTCCACCTGAATTCCAATGAACTTATTTACATCTTATTCTAAGGAGAAAAGAAGTAGACACTAATAAACCAATTTGTTTTCATTTCTTTAAAGGTATTATGACACAGGGAATCTTTACTTGGGAAACAAGGTGGCAGAGAGAACCTTGCCCTCCTGCTAAAACAACTGGAAGACTGTGTAAAATATAAAACTACAAAATAGAAAACAACTCTTTTCAAACACTGTGCAATAGGCTACACTTTGACTCTTGAGAAGAGGTAAACAAATGATGGATGCCTTAGGACAGACTAGCACAGGGAAGATAAATCCAAGGAGAACACAGTGATTTTGCTGAGTTGATGTGACGGAGATCAAAGTTGTGGGGACGGGGTGGTTGGATTTTGCAGGGCAGAGTACCAGAGGAGAGGTAATTATTCTGAGATCTCTAGAAATTGCACAAGGTTTCCCTGAGGCTTTGACTGAATATTAGCTAAGCCTAAAAATATGGGTCTTCATAGGACTGGGCTAAGAACAACCTCTAGAAAAAGAGCTACTAAGAGCTGTAACGTGAACAAGTCCCAGATACCACACAGCCTTGGGACACATTTGATTTCTGACCAACCAGAGGGGACACTCCTCAATGGAGCATTCAGTGGAGATCCCAGGAGGCTCCTGCTTTAGTAGCAGAGTTAAACAAATAAAAGACACTCTAAGCCTAAACTAATAGACAAGTTTAAGGTTAAAATAAAGCTTAAAAAAATCAAGTTAACTTGTGAGTAATTTTTTTTTTTTTTTTTTACAAACTGGATTATTCTGTTTCTAGGGTACAATCTACCCCATTTTCCTGCATATCTTTGTTTCTATTGTTTCCTTGCCCTCACCACCACCCTGTCCTCTGCCTGTTAATCTCCCGTTCATTCTTTTTTTTATTTTTATTTTTTTAATTTTTTTTTAATTTTTAACATCTTTATTGGAGTATAATTGCTTTACAATGGTGTGTTAGTTTCTGATTTATAACAAAGTGAATCAACTATACATATACATATATCCCCGTATCTCTTCCCTCTTGCGTCTCCATCCCTCCCACCCTCCCTATCCCACCCCTCTAGGTGGTCACAAAGCACAGAGTTGATCTCTCTGTGCTATGTGGCTGCTTCCCACTATCTATCTATTTTATGTTTGGTAGTGTATATATGTCCATGCCACTCTCTCACTTCGTCCCAGTTTACCCTTCCCCTCCCTGTATCCTCAAATCCATTCTCTAGTAGGTCTGTGTCTTTATTCCCGTCTTGCCCCTAGGTTCTTCATGACCATTTTTTTTTTTTTTTTTTTACATTCCATATATATGTGTTAGCATACGGTATTTGTTTTTCTCTTTCTGTCTTACTTCACTCTGTATGACAGATTCTAGGTCCATCCACCTCACTACAAATAACTCAATTTCATTTCTTTTTATGGCTGAGTAATATTCCATTGTATATATGTGCCACATCTTCTTTATCCATTCATCTGTTGATGGACACTTAGGTTGCTTCCATGTCCTGGTTATTGTAAATAGAGCTGCAAAGAACATTTTCGTACATGACTCTTTTTGAATGATGGTTTTCTCAGGGTATATGCCCAGAAGTGGGATTGCTGGATCTTATGGTAGTTCTATTTTTAGTTTTTAAAGGAACCTCCATACTGTTCTTCACAGTGGCTGTATCAATTTACATTCCCATCAACAGTGCAAGAGGGTTCCCTTTTCTCCACACCCTCTCCAGCATTTATTGTTTGTAGAGTTTTTGATGATGGCCATTCTGACCGGTGTGAGATGATACCTCATTGTAGTTTTGATTTGCATTTCTCTAATGCTTAATGATGTTGAGCATTCTTTCATGTATTTGTTGGCAATCTGTATATCTTCTTTGGAGAAATGTCTATCTAGGTCTTCTGCCCATTTTTGGATTGGCTTGTTTGTTTTTTTGTTATTGAGCTACATGAGCTGTTCGTAAATTTTGGAGATTAATCCTTTGTCAGTTGCTTCATTTGCAAATATTTTCTCCCATTCTGAGGGTTGTCTTTTGGTCTTGTTTATGGTTTCCTTTGCTGTGCAAAAGCTTTTAAGTTTCATTAGGTCCCAGTTGTTTATTTTTGTTTTTATTTCCATTTCTCTAGGTGGTGGGTCAAAAAGGATCTTGCTGTGATTTATGTCATAGAGTGTTCTGCCTATGTTTTCCTCTAAGAGTTTGATAGTGTCTGGCCTTACACTTAGGTCTTTAATCCATTTTGAGTTTATTTTTGTGTATGGTATTAGGGAGTGTTCTAATTTCATTCTTTTACATGTAGCTGTCCAGTTTTCCCAGCACCACTTATTGAAGAGGCTGTCTTTTCTCCACTGTATATTCTTGCCTCCTTTATCAAAGATAAGGTGACCATATGTGTGTGGGTTTATCTCTGGGCTTTCTATCCTGTTCCATTGATCTATATTTGTTTTTGTGCCAGTACCATAGTGCCTTGATTACTGTAGCTTTGTAGTATAGTCTGAAGTCAGGGAGCCTGGTTCCTCCAGCTCAGTTTTTCTTTCTCAAGATTGCATTGGCTATTCGGGGTCTTTTGTGTTTCCATACAAATTGTGAAATTTTTTGTTCTAGTTCTGTGTAAAATGCCATTAGTAGCTTGATAGGGATTGCATTGAATCTGTAGACTACTTTGGGTAGTAGAGTCATTTTCACAATGTTGATTCTTCCAATCCAAGAACATGATATATCTCTTCATCTGTTTGTATCATCTTTAATTTCTTTGATCAGAGTCTTATAGTTTTCTGCATGCAGGTCTTTTGTCTCCTTAGGTAGGTTTATTCCTAGGTATTTTATTCTTTTTGTTGCAGTGGTAAATGGGAGTGTTTCCTTAATTTCCCTTTTGGATTTTTCATCATTACTGTATAGGAATGCAAGAGATTTCTGTGCATTAATTTTGTATCCTGCACTTTACCAAATTCATTGATTAGCTCTAGTAGTTTTCTGGTAGCATCTTTAGGATTCTCTATGTAGAGTATCATGTCATCTGCAAACAGTGACAGCTTTACTTCTTCTTTTCAGATTTTGATCCCTTTTATTTCTTTTTTTCTCTGATTGCTTTGGCTAAAACTTCCAAAACTATGTTGAATAATAGTGGTGAGAGTGGGCAACCTTGTCTTGCTCCTGATCTTAGTGGAAATGCTTTCAGTTTTTCACCATTGAGGATGATGTTGGCTGTGGGTTTGTCATATATGGCCTTTATTACGTCGAGGAAAGTTCCCTCTATGCCTACTTTCTGGAGGGTTTTTTATCATAAATAGGTGTTGAATTTTGTCAAAAGCTTTCTCTGCATCTACTGAGATGATCATGTGTTTTTTCTCCTTTAATTTGTTAATATGGTGTATCACATTGATTGATTTGCGTATATTGAAGAACCCTTGCATTCCTGGAATAAACCCCACTTGATCATGGTGTATGATCCTTTTAATGTGCTGTTGGATTCTGTTTGCTCTTATTTTGTTGAGGATTTTTGCATCTATGTTCATCAGTGATATCGGCCTGTAGTTTTCTTTCTTTGTGGCGTCTTTGTCTGATTTTTGTATCAGGGTGATGGTGGCCTCGTAGAATGAGTTGCGGAGTATTCCTCCCTCTGCTATATTTTGGAAGAGTTTGAGAAGGATAGGCGCTAGCTCTTCTCTAAATGTTTGATAGAATTCGCCTGTGAAGCCATCTGGTTCTGAGTTTTTGTTTTTTGGAAGATTTTTAATCACAGTTGCAATTTCAGTGCTTGTAATTGGTCTGTTCATATTTTCTATTTCTTCCTGTTTCAGTCTCAGAAGGTTGTATCTTTCTAAGAATTTGTCCATTTCTTCCAGGTTGTCCATTTTATTGGCATATAGTTGCTTGTAGTGACTTGTAATTTTAACTGACTTCCTAAACAAATGCCAACAATTCTTTAAAAGAAGACAACAGAATTCAGAAACTCAGCAAGTCAAGTGTCATCCTTATCTGGTAGGCATTCAAAAATTACTAGGATGAGAGAAGCAAGAAAATGTATGCATAACCAGGAGAAAATCAGTCAATGAAGACAAAGTCAGAAAAAAAAAATAAAGATGTTGGAATTAGTAGGCAAGAACTTTAAAAGAGCTGCTATAAATATGTTTGATGATTTGAAGGAAAATATGAACATAATTAGGAGAGAAATGGAAGTTTCATGAAAAAATAACTATCCAAAGTTAAAAAATACAATATCTGAAATTAAAAATTCACTGAATGGGCTTAAAATAAAATAAGACACAGCAGAAGAAAAGAAAAGGAAACATCAGTGAACCTGAAGACCTAGCAAGAAAATATCCAAACTGAATCACAAAGAGAAAAGAGACTGAAGGAATAATGAGAAGAATAGCTCCTCACAGTTTGTGAGATGAAGCCAGGGCAGTGCTTAAAAGAATATTGATAAATTTAAATGCTTATATAATAAAAAAGAAAAGTTTAAGTGGAAAACTGGGGAAATACTTCCTCTTCAGCCCAGGACTTGGACTTGTTCAGTTTATCGAGGACTCCAGAGACTTTCTCATCTTACCCTGATGTCTTGAAGCCTACCGAATTTCTATGTTAGTGTCCAGAAATGGTGGAAATTCCTGGAGTGGGGCAGGTGAATTTTTCCCTATCAGAGGCAGGGCAGAGAAATCTTCACTAGCTTCATAGGTCAAGAGGGCTCAGCAGAAAATGGCTCAGTAGAAGAAGGACTTGGACAGAGAAGGAAAACACAGAAACCTCATTGTAGCTGATACAACTTATTCATAAGTAAACATAAGAGAAAAAACACCCGAGGTATCTACCAGATATAATTGGGGCTTCAGTGGGGTGGGGTTAGAGATGGGGAATATCTTGCAGGAAGTTTAAGGTCAGTAAAACATATTTGATGGTAAATTCTCCCTAAGTGAGTAAAATACAGCCATGGGTACAGAGAAAGTCCACATAGTGGTCTTTTAAAAGTCGATTTAGTAAGACAGTGTATTAGTTATCTATTGCTGCATAAAAGTTACTCCCAAACTTAGTAAAGCTTGAAATAACATTTATTTTCTCACAGTTTCTGTAGGTCAGGAATCTAGGCACAGTTCAGCTTTTTTTTTTTTCCTTCAGGGTCTCTCATGGTTACAGACCAGGTGTAGGCTGTGCTCTAGTATCTAAGTCTCAACTGGAGAAGAATCCACTCTGAGATCACTCCTATTATTATCGACAGGATTTCATTCATCGTGAGTGTTGGACAGAGGGTCTCAGTTCCTAGAAGGCTTGTGGCTGGAGGCTGCCCATAGCCCCTTGCCATGTGCACCTCTCCAACATGGCAGCTTGCTTCATCGAAGTGCAAATGGAGAAGTCCAAGGGGAGAGAGTGCAGCAAGATGGAGGTCACAGTCTTTTGTAATTTAATCATGAAAGTAGCATCCTGTCAGTTTTGTCAGATTCATTCCATTAGAGGCAAATCACAAGGTCCAGCCCACATCAAAGAAGAGGCTATAAATACCAGGAGGTGGGGATCTTTGGGTGTCTTCCACAGATAGGAAAGCAGGTAGGAGTGGGGGAAGTATTTACCTATGTTGCTGTGGCACGATGTTCCTTTTGGAGAGTGACGTCCTAAATAAAATTCAACATTTGGAGTGGATCAAGTCCCTCAGGTGCTCAGAAAACCGACAGGCTCAGATGCCTGGAGTCACCACAGTGAGGCAGGAGATGAGGGAAAATTGTAAGAAGTAGCCAGTAAGGGAAAAGTGGGAATGGTAATGCTAAAGCATATAAGAACTTTTACTTGCTTTTAAAGTGATATTTCCTTTTTATGGCTGAGTAATATTCCACTGTATATATATATATATATATATATGCCACATCTTCTTTATCCACTCATCTGTTGATGGACACTTAGGTTGCTTCCATGTCCTGGCTATTGTAAACAGAGATGCAACGAACATTGTGGTACATGACTCTTTTTGAATTATTGTTTTCTAGATAGCTAGTGGGAAGCAGCTGCGTAGCACAGGGAGATCAGCTTGGTGCTTTGTGTCCACCTAGAGGGGTGGGATAGGGAGGGGATATGGGGATATATGTATACATATAGCTGATGCACTTTGTTATAAAGCAGAAACTAACACACCATTGTAAAGCAATTATACTCCAATAAAGATGTTAAAATAAATAAATAAACCAGGCCAAAAAAATAAATAAAATAAAATATTTCCCTTACAATAACAATTTAGTAGACAACATTTTAAATGATATTTTAACATAAGATGTTTTGTGTGAGTATGTGAGTGGATATTTCTAATCCCCAAGTCATCACTGAGTTCCTGAAGAGAGAAGTTTAAGAAGTCCAGTAAGTATGATTTGTTGCAGTGTTATTTAAACTTCAACCATTGAAGCACCTCCTTTGTGACTTTCTCCAGAGCTGTATTATTATGAATATATTTTTTAAGTTTAATATGCATTTTTACTCTAATAAAAATATTTAAGACTATTTTCATAATCACTGCTATACCGAGAAATCCATTATTACTAGTCATAAATATTTTTCTTGTATATATTAAAATTAATGTAAGTCTAGTAAGTATTGTAAATGTTTTTCTATGTACTATTTATAATCAATTCATCTCCAGCAAAGGCAGACTGTATTTAGAAAAAGGCATGTCATGGAAGGAACATGTGCTTTGGGTTTGAATAGTCACTTTGCCATTTTCTATTTATTAAAATATAGGTAAGTAAGTACTGGGCTTATTTGAACCTTATACTCCCTTTCTATGAAGCTAGGATGATAGTATTTACTTTGAGTACTGTTGTTTGGTTTTAATGAGATAATAGTTGTGAAAAGGATCACATTTAGTATCCAATAACAACTGTAAAAATAGTAAGATTGGCAATAACTGATATTTATTGTACAATTACTACAGCCAGGCACTGTACTAAAGCATGTGAATATGTTTTCAATAAATTTAATGTTTTGTCAAAAGCTATCATATCAAGTAATTCAACAGTCCCATCAAGTATTGATTATCACAGCTCCCAAGTTTTTAAAGGAATGAAGAATGTTTGAGGGTGTGCTGTTAGATTAGAACATTTACAGTGAATCCAATATTAGAGCTGGAAAAAAATAATATGATAAAATGGAATTAGGTTTACATTATAGATAAAATTTATGACATTTAACTGTCTCCCTTTGAAATGTGTTATAATATATAGATTATATCTAATTAGCCCTCAGTTTCTAAATGGGCACATAAAGCTCTTGCAGTTGATTATGCTGCATTTAAAGGGCAAACACATTCACGTATGTGGGGTTTCCTACAGCTTTCAGGTACAAGAACAGAAAGTATGTCAAAAGTGTGCCTTGTGGGTGGTAATGTTTAGAAACCAGAGACAACTAGGCAAATAAGACATGTTCTTTATGTGTCTTGATTCCACTATCCCAAATTTGCAATGCTCTTGTCAAAATGTTTCTAAAATATCTATTCCAGTATTGAGTTCTATCTTCCAATGAACTCTGATCTTACTTGGGTCTCACTTCCTCTACCTAGTGTTTTCTGTCTACTCAAATTTTCTCACTTAAGGTGTTTACATGGAGCAGATTTTCCTGAAGGGTTGAGGTGACAGGTGTTTGCTTCACTCTGCTGCTTAGCTGCCTGAAAACTCCTTGCTTCACTAGTTTCTGGGGCTCCTTCCTTTAGCCTCCCAGAGAGGACACTCCCTTGTACATTATTATGCAGAGTAACAGCTCTCCACCACCTACCCAGCTCAGAGGCTGCCATTGCAGGGGACAGCGCCAAGCTACAGATTCTTCCAGGGCCTCCCAAAGTACACAAATGAACTGGAAGAAGCTTTGAATTTCTTTACTTTCTATCATCTCAACCAATCTCCATGAGAGGAAAGAAACAGTACATAGAGATGATTTTATCCAATTTCATTTAGAAAGCAGAACCATCTATTGGCATTTTGGGTGTTAAGTAATAACTTTTCCTCTCTTTGTTGTAGTTGGATAATTCCAGGTACAAACAAGGAGTGCTCAATGTTCCTACTCTCATTTCAACTGTTTCTGCTTCCAAGGAAGGAGTTCCTGACTCTACCTTCCAGCATGCTTCACAGTAGTTATGCACATATAGAAACAGAATGAACTAGACCTTTGGGAAAATCAAATCCAGTTTGATTTAAACAGCTATTCAAGGAGATGAATAGTCAACAGCTGAAATCAACATATCACACAACTCCATATTCTCAGTGTATCATTTAAGTATCTAGGATGAAAGGTTAAAAGTAACAACTTGAATATGTCTTAGCAAAGATAGTTATTAGTACTCTGAGACCAAAAACTGTCCCCAAGAATTTTAATTGGTGAAGATGCTAGTAGCATTTGAAAGATTCTAACCCTAACTGTATCTGTTCCTCTCTTTACCTGGTACATTACTTCCTCTCAGCCACATTCATCACTAATTTATACTCTAACATTTCAACACATGGGAGAAAAAAGGAGGCTACAGGCTTCTAGAATCCTGAGCAAGCTTTTTCTCCTTGACAATAGCTATGATCCACACTTCAATCTCTACTGCAGCTGTCACTAGAAAGCCAAACTTTCAGCAGAAAAGCCACAAATACCAGACTAATGATTGTAGCAAAATGCTCACTTTCTCTAAAAATATCAGAGGATTGAAGGGTGACCCCATATGGGCTGGGATGGATGTGATAAAATGCAAATGCACAGCTTCCAGTGGAAGAGAGAATGATACAGTACTAGGTCAGAAGTGTGGCATGAATGAGGACATTTTTTTAATACTAATGTAACTGGGGAAGCCTGTTTACAGATGGGAGGGGCAGCCGGTAGAGAGAGGTTGGTAGGAGCTGGGAGTGAAAACTGAGCAAGCATATGGAGTTGTAAGGAAACAAATGCTCCAAGGAGGCAGAAGATGTGGAGGCAGTACCCAGACTGCAGAATCTCAATAATGATGCATTGGGCCTGAAAAGAGGGAGGCAAGCTCAGGAACTAACCTTGGATAAAGTTGGGATGCTGAAGGCTCTGGGAAGAGTAGTTTCCACTAGAAGGCCAGAGAGGAAAGAGCCTGGCCAGTCCAACAAAGAGAGACAAGGTTTTCCTAGGTTTGGGACTAAAGTAAGGAAATACAGAAGTGGGAGAGGGTAGAGCAGTATCTCTTTTAGATTTTGAGGAAAGTCATTCAGGCATCCAGGAACATCTGAATCTTCTTGTACTCAAAACATCTTTAGAGATAAAACAAACAGAGCAAAATATTAGCACTAGGTGAATCTGGGTAAAGGGTGTTCTTTGGTGGCCCTTTGGTGTTCTTTGACTCTTCTTATGTTTGCATGAAGGCACCTGATTGATGTGGAGTCACTCTTCAGTTTTGCTCAACACTGGGATTTCATCTATAACAAATGTTAGCTTTCTTCCTCCAATGTCTCAGTTCAAGGAGCAAGCAAAGGCTGATGGGACAGGCTAGTTTCTCACGTAAGACAAGCTACTCCAACAGGCACTCCCTGCTCTCAACGTCTTCTCTGCCAATTTAATTGACATCACATTCTTATCTTCCCCCTTGGTCCTAAGATTCTCCCGAACCCCCAAGCTTAGTGTAGTTAGATGATGTGATGTAATACACAGCAAACTCTTACTACAATGTGACTGACTACTGAATTACACATGATGATTGAACTGGTTCAGTGAGTTTACTAGCAACAAATCATGAAATTTATAAGCCACTTTGCTCAAGTACTGTTTCATTTCCCTAGATCCTGTATTTATGCTGAATCTGCAGCAATCCTCTAGCTAGGCCCTGCCAAGCCCTAAACAAGTGGGTTTATGGTAACAGCTCCAATAATTCTTTGTCAGCCCCTCTTCTGTCCTCATTTTCAGCTTTCAATGTACAATACCCATTACCACCTTAACTTCAAGTCTATTAATATTTAGTGCATAGGATTTAATGTTGAGATGTCTTCCCACATCTTAACACTGTATTTTCTTACCACACCACTCCCATTTCAAAATATGCTATTGGTTTTTAATACATACACAATCATTAACACCAAAGTAAGGTCCTGTTTAAATCCAGGCCCCTTTTCTGGAAGAGACTGATTCACATATTATGATTAAGCAGTCTTTATGATTTTAACCGAACCCACTTCATAAACAGTCTAGACTTTGAGGTTTCTACACAATGTAGTAAAACAATCTGTGTATACTGACATGGTGTGTCAGGTGCCGTCTGGCAAAGGGCACTATACATAAGAACAACAGAAATGGCAGGAAAAGGACACAAGTCTCAGTCACACTGTCTCTGTAGTAGCAACCCTGGGTCCCTTTGAAGTTGACTACTTCAGCAGAACACTACTGGAAGTCTTCTTTTGGGAACTTCCCAGGGATTCCCAGTTCAATACATATGCCTGTACACAGCCCCTACATCACAGGAGAGCAATGTAACAGAGGCACACTTGCTCACAACCACATCAGACTCCAATTCCTCTTTGATTGCAAACTTCTAGGCAACCAGAAGTCTCCAACAAAGCCTAACTTCCACCTCAGAAGCAACATCTTTCATTACACTCCAGGGTGAATAAGCCTTTCAGCTGCCTCCTTGTTGTCTGGCTTAGATTTTAACCTTCCTTTCAATCATATGTGTTTCTCTCACTCTAAAATAGAAGAGAGTAGATGGAGGACACTAGGTTTTTATGGCTCTTAAAGATGATCTACAGAGAGACCCTGGGGCGCTAGCCCCTCACGATTTTATTTCAGACCACGTCACCAGAAAGGCAAGTAGGAAGGGATGCTATTGTTAGCACTTCAAATCAACATGCAGCATCACCTTTTGTTTTGACCTGTTCAACCTTTTCTTTCAAGAAATTATCCTTTGATTCTCAAACTCCTTTGCCCGTGTCTGAGAAAAAAGAGAGATTCCCCCCCCCCTTTCTTTTTAGTGCATAAATTGCTTTAGTCATTTTCAAATTATGAAGTATGGGGGAAATTTTCATGCAGAGAAAATAGTTATGATTTTTTTATGGATAATTCAAATATAGTTGAACTTTAAGATGGAGCATGAAATTGTTATGAGTTTGGGGGGAAAAAAAACTGAGCAATCAAAAATCAGTCTTCATATATGCACAATAAAGTTGAATTTTAAATTGTGTAATCCTACCTCTGTGTAACAAGGCAGGGATATTATTATTTGTTTCCATATTGTGCTCTATTTTAAAATGTACATAGTTATGCAAATAAAGTTAGGTAACTCAATCAAGGTGCAGCTTTCCTTTTTTTAAATTTACCATCTTAGTTTCTTAAATCTAAAACATAGGAAAATTAAATGCAAGAAAAGTCAAAAGGAAATAATTGAAATGTTGATGTTACCTCTTCAAAAAATTAAACATATTTAAATTTTTCGTTAGGACAAGGTTGATTAACATTACAAGTAATTAATCCCATCAGTAAAAGAAAACATTTCCAAATTGTGTGTCTCTATCTGACTCTCCATCATGTTCCATCCCTTCCCCCATCCCCATATCCCTGGCCTTTGAACAATTACTTTTCTGGCCTGGAATGCCCTTTATTCCTCTTGTCTATCTGGCTAACTCATATTTATCCTTCAAAACCCGGATCTGTTGTCATCTTATCTTATCCCCCTTACCCTTGCTGGCCTGGAAAAGTGGGCTCTATCTTTATATATTCTTATCTTAAATTTTACTGTATTATATATTTTTTGTTTTTGTCTGACCCTAGATTTGGTTAAAAACCCTTGAAGTTAGGAATTTTGTCTTACACATTTCTCCAATCCCTAGGGCCTGCTATAGTGCACATAAACATTCACAATATATATGTTGGATGATATTTATCTTGACATTTTCCCACTAATTAGTGATTTGATAGATTTGCGAACCTATTTTTGTGAATACGTTAATCTGAAATAACAAAAGCCAGCTAAAATTATTTCTTTTTCAAAAGATCTTTAAAAGGAAGGAAGCTATGGTGAACACTTTAGGCACATTTGCTTAGCCTGGTCCTTTTAAGTCCTCTCGGAACAAAACTAGAAGGTATTAGGTGAACTGTATGAAATTGCCATTGGTCAAAAAGAGTCAAATATTCATAATTTTATAAGATTCAACCTAAGAGGTACTTACTCTGTACAGTGCCTCAGTCATCACCATGCACTTAACCTGGTAAGGATGGGGTTGTGCTTCAATATCCAGGCCCTTTAGCTCACCCCTATTCCTGTTTACTAGAGAGCAGGATTGCTATGCTGTGGATAAGTAGTGCCATGTGTTCCTCACTGTTGTGCATCATTTGGGAATAAAGCCTCAGAGGAGTAGGAGTGGGCTAAGTAGGCGTGTACATCAGAGGAAGAGGTTATCTAATCCTGGCCTTGTATGCTTACTGTCAGAGTTGACGTCTTCAATCAGTGAGATTCCTCATCAAATATGTTCCGAGATATGCAGACCAGGCTTCAAAACATATAATATGTGGTAGCTTTTATCTCACTGGAGGAGATCCCCACATGGCCATTTGCCCACCCCAAAGCAGATTCCCCATCAGCTTTCCTGACTTCCCTTCTCCAAGACTATTTTGCCTGTGCTGCGTTGGCAGAGCCAGAGCCTGTCTGACTTCCATTTGCCTCCCTCATCACTTCTGTTGGCTGGGTCCTATCCCTTCTTGTCTGTTTTAACACCATTTCTTCCAGAAGAGTGAGTTAATCCTTCCGGCTTCAGGATACTAATTACAGATGCGTGAATATGGGCTGAATGGTAATATAGCTAGGTGGATTCAAATTCATAGTTGGTTAGAACTATAAACAAAAACCTCTTTAAAACACTTAAGTTATAGTACCACTAACTCTCTACCAGTAGTGGTGTGACTTATGTTTTCTTAGCATCAAAATTTTTTAGCCATAATATGAGAGAAGAAAACCAAAATGGTTGCCCTTCCTACCACCCAGGATAATAGTATTAAATGAAATCATGTATATGAATATGCTTTGTGAATGCTTTAGCATCATGCAAATATAAAATATTAGTATTATGTCCATTATTATGGGAATATGTTCTACCCAACATTTTGATCAATAACTTGAACAAAGACATAAAAGCACAATTACAAGCTTTGCAGATGACAGACATATGGGAGGAATAGCTAATAAAAAGAAGGGAAGAGAGAATCAAAGTTCAAAGAAATCATAACAGATTGGAGTGATGACTAAAACTACTAAAATGATATTTAATATGAACAGATGTAACATACACTTCGGTTATAAAAAATCATGTCAGGAGAGACCTGTTAAGACATCAGTTTATATGAACCACAGTTATGTGGCTCAGAGTTGAAGGTAATTTTTAGGTTTATTTACAGGGATACAGTGTCCAGAACAAGAGATAATATGCTATATGTGTTAGATCATTGCTTATATATGAAGTATTTAATATTAAAATATGAAGAACTGAGCCCCATGTTAGGAAGCTGAAATACGACCTGGGGAAAGCAACCAGAATTTAAAAAGTCTTAAAACTATATCATATGAGAAGCGATTGACAGAGTTAGAGTTGTTTTGCTTGGAAAGTGATGATAAGGTTGTGTACAAATGTTTCAAGGGCTTTTACATAGCAAGGGTCTAAGAATGTCTACTACACAGAGTAACTGGGAGATCTAAAAGAGAAAACATGGCACATGCTAGATTCTCAGTAAGTGACAGTTGAATCTAAATCCATTCTGCGTAGCTCTATTGGGAAGAATATGAACCTATGGCTAGGTGGGTCAGTAAAGTTAAAATAAAAGGAATGAGTTTCCTGTGGTTGGAAGTAATCAAGGAAACTAACATTTATTGTTACTTAGAATGTTTCTGGAATTTGCTAGAAGTTTTGTATGTATCAGTGTTGTCTTAGGCAGGTATATAATTAGAATCACATTGTTATAATTATACACCTGCATTCCATCCATACCCATCCCACAGCTAAGAAGAGTTAATATAGAAAAAGCCAGTACATTTTCCAAAAAAAATGAAAGGGAGTTAATGTTGTTACCTTTTAACAGTGGAAAATCATAGATACAGAGAGATTATGTAAACTAAACACTGAATAATACTGTGACAGCCCTTTTCTAAGGTAATAGTTTTCAAACATTAGTGTGTATCAGAATCACTCAGAGGTCTTGCTAAAATACATATGGCTGTAACTTACTCCCAGAGTTTATGAATCAGTAGAACTTGGATGGGGCCCCAAAATGTACATCTAACAAACTCTCAGGTGATAGCGATGAAGAATCACTGCTCAGAGTAAAATTGCCTTGTTCATACTCCTTGCTAAAGAAACAACACAAGCAGGCCATATTTTTTATGCAGTAAATTATCCCACAATCCTCAGCTGATAACTAGAGGTCAGAACCTAATCAATCCATAGGCTGTTCAGTGACCTATAATGTGCCTTGGCATGAAAAGACAAGCAGAAAAAATCAAGTATCATTCCTCAAGAATCTAAACATGTGTGTGTTTAAAAGAGAAGTAATTGATATAAGAAACAGAAATAGAAAAACCAACAAGTACAAAGGAAAAGGTGAACAGGTAAGTGGACAGAAGTGTGGCCAAGATGGTGGAGTAAAAAGAACCTGAGCTTACCTCCTTCCATGGTCACACCAAAATTACAACTATTTACAGAGCAACTATATATGAGAATGAACTCAAGACTAGCAGAAAAGAGATACTTTAAAAGGAGCCTGAGTCAGACCCATTGCTGATCTTGTAGAGCCTCCCAAGGAGGCAGGAGGCAACTGGGACTCCCTTTGGTACATAGGTACTGGTGGCAGCCATTTTGGGGAGCTCATTCTACCACAAGGACACTAATGCTTGTGGCAAGTGCCATTTTGGAATCCTCCCTCTAGCATATTAGTGTCAGGGGCTTATCTACCTACCAGCAGTCTGGAACTAGTCCTGAAACCCCTGCACAGCCAGCCATTCAGGAACCAAGCCCTGCCCCCAGCAAGTTGGCACCAGCCCCAGGCCCTCCCCACACCCACTTGGACCCTGCCATGCCCACCAGTGGGCCAGCAGCCACCAAAGGAGGCAGGGTCTGGCAGTCAACCAGTCCAGGGGTCAGCTCCATCTACTTTCATGCCCACAGTAGTTGGCCCTACCATAATAGAAAGGCCCATGCAGCCTACTTAGGGGGCACGCCTAAAGCATACAGCTCTGGTGACCAGAGAGGAGTGCGCTGCTGGACCCTAAAGGACATCTCCTGTATTAAATCTCTTCTCCAAGACTGGGAAACATAACTGACTGACCTAATACATAGAAATAAACACAGAGAATTAGGCAAAATGAGGAGATAGAGGAATGTGTTCCAAACAAGGAAGGAACAAGACAAAGCCTCAGAAAATGAACTAAACAAAATGGAGATTAGCCATCTACCTGACAAATAGTTCATGGTAAAGACCATAAAGGTTCTCAACAAACTCAGGAGAAGAATGGATAAACAGAGTGAGAATTTTAACAAAGAGTTAGAAAATATAAAGAAGAACCAGACAGAGCCGAAAAATACAATAACTGAAGTAGAAAGTACATTAGAAGGAATCAACAGTAGATTAGATGATACAGAGAAGTGTTTCAGTAAGCTGGAAGACGGAGTAATGGAATTCACCCAAACTGAACAGAATTTTTTTTTCTTTTTTAATGAGGGTAGTTTAAGAGCCTCTGAGACAATATCGACTATACTAGCATTTGCATCATAGGAGTCCCAGAAGGAGAGGAGTGGGAAAAGGGGGCAGAAAACATATTCGATGAAATAATAGCTGAGAATTTCCATACTCTGGAAAAGGAAACAGACATCCAGGTCCGGGAACACAGAGAGTACCAAATAAGATGAACTGAAAAAGTCCACGCCAAGACACATTATAATCAAAATAGCAAAAACTAAAGACAGAGAATCTTAAAAGCAGCAAGAGAAAAGCAACTAGTCACATAAAAAGGAACTCCTATAAGACTATCAGTTGACCTTTCAGCAGAAATTTTGCAAGCCAGAAAGAACTGGCATAATACATTCAAAGAGATGAAAGTAAAACCTAAAATCCAAAATACTCTACCCAGCAAGGCTATAATTCAGATTTAAAGGAGGGATAAAGAGTTTTACAGACAAGTGAAAGCTAAGAGTTCAGCACTCCACTGGCTTCAAAGAAATGTTCAAGGGACTTCTCTAAACAGAAAGAAAAGACCACAACTAGATATGTCAAAATTAGGAAAGGAAAAATATCATTGGTAAAGGCAAACATAAAGGAAAGGAGAAAAGTTTAAAAGACAAAAGTTGTAAAATCATCGATATCCACAATCAATAGTTAAGATATGCACAAAACAAAAAGATGTAAAATATGATGTCAAAACATTAAACACGGGGTGGTGGAATAAAAGTATAGGGTTATTAGAATGTGTTTGAACTTAAGATATCATCAACTTAAAATAGTCATATTTATATGTTATTATATGTGAATCTCATGGTAACCACAAACAAAAAGAAAAATATTCAAACATAACATCGAAGACAGTTATCAAATCACAAGGAAAATGAGCAAAAGAATAAGAAAGGAACATAAAGAACTACAAAACAACCAGAAAACAACTAAAAAATGACAATAATGGCAATAAATACATAATGTAAATAAACTAAATGCCCCAATAAAAAGACCTAGAGTGGCTGAATGGATAAAAAACAAGACCAATACATACATGCTGCCTACAAGAGACTCAATTCTGATCTAAAGACACACAGAGACTGAAAGTAAGGAGATGGAAAAAGGTATTCCATGTAAATGGAAATGAAGAGTAAGCTGGGGTATAATCCTTATATTAGACAAAATTGACTTTAAAAAACAAAGACTGTAATAAGAGACAAAGAAGGACATTACTTAATGATTAAGTGATCAATCCATAAGAAAATATAACATTTGTAAATATATATACACCTAACAGAGAAGCACTTAAATACATAAAGCAAATATTCACAGACATAAAAGGAAAAAGTAATCATAGTAGGGAACTTTAACACCCCACTTACATCAATAGTCAGATCATCCAGACAGTAAATCAATAAGGAAATACTGGCTTTAAATGACACATTAGAGAAAATGGACTTAATAAGTAAATAAAATATTCCATCCAAAAGCAGCAGACTACACATTCTTTTCAAAGGCACAGGGAACAATCGCCAGGATAGATTACATGCTAGGCCACAAAACAAGTCTTAATAAATTTAAGATTGAAATCATATCATGCATTTTTCCAACCACAATGCTATGAGCCTAGAAATCAACCATAAGGAAAAAACTTGCAAAAAAACACAAAAACATGGAGGTGAAACAATGTGCTGCTAAACAGCTAATAGGTCAATGAAGAAATCAAAGAATAAATAAAAAATAGCTGGGGACATATGAAAATGGAAACACAATAATCCAAAGTTTACAGGATGCAGCAAAAGCAGTTCTAAGAGAGAAGTTTATAGCCACACAAGCCTATCTCAAGAAAAGCAAAATCTCAAATAGATAATCTAACCTTACACAGAAAGGAACCAGAAGAAAAAGAACAAAGCCTCAAATTAGTAGAAGAAACTAAATTAAAAAGATCAGAGCAGAAACAAACAAGTTAGAGACCAAAAAAAAAAAAAAAAACAATAGAAAAGATCAATGAAACTAAGAGCTGGTTCTTTGAAAAGATAAATAAACCTTTAGCTAGACTCATCAAGAAAAAAAGGGAGGGGGGCCTAAATAAATAAAACTATAAGTGAATGAGAAGTTACAATCAACACTGCAGTAGTACAAAGGATCATAAAAGATTACTACAAACAATTATACACCAATAAAATGGACAACCTAGAAGAAATGCATAAATTTCTAGAAACATACAATTTCCCATGACTGAATCAGGAAGAAACAGAAAATATAAACAGGCTGATTATCAGTATTAAAAATGAATCAGTAATCAAAAAACACCCAAAAAACAAATGTCCAGAATGAGATTGCTTCACAGGTGCATTCTACCAAACATTTAAAGGAGAGTTAACATGTATACTTCTCAAACTTTTCCAAATAATTGAAGAGGAAGGAATGCTTCCAAACTCATTCTATGAGGCCAGCTTCATCCTGATATCAAAACCAGACAAAGACACTATGAAGAAAGAAGACTATAGGCCAATATCACTGATAAACATAGATTCAAAAATCCTCAACAAAACATCAGCAAACCAAATTCAACAATACATTAAAAGGGTCATATACCAAGATCAAGCAGGATTTACCTCAGGGATGCCAGGATGGTTCAATATCAATCCAGGTGATTCACCACATTAACAAATTGAAGAATAAAAATTATATGATCATTTCAATAGGTGCAGAAAAAAGGTTTTGACAAAATTCAATGTCCATTTATGACAAAAACTTCTCAACAAAGTAGGTGTAGAGGGAACATACCTCAACATAATAAAGGCCATATCATACTCAATGGTGAAAAGCTGAAAGCATTTTCTCTAAAATCAGAAACAAGTTAAGAATGCCCACTCTCACCATTTTTGTTGAACAAAGTATTGGAAGTCCTAGTCACAGCAACCAACAAGAAAAAAAATAATAAAAGGAATTCAAATTGGAATTAAAGAAGTAAAACTGTCATTGCTTGCAGATGACATGATACTATATATAGAAAATCCTAAAAATGCCATCAAAACTATTAGAACTAATAAATGGATTCAGTAAAGTTGCAGGATAGAAAATTAATATACATAAATCTATACACTAACATTTCTACACACTAACTACAAACTATAGAAAGAGAATTAAGAAAACAATCCCATTTATAATTGCATCAAAAAGAATAAAATGGGTTAAGAATAAATCTAACCAAAGAGATTAAAAAAATGTACTCAGAAAATTATAAGACATCAATGAAAGAAATGGAAGACAACACAAACAAATGAAAGATACATCATGCTAATGATCTGGAAGAATTAATATCGTTAAAATGACCACACTATCCAAGGCAATCTACAGATCCAGTGTAATCAGCACACCAATGGCATTTTTCACATAACTGGAACAAAAAAATCTAAAATTACTATGGAAACACAAAAGACCCCAAATAGCCAAAACAGTTTTGAGAAAGAAAAACAGAGTTGCAAGGCATCATGCGCCCAGATTTTAAACTATACTACAAAGCTAAAGTAATCAAAACAGTATGGTACTTGCACAAAAATACACATAGTTCAATGGAATAGAATAGACAGCCCAGAAATAAGCTCACATTTACATGATCAATTAATCTATAACAAAGAAGGTAAGAACATACAATTTGGAAAAGACAATAAATGTTGGGAAACCTGAACAGCTACATGCAAAGAATCAAACTGGACTACTTTCTCACACCATATATAAAAATATCTCAAAGTTGGTTAAAGACTTAAATGTAAGACTTGAAACCATAAATTTCCTAGAATAAAACACAGCTCTTTGACATTGATCTTAGTAATATTTTTTGGACATATCTTGTCAGGCAAGGGAAGCAAAAGCAAAAATAAACAAATGGGATTACATCAATTAAAAAGCTTTTGCACAGCAAATGAAATATCCAGTAAGAGGTTAATATCCAAAATATACAAAAACTCATACAACTCAACGTAAGCAAACAAAAAAAAAGCATTACTAAATGGGCAGAGGACCTGAATAGACGTTTTCCCAAAGAGTACATACAGATGGCAAACAGATACATGAAAAGATGCTCAACATCACTAATCATCAAGGCAATGTCAATCAAAACCACAATAAGATACTACCTCATACCTGTAAGAATGAATATTATCACAAAAGATAACAAATAACAAATTTCAGCAAGCATGTGGAGAAAAGTGAACACTTGTGCACTGTTGCTAGAATTGCAGATTGGTGCAGCCACTATGGAAAACAGTATAGAGATTCCTCGAAAAATTAAAAATAGAATTACCATATGATCCAGCAATTTCACTCTAGGTATTTATCCAAAGTAAATGAAAACACTAATTCAAAAAGACATATATACCCCTATGATTATTGTAGCATTATTTACAATAGCCAAGATTTGGAAGCAATCTAAGCATCCATTAACAGATGAATGGGTAAAGCAGATGTAGTATATATATACATATATATATATATGTGTGTGTGTGTATGTGTGTGTATGTATGTATATGTGTGTGTATATATATATATATATATATATATATATATATATAATGGAATATTAGCCATAAAAACAAATGAAACCTTGTCATTTGTGAAAGCATGGGTGGATCTAGAGGGTATTAGCTAAGTGAAATAAATAACACAGAGATAGTAAAATACTGCATTATCTCACTTATACGTGGCGTCTAAAAAACAAAACAAACAAATCAAAATGAAAACAGACTTATAGATACAGAGAGCAAATGGGTGGTTGCCAGAAAGGAGGGGTGTGGGGGTGGGCAAAATAGGTGAAGGGGATTAGAGATATAAATTTCTAATTATATAATAATAAGTCATGGGGATATAATACACAGCATAAGGAATGTGGTCAATAATATAGTTATAACTTGGTATGAAGACAGATGGTTACTAGACTTATTACACTGATCATTTCACAACGTAGGTAAATATCTAATCATTATGTAGTACACCTGAAACTAACAATATTGTACATCAACTATATTTCAATAAAATGAAAGGTAAGTGGATAGTCAGAAGAGGATATAGAATACAGAAAAAGCAAGAAGCAGCTGAGTCAGGTTAATGGTGAAGCACTAGATTAAAGATTCTTTAACATCTTTTGCTAAAATTCCTGGAGCCTCTGGGATCTGGTTCCCATATCCATAAGGTGTCTCTGCTAAAGTTTGTTTTCTTTCCGTTTTCTAATTATTTGACTTTTTCTATGTTATTTTTACATACCTACTTACAATACACCCCACACTTTTTGTGGGTACAGAATTGAAAACATATACTCTGGCATTTCCTGCTTCCGGTGTTGCTGTTGAGAAGTCCACTGCCACGTTGATTCCCTATCACTTGCTTGAATCTTAATTCTTTACCCTCTAGAAGAGAGTCTTCTTTTTTCCTAGTGTACTTATATTTCATGATAATGTGTCTTAGTATGGGTCTTTTAAAAATTGTTGCCTGGGTTCTCAGTGACTTCCTCATTTTGGAAAGTTGTGTCCTCTGTTATGACTTTTGTTTGTTGCATTCTTTCTCTAACAGTTTTTGCTCTCTGTTTTCTAATTCCTATTTCAGGAATTCCTCTTTATCAGATGTGTGACCTGCTGGATTGAACCCCTGTTTCTTTCCTATTGTGTTCCATTTTCTATGTATGTCTTGTTATTCTATTCCTGGAAAGATTTTTCACAATTTTATCTTTCAAGTTTTCTATAAAAAGCTAGCAAAAAACATATATATATCACTTCTACTATCATAGTTTTAAACTCCCTCTGTTCTTTTTCCTTCCCTCCTTCTCTCCTTCCTTCCCTCCTTCCTCCCTTTCCTTCTTTATTTCTTTAGAACCTCTTATTTCTGTTTTGTAACTACAATATTCCTCTTAAAATCTTGATTATATCCATCACAGACACAAAAAAAAAAAATGTTTTCTTCTCATTTCTCCATCATCTCTCTGGCAGAGGCAGGGGTGGTGGCAATAACTGCAATAGTTTTGGGTCTCTGAATCACAGCTGGACGGGCAACTTTTGAAACCAAAAGTCCAGTGATGGCACACTTTCTCCAGCATGTCTATAAACTTGTCAGCACCTAGTTCCCTTTATTAGCTATTTCTGCTTGTCATACCTTGGATATTTTCTGTTTCCTACGTTGGGCCCTAGTTGATACACTAAATATAGACCGAAGTTAAAAAAGAAGACGAAGGTACAATTGTGTTTAGAAGTGAGTAATGAAGGTGGAGAGATAGAGAGAGATGACCCTGAATTATGGACAGAGAGGTGGTGGTTTTTCCTGTTTGTGAGAATATATGGTTTAAATTTAAAAGCAAAAAAAAAGAAGTAAATATTTTTAAAATCTTGAATTTGCTTTCTGTAGAAATAACAAGTAATAGGAAGGAAATGAATATTTATGTTTATGCTCAGAAGGCTGGACATAACAATAAATTAAGAAACTGAGCACTTCCTAGTGACTGTCATACATTTCTAGGGATAGATCTTTTCCTATGTATATCTCCTTTGGTTGTTTCTAATCATTATACATTTTAGGTAAAATGTAGTGTCCTCCTTTGTTTTTAAACTCATTCTTTTGAATAATATTATTCAAGTGAGATGGGAGACAATAAAAAAAAAGGACCAACACAAAATATGTAAGTAGGTAATGACAAATACTTTGAGGAAAAGTAAGCCAGGTAAAAAGATGGAGCATGATTTTGAGTGTTATATTTTAAAAGGCTGGTCATGGAAGTCCTCTCTTGAAGAGGTGGTATTTTAAGCAGGGACTGAATGATGTAAGGGAACAACAAATGAAAATATTTGGAAGAAGAGCATTCCAGGCAGAAAGAACAGGAAATGCAAGAAGTCTTAGATAAATGCCCTTAGTTAAGTTGAGAAACATCAAGAAGGCTGGGGTAGATGCAGCCTGGTCAGAAGGGGAGGAGCCCTTCAGGAAAACAAACAAGTAGGACTTAGTTGGCCATGGAAAGATTTTGGTTTCTATTTTTAGTGTGATAGGAAACTACTGAAGTGTTTTGTGGGAGTGACTAACATGATTGGATTCAGGTATTTTAACCATCTCTCTGGCTGCTGTATGGAAAATTGAGTATAGCAGGGGAAGATGAATTACGAGGTGGTAGCCTTTGAGGTAGTGAGAAATAAAAAGATTTGGTTGAGGTTTTTTAGGGGACAACCAACAAATTTTGCTGAATAGTGGTCATGCATGAAAGAAAACGAGGAGTCAAAATGAGAGCAAGGTTTTTGACTTGAGCAGCTAGATGACGAGTGGTGCCAATTACCATATTAGGAAAATGTGCAGAGAAGCAGTTTTGAGGAGAGGGGATTTAAGACATTTTTCCAGTCATGTTGAGTTTGATATTTGCTTGTTAGATGTTCAAGTTGAAATGTTGAACAGGCAGAGATATATGAGCTTGGAATTCTTAATTTATTGCGAAATCAGTTTTTCTTCAAAGCATTTATATTTACTAAAATAACACAAGTGTTATGAATATACTAAGGACGAGTATTTGTGGTAAGGGAGAGAATTGTTTGTCTTGTTTGAATGTTTATACACTTTTTGTCTAATCATAAAATTAAATATATGATTATCATGGAAAATTATGAAGCTATATAGAAGCATAAAGAAAAAATCATAATACTACCATTGAACATCACTATTTGTATTTCTGTATATTTCCTTCTGGTGATTTAATATTATATGGTGAGCATTTTCTGATTGATCAAATATTCACTGGAAACATTTTATCACTATACAATAAGAGCTACAATAATTCAGTAATTAAGTTATTAGTGCAATAATCAATGGTTCAATGAACTGGATAAGGCCTCTGAAACAGATTATAGACCAGTATGAAAATTTAATTTACGGCAAAGGAACCTCACTTACCAAGAAGGAATGTATTCAACAAATCGAGCCATAATCTTATCTCACACCCTAACCCAATATTAAAGGTAAAATTATTAAACCATAAATATTTAACCCTCTGTGAGTCTACTCTTGCCCTCCTTAGCTTTTTCTCAACAGAGAATACCTTTCAAATATGTCAGATGATGTCACTCCTTTGTTCAGAAGTTCCTTTAAGCTCCTTTAAGTCTGAAGTTCTGCAAATGGTACATAAGATATTACATAAGCTGACCCCTGTTCTCTCTGTCCAACCACCTTCCTCCTCTACTCTCCTCCCGCTCAGCTAGCCTCACCATCCCTCAGACACACCAGCATTCTCCCACCTCAGGGTTTTTACACCTGCTGTTTGCTCTGTCTACAATGTTTCCCCCGGATGTGCCCACGGCTTGCTCAATCATTTCCTTCAGGTCTCTCTTCACATGTCACCTTAGTTGGAGTTCTTCCCTCATCATTCTATTCAAAATAATAACTGATAACCTCCATTCTTTCCCACTGTGCCCTTCCTCCTAGATTCTCTTTCATTCTTAACTTCTTTTATTATTCCACATCAAACTTACTGCTACCTGACCTACTGTATATTTGTTTATAGACTGTCTTCTCTCATTAGAATATAAGCTTCACAAGGACAGAGACTTTATTTTTTTAGTTTTACCCCAGTACATTACCTGACATATATTAGGCATTCAATAATTTTTTGTTGTATGAATAAATTACTGGGTGAGTGAATTAATTTAGGATGAAATGAAGGCCAATATTAGCTGATCTTTTTCTGAACACAAGTGAAATAAATGAACCGAAAGAGAAAGTAAGACTTTCCAAAAAAGCCCAATCAGTTTTATAAATCAAACAATACAAATCTATTTTCTATTTTCTTATTCCTCTTTTAACTGCCACCCCCCCCCCCAAAAAAAAAGAAGAAAAACAGGAAGGTACAAGTCTGAAGAGGGTTTTGGTTTTTCTCTGTTGTAATTCAGCCTGATTTATCTGCTAAACTCTCAGGAGGGAGCACCAAACAGAGTGAGAAAATGGGTAGTAAATGGATGAAACGATAGTGATGAGATCAGAGAACAAAACAAAACAAAGCCATGCCACAGCTGACCATGCTGAACCCGCGGTTGCAGACTCTACAAATATTGCCAGTGGTAGAGGGAAAGAAATGGTATTTTAAACCCAACTGTAATCCCCCTCTATGTTCCATTGCTCTGGAAAAGCAGTGCTTACAATGACTTTCTCTATGCTTCCCATGTGGGATTTAGGCACTGTTGTAACCTTTGTGCTGTTCATTGTGAGGCTAGAAAAGTACAGTTCCACTACATTTAAGCCACTTTGTAAGGGGAGATACAGCTGTCAGTTCAGGTGGCTTTAAGCTGCCAGAGCTTGGGAAATAAAACCAACTCATCTCTCTTCAAAATACCCACATGATAAGAGAAGCTGACAGATATTAGTTCTGTCTTCCTGTAATAAACTCTTCCCATGCAATGTAGTAGTCTCAAGGAAGTGCGCATTGAATCAACTGTGGAACCTTAAAAAGTACTGCCCTCACCCAAGGTTTTGGCCTGATTCGTAAATGCTCCCAGGTGATTCTAATGTGCAGCCAAATTGAGAACCATTGCTATAGGTTTTTCTTTTCCTTTCTTTTCTTTCTTCTTCTTCCTTTTTTTTTTTCTTTATGGTTTGCCTACCCAGAATAAATTTTCTATTTCCTATGATATCTAAATTCTAAATTTTGGTTCAGAGTTTTGCTCTTATTCATTTAGGAAACTGTGGGAAAAAACTGACTTCTCCCAGCTTCAAGGCCCAACCTTCTTGGCTTGCGTTAATCAGCCCATTCTATTGCCCTGTCCACAGTCACTGGTCCAGGAATGAGCAAGTAATAGGAACAGCCGAGTTAGGATGGATTTCCGGACACTTCCTTAGATTAGAAGTCTGTGTTAAGAACATTTTCTTCCTTCCTCAGGACAATGTAGGAGGTAGATGTGAAGCCAGGAACCAGCACAGGTATTTTTCTCCAGAGGAGAAGCAGCCCAAAGATGTGATCTTTACTTAGAAGGGGACACAGCCAGGGAAATTGCAGAGAAATTGCCAGAGTCACAATCTTATGGTTACTCTCAAGTCCATCCCATTTCTGGGATTCCAGTTAGATAAGCCAATAAAGCACCTTTTTATTGAAGTCAATTGGAATTGCAATGTAGCTAAAGTACTCTAACAGATTTACCCTGACATTCTGTTTTTCTCCCTGCCTCTCTTAAACCTGGGCCAATTGTTAACGGAAGATGCCAAAATCCTCATTCAGTATTTACAGGGGACTGAAGCAGTCTTGCTAATCATTTTTCATGATCACCTTCCTAAAATAAAGTAAATCCTAATGTAAGCAAGATATTCTTTGTGTGATTTGAAATGGAAGTGCTAGCTTCTGGGAACCATATGGGGTTAACTGCTATAACAACTGCAGGAAAAAGTACTTCTATTTTATACTGTTTCTTTTTCAGTGGCTCAACAATAAACAAGTTGCCTCTGTTGGCAAATCAATAATCCTTGAGTGGATGATTCACAGGAATACTGTATGAGTAACTGTAAGTTCCGTTACAGTACTGGAATGAAAGAAAAGCATGGTCCATGGCCACAAGTAGTTTATTATTTAATGGAGCAGTTCTCCAATCTGCTTTCCTATGTGAAGAAACTTCAAGGAGTCATGTCTATGTCTTACCTAATTTCCTATCTATTCTGTCTTTAGAATGTTATACCAAAGCACACGAATGCAGATAGCTTGTAGTCTCTTTGATCCACGATCCTTTCTAGACAGTAATCTTTTCACTAGATCCAACAAACTCATGACTTTGCCAGACTGGAACTGAAATTACAAACATAATAAGTGTTAAGAATCTTCCTCTCAGTTTTCCCCCTTATATCATTTTTTCTAGTTCCAGAAACTAGCACTTTTCAAATCACCAGACATAGTTCTCCTGTGTATCATCATCTAGTGATGTTTCACTAAGTTTTATCTCAAACTGACCTCTTTCAGAGGTCAAATTTTCCCATTTATATGCATAAGAAACTGAAATTTTTATGATTCCATAAATTAATCTGACCAAAAAACCCATATTCTTCAAGGAATTCTGAATTTTGATTAAAAATATAGCCTTCAGATATATTCCTAGTTTCTTGTGGAATCAAATCATTTGGATTTCATAGGCTGATTTCAGTCAAATTGACAAAGAGGCAGAAGTCTCAGAGACATATTGAGTTTTCTTGTAGGCAGCCACCCATGAAGTTAAAATCCAGGGGAAATCAAATTTCTTTAGTTCAGTCATTTGCCTCCAGTAATGACTTGCTTTTACACCAGCCATAACATTTCTCTACGATTACAACGATTTAGAGCATTTTTGTGTATCATATTTTCACTTCGACACAGTTTTCCCTGCTTCACTGCCGAACCAATCCAATGCTCTAAGGTACTGTCAGTTCGCATGAAGGGACATCTGCAGGCTCCACTGAGTAGGTGAAATGTTCCATCATGACTGGTTACACTCAAGTTATGTCTTTACCTTTAGCTCAGAGTAGCTCTACATTTTCTCTTAAAGCTTGTGAGTCAGTCTGGAGACGTTGGTTTTTAGATTGTAAGTATAGGTGAGCGTAAGAAGTGGAAAAAAAGATTTTCAGAGAGGTCACTTCTGACACATGGGTAGCACTGGAGTGGGCTTAAAAATGCATATACCACCCCGACTCCCACCCCGACCCAATCATTTTGCTGATAGGCCCTATGATGCTTCATAAGAGACTAATACTTGGGCTTTAATATCATGAGGTCTGGTCCAGCCAGGAAAGGAGCCCAAATACCTCTCACGAGGTTTTACAGACTTGTGGTTTTTGCTTTTGAAACACTTTTATTATGAAATAGAATATATACACATCTAGTAAAGTGCATAAAATGTATTTTCAGTTTAGTAAATAGTTATAAACAACACTCATGTAAATGTTACATAGGTCAGGCAAAAGAATATTATCAATATTCCAGAACATGTGTCTCTTCCTACCATTCCCTCCCCTTTGAGGTAACTGTTATCCTGACACTAATAATAATCAATTCCTTGTTTTCTTTAGTTTTACTTCTTGTTTATGCCTCTCCAAGCAAAATACTTTACTTTTGCTTGTTTTTAATACTATATAAATGGAGTCAGGCTGTGTATATTTTCTATTATTTGCTATTTTTCTTTCACTATAAAGATTGTAAGTTTCACCATATTGATGTATATAGAACTATTCATTAATTTTCACTGCTGTATAATATTCATTATTGATATTGCAAATTGTTTATCCATTTTGCTATTAAAGTACTCTTTGGATTTTGGAAAATTTGAAAAATGCGGCTTTGAACATTCTTATATCTTATTTCTTGTTGCATGTAAGAATGCAGATTTGTAGAGTACACACTTAGAAATGGAAAGACTAGGATATGTGTATTTTTTCAACTTTACTAGTTTTTCTCCCAACTATAGCATTGCTAGATAATGCTACACCAGTTTGCAAAATGTTGTACTAATTTCCATTCCTAAGTGATACATGAGAGTTTATGTGTGTCAACACTTGGTATAGTCAAGTATGCATTAGTATCTGCCAATATGGAGCATGTGTATTGGAATCTCATTGTAATTATAATATGCATTTCCCTCATTACTAATGAATATTCATTGTCAATTTTATCATACTTATTGATCATTGTCATAGTCTGCTCAGGCTTCTGTAACAAAATATCCTAGACTGGGTGGCTTACACAACAGAAATTTATTTTTCAGAGATCTGGAGGCTGGGAAATATGAGACCAAGGTGTCAGCCAGTTTGTTCCTTGGTGAGAGCCCTCTTTCTGGTTTGCAAATGGCTGCCTTCTTGCTATATCCTCACATGATGAAGAGAGATCATTTCTTACCTGTCTCTTCTTATAAGGGTACTTATCTCATTCATGAGGGTTCCACTTTATTAACCTAATTACCTCCTAAAGGGCCCCCCCTTCCAAATACCACCACACTGGGGATTAGGTCTTCAATTAAAATTAGGCATTTTAGGAGGACACAAATATTCAGTCCATAGCACTTATTTAGATGTGCTGTTTTGTGAAGTACCGCTTCAAAAATCTTAGATAATTTTTCTGTTGAGTTATCTGCCTTTGCAACTTTGATTTTTAGGGAGGCTGTTATATATTTTGGATTCTGTTATATATTCTGGATACTTTGTTAGTTATAAGTATTGCAAAAATCTTCTCCCACTCTGTAGCTTATCTTGTCTGTATAACGAAATGTCTTTTGATTAATGGAAATTAATAACTTAACGCTCTCCTCTTTGTACATCTTTATCATTATGGCTCTGTAATTTGTGTCTTGTCCAAGAAATCATTCCTACCCTGAGGTCTAAAGATATTCTCCTATTTCTCTCTTAAACACATTATAGTTTTTTAACTTTAAAATGTAGATCTTGAGGATCAATTTAGACCTTCAAGAATTGATTTTTCTTAATATGGTAAAAATCAAGAGTTTGCTTTTTAAAAAAATATTGATAGCAATTATGCCTGCATAGTTTATTTAAATTTTGTGAGTTTTTTACACTTATCTGCAGTAATATTTGTGTAAAAGTCAAGTATCCATTTATACTTAGCGCTGATACTAAGCTCTCTATTCTGTGTCATTGATCTACTTTTGCCAAAACCACTGTTCTTATTACTCTAGGTTTGCAATATGTAATAATAACAGAGAAAGTTCTTCTATCCTGTTTTCTTAAAAGATGTTTTTGGATATTTTTAGCTCTTTGCAATTTCATATAAATTTAAAATTCAGCTTGTAGAGATCATGACTGGAGTTTCATTGAAAGTATAAATTACTTTATGAAGAATCCATGAACACTGTGTATTTCCATGTCCTTAAGTCTTCTTTAATGTTTTTCAATAAGGTTATAAATTTTACCTGTAAGCTTTTGCATTTCTTTTATTAGATTCATTTGCAGGTTTCAGATAATTTATATGAATATATAAATGATAGATTTTTAAATATTTATTTACTAAATGTTTTGGTTGCATATAAATATACAATTGATCTTTTATTTTTAATTAATTAATTATTTTTAACTCTTTTGCATCTAGTTTCCTTTATTTAGCATAGTGTTTTAAGATTCATCCATGGAATTACATTTATCAGTAGTTTGTTCCTTTTACCACATCTTCTTAAGCCAAGCATCTGTTGATGGGCACTTGGGCACAACCGATATTTTATAAGAATTTTTGTATATACTGAACTTGCTAATCTCTGTCGTAAATTTGAATAATTTATTTGTACATTTTTCTAGATTCACAATCATCTCACTTACAGATAATAAGAATTTATTTATTTCAAATTCTTTTAGCTTCGCTTTTTCTTCATTGCATTGGTTGAGACCTTGCGGACAGTGATGACAATGGGGATCTTCGCCTTATTCACAAACTTAAAAAGAAAGCTTTCACCATTTGATCATTAAATGTTTCTGGAAACTTTTATTATAGATACTCCTTATCATATTAATGAGGTTCCCTTCTACTTCTAGATCACTATTTTAATTTTTTAAATCAAGAAATGGTGTTGATTTTTGTCAACTTCTTTTTCTATGTATATTGAAATTAATAACTTTTCACTGGAATGTAAATTTTTGATGGCTTAAAATGGTTAATTTTTAATGCTAAATCAAATTTGTCCTCCTGTGATACACTTGAGCTTGGCAGTGATGTATTATCTTTCTTATACAGTACTGTGTATTCTTGGAGTTTGCATTTGCTAATATTTTGCTTGAATTTTTGCATTTATAATTCATGATTGGTGCTGGACTTTAATTTTAATTTCTAGTCTAGTCCTCACAAGTTTATAAAAATATATTAAAGTGTAACATACACACACTAAAAAGTACATTTTTAAGTATGCAATTTTGATCTATCTTTGTATATATATATGTGTGTATTTACACAAGCACACACACACTAGTAAATTATCACCACAATCAAGATAACGAACATACACATCACTCTGAAAAGTTTCCTCATGTCCATTTTTAATCTCTCCCTTTGGCTCATCCTTAAACCCACTTCCATTTCCTGGGAACCACTGAATTACTTTCTGTCACTATGGATTAGTTTGCACTGTCTAGAACCTAGAACTTTATATAAGTAGAATTATACAGTATGTACTTTTTATGGTCTAGCTACTTTCACTCAAAATTAACTATTTTGACATTCATCTATATTGTACATATCAAGAGTCTGATATTGTTACTGCTGAATAATATTCCATTATATTGACATACCACAATTAGTTTATTCATTCATCCATTGATGGGCATTTGAGTTGTGCACAGCTTTTAACTATTACAAATTAAGGTGCTCTGAATACTGTCGTATGACTATTTGTATGAATAAACATTCTAATTTCTCTAGGGTAAATATGTAAATGTTTAAAGTTGGGGTCATATGTAGGGATACATTTAACTTTTAAGAAATTGCCAAATTATTTTTCAAAATGTTTCTACCATTTTACATTCCTACCAGTACAGTAGTACACAAAAGTTCAGTTGTTCCATACCCTTGTCAAACTTGGTATTGTCAGCCTTTTTAATGTTAGCTATTCTAATAGGTGTGGGAGTGTATCATTGGTGTTTTAATTTGCCTTTCCCTAATGGCTAAAGATGTTGAATAGCTTTTCATATGCTTATTTTCAATCTGTATATCACTTTACAAAGTGTCTCTTCAGGACTTCTCTGGCACTCCAGTGGTTAAGACTTGGCACTCTCAATGCAGGGGGCACAGGTTTGATCCCTTGTTTGGGGCACCAAGGTCCCGCATGCTTCACTAAGATCCTGCATGCTACATGGTGTGACCAAATAAATAAATTAATTAATTAAATAATTGACCTGACTCTTAAAAAAAAAGTGTATCTTCAAATATTCCCTTTGTTTATTCTGGCAGTTGGTTTCTTTTTTTTTTTTTTTTTTATAAATTTATTTATGTATTTATTTTTGGCTGTGTTGGGTCTTCGTTTCTGTGCGAGGGCTTTCTCTAGTTGTGGCAAGCGGGGGCCACTCTTCATCGCGGTGCGCGGGCCTCTCACTGTCGCAGTCTCTCTTGTTGCGGAGCATAGGCTCCAGATGCGCAGGCTCAGTAGTTGTGGCTCACAGGCCCAGTTGCTCCGCGGCATGTGGGATCTTCCCAGACCAGGACTTGAACCCATGTCCCCTGCATTGGCAGGCAGATTCTCAACCACTGTGCCACCAGGGAAGCCCCGGTTTCTTATTCTTGAGTTTTGAGGATTCTTTATATTTTCTAGATACAATTCCTTTATTAGTCATGGGATTTGCAAATACTTTCTCACAATCTTTAGTGTTTTTTTCCCCATTCTACTAACACTGTATTTCAAAGAGCAGAAATTTCCAAGTCTAATTTATTGGTCCTTTTACTTTATGGATTGTACTTTTTACTGTTTTATGAAAGGAACATTTCTTTGCCTAACCGAAGATCATTAAGACACACTCTATATGTTCTTGAAATTCTATGGTTTTAGGTTTTATATTTAAACCTATTAGCTATTTTGAGTTAATTTTGGTATAGTGTGGGATATGAATTGAATGAAATGAATGAATATTGAGGTCTTTTTGCATCTGGATAAACAAATTTTTTAAGAACTGTTTGTTGAAAAATTTATGCTTCTCCAATGAATTGCCTCTTTACCTTTGTCAACTTCAAATAAGTCTATATTAAATTTTTAAATTAACTATGTATTTGCAAGTCTATTTCTGGACTTGATTTGGTTCCCTTGATCTATTTGTCAATTTTCATGGCAAAACCACAATATCTTGATTACTATAATTTTAAAATAAATAAATCTTAATGTCAGGTAATATAAGTTCTACAACTTTACTCTGTATTTTCAATGCTATTTTGTCTACTTTAGATACTTTACATTTCAATATGAATGTTAAAATTAGCCTTTCGAAAAACTAACCTACAAAAAACTCCTTATAGGGTTTTAATTGACATTACATGGAATCTATAGATCAATTTAGAGAGAAATGACAAGTTAAAAATATTGAGTCACCCAATATAGGAACACAGTATCGCCATCCTTTTAGGGATTCCTTAATTTTTCTCAGAATTTTCTATTTTTCAGTGTAAAGGCCTTGTACATTTTTATCAGCTTTATCTCTAAGTATTTGCTATTTTTGATGCTACTGTAAATGGTATTTTTAGTATGTTAACTACTGATTATTAGTACATAGAAATTCAACTAATTTTGTATGCTGATCTTATATCCTACAACCTTGCTAACCTCACATATTAGATTTATTGTCTGATTTATTTTAGAGTCCATAAGATATTTTACACAACCAATTGTGTTTTCTGTAAATTAAGACAATTTTAATTCTTCCTTTCCTACAATGTTATTTAATCTTTTTCTTATCTTTTCGGACTGACTGGAACCTCCAGTACAATGTTAAATAAAAGTAGTGAGAATGAATATCTTTACTTTGCTCATGATCTTAGGAGAAAACACTAACTTTATGCACCATTAAGAATGACATCAGCTGAAAGCTTTGGTAGATGACATTTATCCAATTCATGACATCTCTTCTACTCTTTGTTTTCTGGGAAGATTTTATCAGTAATGGATGTTGGGTTTTTCAAATGCTTTCCCTATATCTATTGAGATAATCACTTCCTTTGCTGTTGCTGTTGTTGTTGTTGGGGGGGGGTGGCGGTGATAGTGTGTGTGTGTGTGCAAGTTTAGTCTTAATAAGGTCAATTACATGGATTGATATTTAAATGTCAAACCAACTTTGCATTCCTAGGATAAACCCAAATTGGTCATATTATATTATTTTCTTTATATATTGTTGGATATAATTTGCTAAAATTTTGTTGAAAATATTTCATGTATGTTCATGAGGGATACTGTTCTGTAGTCTTCTTTTCTTGTAATGTGTTAGTCTGGTTTTGCTATCAGAGTACTACCAGTCTTATAAATGATAATGGGAAACAGTCTCCTCAATTTTCTGGAAGAGTTTGTGTTTAGACATGTTTTATGGCCTGGTATGTGTTAAATATTTATAAATGATTTATGCATGATTGAAATTAATATACATTCTGCAGTTGATGAGTCAACTTTCTTAATTACATTTTCTAATATTTTATATCCTGATATTTTTAAGTGCTTTTCTATCAATTTCTAAGAGAAGAGTGTTGAACTTCCTAACTTCGGAAATTTATCAATTTCTCATTGTACTTTTGTCAACTTTTGCTTTAAATAATTTGATACTTTGCTAATATAGGCATATAATTTTTAAATTGCTGTATCATTCTGATCATTGAATCTTTTATCAGTTCAAATGATTCCTTTTAGTTCTACTAATTCTATTTGCCTTAAGATATCTTTTGTTGCTAATTAATGTGTTATATCAACTGTCTTTTAATTAAGATTTAATGGTGTGTCTTTTTCCATGCACTGAATTTCAGCATTTTCTATACCTATGCATTTTATTTTTCTTACACACAGTATAAACTCTTTGTTCCCAGTCTCATCATCTTTATTTTATTTATTTATTGAAGTATTGTTGATTTACAATATTATATTAGTTTCAGGTGTACAGCATAGTGATTCAGTATTTTTATGGATTATACTTTTTAAAATTTATTATTAAATTTTGGCTATATTCCCTGTGCTGTGCAATTTATCCTTGATGCTTAGTTATTTTTTACATAATAGTTTGTACCTCTTAGTCCCCTACCCTTTTATTGCCCTCCCTCATTCCTTCCCTCCTCTGGTAACCTCTGTGAGTCTGTTTCTGTTTTTTTACATTCATTTGCTTGTTTTCTTTTTTAGATTCTACATATAAGTGATGCCATATAGTATGTGTCTTTCTGTGTCTGACTGATTTCACTAAGCATAATACCCTCCAGGTTCATCCATGTTGTTGCAATTGGCAAAATCTCATTCTTTTTATGGCTGAGTAATATTCCATTGTGTGTGTGTGTGTGTTTGTGTGTATCAATAACATCTTCTTTACCCACTTATCTGTTGAGGGACACTTAGGTTGCTTCCATATCTCAGCTATTGTAAATAATGTTGCTATGAACATTGGGGTTCATGTATCTCTTCAAGTTAGTGTTTTCATTTCCTTTGGATATATACCCAGCATGAAATTACTGGATCATCTGGTAGTTCTATTTTTTTATTTGGAGGGGGAACTTTACACTGTTTTCCATAGTGGCTGCAAGAATTTACATTCGCACCAAAAATATACTAGAGCTCAGTTTTCTTTACATCTTCACCAACATTTGTTATTTGTGGTCTTTTTGATGATAGACATTCTGACAGGTGTGAGGTGATATCCCATTGTGGGTTTGATTTTCATTTCCCTGATGATGAGTGATGTTGAGCATCTTTTCATGTGTCTGCTGGCCATCTGTGTACCTTCTTTGGAAAAATGTCTATTTAAGTCTTCTGCCCATTTTTAATTGGGTTGTTTGTTTTTCCATATTGAGTTGTATGAACTGTTTATATATTTTGGATATTAACCCATAGTCAACAGTATAATTTGCAAGTATTTTCTCCCCTCCACTAGGTTGTATTTATCTTTTTAATGGTTTCCCTGTTGCACAAAAGATTTTAAATTTAATTAGGTGTCATTTGTTCATTTTGCTTTTGTTTCCTCTGCCTTAGGAGACAGATCTGTGAAAATATTGCTACAATTTATGTCGGAGAATTTTCTGCCTAGGTTCTCTTCTAGGAGTTTTATGGTTTACAGTATTACACTTAGGTTTTAATTCACTTTGTGTTTTGTTTTTGTTTGTTTGTTTTGGTATATGGTGTGAGACAATGTTCTAATTTTGTTTTTTACATGTACCTGACAAGTTTTCCCAGGACCACTTACTGAAAACACTGTCTTTTCCTCATTGTATTCTTGCCTCCATGGTTGTAGATTAATTTACCATAAGTGCATGGGTTGATTTCTGGGCTCTCTGACTGTTCCATTGATCTCTGTGTCTTTTTTGTGCCAGAACCATATTATTTTGATTACTGTAGCTTTCTAGTATAGTCTGAAGTCAGGGAGTATGATACCTCCAGATTTGTTCTTTTTTTCTCAAGATTGCTTGAGCTATTCAAGGTTTTTATGGTTCCATATAAATTTTAGGATTGTTTTGTCCTAGTTCTGTGAAAAATGTCAAATATTTTGATAGGGATTGCATTGTATCTGCTGATTGCTTTGGGTAGTATGGACATTTTCACATTAGTTCTTCCAATCCAAGAACAGAGGATATTTTTCCATTTCTCTGAATCATATTTAATTTCTTTCATCAATGTCTTAGAGTTTTGAGAGTATAGGTCTTTCACCTTCTTGGCTAAGTTTATTCTCAGTTATGTTATTCTTATTGATGCAATTTTAAATAGAATTGTTTTCTTGCTTTCTCTTTCTGAAAGTTCATTACTAGTGTATAGAAAAGCTTCTGGGTCATAAGTTCTATGTGGATGGAAATTATGCCCATTTTGCACATCACTGGGTATTTAAACATAGTATAGTACCTAGAATATGGAAGTTAGATAATATAGATTTAAATGAATGAATAAGAGAATGAATAAATTAATAAGCATAGTCCCTGCACTTGTGGTATGTACAGCCTGGTGCATAGCTATTGAAAACTTTCTAGATTTCCCCAGCAAGGGTCTCTTCAGTCTCAGGTATATTTCTAGATGAAAGTCAAGTTCATATGCATGATCCTTTGCTATATACCCATAGAACAGATCTAAATACTAGTGCTAGCCATGGTGTTACTAGTGCCTATCACAACTTTCATTGTATATTGTTCTATTTTGGTTCATTGGGGTGTATTGATGGGTTTAGAGCGAGTGGCAGCCTCAGTGTTCTAAGCATCTAAAAGAGCTATGGAAATGGTGGTGGGTGCACTTGGAGAGGGTAGCTGGATTTGAAACTTTGAGGATTTGTGGCCTTTTTCATCTTTAACCATTCGAAGATATAGACCTACAGATACTGACATAAGCACACAACTTTCACTGAGGCAACAATTACATGACACCTATTATTTGAATCTCCTCCCCCCAGAGTTACTTCCTTTTCTTTCTATTTCCCACACACTGAATGCCTTTTAGTCTATTTTTTCAACAAATAGTCTTCAAATGTGCAAAGCACCTGCTATCACTTGGTGATAAAATGTGAGTAATCCCTGTCTTTATGAAACTTATGATAAGTTGACAAGGTAAAGAAATAAAATAAGCAATTATACCACAGTGTGATAAGGAAATAGAAAAATGACAGACATCTAAGTGGAACTGGGGCTTGTCAGGAGGATCCCTTTATATTACTTCTGGGATACCTCCTCTGACCCTCTATGTCTTGGTTAGATGTGACCTTCCTGTGTTTAGTGAGAGTACCACATTGCTCAACTCCAGGGGCGACACTAATATTATCATGCAAATGGTGTCCCCTGGATTGTTCAGCATATACTCCATGCAACTCAGCTACTCTATTGGCAAAAGTAGCCATGATTATTTTGAAAAGGCCAATTCTTAAGGAATTGGAGAAGACAACGAATTATTACAGCTGGTCTAAACTATGGAGAGGTGTTTCATCAATAGGAAGTATAAGAGTAGTAGTCTTCCAGGTTTTGGTACATATTTAGTCCATCAATAAAAGAATAATAGATGAGAGACAGGAACCTTGAGACCTTATGCAGTGCTGCCAAATCAAGACATAAGCTGGTGCCAGACAGTTATGATTTAGTAATCCATTGAGGAAAAGGTGATGGAAGATGGTATCGCTTCTGGATATTCATGAGGCTGTAGGCTTTAGAAGACTGATTTCTATAACTCAGTACTTCTGATCTTCAGAGGATCAGAACTAGGAACAGTCATAGGGGTTGACGTATTTGAGGCCAAAACAGTCCTGGAAGAGGTTATTTCTAATGAAACTAGAGTCCCAGCAGTGGGAGTAAAGGTTCTTAATAAGGCCCGCTTCAATGTGTTATCTATATATTGTGCAAGATGTCTGTCCTTTGTAAGCTAGGGAAAGCACCTCCTCACCTGAAAGCTCCTGACTGTAGCTAGCATGTATGTCCAGAATCCAGGGCACAGGAGTGACAGGCATGGCGGTATATGGCAGGAGCTACCGAGATTACTGAAGAGCTGAAGCTTAGATTTTCCAGTCAAAGTCAAGGGCACTTTCTGATCTGATTGGCCGTGAGTCTGAGCATTTAATCAATGCAATCGTGCCTTTTTACAAGGCAGGGTAGGAAGCCAAACCTCACAGTCTGAATCCATGCCCTGAGGACACATGTAACTATGCAGCAGAACTATAGACTTTCTTCGTGAAAACTGCAGCTCTTGGATTCTTGTTTAGCTCTGATATTTACAATCCACTTTTAAGATAAGGAGTATTTGGAAACTTTATTAAACTAAATCTGCCATCAGTCAAGATTTTTTTTTCTTTAATTTAGTTCCAAAATTCCCGAAGAAAAAAATCAGTATTAAGTTTTTCAGCAGGAGCTTTACACACATTGCAAAATAACTGTTTACCAGTTTGTGTAGGCAGTAAATTTACCTGTGAAGAATTAAATATGAATACAAGAACTCTCATATATAGAGAGAAGTAATTTCTTTTTGAAAATCCACCATATATTGCTCTGGGTGCTTTGTGCTTGCTTAATCATGAGTCATCTCCTTCTTTTGATGAAGTAATTCATATCTGAATGTTTTCATCATGAAAATAAGAGCCCACTTCAAATTCTCTTTATGAGAAAGTCTGTGCTTTGGACATGAGATGATCATTTCTCTTGAGGAAACAACACTAAAAAAAATCAAAACTTGTTTTTAGCACAGAAACTGTAGCTCTAAATTTGTTTAAATAGGTTCAGTTTTCTATTTCAATTCCTGTGTCAAATGCAAGTGTGGGAAGAATTTTTAGCATCATGGATAATCTGCAAAATGATGCAACTCTGCAACGGGACTACAACAAAATGAATATATAGTCAGTATACAGGAAATGCTGTGCCTTTTTAAAAGCACTTTTGATATCAGTGGTAGACAAAGATGGGTATTTGAACTCAAAGGCATAAAATGCTATGTATTCTAATATAGATGGTAAGGTATAATTTAGATCATCCTAATATGAAGCCACTGAGTTGGAAACTCGGGAATTCAGACAAGAGCTAAAGAGAAACAGAAGGTGGGATTTATTTCCTGAGCCAACTAACATCAGGCTAAAATTGTTGGTTCATTTTTTTCCTCCTTTTTGACGGATGGACCTTTTTCACCCTTGAAAATGTGACCAAACGATACATAAAATTCTGTTAACGATAATTATCTTTGGGGGAGGGACAAGAGGCAGAGGAAGAAAGCTCTGATACCCATTATAAACATTTTGAACAATTATTTGGATATTCTACTAAGGTACATGGATTACCTTTTTAAAATGTCAATAGGTATTTTGTAGGTGGAACGATTGTGAACTATATATATTTTCACTTTTATACTTTTGTGTACTAAAAGCACTGATGCTATTTTTGAGCAATATTCATTCATTGTCAAAAATTAGAAATAACTGATAGACAAAAAAAAATAGTACTAAAACATTTTCAAACCCCATGATCCATTCAAAGACAACTGTTAGCTTTTAGATGTTTATTCTTCCAGATTGTTTTCTCAAATAGATTATGCTAATTTAACATCTAATATATAACTTTCCATATCACTTAATATAATTCTGCATTACTATTTTAAGGACTGTATATAAAATGTACCATAATAAATGAGTTCATTGTTGTTGGAATCATAGGTTGTTTTATGTTCCTCCTTCTCCCTTCATATTTGTGCATTTGTCTCATTATTTCTTAGGATAAATTCCTAGAAAAGCATTGCTGGCCCAAAAGGAAGGCATATGTTTAAGGCATTTGATACAGTTGCCAAATTGTCTTTCAGGAAAGTTGGACCAATTCAGACTACCATTAGCAGTGTATCAGAATGTCTGTTTCTTCCAACCCACGCTGTCACTCAGTTTTGTCAGCCATTTTAATATTTGTCAATGTAGTAAGCTAAAAATTAAATCTCATTTTATTTGCATTTTTTGAAGTTAAATATATTTTGTTCTCTGTTGAATTATCTGTTATTGTCCAGAGTATTTTTTCAATTGAGATGTTTAACAGTTGCTGTTAAAACTCTTTGTATGATAGTATATCAACATATATTAATATATTTTGTAATTATCTTTCCCAGTTTAGTGTTGTCTCAACTTCATTTATTCTGTTTTTTTTTTCCATAGAGAAGGAAGTTTTACATTTTATTTTTAAATTGATTGACAGACTAAACATATTAATGGACAATGACCAGGCCATATATAAAACTAGAACTTTGATCCACAACCTGCAGCCACCTTCCCAGGAAACCACCTCCTACAATAAACAACTAGGAAGCCAGTTTGCTACAAGTCAGACTTGCAGGAACAGAGATTGCTATGCCTAGTGTCAATCCAGGAAGCTAAACAATGACTTCTGTATCAGTCAGCCCCAAATGGCCAGGATTTGATTAGTAACTGACAGCTTCCTTAATTTTGTCCCCACTTCCAACTTAGAACCAAGCAGAGAAAGCCAAATATGTACCCCTAACCATTCACATAAGATGTCCCACTTCTAGTTATCCTGCTCAGAGCTTCCCCTTGCCAACAGCCTCAATCAGGCCATACCAGAATCCTTCCTTTTTCCACCATACAGCTTTCCCACTCTGCCTGCGTTTCTGCCAAAACACAAGTGATGGTGGCTGACTCCCATGCCATTGCAAGCTCTGTATAAATAACTTTGCTCTTCTTATTTGGCTAGTCTTCATTTATTTCCACACTATTTATGTATTCTCATGTTGCTTCTCCTTTGGTGCTACACGTAGAAATCTTCTTTATCACAAGTTTATGTAATTTTTAACTGTATTTATTTATACTTTATTGAAGAGTCAATACAGTATGCTGGAGTATGCTGGTTCAAAGTGCTTGCTCAGGAACTAGATTATTTGGATTTTGATATCTGGGCTGCAACTAATCAGGTAAATGACGAACAAATTACCTAATCTCTCTGGCCTCAGTTTTCCCATTTGTATAATGGTTATAATATTACCTCCTCAGGGTTGCTGTGAGGACTATGTGAGAATGCTTAAACCAGTGTTTAATACATAGTTAGAACCCGATATGTTACTTTCAGTGTCTATATTTTTTCCAAGCACTTTATGATCACATTTCTGATCACGGGAGGGTTTTACATGATTCTTACATGAGGTTACAAGCACACCCTAAGAATCAGTTGAGGAATAGGTTTTTGATTTCAACCACTTTAGGCTCTCTGCACTTCAGGGCAAGGATGTATTCACAAAAGCAAGAAACTAAGGGAAGCTTAGGCATGCTGCTTGGGCCGGCAGGTTGAGAACTGGGGAAATGTTGCCATTTACAGGCACATGGATGCCCAAGACTCAGTCCCAACCCAGAGTGCCCACAATCTTGTGTATCATTTCACCCACCAGAGTGAATCAAATTTTTCTTGATTCCATGTATAAGTGGTATCATACAGTATTTGTCTTTCTCTGACTTAACTTCACTTAGCATAATACCCTCAAGGTCCATCCATATTGTACCCTCAAGATCCAGCCATTATCTCATGGCTGAATAACATATAATCATATTTTCTTTATCTACTCATCTATAGATGAGCCTTAGATTGTTTTCATATCTTGGCTAATATGAATAATGTTCCAATGAACATGGGAGTACAGATATCCCTTTGAGATCCTGTTTTCATTTCCTTTGGATACCTTCCCAGAAGTGGGATTGATGGATCATATGGTAGCTCCATTTTTAATTTTTTAAGAAACCTCCATACTGTTTTCCATAGTGGCTGTACCAATTTACATTCCCACCAACAGTGCACAAGAGCTCCCTTTTCTCCACATTCTTGCCAAAGCTTGTTATTTCTTGTTTTTTGATGATCGTCATTCTAACAGGTGTGAGGTGATCTCTCATTGTGCTTTTGATTTGCATTTCCTTGATGATTAATGATGCTGAGCACATTTTCATGTTGGCCATCTGTTGGCCATCTAGAAAAAAGAATCTACTTAATAAGCACCCTAGATGATTTTGAAGATGATGGTATGTAGACCCTACACTGAAAACAATGCTATAGATGTGCTCAGGGACTAAACTGGCTGGCATTTGATTTTGTATCAAAGTATGAATTTTTAAAAAATGACATGGCATCAGGGGAAGAAGAAGAGGGATTCAATTCTCCTCTTCCTTTCATCTTTTTCAAACAGTCTTTAGAGAAAGAGGCCTATTATTATCATTTTGTCCTTAAAGATTACATTAAAATACTTGGTTTCTTTAGTGTTGCAACTTCTCTGTTATGCAGTTCAGAGCATTCTGTCAATGGGATAAATCTTGGGATGTCTGAGGAAACACTGGTCACCTTGGCCCTCTCCTCCAATTACCAGTACCTCTGGCTTTAGTTAGAAACAGTGTCTTAAACTGTGTTTTTCTTGGAGTTTTTCATACAATAGCAACTATCTTTTTCGATCTTGACAAATGAAATTTTTAAAAAATAAAGAAAAGAATGAGGGAAAATATTTCACTTGTTTCAATCTCACACATGCACATAATTATATCTAGTACTTAAATATATGATTTTATACTGTCTCCAATTATTTCATGTTTTTATCTTGTCTTTTCAGCTAGATGGCAAGACAGTAGTATATTTCATTACTCTTATCTGCTGCAAGGAGGAAAATAAGCACATAATAAATATTCTGATTTAGCTTTTTTCTCTCTCACTATGACTTGGTCACTCTTTTCTACTAATTTTATTCACATTGTACATTTTGTCTTCTCTTTCCTCCATTTTCCCACGCTTTAAAGGCGAAGTCAATGTTTTCCCCCCACATTATCAGGAGATAGTCCTATAACAAGATGGAATGCCTGAGCTTAAATATATCCCCTCATATAGACTCCTGGTTCACACCGTTACTGTTTATATTATATTCCTCTGACTCAGTTTTCTTAGTGTGTAAAATTAGGATAATAGTCATATCTACGTTATAGGTCAACAAATTCCAAATTCAACAAATGTATAGGTTTGTTCCAAGGATTATATAAAGTACATAAAGTATTTACAATGGTACAAAGAACATAAATAAGTTCTTAATGAATATCAGTTATTATAAACATAGTTTTTCCAACTGAGACATTGCATTAAGGCATCTCCAGAGTTAACATAGCTGTGTTTTTCATTTATAAAATATGATAAAAATTGTTATTTAATTAAAACTTCTCAGAATGGTTTAATAATACTACCTCAACTTTGTACATAAGTAAATTGAGTGTCTGATATGTTCATGTAATTTACTGAGGTAATAATGCTAAAAAGTTGCACATGCCTTTTCAAAAAGGAATATAATATTAGCAAACATTTGTTAAACACTTATGTGGTCACTTTTTCATATGCATTCATCTCATTTATTCCTCAAAATAACCCTATTTTCACCATTTAACAGATGAGTAAACAGGTTAAAATGCTAAGTAACTTGATCAAACTCGCATTTCACAAGTAACAGAGCCAAGAGTCAAACCCAGCTATTTTGGGACCTATATTCATCTTCCACTTTTTAGGGAATACGTAACCCCAAATTCAAGCCTCTGCATGATAACACACTGCAATATTATGCTGTTTCCTTTCTACTCCAAGGACATGAGTGAAATGTATACCTACATTACCTGGAAAAGATACCCTCCTGTCTGCCAAGAATGAGAGAAGTATACCAGCTTCAATGTCCCATGGTATAAGGAGAAAAAAAAACATTGTGATTTAAAATTGAATATCTCCAGGTGGGTAAATCAGATTTGCAATGGTTACTCTTTATCCGTGGACTTGATTCACTTACAAACACTTCTGCCAGTCAACTCACAGGCTGGAAAGATATTAATGACACAAACCCAAGTATTTGGGCCAACCCAACCAGAAAACACCATCTTAAAACTTTATGCCTCTGTACTCCTAAGACTGAAATTGTTAATTGTACCATTTTAAAATGGTATTGGTCTAAAGGAAATATTAGTCTCTAAAGTTTATGAAATGCAAGTAACACATAGTAATACTGAACAAATCTAATTCAAAGTCATTTCATTTCTTTATATTATTAAAAAGTAAATATTAGATTAAAATTATTCATGAATAGCAAGAAAACTATAAATTCCCATGACTGAAACTCTGTAATAAAAAAGAAAGTAACCATGCTATCATGTAAAAGTAAAGGTCAAATTTCCCACCAACTATTTAACTCCTTCCTACTGCCACCATTCTGATGCGGTTCACTCGCTCTCACTTGGATTAAATTGCTGCCTCACATACAGAAAATCTAAATGTTACAAGCATGAAAATCTATGACATTGGAAAGTATAGCTCTCTTTGAAAAAATTTTAGAGAAACACTGATATCACATTCCAGGTACAAATGAAGAAAAAAAAAAGGTAACTTACCAAGAAGCCCAAGAAAAGGAAATGCTGTCGATGCCTGTTTGATAATTTCAGGGTCAATGTGGTAATTTGACTTTTTAAAACCTTACCTGTTTTATTCAAATTCTGTTACCAAGTAGCAGCATGTCTGTGTTGTATAGTTTTCCTTGAGAACAAAGCTTCTCTTCAGAAATTGCACGCACATTGAAGTATACATGGTCATGGATTGCCAATACCTTTAAGGTTCACATATAGCTTCCTCTCTAAAAATAATCAAAATTGAGTGACGTTTAACAAACCTTAAAACAGACAAAACTTTCAGAGAGATATTTTAGAGCAAACTAATAAATGAGAAGTTGCTGTTCAATGTGTATATAGTTTCAGTTATGCACACCGAATAAGTTCTAAAGATCTAAAGATTGTGCCAACAATATAGCTAATAATATAGTTAGTAATACTGCAGTGTGCACTTAAAAATTTGTCAGGAAGTCAGATCTCATGTTAAGTGTTCTTACCACAATAAAAACAAAAAAAAAATTTAAAGAAATAATATATCATATGTGTTTTTCTAAATTTTTTCCTTCCTATTGACTTATAACTCATTCTTCCTCTTTAAGGAAGCCATATATTTACCTTCAAATGGAAATACAAGGACCTATTTACTTACCTATTTGACTTTGTATCTAAAGCACCTTCAGCAATTTGCTTTAAACCATCCCTGTTTCAGTATAGCTCAGAATAAATGTTCCTCCAGTTTTCCTCCTGGTGGAAAACATTTTCTTTATGCTTCATCATCTTTCAGTCAATTGGTAGAACCTTCATTGTTCTTACTGATATTTAGTAGATTTTCTTGAAAAAGTATTTCTTCATTTGTTAGGATGATTTCCAGAAACTTTAAATTGTTTGGTTTTAAAAAAAAGACAATTTTGCCAGTTATGTTTTCACCATAATTTTTCCCCAGTTTCACCATGGGGAGTGTCTGTGGAGATTAAAATGCTGCCGTTCCAGGAGTTTGGGGGGTTGTCTTTCTATAACTGTGGTTTTAATTTCATTTCCATGATGACTAATGATACTGTATACCTTTTGCTAATCCAGGGATATTGTTTTATCACTAACCTAAAAAAACATATACTTCATTTATCAAAATGGCTGAAATTATTTTTAACAACTTTATTGGAAATATAATTGACATATAACAAATTGCACATGTTTGGACTTATGTACTCCAATGGAACTATTACCATAGTTAAGATAATGAAACTATGCATCACACCCCAATTTTTTTCATGTACTTTGTAATTTATCCTCCTGTCTCTTTCACCCACTTTCCCCTCACACTGTCCTATATAAGCATTGATCTGCTTTCCATCAATATAGATTAGCTTGCTTTTCTAGAATTTAACATTCATAGGATCATATAATATATAATCATTTTTTTGGTCTAACTTTTTCCATTAAATGCAATTGTTCTGAGATTCATCCCTTTTGTAACATGTATCAAAGGTTCCGGTCTTTTCATTGCTGAATACTACTACATTATATCCATTCATCTGCTGATAGAAACTTAATTGTTTCCAAGTTTCAGGCAATTGTTAATAAAGTTGCTATGAATATTGATGTACAAGTCTATTTGTGGACATATTCTGTCATTTCTCTTGGGTAAATATCTGGAGTGAAATGGCTAGATCATATGGTAGATGTACGTTTAACTTAAAAATAAATAAACAAAAAACAAACCAAACAAAACCTGCCAAACTGTTTTCCAAAGTGGTTGTACTCTTCTACATTCCAACTAGCAGTGTATGAGAATTCCAATTTCTCCAAATACTTGCCAATAAATGGTATAGTTGGTCTTTTTATTTTTTAGCAATTATAATAATATACTGGTATTATATTATACTTTTTACTTTCATTTATCTAATAATGAAATATTTGTTTAAATAAAACGTTTTACTGAGGTTTTTTTTTTTTAGTTTTGAGAGTTCTTTACATATTCTGGATATAAATACTTTATAATATATATAATTGCAAATATTTTCTTCCAGGCTGTGGTGTATCTTTTCATTATTTTAATAGTATACTTCAAAAACAAAGTTTCTAATTCCTATGAAGTTCAGTTTTCCAATCTCTTCTTTTATGGACTATGTTTTTGAGGTCATATCTAAGAAATCCTTCCCTAAACACAAATCACAAGAGTTTTCCTCTGTATTTTTCTTAGTTTTCTAGTTTTAGGTTTTACATTTAGGTCCAAAATCTTTTTTGTGTTAGCTCTTTCAATATGGGGTGAGGTATGTATCAAAGATCTTTTTGTTTTTGCATACAAATAATCAATGTTGAAAATACTATCCTTTCTCCACTAAACTGACTTTGCAACTTTGTCAAAAATCAGTTGTCCATATATGCGTGAGCTTGTTTCATTCATTTATTTGTCTACTTTGATACAAATACCACACAGCCTCCATTACTATTGCTTTATTATAAATTTTACATTCAGACATTCTTAATACTCCAGTTTTGCTGTTAGTTTTGCTGTCGGATTACTTTTTGGCTGTTCAATGTCCTTTGCACTTCCAAATGAAGTTTAGAATCAGTGTTTCAATTTCTATTTTTAAAATTTCTAGGAAGAATAGGGCTTCCCAAAGGATACCTTGAGAAACTCAGAGTCTTCCTCCATAAAACAATGAAAATTCTAGAAAAAAAATGTCAAAAGCAACTTTCTCAGGGCTCTGGAAATTATTCATAGGTTTGTGACAGTGAGAGGAGTGTTTGTTAAAAAGCCAAACAAAACAAAACTGCTGCACCTTGGTAACAAAAGCAGGGTTTTTGGCTTTTATGCTTGGCCTATTCCCACTCCTCTCTCCGAAGATATTCATTATTATTATTATTTTTTTGCGCTACGCGGGCCTCTCACTGTTGTGGCCTCTCCCGTTGCAGAGCACAGGCTCCAGACGCGCAGGCTCAGCGGCCATGGCTCACGGGCCCAGCCGCTCCGCGGCATGTGGGATCTTCCCGGACCGGGGCACAAACCCATGTCCCCTGCATCAGCAGGCGGACTCTCAATCACTGTGCCACCAGGGAAGCCCGAAGATATTCATTATTAATCTAATTTAAAGACTTCACAATAGTCTTGAAACCAAGTAGCCTCACAACCACAACAGCAGCGAAAGCTAGGAGTCTTAGAACAACCAGAAAGAGCAGATAAGGATTTCAGCTCTTCAGAACATCACTTTTCCATACTATTGTTACTATTAGATTTATACATCTAGAAAAGTTTGATTTACAGGGCACTGTCATAATTTAACCTAACTCAGAGCTCACTGAACTATAGAATCTCTGCCTCCATGGCCTTTGTTGGAAAAAATCAATGGCAATTGTCTATCATTGCAGCCTTTTAAGTCTGCAGTACCATTGAGGCAAATATGGGCCTAACAAAAAGTTAAAAGTGATATTTGAGGAACAAAAATGTCCAAAGGAAACACTGGAAATTTCTAACATAGTTCTGTAACTACCTCTGTGTACATGTTCAAGGCTGTGCACATGCTCAAGAAAAACATGGGAGCACCCCAGTCTCAGATGTGGCTGAAATTTAAGTACTATCCAAATAGGAAATGAAGGATAAGGCACAGCTGTGAACAGCCTGTGCACTGAAGGCATGTCTTAACCGACATACAGAGACCTTTTGTAAAGGATGAAACATTTACTGGTTCAAGGCATTTAAAGAAATCTCTGACCAATCATTAGCTGATCAATAAGTTAATCAATCAGAGACTTCAGTGGCAGCACACTATTAAGAATACAGACTTTATAGAATTAGTTCAGGAAAGTTACTAAGCAAATGAATAGCAACAATAACAACAAACCTAAGGGAGAGGGAGAAAGAAATTTCTATACTTACCATATTATACTATCCCAAATGTTCATTTTTAATAAAAAAATTACAAGAAACATGAAAGTATTGCCCATACACAGGAATAAATTCATTCAATAGAAACTATCCCTAAGAGGACCCAGATGTTAAGCTTTCTAGACACAAACTTAAATTAGCTAGTATAAGTGCATTCAAAGAAGTAGGACAAGCATGTCTAAAGAATTAAAGATATGACAATGATTCTCATCATTCATAAGAGAGACTATCAACAAAGAGACAGAAATTTTATAAGAGAAACATTACTCTCTGAAAATCATACAAGATGACTCAAAAACTGATGATGGGTCGGAAGGCGGAAGATGGCGGAAGAGTAAGACACGGAGATCACCTTCCTCCCCACAGATACACCAGAAATACATATACACGTGGAACAACTCCTACAGAACACCTACTGAACGCTGGCAGAAGACCTCAGACCTCCCAAAAGGCAAGAAACTCCCCACGTACCTGGGTAGGGCAAAAGAAAAAAAAAGAATAAACAGAGACAAAAGGATAGGGACAGCACCTGCACCAGTGGGAGGGAGCTGTGAAGGAGGAAAAGTTTCCACACACTAGGAAGCCCCTTCGCGGGCGGAGATTGCGGGAGGCGGAGGGGGGAGCTTCGAAGCTGCGGAGGACTGCACAGCAACGGGTGCGGAGGGCAAAGCGGGGAGATTCCCGCACAGAGGATCGGTGCCGACCGGCACTCACCAGCCCGGGGGGCTTGTCTGCTCACCCGCCGGGGCGGGCGGGGCTGCGAGCTGAGGCCGGAGCGCAGGGAGAGGACTGGGGTTGGCCGGCTTGAACATAGCCTGAAGGAGTTAGTGCACCACAGCTAGCCGGGAGGGAGTCCGGGGAAAAGCCTGCACCTGCCGAAGAGGCAGGAGACTTTTCCTTCCCTCTTTGTTTCCTGGGGCGTGAGGAGAGGGGTTTAAGAACGCTGCTTAAAGGAACTCCAGAGACGGGCGCGAGCCGCAGCTGAAAGCGCGGACCCCAGAGACGGGCGCGAGCCGCGGCTGAAAGCGCGGAATCCAGAGACGGGCGCGAGCCGCGGCTGAAAGCGCGGACCCCAGAGGCGGGCGGGAGACGTTAAGGCTGCTGCTGCCGCCACCGAGGGGCCTGTGTGCGAGCACAGGTCACTCTCCACACCCCTCTTCCGCGGAGCCTGTGCAGCCCGCCACTGCCAGGTTCCCGGGATCCAGGGACAACTTCCCCGGGACAGCGCACAGCGCGCCTCAGGCTGGTGCAAAGTCACGCCGGCCTTTGCCACCGCAGGCCCGCCCCGCACTCTGTGCCCCTCCGCCCCCGCCGGCCTGAGTGCGCCAGAGCCCCCAATCAGCGGCTCTTTTAACCCCATCCTGTCTGAGCAAAAAACAGACGCCCTCCAGCGATCTACACGCAGTGGCAGGGCCAAATCCAAAGCTTAGCCCTGGGAGCTGTGAGAACAAAGAAGAGAAAGGGAAATCTCTCCCAGCAGCCTCAGAAGCAACGGACTAAAGCTCCACAATCAACTTGATGTACCCTGCATCTATGGAATACCTGAATAGACAACCAATCATCCCAAATTAAGGAAGTGGACTTTAGGAGCAAGATCTATGATTTTTTCCCCTTTCCTCTTTCTGTGAATGTGTATGTGTGTGCTTCTGTCTGAGATCTTGTCTGTATAGTCTTGCTTCCACCATTTGTCCTAGGGTTCTATCCGTCCATGTTTTTTTTTTAATTTTTCTTAATAATTAATTTTAATAACAATATTATACTTTACCTTCATTCTTTCTTTCCGTCCTTCCTTCCCTCCTTTAGACAACGAATCATCCCAAATTGAGGAGGTGGTCTCTGACAGCAAGATTTAGGATTTTTCCCCATTTACCTCTTTTAGTGAGGGTGTATGTGTATGCTTCTGTGTAAGATTTTGTCTGTATAGCTTTGTTGCCAACATTTGTCCTAAGGTTCTTTCCGTCCCTTTTTTTTTTTTCTAAATAAGAATTTTTTAATTCAATAACTTTATTATACTTTATTTTATTTTTACTGTATCTTCTTTCTTTCTGTCTTTTTTCCTTCTTTCCCTCCTTCCTTCCTCCCTCCCTCCCTCCCTCCTTTCTTTCCTTCTTGCCTTCTTTCTTTCTTTGCTTCTTTCTTTCTTTCTTCCTTCCTTCCTACCCTCCTTTCCTTCTTTCTTTCCTCATACTTCTACTAATTCCCTCTACTTTTTCTCCCTTTTATCCTGAGCCGTGTGGATGAAAAGCTTTTGGTGCTCCAGCCAGGAGGCAGGGCTCTGCCTCTGAGGTAGGAGAGCCAACTTCAGGACACTGATCAACAAGAGACCTCCCAGCTCCACATAATATCAAACGGCGAAAATCTCCCAGAGACCTCCATCTTAACACCAGCACCCAGCTTCACTCAACGACCAGCAAGCCACAGTGCTGGAAAACCTATGCCAAACAACTAGCAAAACAGGAACACAACCTCACCCATTAGCAGAGAGGCTGCCTAAAATCATAAAAAGGCCACAGACACCCCCAAACACACCACCAGACGTGAACCTGCCCACTAGAGAGACAAGATCCAGCCTCATCCACCACAACACAGGCACTAGTCCCCTCCACCAGGAAGCCTACACAACCCACTGTATGTACCAACCTTAGCCACTGGAGACAGACATCAAAAACAGGAGGAACTACGAACCTGCAGCCTGCAAAAAGGAGACCCCAAACACAGTAAGATAAGCAAAATGAGAAGACAGAAAAACACACAGCAGATAAAGGAGCAAGATAAAAATGCACCAGACCTAACAAATGAAGAGGAAATAGGCAGTCTACCTGAAAGAGAATTCAGAATAATGATAGTAAGGTGGATCCGAAATCTTGGAGATAGAATGGACAATAGATTGGACAAAATGCAAGAATCAGTTAACAAGGACCTAGAAGAACTAAAGATGAAACAAGCAACGATGAACAACACAATAAATGAAATTAAAAGTACTCTAGATGGGATCAATAGCAGAATAACTGAGGCAGAAGAACGGATAAGTGACCTGGAAGATAAAATAGTGGAAATAACTACTGCAGAGCAGAATAAAGAAAAAAGAATGAAAAGAACTGAGGACAGTCTCAGAGACCTCTGGGACAACATTAAACGCACCAACATTCGAATTATAGGGGTTGCAGAAGAAGAAGAGAAAAAGAAAGGGACTGAGAAAATATTTGAAGAGATTATAGTTGAAAACTTCCCTAACATGGGAAAAGAAATAGTTAATCAAGTCCAGGAAGCACAGAGAGTCCCATACAAGATAAATACAAGGAGAAAGACGCCAAGACACATATTAATCAAACTGTCAAAAATTAAATACAAAGAAAGCATATTAAAAGCAGCAAGGGAAAAACAACAAATAACACATAAGGGAATCCCCATAAGGTTAACAGCTGATCTCTCAGCAGAAACCCTACAAGCCAGAAGGGAGTGGCAGGACATACTGAAAGTGATGAAGGAGAAAAACATGCAGCCAAGACCACTCTACCCAGCAAGGATCTCATTCAGATTTGATGGAGAAATTAAAACCTTTACAGACAAGCAAAAGCTGAGAGAGTTCAGCACCACCAAACCAGCTTTACAACAAATGCTAAAGGATCTTTTCTAGGCAAGAAACACAAGAGAAGGAAAAGACCTATAATAACGAACCCAAAACAATTTAGAAAATGGGAATAGGAACATACATATCGATAATTACCTTAAATGTAAATGGACTAAATGCTCCCACCAAAAGACACAGATTAGCTGAATGGATACAAAAACAAGACCCTTATATATGCTGTCTACAAGAGACCCACTTCAGACCTAGAGACACATACAGACTGAAAGTAAGGGGATGGAAAAAGATATTCCATGCAAATGGAAACCAAAAGAAAGCTGGAGTAGCAATTCTCATATCAGACAAAACAGACTTTAAAATAAGGACTATTAAAAGAGACAAAGAAGGACACTACATAATGATCAAGGGATCGATCCAAGAAGAAGATATAACAATTGTAAATATTTATGCACCCAACATAGGAGCACCTCAATACATAAGGCAAATACTAACAGCCATAAAAGGGGAAAAAGACAGTAACACATTCATAGTAGGGGACTTAAACACCCCACTTTCACCCATGGACAGATCATCCAAAATGAAAATAAATAAGGAAACACAAGCTTTAAATGATACATTAAACAAGATGGACTTAATTGATATTTATAGGACACTCCATCCAAAAACAACAGAATACACATTTTTCTCAAGTGCTCATGGAACATTCTCCAGGATAGATCATATCTTAGGTCACAAATCAAGCCTTGGTAAATTTAAGAAAATTGAAATCGTATCAAATATCTTTTCCGACCACAACGCCATGAGACTAGATATCAATTACAGGAAAAGACCTGTAAAAAATACAAACACATGGAGGCTAAACAATACACTACTTAATAATGAAGTGATCACTGAAGAAATCAAAGAGGAAATCAAAAATTACCTAGAAACAAATGACAATGGAGACACAACGACCCAAAACCTGTGGGATGCAGCAAAAGCAGTTCTAAGGGGGAAGTTTATAGCAATACAAGCCCACCTTAAGAAGCAGGAAACATCTCGAATAAACAACCTAACCTTGCACCTCAAGCAATTAGAGAAAGAAGAACAAAAAAACCCCAAAGCTAGCAGAAGGAAAGAAATCATAAAGATCAGATCAGAAATAAATGAAATAGAAATGAAGGAAACAATAGCAAAGATCAATAAAACTAAAAGCTGGTTCTTTGAGAAGATAAACAAAATAGATAAACCACTAGCCAGACTCATCAAGAAAAAAAGGGAGAAGACTCAAATCAATAGAATTAGAAATGAAAAAGGAGAGGTAACAACTGACACTGCAGAGATAAAAGAGATCATGAGAGATTACTACAAGCAACTCTATGCCAATAAAATGGACAATCTGGAAGAAATGGACAAATTCTTAGAAATGCACAACCTGCCAAGACTGAATCAGGAAGAAATAGAAAATATGAACAGACCAATCACAAGCACTGAAATTGAAACTGTGATTAAAAACCTTCCAACAAAGAAAAGCCCAGGACCAGATGGCTTTACAGGCGAATTCTATCAAACATTTAGAGAAGAGCTAACACCTATCCTTCTCAAACTCTTCCAAAATATAGCAGAGGGAGGACCACTCCCAAACTCCTTCTACGAGGCCACCATCACCTTGATACCAAAACCAGACAAGGATGTCACAAAGAAAGAAAACTACAGGCCAATATCACTGATGAACATAGATGCAAAAATCCTCAACAAAATACTAGCAAACAGAATCCAACAGCACATTAAAAGGATCATACACCATGATCAAGTGGGGTTTATTCCAGGAATGCAAGGATTCTTCAATATACGCAAATCTATCAATGTGATAAACCATATTAACAAATTGAAGGAGAAAAACCATATGATCATCTCAATAGATGCAGAGAAAGCTTTTGACAAAATTCAACACCCATTTATGATAAAAACCCTGCAGAAAGTAGGCATAGAGGGAACTTTCCTCAACATAATAAAGGCCATATATGACAAGCCCACAGCAAACATCATCCTCAATGGTGAAAAACTGAAAGCATTTCCACTAAGATCAGGAACAAGACAAGGTTGCCCACTCTCACCACTATTATTCAACATTGTTTTGGAAGTTTTAGCCACAGCAATCAGAGAAGAAAAGGAAATAAAAGGAATCCAAATTGGAAAAGAAGAAGTAAAGCTGTCACTGTTTGCAGATGACATGATCCTATACATAGAGAACCCTAAAGATGCTACCAGAAAACTACTAGAGCTAATCAATGAATTTGGTAAAGTGGCAGGATACAAAATTAATGCACAGAAATCTCTGGCATTCCTATATACTAATGATGAAAAATCTGAAAGTGAAATCAAGAAAACACTCCCATTTACCATTGCAACAAAAAGAATAAAATATCTAGGAATAAACCTACCTAAGGAGACAAAAGACCTGTATGCAGAAAATTATAAGACACTGATGAAAGAAATTAAAGATGATACAAAGAGATGGAGAGATATACCATGTGCTTGGATTGGAAGAATCAACATTGTGAAAATGACTCTACTACCCAAAGCAATCTATAGATTCAATGCAATCCCTATCAAACTACCACTGGCATTTTTCACAGAACTAGAACAAAAAATTTCACAATTTGTATGGAAACACAAAAGACCCCGAATAGCCAAAGCAATCTTGAGAACGAAAGAAGGAACTGGAGGAATCAGGCTCCCTGACTTCAGACTATACTACAAAGCTACAGTTATCAAGACGGTATGGTACTGGCACAAAAACAGAAAGATAGATCAATGGAACAGGATAGAAAGCCCAGAGATAAACCCATGCACATATGGACACCTTATCTTTGATAAAGGTGGCAGTAATGTACAATGGAGAAAGGACAGCGTCTTCAATAAGTGGTGCTGGGAAAACTGGACAGGTACATGTAAAAGTATGAGATTAGATCACTCCCTAACACCATACACAAAAATAAGCTCAAAATGGATTAAAGACCTAAATGTAAGGCCAGAAACTATTAAACTCTTAGAGGAAAACATAGGCAGAACACTCTATGACATAAATCACAGCAAGATCCTTTCTGACCCACCTCCTAGAGTAATGGAAATAAAAACAAAAATAAACAAATGGGACCTAATGAAACTTCAAAGCTTTTGCACAGCAAAGGAAACCATAAACAGGACCAAAAGATAACCCTCAGAATGGGAGAAAATATTTGCAAATGAAGCAACCGACAAAGGATTAATCTCCAAAATTTACAAGCAGCTCATGCAGCTCAATAACAAGAAAACAAACAACCCAATCCAAAAATGGGCAGAAGACCTAAATAGACATTTCTCCAAAGAAGACATACAGACTGCCAACAAACACATGAAAGAATGCTCAACATCATTAATCATTAGAGAAATGCAAATCAAAACTACAATGAGATATCATCTCACACCAGTCAGAATGGCCATCATCAAAAAATCTAGAAACAATAAATGCTGGAGAGGGTGTGGAGAAAAGGGAACCCTCTTGCACTGCTGGTGGGAATGTGAATTGGTTCAGCCACTATGGAGAACAGTATGGAGGTTCCTTAAAAAACTACAAATAGAACTACCATATGACCCAGCAATCCCACTACTGGGCATATACCCTGAGAAAACCAAAATTCAAAAAGAGTCATGTACCAAAATGTTCATTGCAGCTCTATTTACAATAGCCCGGAGATGGAAACAACCTAAGTGCCCGTCATCGGATGAATGGATAAAGAAGATGTAGCACATATATACAATGGAATATTACTCAGCCATAAAAAGAAACGAAATTGAGCTATTTGTAATGAGGTGGATAGACCTAGAGTCTGTCATACAGAGTGAAGTAAGTCAGAAAGAAAAAGACAAATACCGTATGCTAACACATATATATGGAATTTAAGAAAAAAAATGTCATGAAGAACCTAGGGGTAAAGCAGGAATAAAGACGCAGACCTCCTAGAGAACGGACTTGAGGTTATGGGGAGGGGGAAGGGTGAGCTGTGACAGGGCGAGAGAGAGTCATGGGCATATACACACTAACAAACGTAGTAAGGTAGATAGCTAGTGGGAAGCAGCCGCATGGCACAGGGATATTGGCTCGGTGCTTTGTGACAGCCTGGAGGGGTGGGATAGGGAGGTGGGAGGGAGGGAGACGCAACAGGGAAGACATATGGGAACATATGTTTATGTATGACTGATTCACTTTGTTATAAAGCAGAAACTAACACACCATTGTAAAGCAATTATACCCCAATAAAGATGTTAAAAAAAAAAAAACTGATGATGAAGATACTTGTGTGGATGATATATGAATATGGTTAGAATACTATTGTTTTCTTGAATGTGAATTGAAAAATTGCAGTATTTTTAATGACATTATTTTATATGATACATGGTTTTAAATGTGTGTAATTAAATTATGAAATAAAAAAAGAACCAAATAGAAATTCTGAAATTAAAAAGTACAATAACAATAATGAAGAATTCATTAGAGGGGCTCTAGAGTTGACTTGAACTGACAGAAGAAATAAGCAGCAAACTTGAAGAGAGAAAAATTTATATCATCAAACTATGGAACAGAAAAAAAAATAATGAAGAAAAATGAATAGTACCTCTGAGACCTGTGGTGTACCATCAAGTTGTACTAACAAATGCATAACAAATTTCCCAGAGGAGATGAGGGAGAAAAGGGGCAGAAATACTGTTTGAAAAAATTATGTCTAAAAACTTCCCCAAACTGATGAAAAACATTAATCTAAGATGTCTTCTAAACCCCAAGCAGTACAAGTTAAAAGCAGTCCACACATAGATACAGTCTGAACCACAACTCCCTCTCCATTGCCAATCCTCAGGTGCCCTGCTGGTGGTTAGGAACCTCTTACTTATCCTAACACGTCTTAAGGGAAGAAAACTTGGAGAAGGAGGAAAATTATACACAGCTATAGAGGCTGGTGGAGATTCCCTTGCCTGCATGTCCCACACTATGCACACATACACACTAGACACAATTACCTCTTTTGAACTCCAGACCCTGGGGATCCCCAATGAGCAAATCTATCCCTGTTTCTTTGTCAGTGAATAAATGTGAGTTTGTGAGGAATAAAAAAAAACCTGCACTCAAACTGTCAAATTATAAAAAGCCACACTGTAAAATGTCAAAGACAAACTGTTATTTTCTCATTGGTACTCTTAAGATTACAAACTGTAGTAAGTCACACTGTAAAATTTTAAAACAGTCACACTGTAAAAAAGTCAAAGACAAAGAGAGGATAATAAAAAAAGTAAGAGAAAAAAGCTTACAACATACAAGAAATTCTCAATAAACAGATGACTTCTCATCATAAACAATGGATTTGCAGGGAGGGATGGAGTGGGAGGTTGGGGTTAGCAGATGTAAATGTTTATATATAGAATGGATAAGCAACAAGGTCCTACTGTATAGCACAGAGAACTATATTCAGTATCCTATGATAAACCACAATGGAAAACTATAAAAAATGTATATGTATAACTGAATCACTTTGCTGTACAGCAGAAATTAACAACATTGTAAATCAACTATACTTAAACAAAAAATGATAAAAACACAGAAAATAAAAGAAACAATGGAGACAGTGAAATAATATATTCAAAGTGCTGAAAGAAAAAGACTGTCAAATACAAACTCAATAGCCAGCAAAACTGTCCTTCAAAATAAAAGGAGAAAACAAGACATTCCCAGATAAACAAAAACCTAGAGAATATTTTGTTAACAGATATGTCCTATAAGAAATATTATAGGGAGTCCTTTATGTTAAATGAAAGGACACTGGACAATAAGTCAAATCAACATGAAGAACTAAGGAGTACTTGAGAACTACATAGGTATATGTAGAAGACAGTATAAATATGTTTTTGATATCTTTTATTTTACCATTTTATTTAAAACATAATTGCATAAAGTAAGGGTTAAAAAACTGTGTTGATGGGTTTATAATATATACATACGCAATTTGGATGACCATAAAATTACAAAGGAGGGATCAGTTAATGGATATATACTGAAGTAAACTTTTTGTATAGTACTGAAATTAAATGGATACTAATCCAAATTAGGTTGTTTTAGTTAAGATGATAATTTTAATCCTCAGGGAGACCACTAAGAAAATAATTAACAACAAAAAAAGAAAATGATAAGGAAATTAAATGGTATACTAGAACATATCCAAATGCAAAAGAAGTCAGTAATGGAGGAAGGGAGGAACAAAAATACATAGGATATATAGAAAACAAGTAATAAATAGCAGATATAAATCCTACCTTATCATTAATTAAATTAAAAATAAATAGATTAAATTCTCAAATCAAAAGGTGGAGAATGGTAGAATGGATAAGAAAAAAGATCCATCTGTATGCTGTCTACAAGAGACACACTTTATATTTAAAGACAGAAATAGTTTAAAAATGAAAATATGGGAAAATATATACCATGCAAACAATTACCAAAAGTAAGCTATAATAATTTTGCTTTTTGGAACTTTCTGGAACTTTAAAAAATGTATTTTCAATCTGCAGGTGGTTGAATCCATGAATGCAGAACTCATTGAAACAGAGGGCCTGCTGTATATTGTTTATAGTACTTCATAATTATCCTTTTAATATTTAAGCTATCTAAAAGAATGTCACGTCTCTTTCTTATTACTGGAATGTCTTTTCTCCTTTTATTTTCTGATTGGTCTTGCTAGATTTTCTTTTCCTCTTTGATTTTACTGACCTTCTCAAAGGACAAATTTTTGACTCTACTGATTTTCCTTTTTGTTAATTTATTGAGGTAACATTGGTTTATAACATTATATATGTTCCATGTGTACATTATATTTTGACTTCTGTACGCACTACAAGGTGCTCACCACTAAAAGTTTCGTTTCCACGCATCACCACAAAGTTGATTCCCTTTACCCATTTCATCCTCCACCTCCTTTCCCTCTGGTAACCACTACTCTGTTCTCTATTATCTCTGTGTTTGCTTTTGCTTGATTTGGTTTGTTCATTTTTGTTGTTTTTGTTTGTTTGTTTTTTATATTCTACACGTGAATAAAATCATATGATATTTGCCTTTCTATCTGGCTTATTTCACTTAGCATAATAATTTGAGGCCAAGCCATGCTATTACAAATGTCAAGATGTCATTTTTTTATGGCTGAGTAGTATCCCATTGTATATATATACAACATCTTATTATACAGCAATTCATTAATGGGCACTTAGGTTGTTTCCATATCTTGCTATTGTAAATAATGTTGTAATGAACATAGGGGTCCATATATCTTTTCAAATTAGTGTTTTGTATTCTTCAAAAAAACATCCAGAAGTGGAATAGCTGGATCATATGGTAATTCTATTTTTAATTTTTGAGGAAACTCCATTCTGCTTTCCATACTGGCTGTGCCAATTTACATTACCACCAACAGTATATGAGGGTTCCCTTTTCTCCACATACTCTCCAACACTGGTTATTTCTTGCCTTTTTAATAACAGTCATTCTAACTGGCATGAGGTGATATCTCATTGTGGTTTTGATTTGCATTTCCCTAATAATTAGTGATGTTGAACATCTTTTCATGTGCCTACTGGCCACCTGTACGTCTTCTTTGGAAAAATGTCTATTCAGCTTTTCCCCCCACCTTTTAATCAGGTCGTTTGTTTTTTCTGTTGTTGTTGTTCAGTTGTATGAGTTCTTTATGTATTTTGGATATCAACCCCTTATCAGATACACGATTTGCAAATATCTTTTCCTATTTGATAGGTTGTCTTTCATTTGGTCGATGGTTTCCTTTGCTGTGCAGAAGCTTTTTGGTTTGATGTAGCCCCATTCACTTATTTGCTTTTGTTTTCCTTGCCTCACAAGATATACCTAGAAACACATTGCTAAGATCTATGTCAAAGAGCATTCTGACTATGTTTTCTTCTATGAGTGTTATGGTTTCAGGTCTTACATTCAAGACTTTAATGCATTTTGAATTATTTTTTTGTATGGTGTGACATAGTGGTCTAGTTTCATTCTTTTGCAAGTCCAGTTTTCCCCAAACCATTTATTGACAAGACTATCATTTCTCCACTGTATGTTCTTTGCTCTTTTGTCATAAATTAATTGTCCATACACATGTGGGTTTATTTCTGGGATCTCAATTTGGTTCCACTGATGTTTGTTTTTCTGCCAATACTGTATTGTTTTGATTGCTATCGCTTTGTAGTATCATTGATTTTCTTTATTATCTTCCTGACTATAATTAATTTAGACTCTTTACTATTTACTTTCTTCTTCTTTGTGTTTAATTTGCCATCACGTTATAGTTTTTAAAGATGGAGGCATACGTTACTGATTTGAGAGTTTTCTACTTTTCTAAGTATTTGTACTAGATCTCTAATGCTGTATAACAAATTACCAGAAAACACAGAAGCTTGAAAATAACACTTATTACCTCATAGTGTCCGTGGCTCAGGAAGCATCAATGGCACAGCTCGGTGGTTCTGCCTCAAGGTCTTTCTGTCTTGCATGAAATAGCTGGGCCTGTAGTCTCACTTAAAGGCTTAACTCAAAGAGAACACACTTTTAAGCTCTCACGCAGCTAACGAAAGGCTTTAACTCTTCACTGTCTGCTGGCAAAAGACTTCCATTTCTTATCATGTGGTACTCTATATAGGTTGCCTGAATGAACTTATGACATGGCTTCTGGCTTCTTCCAGAACAAGTGATCTGAAAATGAGAAAGTCCATGCCAAATGAAGCTGCAATCTTCATAATTTAATCTCATACATGACATGACATACCATAGTTTCTGCCATACTTGATTCACTAAGTCTATCCCACACTCAAAGGTAAGGGAGTAAAAATTACTTTCCTCCTCTGTGCAAAATACATTCTTCTCCTCCCAAGACTCCCAGACGTCTCCTTTCATTGTCGAATGAGCTCTAAGTTCAAAATTTTATAACGTGAATCAGGTCCAGGTGTGGATTCTGCTCTGTGAGTGTAGCTCCATAATTACAGCTTCTAGAATACAGCCCCTCTCAATCTATAGACCTGCAAAACTAAAACAAAAAATCTGTCTCACACAATCCCAATATACAGTAGTGGAGCAGGCATAGAGTAAGAGCTACAGCCACACCCGTTCAAAAAGAGAAAAATATAGCAGGTGGAATCACTAGCACAAAAAGCCCACAGCAATTCTGAAATATAGCCAGGCAAATATTGGAAACTCCTTGTAGGTCGGAAAACGTGGGAATAAATTGCTATGGCTCTCAGTTCTGCCCTCTGGGCTGTTGGTTCTGCATTCTGAGTCATCTTTCCTTCATCATAAAAAACACTGACTGGGCTTCCTGGTGGCGCAGTGGTTGGGAGTTCACCTGCCGATGCGGGGGACGCGGGTTCATGCCCCGGTCCGGGAGGGTCCCGCGTGCCGTGGAGCAGCTGCGCCCGTGGGCCGTGGCCGCTGGGCCTGCGCGTCTGGAGCCTGTGCTCCGCAATGGGAGAGGCCGCGGCAGTGAGGGGCCCACGTACCGGAAAAAAAAAAAAAAAAAAAGACACTGACTGCTTGTAACTGGATGGTTTTCTCAGTCTCCTACCTGCCGATAGAATTTGGGAGGTCCCAAGTCCTCTTTAAGTTCCTTTTGCATGTTCTCTAGGTCTTTCAGTCAACTGGTGATCTTTCTGTATATATAATCCTTCAAAAATCCTTGTGGATCCTCTCTGACTTACTGGAGCCTATTCCATTAGACAAAAGTTACACACATAGATTTCGTTAACATATGCCCTTTTCTATTTCTGTATTTTGAGTTTTTGATAAAATGCTGAGGGAAGACACCCTGAAGCTTCCTAACCGTCCTATAGAGAAGATGTGTGAGGCACAACTTTGTTCTATTTAGAGAGCATTTTGTCTCACTGAATAGCACCCTGATACATCACTGTTGATCTTCCTGAGAGCTTAACAAAAGATTTTACAGTCACTCTCTTGGCTTAGACATGAATGCACTGGGTTTCATTTTGTACTCAGAAGGCACTGCTTAATTTTAGCATTTGTTGTCTATAGAGACAGAATTTTCAAAACCATCAAGTTCCAGGTCCTTCATGTTTAACAGCATTTTCTTAATTTACCTCTCTTCTTTTGAATTTTATGTTAAGCAGCAAGGAAACAAACAAGTAGCACATTCAAAATGTGACTGGAAATATCCTTAGCCAGGGGCTTCCCTGGTGGTGCAGTGGTTAAGAATCCGCCTACCAATGCAGGAGACATGGGTTTGAACCCTGGTCCAGGAAGATCCCACATGCCATGGAGCGACTAAGCCCATGCGCCACAACGACTGAACCTGTGCTCTAGAGTCTGCGAGCCAAAACGACTGAAGCCCGCATGCTGCAACTACTGAAGCCCATGTGCCTAGAGCCCGTGTTCTGCAACAAGAGAAACCACTGTGATGAGAAGCCTGCACACCGCAATGAAGAGTAGCCCCCCTCGCCGCAACTAGAGAAAGCCCATGCGCAGCAACGAAGACCCAACAAAGCCAAAAATATAAAAATAAAATAAATACATTTATTTTTTAAAAAAAGAAAAAAAAAGAAATATCCTTAGCTAGATCATCCAGTTCATCAGGTATATTTTCTGTCAATACTTGCAACATGACTGATGGTGTCCATGTTGTACTTTCTACCACTATGTAACAAGCATCCCCCTTCTTCCAGTTTCCAATAACATCTAGGTCACTTTCCTGAATGTCCTCAGCAGCAGCCTTATCTAATACCATGAGACTTCTGCTAATAGTTTCTTAAAGGCATTTAGGCTTTCCATAATAGACTCAGCAAAGACTGCTGCCTGGTATCAAAGACACACCAACATTTTAGTTTTTTTATTATGACAACACTTCATTCTCAGTATCAAAATCTCTATTACTCATATATTGCTGCATAAAAAATTATCCCTGAATTTAGAGATTTTATAAAACAAACATTTCTTATTTCACAGTTTCAATGGGCCAGAGATCTGGGTGTAGCTTAGCTGGATAGTTCTGACTCAAGATTTCTCATGAGTTTACAATCAAGCTGTTGGCCAGGTTTGCAGTATCATATGAAAGCATGTCTAGGAGATCATGTACTTCCAAGCTCAAGCATATGTTTGCTGGCAGACTTTGGTTCCTCTCTGGCTGACAGCCAAAAACCACTTTCTTGCTGCATAGGCCAGTCTATAGGTTGCCCGAATGTCCTGAAATGGATACTAGCTGTCTCCAGCATAAATAATTCCTTAGAGGGCATCCAAAATGGAAACTGTCTTTTTATAACCTATTTTCAGAAATGACATACTGTTACTTCTGTCTTACTCTAATTATTATAAGCAAGAGACTAAATGTATCCCACACTGAAAGGGAGGGAAATTAAGCTCTACCTCTTAAAAAGTGTTGCGTGAAAGAAACTGTGAGCATATTTTTAAAACCACCAGAAATTAAAATTTCTCCATAAGCATTGCTTTAAATGTTTTACACAAATTTTCTTATTTTGTGTTTTTGTTTTCATTCAGTTCAATACTTCCATACTTCAATACTTCTATACTTCAATACATTAGTTCAATACTTTCACTCAGTTCTAACTTCCCTAAGAAAGTAAGGACACATGGATTATTTGAAAGTGTGCTATTTATTTTCCAAATATTTTGGGGCTTTCTGGGTACTTTTCTGTTATTGATTTCTGATTTAAATCTATTTCTTTCAGAGAATATAATTCATATTATTGAATGTCTGTAAAGTTATTAAGATTTGTTTAATGATCCAGAATATGTCCTATCTTTTTAAATGTTAAATGTGCCCTTGAGAAAAATGTGTGTTGTGCTATTGTTGGCGGAATGTTTTTATAATGTCAGTTACAGAAACTTGGTTGATAGTATTTTTCAACTCTTTATCCTTACTGATTTTCTGACCACTTAATCTATCAGTTATTGATAAAGGAGTATTAAAACATCTTACTATAATCATGGATTTGTCTATCTTTTCAGTTGTGTTAGTTTTTGCTTAACCAATTTTTAAACTCAGTTATGTAAGAGTATGATCATTTAGGATTATTATGTCCACTTGATAAACTGACCACTTCAATCATTTTGAAATAATGCTCTTTATTCCTAGCAATATTTTTTCAACAGAAAAATAGTTTTTCCGATATTAATATAGCCATTCCAGTTTCTTTCATTAGTTTTAGCATGCAATATCTTTCTTCCTTTTACTTTTAATCTACATGTCTATATATTGAGTGTGTAATTATTGTATTGGATTTATACATGGACCTGGATTTCTATCTACACTTAAAATCTCTTGTAAAAATTAGAATATTTACATCATTTACATTTAATATGATTGTTAATATGTTTCAGTTAAATCTATCAGATTGTTTTATGTCCATCCTGTCAGATTTTTTGTCTCCTTTGTTCTACTATTGTGTTACCTTTTTAAGGATTAATTTGATATTTTTATGATTGTATTTTATCTTCTTTGTTTGAATGTTAGCTATACATATTTCTTGTTTTTTAAAAAATTAGTGGTGATCTTAAGGCTGATTTTACTTATTACAGTCTAATTTCAAGTAATAATATAACTCTTCACAGAAAATATACAATGTGTACTTGTATCGCACTTCTCCAAAATAATCTAACTTTGAACCTAAAGGAACCAGCAAAAGAAGAACAAAGCCCAAAGAACAGTAGAAGGAAGGAAATAATAAAGATCAGAGAGGAAATAAAGGAAATAGTAACTTAAAAAATAGAAAAGTTCAATGAAACTAAAAGCTGGTTCTTTGAAAACATAAACAGGATAGAAAACCATTAGCCAGACTCACCCTCAAAAAAGAGAGAAGGCCCAAATAACTAAAATTAGAAATAAAAGAGAAGTTACAACCAATATCACAGAAATACCAAGGATCATAAGTGACTACTATGAACAGTTATATGGAAACAAATTGGACAACCCAGAAGAAATGGATAAATTCTTAGAAACATACAATATTCCAAGAATGAATTAGGAAAAAACAGACAATCTGAACAGACCAATTAATAATAATGAAACTGAATCACTTAAAAACAAACAAACAAACAAACAAAACTCCCAACAGACAAAAGTTTGAGTCCAGATGGCTTCATATGTGACTTCTACCAAACATTTAAAGAACAGTTAATACCTATTATTCTGAAATTATTCCACAAAATTGAAAATGAAAGGCCACTTCTGAACCCATTCTATGATGCCAGCATCACCCTGATAGCAAAAACAGAAAAAGACACTACAAAGAAAAGAAAATTACCTGTCAATATCCCTGATTAACATACATGCAAAATTTTTCAATAAAACATTAGCAAGCTGCATTCAGCAACATGTTAAAAGGGTCACATACCAGATCAAGTGGGATTTATCCGAGGAGTGCAAGGATGATACAACATCCACAAATTAATCGACATGATACACCACATTAACAAAACAAAGGATAAAAATTATGTGATCATCTCAACAGATATAGAAAAGCATTTGACAAAACTGAACATCCTTTTACAATAAAAAGTCTCAACAAAGTGAATATAGAGAGAATATACCTTAACATAATAAAGGCTATATATGATAAAACCTAACATCATATTCACTGGTACAAAGCTGAAAGCTTTTCCTCTAAGATCAGGAACAAGACGAGGATGCCCATTCTTGCCACTTTTATTCAACATAGTATTGGAAATCCTAGGCACAGCAGTAAGATAAGAAAAAGAGATAAAAATTATCCAAGTTGGAAAGGAAGAAGTAAAACTGGTACTATTTGCAGATATGATACTATAAACCCTAAAAACTCCACCAAAAAAAACTACTAGAACTAGTAAATGAATTCAGTAAATTTGCAGGATATAAAACCAATATACAGAAATCTGTTGTATTTCTATGCATTAATATCAAACTATCAGAAAAAGAAATTAAGAAATCAATCTCATTTTACAAGTGCATCAAAAAGAATGAAATACCAAGGAATGAAGTTAACCAAGGAAATGAAAGACCTACACTCTGAAAACTATAAGACTGATGAAAGAAATTGAAGAGGACACAAATAAATGGAAAGATATTCCATGTTCGTGAACTGGAAGAATTAATATTATTAAAATGTCCAAACTACCAAAAGCAATCTACAGATACAATTCAATCTTTATCAAAATACCCATGGAATTTTTTTACAGAACTAGAACAAAGAATCCTAAAATCTGTATGGAACCAAAAAAGACCCCAAATAGCAATAGCAATCTTGAGAAAGAAAAACAAAACTGGAGGTATCACTCGCTCTTATTTTAAATTATACTACAAAGGTATAGTAAACAAAACGGTGTGGTACTGGCACAAAAACAGATCAATGGAACAGAACAGAGAGCACAAAAAAAAAACACCATGCTTATATGGGCAATTATTCTATGATAAAGGAGGCAAGAATATACAATGGAGAAAAGAGTCTCTTCAATAAATGGTGTTGGGAAAACTGTACAGCTACATGCAAAAGAATGAAACTAGACCACACTATTACACCCTATACAAAAATAAACTCAAAGTGGATTGAAGACTCAGATGTAAGACCTGAAACCATAAAACTCCTAGAAGAAAATATAGGCAGTACATTCTTTGATGTTTGTCTTAGCAATATTTTTTCTGCAACTGTCTCCTCAGGGCAGCAAAAGCAACAGTAAACAAGTAGGACTACATCAAACTAAAAAACCTTTGCATAGTGAAGGAAACCATCAACAAAACAAAAAGGCAGGCTACTGAATGGGAGAATATGTTTGCAAAGCATATGTCTGACAAGGGGTTAATATCCAAAACATATAAAGAACTCACACAACTCAATATTAAAAAACTAATAATTTGTTTTAAAAATGGCAGAGGACCTGAATAAACACTTTTCCAAAAAAGACACACAGATGACCAACAGGCACATGAAAATATGCTCAACATCACTCATCATCAGGGAATTGCAATTCAAAACCACAATGAGATATCACCTCACACATGTCAGAATGACTGTTGTCAAAAATACAAGAAATAAGAAGGGTTGGAAAGGATGTGGAAAAAAGCAAACACTTGTGTACTGTTGGTAGTAATGTAAATTGGTGTAGCCAGTATGGAAAACAGTATGGAGGCTCCTCAAAAAATTAAAAATAGAACTACTATAAGATCCAGCATTTCCACTTCTTGGTATGTATCTGAAGAAAACAAAGACACAAATTAAAAAAGATACGTGCATCCAGTGCATTGCAGTGTTCATTGCACATTATTTACAATACCTAAGATACAGAAGCCACCTAGTGTCTATCAACAGATGAACAGATAAAGAAGTGGTATCCATATAAAATGGAATATTACTTAGTCATTAAAAAGAACTAAATCTTGTTATTTGTGACAACATGGATGGATCTAGAGGGTATTATGCTATGTGAAGTAAGTCAGATAGAGAAAGACAAATACCATATGAGTCCACTTATGTGTGGCAACTAAAAAAACAAATCAAAACAAAACAATAACAGACTCATAGATACAGAGAAAAATCTGTTGCTTGCCAAAGGCTAGAGAGGTGGGAGATGGGTGATTTAGGGGAAGGAAATTAAGCGTTACAAACTTCCAGTTATAAAATAAAATCATGGGGATGTAATGTACAGCATAGGGAATGTAGTCATAATAATGTAACAACTCTGTATGGTAACAGATGCTAACAAGACTTACTGTGGTGATCATTTCATAATGTACAAAAATATTGAATCACTATGCAGTATTACCTGAAACTAATATAATTTTGAAAGTCAATTATATTTCAATAAATGAACAAAACTTGGCAGAAGGGACCACTACAGGGTTAGTTATCTTTATTTTGGCTTTTAGCTTCAGTACAGACAACACATTCCCATGAAAGACAGTTATAGAACGTGTAAGCCACAATTTTATATTTCTGGACTGAAAAAAAGAGAGGACAGAGATTGGAGCAACCACAGCTTCTGGAACATGTGGTGTGTGTGGGAGGAAGGAACCACAAAAAAATATAGAGCCCTAGAGTCACATTTTGTGTATAAACTCTGCACAAATCTCTACCAGAGCGCCAAATTATAAATGTGCAGGAAAAAAAGCATGGTGTAAGTAACCCAGCTAATGGAGGAAAAAATTTTAAAAGTTAACAGAGATTTGAGTTTTCACCCAGATTTAGAGTTATTTGTTTGAGTCCAACCAACATAACTGTCTGCTAAAACAAAAATATACATACTGGGCTTCCCTGGTGGCACAGTGGTTGGGAGTCCGCCTGCCGATGCAGGGGATGCGGGTTCATGCCCCGGTCCGGGAGGATCCCACATGCCGCAGAGCGGCTAGGCCCGTAAGCCATGGCCGCTGAGCCTGCATGTCCAGAGCCTGTGCTCCACAGAGGGAGAGGCCACAGCAGTGAGAGGCCCATGTACAGCAAAAAAAAAAAAAATATATATATATATATATATATATATATATATACACACACATACATACATACTTTTCTCAGTTACATAACAGAATTCCAGTTTCCATAACATGACTTTCACAATGTCCAGGATATAATCCAAAATTACTTGAAACATAAAGAAGCAACAAAATGCAACCCATTTTAAGAAGGAAAAACAATCAATAAAGGCCAATATAGAAGTGAATTAAATGTTAGAGCTAGTCATCAAGAACTTCAAAGTACCTCTCATAACTAGACTCAATGAGGTATAGGAAAATATGGTCGTAATGAATAAAAAGATAGGGAACCCTAACTGAGAAATAAAAAATATGAAAAAGAAAAATGAAAAATCCTAGAACTGAAAAATATAATTCTGAATGAAAAAGTCACTGGATGGACTTAAGGACAACTGCAAATTAAAAGAAAAAAGTCAGTGAAGTTAAAAATAGATCAATATAGAGACCTTCAAGATGGTGGAGGAGTAAGACGTGATCACCTTCCTTGCCACAAATACATCAGAAATACATCTACATGTGGAACAACTCCTACACAACACCTACTGAATGCTGGCAGAAGAGCTCAGACTTCCCAAAACGCAAGAAACTCCCCATGTACCTGGGTAGGGCAAAAGAAAAAAGAAAAAACAGAGACAAAATAATAGGGACGGAACCTGCACTTCTGGGAGGGAGCTGTGAAGGAGGAAAAGTTTCCACACACTAGAAAGCCCCTTCACTGGCAAAGAAGGGGGGTGGCAGGCGGGAAGAGCCACAGACGATAGCGCAGCAAAAGGGGTGCAGAGGGCAAAGCAGAGAGATTGCTGCACAGAGGATTAGTGCCAACCAGCACTCACCAGACCAAGAGGCTTGTCTGCTCACCCGCCGGGCCAGGTGGGGCTGGGAGCTGAGGCTTGGGCTTCAGAGGTCAGATCCAGGGAGAGGACTGGGGTTGGCTGCATGAACACAGACTGAAGGGGGCTAGTGCGCCACACTTAGCCAGGAAGGAGTCCGGGAAAAAGTCTGGACCTACCTAAGAGGCAAGAGACCACTGTTTCAGGGTGCGCAAGGAGAAGGGATTCAGATCACTACCTAAGCAAGTTCCAGAGATGAGCACGAGCCGTGGCTATCCACGCAGACACCAGAGATGGGCATGAAACGCTAAGGCTACTGCTACCGCCACCAAGAAGCGTGTCTGCAAGCACAGGTCACTATCCACACCTCCCCTCCCGAGAGCCTCTGAAGCTCACCACTGCCAGGGTCCCATGATCCAGGGACAAGTTCCCCGGGAGAACACATGGCGTGCCTCATGCTGTTGCAATGTCGCACTAGCCTCTGCCGCCGCAGGCTCGCCCCACATTCCGTACCTCTCCGTCCTCCCAGCCTGAGTGAGCCAGAGCCCCCTAATCAGCTGTTACTTTAACCCCGCCCTCTCTGGGTGGGAAACAGATGCCCTCAGGTGACCTACACGCAGAGGTGGGGCAAAATCTAAAGCTGAACTCCAGGAGCTGTGTGAACAAAGAAGAGAAAGGGAAATTTCTCCTAGCAGCCTCAGGAGCAGAGGATTAAATCTCCACAATCAACTTGATGTACCCAGCATCTCAGGAATGGCTGAATAAACAATGAATCATCCTAAAGTTGAGGCAGTGGACTTTGGGAGCAATTGTAGACTTGGGGTTTGCTTTCTGCATCTAATTTGTTTTTGGTTTTATGCTTATCTTACTTCAGTATTTAGAGCTTATCATAATTGGTAGATTTCTTTATTGATTTGGTTGCTCTCTTCCTTTTTAAAAAAAAATATATTTTTTCCTTTTTCTCTTTTTGTCAGTGTGTATATGTCTGCTTCTTTGTGTGATTTTGTCTGTATAGCTTTGATTTTGCCATCTGTCCTAGGGTTCTGTCTGTTGTTTTTTTTAATATAGTTTTTAGCACTTGTTATCATTGGTGGATTGTTTTTTTAGTTTGGTTGCTATCTTCTTTCTTTTCTCTTTCTTTTATTATTTCTTATTTTTTTATTTTTAATAATTATTTTTTTATTTTAATAACTTCATTTTATTTTTTTCTTTCTTTCTTTCTTTCTGCCTTATCCTCTGAGCCGTATGGCTGACAGGGTCTTGGTGCTCCGGCGGGGTGTCAGGCTGGTGCCTCTGAGATGGGAGAGCAGAGTTCAGGACATTGGTCCAACAGAGACCTCCTGGCTCCATGTAATATCAAATGGTGAAAGCTCTCCCAGAGATCTCCATCTCAACGGTAAGACCCAGCTCCACTCAATGACCAGCAAGCTACAGTGCTGGACACCCTATGCCAAATAACTAGCAGGAGAGAAACACAACCACACCCATTAGCAGAGAAGCTGCCTAAAACCATAAGAAGGTCACAGACACCCCAAAATACATCACTGGACGTGGTCCCACCCACCAGAAAGACAAGATCCAGCCTCATCCACCAGAACACAGGCACCAGTCTCCTCTACCAGGAAGCCTACACAACCCACTGAACCAACCTTAGCCCCTGGGGGAAGACACCAAAAACAACAGGAACTACGAACATGCAGCCTGCGAAAAGGAGACCCCAAACACAGTAAGATAAGCAAAATGAGAAGACAGGAAAAAAAAACAGCAGATAAAGGAGCAAGATAAAAATCCACCAGATCTAACATATGAAGAGGAAATAGGCAGTCTACCTGAAAAAGAACTCAGAATAGTGATAGTAAAGATGATCCAAAATCTTGGAAATAGAATGGAGAAAATACAAGAAACATTTAACAAGGACCTAGAAGAACTAAAGAGCAAACAAACAACGATGAACAACACAATAAATGAAATTAAAAATTCTCTAGAAGGATCAATAGCAGAATAACTGAGGCAGAAGAACAGATAAGTGATCTGGAAGATAAAATAGTGGAAATAACTACTGCAGAGCAGAATAAAGAAAAAAGAATGAAAGAATTGAGGACAGTCTTATAGATCTCTGGGACAATATTAAATGCACCAACATTTGAATTATAGGAGTTACAGAAGAAGAAGAGAAAAAGAAAGGGACTGAGAAAATATTTGAAGAGATTATAGTTGAAAACTTCCCTAACATGGGAAAGGAAAACTAGTCAATCAAGTTGAGGAAGCACAGAGAGTCCCATACAGGATAAATCCAAGGAGAAACATGCCAAGACACATATTAATCAAACTATCAAAAATTAAATACAAAGAAAAAATATTAAAAGCAGCAAGGGAATCCCCATAAGGTTAACAGCTGATCTTTCAGCAGAAACTCTGCAAGCCAGAAGGGAGTGGCAGGATATATTTAAAGTGATGAAAGGGAAAAACCTACAACCAAGATTTACCCAGCATGGTTCTCATTCAGATTCAATGGAGAAATTAAAACCTTTACAGACAAGTAAAAGCTAAGAGAATTCAGCACCACCAAATCAGCTTTATAACAAATGCAAAAGGAATTTCTCTAGGCAGGAAATACAAGAGAAGGAAAAGACCTACAATAACAAACCCAAAACAATTAAGAAAATGGTAATGGGAACACACATATCGATAATTACCTTAAATGTAAATGGATTAAATGCTCCAACCAAAAGACATAGACTGGCTGAATGGATATAAAAAGAAGACCTGTATATATGCTGTCTACAAGAGACCCACTTCAGACCTAGGGACACATACCGACTGAAAGTGAGGGGGTTGGAAAAAGATATTCCATGCAAATGGAAATCAAAAGAGGGCTGGAGTAACAATTCTCATATCAGACAAAATAGACTTTAAAATAAAGACTATTACAAGAGACAATGAAGGACACTACATAATGATCAATGGATCAATTCAAGAAGAAGATATAACAATTGTAAATATTTATGCACCCAACATAGGAACACCTCTATACATAAGGTAAATGCTAACAGCCGTAAAAGGAGAAATCGACAGTACCACAATCATCGTAGGGGACTTTAACACCCCAGTTTTACCAATGTACAGATCATCCAAAATGAAAATAAATAAGGAAACACAAGCTTTAAATGATCCATTAAACGAGATGGACTTAATTGATATTTATAGGACATTCCATCCAAAAACAACAGAATACACTTTCTTCTCAAGTGCTCATGGAACATTCTCCAGGATAGATCACATCTTGGGTCAAAAATCAAGCCTTGGTAAATGTAAGAAAATTGAAATCGTATTAAGTATCTTTCTGACTACAACGCTATGTTACTAGATATCAATTACAGGAAAAAATCTGTAAAAAATACAAACACATGGAGGTTAAACAATACATTACTTAATAATCAAGAGATCACTGAAGAGATCAAAGAGGAAATCAAAAAATACCTAGAAACAAATGACAATGAAAACATGACGACCCAAAACCTATGGGATGCAGCAAAAGCAGTTCTAAGAGGGAAGTTTATAGCAATACAATCCTACCTCAAGAAACAAGAAACGTCTCAAATAAACAACCTAACCTTACACCTAAAGCAACTGGAGAAAGAAGAACAAAAAAACTCCAAAGTCAGCAGAAGGAAAGAAATCATAAAGATCAGATCAGAAATAAATAAAAAAGAAATGAAGGAAACGATAGCAAAGATCAATAAAACTAATAGCTGGTTCTTTGAGAAGATAAACAAAATTGATAAACCATTAGCAAGACTCATCAAGAAAAAAAAAAAAAAAACTAAAAATAGAACTACCATACAATCCAGCAATCCCACTACCGGGCATATACACTGAGAAAACCATAATTCAAGAAGACTCATGTACCACAATGTTCATTGCAGCTCTATTTACAATAGCCAGGACATGGAAGCAACCTAAGTGTCCATCGAAAGATGAATGGATAAAGAAGATGTGGCACATATATACAATGGAATATAACTCAGCCTTAAAAAGAAACAAAATTGAGTTTTTGTAGTGAGGTGGATGGACCTAGAGTCTGCCATACAGAGTGAAGTAAGTCAGAAAGAGAAAAACAAATACCGTATGCTATATATGGTATCTAAAAAAAAAAGAAAAACTTTCTGAAGAACGTAGGGGCAGGACAGGAATAAAGATGTAGCTGCAGAGAATGGACTTGAGGACATGGGGAGGGGGAAGGGTAAGCTGGGTTGAAGTGAGAGAGTGGCATGGACTTATAAGTATTACCAAATGTAAAATAGATAGCTAGTGGGAAGCAGCTGCATAGCAAAGGGAGATCAGCTCAGTGCTTTGTGACCACCTAGAGGGGTGAGATAGGGAGGGTGGGAGGGAGTCGCAAGAGGGAGGAGATATGGGGATATATGTATATGTATAGCTGATTCACTTTGTTATAAAGCAGAAACTAACACACCATTGTAAAGCAATTATACTCCAATAAAAAAATAGATCAATAAATCAAAATAAGTAGATTACAATGTGAGAGGAAAGAGAACAAGGCAGAAAAAATATTTTAGAATAATGCCAAATTTTTCCAAATTTGGTAAAAGATATAAATTTACAGTTTTAAGAACCTTAGAAAGTTTCAAGCCACATAAAAATGAATAAAACCATACTTATGCATATAGTTAACCTGTTGATACCAAAGATAAAGATAACATCTTGATAACAGCAGGGGACTATGACATATTTTATTCAGGAGGAGACCAATTTACATAACTGTTAAGGTCTCATCAGAATCCACAGAGGCAAGAGACAATGAGATTACATTCTCAAAGTTCTGGGAAGAAAAATCAATGTACTGTAATTTCAAAAATAGAAAAATATGAGAATTTGTCAAACATTTATTACCAAAAATGCTTAGTGAAATTGTTCAAGCTGAATGAAAATAATTCCAAATAGAAATTCAGATATTCAAGAAGGAATAAAGATCATTGGAAATGGCAAATAAACATAAACATTAAAGATGTTCTTTCCTCTTAATTTGTTTAAAAAATATATACATAGATTACTTAAAGCAAAAGTTATGCTTTGTTGTGAACTTCATAATGTATGTATGACAGCTAGAGCGGGTTGGCTCATGGGGTAAATAGACCTATAGAGTCCCCAGGTTTCTACATTTTATATGCAGTAGTATAATAATACAAAAAGTAGACTATTAAAATTAAGGATATACATTTAATCCACAGAGCAACTGCCAGAAGATATTCAGAAGCACAGCCAGAAAGCTAATAGATAAATTAAATGGCTTTAAATATATTCAAATAACTCAAAAGAATGGAGAAAAAAAGAGATGAACAGAAACAAAGAACAAAATAGAGCTAAATCCAAGCATATCATTAATTAATTATAATGTTACTAGACAAAACAGGCTAATCAGAAAGCCAAATTTATTAATATTGACAAGAAAAAAGCCTAAGTATACGCTGTCTAAAGAGACACTTTTAGAATAATGCACAGATATGTTGGAAGTAAATAGATAAGAAATATATATGTATATATATATAAAATATTACACAAACAGTAATTATAAGAAGGCTGGTAACCATATTTATGTAAAATAAAATAGACTTTAAGATAAAGAGTATTACCACAGATAGAAACGAATAATATTAAAGAGCTGTATCATCAGGAAGACAAAATGATCAGAAATATAGATATACCTAATTAGTAACTTCAAATTGCATGAGTCAAAAATTGACAGAGTTAAAGGAAGACTAGTTAATTCCACAATCATAAATGGAGATTTTAACACTCTTTTCTCATCGATTGATAGAATACTACACAAATATCAGTAAATACATAAAAGGTCTGAGAAGTATTCTCAACCATTTTTATTGAATTTATATTTATGCAATAGTATAATCAACCACTTCAGGATACACAATCTGTTTAAGTGGACATGGTACATTTATCATAGGTCATATCTTGGGTCATGACACCAGTCTCTACAAATTTAAATCAGCAAATATCATACAAAGTATGTTCTACTACCACAATGATAGTAAATTTGAAATAAACAGCATTCTATCTAAGAAAATCCCATCAGAAATTGAAAGACACATATCTAAATAATCTATGGGTCAAAGAATAAATCACAGGTAAATTAGAAAATAGTCCAAACTGAATGGTAAAGAAATTACAACATAACAAAACTTGTGGGATGCAGCCAAAGGAGTTCTTTCAGGGAAATGTATTAATCTTTCATGATTATATGAGGCAAGAGAAAGGTAGAAAATCAATGACCTAAGTTTTCACTTTCCAAGGCTAGAAAAGTAGAGCAAAGTAATACACCAATGTAAGTTGAAGGAGGACAGTAATAAAGACAAGACCAGAAATTAACAAAAAAAGAATATGAAATATTAATAACTTCTGTCTTCCTTGTTGCCTCTGTTGCTAATACCTCTATCAAATTCCTCCATTTTTTTCATATGTTGTTTTTCCTCTGGCTACTTGGAGATTCAATCCCTGTGAGTACTTTTTAGAAATCAGCCAAAGATTTGAGTATGGTTTATATCAAAATTTGGGGCTCTCCTTCCATGGCTCCCTACTTTGTGGAATTTTATTTTTTTTCCAGCCATGTTGACATCTCTGAATTCCTCAGGTCAATAGGATTTTGGTTTTCTCCTTGACCTTTATCTGCCAGCATACTGTATTGACTGGGTGGTAGCCTCAGAGCAAAGTTGTATAAATGCAGATCTTGCTCTGGGTGGTTCTCTTTATTTAAGAGTCTAATTGTTCCAGTGTCTACTTGTTTGTGGTTGCTTTCCAATGTCTTAAAGCAATTTTCCAAAGTTTATCACTGTTTTCAGCAGGAGAGTTATTCTGATTCAAGATCCTCTGCTCGAAGTCCTCCATGTAATTTTTTTTTTTTTTAAATATCTGGTTAAGTATTTATTAACATTTTAAGATGCTCTTAGATGCAGGGTTGTTTTTGCCTCTCATTGTTGTGGCCTCTCCCGTTGTGGAGCACAGGCTCCGGATGCGCAGGCTCAGCGGCCATGGCTCACGGGCCCAGCCACTCCGTGGCATGTGGGATCCTCCCGGACTGGGGCACGAACCTGCGTCCCCTACTTCGGCAGGCGAACTCTCAACCATTGCGCCACCAGGGAAGCCCTCCTCCATGTAATTTTTACGTTCAGACAAACCAACATCCTGGTAAAGTGCTTCTCAAATTTTAATGCATAAATGAATCAACTGGGAGTTATGCTAAAATGCAGGTTCTGATTCAGTAGGTCTGGAGTGGGGCCTAGTAGTCTGCATTTTAAACAAGCTCACAGGGAACACGGATGCTACTGTGCACAGACCACTTTTTGAGTAGTGAGGCCCTAGACTACTAACCTAGTGAAATATTGGCAGTAAATTTTACAGTGTGATACAACAGAATTTTAGAGTTTGAAACAATTCAGGTTAACACACGGCTGTTCATGGAGAAGCACTGGCTGTGGTTGTAAATTCTTATTGTCCTGAACCTAGGGATCTGAACAAGTGTCAGTATTGATAAAACCTACTACTACCTTATTAATGCTAATGGATTAAACAGCACCATGAGCCTGATTATCTGTTAGCCAATTAAGATAAGCATTGAACTTGTCTTTATAGTATATTTATTGTGATTGGAAATATTGATGTATTCCACATTAAATACTGGCCAATATATCAAGTACACAATTTTGCCCTGGGCAGATTCCAAAACAACCACTGAAAACATATTTTAAAAACGACAGTTGTTAACTTTTATCCAAACAACAAAAAAAATAGATTTGCATCTTAATGGGCGATAACAATGAAATTTCTTCCAAGGATCTGAAAGGAAGTTATCTCCTCCATCTTTATAATATCCAGTCAGTCACTACCATAGGCAGCCCTCTTTAGATAACCCCTCCCTTGGCTCAACAAACTCAGCGATTAAATTGTACAGATTTTATCTTCTAAATAATTAACCAATCCAACTTCTACCAGCTCCATCCTTGCTATCACTTCCCTAACTTAAATAATGAATACCTCTCTTGACTGCTATTCCTTTTTTCCTTTAGGTCCATATCCAACTCTGCCACCCAAGTAATATATTTAGCCCCCTCCTTAAAACATCTACAATATAAAGGTCAAGCTACTCAATGTGACATAGAAGGCACTTCACGAGTTCATCTCTGCCTATCACTATGCTTTCTTATCCCATGAGTCCTTTCCTCTCAAATTATATTTCAGTGATGATAAACCATTGTACGCATATTGGCCATGCTATTTCTCCCCTTCACACATTGGCCCTATTTGCAATAATTTTTCCTATCTCTATCAAAACCATCCATCTCCTTCCTCTGGATTAGTCTTAATTCCCTTTTAGACCTAACTCAGTTGTCATCTTCTCCAGAAGCCAACCAGATGCTTATTGCCAAGTTCCTCAGTATACACATAATGCCCAGTGAGTATTTCTACCACCGGTGTATCACATACCAATAAATTATCTGTTTTTATTTGTGTCTCCTTCTTAGATCATAACATATAAATGAGTCTTAATGTTGCCTTTATCTCCGTGTAAGGGTCCAGGCTGGCACTAAGTTAGAGTTCAGTAAGGCCTGATAAAACATATTAATGAGAAAATCATTCAATTATGTGAACAACTGGTACTAGAGTTTCTCTGGTTTAAATTTAAGAAACTGCCTTGTTCATCTGTATTAAATGAAAGGAGTAAAATGTTAAGAGTATTGTCTAGCAAGAGAGAAAGAGATAATTAAACTAATAAGGTAATAGGAATTTGAGGGTATAGCAGAAAAAAGGAGAAAGGTAGAGAGGAACAAAAGAAGGTTGAATAATGCGATGGAAGGCTAGAGTCTGGGGCCTGGGGAGATGGGTAGTCAGAGGGAAATCCCAGTGGTTTGGTGGTGGAAATTTTTCATTTTGGGTTTTTTTGTTTCTTTCTTTCTTTGCTCAGTATGTGTACTATCTACCCAATACCTCCCTTTTCTTTTGAAAACAGAACCCCTCTTCTTTCAGACTGTTATGAACATTTAGTTCCAGAGGAAGCTACCAAGTTCATTCATGCTATTAGGAAATACTGGACACCTTCTATGTGCCAGGGACTGTCCTAAGATGTAGTGATAGAGCAACCAAGGGGAAGCCACCAAGTTCAAAATGAGTCCAACACCCTGTACATGGCTGAGTGGACAAGGAAAGGAGTTGGGGAACAGGATGGCTGAAGCAAAGTGCTGTGCTTTGTTGGCCACATCTGAATGATCCGGTGGACAGCTGACCCAAGATGGGCCAATTACAGCCTTTCAGTGATGTAAGTTTTTATAAACAGGCACATCAAATACCCAGTGTTAAGTTTTTGTGATGTGATAATGTAAACTCACTACTGTAACTCTTTAATTACTCCCAAGTTTTTAGGAAATACTGACCTATTGATACAGAGTTGTTAAATGATATGAAGAAACAATAAGATAAGGCAGTAAAGGCAAAACACATTGCCTCTCATTCACACCTTCCCAGACATCTATATAAATGGAGCATCATTTTAACAAGGAAAAGTGTAACCCAAGACCATCACGTGGTGATAAGTTTGGAAGAGAGTGAATATGTGAAGGCAGTTCTGGGAATAACAGGGAGGAGCAGCTCCTCAGTGATGCCTCCACAAAGGTTTTGATACAAACTCCGATAACCAAGTATACATGAGAGGAAGCTATCCTTAAATGTTTAACTCTCATGTGTGGGTTGCATTTGTGTGCTTCACATGTGCTCGGTCCCCTGGAAATCACAGGTAATCCTCTTGCCTCCTCGCTGCCACTTGGGGCTCTATTCTGTCTCTTTTCTTTTTTTTTTTTTTTTTTTTTTTGCGGTACACGGGCCTCCCACTGTTGTGGCCTCTCCTGTTGCGGAGCACAGGCTCTGGACGCGCAGGCTCAGCGGCCATGGCTCACGGGCCCAGCCGCTCCGCGGCACGTGGGATCTTCCCGGACCGGGGCACGAACCCGTGTCCCCTGCATCGGCAGGCGGACTCTCAACCACTGCGCCACCAGGGAAGCCCTGTCTCCTCTTTTTCTCCTTTTACTCAGACCAAGAAATATCTGCTCACACAAAGGTAACTCTCAGGTGGGATCTCTGGTAGCAGAGCTGAAACAGGGTGGGTGAGAAGTAAGAGGGTCTAATAATGTGATCATTTCTTTCATTTTTTGCCGTCCTTGCCTACACGTGCACAAGCACCCACACACACACACAGAGCTACTTGAATTAGGGAACACAATTCTATTTATTATCTGGGTCCTAACTTCACTCCTCATCTCCCTACTTTCACTTTTGAGTTACCAGCCCTAGTCCAGTTCCTACAATGAAATGCTCAGAAAGGCTACTCTAGAGTTCCCTACCAAATACAAATGACTCCTCCATCAGTCTTTTGTGGATGGAAAGAGTCAGCATGGATGTGCAGAACAGTCTTGCTGTTTATAATCTAAGTATAAGCTCTAAGAATAAACATATATCAGGAGGCTCTAGTACTCATATATATTTCCGCATTGTTACTATTAGAAAAGTCACTTCAAAAATCTCAGAACGTCTCTGTGATTGCTTTAAGCACAGAAACTTGGCACTCTATCCTGCTGGGAAGAAAACTAGGACAAGTTATAAAGATAAGTAGGGGTGGTCACAGAAGAGAGACGTGGCAACCAGGCAGACAGCTAAGGACAAATTAATTCCCTATAAGCCACCACGGACCTTTGCAGTTCCTGAGCTTTTTGAGCCTCTCTTATTGAAATTCTCTAACTTTCATGCTCATCGTCCTACTTATGTTGCTCTCCAATCCCAGCTCATTGATTAACCAATATTTAATTTGCATTTCTATGTGCTAGTTATTGTTCTTGGAACTGTGGATACCATCATGAACTGAACATAATCTTGACCTAAAATGCTTAGTACACTAGGAGGGAGAGATAAATAACCATGCAGTTAAATATGGTATCATAAATACTACCAATGGACTAAGCACAAAGTTCCTAGCACTTCCCCGCCCCCCCCACCCCTCTCCGCAGACTAAGAATTTTGAAACAAGAGCCAGACTCCGGTGAATCTGTATTTGTGAAGCACCTGGCAGAGTTTCCCAAAGGAGAGTTGTTGATTTTCATTCTGTTTGTACATTTACTACAGTCATAAACTCAATCTTTAGTTTCTTCTGGGTGGAATCCTCTGATTATACCACCCACCAAATAGCTGATTAGGAAAAGGCAGTGAGCCATTTCCACTGCATTGTGGATGAGAAGCATTCCTCCCATCTCAAAATAGAAGTCAGGGAATATTTTTTTTTTTTCTCAGAAAATATTTTTACATATACAGTTCAATTTTATCGTTATATTTCAGATAAATCAAAGGTTAAAGATGATTTTATATACCAGTTTTAGAATTTAAGCACCACTATGACATAAAGAAAAGACATTCTGGGCTTCCCTGGTGGCACAGTGGTTGAGAATCTGCCTGCTAATGCAGGGGACACAGGTTCGAGTCCTGGTCTGGGAGGATCCCACATGCCACGGAGCAACTAGGCCCGTGAGCCACAACTACTGAGCCTGCACGTCTGGAGCCCTGTGCTCCGCAACAAGAGAGGCCGCGATAGTGAGAGGCCCGCGCACCGTGATGAAGAGTGGCCCCCACTTGCCACAACTAGAGAAAGCCCTCGCACAGAAACCAAGACCCAACACAGCAAAAATAAATTAATTAATTAATAAACTCCTACCCCCAACATCTTAAAAAAAAAAAAGAAAAGACATTCTAAGTTATACACAAATGGTTTATAATGAATTTATACCAACTTATTAGTAAGTCAGATACTCATGCATCTCAATTTAACATATTGGGGAAAAGTTAGACTCAAGATTATGAAGTGACTTTAGATATTTTTATCTTCTTTATTTAAAAAAAATATAAGTTTAAATGGCTTATAGAAATGACTAGGAAAATGAAATAAATTATAAAGTAAGGGGTAAGAGAAAAAATTTGTCCCATAAATTACCTAAAGCTATCTTGAGGAAGAAAGATTATTTCACAGTCCATAATTCTGTATATCCTCATGGTGGGAGCACTTAAGTCCCTGAAGCTCTTGTTCATATTTATGAGAAAGTTAAGCCCTTAGAATGTGAAAGGGAAGAGAGCATATGGTACCCTAAAAGACTAGATAACTTTAAAAGTGATCATAAAATCAGGGACCCTTAAGAAAGATCGCTCATGTTAATTCCAATGAAAATTAACCAGTTCTTCTTCAAACTATATCTCAGCCAGTGTCATAGTGAACTAGTGGCAAATGGAGAAAGGTTCGTTTCCTTTTTCTTCTTTAAACCCTGACATAGAAATAGGGATTCTCCTCAAGGTGACAGAGATAACTCAATTTGCCTTGCATGGAATTCAGAGTAAAGACATATCTGCAAGGTTAAAATTCATGGCTCATGTACAACTATTCCTAGTAATGAGGTCAGCTATCTAGTTAAGGGATCCAGATTTGCATTGACCCACCATTTCTGAGCATGAGTTATTTTTTACCTTATTTCTACTTATTTATTTTTCATTATGTTTCATTTGGCTTACTTGAAAAAGAAAGAAATTTGGGAATAACAAAGCACTGGGGTATATCCTACTGTACCCACTATTTATGCTATAAAGAAATACCTCCCTAGACTCTGAGTCCTTTAAGAGGCTGAATCATTCAGAAGTAACTCAGAAGAAATAATCAGTGAAGGAATGCTGAAAGTAATGCTGTTTTTCTGGCTTTGCCTACTCAGACACTAGACTCTCTTCTCTGAGTATCAAGTATTGTCCAGATATTTACATACAAAAACAATAAAACTGTTTTCTTTTTTAAAATCAGGGTTTTAGGGAAACAAGAGTTTTGCTGAAAATGTCTGAACCCATAATCTGAAGTGAGAACTCTGAAGTTTCCTACATACACAAAAAATAGGAGTGTATAATGCTCTCTGATAGTTGTTTCTGCACTCTGCGTGTTAGAAAACTGGGAATGACCTTTAAATAGTACAGCTAAAGGAACAGTATGCTCCAGTCAGAATGCTTTCCAGTGTGACAAAGAGAAGTGGTCCATTCCTTAATTCTGAGCTCCAATTACCAGTTATCTCTTTAATACTTAAAATATAAAAATTGAGGGCTAAATAATTTACTAAATTATTTTTACAGAAATCTTTGTTCCACTTCAACATGCTCTGCAAAAGACAAGATACGAGGGAGATGCTGCCTTTTCCCATGTACATTGAAAAAATTTATATCTGTGTTCTCTTGTGTCATGGTTGGTTTTTTGGTGTGTGTGTTCTGGGGTGATAAGATGTATGCTTTGGACCCATTTTGGAGAAAAAGTCCCTTCTGCTTGGAGTCTTCGACCTAAAATTTCTGCTACAACATAAAATCATTAGCACCATTTGCCACCTCCATGGCAGCAATGGCTCAGAAAGGAGCTTGACACCATTACTGTTTATTGTAGCAAGCCCTCATAGATTAGGCTACAGAAAGATGGAAACATCATTCTGTAGAGGTAGAGGGGAAGCAAGAGGGAAATGATGTCAAATGATGGGAGGTCATTAGAATAGGATGCAGATGTGAAAGATAAAGACAAGAAATCTTAGAGTCTTAAGATTCTTCTCCAAACAGTTAAATGTAATCCTTGTGAAGAACCTACATTTTTTCACATTCCATAGCAAATAGGAGAGAGACATAGATATTACAAAATAAGTATTATAAATCCTCTACAGAGGCTTTCCTGGTGGCACGATGGTTAAGAATCCGCCTGCCACTGCAGGGGACATGGGTTGGAGCCCTAGTCCGGGAAGATCCTTCATGCTGTGGAGCAACTAAGCCCATGCGCCACACCTACTGAGCCTGTGCTCTAGAGCCCGCGAGCCACAACTACTGAAGCCCACGCGCCTAGAGCCTGTGTTCTGCGACATGAGAAGCCACCGCAGTGAGAAGCCTGTGCACCGCAACGAAGAGTAGCCCCCGCTCGCCGCAACTAGAGAAAGCCTGCGCGCAGCAACGAAGATCCAATGCAGCCAAAAATAAATAAGATAAATTAAAAAATATATATTAAAGGGCTTCCCTTGTGGCGCAGTGGTTGAGAGTCCGCCTGCCGATGCAGGGCACACGGCTTCGTGTCCCGGTCCGGGAAGATCCCACATGCCGCGGAGCGGCTGGGCCCGTGAGCCATGGCCGCTGAGCCTTTGTGTCCGGAGCCTGTGCTCCGCAATGGGAGAGGCCACAACAGTGAGAGGACTGCGTACCACACACACACACACACAAATTATATATATATATATATATATATATATAAAATCCTTCTACAGATTCTAAGAATCAGAGGTGGTGTACTGTGGTGGTAGTTAGTGATACCCTGTTTCAAAAGAACAAATATGTTTAGTAGTTATCTTTTTTTGTTGCTTTCTGTTTATTCGCTTTCCCAGAATCCTTTCTCCTTCCTTTTGACAATAAAAACTGCATCCTCTCTTGGTGAACTACCCCTTTCCCTCTCTTAGATCTGTAGTTCACGTGGCACTGAATTTCCCCTCTGGTTCCAGGGAAGCACAGGCAACCTAGACATGGGCAATCAGAGTATGACGTCTCCTGGCCACATGCGTCACATCTCGGGATTTTACTGGAATTATCAGGAAAGAGGCGCCCTCTCTTTCTTTAAGGCACATGTTAGCCTGGAGCCCCTGGGAGTCTTACTTGCTACTACATGCAGAGAGCCTGCTGTGCTAATCTGAGGAGTGGGGAGAGAGTGAGGCCTGGAAACACCAACTGGCCTAAAGGCAGACGTGCTGCAAAGTTTTTCAGCAGTAAATATATTTCATTTATTATACTTGTAACTTAAACTAGCTAAGTTGGATTTCTGTAACTTGAATCTGAAAGACTCATAGTTAGAACATGTTATAAGGCAAACATAATTTTCTCCATGAAACTGCATCTTTAAAAGCTTAAATAAGTCCTGGGACTTCTCTGGTGGTCCAGTGGTTAAGACTCCATGCTCCCAATGCAGGCGGCCCGGGGTTCGATCCCTAGTCAGGGTTCGATCCCTAGATCCCGCATGCCGCAACTAAGAAACCGCATGCCGCAACTAAGAAACCGCATGCCGCAACTAAAATGATCCTGCACGTTGCAATGAAGATCCTGCATGTGGCAACAAAGATCTCGCGTGCTGTAACTAAGACCTGGTGCAGCCAAATAAATACATGAAGAAATAAATAAACATTTAAAAAAAAAGTTTAAGTAAGTCCTAAAAACTATGAAACTAGGAAGTGGCTTAGGCCAAATTAGAACCTTCAAAAATCATAACTATGAATTATGCTCTCTTCAGGAACACATACCTGCTATGCTATGAGAAGCTTTCCTATATTTATTGACTGCTACCCAATTCTGCTGACATACATAGAGAATAATAATGCCAACATTCTAATATCAAAGCACTTTCACAATCATTAATTTACTTTGCTGCTCATTTTCGCCACTTCTATTCAATATCACACTGAAGTTCCTTGTCAGTAAAATAAGGCAAGAAAACAAAAAGGCAAGGCATAAAGTAGGGGAAGAAAGAAGTAAAACTGTCTTTATTCACAGATGACATAATCATGTATGTAGACACTGTAAGGAATTTTAAAAATAGCTATTAATACTAATAATTAAGTTAGGCAAAATTGCAGAAAGTAAAGTCATTTTACAGATGTTTTCTATCTACCAGCCACAAATAATCATAGAATTAAATATAAAATGACCACTTACAATAACATCCAAAAACGTGAAATATAATACTTATATAATCTTTGTTTCATTTTAAAGTTTCTGAGTTTTCTGTTTTTTTTTTTTTTTTTTTTTTTTGCGGTATGCAGGCCTCTCACCGTTGTGACCTCTCCCGCTGCGGAGCACAGGCTCCAGACACGCAGGCTCAGCGGCCATGGCTCATAGGCCCAGCCCTGAGTTTTCTGTTTTGTGTTTCGTTTTTCATCCAAGGATTATTTAGACCATGTTTCTTAATTTCATAGTAGTTCAGGGTTTTTTTTTGCAATCTTTTTATTATTCTATAGTATATTTTTAAATGGAAGTCTTAACCTCTGAATTCATTTTACAAACAACTAAGGCAGGGGTTCTCAAACTTTAATGCACATTAAAATCACCTGGAAGACTTTCTAAAACATAGATTGCTGGATCCCATTCCCAAATTTCTGTTTCAGTAGCTATGGGAGGTAGATTATCAAGTTTTCTAACTAGTTCCCAGGTGATGTTGACCCTATTACTGGTCTAGGAGCCACACTTTGAAAATCACTGCACTACAAGATAAATATACAGGTTTGAAGTTTGAAAAATACTGTTAAAAAATTAAAATAAAATGAACTTTCAGTAAGGCTGACACATAGCTGCTCAGTACCTTTTTCAAGGTCACACATTTAAAAATGACAGATCAGTATCTCCTGACTCTCAGAAAAGTAATGACCCAAGCACATCATACCATCTCCTTTGGTTCATTATAAGATTGAAGATTCTAGAAGTTAGACCTATTTAAGAATGGAAAGGACTAAGACTTCCATGTTCAGGCAGACATTAGAGAATTAGTTCGAAGAGATCATTTTGAGGAATCTTATACATTGGACTGGAGGCTAATCTGAACTACTTCGGAGATTTGAAGGCTTACAAATCTAAGAACGCAAAGGAGAATAAAGCTGATGGATATAGTTCATGAAAAAGAATAGAGCAACCATTGGGCTTTGAGTGCAGGAAGAAGGACTAAGTAAGAATAACTGCTTTGGAGTTACTAGATTTGAAAAAAGTGTTCATACTAATTGATCAAATCAAGAAAAGTTTCTAAATCAAGGGAGAAGGTTTGAGGTTAATATGACATTTAAAGCTTTTAAATGTAAGAATGCAATTACCTAGTACAAAACCCAAGAAATACGACTAATGAAAAGACACCATGACCTACAAAGCTGGCATAATGTAAACTTTTGTGCTGCTGATTATAATCTGGTTCCACAAGTTAAAATTTCTGATGAGTGTAATAATTAGAAACGGTAAAACTGGAGCTCACTGTACTTAGATAACTCACCTAATGTCAATTTATCCAGTAAGCCTCATAGCTACTTCTTGGGCTTTGTGAGACTAAAACTACATTGTTCACTATGCCATAAATGAATAGTTTGATCTACATCCCAAGTGACCACACATATTTTCATACAAAGCAGGACCTTTTGTTAGTGAAATAACCTATTATTAATAATAATTCTGAGGAAACATAGTGGGTAGCTTTTTGCCTAGGACTATGTTCTGCATCCCCATGAGACAATCCAAAAGATAAGGCAGTTGCTGATGGAGACAGCCACAAGTGCCATATCAGTCAATTTTGAGACCCATCCTCTAAGCTACTCAAAGGTACCTGAAAGCAGCACAATCATAATTTTATTTTATTTTTTTTTTGCGGTACGCGGGCCTCTCACTGCTGTGGCCTCTCCCATTGCAGAGCACAGGCTCCGGACGCAAAGGCTCAGCGGCCATGGCTCACAGGCCCAGCCGCTCCACGGCATGTGGGATCTTCCCGGACCGGGGCAAGAACCCGTGTCCCCTGCATCGGTAGGCGGACTCTCAACCACTGCGCCACCAGGGAAGCCCCCAAATTTTATTTTTAATATTCACATACATTTGTTCTTCCGCACTAGAAAACTGCATGCTTTTTCTTACTTCACGTGCCTGAAACGTACCCATTATTTCTTTCTACACTTTTTAGGTTATTTGCCACAGTCATTTTGAAACATTCTCCTTCACTGCCTGCCAGCTGGAACTGCCCTTCAATGTCTAACCCTTCAGATCCCTCCTTCCTCATGAAACACATTGCATGGTATAATTAAAGTAGATTCTGTTCTGCTGTATGTTGTCTAACATTTTGCCTTGTGCCTGAGAGAGCTATTTATTTTAGCGGCCACAGAATCTTTGGGAATTGGTAGCTCCCAATGAGGGTCAGTAGGCAGCATGAAGAACAGATGACAGCCTGCAATACCTCCTTCGCATTTCTGTAAAGAGATCTGACATTTACAAAGTACTGCATGTTGCCTTTCCCCACAAATCTCTAAAGACTTCATAAAAATAAAAGGCTTAATGATTATTCCTTCACATTTGCTATGATTCCAAAAGTGCAAGATAAGCTATTTTTGATTAAACTGAAGGAGGCCTTACCATTGCAGATATGGTGAAACCATCACCAAGAGTATCTGAATGCAGGAATATTAAATGTCAGAAAATCCTTTCCTAGAAACTGCAGTGCCAATTCTGAGAATTGTTGTTCAGGGTAGGAATTTGTGTTCTGAAGAATCAACATCCCTCTTTCTACAGTACTCTGAAATTTAGATATGGTAGAATCAGGTAGCATTTAAACTGCCTAACAGTTCATTATTCTTCCATTTTCACTGTTCGTGAAAGAAATTTGAAAGCAAACTGAAGTCTACCTTCAAATACCAGAGATAAACTTCCTTTAATGATAGAGAATACCTTAAACTAAAGATTCAAACAAATCCCACAAGTTAATCTACCCCTGAATCTTTTAAATTGCATATAAAATCTGCATGCATTAATAAGAAATGACTTAACTTTATAAATACTGCCTTATTTTTAATTTTCTGGTCTAAATACAGATTACCAAATAAGAAATTTTCTGTAATATTTCCTTCACGTAGAATCTAGGAAAGTGCTTAGATTAACTCATCTTTTCTATAGTAAATAATTTAAGTGGGGAAAAAGTTAATAATAAGTAAAAGGAGCTCTAGTGACATTTTAAAGTAAAACTCAAGGACAGTTGTGATGTGAATCAAGTCCCATTTCTCCCTCAGGGTCACATACAAAGCACAGAAAAGCTGACTAAGTAAATCAGTACCGGATTTGGTAGGACAGGGAAGAAATGACTGCAAGTACATAAGCAGGAGAAATAGCCATTTCCAAAGGATGTTTATCCAAGTGGATATTGCCACGAAGAGTCGAAGGGAAAGAAAAGTGACTCCTTAACCTTCCTCCATTCTCCTACTCTCTGTCCCAGCCAGACTCCATCTAAACAATGGTCCTTACAGTTAGGGGTCAGGAAAAAAGAACATGAGCGTGCTTCTTTAAAAAAAAAGTGGCTCTTGATAATAAAACTTCATAAGTCACATATTGTTTAAATTGTTACATTCTCCAAAATTTTATGAAATTCCTGAATTTTTATTGATTGTTGTGAACTATATCTTACCTATAAAAAAGTATATACAGCAGATAGTTTAGAATAAAAATTGCATGAACACCTACCTATGTACTCACCACCAGTTTAAGAAATACAACACTACCCGTTCCTTAGATGTTTTCTATATATTCCTGCCTGATTGCATCACATTCCCTCTGCTCAACATTGCCCTGATTTTCTTTCTTAGTTTTACCGTGTAAAAATATGGTACACAGCTCACTTGGTTTTGAATTTTATAATAGTAGACTCATGATGTACATATTATTTTATGACATTTTTCATGTTTTTGTGGTTCATTTATGTTAATGCTTATTTCTATAATTTATGTTTATTACTGTAAGGTATATCATTAAATGACAGACCACAATTCATTTATTCATTCTATTGTCAACAAATTATTTGGGATATTTCCAGTTTCTAAAATCAAATTATTTTTTCCCATTAATTCTTACTTTTTTTAAAAAAAATGTTAAATGTCCACCAAAGTTGCAAGAATAGTATAATGAACCCTTCACCTAAGTTAACTTTTTACCATTTAGCTAGCTACATTTGTGTACATGCAATCTCTTTCCCCATATTAAAAAGTGTGGGATACAGAAAAATCTTTGCTTGAAGGTAAATTTATAGTTTACAGATTCCATCAAGAATTTCAATAAGTTGGCAAGTACCATCTTTTTTTTTTTTTGGCGGTACGCGGGCCTCTCACTGTCGTGGTCTCTCCCGTTGCTGAGCACAGGCACCGGACGCACAGGCTCAGCGGCCATGGCTCACGGGCCTAGCCGCTCTGCGGCATGTGGGATCTTCCCGGACCAGGGCACGAACCCGTGTCCTCTGCATTGGCAGGGGGACTCTCAACCACTGCGCCACCAGGGAAGCCCCGGCAAGTACCATCTTTTAATCTAGAAAAATTCCCCAGCTTTTTGGGAGAATGTCTCAAAATTTTGATTTGGTTTGATTTCCTCATGATTACATTTAGTTTAAAACTTTTTAAGAAATGCTACATACGTGATACTGTGTCGCCATCTAGTACATCACATTAATAGGCACATGATTATCAGGCTAGCCCATGATTAATGATAAGTTTGATTATTTGGTTAAGGTGGTAGCCACTAGATTTCTCCATTGTAATAGTAATGCTCCCAACTTCACAATTAAATAATGTGATGGTAATAGTTGGAAACTGTAAGTATCTTGTTCCCCAACAACGTTTCAGTTGACGATTTTAGCATCCATTGATGATTCTTGCTTTACTCCGTTGTTTATAAAAGGGTGATTTTTCTATTCCTATTATTTTCATTGCATTTAGTAGTTGGCATTCTTCTGTAAAAAACAGCATTTCCCTTTTCCACCCCACCCCTTTAAATGTGTTTAACTGCATAACATTCATATATGAATCAAGATAAAACTGCCATAACTTTAAAAATGCTCTACACAGTAGAATTGAAAGCAATAATGGACAAAAAAAGCTCCATATTTCTTAAAGGTAAAAGAGTAAATTTACTGGGAACATTTAACAATTATAAATGTGTATGCATCTAATAACAAAGTCTGAACATATATAATGCCAAAACTCATAGAACTAAAAAGAGAAGTACACAAATCCACAATCACTATAGCTAACTGATAGAATAAGCAGACAAAATATCAGTAAAGATAAAGATCTGATAACATAGTAAATTTGAGTTAGTTTAAACCACTGAATCTAATTTGACCTAATACACTGATCAACTATAGAAGATACATTATTTTGAAGTGCACCTAAAACATTTAACAAAATCAGGTAATACACGAGGCCATCACTCAACAAATCTCAAAAAAATAAAAAAAAAAATAAATGTCAAAGACTGAAGTCATACAAACTGTATTAGCTGATCACAGTGGAATTAATCAGATATAAATAACGTAAATATAGCTGAGAAGTTCCTAAAAATTCAAAGTTTTAAAAATTTCTTTTAAATAAACCACTAGCCTAAGAAAATCATATATTAGAAAATAAGAAAAACTGAAAATCAATGAACTAAGTATCCATTTCAAGAAGTTAAAGAAAATATCAAAAAATCTCTAGTTAAAATTGAAAAAAGGAAATAACGAAGATAAGAACTGAAATGCGTTAAGCAGAAATCAAAGAGAAAAGCAACAAAGTCCAATGTTTATTCTTCAAAATGACTTAAAATTTATATAACCTTAGCAAAACAAAAAAGTACACAAATGGCTAATATAAAGAATGAAAAAGGGTGATCACAAATACATGCTTCAGATACTAGAAAGAGGAAATTTGAGTAATTTTATACCAAAATATGTTAAAATGTATGTGAAATGGACAAAATCCTTAAAAATATAAATTATCAAACTTACAAAAGAAAAGCCCAAAATCAGAAAAATATTTATATGTTACTATATGCTCATATACATACAGCTGAATTTTTGGAGGATGATCTCAAGAAAAGAGAAGTGAAAGAACTAAGGTAGAATAGGAAAAGCTACGAAAGACAGTAGTCTCAGTTGAGACTTGCTTCAACTGGATCCCACAGAGAAGTTCTGGCACAGAAATTACACCATACAGTCTCACCTTGAGTTAAGGGCGGCTGACTTTTTGTACTTGTGTCACTTAGTTATTGGCCAACTTCTGTCCCAAAGAATGGGATGGCAGTGTACTCCACTGGGCAAGGTGGCTTACATTGAGCTAAGAGCAATTCTCTGGCAACTGTAAAAAGTTACCAACCACAGGAGGTGAAGGATGGGTACACCAGCCAATAAAGGGGATCTGGATGGGGCATCTACCTATCCACTGTGGTCCACCCCTTGCACCATTCAGATTCAGTTGTTTATTGCGGTAGTTTCACCCTATACAGTCAGGGCTTCTTCAGGATTCTGGTTGGTGACAATTTCTGGAACTATTAAAAAAGGAAAATTAGCAGGTCATATTACAGCCCTGGTGCTATAGTTGGTCCTGAAGCCATAGCTATAAGCATCATCTCCCTCTTCTGTTGCCCCTTCTGGATTTCTCTGAAGTTTGGCTACCATTTCTGCTAATTTAAATAGCTTGCCTGGTAGACTGACCCAGATCAGTGAGTCCTCAAGGGAATCTGACAATCTTTGGAGACATTTTTGGTTGTCAAAACTGAAGAAAGTGCTATTACTTTCTATTGGGTAGAGACCAGGGAAGCTGCTAGACATCCTACAATGCATAGGACCGCTTTCCTCAACAAAGCACTATCCAGTCTAAAATGTCAATAAAGCTGAGGTTGAGAAGCCCTGCCTTAAAAGATTTGGAGAAAATTCTTATGGGTTTGGGGTGTTTCAAGGTCTTCTTTTTGTTCATTGTGCCACTGACTTGGCTTTTTGGAGGAAGGCAACTTTATAAGCATTCACCCCAGACCAGTCTCCCAAAATGCTCCTTTACTTCAAGCAAAATCCCAGCGGAGAGCGAATCAGGAGAATTAGTTTGAGAAAAGGCTTTTCTACCAACTGGTTCTGTGTCCTTAGGCAAGTCTCTTCAACTCTACGCTTAGGTCTTTTTCCCATTTATAAAAACAGGGGAATTATCTGATGTTTGTGTGGTCCTTTCAGTTCTGACCTTCAGTTCTTTGTGGCTAAATACTTCTTGGAGGAAGGAGATTAACATTGAAAAATCAGAATCATTTATTTGCCTCTTAGCCTGAATTTGTTCATCAGCTCCTCTTATAAAAGACAGCTGCGCAGAAGAGCAAATAATAATGGGTGTGCAGGAGGGGAGGGCATAACCCTGATAAACTGGAAGTCAGCTGGACAAGAAAATTGCTAAGGGAGGAGAAAACAATGAACACGAAGGCAAGAAGCTCCAGAAGTCAAACCAACAGTTAATCTAGGGCTGAACTGGTAACCACTACAACCACAATAACAAACATTTGCCCAGAGCTTTATACACATTAGCTATTTTAACCCTTACAGCAGTCTCATGAGAAAGAAAGTGCTGTCTTAAATATCCCCATATCACAAATGAAGATCCTGAAGCCAAAGAAGACAAGTGGATGCTTAAGTTTCGTGTTGAGTAAGAGGCAGAGTCAGGACTTAAATTCACTTCTTCTGATGCTAAATCCTTGAGAGCACAGGAAGAAAGTTGGACTGAGAGTCTGGAGACCTTGTTCTGAGTAGAGTCCTAGCCTTTTCCAGTTATGTAAGAACTTGTTTCTTTATATCAAAATTATTTGATTCCAATGGTGGGGGAGGTTTTTCCATCTTCTCTGTACTCATTAATTACATCCCCCTGAGCTTGAAAGGGGTGATTCACTTTCAGCATTTCTAAAAAATAAATAAAGTCTTGCCAAAACACAAACATTAGTTCTGCCACATTATTTTTCAGGTCCATAGGCCATGTCTCAAAAACCTAAGAGAATAATGCTTACGAGTTAACTCTGGCTTTGAAAGGTTTTGAAAAAAATTATGTTCTCATAAAAGCCTTAGAAAGCATGGGTTTTGTGTCAGTACATTCGTATGACCCTTACTGTGTGCTAATTATCAGTTATTTTAAAAGTTGTTTTATATTGAGTTTCACCACACAGCAGCTTACAGAAAGATTTGTGGAAAATATCCTGAATTTCTGTCTGTGAAACCTTGTAAAACTCTATTACATATTTAATTATTGTTATAAATATGGTTTCAAGTTCACCCAAACTAAAGAAGAGCTCTGGGGACACAAGAAATTTGGGGGGATCAAATTTTTGTCTTGGTTCACTGGAGATGATATATATGATAATGTCTGAGCTATTGAGTCAAACGAGCCTAGGTTTGAATTCTCTATCACATACTTCTTGGACCCACTGTGTATCTTTATGGCCTCACTGCTGATCCCAGCCATAGCTGCAAGACATTTTTCCAGGTAGACTTTGACTCAGCTGGCACTTATAGCATTTCACCTCCATGACATGCTATGCATCCTTGCTTACTGCCCCCTGACTTCTCCAGTGCCAAAGCGTGGGTTTGCAGTGGGAACTTTTCCGGCACAACTCATGTACAGCTGCATAATATGGAGGTACTACTTCTGGGGTAACGCTCGATCAATTTGGGATGGGAGCCGATGGTATGGATGAATACTCTTCACTGTCAGCCCTTAGATCTGCAATTCAGTGAGGCATTGCATATGACTTCAGAAGATCCCAGCAGGACTGAACTCTAGTTTTTCATGACTAAACAATGCTCAATAATGCTCCCTTATATTGGCTTTTTGTCTTTCCCTATGAAACTCTGTGCAGTTACTTGCTTCTATTTCCTGAAGTCAACTCCCAAATAAACTGCTCATAAGACAATTGGTATTAGAAGTAGCCCTAGAAATTCTGGACCTGAGTCACTCACCATTGCTGGTGACCAGTGGGCTGGTAATAACACCAGGCATACTGTAACATCAAAATTAGAAAAACTTTCACTTGTGGTGTGTTGGAATGATAAGTGTAGGTTAAGTCTGGGGTAATGTGGGCTATTGGACAGAATTAGGTGGCAGTGGTAATTAGAAGGTAGGGTTCTGTTGGCTGCAACGGAAACATTAAAAAAAGAAAATGATTGGTCTAGTAAGGTAACTATCAACTAAGAATGAGCTATGAAAGCCATAAAGCCCTCCATAGAAGGATTTAAAGAACACCTCTAATCCTGCAGCCATAGGGTAGCCTGTGTTGAAGATTAGTCTCCAGTTTTTTGTGTTTTTTTTAAGAGTGAGAGAACTTCGAGACTGATGTGCAGACTCAACATGACTCCTATACCAAAGGAGTTCTGATAGAGGAGGGGTATGACCCTGATACCCAGTATGGGAATATTTGGGTGGACAAGCCTAAGAAGGTTTAACTCCTCAAATTTCCTAAATCCTCTAGACCAGCAGAATCAAGTCCCTCCTCCCTTTAAAGAGGACAGTGGCCTCCCCTGGCCTGAGGACCATGCAAAGAACTCACTCAGGGTTATGTTTGCCTTCCTCAAGATCGGGCACACTCCTCCTCATTCCCACAAATCATTGACTAGAATCAGATCTCACCAAAACCCAAGCAAGGAAACAGCGTCTCTGTTCTGGAAGGTAATAGATTATTCACTAAAAGAATTGCAGCTTTTGGTAAATATGTACAATGAATCATGAGAGATCCCCTTGGATCAAGGAGCAGAATGTAAGACTGGATGAGAGAAGTTATTCAGAATAGATGCACTCTCCCGTGACTCAGAATTTAATATTCTAGCCTGAACACCTACAGCCAATTCTAATCCACTGCTAGAATGGCTCCTTTAACGCTCTGAGAGTCCTATAGTCTACAGTAGTTGAAGTCAGATATGGGAATTACTGTGGAAATTTTAATCAACTTTATGGAGGTATAATTTACATACAATAAATGCACACATTTTAAGTATGTAGTTCCAGGAGTTTTGATAAACGCAGACACCTATGTCCACCCTAATCAACATAAATAATATTTTCATCACCACAGAAAGTTCCCTTGCACCCTTTGCAGTAAATTATCCTCGCTCTTCACCTCAGACAACTGTAGATCTGATGCCTATCTCTATGAATCAATTTTCCCTATTCTAGAACTTCATATGACCAAAATCATATAGTGTGTACTCTCATGTGCTTTTCTTTTTTTTCACTCAACATAATATCTTTAAGTTTCAAACATATTATCACAAGTAACAGTAACTCATGCCTTTTATTATCTCATTTTTCAAACATACCCCAATTTGTTTATAGATTCACCTGCTAATGAATATTTGGGCTGTTTCTAGTTCTGTGCTAATTTGAAGAAGCTGCTAAAAACATTCCTGTCAAGTCTTTATGTGGAATTATATTTTCATTTCTCTTGGGTAAAATTCTTAGGAGTGGAATCACTGTGTTATAGAAGAACAGGTATATGCTTTTATAAGAAACTCTGTTTTCCAAAGTAGTTGTATATTTTACATTCCCACCAAGAATGTATGAGAGTTCCAGTTGCTCCTCATCCTCACCAACTTGGTGAGGTCTTTTTAATTTTTAAAGTCTTAATTTAACTATTCTAACGAGCGTGACAGAGTATTTTAATGTGGTTTTAATTTGCATTTCTCTAATAACAGATGCTCTGGAAGGCTGAACATCTTTCATGTGCTTATTGGTCATTTGTATATCTTACTTTGTGAGTGTCTGAACAAATCTTTTACCCACACTTTAAATTCTGTTGCTTACCTTCCTATCACTAAAGTGTTCCTGGGTTTTGCTAAGGTAGGTCAAAGGTAGTTCTCACTCTTAAGTGTAATTTTTATTCCTAAATCATTCCTTCTACTATCTCAACTAGATGCTGGAGTTGTTACACAGATGTTAATGAGGTCTTTCCACTGTGGCTGGGTTGAAATTCCAATGTCCCCCCAGCACACTTGATCTTGATCTATAATACCTCTGTCCTCTATACCCTGTCAGTGCTATTCTCTGGTAAGATTCTAGTAGTCTTGACCTGCTGCCATGTGGAAAATTACTTTCATGCAATGGTAGCCTCTAAATTCACGACCAAGTTATCTCACCCAAACGCCATGGAACACAAGGGTTCACAGAACAAATTTAAATTATTTTATTAAACTATTTAAAAACACATAGCAAGAAGCAAGGGGAGTGATGTGGGACAAATTAACATTTTTAGGAGAGGTTATGAGTGGACAAAAGGACCATACTACCTGAGTCTTGAGTTATATAATGTGCTTCTATCCTCTCTCTCTCTCTGTCAGCTACACCAGCCTTCTTGCTGATGGTATGATTCTAAGATCCAGAATTGAAGTTAGAGCAACGGGGTTCAGAGACAGAAGGTGTCCTGGGCCAGTAACTCACACTTGCTCTATCAGAAACATGTTGGGACACGTACACTTGGCCAGAGCAGGAAGTTGCCCATTAGAGTGTTGAACGACCATGGGTTTTATTTGCATTTCTTCCATACAGTACACGTGGGACTGTCAATCCAGAATAGGCATAATCATGACTTGCTCCTTCTATCTCTAAGCAGTACTCATATTTGTTCCATATCTTGGCTATTTACTCTATCTTTGGCATGTCTTAAGGGTTATTGACTAACTTACAATCTATATTTAACGTCTCATAAATTTTGCCTATGCTGCACAGGCTGCTTGTTTACTAATTACCTATATTTAATATATCCTCTGAGCTTTACCTACGTATCAAAAACTCCCAGCAGACTTACTATCTATGTTAATCACTTATAGGTTTCATCATCCCATTAATTGTCTTGTTCTCTATGGCAGATTGAACATTCTCAAACAATACAGTATACTCGCATTACATCTGTGCATGTGCCCCTTAATCCTCAGCAAAGCACCCACCAAGTTTCTAAATCTAAACCAGAGCCCATTGATTGAAGGAGAGATTGGGTCCCCTTGCAGAAGGACCTTGGAATGCCATTAAGACATGTATACAATAAATATTCACCTAATCCTCCCCCACACAGTACTTATGGTCATTTACCAGAGTAACTGCATCTCTGGGAAAGGAGTATACCCCAAACCCTTTGAGAGCTACTGGAAAGAAGGTCTGAGCTAACCTTAATACAAGGGGAATAATACCAGTTAGAGGGTTAATGGAGGATAGGTGATTAATGGGGTATAACAATAGGTACAAATTAGTCTTGCCGACATATCTGGAAGTATATAGAGTAACAGAATAGTGGGATGGCCTATTACATGCTCAGCTAATACCGTCTCAGAGCCAATACCTTGCAATTTTTGATAATCCTTTCCTCTAGGAGGAACTGTATAAAGTAAACCAATACCATTATGTGATGACTCATCCTCCAGTATCAGAATAAATACTTGGTTCGGAAAACCAAAAGGTGGAAGATTGGCACTTATCACCACCAGTTTTAATGATCTCCTTGAGAAATTTACATTTCTCATCCCTAAAACACTAGGGTCTGATGGATTAAAGGTCCTGGTTTGCAGAGGGGAAACAAATCCACAAGGGGACACAATAAGCATTCCACTAAACAAATGCTATAAATACCACCTGATGTCAGGGGCCAGAAGCCAATAAAGGAATTATTATAGTTATGAGAAATTGACCCTGATTATCACAGGGAACAAAGTTTGCTCCTCTGTAAAAGGAACAAGGAGGAATACGTCTAGAACTGAAGAAATTCATTGGGACATTTTTGGGGAGCTGTTCCCAGGTCTGGTGATTGGTGAATGCACATTTGCAGAAAATACAGTCCAATAAAGCTCAGACCCCCAGCGATGAAGATCTTGGTCACCCTACCAGGCAAGCAACTAGACTAGTTGAAGTGTTAACTGAGGATAGGGGAATCTAGAAAGAGTGGTGGATGATGGAAAGATAAATCAAGTATGGCCGTGGGACTAGTAGCAAGTAGCTTGTTCCACTAACCATTGAATATTGTCTTTTTAAAAATTAATCAACTTTAGTAGGAACAACTGAAATATAACATTACATTATTTAACATAAATTCTTTTGCAAATTACAGTTAGCCACTAGCTAGAAGAAGTTGTGATTTAGGTTTTAACATAAAGAGCAAGCAGTGCCTAGGACTGGTTAGCTGTGAACTTACTAAATGTATCCTTTGTCTGGCCTTACCTCTCAACCTCATCTCTGATTCCAACCCAAGCTTGATAAACAAATTCTATGTGGATTTGACTTGTTCCTCCACTTTTTTTCTTTTTGACTTGGGCTTTCTCCAATGTTAAAGTATAGCAATCCAGTTGGCACTCAATAGCATGAAGCTTGTGCAGTCCAGAAGAGTGTGTGTGTGCGCGTGTGTGTGTATGCACTGAAGGTGGGGTATTAAAGGTCCCCAGGTAACACTCAATGAAGAGTGATGGGAGCCAACGGGTAAATGTTGCCCCCGTCAATTCTCAGGTGGACAACTTTGAGAATTGCTTGGCTGGCTCTCTCCTTTTAGAACGTCCTTGTGTGGTCTAGCTTCACCATGGTATTGACCATCTTGATATCACACTCTTAAATTGACTTTTCATCCTTCCCAGTTTTATTTGCCCCAGTCCCTCATTCTTGATCCTCATAATCTTCACACTGAAATCTGCTTTACCTAGAGGAGGAAACTTAGACAAATACCAACCCTATAAGCTTCTTATTGTGTGATGGTGAGAAAATTATTTTATTTCTCTTTGTCTTACTTATCTCACTTATACAATGGTGATGTTAATGGCACAGAATAGTTATGAGAATTAAGTGACAAAGTATAATGACTGGCACATAATACAAAATAAATATTAGCTTTTTTGTTGCTATTATTATAAAGCTTTTCCTGAAAAACAAAATTAGGGTCTTATAGCTCATTTAGGAAAATTTCAGCGGTGCTAAAATAAGAACAGTCTGACTTGAAAATAAGATCAAGACATTCCCCCCTGCTTTTTTTCCTTTAACATATAAAGCCTCAAGAAATTCCAGGGTCATTAATGGAGTCCCACTGTCTACATACACTTTAAGAGATCTACATGAAATTGAGACTTCCAACAGCTTTAACTCTTAAAATTACATATGAGTGGTATAAACCTTATGTTCTCATCTCTAGGTAGTTTGCTCAAAATGTCAGTCTCTAAAGACACAGACCTACTGGAGAACGGACTTGAGGATATGGGGAGGGGGAAGGGTGAGCTGTGACAAAGCGAGAGAGAGGCATGGACATATACACACTACCAAACGTAAGGTAGATAGCTAGTGGGAAGCAGCCGCATAGCACAGGGAGATCAGCTCGGGGCTCTGTGACCGCCTGGAGGGGTGGGATAGGGAGGGTGGGAGGGAGGGAGATGCAAGAGGGAAGAGATATGGGAACATATGTATAACTGATCACTTTGTTATAAAGTACAAACTAACACACCATTGTAAAGCAATTATACCCCAATAAAGATGTGAAGAAAAAAAAAACATGTCAGTCTCAACACAGGTTTAGCTTAGAGAAGATTCATATACATTATACCTATAAATATATATGTATATGACATATATATGTATATGATATGTACACATGCATATATGTATGCACCTTCTACTTCTAACTTCCACATGAAAATTTTACGTAAAATTACAATATTAAGAAAACATTTAATTTTACTTCAAAGCACAGGATTTAAAGAAATTTGGCTTTGAGTCTCCAGTGTACCACTTTCTATAAAATCTTACATAACTTAACCTCTTTAAATGACATATCATTCTTTTTTCTTTTTTACATATGAGTATAGAAGTCACACTATAGAGGTGTTACTAGGGCTAAAGGAGATGTATATGAAATTTATTTTTGAATTAAAATGTTTTACAAATATTAAGCCTCAATAATAATAATTTTACTTGCACCATACGCTTACAAATATCTCCTATTTGGATTTACGTACCAATGAACTGAATTTCAAAATGGAAGAGCCTTCTTTTTCTTGCCCTCTCAAATCCTTTGGTAATTTTGAGCTCTTGTCCATAGGATGGGAACTGCAGCCATCCTGACTATGTGCAAGGGCCAGTTTCTCTTCCACTCAGCCAGACGTGTGGCTGCAGGAGGTTGAGAGCCAGCTCTGCTTAATGCCTAATGCATATTAATTGTCCTGAACCCCTTATCTCCGTGCCCAGTATAAGAGACCTACAGCTCTTACACAGTTACATGGTACTCTTCCCCACCACCTTGATATTTCTTCTCTGGGCTTGGAGGCTTGCAGCACCCATGCTTATTTTGAATCAATAAGCTCGTACACATTAAGAACACTCAGGAGTGATTGATTCTTTCCAGACATCAGAGGCAGCTTCAAAGAAGAGGCAGCATTTGAGCTGGAGTGTATAGGCTTTCAGATGATAAAAATGGGATGAGGGCATTTGGGACAGTGAAGAGAGCATGAGTAAAGACACAAGGACATGGAATAACGGTCAAGAAGACTGAGTTAAGTATACAGTGCACTGGGTGTGGAGGCCAAGAGAGAATAACAAGCAATATAAAAAGGTTAAGATCAGATAATGAAGGTTAAATATAAGGAGGACTTTCTGTGCAATATGAAGCCATTTGGAGTTTAAATTGGGTTGAGATGGCATAATTAGAGCTGAATTATAAATAGTTAGGGCCTGAATGGGGCAGTGTCATTGACATGGGCAAGAAAGCAAGCCATTTGAGACACTATAGAGGGGAAAAATGGACTTAGAAAATGCTTTCATGAAGATTAGGAAGAGAAATGAGTTTTTAAAAATGACTGAGGAGTTGAGCATTGGTGGCTAGCAGGGTGGATTATTAACCAAGATAAGGAAGACTGGAGAAAGAACCTACTTTGGGTACAGAAAGGAGGAGAAGCAAATCGTTGGGCTCCCTTCATTGATTGATTGAGCCATTTTTTTCATTCATACTGAGGTAAAACGTATTTAGTTAAGTGCACAAAAATGCATTAATCTTAAGTGAAAATTCACATTTATATAAATAAGTGAAGCCATATCCCAGATCAATACAGATCAATTTCTAGCACACCATAAGCTTTCCTCATGCCTGTTTCTAATCAATAAACATTCCCTTGGTGAATTTTGAATTAGGCTCACTTTATATTTTTTTATTCAACAAATATTTACTGAGCTTACAGTAGTGCCAGAAAAATATGGGGAACAGACACAGAAAGAATAGACAGTGTTGCTTTCCTGGCCCCAAACGGTTATTTTATTCATGGTCTAGTGCAGTAGTTCTTACTTTACCGTACATAAAAGTCACCTCGGACTACTGCTTAAAATGTGGATTTGGTAGATTCCCCCCCTCAAAATCCTAATTCAGCACTTTTAGGGTGGAGCCCTGCAATATTCATTTTTAACGAATATCCTGGTTTACTTTGAAGCAGATGATTTTAGGGTCAGACTTGAGAAATGCAGACCTATTGAGTGGAACAGTAAAGCCTTGTATTCTGTGCTAAGGAATCTGTACATAAGCCTCAGAGTTTTAGGGAAGCACTGGAGCACCAACAAAGGAATAACAAAGTCATAGTTTTGTATTTGGAGATGATTCTTGTAACAGAGTGGAGAAAGGAGGGATTGGAGGGAGGAAGACTGCTGCCAGGTCAGTAGCATGAAGATTATTGCCATGGTTCAGATGAGGCAAGAGAAAGTCTTTCTTCTGCAGAGAAGACACATTCAAAAGGTGTTTAAAAGGAACACTTAGAAGCACTTGTGACCAATTAGATGTGAGTATGTGGTGGGGAATTGACCGGGACGATAGGGAATATGACTAGTTGTCTTTAATAATGTAGATTAAAAGATTCACCCAGATCTTGAAGACATCCTGACCTCATGACTGCTACCACCCAAATTGGAACGCTGAACAAGTAACACTAGTCCGTTTGTCCTGAGTCACAGAGGGCAGATTTTCAGTGCCAAAAGTTGACTGGTATTTATCCTAATACACAGGGCAGCATCAAAACAATAGACAGTTGCGCATCCACTTAATGAGGCCTTCTGGTCCTGATGGCTTTCAGGAATTCAGTTCCAAGAATGTTCCTTCTGCTGGGGAATTTACTGGTGTTTTCTCAACTAAATGCAAAACACTTCAAGCTGGGTTGGGGACAGGGGATAAAACCAAAGAAAATCTTGGGTTTGACATTGGGAAGCAAGCCTGGGAGGGAAGTAGGGTAAAGACTAATTGCCAAGTATCTTTTCCAGCTTTTGACACAAAGTCTTTAGTCCTATCAGCTGACAGGTGACATAAATGGGATGTGACAAACAGAAGCAGTGTCTCAGCCCCTGCTGTCCAACCCATCAACTTCTTGGATAGCCATGGAGAGTTAAGAACCGACCTGCAGATAGGAACTCCACACCTGTTCAACTTCAAGTCCTCTTAGAGGGACTTAGCCCTATGGTGATGACACCAAAGGAGGGTTCAACGGCAACACTATAGCTCATTCCAGATTACTATAAACTTTCTTCGAGTTACCTACTTTGAGTCTGACAACAGTCCTAGAAGTAAGCAAGTCAACACGTTTATCTTCCTTTTCAGACAACACTGACAACACTGGGGCTTAGAAAGATAGTGTCCTCCCCAAGGTCATGCATACATTTCCTGCTGGAATGAGACTAAAACACTGAGTATCAAAAGACCTGGGTTAGTTCTGCAAAACGAAGTAATCTCCCAAGGACCAAGGGCAATCTGCTAGTCTGTGCTTGATCCACTTCTCCCTTCTCCTGAAATAGCAGCATGTCTCCACTGAGGATGTACAATGTCACACGGACGCTTGGCCCTAGAGCATATTAGAGTAAGAACACAACATAGCCAAGGGATATAGTACACCATAATCATTTCCTCCTCCTCATATACAAGGTATGCACATCTCCCAGATGCCATGAACACACATGGAAGTTTAACAGTGGAAACTACTTTTTTTCTTTGGGTTGGGAGAGTCTAATAAAAACAAACAAACAAGCAAAAACAAAAAACAGGAGAATCCTGATGAGTAACGTACTATTTTTTCTTTAGGAGTTCTTTACATCTGATTCCTAGCTTGCTCTTAGCTCCCAAATGGAACTGGAAAAAGAGATGACAATACTGATTCTTGAAAAATGTTTCCTGTTTCAGATATATAGCTGCCATAGCTGTCAGCATTTGGCTCTGCCATCTGTCGTTTGTCACAGAAATCCAACACTCTTTTATGTAAACCTTGCTTAACTGATATTCACTTAAAACAATTCTAAATATGAAGAATTATTTAATTTAGCAGCAACTCAGCCTATGGGCCAGGAAAATTCAAAATTAAAATGTTGGAGAACTGATGTTATCATGCCTGCCATCTTGATGCCGCTTAGTTCCCTTACTATATGAGTTTGGGTAAACTCCAGAAATGAGCAAATGTTTAAGAGAAAATAAATCATCACTGAAACAGTATGCTGATATTCTAACATCGAACAATTAAACACGCCATTAGGTATAAACTGTCCTGTCATGAGCCACACCAGTCATGACCATGAACCTGGTGGGAAAGGAGCAGACTCAGAGGCTTTGCCTCTTGTGACCGGACAGGAGGCACAGCTGGAGCAGATACAGCTGCAGGCTCTGGGGGGTCATCTTGCCTGGCAATCAGAACTGAGAAATGGAAGAGGTGGCAATGGACCTCAGGGATACCCACGCAGGCAGACAGTGCTCTTGGAAGGGGTGAAGAGATCCAGAGGCGACACAGAAGCCTGGGTGAGCAGCTTTTACATGAAAACCCTCTGGCAGAAAAGTAGAGTGCAGTGACAGGGAATCCTAGAACAGGCCACATTACTCAACCAGAAGGGCTTTCTCTGACCCTTGTTTTCTCTGTCTTTCTTCTTTTTGCACATTTTAAAATAGTTTTCTCTTTTCCATTTCCTTCCCACTCCTGTTATTTGCCTAATACTTGCATGTAATCAGTTCTCAAGTCAACAGACTACTTGTAGCTTTATACAATCACTTCTGATACAAAACTTTCTTTTCATAAAGAAAGGATGCCCTATTTGACTTCCCGCTCTGGAAATGCCCTACTTTTCTGAGAAATCATGAGTGCAGACAGAATACATCAGCAGTAGGACTGCCTAGATAGGGATGAGTACGAACTGACTCACCCAGGAAGGCAGGAAAGCAACCTTATGGTCTGCAGTTTCCTCTGCAATGCAAGGCCAGCTGTGTAAGAGAACCAGGGAGGCAGCTGTGTATCAGTGACATGGGTATGTGTCTCTGTGACCACCTACCCTGGGCAGGCATCCAGAGAGCAGAACGATAGGTTTGCAGTCTTAAGGAAGATCTCAAACTTGGATTTAGGTATTTCAACAAAAATCCCCCTTCCAAAAAGAAAGAAACACATTTATCAACTTCCCTGTCCAGAATCCCTTGGGACTGTCTTATCCTGGGACCATGTTAAGCAGGTACTTCCGGTTCCTTTTATTATCTTGGCATTATAACATGGAGAGTCATCTGGCATCCAAGGCTGCTTTGTTTGATGCCTGTACAGCCTTTCCTGTTGATAACACTAATGCAGTTTGTCTTTCTTTCAAGTGTGTTTAGTCCGTAAAATGCTTCTGTAATCAAAACTATATTAGAGCTAGACCAATTTTTCCCATGATACTTTACTGATGCCAGCCAGTGCTAAACTGTTTTTTATGGTCTTTGTATTTTTATTCGTTTTTTAAAAATATTTTTTATTTGGTTAATACATAACTATTCTTAGGATTATTATTTTTTTGTGTGTGTGTGCTGTACGCGGGCCTCTCACTGTTGTGGCCTCTCCCATTGCGGAGCACAGGCTCCGGACGCGCAGGCTCAGCGGCCATGGCTCACGGGCCCAGCCGCTCCGCGGCATGTGGGATCTTCCCGGACCGGGGCACGAACCTGTGTCCCCTGCATCGGCAGGCGGACTCCCAACCACTGCACCACCAGGGAAGCCCAGGATTATTTTTATATTTTGTTATATTCCCCAATAAAAATATATCCTTTAAAGCCACAAAACTAAGACTACTAAAGTGTTATTTGGGAAAATACTTAAGCAGACTATAATGGGATGTTAAACTTGGATTCAAGGTAAATGCAACACTACAGCTAATCATAATAGAACAGAGGTATTGGCAAAATTTTTGCATAGTGAATTTTTATAAATTGAAGCTGATTCCTGGTTTTCCCTTGATAATGATAAGCTACCTCTGTTTCTATCTTTGTGGTAATATATTTCAATAATCAACTTTTAACCCAAGCTAATCCTTCCCTATCCTTTACTTCCTCAGTATAAACACTATTGACCTCTATTACCTCTGATTTTGCAAATAAACACTGAGAATCAGTCTCAGAGTCTTCCAAATATACTTCTTCCAATTCAAGCATTCTAAGCCAAAATCAGCCTGGGCCTTAGCAACCAGAACTCTGTTTCCTCCTTAAAATGTTATTTCTCTGTAAATATTCTAGGAGTTTCCCACCTTCCTGACATTGCACTCCCTCCAAAAACTCCTCTTTCCATATCCTCAATCGGAAATGATTTCTTGTCCACACACTCGTTCAAACAGACTCTGTACCCTCCTGCAACTTCTGTGCACCCTCACGCTTTCTGCCCCCTCATCCCTATCTAATTTTCTCTTCATCTCTTTCCAGTGTGGCATTACCCACTCTGTTTGGAACTAGGTCTTTGGCAATTATAGGAGGTATGTTATTAACTCTGCCAGCTGCTTCATCACCTGTACTCACTGCAAGCCAATTTAAAAAATCTTTGTTCTTGGATACTCCGCTTATTCTAATTAGAGAGCTTATCATAGGGCTGTAGCAAAACTCGGCTTTGACAATGATCTTTCCTCCTTACTTCTATAATATAAAGTAAGGAGCAAATTGTGTTGCAGACAGCAACCTCCAGCCCTCATGTTATTAATTTTTCTTAGTATGTGTTAATGTGTGGCATCCACTTACTATACCAAGCCCTTTCTTCTGGACCTTACTTAATGTATGTATGAAATTGTTTGAGAGCTCTAGACATTGAAGAGGGTGTGATGACACACAGTATCCAGTGTTTTTAAAAGGGAAAAGCAGAGAAACAAGTTTTTCTAGCTACGCTTTATCTAGCTTTTCTCTCTTTTATTTAAGAGATCTTCTTTTTGGACATATTTTTCCAACTCTCACAAAACTGGACAGGAAACTTAAGGAGGTAACAAGTCATTGTTGAAGAGGAGTTAATTTACAGTGTGACATAGGAAGAAACCAGGGAGGGGCGCTACTGAGCCTCACAAGTAGCGTCTTCCAGGCATTACTGAATCCAGAAGTTTGTTTGTTTACTGGTTTCTTCCTAAAGCCAAAAAGATTTCCAAGTCTTCATTCAACTAAGTCTATGTATTAGTATGCTAACTACACTTACTATACTAATTCTTTCATTTATTCATTTATCCATGTATATATACAATCATTTATTCACTCATTCATGCAATCATTCAACAAATTGGGAACATCATGTAAGGAATTGTGCTAAATGCTGAAGCCTCACAGAAGGGGAAGATTTCTATAAGAAGCCTCAAGCTAATGGGGGAACCAAGATAAGTAGAGAGACAATAAAATACGTCATGAGCACTATGAATTCCATCAGTGGATCTGGGAGTAGCTGCCTTTTCAAAAGTCTTAAAAGATGCATAATTGTGAAATATATGAGAATGCTTTCAGTTGTATTCATTTTTTACTGGGGAGACTGCAATAAAAGTATTTTGACATTGTGCAGATCTGTATCATAACTAACTTTTTTTTAAAAGAGGTATAAGGAATTCTTGGAAGTATTGTCACAGTGAATTATTGCATGACATTGTATGCCAGGAATACAAGTCAGGCATGGTTACTAAAATAGCCACTGTGAGGCAATCACTGTAATTATCTTTCCATGGCCAGACATATTTGTAACAGTCAAAGGAAAATCAAGTTGGTCTAAGCAGGTTGCAAAACTGAAAGAAATAAGAGAAAATACTCTCACTTAATTAAGCACTGATAAAGGAGAAAGGGAGTTGAACGAATTAGTAATTTAGTCACAAAGATAAGTTTTTTTTTTCCTTTTTTTTTCCCCCCTGGTGGAAGGTCATGAGTTTAGGAAAAAAATAAGCAAACTGATGAAAGAGACACAGGATCATCTTTTCTTCCATCTGAGAAAGAAAAGAACAAATCTGGAGAAAATGTTATTTCGGGCCTTCCCTGAGACTAACAAGATCTTTCTTTTTTAAGAGAGGGATTGCCTAGCTAGTGAAGCTGAACAAAAACTTGAAGAAGCCATGCCATCAATAATTCTCAATTAACTCTGACAGCAAGAAAAAGTACAGTAAGGGCTTGAAAGGTAGGTGGCTTGCCAGGAAGCTAAGGGTCAACTGAGTTGTTAGAATTTCTGGTGCCTGAAAATGCCATGTAAAGACAAAGAATGTCATGGGAATAGACAAAGACCCAAGCTTAGCTTAAGAAATATGTAACAATATAGAAATTATTAGCATATATTTTTATTTATACCATTATTTATATTTCCATCAGTCTTGCTCAATATTGAATCTAGCCTTACACATATTTACAATTCAATTACAGTGTAGTTAATTAAATGGAGTCATCAGCTTTTGCTCCAGGGAAGCAAACTCAGGGCTGCATCTCTGGGATGTGCCTGTCCCTTCCAGATTTCAGGATGCCAATTTACCCCATGACCTCAGTTTTCTGACGGGTCCAAGAAGCATCATTGATTTTCAGTTTGTCCAGGTTTTTCTTGCAGGAGAAAGAGAATTTTCAAGCTCTTTACACATCAAGCCTAAAAACCAAATTCTTTCAAAGGGTTTTTAACAAGGAAATGGTATGATTCTATTTTGCTTTTTAAAAGATTACTCTAGTTTGCAGAGGAGATTGGAGGAGAGCCATCATGGAAGCAAACAGATGGGGTAGGAGGCCATATACTCAGTGACTTAAGTAAGAAATGTTGATGGTTTCTAATGATGACTTAGTCTGATATTGTTGAAGAGATGTAAGGGACAAGGTCAGGAGATATGAAGACATCAAAGAACTGAGATGCCTTGGATGAATGGGTCTACCACTGTGACCTTGAAGTTATTCAGGATGAGAGAGGGATTTCATTTGAAGAGTAGGGCACGTGCAACAAGGAAAGAAATGTTTCAATAAATGAAGTAGGGAAATGAGGACTTATTGGATGACAGGATGAAGAAAGGAAGAGCATAAAATATTCAAAAGGCATGGGACTGACTATAATATAATTATATCTTTATGCTTATTTTTTAAACATTGAGCTGAATGTATAATTGTCTTACAGTGAATTGAGGAGAGAAGATGACACCTATTCCACATCCTTACCTTGAAGCCCATGGAATGAGAGAAAAGGCGCAGTTTCTTCTTGATGTAAATGAAGAAAACGTGGCAACTGCAGAACTCCACGTTTTAGGTAAGGCCCTTCAGTGGATGGAAAGAATAGGAAATTTAAGACTTTAGTAGAGTTGATTAATCCTGAAACAGGTTCTGAAATGCAAAAGATCTTTGAGAAAATAAGGAGTGAAATATTTGGTCAGATATAGGAAATAGAGAATACCAAAGAACATAAGTGCAAGAGAGACTTGAATCTTTCATATTATGTGAGAAGCAGGGAATGCAGAGATGTGATCGAGGTGACTACAGTCCAACAATTCTTAAGGTCTGTGGACCCCCTGACCTCAGCAAATTCCACTGAGTTTTAGCAGAGCCTGGGTAGCTCTGGGGGAGTCTCAGGGCAGCAAGGTGGCAGCCATGCTGGGCAACACTAATTACCATGCTTGTTGCAATTAGATGGCAAGAGAAACAACTACAGTGGGGAGAGGCAAGAGGCTAGAAAACACCTAGTGGATGCTCACAAAGTGTGGACAGGAGGAGCAGGTGGAGGTGGCAGAGAACGTTTGTCAACAGACAGAAACCACTGACACTGAAACAGGCCATTCATCTCATGGCAGCCACCAAAAATGAGAGGATATAATCCTTTGCTCTCCTTTTCTAGCTTTTATGCCTCTTTATGGCCTCTTTACAAACTTCTCTCACTTAAGCTGGTCTCCTTACTGTCCAATACCTCACCAGGAGCATAGCTCTCTAGGCCTCTCCTTTTGTTCTTTCTTTCTCCAGCCCTGGAAAACCCTCCTTTGTATATAACCAATACAGAGTTCTCAGTGACAGAATTTTAGGTCTTATTAATGGAAAAGATTTTGCTTCATTTTAACTTTTGCCCAGGCAAGCATTGTCTTCAGAGAGAAGTGTCTGATGGTAGCATAGCATTAATTATAATTTAATACATCTATTAGAACAGAAGTCTTTTTTAGGAAAAAGCAGTTTTAAAAAAATTATTTTTTGCAGGTTTTCTAGGGGGTGTCAGGGCTGCTATTTAAGAACAGATGCATGAGTGAATTACACTTAATTAAGAGTTCTTAGAGGATCCAGGATAGAAAATTATTTCCTGATAAGGTCTAAGGTCTGATTCTATTTATATAATGTTTTGCCAAAGGTAAATTGTCTTCCTAACAAGACGCTTCCATTAGCTAAGCAACATGTAAAGGAGTAATATATATTTTCAATCATTTCACATGAAAATTCACACGGCTTTCAGGAAGGAAAGATGCAAGAAGAATATTTCCCTTAGCTTACTCTGCTAGAACCCTTCTAAGCACCAGTGAAATAGGGATTTAAATAGAATTTTAAAAAATCATTATAAACTAGAGTCTCTTTTAACATATACTTTGAAAGTCAACTGACTAATTGATTTCATGTTACATTCATTTTTAAGCACAATAATATCACTACTTCAGAATTATACAGTTCATCAGCAAGATCCATTGAAAGCAACTCCACACAAATAGGGGTAACAGTGTACAACTCTGTCAGTAAACTCTAGTGGACTTACATGGTGGAATTTAATATGCATATCTCTGGCTGAAATGGCTACAGTATAATATTTTTATCCCATTCATTGTGTATGTCAAATTTTGATTTATACATCAAAACTTCAAAGAGTTGGTTTCTAAAGATCATCATGGCCCAATCTGAAAAGCTCAAAAAATAAAAAAAATATAATTTATTATTAATAATAGAAAGTGTATTATAGGCCATGGTATTAGTTTTCTGTCACTGCGATAATGAATACCACAAATGTAGCAACTTAAAATAATACAATTTTTTTTCTCAGTTCTGTGGTCAGAAATCTCGGTTGGCTCAGCTAGTTTCTCTGCTGTAGGTTTCACAAAGCCCAAATCAAGTTGTTGACTGACTAGTTTCTTATCAGGAGGCTCTGGGAAGCCTCTAGAGGCTCTTCTTTTGGGTTCATTCAGCTATTGGTAGAATCCAGTTCTTCGCAGCTGTAAGACTGATATCCCTCTTTCCCTGCCAGCTGTCATCTGGGGGCTGCCCTTAGTTCCTAGAGGCCTCTCTCTGTTTCTTGTACATGGGTCCTTACTTATCAGAGCTAGCAACAGCATGTCAAATCCTTCTCCTGTGTGGAATATCTCTAACTTCTCTTTCTACCAAATTTCTTTTTTGCTTCCAGCCAGAGAAAGTTCTTGGCTGTTAAGGGCTCATGTGACCACATTGTGCCTACCTGAATAATCCAGGATAATCTTCCTGTTTTAAGGTTTCTTAACATTAACTACATTTGCAAATTCCCTTCTGCCAGGTAGTGTAAGATATTCACAGATTCCAGGGATTAGGGCATGGATATCTTTGGGGAGGGGGCCTTATTCTGCTTCCCACACCCACCAAAAATAAAAGAAAGTTGCAAAATCACAAAACAGAAGATCTATGAAAGGGGTGCCGTACATGATACTCGATTAAAAAATATATTCTGAAGGAAAAGGAAAAATATATTGTGACATGGCCCAACTAGAGTATTACGTGGTTAAAAAAAAATCCTGTCTTTAAAGTGTATCTAATGATATCAGAGATGTATACAATATCATTTAAGCAAAACCAACACAAAACTATATTTACTGTATAATGATCCATATTTTACATATATGGATATACACACGTATATGCACAGATATTTATGTCTCTTTATTTAATGCATATACCTATATATGTATATGTATAACCATATCCATATGTGCATACTTTAGGTGGTACACATGATATCTTTATATACCAAAACATACCAAAAAATTACCAGGGCAATCTCTGAGTAATGATATACTTTCTTCTTCATATGTTCTGTGAAATCATATTTTCTAAAACATTATAATCAGAAAACAAAATGCCATGTTTAAAAGAAGAATGATATCATGCATGATTTCTCACATAAAACTGAATATTCTAGCAAGTGAATCCAATGAGTCTCATACTCCGAATAGATTTCAGTTTATCACGAATTAACCATAAAAGGAGATCTGGTACCCTGAGATAGGGGTGGGAGTAGGGAGGATGATTCCTACCTTATTGACAGATCAATCACAGAAAATAATTGAAGGTTCACAGAAATTTCTCTGCTAAATAAAACCTTTTCTGAGTTCCCTTCCCTCTAACCTGCAGCATGAAAAATTAGTACTTTTTGTTTGTTTTTTTTCTGTATCTTAATTTTATAGGTAAAGAACTCTGAGAGAGATTGTAAATCAGGATCTCTAGAGCTGTTGAGAGTCCCCATGTAGACGTCCAAGGGTCTTACACCACGAGATCCCCTGAAGCAACATCATTGTCCTTCTCCCTTGATGAGACACAAATCAAACAAAGGAAGCAATGATCCTTCTCTCACCCTGGATGTCAAGTAACTCTATTCTATGAGTTGGGGGAAAGAGGTACAGCCCTTTGACAACAAAGAATATTTACCTGTGCTCCTCACACATTCCCCATGCCCAAAACATCTCAAATGGATTTCTATTTTTTCTTAGAACAGTAGATCACTGTCAAGACAGTTGAGCTCATTTCTAAGCTCTATTCTATGCCTTCACATTTTGTTAATATCAAAGAGGCTGCTTTAAGTGGGGAACACTGACATACGTCATTACATAGGGTTATTACTGTCGCTGCTCTATTTTTCTCAATATCATCAAGAAGGCAATCACTCCCCTTTGGTCTCAATGGTGCTCTTCTTTACAGAAGGGAAAAGCTAGCATTCCTGCAAACCCATAATTGGAGAAAAGGTTTTCACCAGAGGTTGAGTGCTTTTAGATATGAAAGACAGGCCACATGCCGCTAAGACTCAAAAATAGCACAATAAAGGAACAGAGGATTAAATTGTTCCCCATCTTTCCCTAGGAAACCTGACCCACAGAATTGTGCTGATAAAACTTTCACTTTATATATTGACTTTTGCTCATTCAACCTTCAAGAGAGATAATCACTGCACAGAAATTACTCTCTTATTAGAATGTATTGCGACAAATTGGAAATGGTGTCTTGGTCACATGCTGCAAATTGGAGGCTTGAGACTCAGCTGCCTGTCAGTCAGTGGTGTGGAAGTCTACAGCAAGAGGCTGCGGAAGAAAACCTGGCTTTGAAACTAGGAGAGCCAAGGCAAGACTGGAAATGACGTCTATGAACAGAAAAGAGAAAAATCCCAAGATAGGAGAGTGAGTCTGATGTCACAAATGTCACATTTGGGTTCTGCATTGTGATGCATTTGATGCTTGGGAATGCAAACCAAAAGGCCTTCCTTCAAGAGAGGATGTGACACAACTGAATTATTTCCATAATAATCCACCTGCATGACAGTTCCTTAGCACCTTGCCTTGCCTCTTTGGTCAGCCCCTGCCAGCTTTAATATCTGATACTCCCTGATAGTTTGCATGGTGTGCCATTCCCCACCCAAATTTGCATCTTGTACTATTATTTTGATATCCAACTATGTCCCAATCCTGACTTTAGGCTTGTTCCCTCAAAAGTAGGATTTGGCATCCTCCCCATGTTGCCTTTGGTATTTCTTTATAAACTCTGCCTTATTTTTGGCCTTGCTGACATTGTGATACAGGCAGCCAGAGGTACTTTCCTGTGAGGGTCAAGGCAATATCAAGGGAATACACTGCTGAAACATGTAGCCAAGACTGATTGGATAATTTTCGAATTTCTCCACTTCATATTATATCTGTCTCTGGTTGTACCTGTATTGCTCTAGAACAAGTCCTGGAAAAAGGAGTATTTCCATCACCTCATTTTATGGACTGATGGGTCTCATAGTTTAGTGTATATGAGAATGACCTGGAAAAATTATTTTAAAAATTGCTTCCAGGACCCATTACCTAGATATTCTGACTTTATAAGTCTGGGATGGTACCACAAAATTGTATTTTAGTGAAGTGTCGGCATATTGAGAAGCACTGCTGTAAACAGTATGAGAAAGGAAGAAAATAGGAGTCCTAGAAACTTGGAGGGAAATGAAAACACTCTCCGGGATGTAAAATATGAAACCATCACCTAATGTATCAGAGCACTGACAGCCGAAATCCTGTCTTCTGCCTGTGTTTAGATGTTCCATGTGTCCCCCCTTCAGGGAAAGAACAAGGTGACTAGAGAGCAGGAGTATTTTTTTCCACGACAGTTGTATTTCTTACTGGCATTCTCCCTTACAGTCTATCTCTGTGAGGCCAAGCTGTGTGAGCCCGCTCTTTGAGATAGATTTGTTTGTGGCAGGCTGGTAAGCTGATATCAGGCCTTCAGACTGCAGAGAACAACAGAGCCTAGACCACAGTAAATAGAGCAAGACGATGAATGCCACCTTCTGCGGACTCTAAGGCAGTAGACCTGCCCCAGGGAGTTACCCACTGTATTGCTACACTGGGGTCACTATGCTTGACCTTCCACAATGGCTTTAAAAATTGAATTAGCGGTCGCTTTGTAATCTATGAGCTTTTGAGAGCAGAGACCATGTCTCATCCATCTTTTTGTCTTCAGAACGTAGCACAGTGTTCAGTAAATGTTGAATAAATGACTGGATAAAGGAAGGAAATCACCAAGAAGATGATAGATAGTAGATAGGTAGATAAACTAGGTAACTATGTGTGTGTGTGTGTATATATATATATATATATATATATATATATATATACACACACACACATTTATGGGAGAGAGAAAGAGAGAGAGAAGATACTAGTGCTTTAGGAAGAAATGACCTCATTCTCTACTCTATTCCATCTGAATTACCCCAGAATAAATACTGTTTTTCATTACTCTTCAATTGCATTTAGTCACATAAATATACGCCCACCCCCACACACAACAGTCTGCAAAAAAGGACATTTGGCTTATACCATGAAGAAACCCTTCTACATATTTATATTTATTATTTTCTAAATCTCTTTTATTTCTTCTTTAGAAACCCACTGATGAGTTAGTGTTAACGCGCTCGGAACAGAACTGCTTTTTGAAGACTAATATATGTTCTGTTGAAAGAACTGCTTCTGGTTTCTAAGAACAATTAACGACACACTTTAATTTATGAACGTCTGTGCTCAAAGGTCTTTCATCCGTGGGAGGGAGAGGGAGAGAAAGAGAGACTGAGAGGCTAATGGAGAACATTCCTGTCCTTGTGCTTGGCTCTGGGGGACCGTCCAGAAGCAGCACTGAAGAGACAAGAGGAATCATGGCTGAGCTCGATTTTACATATGTGCCTTATCAATTGTCAACCTCCATATTTTAGGTCTTAGACAACCCTCTCTCCCCGCCAATGGCTATGATTTAAGAATAACAATGTGACATGAACACGGAGATGAGAGGATACGTGAATAAGAAGAAGGATGGTGGTGAATAATTAAAAGGAGGGGGGATAGGAGGAGGGGAATGAAAGTGACTCATGGGGGAGCAAAATATATTCCTCTTTCCTTTGTCTTTTCCATGCACTGTACCTCTCAACCAGGAAAGCAGATGTCTTGACTCTCAAAGGAAATAAAGGTGGCAATTAAATACTGACAAGAAGAATAATAAAAATAAAAAGGAAGAAAAGAACAGTGAGGAAAGTCTGCCTCATCCCTCAAGTCTATACAGTGATTCTGACAAACTTCTCCCCATGCATCAATGTGAGGAGAGTCAGAGGGTTCAACCTTTAGGACCTGGGCAGTGGGTTTTCGAATCATCCAACAAATGGGTCTAGTTTTTTTCCACCCCCTCTATGCTTGCCCTGCCTTCCACTCCCCAGCATCCCTAGGAGTCAGCCGCTTGTGTTCCATGAACTCACATGTGCCCCGCCTGCAGTGGTTCCATGAGGCCAGTCCTGCTAACCAGATCAGCCCCAGCCTCGTGACAGCAGTGTCCTCTCCATCGCCAATGGCCTCAGTCAAGGCTCCCATGGTCTCTGGCTGTCTTTGGATACTGTGCTACCCTATCCCTCAAATCAGCCCCCACTAGGTACCATCTCCACTCTTCCCTAGGTTCTCAATGCTGCTAGGGGAAAATGCCAAACCAAAAACACCTGCCTGGTCTTGAAGGACACTTTATTTCAACTTCCACTTCTCAGTAAGACCTGTGTTCTAAGCAGCCTCCAATAATGCTTCAGGCAGCTCTTCTCTACAACCCGCTCCCCCTGACCCCAGAACCTCAAAAGATGCCTTGGCTCTCTCTGTGCCCTGGACCTCCAAAGATGACAATCTTTTCTCCTACCTATATGGGAAAGTCAAGACCCTGGCATAAGCATTCAAGAAGTTGCCCTTATTTCCCATCTGCCCAGTTTCATATCCTTTGTCTCCAAAACGGAGGATGAAATGCCCCCTCCTCCTCTCTAATTCAACCCTCCGCCCACCTACCACACCACATTCCTGCCTAGCCCCGTCTCCCTCTACCTAGCCAGTCACCGCTTCCACCCAGTCACTCCCTCCCACAAGCTTCTGGTTAACAATAATTTCATTCCTTCCTACCATGAGCAGGCCCCTGAGTGGCCGGAATGGCCTCTTCTCTAACTTCATCATTAGCCTGGAGCAGTCTGCCTCCTGTCCTCACTAGGGTATTGAGTTCACCACTGAACCCCACTCCCACCTCCCAATTCCTGCCACCTTTTGCCAGAACTAATAGTGATCATTATTTCTCTTATATTTGACACCGTTAAAATGCTATCTACCCCTCGAGGCCTGGTGCAGTTTTTTCCTCCTTGATTCCTCCTCCTTGATTCCTCCCCACCTTCTCTCCCTTAGCTGCGTCTATTACAGCCTTTCCACGGCCCCTCTGCACTCGTGCCTCAGTGCTCTGCTTGCGTTTTTGCAGTACGTGGGCCTCTCACTGTTGTGGCCTCTCCCGTTACGGAGCACAGGCTCCGGACGCGCAGGCTCAGCGGCCATGGCTCATGGGCCCAGCCGCTCCGCGGCATGTGGGATCTGCCCGAACCGGGGCACGAACCCGCGTCCCCCGCATTGGCAGGCGGACTCTCAACCACTGCGTCACCAGGGAAGCCCCTGCCTGCGTTTTTTACTGAATGGACTGTAAGCACCCGGAGGGTGGGGACTACATCAGAGATAAGGTACACTGCTTTCTGCAGAATAGATATCAATATTTAAGAGCAAACTGTGTTCAGCGTTTCTTTCCTGAACTTTCCTTCTTGGCTATTCTGGTTTCCTCCTCCCTCTGATAGAGGATTTGCCTCCTACGCTGGGTCTTTTTCTCCCTCCTTCTCAACATGATCATCCAGATACTCAATATTGACCCTCTTGCTCTTTTTAATATCTCACTTCTCTCAGAGATCACACACTTTCTCATCATAGTACCCACTTAATATTTCTTCTGAGATGTCTTGCTATCCTACTGAATGCAACACGCCTCCAACTAAAGTCAACATTCCTTCTTCCTTCGGCAAAATTCTGTCACTACAGACGCCCTTTCAACTGTCCTGTACCTCAGGGTCTCCACTCTCTTTATGTTACTCTTGTTCAAACCTAGCAGTTACCTTTGAGGAAGTCCTCTCCACCACACCACTCCCCCACTAGTCACTTGCAAATTGTGAAATGTATCTCCTTTCTCTAAATAGCCATGAATCCATGTCTTTCCATTTTCACTCTCAAAAGATACCCTCTCCATGTCCTGGACCTCAAAAGATGACAATCTTTCCTCCTACATGTATACGAAAATCAAGACCATGCCATAGGCATTCAAAAAGTCGCCCTTATTTCCCTATCCGCCAATTTCATATCCTTTATTTCCAAAACAGAGGATGAAATGCCCTCTCCTCCTGGTCCAGGCCCTCCCCTTTCTGGGCTAGATTATAGCAACAGTGTCCCCTACTCTATCCTTGCCCTTCCTTTTCCCACTTCTCATTGCAATAACCATCTTTTTTTTTTTGCGGTACGCAGGCCTCTCACTGTTGTGGCCTCTCCCATTACGGAGCGCAGGCTCAGCGGCCATGGCTCCCGGGCCCTGCCGCTCTGCGGCATGTGGGATCCTCCTGAACCGGGGCACAAACCCGTGTCCCCTGCATCGGCAGGCGGACTCTCAACCACTGCGCCACCAGGGAAGCCCGCAATAACCATCTTTAATCACCATTTCTCATAAACTCTGCCCCAGATTTCAAACACTCAGGGGTTCTGTTTCTTACGAGTCTAAAATCCTCTGCCACGTTAGGTGCAGACTCGGAAATAAGCAACATTATTTTATTGCTGCCCAATTTCTGACTACTTCCAACATCACCTTCTGGTCAACCTGGTTTCTTCCTGAGTCAGACACGTGCAAAGCACATCCTTATCTCAGGGCCTTTGGAGTCACAGAGCCTTGGATTCAAATCCTGCCTTTTCCCTTTCGTAGCTGTGACCTTGAGCCTCGGATTGCTCATTTGTAAAATGCAGACAATCACATCACAACTAAATGGTTAGGTCCTCATGTTCCTTCTCTAACATTACAGCTCTCAGCACAGACCTGAGCACAGCACAGGTGCTCAGTAACCTCAGGCAGCTGTCAATCGTGCTTAGCTCACCAATGAGAAATGACCTCAACAATAAAGAGAAGTAGGATCAAATATAGGGATGTGAGGAACATAGCCAGAAGGGTGAAGCAGAATCTTGATGGAGATTTAAAAAAAAAATAAAAGACTTGAAAAGTAAAAGGCTCTCTAGTAGTCCTGGTGTGAAGGCCCCAAGTAGCAAAGGCTTACATGAAAGTAGCACGAAATGAGTCAAAGGAAAGTTCTCAGTGTTTTGTGAGAAATTCAGAGGGACGTCAGAGAGGCCATGCTGCCATCTATTTTCTACCTTTCAATTTTATTCTTCTTGCCCCTTTGCGGGGAGTAGGGCCGTTTTCTGCATCTGTCTCTTTAGCTTCAAATGAGGTAAGGACAACGCTATGACAAAGGAGAGTGCTACCTCTCTGCTTTCTGTTTTCCACAGCTTTTAAGCCTATAATTCTGTTCTTGATCACTGCATAATTACCTTCATTATATTAGATCATCATATGATCCTCACTTCATAAATGAGGAAACTGAGGTTCAGAAAGATTGTGACTCACCTCCTTAAAAAGTCCTCTTAAGGTATTAATGTGATTAAATGCCTGTTCCTACAATAGGCCAATTGTAAGAAGCTCTTGCTTCAAGCTTCTGTGACAGATATGTATAACAGAAAATCACTATGAGTAAAAGCATCCAGATTTGACGGTCGTAGGTATTACCTACTTTGTCCCCTGGAAACATAAAGTTCTTTCTGTTGGTGTGTTTGAAATGGAAAAAGTCAGGACCATATTTGGGGGTGATATCTTCCATATTTTCCATATTATATCTGCATCTAAAATATGTAACTGCGCTGCCTCAGCTGTGATGAACTGAGGGATCTTGAATGTAGATCTCCAGGGAGAGGAGCTGACAAGAAATTTAGAAAGACCCAGGCCAGAAAACTAAACTTTTCAGGTTTGACCTCAAGAGATTAACCAGTTGCCCAGTGTCCAAGATTCTAGAAGGTCTCAAGTTGCTTATTAGCAATAGACTCTGATCTTTGTGGTAAGACATGGCAATAGGTTACGAATATGCAGAAAGTGGTAATATTTGGCATCAAACTTACAGACAAACCTGAGTGTCAGGGGCATCAATCACTTTAAAGCAGGACCACAGGGAGAAAAATGGAGGGCCCAGATCCTACAGAAATGGGCCTGGGAAGAATTAGGGAGGTTATCAAGGCCCCAGGGAAAGAGCTTATGCTCAGAAAGGTTTCAGTAAAAGAAAAGAAACTGCAATGTGAATTAAGAAACTGAGGAACATTAATAATATGATTTTTAGCGAGGACTGTGAGCCAGGCACTGTTTTAGGCATTTTGTATGAAAATACAAAAGAATTCTTCCATTCAGTCATTCTGTAAAAACAGTATTATAATCCTCATTTACACGAAGTAAATTTTTAAAAGCCTCACCCTACAGGAAATTTTAGTAAAATAAGGATAAAAATTACCTATCTCAGATTGTTCTCATAACGATTGCACGAGGATTCTCATAAGGATACTCCATATAATGAAAAATTTCGAAGAATGCCTGGCACATATTAAGCAGTGAATGAATGCTAACTCCTACTTGCTATAAAAATAAGTACATATTAATAATAAAAGAAACTGCAATACAAAATTCTTAAGTAACTTGCTCAAGGTTACACGACCATTAATTGGTTCGAGTCAAGCTATGAACCCATCTCTATCTGGTTCTAAATGCTGAGCTTGTCAACACTGGGCAATAGAGGCACACATAGTGTCAGATTGGTTGGGGCAGTGAAGCAGTTGTTGTAGCTTGGTGGACATGGAGCCTAGAGGATCATTCAGGCACATAGTAAATAGGACTTTGAGCATCAAGGTATCTGGGCTCTAATCATATTTCAAGATGGTGTTCCTAACAACAATGAGGTGTGGTCAGGCTAGTCTCTGAGTCTGTGAAAGGCAGATTTGCTGGGTGAACTATGGCAGCATTTGTAGCTAAGGGACATAAACCACTGAAAACTGTCTGAAAGCTATATGGAGAAAAGGAAGATAGTGGTTCCAGACTTCTTCTTGTAGGTAGTCATGGATGAGAGGTTTGGAATATGTTATCAGATACTTTCACGTATTCAAAAGTAAATTCTTTAAACCAGACTTTATAAATGATTAGCAGGTGCAGGTGTTGACACACCCCTGGTCTATTGTCCAGTCTTCAGTCTTGCATTAACTAGTAGGCACAGTAATGACCACTGCTATGGCTGCCCATTAACCCCTACTGAGTTGATAGTTTATGACGTTACATGATTTAAGTTCTGTCTATAAAATTTTGTATCCAACTCTGCAAATGCTTAGTTTGACCTATGTCTATGGATATGTTTAATACAACATTGTACCTGATCTGCCAAAGAGTTTTCTGTCATTAATTATGAGAGTTAAGGTGCTATACAGAAGGAGGTAGCTCTACCACTTTGTCTTGGAAAGGGCCAGAGATATGAGAGGGTATTAAATCAGGCATTTCAACAACCCAGAAATATGTTTAAAACATCCCCAAATGCAAAAGGGTTGCTCTGCATATTTCACCCACCCATTCTATAAGGTGGTAAACACAATATAAGGAATTCACTAAAGAAGGAAAGCAGGTACAAACAATTCTGTGAGTGTTGATACTCATTTTTTTTTTCACTGCAAGTGATCCTTGCCCAAGTTCTTTTGAGATGGAAGTTTAAAAAGTAACAATCAAATAAAAAAAGAAAAAACACCTTCCATCACCACCCATGGAACTTAACAGACTATGAATAACTTAAATATTAAAAACTTGCAAAACTGTATTCTTGTACCAAATTAGACAAAAGTTGAATTGTTTCAGACAAAGAGTTTTTCTTTTTTGCTTTTTTAATCTTGACAGACCACTATTATATCAGGTGAACGTTGCAGCAAGTAATGATATTTAAAATTAAGGAAACTTTTCCATTTCACTGATGCCAATTTTAACATTTACAATGGGTCTTTTTGCCATTCTAATTATTTTTCTAATTCTATTAATGCTTTTTGTATAGGATTATATTGGTTCCTCTTCTAATGATCACTAAAACTTCATTTGGAGTTGTAGCACTTCATTAATCTTGATTACTTACAATTAATCAAAAAATTCTTTTCTTCACATTTAGGTCTCAGAAATGTTTATCTATATGTAAATTATGAACACCCAATTAAATTTATGTTATCTTGTTTTTTTTTTTATTTTTGGAAAATCTGGAAACTGAATACGTTTCCTCATCTGAGAGATCATATAACTTGGCATTTAAAATCTTTGACTCTGGAGTCAGACTATTCAGATTCAAAGCCAGTTCTTCCTCTTTATAGCTGAATATGATGGAGAAAGTTACTTAACTTCTTTGTTCCTTTTTATCTTAACCTATAAAGCTAGAATCATAATAATAATACCTAACTCAAGAGTAATTATAAGTATTTAATAACATATGTGTAAAACAGTTATAACACGACCAGGCACATAATGAATATTCATAAGGTTAGATTTTTTTATTATTTGTAAAATAGAAATAATTAGTAAATTGTGGTGTGCATTAACCTTTAGAATCAGACAGCCAGAGTTTTAATTCTTAGTCTTTGTTCCACTAACTGCATGGTATTATCCAAGTTATTTAACTCTCTTTGCTTCACTTTTCTTAGATTTAGATTTAGGTAGATATAGATATGGATATAGGTATAGATATACGATAATAACACCACCTCTCAACTTTGCTGGGAGGATTAAACCAAGAAAATGATTAACAGAGTTAGCACTTAGTATATATTTTGTATTCGATTTAAATGGAAAAACATCTTTTTTAAAACTCTATATAAAGCTAAAAATTATATGAAATGCTGTCTGGAAATCACCTATAATATTTGAATTATATATTTTCCTTATGATAGAGATAAAAAGCCTATAACATATTTAGGATCCATTTATCCATTCATTCTTTAAAAAATACTAGAATGGCTAATATATTCTAGCCATTGTGCTAACAACCGGAAATAAGTATTAAAAGGCAGAGACCCCAGCTTCCAGGGAGCTCTATGACCAGTAAGTGAGGCAAGGCAACTAAATAACAGGCAATGAGGCAACTGCCCACGTGCTGTGATGGAGGCATTTCTGGGGGGTAACGGAAGAGCAGAGGAGGAGCAAGAAATGCTTGTTATACATGTGGAACCTGAGCAGATTCTGGAAACAGTAGGTGTTCGCTACCCAACAAATAGAGAAAGAACATTCTGGTTAGAGGGAACAACTTACAGAAAAGACCTTAGGAATCATGTTGTCAAGTTGAAGGTGTGCTGCAAGGAGGAGAGATTATGCTGAAGGGTCAGCAACAGGTCATTAGGAAGCACACAGGAAACAGGGCTCCTGGGAAAAAGTTCATCCAGGGGAACTGTATGAGTTGCTTTGAGTTTAAGAAGGGTTCTCAGGTAGAATGGCGAAGTGGCCAGAAGGGAACAAAATATGGAGACAGAAAGCCTGGTTAGGAGGTTGTTAAAGACATCAAAGTGGCAAATGATTGAGCTCAAATTAAGGGCATTTGTTCAAATTTATATTTATACCCACATTAACATATTTACTATAACAAAATTGGAGACACGTCTAAATAAGTTGTTTCACATGCTCTTATAAGATTTTTTCAAGTGTTGGCAAATGTTCTTCAGAACAATTTTTAAAACTCATTTCATGCTATCCGGATCTAAGGAATACTAGCTTGACTGCTATGACCTATACAGAGTGGTTATGCAACTGAATGCCCAACTCTGAAAGATCTAGACGTGGACCTTGCCTTCAGGGCATTTATAGTCCAGAAGAGAACACAGACTAGCAAACAGTGCATTACGTTTCAGTGCTCTGAGTGCTGTGTGGTGGCAGAAGGAGCTGCTGTGGAAGCATGTAAGAGGATGGCCTCCCCTATGCATGGAATCCAGAGAAGACCCTGTGCAGTAATGAAATCCACAATCAACCAAAGATGAGTAGGATCTAGCCTGAGGAGGCCAAGCAAAGAAAAGCATCGCAGGCAAACTCAGATGTGAAGGTCCAAAGGACAAAGGACTTAGCCCCTTCTAGGAAAAGGAAAGAGTTCAGTGTATCTGGAGCTTAGCATGTGAGGAAGGGGATGTACAAAAGTCAAGGCTGGAAAAGAAAGACGGAGCCACCATCACTAAAGGCCCAGACATCACACTAAAGTATCTGGACATGGACAGATTCTGAGTTGAAATAATACCATCCTGGCTACCTTGCAGAGAAAGGAAATAGTAAATCTCTGGGTATGCCAGGTATCTAAGCAGAAAACTAAGTTCCCAGACTAGACTGTGATCCCAGAGAGGTAAACGTGCTACATTTTCTGAAGGATTCCCAAGAGCCAGCATAGGGGCTGCCAATCACAGACACTCGAGTCAGATTTTCAAATGACTGAATGGGTGACAAGAAATTAAATGTCTAGTGGGAAGCTCAATTTCCATAACCTAACTAATTTTCTATTCCTGGATAGTACTTTCTAATTTCTCTCCTAATTGAAATAATGCTGAAATGAATACCCCTGTTTAAATCTTCAACTACATTTGTATTTATTTTACTTAAAATCTTAGCAATAGAATTACTGTAAAGAGTATGAATATTTTTAAGACTCACAAAATCTGCTCTAAAGAAAGGATATTCCAAATATGCTCTAACAATCAAATACTTGAACGTGTGTTTCCTCGCATCTTCAGCACACTTGGATTATCCATGAGTTTGATGATGATTTGCAATTATTGCATGAAATACTGGGGAGGAGCTTGTATCTTCATTATCTATTTATATTTCTTTTGTTAAATCCCTGAAATCATGTCCTTTGCCCAGTTAAAAGCATGTTTATTGATTTTCCTTTTCCTTTTAATTTGAAATGAATATATTCAGGTTATGGATTTACCTGTGAGTTAATTTTGGCTAAGTCTTAGAAGTTGATTTACTATTTTAATGTCATTTTCTTCTACAGAGATGGGTAGTGCTGTATTTGGTAGCATGAAATCAATATATCTTTTCCTCAGGGCAGTATAGTATTATGGAATTATAAGCACTTTTTATAAATTAATAACATCATCTCTTTGTCTTGTACGTTCAAATTCATTACCTATTTGACATTTGCCTTTACTTTTACTCACAGAAATTTCTGACATCCATTTATTTTTTGCTTTAAAATTTTATTTTTCCTGCTTTCCATAGCATCTTTAGTTTTTTGACTTTGTGAGATTAACGTGCCATGTATTACAATTCATTTTTACTTTGTAATAAAAACATTTAAGCTATGGTTTTCCTATGAGTCAATTTTGGCTAAAGCTTTTAGGTTAATTTGCTGTTTTTTTAAAAATTATAATTATGTTCCCAAAATATATGTAGTACACTGCTTAATGCCTAGAGTTAGCATTCAAGGCCAAGTCCAAGAATTCAAATTCTGGGGACTTCCCTGGTGGCGCAGTGGTTAAGAATCCGCCTGCCAGTGCAGGGGACACAGGTTCGTTCCCTGGTCCGGGAAGATTCCACATGCCGTGGAGCAACTAAGCCCGTGCACCACAGCTACTGAGCCCGCGAGCCACAACTACTGAGCCCGTGTGCCACAACTACTGAAGCCTGAGTGCCTAAAGCCCATGCTCCTCAACAAGAGAAGCCACTGCAATGAGAAACCCGCGCACCACGACAAGAAGTAGCGGCCACTCACCACAACTAGAGAAAGCCCACACGCAGCAACGAAAACCCAACTCAGCCAAAAATAAATAATAAATAAATTTTTAAAAAAATTCAAATTCTGGTCTCTCAACAGCTGTGTGACAAACAGGTAGTTCCTTATTCCTTCTATACCTTCATTTTCTCACCTGAAAAATAATAAGAGTAATACCTACCTCATAGAATATGCAAATATTTATGAAGGACCTGGCACACTGAGGCACTGATCTAGATGTTGGGAGTACAGTAACAAAGAAACTAGGCAACATCCCTGCCATCATGGAGCTTACATTCTCCTGGGGAATGGACAGCAAACCAATGAACACACCAATACATCATGTAATGTCAGGGGGATGATTAGTGCTCAGAATAAAAATCAATCATGGCAAGGAGATAACATGGGGCCAATGAGATGCAACTTTAAATAACTTGTTGTGAGTTTATAATATATCACATAACTAAAGTAGTTTTTTCCAGGGTCTGGCATATAATGAATGCTTAACAAATACTAGCAATTATTAATTACAATTTAACTTTCCTCTTAAACTCACAAGTTATTCATACAAGTATTTTGTCAGTGTGTTTGCTTTAATTCCAAATGACAAGATTATATCCACAGGGTTTTTAAAAAATTTTTGTTTGTTTGCTTCTCTTAAGCAGAAAATATGACCCACTTACTTTATGCATTTTGAAATTTTTGATTATTTTCTGTGGCTTAACACAGAAATTGTTTTAAAAATAGATTGGAGGCTATCAAGTTTATATTTTCTATCTAGAGATGATAAAATTAGATATCTATTTTTTTCTATCAAATTACCCTCATTACATTATTATGATCATCATCCTTTATTGTTCTTTGTTGGTCTATAAAGAACTTACACAGATATGCAATTGCCAACTTCTCTTTATCTAATAGATTTTGATTTATACATTTTGATACAATGATACTTAGGACATAAATCTTTATGACTCATGTCTTTACTATGGATTGTGTCATTTATCAGAGTAAAATGACATTCTGTGCCAACTTCACTGCCTTTGTTTTGGGTTTGCTATCTAGTGAGAACTACTTTTAGAGTTTTGGCTGTTGAAAAACTAACACGAGGCTGTTAAAGGAATGAATAATTCTCCTTTTTCTTTGTTTAAATTTTAAGATGTTCTCTTTTTTTCAAGTTTGTCTGATTTATACTTTTATCTTTTAAAGTTCCATTATGTTTTAAGTGCATCTTTTTTAAGCAGCATATGGCTTTATTTAGTTTTTTAATGATAATTGAGTCTTTTTAAAAATGTAGCATTAACTTATTTTCATTTATCGTTGCAATTGATAAATTTGTTGTTTTTTCATTTATCTTGTTCTATGTTTGCTGACATTTTTTAATGGAAGGTTTTTTGTACTGTATTCGCTCTATCTGTTGCTGTGTTTATATTATTTATTTGTGCGTTGGGATGTTTTTAATCTGTTTTTAAAATTCGACTAATGCTTACTTTTAAGTAAGAACACACACATGCATGTGCACACGCACTCACATATTTTTGTATAATCACTGTCATGAAATAACCCATATTTAGTCTTTACCCCTCAGGCTCTTTTTGTTCTGTCTTCTGCTCCAGTAATAACCCAACCTCTGCAGCATTCTTTAGCCCAGTGTGTGCTAAATGTAGGAAAGCATGCTAGCTTAGTCTAATAGATACCATAATAATGACCATTTCTCTATAACAAATTTGCTTCCATGTACCAGACGCCTTCTAATACCAGAAATTTGCTTATCTGATTAAAATGTATCAGCTTGGAGCAGACATTCAATAACAGTGCTTATTAGGCCCACATGTATACCAAAGGACCATGACTGCAAGAAAGCATATAGATATTATTTACTGCAGAGTGACAACCAATAAGTTATTTGAGTTGCTCTATTACATAGCTCCCTATACCACCTGAACATACTGATGGTAGACTCAGCTCAAAAGCTGCTCAAAAAGGTAAATTTTATTGAATAAATATTGTCAATAGAATGTACCACCCTCACAGCCCCTCTCCTCAACAATTAATTTTATGTCCAGTTATCTACAATCCAGCTGATTAGCAACTCCTGCCTGATACAACCAACAAAAAATAGCTTAAATCATATTTGTACACACATGACTCATATTTCCACTCTTTCCATCCCTTTTAAAAAATCAATATTTGGGCATCACCTAGTTAAATTCTAGATAAATACAATCTAAATCCAAGTCAGTAAGAATAATGTTGACCAAGACAAATATAAGACAGTGTTCTGAGCCAAACCACAAGAAATCCACCTCCAGGTGGATGGTAATCCATTAATCAACATGTTTCAGGTAATACAGTTGTTCACCGTATTTTTAAATTCACCAAACTGTGATCAGGGAGGCATACGAGTCACTAAGAGCTAAAAATCTACTTATTATATGATTACCTTACAAGTTTTATCCAACTCTCTCTGGATACAAATTTCATCACATGTAGTGTGGTATTCAATGAGAATACTTTTTCCAGTACATGTGCTGTGGTATTTCTAGTATTTTCATAGAAATAGTAACCTAGAATCCTTCTTGGAGAAAAAAAAGAATGCAGCACATTGGTCTGAGTCTGATGAGGGGCAAGGACTTTCAAATGAAGAAAGGTTAACCCCTAGTTTCTAAAGAGGTGCTCACATGGGCTACAGGGGGGACTCATTCTGAAGTAAGATGGAGTCAAGGAATCTGAGTATGGTCTTAGAACAGAAGTTGAATTTGTCAGGAAAAGATGACTTTTCCATGATTTTGTATAACAGCAGTGAATCAGGTACTGGAACATGTTCCAATATGCCTTATAGTAAAAGATGCAAAAAAACTAAGAGAGTAAAGTTCAATTTAAAAAACTAATTCTGGAAGTACTGAACTAGCACCCTAGCCCCCTTTCTAGTAGCCTAAGAAGGACCGTAACAGTGCTGGTGATGGGGCTTTCTTCTACCTCAATATGACAACAGACCCTGTTAATGAAGAAAGGAGGATCCAAAGCCTCAGGAGATCTTTCATACCCAACAAGAAGAGCCACTGGGTATCCTAGGACATAGGGTTGCCAGAGCAAATACAGAGCACTCAGTTAAATTTGAATTTCAGATAATAAGTAATTATTAGTATGTTCTGTGCAATTCATTGTTCATCTGAAATTCAAATTTAACTGGGCAGCCTGTATTTTTTTATTTACTAAATTTGGAGACCCTACTCAGGAAGTTTTGAGAGAAAGGGAGGCCTCAAATAGCAGAATTCTTATTATTCTTACAAATAAAAAATTATCAATATTTTCATTACCTTGCATATTTCCAACATATATCCTAACTGTAATCATGCAGTTTGATTTATTCTGGAAAAGCAAGGTTCCCCCCACCCCCAATTGATATAATATTCTTAAATGCTTCTGAAATTCCCTTTTATTATGTTGAATTACTTATTCCCTCATCAATATCTTATTATAAGCACCACTGCCAGAACTTAAATCCATTGAGTTCTCACTGACATCAAATTCAAACTCCTTTAAAATATATGGTATATAAAGGAAGAAAATACTGGCTTAAATGACCAAATATGTAAGGGAAGACAGGAAGAAGGAAAAACATCTGGTAATTAAAAAAAAAAGAAAACAATAAGTGTTTAAATCTGATCATTATAGTGTTTAGTTTCACTTGTGAGCAAATGAAAATTGAGTAAACTCCCTACATTTGCATATTTAGCTCAATCTAAAGACTCTCATGGCTTCTTTCTAATTCTCACAGAGGCTCATTCCCTTGTGGATTCCTCAGGCTTTAAGATGAATGTACCTGTTTATCTTGTCACTTGGACAATTTCAATTGAAAGGCCTTTTAACTGATGTCAGTAAGAAAACTACTGCTATTTGTAAAAAGAATTTGAGTGAGGCAGTTTGAAAGTTAGAGATATGTTTGTCCTGCCCACGCTTGCTCCAAAAGGAAAACAGTACCTTCCACTTTAAAAAAAGAAACAGTTAAACATGCTCAAAGATTCATAATGCAAATTGGTATGATGAGCACTCAAGTAAGTGTGTGCATGCATGTGTGTGTGTAGTGTAGGTCAAGGCATTAGACTCCTAGACGTAGCTAGAAATTCACAAAAAAATCTCACTAAATGTCCCCAAGGCAGAAGTGATAGACTCCTTTTTAAACCTCCATGCAGAGGCTCCTTAAGCCTTAAGTATAAGGAGGGAATAAAATGGCTGGATAGGGTCTCTTAAACTCCAGCCAGACAATTAATTTCCAGCCCTCACACCATAGATTTGACCTCAGAATGCTTGTCCTGTGTTGTGCTCCTGGCAAGACAAGCCCATCTGAGGTTTCAAAGAGCATCTGATAAGAGTAAGGCCAGCTGGTTTGCCAGCTACTTCTCCCCCTGGGAAATGGAGGGAGATTTCCTGGCTACCCTGAACTACTACCATTTATGGTTATTAGTATATATAGGAAAGAGTCTCCAAGACCCCCAGCTTGTCTCTTGGCAAAGCTGTCCACAATGCAGCAGTCCAGGTTTGGTTCTTTTTAGAGAGCACAGGGAATGTCAACACAGTTGGAGGTCAGCCGACTCTGGCCTATGAAATTAGAGGTGCCCACATGCTGAGGGTCATATTCACAGGGGCAGAAACATGCTGTGAATTCAGGGCTTTGGAGCAGAAGGTAGCTATGCTGTGAATCCTGTTCACTAGATATTTTTAGGTTAATTCAACCATAGTTCTAAGGTCCCAATCCTAGGATCACAATGCTGAAAGGGTTGTTGAGACCTCCAGCTGCCTGATCACTTTACTTTTCAGAACTATTCTTTCCTTCACTGTAAAATAAAGAGGAAGGGGTTGCTTAGGTGATCTCTAACAACCTTCCACCACCTTCTTAGCAAAGTGATGCATTTGGTAGCAGAAATCCAACTATACAGGGGCTAAACCACAGACAGATGTTTATTTTTCTTCACATAATGATAGATATGAAAGTTAGGTAGTAGAGGCTGATATAGAGGCTCCCCAGTGCCAAGAGTGAGCAGTATTCCAGTATTTCTGCTCAGTGAATGTCTTCTGATTTCACGCTTTTCACCTCCAATGATTGCATCTAGTCAGGAAGAAGGGCAAGAGACAGGTTCCTGCTGAGTGTTAGTCCCTTGTTAAGAGTTTACCTAAAAGCCCCACCTAAAACTGATATCTAACCAGCCATAAGTATGTAATAGATCCATCCCTAGCTGCAAGACAGGTTGGAAAATATACATTTCTAATTAGGCACATTGCAACCCACATAAGCAGTGCATTCTCTTAGTAAGAAGGGAAAATAGATCCAAGCAGAATATGCTATAATCTCTAAGATTTTATATTTCTTGTCATTTTCCTGCATGTATGCAATGCATCTTTTAAATCATTGAGAATAGAAAAAAAAAAGGATTAAAATAAAATTTGTGAATATATTGTCCCTGCAGCTTAGACATCGGTTATCCTGATTAGGAAGTATGGTTCTGGAATACTGAACTCCTGACCCTCCTAAAAGTTGTTCCAGGAAGTAAGTCACTGACACAATTTGTCACTTGCTAGACCGAATTTTTCTTACTCTTTCTTCTTTCCTTTCTATGATTATTCTCTCATCCTCTTTCCTTTCTTATCTCAGAGTTATGCTTGCCAGATAAACCTTTTGGGGGGAATTAAGAAAAATAACTTGCTCATTTGGAACACCTAATTGGCCCTGTCTTCTGTTTAAGACATCCTTTTTTTAATCTGCATTCACCTTTCCAAGACTGGAGAGCTTACATTCCTCAAAGTTATAATTTATAATTTCATTGTTTAATAGTGAAGCCTTTCCTCTATTCCATTATTTCAGGGAGATTTCCTTCCTGTGTTCTTCACTGCTGTGGCAGATTAAATCGTCATTCACAACTCTTCATGTCCTTCCTGTATTAGAAGTACTTACACGTGTCCTTTGCCATGTGGTCCTACCCTCTAGATTGTGCAGAGTATATCTCCCTCCCCACTGATAGAGCTTAGTCACATGTTTGGCTTTTGCCAATGGGATGCAGGTGAAAGTGATAGTGTTTCATTTCTAAGGTAAGTCCTAAAGAGGCCTCATGTTTCCACCTGCCCTCTTGTATGCCAGCCATTCACCCGAAGTATTTCCATGGAAATACTTCCTCGATAGCCATTTACCCAAAGAGGATGAAGAGACAAATGGAAATGACTGAAAGTCAACCTAAAGTCCAAAACAAAATCCAGCTGACTTCTCCCTGAAACAGAGCTGCTCCAGCTGACCCACAGAATTTTAATATAAGGTTTGTTTTAGTAAACTACTGGCATTTTAGAATTTTCTATTACACAGCAATATTATGGAAATAACTGACTAATTCAGTTGGCCCATGGCTGGAATTAGTGGTAAAAACTGGGAGGTGCCTGAGTGATAAATGGCCTTTAAACTCTGGTAATTCCAAAGGAATTCTCAACATAGCTCTGACATCTAGGTTTTATTCTAGAAGGAACCACAGAGGACAACAGGGGCAAAGGAGAGGTCTTCAAAACCTCAATCAGCCACAGAACAAGAAGCACTGCCCAGATTTTGTTCACTCCACTAATTTGACCGAAGGAACTTCCCAGATCCATGCATCTGGTTCCCCTATTACATAAGACCCTACTCAGCTAGCGAAATTTAAGCATACAAATATGGTGGTACTTCTCAGAAACCGTGTGAAGACCTTCAAAGAAAGGGGCTAGGAAGGTCTGAGGCATTATAATAATGAATAATTCACCACACTACTCAGCTTCCAGAAAAGGGCAATTGAGGACTCAGGAAGAAATTAGAGTTGCTCTCTTTTTTATAATTGACAAGTACACCTTGGAACAAACACAAGAATCTCCTCTATTAGCCCAGGTCCTAGATATACTTATGGGCACATAAGAAAAACACTACCTCAGCCCCTGCATCCTTGTCACTTATGACAGGAGCCCCCAGGGAAATGGATACACCACCAGTTCCAATGGCAACCTGCAGGTCCCAAACAGTAGGTTACTGGCAGGAGCCTGGAGAGAGTAGGGGGAGAGCATTTTCCTCAGGAAGCCCAAATTGGCTGCCTACGTACAATAAGGGGATCATGAGGGACCCCTCAGTTCCCTGTCACTCCACTCTCCCTATCTGAAGTAAAATAAACTAGACAGCAGCTGCATCTGGTCACCATCAGAGGGGCAGCAGCTACAGCTGGCTTCTCTCCCACAGGACTTTGCAGTTATATGGTGCCCACTCTGGCATCTAGACAGCTGGCAGAATCCTTCTTAGAATTCTATTTTCTGTGCTCTGAACACTTGGTCTTATTTATAATCATCCAGTGACTAGTGGAAGCTATAGCCAGGAAGAATAAGTGGTTCAGTAAACCCTCTACACGAGCTCCCCTCAGATGAAAATGTGGTTTGCGTGGATGACGGGATGACTTACTGTGAAGTGAAGGTAGCTGGAGAGCCTACTGAGAAACTACCCCGTACTTTTTTTTTTTAACATGCGAGGAAAAACAAACAAACATGGAAGAATTTTTTTTTTCCTACTAAAGAGGAGTCAGCTTCTTTTGTTCCTAAGATCCGAACTATTCTTACCTATAGGGGACAGCTAAGCAGTAGCCAGCCTTGTGTTTCTAGACAAAAGAGAAGTTGCTAAGTAAACCTGAGTCACTCAGACGATAAATAGGCTTTTTTGTTCTGACAGTTTAGGACCAGAGTTCACAAACCCAAAACCTTTGTGGAGGAGGCAGACCATGGAAATAACCCATGCTGACCTTGTGGGATAATTTCTAGCTGACCTCTGGCTTCCTGGGAGACAGGAGGAGGTGATACAGACTGGGCAAGCTGGAGAGTTCATGTCCTGCCTAAAGCGGGGTGACGCCACTCAACTGCAGCTGGCTGCGGCTCTTTGCAAACACAGACCTCGTTCCTGGAACAAGGAGCAGCAGCAGCCATACACTTAGAGCACGGCTCTCCTCTCCTACTTGGGACGAAGGAAGCCTCCCAGGATTCTTCTGTGATAGAAGCAACGCACAGAACATCTCTGCTAAAACAGTGATGTTGGATGTTCCTACACGTTTGAGGCATCTGAGGACCTAACTAGAAACTAATCATCACATCCAATAAATTATAGTGGCTTGCACTAGAATACTGGGGAACACTATTACCAGTGAATTTTCAACAATGGGAATTACTGTTCTAGGAGATATAAATGGTTTAAGTTTTGAGTTGAGTCTATCAAGGAGAATTATGAAAATAGGAAATTGAGGAATGGGTATAGAAAAAGGAGATAAAACAGGTGGCAGAAGAAGAATAAACTGTTTTGCAGGAATACCACAGGAAAAGTAAGGGAAGATGGAGAAGGCAAATCTGTGTGTCAGAGCTGTACTCTGATGGTGTGTAAAGGAGGGAGAGAGATGAGGAGTGTGTAAGAAGTATGGATGAGTAGATGCTTACTAAGAGGAGCAACACAGGAGTCAAGAGCCCCAATTACACAATCAGGCGGCCCTTGAATATTTGGTTGGAGAACCAGATGAAGGGGGAAAGTCTTGCTTAATATATTAAAAAATACATATATGAATCAAATACATATGTGAATTAAATCTAGGTGAAGTAATCCAGAAATATATGCATAATACAAGGGATCGCAAATGGAAGAGCACTTACACATCATTCATAATTTAAGACTTTTTAATGTCCTTAATTTGACTTTTATTTAGTGAACTATCTTCACTGATTTTTTTTGTATCAGTAGCTGTGGCAAACCACAGAATCCAAACTATATAGTTTTATTAGAAGATAATTTATTTGAAGGATATTGGGTAGTTCACAAAATTATCAAGAATGCCACAGAGACAAGTTCAGAAAAAGAACAGGGAGTAAGGGGAAGTAAAATGCAGCCAAGATCCTACCATAGCATCAGTACCCCTGGATACCACTGCCCATGAACACTCATTACTGGAACATAAAGCTCATGACCACAGCAGTCTCTACTCATAACATCTGGGCATATCTTCATTTCTCTTTCAGTTCCTCAAGATTCAAAGGTTTGGAAGCAGCATCCAATTGGCCAAGTGTAGGTGCATTCTAGGGTGACCTGCATCTTAGGTGCCCCTCCACCTGTGGCTTTCATAATAGGAGCCAGAATTCTCATAAGATTCCCCCCAGTATAGGAAGGTTGTTCCAAAATGAGCACACACAAAAATGACAAATGCCTTTTACATTTATTAAAGCATGCTTAGATAATATAATTTCTATTTTTTGCTCTCAAGAAGAGTTTTCTTATAAAAGCCTATTTTATCAGTCATAAATTCTTATATTATGAAGACTTTCTATTACCTAAGCCACATGACAAGGGAAAGATTACCATGTAATTGTGTGAACCCAGGTGAAATTGTAAAAATGTAATAAAGCTGTTGTGTACCCAGTAACCACTCTTTCTGTCCAGCTAGTCAATATTAGTGTTAATGAGTCTAAATTATTGAGCACCACTGTGGCAATGAAAACTAGAGGAGGGAAGGAGAAGCTGAAAGAGAGATAGAGACAAAGAGATTGAGAGAAACAGATACATAAAAGACCTTTTCTCTATCCAAAGGAACAAATAGAATGAAATGACATAATAACATTCATAATACTTATGCCTGAAACTGACTACGTAAATCGTGGGTTGTGTAGACTGTACATTAATCAGAGTCACTACTGGCATTTCAGTGAGGAATAAATCTGGAAAGGTGAATTTTGATCCAGCTCAGAACAAAGAAAACCAATTCGACAATTCATTCTTATCAAGTTAGTAATTTATTCATTCACTACTTCAACAGATATATACACAAGCACCTACTATGAACAGAAAATCAAACAATTGAAAAAAGAGCATTGATGAGCAGAACCAACTTAAGTAAAAAGATAATTTAGGGACAAAAATATATTATAAAATAATATTTTAAATTGGTCTCATACTTCAGAGAAATTCAAGAAGCAGCAGTGAATGGGCTAACTAATTCTAAAGTTCTTAGGGAAATTTAAGGGACAGTGAAAACGATCTTGAAAGAAAAGGAAAAGGTTGGAGTACTTCCCAATTTAAAAATATACTACAAAGCTATAGTAATCAACAGAGTATGATACTGGCCTAGGATAGACATACAGACCAATGGAATAAAATTGAGAGCCCGGAAACAACCCCATATATTCATGGTCAATTCATTTTCAACAAGGATACCAAGACAGCTGAATGGGGAAAGAATAGTCCTGACAATAAATAGAAGCTAGAAAAACTAGATGTCCACAAGCAAATAATGAAGCTGAGCTTATACCTGACATCATATATCAACATTAACTCAAAATGAATCAAAGACCTACATTTAAGAGCTAAAACTATAAAACTCTTAGAGGAAAACAGGTGTAAATATACATGACCTTGGATTAGACCAGTTTTTTAGATATGACATCCAAAGCACAAGCAACCGAAAATAAAATAGATGAATTGAACTTCTTCAAAATTTAAAACTTTTGTGCATCTAAGGACACTATAAAGACAGTGAAAAGACAACCCACAGAATGTCAAAACATATATTAGATAAGTGTCAAGTACCCAGAATATATAAAGAACATTTACAACTCAATGACAAAGACAACTAACCCAATTAGAAATGGGCAAAAGATGTAAATAGACATTTCTCCAAAGAAGATACACAAATGACTACTAAGCACATAAAAAGATATTCAATATCATTAGTCATTAGGTAAATGCAAATCAAAACCACAATGAAATACCACATCAGAACCACTAAGATGGCTAGAACTAAAACAAACAAACAAACAAAAACAGAAGACAAGTAGTGAGGGGGATGTAGAGAAATTGGATCACTCACACATTGCTGGTGGGAATGTAAAATGGTACAGCCACTGTGGAAAATAGTCTGGCAGTTCATCAAAAAGTGAACATATAGAGCTACCATATGACTCAGCAATTCCACTCCTAAATATATACCCAAGAGAAATGAAAATATTTATATGTTCACACAAAAATTTGTACAAATGTTCATAGTAGCTTTATTCACAATAGCTCAAAATTGTCAACCCAAATGTCTACCAACTGATGAAAGGATAAACAAAACGTGGCATATCCATGCAATGGAATATTTTTCAGCCATAAAAAGGAATAAAGTGCTGTTACATGCTACAACCTGGATGAACTTTGAAAATATTATTTTAAGTGGAAGAAACTATACAGTATCTGACACAAAAGGACACATATTACATAGTTCTATTTAGGTGAAATGCTTGAATTAAGTAAATCCACAGAGACAGAAAGCAGATTCTTGGTTTCCAGGGGCTGAGGGAAGTGGGTATTGGCACCGACTGCTAATAGGGAGAGGGTTTCTTTTGGGTAATGGAAATGTTCTAGAATTAGATAATGTGATGATTGCATAATATAATGAATATACCAGAAAAAGCCTGTGAACTTTAAAATGGTGATTTTTATATTATGTGAACTATATCTCAATTTAAAACAAGGGAGACAGAGGCAATTGTAGACTCTGAATAAAAAAGCAAGAATACGCTGCTATGAAGCAGTACTCAGAAAGTAAGAAACTTCTTAGAAGTTACAAACACTACTAGTGAAAGAAAAGTAAAAATTCAATGAATTGGAAAATTAATAAACAGGACACAGCTTAAGACTGATTTATTGACACAAAGATAAAGTTTAAAAAATGACACATTTTTCCACACAAAAATATGGAAGTATACTTAAGAGATATGAAAAGCAGTTCAAAAGAGCACCATTGATCAAATACACTGCATTTCAAACTGAAGGTTTAGCCCTTCAATGGGTCATTGTATAAAATTAGTGCTCTATGAGTAGCATTTTTGAAAAATGAAATGGGATATATCAGATATATCAGACAGATAGATTACAGTGGTATAGCTAGATATATAGTAATATGTACATGTAGCATATTGAATAGCATGTACATGTATGTAGTTCTTATTTTAGACTGTGGTAAAAAGTTTTATTATCAATGATGATCTAATAAAATATCAGTCATGTAGAAACACTGACAATGTAGGAGGCAGCACAAGAAACAACACATAATTTCCTCATATTGAAGAAAGGCACAAAATCTGTTAGATCGAAGGGCCAAACACATGAAGAACAAATAAAAACACTCACATCTGAAACTGCATAATTTTAGAGATAGTTTTATATATTCAACAACTTAGAGGGCAGAGAATAATGCATTGTTATCCTTAACCTCCTCAAGGAAAAAAGAATCTAAACCAAATCGTTATGCCTAGAAAAATATCAAATACAAGACAAGAATGAAGGCACTTGGTGACAGATAAGAACTTTGAAAGTTTACAGCCCACACACTCTTTATGAATAAAAGAAATACTCAAGAAGGTACTCCAACAAAATGAAAAAAAAAAAAAAAAAAACACAAGGAGCCGAGAAAGAGAATGACCTAGGATATATATTCAAGTATGACCCAGAAGAAGGGAAGAAAGCTTAAAAAGGAATCCACTAAAATGAGATGCTGAGAAAATTCCCCATTACAGAGTTTAAATGACACTGGGTAGAAATTCATTCTCTGAGTTAAATACACTTCTTAGTTATACAGTGAATGATATGTATACAATTATGATGCAGTATTATGAACTATGTGGATGAGTTTCAACTTTTAGATATCAACTGATGAAGTATGAAAGGTGTATGGGCATAACACTGATCAATACTAAGTTTCTTAATGTAAATATGATAACAAATGATAAAAAATGACTTACAGATAGGAGAAGAATGATGGAAACAAGGATGACTGCTCTGATTCTCTCATTTTAATATCAGGAAATAACAGAAACTATCTAAAGTCAATAAATCAAGAATTAGAAGTTACAGTCATAAAGGCAACAACTAGATAAACTAAAAATAATAAGATGACCCAAAAAGTAGAGTATAAATATTTTAGAAACATTCCCTCATGCATCCACTCCTTTGCTAGACCATTCAAGGAGGAACAGGGCTTGTGTGATTCTCATGCTGCCCTCTGAGGGAGTATGTGGTAGATTAAGTGCATTGATGGCCCCAATTAACAGTGCAAGTCTTTGTGTCCTGTAAATGCGAGTCCTCTCCTGTTTTGACTCTGGGCTTAGACAAGCTTTTGGTCACTAATTTCTTTGCAGAGTTGATGCAAGCGGAGGAGCACAGGCTCCAGACGTGCAGGCTCAGTGGCCATGGCTCACGGGCCCAGCCGCTCCGCAGCATGTGGTATCCTTCCAGACCGGGGCACGAACCCGTGTCCCCTGCATCTGCAGGTGGACTCTCAACCACTGCGCCACCAGGGAAGCCCTCCCCTTACTATTCTTTGTCATGAGAACATGTTCTGGCTAGCCTGCTTCTGCTGGCTAAAATATATACCGCCAATTCCAGCCTACCACCTCAGGGTTTTCTTGCTTTCTCTTTTTTCCATTTGTATAAATCCCTTCTCTGCAGTGAATGCTGTAGGTAATGAATCTCTGGACCATACAAACACCTCTGCAGCCCCCAAGAATCATCATCACCTATGGTGCCAGCACTGCTGCCTCCTTGGCCCCTTGCCCTGCCACTATCTCCCTGGGTATGACTGCTCCCCTTCAGCCCCCATAGCCTACCTGCCACCTTGTCACCTCCGCAGGCCACACAGCTGCCTCCTAGGGCAGAGAAAGGAATCAAAGGGGAAAAATAGAATAAGAGAACCCTCAATAAACTTTTGATTTGAAAACATTTATTTGGTAAAGTTCTAACTTAGGAGAGACTCTCATTTCACCTCCCACTGATTAGAAGAAACAGAAGAGAGGAAGTATTTCTCAAATCTTATAATGAAACTCTACTTTGGATGCCCTATTATTGATGATACTCTTCCACAGGGATTGTATCTTCTCCATGATATGTATAAAAACTGAATTCTGGTACTAATATGAAATATTCAGCAGTGATACCATGAAGCAAAACTATTTGTTTAATGTCTACCATATTTCAAGGATACAGAAATCCTTTAGGTCAATAAAATACCACTTTACAACCATCAGATATGCAAATCTTAAAATTATTGACAATGTCAAGTATTGGCACAACTATTGAGAAAAAGCACCTCTTATACCATGCTGGCAGGGAGTAAACTGGTACATTCTGGAGGACATTTAAAAAATATCTACTACATTTGAAAATGAACTTGCTCTTTGTACTTTTACCTTGGGAAATATTTCCTAGAGAAACTTTACAGACATTCACAAGGAGACATGACAAACAAGTTTATTACAGCCTCATTAGAGACAGAGAACTGTTGGGAATGACCCAAATGTCTATCAGCAGATGGTCATTGTACCTGAACTTTTTTATAATTAAAAACTATGTAAAATAAACATGGTTAACAATTGATGATGTTATGTAATAAATATTTATAATATATTTCCCATAAAACTTTCTCTCTCTCTCTCTCACACACACACACACACACACACACACACACACACACACACACACACCCTTCAAGGAGGTTCAGACTCGTTGGGATAATAGAATTTCTGAGAAAGGATGCCTGTAAATGAGATTCTTTCTGAAGCGCACACAGTGCTGCACATAACAGAGGAGAGAGTCTCTACTCTTACAAGATTAACAGCATATTGGGAGAGGCAGATACTAAGTAAATAAACATAAATACATAATTAGCACCTGTGGTAAGTGCCATGAATTATAAATGGCATTTACTGGAGACAGGGAGGCTAAGGGAGTGGTATAAGCAGCAATGTCTTCTCTGAGATGAAATATTTAAGCTGAGGCCTAAAGGATGAGTAAGAACCAAAAGAAAAGTGGGAGAAAGCTTCTTCCAGGCACAGGGAACATCATGTGTAAAATCCCTGATATTGTGAACAGATTCCCAAGTTCAAGGTATTGAAGGGATGGCTGTATTGCTGAGCAGAGTGAGTAAGAAAGTACAAGTCTTAAGACACATGGCAGACGCTAGGATCAGGAATTTGGATCTTATCCTAGGAGTGACGGAAAGCCACTGAAGTAGTTTAGGAAAATGTGTTATGATCTGATTTATATACTTAGAAGATTATCTGGACTGCTAGGTAGAGAATTGACTGGATAGGGAAAATAACTTCAAGATAACAGTTTCAAATCACCATACTCATACAAGTACTGTATGTAATTGCTTACAAATCATCTTAGGCTTATGACTCATCTCTGGATGCACGGTACTGTAGGGGACAGAAAAATCCTTTCCTCTGACCTGTTATGTTCAGCAACTGGGGCCTTGCAAAATTAAGCTGACAAAGACATTAAAAGCGGAAAAAGCATATAATTTTTTTTTCATTTTAGTACTTTTAGGTAGCATGGGGGAGTGGCTTCATAGAAATGAAGTTAAAATCCCCCCAAAGGAGTTAGGCCTGAAAGCTTATGTATCATCTTAACAAAGAATGATAAATTGTGGAGATTTATCTCCATGAGACAAAGGAAAGGAGATTGGGCTTCTAGGGTTTGTAAATTGTGGGAAGGTAAATATATGGGGGAAACTAATGGAAGATAGGGTTATTTTAGTAAGTTTGTTTATGCAGATTTAAGCTGGTGTCATGTCCAATGATGAGTCCTCTTCTCTTCAGGGTACAGGAGAGGCGAGAGAGTCACATTCACAAAGGGAAATTTATGCCCTGCTTTTAACAGAAAGGGGGTAGGTGTGCTTGTTGTTTCTCAATTGCTTTCAGCACAAAATAATCCTTATGCCAAAGTGGCATGTTTTGGGGTGGTATATTCTCTTCACCTTCAGTACACTGGTAAGGGTATGTATGGACTTTTGAGACAAAGAGCAATGAATTCAATTTTCAGTTCCATCACATACTAGCTCTGCAATCCTGGGCAATGGTCATAACAGACAACATTTACTGATTTCTTATTATACACCAGACACTAGGATAATAAGTTTCATATTCATTACCTCATTGAATCCTCAGAACAATCCTATGGACTTAAGTAGTATATTATATCCATTCCAGTATATATAAGAAAACTTAGACTACAAGGTTTATTAACTCATTCATGACGCCTAACTACTTGAGTGGTGAACTCAGGTTTTGAACTCAGGCAATCTTGAAGCCCCATGTTCTGCTGAGCTACCTTGGTGTCACAACATCTTCATTTCACAGATAAACTAAGGATAGAGGCCCAATTCATGGGATTAATGCAAGATTAAATGAAATAACCTATTAAGTCCAATATTAGCACAGAATTGCTGTTTTTACATTTATTTTAGAAGAATAATATAACTGCTGTTTAAAAAATGTTTAAAAAATTTCTAAGTGCTTTAGGTATTCATGAATTTCATAGTCCAGTAAGTAAAGAGAAATTGAGAACATTAATGTCATCCACCAATGCATCCTTTCCACCTAGCTAAAGTCATAACTTTTCATTGACATCAATGCTCAGAAATCAGTCATCAACAACTGTATCTGGAAAACACAGAGTAGAAATGAAGAACCGGTAATCATTTTGGCCATCTTCAATCTGAGAGCCATAATGTTAGGGCTGGCAGGAACTGGACGAACGTGGCAGCTGATAAAACTTAGGCTTAGAAAGGTAAATATAGGGTGAGTGAATAGGAATTTTCTTAAATCAGTACTGTGAGTGTTTGAAAATAGATTCACAGACATACACAAATATCACAAATTGATTTTCTGATGAAGTAGAGGTGGTAGAGTCAACCTTTCCCAGCCAAAATACTGGCAGAGCCAATTGTGGTAACCATCCCCACAGTCTTTCTACTTGATATCTCTACAGCAGGGATAGCAACCAGGATGTGCCACTTCTAAAAAGATGCCACCTACTCTCATATGCACGTAATAGTTTATAAATGGTGGAACTCTTCAGAAAACATGTTGCAGCTTAACAATAATGAAGTAATACGTATCATTTTCATGAGCATGAAAGCATATTACATTATGACTATATCTTGCTATACTATATTCTTTCCACACAACAGAAATTAGAAGTCAAATAATAAATCTATCAGTCAAGTACTGATTCTAACTGCAGCCCTCCTTCCTGGACCATCCATTCCCAATTGCCAATCTTGGGTCTCGCAGCAGAAAGACAATTTAGATAAACCTATTTTCTATTCTGCATTTTCACAAATGCCTTAGTTCTACGTTTTACTGCATTTGTGAAAAGACAAGTATGTGAGAAGAAAAACTGACCCTAATTAGCAAAACGCTTGGTAGGATAGATTTTAAAGTGATGTGGAGATAAGTTCTCCTGAGGCTTAGGTGGGAAAGGTAATATTCCCAAACCCACCCTTCCTTGCTTCAAGCCAGAGGAGGGGAAGTAATCAAAAGAGAATGTGTGTGGGGGGACCTTTCTCCTTCATTTGCCTTAATTCTACATTATTGCATTGCTTAGAAAGAAAAGAGTCAAGATGAAAGAAGAACCTTAATAGAAAAAGAGTAACATAAAAACCTAGGGGAGTGGGGTGGGGAACATAGGCTTTTACACCAGATAGAACTGCCTTCATATCTCATTCTTCCCAGCTGGTGACTTAGTCAAGTTACTTAACCTCTTACACACCCATTACCAAGACTGAAAAATACTATGTACTTCATGGGGGGTTTCTGAGGAGATGATATGTACATAAAACATGCCAGACACCAGACTAAATACTTTACATGTTTTATTTCATTTAATCCTCATGAGAACCCTGTGAGGTAAGTATTATACTATCACCATCCTAATTTTACAGGTGAGAAAACCAAGGCTTAGAGAGTTAAAGTAGTTTGTTCCAGGTTATAGAGATACTAAGTTTTCCCGCCAAGATCAGGCTATTAGATTCCTAAGCCCAGACTCTGAACCACTACTTTAACTATGTTCCTTCTCTTTGGGGGTAATGGGTTGCCCTTTCCAAGGAGCTCTTTCCTGCTCATTGAAGTTGTGTCCTCCTCTGTTATTCCAATAATCACATTCCGTGCATTTCCTTCAGAGCACTCATCCTAATGTGCAATTATACATTCACTCATGCACTTACTTGGTTGCTTCCCTCCATTGGACTGTAATCCTCCCTAAGGTAGGCTCAGATCTGTTTTTTTGCTAACCTACATACTGCAGCTCATAAGGTGTTTGACGCATAGTAAGTGCTCAGCAAATAAGTCAAAAGAGATGGAAAAATAAATGCAGGAGTAAGTGAATAAAGGTCAGAGGAACTATAAGTTCCCTGAGAACAAGGACTGTGACTATGCATCCCACTTTCCCCAGCATCTGGCACAATGCCTGATACGACGGGAACTCAATGTTGAATGAATGAATGAATATGACTGGTTATATATAAACAGATTTGTATTCCTGATTTTAAGTCATTAAATTCATCCTCTCATTTACTCAGCAGTTAGCAAGAAAAATATGAATTGTGACCTCACAGAATTCCCTTCTAAAAGGAAGAAAGACATTAAACCAATTTAGAAATAAATTTAAGCATTTCTAGCTTTTACCATAAAGTTTTTTGGGTCTTACATTTTAGTTGTATGTTTTTGAACCCATCCTCTCTTCTTTTCCAGTTAAGTTCATTCCTAGGCTCTTTTAAAGCTATGATCTTTCTTTTCTCCATGATTTCCTGCATCTAGACATGGGGCCTCAAGGTAAGGTCACTGGTCCCACACAAGACCTACTGAATTGGGAACTTAGAAGAGAGGCCAGCCACCCATGTTTGAAGAAACCCTCAGCTAGAGCCCTGGTTATCATGCATCTGCATCACCTGAAGAGCTTGTTAACACACAGGTTCATGGGCTCCATCCTCAGAGTTTCTGATTCAAGGAGGTCTGGGGAGGAGCCTGAGAATTTGTATTTCTAAAAAGTTCCCGGTGATGTTAATGCTGTGGGCCCAGGAACCGTACTTTGAGAAGTATCAGCCTAGAGGCTAGACAAAAGCCTAGAGTTCTCACACCTGGCCACATATTTGAGCCGCCTGGGGATCCAATGCCCAGGCTGTACTGCAAAACAATTAAATCAGAATGTCTGGGTGTGGATGCAGAGCTTGTAAAGTTCTCCAGGTGATTCCCATGTATAGCCCAAGTTTGAGAATCACTCTAGATCAATGCTTCTCAAACTTAATGTGCACACTATGGCCTAAAGTCTGAGACAGGCCCTTTGCTCATAAAATGTGGTCTGCAGAGCAGCAATTTGAACATCTCCTGAGACTTATAAGAAATTTAGATCTCTGGCCCTACTTCAAACCTCTACTTTGCATCTTAACAAGATCCTGAGGTGATTCTTAAGCACATTAGAGTTTAGATGTGTATCCATGTACACACAAGTGCATTCTTTCTCCACGTCTTCCTATCCCTGTTCAATTATTATCCACAATTTGCCCTAGATTGTACAGCAAACTATTCTCCTTTCCATCCACTCAAGGTCTTCAAAAATCCTGAACAATCTGCAGTCCCTTTGTGGTTATATCACAGAGTGCTGTGATTTTCATAATTTTAGAGAAGCAGGGCATCCCAGGGAATGAGGTAGTGGGTGGATGCACCCATAGGGGAGGCAGCTGTTTTAAGATGGGTGGTATTCCTTCCTAATTCTACTAATGACTGAAGTACAAGAACCACCAGGCTCTTTATGCTTTTAGAGCAGATGGAGAAAAATTTTAAACTGCCGCTGATGAGTCAGAAATCCAAGTCCTATTCTGGGTTCTGTGACTTTGGAAAGCTTGTTTATCTCAGCTCCAACTAGTCAAGTTATAGAATAACTTTGCCTTAAAAAAAAAGAAGTCATAGAAAGCAGCAGTGCCAACAGTCAACTTCACATTTCCCCTGTTACTCTGGGGGATAAAAATGGCTGAGTTGGCATCAGATCAACCTTCAGCTTTGGAAAAGAGGATGGGATGGAGTCAGGAAATTCTAAGCATTCCCCTTTGGATGAAAAAATATAGAAAACATAGAAAGAATAAAAGAGAGAATAGAGTCTGTGCAGCACCCACGAAAAACACTATAGCTATGTCCTGAAATGCAAACAAAGGAAGAAAGCAATTGAGGATTAATGGGAAAGTCATCACTGGATATCTGAAGCCCCGGTAAAGGAATGATAGTAATAATAACTGACATTTATGTAATACTTCGCTCTTTGTCTTGGTTGGTCTCATAATTTTATGAAGGACTTATTATGTGATTATTTCCATTTTATAGGCAGAGAAACCTGAGGCATAAAAGGTCAATGTCCTAAACGAAATCACATAGATCATAAATGTCAGTACTAGAGGGTAACCATATCTTATGGCTTTAAATTCTATAGGTTTTCTTGGAAATATGATGTGCTTCAAAGAAGCCAAATACTCCCCTTTGTTACTAGGCCTTTGATGATGTTTACTCATAATCTTCCACTAGGGTGGCCTGATGAGTCTCCTAATCTAAGAAAAATCCTATGAGGATCCACAGAGAGAGACAAAAGAGGTGGGTCCAGTTACCAAGTGATCATCCAATTTAGTGTTTTTCAAACATCATTAAAAAAATAAAAATCACGTGGGTGCCTATTAAACACCTTATTTCACCAGGCATTCTGAAGATTCTGGTTTAAGATATCTTGGACGGGGCCTGGGAAGTTTTTAAGTATGTATACCCATTTTTTCCTTTCATTAGAGAAGACTGGGGAGGACTGATCTTCTTAACTCATGAATCTACAATTGGGATTAGAAAAAATGAAAAGACATGCCATTTTAATATTTCTAATATCTGCCTTTTTAATCCAAGGTGGATCCAGGCATCCCCTCCCCAGATCTGTATCAATCCTATTCTGTTGTTTGTGTTCTAATAAAATGATCTGGCAGTTAAAGGGATGTTTTGATATCATACGATCTGTAAGGGTCCTTGCTCACTGCAGGTCTCAGCTTTCTGCCCTATGCTCACATACAACTTGGATATAAATATGTGAGCCTAAAGTTCTGGTATCATAGTTAAAACAATCTGGCAACACTCTCTAGCATTCAATAACTCTTGCTCTCATGAAAAGAATATCGCATACAATCTAAATCTTTAACATGGCAATTTAGCTCCTTTTGAAAGGGTTGCAGCTTTCTGATACTGATGTTTACTGCCTCAAATCCTTTTTTTTTTTTTTTAATAGATCGGGTATAAATTCCAGTAGATAAATAACCAAAAAAATCAGGATGAAAAGATTGTATGGAAAACCAGATGGGTAAAGCATAGACATCTATGCTGTTGATCAGTCTGTTCAGTGATGAGGATTTACGGAGCTAGGATGGAACTGATTCAATGTATAGGCATAGAGTGAGAACATATGCAACGTTAAATTGTGACATATGTGGATTATGGAAGTTGTCAGAGAAAGAAGTGGTGAAAACATAACAATTTAGAAATAATATCAAAAAGCTGGGGACAAAATAAATTATGGTAATAAAATCTCCTTAGGTTGGCTCTAGTAAGAAGAGGTAACAAGAACAAAGTGCATAACCATAACGGTAACAAAAACGCTAATAGGTAGCATTATTCAGCACTTACTATGTGCCACAAACTATTCTTAGCACTTTACATGAAATACCTCAAATAATCTTGAAGTAAGTACTATTGCTCTCTCTATTTTACAGATAAAGAAACTAAGGCAGAGGTTAACAAATGTGACTAAGGTCAAACAGCTTATAAGGCACTGAGGCAATTGGATTCATAGGCATATAACACGCGATTTCAAATTGTACCTCAAGGCAGCTCAAATCACATACAACGTACTTTTGTGCCATGTCCCAGGCCCTCCAGCCTTGATGGTTGCCATTGTTTTAGAGAATCTTTCTTACTGAAAACTGAAGTTTGCATGAGACTGCTAACTTGTGGTTCCCCAACAAGTCCCTTCCGGTATCTTCAGCCTACAACCCTGATGGGGAATTCACTGAAGAATAGGATGGGATGGTGAAAAAGTCACACAAACACACCCAAAATTAAGTAGAAGTGTGATGCCAAATTTCCATCACATTCATAAAATATAAACAATCAGTCTTTACAACTCAAAACCAAGTAACTCCATGTCCTTCATAAATTATAGTGATGGAATTTAATCAAGTGTAATGACCACATAATCCCAGGCATTGTTCACCTACATTTTTTTGAATGTATTTAAGTCTTGTTGAGGAAGTTTCTTGAGCCCTCGAAGGATCACTGTCCATGTCCTGAATGCTGCTTGAAATTAACACAGGCCTGTTCAGAGTTAGCTCATCCGGGGTCAGAATACAGATCTTGTCTCACACAGGTACTAAGCACCTACGATTTGTAGAGCCTATTTTGCTTTTCTGTTTACCTCCCCCGCCTTGTTTGAAAAGAAGGCAGAGAATTCTGGTAAATAAGGTGCCCTCTTTACTTATTAGAGAATCTCCCTTGCAACTAAAAAGCAATCCCCATGGAAACAGTTCGTAATGGGATTTGAGCTATGATAAGAGATGCACATTTACGTGGAGGAGTAAAGATTGACTGACTGACTTTATGAAGAGAACAAGGTTATTTATCGATTAGATGTTTCATAGCATCTTTCCTCTGAAGGGTTCAACTTGTGCACAGTTGGGGAAAAGTTTGTCTAAGGGATATAATTTATGGGGGGGGGGGGGTGAGGGACGCAGGTGAGAGAAACAGTAAAAAAATCGTTAAGAAATATACAACCACCTTAAAGCAAGACCAGGTAGAGGAAAATGCACATGTCAAGGAATATGCTATCAACGGGCTTGGAGAAAAAGCTGAACCCTAGTTTATCATGAAGCAAAAAAGGGATCAAGATGCACACACAAGCATGCACATGTGCACACACACACACAGGATTCTAGAAATGATTAACCGGAAATATTTTAATTAAAATGATAAAAACACCTGGAGTCTTGTAACCTCCAGGAAATACTGCCAGGAGCAGGGCCCAGATCCCCAGAGCTCTGTAAGCCCACATTCTCATTTTCTCCTCCTCCCAGCACAGAGTAATCTCTTTCTAGATGAAAAGGGCATCAGCAGGGGCTGGATCCGTTTCTCCCTTCTGCTTCTCTTAGACACTCTGCTCTACTCAAAAATGTTCTCCCGTTGTGAGTCTCTGGGTTTAGGAAACAAAAGCTAAGAGGTCTTTCCAGTCTACGTCTAGTTTCCTCTCTCCCACAAAACTCCCTGAGAAAATGGACAGAACGTCATTTACCTGTTTGGATGGAAAAGGGCTAAGGAAAGGATAGGGAGCAAGAAGTAAAATTAATAGGCCAAGGGACTTCCCTGGCGGTCCAGTGGTTAAGACTTCGCCTTCCAATGCAGGGGGTGCGGGTTCGATCCCTGGTCAGGAAGCTAAGATCTCACATGCCTCAGGGCCAAAAAACCAAAACATAAAACAGAAGCAATATGTAACGAACTCAGTAAAGACTTAAAAATGGTCCACATCAAAAAATCTTTGAAAAAAATTAATAGGTCAAAATATTATCCATTTATCCAGTGTACCACCATGGCATAAGGTACAATGAAAAACAAAATTTCTGGATAGATAGATGTACAGTCAAAGAGCTAAAGGGCTGAAGCAGGACAAGTAGCTTTAATTGAGCGATTATTTTTTTTCTTTTCAACAATATACCAGAAGACACCTTAGAATAGCCAAAAACTCTTTACATGCAAAGAAAGAATAAATCATCTGTGGCAAAAAATGCCATTCAGCGCCTAGAGTATATTTAAAGTACTGTAATGTCTTTCCTCAATTAATTAATTGACTACAACAATACAAAATAACAAACCATTTTTGAGGGCTGCTTAACTATGCTAGGGAGACTATGGACTTAACTTGACCCTTTGGTAATTATAAACTAGATCTTTCTCATAGATAAAATAAGCAAAATAAACTCAGTCATCAATAGGCTTAGATGAGAAACTGCATATCAAGTTACTTTGTAAGTTGTAAATCATTATAAAATATGTTATTGTTTCCTTCCTTTGCAATTTCCTAATGTGCACCTATTAGGTACCAACCTAAATTTTTGCCCCTACTCTCTGTCCCTGTAGACTTTTCTTACCTACCTGAAATTCCTGTGTTTTGTCTACTGTCATCAGGTGAGTTGTTTCTCCTTGATACAAGCCTATTATTACCATTGCCTCCTTCTGCCCACATGATAGCTCCAACCCTTTGCTGCTGATTGGCTGCTGTTACAGGTAATAGAGGCTGATACAGATGGATTCTAGCAGTTCAGTTCAGCATTCCTTTAAATGGCCATAAATTGGATTGGTGTCATAAATCAAATCTAGAGAAAGTGCCTAAGTCCCAGCTCAGGCAGCTATGTTAATGTCTGTGAAAATAACAAAGAAACATCCTCGTTCAGGCCCAACTCTACCACATTAAAAGGCCAAATTGTAAGAAGCTGTCAGTTACTGAGAGGGAAAAGGTAAAAGGGGGAGAAAGATCTTTGTAGGGATTATTAATAACACAGACAAGAAGGATGTATAGATGTGTGCCAGTGAGAATACGCAGGAGGGAGACGAGGGGCCGCTGAAAGAGTGATAAAAGAGAGTGCTGTATATGGAAAAGATAAATGCAAATGAAATATACTGTATGGCAGTGGATTATATCAGCGGTTGATATATGGGATTGAGTATCAAATTGTTGAGCCGGCAGCCATTAATATGATATAGTGGATGTGATATGCTGGGTGACGGCAGTCCTGGTGCAGGGAAAATAAAGAACACACTGCAGTCTTTCAAAACAATGGTTCAAAGAAAAGACAGAAAATTATGGCACTACAAGTTTATAAAACTAAAATCATATGAGATAATTATGGATTCTGATAGGGTTCATTATTCTTTATCTATCAGCTCACCAATTTCATAAGGAAGAAAGGGGGTCCTAACAGAGGACTATCTGTTCTGCTCCACAGGGGGCATCCGGGCAGGAGGTTTTCCATTCCATCCAGAGAACAAAGTGACCTCGATGGTTCCTCTGGTGAATGAACTTCGCCTTGACATTTTAGCCAAAAAAGGTTGGCATCACCAGCCTTCCTCGATAGAATTGTTTTGAGCTGGCACTCATCTTCAGAATTCCCAGGAATTTAGTTTACTCCCAGCAATTGTCTGCTCCTCTGATTCATGCACTAATTCCCTCATCAGGCCTTTATTGAGAACCTATTAGGTGCCAAGCACAGTATCGAGGTTTCAGGAATTAATGTAAGGAAGGCTTTGAAACAATTACCTATTTTTGTCATCTATTCCTTAACCTTTACATTTGGATGGCTTGCCCATACCACATGCCACAGCTGGTCCTTATAAGAAAAGTCACAGGATACAATGTTTAGTCAGATATCTCCAAACCCAGTGAGTTCCACGTCCACTGCTGGTGCTCAGCCTGCTGGCCCTTGGGTCCCGACTCTGCTCTGGCATTGAGCACCCAGCAGTACCCACTGTTAGCACTGAGGTTTTCACAATTGGTTAGACTCTCTGTTTGGCTTACTGGACCTTAGTTTCCCACTCAGTTTCTGGCTTTGCTCACTGCCGAGTTGTGGCATCTCTTCTGGCTTAAGGCTGGTGCTTTCCACTCCCTCCTGTCCCATCTTCACCACCACCACCACATACAAACCCTGTATCGGCGTTACAGTAGCCACCCAGCCTCCATGCCATCATAAAATGAGTTTTCTAACACTACCTTAGATTTTTTTTTTCTTTTCAATGAACCCTTGACAATACTTCTCTCCTCTCCTGCGTGCCCCTGTTTCCATCCCTGGGTTTTCCTCCCATTTTGTGCACTCCCTCTGAGCCATCTTACTCACTCTCCCAAGGATCCAATTACCCCCCGTCACTGGCCAATCTCTATGAATCTTCTCCCCCCGTCACTGGCCAATCTCTATGAATCTTCTTCCCCCGTCACTGGCCAATCTCTATGAATCTTCTATCTCCTCTTCCTCCCCTTGGACTCCACTCCCAATCCCCCTGTTGAACTCTCCACCCAACAAGCCCAACTCCATGCCCCACACATAGTTCAAGTTTAGGAGGGAAAAGCCTACTCTTCTCAATGTGCTTTCTGTCTCTGTTTAGAGCACGATCATTTTCCCAATCACTCAGATTAAAACATCTGAGTCATCTTGAATTCCCACCCCCCCTTCTCTCTGACCAGTCTCCCTACCTAGTCAATTAGAAAAGTTCTGCCAGTCCTACCTAAGAAATGACTTTAAAATCTATTCCTCATTCTATAATCTGACAGCCACTGCCTGAGTCTGAGCCCTTTTCACCATGACACTGGCTACTAACTGAACTCCCCACTTCCAATTTTTCCCATTCCAATCGATTCTATCCTGCTCACTGCTAACTGGATATCATTCTAAAACATATATCTCAGGATACCCCTTCCTTGCTTGAAAATTCCCCATTTATTGCACTATAAAGAATAATATTTGATAGACACAGATATGAATGTTTACTTGTTCAAAACTGAAAAATCATGTTGCTTAGCAGGCATTCTATGGGGCTCTCTCGTACTTTCTAACTTTATCTCAAATGCCTACCCAACACATCACATATTGCTCTCACCAGCATGGAATATTTGCCAGTCTTAAACACATTTTACGGTGTCCACCAGGTGAGTGAAGGCAGCTCACAAAATAGACGGACTTCCCAAAGGTATTCCAGAACAAATCTATTATTCTTCGTATCTGCAACTCCACTCGTGGCCCCCATAAGATCCTGAAATTTCCCTAGCATCTGCAGAAGGAGGCACATGCTTCTGCTACGATCCTTTGGCATTCTTTGACCAGCTGACAAGCTCAGAGTTATCCATAGGAACACCCTTCATACCAGTTTGGAAACTGATCAGATTGCCAAGTTTCATATTTCAATGGTCCCCAAACACAAGTCTACCTAGGAATCATTGCAACTTTCTAAAATACAGATTCCATGCCACACTCCTAGAAATTATAATTTGGAGATCTGGAGTGGGGTCCAAGAATCTGTATTTTAAACAAGATCCCCCAGATGATTCTGAGGCTCAGCCAAGTGTGGAGATCAATGGTTTAAATTAGCTGGATGGCTGATAGAACCAGGATGAATAACAGGACCAGCTTAATCAGCTGGCTTTCCCATTGGAACAGAGCAATTCAGAACAACAAAAAGTTGGCTGGGGATAAGATTAGTGGTGATGAGGGGAAGAAGAAAATGGAAGCCACCAAAATTCTTTTCAAGTCCCAGCAGTGATAACACTTTTTTTTTGAAGCTGATAAATAAAACATGGCCTCTCCCATCTGGCTTTATGATATGGAAACACTGTTAATGAGCCATTTGTAAAAGTGCCACAGAGTTGTTAAAGGACCATGACTATGGTTCTTCAATTCTAAAATATGAGTACCAGGTTTCTCCATGTTCTGTCTTATACAAATGCTATAGTCACTAATGTGGGCATCTGACATTTCCAGAGGGTCTTATTTACATTTCTGACAAATTAGGCCAGTGCTGTTTAAAACAAGTGCAAATTTCACCTGATATTTCACAGTTTTCCTGCTTTTAAATAGTATCAGTCCTAACCATTTACCAAACCCCGCTGCTTATTCTAACCTGGCAGCTGGTTAAATTAACAGTAGAACTTGCCATCATGGTGGCTCTTCATGGCAGCAGCAGTGCTGCTGTGGATCCAGGCTGGAAGAACAAACATTGCCTGGGTGGCCTGTGGCCAGCATGGACTCATATTTCACAGCCTTTCATTGGTTGATTTGGTGAGCGCCCACTCTTGAAATTGCTTTGGACGCCACTGAGAGCCCCCAGCCTCGGTGACTTTTAACACACATCTGTAGACTTTGTTGTAAATGATTTAATGTTTGGGATTCTGTCATTTATGGCTGGCTGGTTTTCCTCAAGACCTTTCTGGACTTAAGTTTCTTTATTGATAAAATAATAATAACCTTTTATCTCTGCTCCTTGTTAAGGATGGTCAGAGAAACAAAGGATGTGTATGTGTATCTGAGTGAGTTACTGAGGTGTGCTGGGAAGTGGCTGAGAGAGTGAGCTCTGTAAGACATTACAGAGCTCAAGCAAGAGGAAAAAAAATAAAGCAAGAGGAGGCCTGTGAGGACACAGCCACACGGAAACTGGTAAGGTCACAAAACCAACAAAAGCAATGACAGAAAGAAGAAAAAAGGCAGGAGCAGAGTATGCTAAGCCCAGAATTCTTCTTTCTTTACCTCAGTTCAGAGCCACCATCAGTGTCAGTAAATGAAGACAAAAAAATAGGGATACAGAAAAAGACTGATGAATTGTGATGAGAAAAGGGTAGAGGAGGAAACAATTGGGAAGGTGAAGTGGGAAAAGTATGACCACTTTTTGGATATTGTTGGCCATTTGGGCAACAGGAAGACATAAGGTAAAAGAAAAGAAAAACACTTCTGTTTCTGGAAATTACAAATATGCCTTCAAACAAACATTTGTTTTCAACCCAAATGTCTTAGCCTCACCAGCCTGGAGCTATAAAATTCAATACTCAGTTTTGCAGTTTGAACCCTCGGATTACATGACTTTGTAAAGTCCTGCCTTTTACCAGGTTTTCTTTTCAAAAAGTTTCTGCGGAATGTGACAATGAACCACAAATCGGGCCTCGCTGCAGCTCGCCACGCCAGCCAGCTGTCTGGCTCAGTCCACTGCTCGCCTCAACCTCAGGCCTCTGCTTACCCTGCTGCAGTTAGCACCTTCCTCTTCAGGGGGGCTTTCCCTCAGCGGCTGCTGCTGGCTCAGCACCCCTGCAACCTCAGGATCTTCTCTCCAGCTTTTTCCCTAAACTCTCATAGTGGAAGCAGAGAAAATCTGTCATTTTTAAGGAAATCTGACAGATGGTTTGGAGGTAATGAAAGAAACACATCATGAAGAATAACTCAGATCTACCACGAGCTGTGCGCACAGACCTACGCCTACACTTAAGGTTCTTAAAGGTTCACAGCCCTGGCTTAACTCCTCACCTGCTTCCTCAAAGCAGAAGCCAATGTACCCACTTACCCTGACCAAAAGAGCTTCAGGCATCTCGGTGCCCTAGCACCCACTGTCAAAAGACCAGAGGAAAGTGGAAATGGTTTCCACCAATGTCAGTCTCAGGCCCTCCTCCTGTGTGCTCACTTCTTGCCCCAGGATAGATCTTGCAGTGGGAAGATTCCCTGCAGGGAAAACTCTGTCCTACCCATTGGATGTTTTCTTATCTATATGCCCCAAATGATATCAACATTCTGTATTTCACAAACCTTTAATAACTCCAAGGGTAGGCAATAACTACAAAGCAGACCAGGCCAAACACATACACACCCCCACAAAGACAAGCACATCATATACATATTATTTGTCTTATTGGGCCTTGTCTTTCCTAGCCTCTGCCTATTCCCTAGTGGTGTCCCCCCCTCCATCTCCACTGCTGAGTACTGAAAATGTATGGCTTGAGATACACCCACCATATTATCCAGTTTTTATCTCTTATCTCCAGAATAATTTTAAATGTACCCTCTTTATTGTCAAGTTTCCTGATTTGGATAATAACTTATATGGTCACCCTAATATGAGGGGAACTGACCATTATCATGAAACAAGGCATATTAATAAAGGCCCTTTTCATCACTTCCCTGGACTATTATATCGACTTCTTACCTGAAATATATGCCTCCATACTAGTTGCCATTCATTTATTTAACAAATATTACTAAGCACTTGCCTACTACATGTTTGGATTGTTCTTGACACTGGGTATGTAATAATAAAACAAACAAACTTGCTATTTTCACAAAATGTACATTCTAATGGACCAAAAACTCTTTTTTAAGACAAAAAACTGGCCATGACTCTTCCCTACCCCAAATCTTTTAAAAGCCCTATTGTTTGCATACTAAGTTCAAACTCCTTAGCCTGACTCCAAAGTGTACCCCACCCTCAATCCCTATGTTTTTTCTCTAACTTTGTCTCTTAATATATCTCCCATTTCACCAACAATATCCTATAATACCCATATCCTTTCATACTTCAGCCATTTGTGTGTGCTCAGAACATCCCTGCTTACTTTTTCTCTTTTAGAATACCCTATTTATTTATCGAGTGTCAACTTGATGCCATTAAATTTCTATGGTTTCCCCTCAGCCTTGAAGGCAGAATTAATCACTCCCTTATCTGTGAGCCCAAAATACTTTATAAACACATTTGTCTTAGCACATATCACATCATGGCTTGGTGAATATGTTTATGGGTCTTTCTCTCCCACTGGACTATGAATTCCTCAAAGGCAGGCAGCATACCTTATTTATCCCTGGGTTACCTATGGCAAGAATATCCCAGTTGCTCAGTAAGTATTTGTTTAATTTCATTAGAAATTTCAGGACATCAGTATGTTTAAATACAAGAGTTTTGTAAGAATTTTTGATAAAGGGCTGTCAAGAATATCAGAGGATATGATAAAACATGTGCAGTGGTTTTCACAGAGGGCTGGAAAAATCTAAATGTTTGGTGAATGTAATGTAAATAACAGAAAATGCCAAAGGACAAAGGTGAAAAGAATATTTATTATGTCTGTATCAAAAATAAATGTTTAAGTTATGAAAAAAATAAATGTTTTTCTATTCCCTTAAGGCCCCACCTTGGGATGGAATCATCTAAGTTCTGAAATATGCTGGGACATTACATGTCAACATGAATCTGCATCTCCCCTCTAAGAGTGGGTGAGGAAAATAAAATGGCAAGGGAAACAATGCAAGGTTACCTATGCAGTGCCCTCCAACAAGTAAAAGTGGATAAAAGTAAAGATACAACATGAAGGTCTCCTCCCATGTGACGGACTGAGTAAATAATTTTACCTCCCTTCCTAGAAAAATCCTATCAAATGGGAATAAAGAAATACATACAAACAAAGAAGAAAAATTCATAACATTGATGGAAAAGAAGAATGAGTATACTTGTTGGATTTGAAAGTTCAAAGACTGAAAAATTCAAGGTGATTGGACCTGATGGCCAAAGAAAGAACAGCAGCAGAGGTACACGGTATTCTTCTAGGAGCCCAGAGGAACTCTGCAGAAGAACCACCCACAGGCTGGGAAAAGCATTCTTCTTCACTAATCTTGGCTTTGCCACAGCATTAGACACCCGGCTTTAAATATAATATATATTTTTAATAGTGGAAGGAGGGGGTGGAATCCAGCAAAAGAAGCGAAACAGATCAAAATAACTCTGGAACTCCCACATAGATATATTAAAAAAAAGAGAGGACTAAAGACATGAAAGGAAAAAAATGAATAGTACTGTTCTGTACGTTCTTAAATTGCATATATATGGATTCACATTGTCTCCATCTCTACCTACAATTTACTTTTTTCACTCAGTTTTTTTTCTAAATATCGATTTTGATATAGCATATTTCAGACGACCATCCCACTAGATCTCAGTCTTGATGTCTGCCTCTGATACATCATAAAATTTTTGTAAGCTGACATTATACATTTAAAATATTTATAACAATGTCTTGTTAACAATGTTAACACTCAATAAAGGTGACCTATTATTATTTTCACCATTATTGTCATTTATTCGTATGAACACACCACAATTTATATACCCATTCCCCTTGTGATGAAGTTTTAAACAGCATCTAATATTTACTTGTTAAAAAAAAATCTGGTAGTGGACATGCTTGTACACATCTCCTTATATATATGTGTGAGAATATATTATACCTGGCTGTGAACTGTTGGATTGAAGGATGTGATATGATAGATCATTATAGTAATGACTCTCAGTGAATCATGCCTCCTTGTATCCAGGCCCTGGTACTGTGTCCTCCCATTTTGATTCTAGGCTTGTCCATGTGACTTCTTTGGCCACTAATACATTGTTGGAGATAATTCTCTAGGGCTCTCTCACATTTCTTCACATCTCACAAGCAAGGCACTAATTGGACTTTTGTTCCAGCCTATCTTTTCAAGGATGTTTGTATAGCTAAAAGTTCTTCGAAGATAAAGGCAGTGTCTCCCTGCAGAGCGAAGGACAGATTTGCTTAACATCCGGTATCATAAAGACAATGTCTTCTGGGGCAAAAGGCAGATTTGCTTGCAGCTGGTTATAAAAGGTTTAGGTTCCATAAGCTCAGTGTCCCTTGGCTGTGATTAAAACCCACTGCATGTGAAGCACCCACCTCTGTGCCACTCTCATATGACTTGAGGGGCAAAAAAACAGATGTTCATACTACTTGCTGTGTTTTGAGTAACAAAATCCTTTGTCTCTGGACCAAGAGACTGTATCTTCTGCCAGCTTCCAGCAGGCTAATATGTTAGCTTGTAAGTAAGAGAAAATCTTATATCCACATTTTTCACAAAAGCAAATATGAAAGGAGATTTTAAAATATGACAAAAGGAGAGGATTAAAATCTACTTGCACAATGGGGGTTTCCTTTACTTGCTATTGGAAAATCTTTTGACACCCTGTGAAAAAACCCAGGCTCTTCTCCTGGAGGATAATAAAGAGCTTACAGAACGAAGCCCCCCACACCCCAGTCAAGGCCTAAACCTATTAGTGAGCTCAGATGACATTATGAGAAAGCAGGTAGTAACCAGCCCGGCCCAAGATGCTGGCCCACAGAATCATGAGTAATATGCTGTTGCCTTAAACCACTAATTTTGGAAATGGTTAGTTACACAGCAAAAGGACACCTTAGAAAAGGTATCAATACAAGGCACTTAGTTGCAACCTAATATTGATATATACCAGATATGGATACAGGTCCTGAAGATACAGCAATGAATAAAATTGATATATGTATCAGTGGATAAATTCAGCATCAGCTTCATTGGATACTGGAAAATTGATCCACATATGTTTTGCACCAATATTCACTTGAAGCAATTCACTTCAAGAAATGCATGAATATTCCCATTTACCATATTCTTACCAACAGCTGTTATATTAAGACTTATTTTTTCCAACCTGATAAATCTAAAATTGTATATCACTGCTGTTTTTAATTTTGATTTTCCCAATTACTAGTGATTTGTTTTATATTTTATTTTCCATTTGGGATTCCATTCAGTGAATTCCTGGCTCATGACCTTTACCCACCTTGCTATTGGGTTGTCTTTGTATTTATTTATTTTTCTTTATGTAAACAAAACATTAGTCCTTTATCAATTAAGTAGGTTGCAAGTATCATTTCCCAGTCTGAGGTTTGCCTTTAAAACTATGTGGTTGTTCCCTCTCTCTGAATCAAAACACCTTTTTAAAGTTTCTTCAGTTTTATAATATATCTTAAAATCTTGTAGGGGGCGAGTTCTCCTTCTTGATTCTCATTCAATTATCTTTGCTAATCCAGTTCCCTTTTGCTTCTGTTACATTTGCCTCCATATATATACATCTTGTAAGTTCCAGAAAGCTCAACATAGTGTTGCTTTTTTATTTTACTTTTATAATATTCAGTTATTACCCTCTCAGTGTCTATAGGATCTGTACTAGCTCTGTACTATTCTTGATATTGGTATATTGTTTTTCCTCTCTATCTTTTCTGATCAATCTAGTTAGATGATGATCAATGTAGTTCATATTCTCTAAGAACCCACTTTTGATTTCCCCAATTTTCTCTACTGTTTGGTTGTTTGTTATTCCATTGGTTTCTGCTCTAATTTAATTATTTTCTTTATAACGATTACTTTTAGTTTAAACTAATCTATTTTCTTAAGGTAGGAGCATAGATCATAGATTATAGATGCACTGACCCTAAATGTTTAACATTTAAAAAGTTCCTTTTGGACTTCCCTGGTGGCGCAGTGGTTAAGAATCCACCTGCCAGTGCAGGGGACACAGGTTCGTTCCCTGGTCTGGGAAGATCTCACATGCTGCTGAGCAACTAAGCCCGTGTGCCACAACTACGCCCGTGTGCCACAACTACACCCATGTGCCACAACTACTGAGCCTGCGCCCTAGAACCCCGTGAGCCACAACTACTGAGCCTGCATGCCACAACTACTGAAGCCTGCGTGCCTAGAGCCCATGCTCCGCAACAAGAGAAGCCACCGCGATGAGAAGCCTGCACTCAGCAAGGAAACGTAGCCCCCACTCGCCGCAACTATAGAAAGCCCACGCACAGCAATGGAGACCCAACGCAGCCATCCATAAATAAATAAATAAATAAATAAATAAATAAATAAATATTTTTTTAAAAGTTCCTTTTAGGCCCATCTTAAGCTGCATCTTAAAATATTTCTATGATGTGTTTGCATTCTCCTTAAGTTTAAAGTATTTTCTAATTTCCATTATGACTTTTTTGGACCAGTGGATTATTTAGAAGTTTTGGATTCTAAATACTAGGGGATTTTCCAAATATCTTTCTGTTATTGATTTTTAATTTAATTCCTTTTGTGATCAGAGAAACTAACTTGTGTTATCTGAAATCTTTTAAATTTATTGGGATTTGTTTTTCGGCCTAGGATATGATGCGTCATACTAAATGTTTTGCGTACATTTAAAAGAAACGTTGTTGGGTGTCGCTGGGTAGACTGCTTTATAAATGTAAATCAGGTCAAAATGGTTAATTTGCATTGTTCATGTCTTCTATAGCCTTACTAACTTTCTATTATTCTATCAGTTAGTGGGGGGGAGGAGTATTACTAAATTTTCCAACCATAATGGTTGATTTATTTCTTTCAAATCTACCAGTTTTTGTTTCATATAATTTGAATCTCAGTTATCAGAGCCATAAAAATTTAGGATGGCTATTTACTGTTGGTGACTTGACTTCTTTATCATTAAGAAATGATCCTCTTTATCCTTGGTAACATTGCACTTTGGAAATCTACTTTGTCTTATAGCCACTCCAGCTTTCTTCTGATAAGACCAGAATGGTATATCTATTTTCATCCTTTTACTTTTAAGCTATCTTTGTGATTATATTTAAAGTTTGTTGTAAATACCATATTGTTGGGCTTTTCTTTATTAATCAGTTTAATCTCTGACTTTCAATCGAATTTTTAGAATGCTTACATTTTATTACTGATATAGTTGGGTTTAAGTCTTCCATCTTCCTACTGTACCATGTGTTCTTTGCTCACTTTTCCCTGTTTTTCAGCCTTCTCTAGAATTTTTTTTTATCATTCAATTTAATCTCTTTCACTGGCTTGTTAGATGTACCACTTTTTTATGGTTGTATAAGGATTTAACTTAACCACCGTCTACCTTCGTGTAATATACCAATTTGTGTGTAATATAACTTTAAAACATCATTTCATTTCATTCTTCCTACCCTTGTACTACTGTCATACATTTTCTTTTAATTATGTTAAAAACCCATAAAACAATGTTACCATTTTTCTTTAAAAAGTCGATCATCTTTTAGGGGAATTTACAAAATAAGAAAAATATATGATATTCACCAACATATTTACCATATCTGATACTTTTCATTATTTTACATATATCCAAATTCGGATCAGGCATTATTTTTCTTCTTATTGAGGGATTTGCTGTAACATTTCTTATAGTTATAGTGGTGAGTAGTATAGTGGTAGTCTATTGCTCTAAGCTTTTTTATATTTAAAAAATATTTCACTTTTGTTTATGAAAGATATTATCACTTGGTAGATAATTCCAAACTGACAATTTTTTTTCTATATTATAAAGATATAGTTCCACTCATGCTTTCGTCTTCATATTGAGCATATGGTATATATTTATACCATGTATTTAATATTCTTGTCTGTTAAGTCTCCATGTTTGTTATTTCTGGTTCTATTTCTATTGATTACTTTTTCTCATCATTAAAGTATTTTTCTGCTTCTTTTCATGCCTAGTAATTTTTTATTTGATGCCAGACTTTGTCTAATTGACAATTTGAATATTGCATTCTCTTTTCATTTCTTTAAATACTTTTGGGCTTTGTTCTATTATGCAGTTATCTGGAAACAATTTGATCCTTTCAAGTCCTGTTTTTAAGATTTGTCAGATGAATTCAGATAGCCTATGTACCAAAGAACTCTGACGGATAAAAACAAGAGCTATTCCTGGGCCTGTGTGAGTTGTTCCACATGATCCTTTCTGATAGGATTTTCCCCAACTTCGATAATCTCCTTACCCACATGCACCAATCAGCACTAAGCTGAAGACTCTAGAGGAATCCTGTGCAGATCTCTGGAACTCTCTTTCCCTGTGCAATTTTCTTTTCTCCAGTACTCTTCCCTATGAATTCTGGCACCTAGGCCTCCCAACTTCTGAATTCTGTCCTGTAAACCAGTGGGCCTATTTTGATTTCCCTCTCCCTGCCCTGCATCCTGGAAATTCTCTCCAGTCATTAAACTGGAAGTAATCATATAGCTCACCTTATTTGATTCTCTTTTCTCAGATCTCACTATCTTGTGTTACCTGCTCAATGTTTGAAAAAAGCATCGTTTCAATATTTTATTGAATATTTTCTAATTCTAATATTTTTAAATTCTAATTTATTGAATATTTTCTAATTCTTTAAGGTAAGAGATTAAGTTTCTGTTCTGTTGAATAAAAGCAGAAGTCTTAAGCTTTATTATTCTATATGTAATTCTTTTTTAACAAATGGATTTAAGGCTACATATGCCCTCTAAACTGAAGCTTTATCCTGCAAGTATGATTATTATTTCTAAATATTTTGTTATTTTCATTAAGATTTCCTATTTGAGTTATAAACTATGTAAAAGTATATCTTTATTTTTTTTATTGAAGTATAGTCACTTAAAAATACGTCTTTAGATTCCAAATTTATTAGATCTTTTTGACCAACATTGATTAATACTTCTAATCATAATGCATTTTTAAAGAATTTGGTCTCATGATATTATTTTATATTTACTAAAATTTCCTCTATGGCCTAATATATGGTTAGTTTTATATGTGCTTAAAAATAATGCTTATTGTCTATTTTGGGGATGAAGTTTTTATTAAAATCAATTGTATTAACATTACTAATTGTGTTGTTCAATTTTTCTGCATCTTCACTAATTTTCTCTTTGCATGATTCATCAGATTCTAAGATGTTTTTTAAAAGTTTACACTATGATAAAAAATATTTCAACCTCTCCTTGAAATTCTTTGCTTTTTTGCTTAATACATTCCAACTGAATATTGTTAAAGGTATGAAGTTTATGACTGTTCACATATTCTGGCAAATTTTTCTACTTACCATTAAGCATAAGTATTTTTGCCTGCACCTATGACTTCCTAATATCAATATACCTATATATCTTTTTAAATATAGCATTTAAAAACTAAACTACAAATAAGGAGGTAGCCATAATATTCTATTTCAGTTTAGTTTTATCGTGTAGTAGGAAAAGAAGTATGGATCTGTAAATAGGTTTACAATAAAATGCATATGAGAATAAAATGAAATTATAGCTATTAAGGTACTTTGATAAGGATAAAAATACTCTATAAATACTAAATATTAGGACTTCCCTGGTGGTCCAGTGGTTAAGACTGTGCTTCCACTGCAGGGGGCCTGGGTTCAATCTCTGGTCGGGGAAGATCCTGCATGCTGCACAGCGCAGCCAGAAAATAAAATTAAATTAAAAAAAGTTTAAGGCATCTTTGGGAAATAAAGGTAGAGATATTAAAAAAAAAAAAACTAAATATCATTGGTTGTTTGTCACTCTTCTTTAGTCAATGAAAACACAAAATCTACCCCCTATTGGTAATTATAAAATATGAAAGCAAGTGGAGGAATTTATCTGCTAAAAATTTTTAAAAATCCATCCCCAAAATGAAAAAGTCCTACAGCAACTACATAGATTCATGGATTAAGCCATTAAGGGTTAAATTAAAGAGGATGAATTGACTAGAGGCTCTCATTTTCTTAATATATAGCTCTTTGATTTTGTAAAGAGCTATTTAACAAGGTGTTTTGTCATTATTAATGACTAATAATTAATGTCACTATTAATCATCTGCTCATGTATGTCTTAGTTTTATAACAAGTACCATAGACTGGGTGGCTTAAAAAACAGAAATTTGTTTCTCACAGTTCTCGAGGCTGGGAAGTCTGAGATCAGGTTGTCAGCATGGTGGGGTCATTGGTGAAGGCTCTCTTCACCAATGCAGATGGTTGCCTCTCTTCACCAATGCAGATGGTTTGCAGATGGTTGCCTTCTTACTCTATCCTTACTTGGCAGAGAGAGGAAGTAAGCTCTCTTGTTTCTTCTTATAAGACCTCTAAGCCCTTCATGAGGGCTCCACTCCCATGACCTAGTTACCTCCCAAAGGCCTCATCTCCAACTATCATCACATTGGAGATTAGGGTTTCAAAATATGAATTTTGGGAAGACACAAACATTTAGTCCATAGCAATATATTTTGGCTATTTTTATTAGTGTGTTCAACTATTTTGTTACTAAATGTTAAAATCTTTTATATAGTAATATCACTAAACATTGTACACACTCTCTCATTCTTAAATTTTCATTTTAATACTAATAATAACTTTATAGTACATATCAATTGTAATTGCTTTTATGCAAAATATCAATATGACCCTAGAATTTACTGTCTTTCTTTTATGTATACAATATTTTCTCTAAATCCCTCAGCTTTATTTTCTTCTAGTCATTTTAAGGTTAATCCCCCTTTTTGTTTAACTACTTAATCATCTAGAATGTACCATTTCCCCAAATACATCTTACTTTCTGTAAGTAAGTTTCTTAATGTGAACTGTGTCACATTCTGTATATAAATGTGGTTGGCTCTCTTTACGCTTTCTACTTGGTACCATTAATCAGTCAGTTCTTATCCCATACCAAACTATTTTAATGACTTTGGCATTCTAATACCATTTCAACATTAACCAGTACAAACCACTTCTCATTATTCTTTTATTTTCAGAATTTGTGTGATGTTTTAATCATTAATTTTTCAAGTTGACCTTTAGAAACACCTTTAAAACTGTTCAAAAACATCCATTGATATTTTGACTAGAATTATACCATATTACAAATTGTGCTATATGAAGAATTAATATTTTTAGTATTGAGTCTTGGTATTTGCCTCCATATAGTCATTATATTTAGTAGGTTTTTTCTGCACTTATCTTACATTTCTTATTAGGTTTACTAGTACATATTTTATATTTACTGTTGCTGATTATCAAGATGACAATATAATTTGTTATTCAAACCAGTAGACCTTAATAGTGAAAAGGAACACTATTAATAATAACAAGCATAAGCTAGATCTCATACTATAATATTCATATATTAATATTTTTAAAATTTCACTATTGAGTTTTTTTATTGAAGTATAGTTGATTTATAATATTATATTAGTTTCAGGTATACAGCATAGCAATTCAGTAATTTTACAGTTTATACTCCATTAAAAGTTATTATAAGACAATGGCTATAATTCCCTGTGCTATACAATATATCCTTGTTGCTTGTCTATTTTATACACAATAGTTTGTATCTCATAATCCTATACCCCTAAGGTGCCTCTCTGTCTTTCCACTGGTAACCACTAGTTTGTTTTCTGTATCTGTGAGTCTGTTTCTGTTTTGCCATATACATTCATAAATAAAATTTTATTTTCTAATAGGTTAATGCAACTAAACAGCAATGGTATATACATACATATGTTTTTTAAACAAGTCAACCTCTCCACCTCTATCATTAAATGTAACAATTATAGTAAATTCTCTTATTTTCTCAGATTGCCAAATATGTCACTTACATTAGATTGATAATTTTGATACTACCTCATATTAGTTATATCCCTAATTCATTTTTCTTAACTTATTGTGCATATAAGACTTCCAGAAAAGTATTAAATACTAGTAGTGAAAGAAGGTATTTTTATTGATTCCTGACATTATTGGGACCACCACTAGCACAATATCATTTTCATATTAAAGACAGTTGTTTTGTGTTAAGGGGGTATCCTTCCTAATTGTTTTTCTTTTTTTTTTTTTTTGTAAATAATACTTTAACTGAAGTATAACGAGCATAAAACACAATACATGAAATTGTACATGTATAGCTCAATGAAATATGACATCTGTGTAACCAGCACCAGAACAAGGTAGAGAATATTTCCAACCCTCTAGATGTATCTTTGTGCCCGCATAGAGTTACAATACTCCCACACAAAATAAACAAATATTCTAATATATAATACCATATACTAATTTCCCTGATTTTGAAATAGATACACATGCACAACTTGTTTCCTCATAATACATATTCTTTTGTGTCTTTATTGTTGGTAATTATGATTATCTATTGTATGAATGTACCTCAGCTTAATTTATTCATTCTATTCTTTTTATGGCCATTTAGGTTGTTTCTGGTTTAGGTCTACTACCAATATTGCTGCTATGAAGTTGCTGTATATATCTTTTGGTGAACATACACATTTCTGTTGTAAATGCATAGGAATTTAATTACTGGGCTACAGAGTATATATATGTTCAGCTTTAGTAGATATTATCAAAGAGCTCTCCAAAGTAGTTGTATCAATTAACACTCACAAGCAATGTGAGTGTACCAGCTATTCTACATCCTTAACTTCACTTATTTTATTAATTTTCTTTTTAATTCTAGCCATTCAAGTAAGTGTGTTAAAATACATCACTGTAAATTTTAATTTGTAACACCCAAATGAGAAATGAAGTTGAACCTCTTTTCTTATATTAAACTGCCATTTGGATATCACCTTTTGTGAAGTGCTATTTAAGATGTTTTTCCATTTTCTGAATCAGTTTCAAATTTTTTCTTATAGATTCACCCAGGTTCTTCACATATTTTTGGATATGACTTAAATATATATTTGTAGGAAATATCTTCCATTCTGTAGTTTGTCTTATAATCTCTTATGGTTTTTGATATGTTTTGATGAACAAAGTATCTTAATTTTAGTAGTACAATTAATCAAATTGATTTTTTTGATTAGTGCTTTATGCCTCACTCAGTTATATGAAGATATTCTCTGTGTCCTCCTATGATGTTTTTTTCTAAACACTTTAATTTTTAGCCTCTATATTCAGCTCTTTCACATTCCATCTGGAATTGAATGTTTTGTATGGTCTGAATTTGGATGTCAAGATTCATTTTTTCCATATGGATATCTAATTGGCTCAACACCATTTCTGAAAAGATGCGCTTTCACAAACTCATTATAATGCCAACTTTATCATCATAAGTCAAGCACTCATATATGTGTGGGCTGACTTCTAGACTCTCCATTCACTTTCAATGATCTACTTATCTATTATTACACCAGTACTATAATTAATTACTATAGCTTTAAAATAGGTCTTGATATCTGCATGTATACATCCTTCAATTTAGTTTTTATTTTTGATTATTGTCTAGAATATTCTTGTCCTTTTTCATTTCTATACCTGGTGAATACTGTGAAGTCCTGCTTAGATCCCTTTTCAGTGGAGGAAAGGACTTTCTTGGAGGAAGGACTCAGTGTTCACTCCTCTTTGGGGATTGCCTTAACTGAAGTGAGGCATCTCATTCAAGGTTGTGCCCCTTTCCTAAGGGTAGCCTATATCTATGGACTAAACATTGTGGGGTATAAATGTCGGACTTCTTTTCTCAAACTCAGGACAAAGTGAAGGGTCATCTCAGCTTCAAAGATTCTCACTGAGAATTCATCCTCAAGAGTTATCTGCTGAGAATACACTTTCCTCTCAAGTGTTTACGGAATATTCTCCAGGATAGATCACATCTTGGGTCACAAATCAAGCCTCGGTAAATTTTAGAAAATTGAAATTGTATCAAACATCTTTTCCAACCACAAGCTGTGAGATCAGAAATCAATAACGGGGGAAAAACTGTAAAAAATACAAACACATGGAAGCTAAACAACACACTACTAAATAACCAAGAGATAACTGAAGAAATTAAAGAGGCAATCAAAAAATATCTAGAAACAAATGACATCAAAAACACAATGACCCAAAACCTACGGGATGAAGCAAAAGCAGTTCTAAGAGGGAAGTTTATAGCAATACAATCCTACCTCAAGAAAACAAGAAAAATCTCAAATAAACAACCTAACCTTACACCTAAAGCAACTACAGAAAGAACAACAAACAAAACCCAAAGATAGTAGAAGAAAAGAAATAATAAAGAGCAGAACAGAAATAAATGAAATAGAAATGAAGAAAACAATAGCAAAGATCAATAAAACTAAAAGCTGGTTCTTTGAGAAGATAAACAAAATTGATAAACCTTTAGCCAGACTCATCAAGAAAAAAGGGAGAGGACACAAATCAGTAAAATTAAAAATGAAAAAGGAGATGTTACTACTGACACCATAGAAATACAAAGGATAATAAGAGAGTACTACAAGCAACTATATGCCAATAAAATGGACAACCTGGAGGAAATGGACAAATTCTTAGAAAAGTACAACCTCCTAAGACCTAACCAGGAAGAAACAGAAAATATGAACAGACCAATCACAAGTAAGGAAAATTGAAACTGTGATTAAAAATCTTCCAACAAACAAAACTCTAGACCTGATAGCTTCACAGGTGAATTTTATCAAACATTTAGAGAAGAGCTAACACTTATCCTTCTCAAACTCTTCCAAAAACTCACAGATGGTGGAACACTCCCAAACTCATTCTACGAGGCTACCACCACCCTGATACCAAAACCATACAAAGATGTCACAAAGAAAGAAAACTACAGGCCAATATCACTGATGAATAGAGATGCAAAACTCCTCAGTAAATACTAGCAAACTGAATCCAACATAGATGCAAAAATCCTCAACAAAATACTAGCAAACTGAATCCAACAACACATTAAAAGGATCATACATCATGATCAAGTGGGATTTATTCCAGGGATGCAAGGATTCTTCAATATATGCAAATCAATCAATGTGATACACCATATTAATAAATTAAAGAATAAAAACCATATGACCATCTCAATCAATGCACAAAAAGCTTTTGACAGAATTTAACCCCATTTATGATAAAAACTCTCCAGAAAGTGGGCATAGACAGACCTTACCTCAACATAATAAAGGCCATATACGACAAACGCACAGCAAACATTATTCTCAATGGTGAAAAACTGAAAGCATTTCCTCTAAGATCAGGAACAAGACAAGGGTGTCCACTCTCACCACTATGATTCAACATAGTTTTGGAAGTCTTAGCCATAGCAATCAAAGAAAAAGAAATAAAAGGAGTCCAAATTGGAAAAGAAGTAAAACTGTCACTGTTTGCAGATGACATGATACTATACATAGAAAATCGTAAAGATGCCACCAGAAAACTACTAGAGCTAAGCAATGAATTTAGTAAAGTCACAGGATACAAAATTAATACACAGACATCTCTTTCATTCCTATATACTAACAATGAAAGGGCAGAAAGAGAAATTAAGAAAACAATTCCATTTAACATTGCAACAAAAAGAATAAAATACCTAGGAATAAACCTACCTAAGGAGGCAAAAGACCTGTACACAGAAAACTATAAGACACTCTTGAAAGAAATCAAGGACAACGTAAACACATGGAGAGATATACCATGTTCCTAGATTGGAAGAATCAATATCATGAAAATGACTATATTACCCAAAGCAAACTATACATTCAATGCAATCCCTATCAAATTACCAATTGCATTTTTCAAAGAACTAGAACAAAAAATTTTACAATTTGTATGGAAACACAAAAGACCGTGAATAGACAAAGCAACCTTGAGAAAGGAAAACAGAGCTGGAGGAATCAGGCTCCCTGACTTCAGACTATACTACGAAGCTACAGTAATCAAGAGAGTATGATATTGGTGCAAAAACAGAAATATACATCAATGGAACAGGATAGAAACCCCAGAGATAAACCCATGCACCTATGGTCAACTAATCTATGACAAAGGAGGCAAAAATATACGATGGAGAAAAGACAGTCTCTTCAATAAGTGGTGCTGGGAAAACTGGACAGGTACATGTAAAAGAATGAAATTAGAACACTTCCTAACACCATACACAAAAATAAACTCAAATGGATTAAAGACCTAAATGTAAGGCCAGACACTATAAAACTCTCAGAGGAGAACATAAGCAGAGCACTCTGTGACATAAATCACAGCAAGATCCTTTTTGACCCACCTCCTAGAGAAATGGAAACAAAAATAAACAAATGGGACCTAATGAAACTTAAAAGCTTTTGCACAGCAAAGGAAACTGTAAACAAGACCAAAAGACAACCCTCAGTATGGGAGAAAATTTTGCAAACGAAGCAACTGACAAAGGATTAATCCCCAAAATATGCAAGTAGCTCATGCAGCTAACTATCAAAAAAACAAACAACCCAATCCTAAAATGGGCAGAAGACCTAAACAGACATCTCTCCAGAGAAGACATACAGATGGCCAACAAACACATGAAAAGATGCTAATCTTTTAATTAGCATCACTAATTATTCTTTTAATTAGCATCACTAATTATTAGAGAAATGCAAATCAAAACTACAATGAGGTACTACCTCACACCGATCATAATGGCCATCATCAAAAAATCTACAAACAATAAATGCTGGAGAGTGTGTAGAGAAAAGAGGATCCTCATACACTGTTGGTGGGAATGTAAATTGATACAGCCACTATGGGAAACAGTATGGAGGTTCCTTAAAAAACTAAAAATAAAACTACCATATGACCAGTGGGAGTGTTGAATCCCACTACTGGGCATATACCCAGAGAAAACCATAATTCAAAAAAACACATGCACTCTCATGTTCATAGCAGCACTATTTACAATTGCCAGGAAATGGAAGCAACCCAAATGTTCATGTAGACAGAGGAATGGATAAAGAAGATGAGGTACATATATACAATGGAATATTACTCAGCCATAAAAGGGATGAAATTGGGTCATTTGTAGAGACGTGCGTGGATGGACCTAGAGAGTGTCATACAGAGTGAGGTAAGTCAGAAAGAGAAAAGCAAATATCATATAATAACGCATATATGTGGAATCTAGAAAAATGGTGTAGATGATCTTATTTTCAAAGCAGAAATTCTGCTTTGAATGGATACCATTCAAAGGGTATCCTGCTTTGAATGGATACCATTCAAAGGGTATCCCCCCTTGGTATGGATACCAAGGGGGATAGTGGTGGGGTGGGAAGAATTGGGAGACTGGGATTGACACATATACGTTATTGATGCTATGTATAAAATAGACAACTGATGGGAATATACTGTATAGCACAGGGAACTCTACCTAATGCACTGTGGTAACCTAGATGGGAGGGAAGTCCAAAAGGGAGGGGATATCTGTATGTGTATGGCTGATTCATTTTGTTGTGCAGTGGAGGCTAGCACAACATTGTAAAGCAACCATACTCCAATAAAATTTTTTAAAAAAGAAGAGTTCTCTTCTGAGAATACATTTCAGTTCAACTTCTCCTTTTATCTAATTCTGCTTCCAGGTCCTCCCTTCCTCAAGTATTACTCTCCAAAACATTCCTAAGGAAAGTCCTGCTGCTCATCTCCATCTCAGAATGTGTTTCCTTGGAAACTCCATCTGTGATGACTGGTGCCAGGAGTAGTCCAAGAAAGTAGACTGGATCACCCGTCATCCTGCTGGTAATGACAAACTAATAACTTCTTAAGGAGGAGTACTGATAGCCCCACTACAAGGTAGCAGTACAGTTGTTAAAACCTTTACTTATGGTGAACTGGGAGGGTATACTGCTGAAGATGAGTGGATTAGTGGTATAAAATATCAAGAACTTAAGAAATATGTTGGTACAATAACTATAAGGACAGCAAAAATGAGTGAATGCTGCTATAACCTCAACTGAAGACAATGAAAAGCTGAGAGGGATTAATCACAACTAAAATCTAAGGGCCTCCTTGGTAGTTTAAAAAAAAAAAAAACAGCAGAGAAAGATGAGAACGTACCCAGAACTTAATCATAAGAGTAGCAGAGTCCCCAGAGGTTAAACTCACAGCCTAAAGCAAGTCTGCTATTTCAAGGTCAGGACTCTGGTTTGGGAATTTCAGGTCTGAGATATATGGGACACCTGAGTTGAATCACACAAAAATCTTGACTTCCTTGATTCCTTGAACCCCCTGAGCCTACAGAAGTTCTTCACTCATCCCACTTAAGGACTAGTACTTCCTTTTTGCTTAAAAATGGTGCAAAGCCTCTCCCCAAACATACATAAGCCCACTTCAGGATCATCGCCAACTCTTCTCCTGGCCTCTAGACCAAAAACCTGAGTTAAGTCTTGATATAACTTGACCAGAGATGGGCTAGGTCTGATATGGTAGGAAGAAGTCTGTGCTAAAGGATCTGCAGGATCCTTAGCTGCATGTATTGGCAAAGGCTGGGAGAGTATGTATGAGACTGAATTCTGAGGGATCTTGATCAAAGGCTGTGGAGCATAAGGTTTGATAATGAAAAGCCAATCGTGTTGAGAGCACTCTCTCAGGGAATGGGGCACAGTAGCAAGGATTCCAGAAGACAGGGTAAACATGCTGCTAGGATGGTTGCTAAAAGCTTGAGAAAGGCGATGGTCAGCCTGAACTGAGGTGGAAATGCAGAAATTCCAGTGCAGAGGGTAGTAAAGGGAATTAAAAGACTTAGAGAAGTGGACTTGTTAAAGTGGATATACTATTTAAGGCCAGGAAATCCACCAGAAGTCTTTATTCTATACTAGTGCCCAAAGATTATACCATTTACCAAAGCAATAAAGATTGTGCTGGTAAAGAGGGCACCAACATCGCTAACATTCTCAGTATTGGTTCTCCTCTGTAAGCTGTAACTGAGGATTGGGGTTACAGTTACAGATCTAATGCCAAGAGTGATTATAGGACCCCAAAACAACAGAGGCCAGGTAGTGGGGCTTAACCATTAGAATCCAGGTGTCATTCATGAGGTTAAAGGTGCAGCCAAGGGTTATGACCCACAGAAAGTTATGGACATTTTTAATGGAATACAGCATTTCTATAAGCAAAACAGATGAGTAGCCAGTAAGGGAACTACTCATTCCATATAATGAAAGAAATCAAAGGAGGCTGAGGGCAATCACCTAAACAACATTTTTGGATTCTTTGCCTAGTTTATGAACGTAAGCCAGTTTTCAGACCCTAATCCACTGAGTGAAAGAAAAGCCAGGTACCAAGGAAGAAGAATATATGGTATTCTTCATTCAGCAAAATATGTGCAATTATTCCCCCATTCTTTCCCCAAAGGGACGTATGACTATTTACTTAAATAAACAATATCACCACCCTGGGGGTAGGGGGGAAATGGCAGAAATTAATGTTTAAAACCTAGAATAAAGAGGTGGTGTTTCTCTAATATACATACTTAATTTATTAATTTGACTCCTGTAAAAACTAGATGAATCAGAGAAAATGATAGTAGATTACCACAAGTTCAACAAAGTAGCTCAATGTGCAGCTGCTGTGTCCACTATGGTTTCTTTGCTACAGAAGATTAACATGGCCTCAAGTGACTAGTATGCAGCCACTGATCTGGTAAATGCATTGTTTTATATCTCTGTTTTCAAAATTGAGAATCAGAAACAGTTTGATTTCACTTGGAATAGACAAGAATATACATGTCCAAAGAGATCTGGACAGGCTAGACATCATTCAGAACACCACAATCATTTATAGTATTGATGATAACGTGCTAATCAGAGAGGACAATCAAGAAATTGCTGGTGCATTATAGACATAAATTCCTAAAACTCATGAATTCCAGAGAATAGGAGATAATCCTACAAAGAATCAGGAACCCACCAACCACATCAGAAAATGTTTCTGGTGTCCAGTGGTATAGGGCATACTGGGCCATTCTCTTCAAAGTGAATAATAATTATTGTATCTTGTAATTCCTACCACAAAGAAAGGAGAATGACCAGTACAGGACATTTTGTGTTCTTGAGGCAGCATATTCTACCCCTGAAAATATTGCATAAATCCAATATCCAATATGTGGAGAGTGACATGAAAATCTGTCAGTGTGAGAGAGGTCCAGAGAAGAAAGGGCTCTGCAGTAGGTTCAGGCTGTGATGTCAGCTCTGACTCTTGGACCATAAGAACCAGTATACTAGCAATTTCTTGATTATCTTCTCTGATTAGCATATATATCAGTCCTACAACTATAAAGAACTTATTTCTGCCAATAACCTGAATGATGTTGAAAGAGAATCCTGAGCTCCAGATGAGACCACAGCCCTGGCCTACACCTTGATTTCAACCTTGTGAGATCCAGAACAGAATCCAGCTATTCTGAACCCAAACTTCTTACCTACCGAAACTGAAATGATAAATTTGTGTTGCTTGGCCACTACCTGCTAAGTTTGCGGTAACTTCTCACACAGCAATAGAAAACTAATATGCTCGCCACGGGTATTCTTGGGGGCTGTGTTTGAACTCTTAGTGGAGAAAGATGCCTCGTGGAGTTTGTGTCAGCTTCAACAGGAAAACCATAAGGTAAACTTTAAATGTTCTAAAACAAGGCTATGCCATTTGAAGTGGAGAAATATACACTTTTGAAAAGATAGTTCATGGTGTGCTACTGGGCCGTGGTAGAGTTGGAACATACAACCATGCAGCAACAAACCTGCTCATCATGAGCCAGGTTCTGCCAGACCCACGAAGTCATAAGTCGCATAGGTCCATTACAGAATAGAAGTGGTCCAACTGTGAATGAGCATGAACAGGATTAGAAAACACATGCAAGCTGTACGTTGCCTAGATCCCCATGTCAAACACCACTATTGGATTAGCACTTCTCTCTCAGTTCACACATTTGTCAATATGGATGAGCTGGCTTTGATATGTGGGTGCAATCCAAAAATGGATAGCAGCTGTACCACACTCCCACTTAGAAGTAGCTTTGAAAGACATGGGAGGGGAAAGCCTCCCATAAGGCAGACCTTTAGGTAATCACCTGCGTGTTAAGGATATAAATGGACTCATGATCATTGGTATGTGGAAACATATGTGAGTGAGCACAAAGTATACATATTTTTGTATACATGTTTTGCATACAAAATGAGCATGTTAACTCTCAACAGAGAGTATTCTCCATAGAAAAGTCACTAAATAAATAGGTAGACAAAATGATTTGACAAGTGGATCTCAGCCAGCCTCTGTCATAGTGTGGGCACAATGGGCACATGAACATCAAGACAGGTGACTTAGGGATAGAAGCTATAAATGGACCTGATTGCTGGACTCCCACATATTAAGGCTGATACATTTACTGCCACTGCTTAATGTCCAGCCTGAGAGCAACAGAGAGCAATGCTAATACAACAACATAACCATACTGTATGAAGATTTGGGGGCAAGTTGACTTCATAGAGCTCCTTCAATCTTGGAAGGGGAAACAATTCTGTTCAATAAGAATAAACACATATTCCAGCATGGGTTTACCTTTCCTAACAGCTGGGTCTCATTCAGCACCATTCTTGAAGGGATGTCATTGGATCCCACTTACATCATGGCAATTAAGAGAGCCACTTTACAGCAAGAAGGTGCTGGAATGGACACATGACCCATTCTCTGTTTCATACACCAGGAGATTCATAGGGCAATGGAGCAATATTGAACATAGAGCTGAAGAGCTAGCTCCAAGGCAATACTTTATGAAGATGAGGTACCATACTAAAGGACATAGTATACAATCTAAATTAATGACCTTTTTATAGGGCTATGTCCCCAAAAGGCAGAACACATTGGCCTGGAAACGAGTGGATGGAAACTGGAGTGGCTTTGCTTTTCTTCACTTCCAGATAACTACTTAAGGGATTTTTGCTTACCATTTCCACAACTCTGGGCTCTGCAGGTTTAGAGGCCCCCATTCCCAAAGGAAGAAACCATCCACCAGGGAGAAACAGCAAGAGTCCTTTGAACCATAAGCTACAGCTACTTCATGGGCTACTTATGTTTCTCATGCTAAGGGTTCAGCAGACAAGTAGGAGAGTCAACAATAAAGGTACTACCCTCTCAATATAAATCTGACAACAGTTTCAGAATTGCGTAGAAGGTTGGCTGAACACTACTGACACTGCATTATAGTTTAAATTCTCCATCTACCCCATCATGCTTCCTTTCCTTCCCACCCACAGGAAAAGAAGACATACACGTGGTAATTTCTATCTCAGAGTCTGATTGTCAAGGAATCCAATCTACAATACCATATAAATTTTAAAATCAGGTTGTCAATTTTAACCAAAAATCTGCACAGATTATTTTTTTATTAGGATTGCATTGAATCTACAAACAATTTGGGGAGAATTGTCATCTTAAAATACTGGACCTTCTAATTATTTTATGTGGTATATCCACATATTTTATGGAACTTCATCTATTTCTCTCAATGTTTTGTACATTCCTCTGTAGAGATCTATACACATTTCATTAAATTTATTTCAACAGACTTATGTTTTTAAAACTGTTGTCAAGGATAATTTTTAAATAATTTTTTGTTGCATGTCTGTAGAAATAAAATTGTTTTCTATCTTGTGTAAATACTGATGTTGCATTCATTATTAAATCTAATGGTTTGTATAATATATTCTTTGGTAATTTCTGTGTACATTTTTCCCATTCCAATGTTTTTAAAAATTGATTTAGGATACATCCAATTATTTATTTCTTCTTATATCAATTTTACTAATTTTTTTCTAGATATTTGCAAACTTCATCAATAAATATTAGCTAAAGCTATTCCTAGTATACCCTTTTTTCTATATCTGTAACACCTGTAATAATGTTCCCTTTTTCATTTCAGAAGCTAATAATTTGTGTCATCTTTTTAAAATTTTAATTATTCTTACTAGAATTTACCAATTTTATTAAGGAAATAATTTTGACTATGAGTCTCTGCATTTTATATTTATCATCAATCATTTAATATTTGTATTTATCTGATCTTATATTTATTATTTCCTTTCTTCTATAATTTTTGAGTTTACTTTATAGTTCTTTATATACCATTTCTAGATAATTAAATAGTGGTGGAGGTCTTAGGGTTTTCTAAAAATAGTATCATGTCATCTGCAAATAGTGACAGTTTTACTTCTTCCTTTCAAATCTTAATGCCTTTTATTTCTTTTTATTGTCTGATTGCTGTGGCTAGGACTTCCAATATCATGTTAACTAGAAATGGTGAGAGTGGGCAACCTTGTCTTGTTCCTGTATTTAGAGGAAAAGCTTTCAGCTTTTCACCATTGAGTATGATGTTAGTGGGTTTGTCATAAATGGACTTTATTATGTTGAAATACGTTCCCTTTATACCAACTCTGATGAAGGTTTTTATTATAAATGGGTGTTGAATTTTGTCAAATGCTTTTTCTAAATCTATTGAGACGATCATGTGGTTTTTATCCTTTGTTTTGTTATAGTAGTGTATTACATTGATTGATTTGTATTACATTTTCACATCCCTAGAATAAATCCCACTTGATCATGCTGTATAATCTTTTTTATGTATTGTTGAATTTGGTTTGCCAATATTTTGCTAAGAATTTCTGTATCTATATTCATCAGGGATACTGACCTGTAATTTTCATTTTTTTGTAATCTCTTTGTCTGGTTTCAGTATCAGGATAATGGTGGCCTCAGAAATGAGTTTGGGAGTTCAATCCTTTAATTATTTGGAATAGTTTGAGAAGGATGGATATTAACTCCTGTTTATATGTTTGGTAGAGTTCACCTGTGAAGCCATCCAGTCCTGGACTTTTGTTTGTTAGTTTTTTTGATTACTGATTCAATTTCAGTATTAGTAATTGGTCTGTTCAGATTATCTATTTCTTCATGATTCAGTCTTAGAATATTATATGTTTCTAGGAATTTATACATTTCTTCTAGTTTGTCCAATTTGTTGGCATATAACTGTTTATAGTATTCTCTTATGATTGTTCGTACTTCTGGTTGTAATTTATCTTCTCTCATTTCTTATTTTGTTTCTTTGGGTATTCTCTCTCTTTTTTTCTTAATGAGTCTGGCTAGAGGTTTATTAAATTTTATCTTTTAAAAAACCAGCTCTTGGTTTCATTGATCTTTTCTATTTTGGGGGTCTCTATTTTATTTATTTCTACTCTGATCTTTATTATTTGCTTCCTTCTGCTGTTTTGGGACTTTGTTCCTCTTTTTCTAATTTCTTTAGATGGTAGTTTAAGTTGTTTATTGGAGATTTTTTTTTTGTTTCTTGAGGAAGGCCTATATTACTATAAACTTATATCTTAGAACTGTTTTTACTACATCCCACATATTTTGGAAAGTTGTGGTTCTATTTGCATTTGTCTCAAGATATTTTCTGATTTCCTCTGATTTCTTTGTTTTTTGTGGTAGTATGTTTGTTTTTTAGTAGTATGTTGTTTAGTCTCTACATGGGTTTTTTTTTTTTTCCATTTTTCTTCCTGTAATTGATGTCTAGTTTCATACTGTTGTGGATGGAAAAGATGATTGATATAATTTCTATCTTCTTAAATTTGTTGAGACTTGTCTGTGGCCTAGCATGTGATAAATCCTGGGAATGTTCCAGGTGCACTTGAAAAGAAGGTGCATTCAGCTGTTTTTGGATGGAATGTCCTGTAGATATCTATTAAGTCCAAGTAGTCTAATGTGTTATTTCAGATGACCATACCCTTATTGGTTTGTTTTCTGGATGGTTTGTCCATTGATGTAAATGGATGTTAATATTCCCTACTAATATTTTATTACTGTCAATATCTCCATTTATGTCTATTAACATGTGTGTTATATATTTATGTGCACATATACTAGGTGCATATATGTTAATGAGTGTTATATTCTCTTCTTGTATGATCCCTTTATCATTATATAATGCTGTTCTTTGTCTTTTTATTATAGACTTTGTTTTAAATCTGCTTTGTTTGATATGAGTATTGTTATGCCAGCTTTCTTATCATTTCCATTTGCATGGAATTTCTTTTTCCATCCCCTCACTTACAGTCTGTGTGTGTCTTTAGCTCTGAAGTGAGCCTTTTAAAGGTAGCATATAGATGGTTCTTGTTTGTTTTCCCCCAATTATCCACTCTATGTCTTTTGATTGGACGTTTAGTCCATTGACATGTAAAGTGATTATTAATAGGTGTGTACTTACTGCCGTTTTGTTACTTGCTTTTTGGTTGTTTTTGTAGTTCTTCTTCATTCTTTTCTTCTTCTTTTAGTCTATCCCTCATAGTTTGATGCTTTTCTTTAGTGTTATTTGTATCTTCTATTCTATCCATTTTTTTGTGTATCTGTTATAGGTTTTTGGTTTGTGATTACCATGGAGCTCATATATATTGACCTATAACTATATCAACTTTTTAAAAACTGATAATCATTTAAGTTCAAACATTATAAAAGGTCTACATTTTTACTCCTCCCCCCATGTTTTTTGTTTTTGATGTCATATTTCATATCTTCATGCCTATCTTTTAACTGTTTATTGTAGTTATAGTTGTTTTTACAATTTTTGTCTTTTAGCCTTCATGCTAGCTTATATAGTAGTTAATCTACTGCCTTTACTATATTTTTGCCTTTACCAGTGGGATTTTTCCCTTCCTATTATTTATTTCTTGTGGTAGCCTTTCCTTTTCACTTAAAGAAGACCCTTTAACACGTCTTGTAAGGTTGGTTTAGTATTAATGAACTCTTAGTTTTTGCTGATCTGAGAAACTCTTTCTCTCTCCTTCAATTCTGAATGATAACCTTACTGTGTAGAGTATCCTACTTTGCAGGTTTTTCCCTTCCAGCAATTTAAATATATCATGGCATTCCCTTCTGGCCTACAAAGGTTCTGCAGAGAAATCAGCTGATAGCCTTATGTATTCCCTTGTATATGACTCTTTTTTTTTTTCTCTTGCCTTTAGAATTCTCTCTTTATCTTTAACTCTCCCCATTTTAATTATACATCTTGGTGTGGGTCTGGGTGGGGTCATCTTGGTCTGGGACTCCCTGTGCTTCCTGTACCTGTGTATCTTTCCTTCTTCAGGGTAGGGAAGTTTTCAGCCATAAATTCATCAAATACATTTTCTACCTCTTTCTCTCTCTCTCTTCTCCTTCTGGGACCCCTATAATGTGAATTAGTTAGTACGGTCTATGTTGTCCCAGAGGTCCCTTAAATTATCCTTATTTAAAAAAATTTTTCTTTTTGCTGTTCTGATTGGGTGATTTCAGCTATTCTATCTTCCAGATCTCTCACGCATTCTTCTGTATCATCTAATCTGTTTTTAATTCCTTCTGGTGTAGTTTTCATTTCAGTTATTGTATTCTCAAGGTCTGACTAGTTCTTTTTTATATTTTCCAGTTATTTGTTGAAATTTTCACTTTTTTTGTCTATTATTTCTCAAGTTCAGTTTGCATTCTTATTACTTTTCCTTTGAATTCTTTACCAGGTTAATTATTTATCTCTGTTTCATTAGGGAATTATTCAGGGTTTTTTCTTGTTCTTTCATTTGAAACATATTCCTCTGTCTTCTCATTTTGTTTAACGCTCTCTGTCCTTATGTTACCCATCCTGATCTTGAAGGCATGTTCTTGTGTGAGAGCATCCCTGTGTAGTCTGCATGTGCCCAGTGGCTTTGATAGGAGAGCTGGATCTGAAGTGCCAGGAGCCGCATCTGACCCCAAGTTGCAGTGGCATCCGCTGCCTTGGTGGAAGATAGGGCTGGATTTAGAGAAGCTAGAGCCAGAGCTAGGTGTAAGTTGGGGCTTCTCCTATGCTCAGTGGCAGTCACTGCCCTATCAGGGGCAGGGTTGGTCATAGGGTCTGAGGGGCTAGAGCAGGAGCCCTAAGGGTATCTCCTAGGTGTGATGGCAGTCTCTACCTTTGTTGAGGGTATGTCCAGGGCTTGAGGGTTTGGGGCTGTACAACTGTGCTGGTTTCACTTTTTTTCCTGGTATATGCATCTGCATTAGAGGCTGACTTGGGGCTAGAGGGAATGGAGCTGCACTACTGAGCTGGTTCCACTCATTCCTAATTCTGCACATACATATGCATGCCTGCAGTGGTGGTCTCTGCCCTGGAACTAGTTCTGCTCCCTCCCAAGTGTGTACATGGACACGTGTACTGGCAATCCTCTGCCCTGGTCAGAGTCAGGGCCAAGCCTGAGCCAGTTCTGTTCCTTCTAAACATGTGCACTCTCATTGGCAATCGCATCCTCTACCTTAGTGGGGAGCAGCACTGGAACAAAAGGGGCTGCAGCAGGAGCCTGGTGCCTGGTAAGCTGGCCAGAGCACCATGAAGCTTTCAATCTGCTGCCTCTGCTCTGTGGCTGGGAGCAAGTGAGTCTGTGCATGCATGCTTCAAGAGTAGAGTCTCAGTTTCTTACAGCCCTCTGGTAAGCCCCACTGGTTTTCAAACCAGCTAAAGGGACTCATCCTTCCAGTGTCAGACTCCAGGCTAAGGTGCCTAATATGTGGCTCAAACCTCTTTTTCCCTAGGAGGATCCCCAAGCCTTTGATATCCCCCTCTTCTTCTAGGTTTCCTGCTAGGGTTCCAATATGGAACTCTAATTACATATATTTTAGTCACTTTCATCAAGTTCTGTTTGGCTTTCTCTATATTATCTATTAATTCATATCTGAGTTTCAATATGAATATATTTTGTTGACCTAGCAGTCCTCTATTCTGTCATGTCTAAATGCTCATAAGCCCATTTAATAACATCTTTATATTTATATATCCAACACATTTATCTCTTAATTTGATTGCTGCCCTCGAGCTTCTTTAGCTATCCTTGCTAACATATGTGAGATTTTCATTCCCCTGAGGTATCCCCTAACCAAGAACTGACAAGCATAGAGATATAAACACTCTGTTCCCTTGCTTCTGTTTGGGACACAGTTAGGTACGATCTATACTTTCTCTAGATCTCCCCTACGGATTTTATTCAATATCTCACCCTTGCTTGGCCTCTTTTCATCCCTGGTCCCACATTGTCACTCTCATATCATTTTTTTTCTTGGAATATTTTCTAATAAATCAGTTGCACGCAAATTCTTATCTCAGAATCTGTCTCTTGGGAACCTAACTAAAAGCACATGAATACTGATTTCCAGATGTAACCATTGATTTTTTTCAGTACCAGATTTCCCCATGGCATCTTTATTCATAGAATATAATTCTCTGATAAAATTCTCAACGTTGTCATCTATTTTCTTGTATGTATTAATCATGATTATTTTAAAATTTATGTCTGACAAATCCCATGTCCAGTACACATGTGAATCTCCTTCTATTACCAGCTTTTCTATTTATTTCTTGATATTCTTAGTTTTATATTGATTTCTGAACATTGCATATGAAAACTTATCAGTGGTTCCTTCTCATCAAAACTTTGTCCCTTCACGTCCTAGTTACTTTGGCAGCTTTCCAATGCCTTCATATACATTTTTTCAAGCTATTATCATTGTTATTGAAAGGAGCATAGGTATGCACAAACTATTTCACAGTCAGAATAGGAAGTCATATCCTCTCACTATTAATTTACTAAAAGTATTTTGTCAGTAATGCAGCTTGGATTTTATCAAGTGACTTTCCAGTATCTATCGAGGTAACGTTTGGTTAATCCTTTTACTCTTACAAACAAACTTGAACTAGTGTTTCCTTAAACATCAGTGCTATAAATAAGAGCATATCTATTGAATTCCTCTATTAATATGAATAAATGAGTAAAATTTTATCACTTCTCTCTTTCCTCCCTCATCTTTTTTTTTATAATCAGTGATTTTAGTCCCTGTTTGCTATTATTTAATACTTAAATTAGTAATTATTTATTTGATTTTTTAGTTAAGTTTTGTATTTGAATGCTATACTGTAACCATATGTAGTAACCAAAAAATCAGTTTTATTTTAAATTAATAATTGTAGATGGACAATATGTATTTTTCTCTGCTCACAATATAATTCCTACTAATATACTCAAGGACTTAAACCAGTATTAACACACAAAGGCAAAGAAAACTAGAGAGGATTCAAAAATAAATTTGAGTTATAAATGTATTTTTGAGAGGGAGAAACCCAAAACAAGAAAAATAGTAGTCATATTACTACTTAAGTGCCTACAATGGGGGGTGGGGGGCGGTATTTGTAATATCTGATCCCATTAGTGTTGTAGAACCTCCTCTGGACTCAGCACTCTGAGGCAATAGATACTGTGGAATATGGGGTCTAACACAGAGTGATTGTTTAAAAAACTTTATACATAGCTGTTAGAAGAGCAAACCGCTCTCTCCTGCACCTGCACATGGATTATTAATCAGTCCTCATGAAGGCATATCATTTGTGAATTTAAGAATACAATGATAAAGGACATTCTAAAATTACAGAAAGAAATCTTATGGTAATAGGAGCCAGAAAATAAACAGTATCTCTTAATGCCAGAAAAAAATGGAGCAATATTTTCAAGATTCTAAGGAAAAATAACTTTCAATATAAAATCTTCCATCCAATTGAATTATTCTTAAGATGTGAGGATAGAACACTGTCAATTTCAGATATGTAAGAATCCAAAAATATACCTCTCAAAGCCTGTTTGGAAGTTCCTAGGAGGTTTACTTTAGCAAAGCAAGAGGGCAAAGAATAGAGAAGGACACGGATCTGAAAACACAAATAACACAAAAACTCTCAGGATGACAGTTTGAAGCAAGACAAAAACCAGTACAAATTCCAGGAGAAGGTAAGAAAGAAAAAGAAGGAAGGCCACAAGGATTAAAATAATAGTAATGATAATAACAATAATAAAATAGGAAACAGCATATCACTATGTATGTATATTTGGAAAATTTAGTTTTAGGCTTTTGATAGATCTATTCAAAACTTAGGGGAAAATAACATCTTTATAGAAAACTAAAAATATTAAATAATAAAATAATTATTGCATCCAAGAAAATAACAATTGGGCTTTCCTGGTGGCACAGTGGTTGAGAGTCCGCCTGCCAATGCAGGGGACACGGGTTCGTGCCCCAGTCCGGGAAGATCCCACATGCCGTGGAGCAGCTAGGCCCGTGAGCCATGGCCACTGAGCCTGTGCGTCCAGAGCCTATGCTCCGCAACAGGAGAGGCCACAACAGTGAGAGGCCCGCGTACCGCAAAAAAAAAAAAAAAAAAAAAAGAAAACAACAATTGTATGTCAAAGAAAAAAATAATTATGGTGTACTACTTGGCTCATTGAGGAATTATATTTTCATAATCATAATATAAAATTTTTATTTAACCAAATAAAGAATAAAAATTTTATTTAACAAAAATCATGATACAACTATAATAGAAAGATGGGAGAAGAAAAAAGAGAATTGATTTCTCATCTCTAGCAATGAAAGCCAATAATGTCTCAATAAGAAATGAAATTATAAGTGTGATATATAGAAATGTGTTTAAAATACCAAAAGAAACAGCCCCAAGAAAAGAAAGTGGTTGCCTCTGAGAAATGGGATTAGAATAATGGAGCTTATTAATTCTTAACACAGGGGACCAGAGAAATAAAAAAAAATACAGAATTGCAATTAACTAGCTTGAGATTATCTAAAATATTTTTATTAAAGTAACAGAGCATCTAGATATATGGGGACTAGCTGTCCTCTTGCTATCCTAAATAAACCAATATTGGATTAATAAGGTTTTCTGTTAACATAAAAGCAAAGCTGCAAATGGAAGAAAATGGCATGCTGGGTAGCATGGCTTTTTGAAGAAAACAATTCTTGTAAGTGTAAGAAATATGATTTTGTAATAGGCCTAAATCAGTGTACATTTATGTACAAATTACCTGATAGCAAAATGAAATTTTTTGAAATGCAACTATTTTATTTAGAAGTAACATCTAACACTAAAGAGTTTTCTAGCAATAAGCAGTGAAGAAATAACCAAAAAATTTTGCTGAGTATCTTATAATGACAGTACAATATGCTTAGAGAAACAGTCATAAGAAGAAAATAATTGTGTTCACTGGGTACAAATGCATGTTCCTAATCAAGAACTGGAGTACTGGCACAAAACAAAAATAGAAGAAACAAGAATGAGTTATCATAGGATGATTGCTAGGGGTTAATATTTCATAGTAAGTACCTGATTCTCAAAAGCTTGCATAACTGTCTCATTATGATACACTAAAGAATTACTGAGGTAGTTTTGTTAGCCCACAGAGGAATAGGGTGGGATGAAAAAAAACAAGTAAAAACCAGACTAATATTTTAATGTATTTTATATGGCTGAAAAATAGATAATAACATATTGGAATCAAAAGACTAGATTAAATTAATAAAAATTAGAACATGAGAGTGAGGTCAATTAAAGAAAACTAACTTCTCAAAATGCACAGGGACATTCACAAATTTTTAATTTAATAATTTGAGAGCTAAAGATTAAAATATGAATTTTATAAATGTATTACCAATAGAATTTTAGAAGATCTCTATCTTCTAACATGTTATAGAAGCTTTAAGAAAACAAATTATGGTCTATAGCTCTGCTAACCTCAAGACAGTGGCCACTAGCCACATGCGGCTACGGAGCACTTGAAGTGTGACTAGTCCAGATTGTTGAGGGTGTAAAATACATACTGGATTTCAAAGACTTTGTAAAAAAAAAAACACTGTAAAATATATACAATTTCTATGTAGATTATATGTTGAAGTGAAAATATTTTTGATATAATGGGTTAAATAAAATATATTATTAAGATTTATTTCACCAGTTTCATAGTCTTACTATATGACCCAGCAATCACGCTCCTAAGGATTTCTCCAGCTGAATCAAAAACTTATGTCCACACAGAATCTGAACACAGATGTTTCTAGCAGTCAATTCATAATCTCAAAACCTGGAGGCAATCAAGATTACCTTCAATAGGTACATGGATAAACTGGTATATTACATACAGTGACATAATGTTCAATGATACAAGAAAAAGAACTATCGATTCATGGAACAACATGGATGAACCTTGAATGCATATTGCTAAGTGAATTAAGACAGTATGAAAAAGCTTTATACTGTATGAATCCAATTATATGACATTCTGGAAAAGACAAACTATGGAGACAGTAAAAATGTCAGTAATAGCCAGGGGATCACTGGGTAAACAAGTGAAGTTTTCTCCCCAGCCCCCAGAGGTGAAACTATTCTGCATGTTATTATAATGGTCAATATATGACATTATACCTGTGTCAAAATCCATAGACCTTTATAGCACAAAGAATAAGCTTTATTGTAATTAATAAAACAGGCAAAAAACTTCTGGTCAGGGGATCTCAGCATGGAATGCAGACTGACAAAAGTGACTATATTGCAAATATAGGAAACAAGATAACAAGATCATTGAAGGGGTTGGGAGAAAGAGGTTCTGACCTAAGTAACTCTGGAAATAACTGAGGTCTGTCAACTAAAGGGAAAAAAAAAAAAACACTGCTGATAAGCACGGTACTCTTGTTCCTAAGGATGTTTTCCTTGGGTTAACAAATTTCTCATTAAACTCCAAATTTTAGGGGGAGTTTACAGGTAAAGTAAGAGGAGGAAGCTGGAGTAAACTATGTAGTAATTGATTAAGTTGAAGACATCAGTATGAATATAGATACAGATGATTACTTATAGAAATATTTATGGGTATGCGTATATAAATGTGTTAGTATACCCACATACATTTCCTTGCTCTATCAGCTGCGAGAGTCCAGAAGGACCAATACCCCAGGAGCAATGAACACACCTTGCACCCCAGATCTTGGTTTCTAATACCATTCCCCAACAAAAGGAACCTGGGCTTCTTGGAGAAATGGCTGATTCTAGGACTGGGGCAGGTAATATACAAGATGACACTAAAGCGTACTGTTGCACCAACAAGTAAAGAAGTCCTCAAAAACACAATAAACCTCTAACAAATTCTGGTGTACTTCAGAAGGAGAAAGAAGCCAACTGAAAGATCACCCAATGGCCAAACCAAGGGTAGTGTGAGCAAGAGTATAAATAAAATACCAATATAAATAAATGATTGAATAAATAACTGGGGGAGAAAAGACAAACCTCCCCAAAATAATTTATATAGCTATTCCACTCCACTCTATGGAGCATATCTCTCTACTCTAAGTGTGGTCTGTACATAGTGTCTTCCTTCCAAAAAGAACAGTATGGAAAGGGGGGGAAAGAGTAACTTTACAGTGGAGGAACCTGTCAAAAACTACTTCAGCCCGGTGAATAAGGTCAACATAAATAGTGATGTCATATTGATAGTGTGTACCCTTGATATGATGTCTTTAAAATGGCACTTTACCTCTGTGGTCTTCCTCCTGAAAATATATCAGTGCAGCCTAATTATGAGAAAAATCTCAATAGAAGGACAGTCTATAAAATATTTGTGTAGTACTCTTCAAAACTATCAAGGTTGTCTTTTCATCTTGTTTATGGTTTCCTTTGCTGTGCAAAAGCTTTTAAGTTTCATTAGGTCCCATTTGTTTATTTTTTTTTAAACTTCCATTACTCTAGGAGGTGGGTCAAAAAGGATCTTGCTGTGATTTATGTCATAGAGTGTTCTTCCTATGTTTTCCTCTAAGGGTTTTATAGTGTCTGGCTTTACACTTGGGTCTTTAATCCATTTTGAGTTCCTGTGTATGGTGTTAGGAAGTGTCCTAATTTCCTTCTTCTACATGTAGCTATCCAGTTGTCCCAGCACCACTTATTGAAGAGACTGTCTTTTCTCCATTGTATATTCTTTGCTGGAGAGGGTGTGGAGAAAAGGGAACCCTCTTGCACTGTTGGAATGTAAATTGATACAACCACTATGGAGAACAGTATGGAGGTTCCTTAAAAAACTAAAATTAGAACTACCATATGACCCAGCCATCGCACTCCTAGGCATATACCTTGAGAAAACCATAATTCAAAAAGAGACATGTACCACAATGGTCATTGCAGCACCATTTGCAATAGCCAGGACACGGAAGCAATCTAAGTGTCTATCGACAGATGAATGGATAAAGAAGATGTGGCACATATATACAATGGAATACTACTCAGCCATAAAAAGAAGTGAAATTGAGTTATTTGTAGTGAGGTGGATGAACCTAGAGTCTGTGATACAGAGTGAAGTAAGTCGGAAAGAGAAAAACAAATACCATATGCTAACATATATATGGAATCTAAAAAATACATATATATGGTTCTGATGAACCTAGGGGAGGACAGCAATAGAGGTGCAGACATAGAGAATGGAATTGAGGACATGGGGCGGGGAGGGGAAGCTGGAACAAGGTGAGAGCATAGCATTGACATATATACACTACCAAATGTAAAACAGATAGCTAGTGGGAAGCAGCTGCATAGCACAGGGAGATCAGCGTGGTGCTTTGTGACCACCTAGAGGGGTGGGATAGGGAGGGTGGGAAGGAGACGCAAGAGGGAGGGGATATGGGGATATATGTATACATATAGCGGATTCACTTTGTTGTACAGCAGAAGCTAACACGACATTGTAAAGCAATTACACTCCAATAAAGATGTTAAAAAAAAACCCTCTCAAGGTTATTGCAAACAAGGAAAGTCAGAAACTATCACAGCCAAGAGGAGTCTAAAGAGAAATGCCCATAAATGTAATGTGGTGTCTTAGATGGGATTCTAGAACAAAAAAAGAATATTAGATTAAAACTAAGGAAATATGAGTAAAGTAGAGCCTTTCATTACTAATATCAGTATTGAATTCATTAATGGTTAAAAAATTTACCATATTAATGCAAGATATTAATAATAAAGGAAGGCGGATGCAAGGTATATGGGTACTCTCTGTAAAACCTTTGCAATTTTTCTGCAAATGTAAAACTGTTCTTGACAATAAAGTTCTTTTTAAAAAAAGAGTAAAAAAAAAGAGTAAGAACTATACATTGTATGGAGTCATCTTCAGGAAATATTAATTAAGAAAACGAGGTACAGAAGAGTGTGCATAGTATTCTATGTTTGATGAAAGAAAAATAAGGAAAATACATGCACGTGCATATGTGTGTGTGTGTGTGAGACAGAGAGAGAGAACATATACACTTTTTCATAAAGAAACATTAGGATGTGAAATCAAGAACTAGTAAAAATGGTAGCCTACAGAGAAAGGACAGAATGAGAGAGGGTTTGGGGCAGTTATGGAAGTTAGGCTTCTCTTCATCTGTCTTGTTTTGTACCTTTAACCTTGCAGCTATGTAGATATTTTGCATAATTTAAAAATGAAATTAAACTTTAAAAAAGCAAAGCAATCCCTAAAATCAAAAACAAGCTGGAACAAATGAACCTAACTGTATGTCAAGTTGTTGGCATACCCACACAGAATATTATTTCAAGTGAAGAGATGGATTTGAAGAGAAGGATTTTGAAACACACACCTCCGTAGGGGGAACTATTCTAAAAACAAAATACGCACAAACTGCATTCATTTATCTGATTATTGGTAAAATACTGTATTATTTTGAAACAGAGAGAGAGAGAGACATCAGTTTTATAAGATGTAAAGATCTTTTTGTTGGTGGGACACACACACACACACACACACACACACACAAAATTACACTTAGATATATGAAAGGCAGAACTCTTTGTTATTTACAGCTCCAAACAGCAGAAGGCCAACACACAGGTCCGCATAAGGGGTTGCACTAGGGACAAGGTAACAGCAAGCTGCAGCTGGAAGGAGCAGCTTATATATGGCAAGCTGGATGAGGTTAGCTAGGTTTCACAGGATTCCAGTAGATCAGCTGAACTGAATAATTTCCCAGGTTCCTGGGCAGAGGGGATGTCCCTTCTTGTTTGATATTTAGCTCCAGGATGATAAGAGTGGGTGCATAGTAACCCCAGAAAAGGGAAGTGTTTGGGGAGTGAACTTAATCAGCTGCTCAAGGAGGGCAAATGACTGGCCTGTAAACAGGACCTCAATATAGTACTAAGAAATAAAGTACTATACATAGATATAGATAGATTGAAAGAAAGAAAGATGATCAATAAATGAGGAGTAAGCAAACATTATTAATATCATGAGGAGCCAAGATTTTTAGGATAAGAGAAAAAATATACAAATACTGTAGTACTTTAAATAGGGTCAACTAACAGCTATTATAATCTTTCCATTTGAATTGGAAAGATGAACAGGAACTCTTATTTTCCCTTTATAAACATTACATATATTCTGGTTTTGTCCATTAAAAAGGACTAAAAGCAACAGCAACTCAGCAGCAATTAGTACCCTTAGTGCTTATATTAATATCCCTAAATCCATTTATAATTAAGAGGATCCAGGATTTCTAGGAATAACAGCTGAATCCATGTTTGGGGGCAGGAAATGTAAATGTATAAGACCTGGACATGTTGTGCCTGAAAGCAAGAAATTACCAAAGACTAATGGGATCATTGTAAAGAGACACAGGAGTCAAATTTAAAGGGCCTCAAATAGCCAAAGATAAAATAATTTGAGTTCATAATCATAATAAAACAATTTATTGATAATCACTAAAGGTGATTATTTTGAAAATTGGTAAAGGGAAAGATTCAAGCATCTATCCTGCCTTTCCTGTATGGAAAAAATTTCAGTGTAACCAAATAGTTGATAAGAGACAGCTATCTCTATAAAAGAATCTTAGCTAATAAATGTAAAAGAAATAATAAACTAAGAAATCACCATTCTGTAACCCTTACTGAATTAATACATTTAGATACTTATCAGCAAAAACTGCTTAAACCGTCAGTGGAAACATGGGGAAATTTAATGGAGGGAAGAGACTGACAAACCTGACCCTACTAACCAATCTTAGCATAACTAAAGTACAACCATCAAATATCATGCACCTCTGTGTAATGTAAGAGCAAGAGCAGCAGCAGCAGCATCAACAACAAATTAACCTGAATGTCACCAAGCTTCTAGCTCTAACTACTAGCTTACAGGAAATCTGATGATAGAATACAAAGTTATATGAGACTATGAGAAAACAATCAACCAATTTCAAAACGTGGGAAATTCTACAAAGTGACCCCGTTTTTTAACAACATAAATGAGATGGAATAAAAGGAGGATGAACTATTACTGAATAAAAGAAACATAACAGATATGTCAATCAAACATAAAAGATGAACAATGTTTTGATGCTAATTCACACAAACCAATTATTTAGGCATTTTTGAAATAATCTGGATAAAATCAACAAACGAATACTATATAATATTAAATTTAAAATGTTACAGGGAGATCAGCTCGGTGTTTTGTGACCACCTAGAGGGGTGGGATAGGGAGGGTGGGAGGGAGGGAGACACAAGAGGGAGGAGATATGGGAACATACGTATATGTATAACTGATTCACTTTGTTATAAAGCAGAAACTAGCAAACCACTGTAAAGCAATTATACTCCAATAAAGATGTAAAAACATTAAAAAAATTTTTTTTAAATAAAATAAAATGTTATGATTTTTAAGTTCATATCTGCTAGAAATACAAACTGAAGAATTTCTCTCTTAAATGAACTAAAAAGTGAGGGTGGTAGATGATATAGACAAATAGAAGATAGATAGACAGACAGATAAACAGACAAATAGATACAGACTAGATAGAGTTTAATATCATATGGCCATCTGCAGCAAGAATATGCAGATAGTCATCCAGAGCACAATGGTAGAATGTTGATAACTATCCAAACTGTGCAAAGTGTATACAGAGATTTGTTATACTGTATTACCAAGTTTTATAAATGTCCATATACAAACTTTTGAAGATTTTTGAAGGTTAAGTTTCACTGTTTGTGCAAGTAGTCAAAAAAGGAACAATATGGACAGGCTTCCCTTGGAATACTGTTTTAGTAAAAAATATTTCCCAAAATATTCTTATGCAACATTCTCATCTCATATATCCAAAATAAAACAAACGAGAAATATATTTTAAAAAATCTTCCCATTGCTTGCAAGTGTCCCAAAAATCTACTCTGTTTTCTCCTATAGTGCCATGAAAGGCAAAACTTCCAGATACAAATTTCTGTATTAGTCAGTTTTGCTAGGTTGGGCTTTGTAACAAATACCCTCCCTCCAATTTCAATGAATTATGACAACTAAGGTTTATTTCTTATTCACATTACATGTAGGTGGCTGATCAATTGCAGTTTTGCTCTATGCTGGGATTCAGTTCAGATATGTTTCACAAGTCTTCATTCCAGGGTCTGGCAGAAGAAGCATCTCCTATCTGAAGCATGCTATTCTCATGGCTGAGGGAAAAACCACAAGGAGCTGAACTGAACCACACAATTTTCTTTAAAACATTCACTTGGTAATAAGATGGCACATCATCTCAATTCCATTAGTTAAAATAAGTAATACAGCAAAGCCTGAGAATAGGGTAGGGAAATATATTTCATCCATATGCAAGGATGAAGTGCAATATTACAATCTACCAACAGAGAATTTTCCACAAAGAACATGTTATGATCCACCAAAGTGTTCTTAACCAACATTTATCTGGGCTCTTCAATGTTAAAGCAATTTAAATTTACCTGCAGGCCTGGTTCCTCTGGGCAAAAGCTTAGCCTAAAGATGGATGGGCTGGGAAAGTTCCATGTCCACTGTCTCAGGAAGCCAGAAGCACATTCCACCTTTAACAACCAACCTAGTGCTCAGATAAGGCCACTGATCCAGGCTATTTAAGCCCTCATTTATCTCAGGAAGTTTATCTGTTCCCTGTCACCAGAATCTGGACAGGTCACTCTTAACCACATTGATAGATTTAAGTAACTTAAATCTTGGGGAAGGAAAATGTTTCTCAATTCCTTCCATACCAGAGAGTCTCTAGGTCTTTTTTTTTTTTTTTAATTAAAAAATGTTCCACGCACTCTTCCTCACCCCCCAACAATAAGCACCCTTCATGCTGAATACATCTTCTTACAATCCAAAATAATTCAACTTTCTCATTACTAAACTCAATAAACCAATGAAAACAAAGCAAAAACTTCAACATTAATAGTATAAAATATTAAATTCAAATAAAAATTTAAAAAGAACAAACAGGGTTATTTTATATTAATAAAACATATAACCTTCAGAATAAAAGAGTCATGGAATTTTATGTGTTGAATGACAGAATAAAATATATAAAGCAAAAATGTCAGACATACAATAATTGTTGGAGATCTTAATGCAACAATCTCTTTTTCTAGATCAATGGGAAAAAAGAACTGAAAAATGTTGACAAGCTGAAAAATATTATTAAGAAAGTTATTATGAGGTACATTTGGATTTTTAATCCTACAAACAGATTTTAGACTTTCTTTTCAAGAATCCATGGAATATTTATAATAATTGACAAGGGCCTAAGCCCTCTTATTCAAAACAAGAAGAAAGTAAATATATTTATTTCTTTAACCACAACAGAATTAAGTTGGAAATTAATAATATTTTTTAAAACTCAAATTAATGGAATTCTAAAATTCTTCAAAATTACTACTGAATCAAAGAGGAAAATAAAATCATAAATGAGGAAATAGGAAAAATGAAAGGATTGCTTACTAAAATAAGGGTGGGCTCCAATATTGATTTGCCTATTTTTTTTATTGACTTAGAATGTCACAAAGCTACAGACTACATTTTCCAACCTTCTTTGTAACTAAGATTGTTCATGATGGTCTGGCCAATGGGATTTAGAGAAATAACTGGCACAACTTCCAGGCCATCGTCTTCTAGACAAAGTTACTTATTCTGGACTTTTTCTCTCTTTCTATTCTGTGGACTAGACCTGAGAGTTGTGTTGTCTTGGTTCTAATAATGAAGATGAAGACAACACTGCAGGAATGGCAGAATAAGTAAATGAAAGAACTTAGGTCCCGTGAATTATACTGTAAAGCAGAGCCACTTGGCTTACTTATCTGGACTAGTATGTTGGAGAGAAATACATTACTACCTTGTTTGAGCCACTGTTTTTTGGGATCTGTTTGTTACAGCAACTTAACCTGCCTCCTCACTAAGAAGGCATGTGGCCTAAACTATTGTTGCAGTTGCATAGTGTTAAATTTCTTTATTAACAGTTAAAGAAAAAGGAAGATGTTATGTATTATATCAAATACCAGTGAGCCACACGAAAATTAAAAAAAAACCACAATCTATCAATAGAATAGCTAAAAGAAGGAAAGATGAAGTCAGAAACTAATGATTTAGAAAAAGAGAGAAGTAATAGTAATGGAAAACAAATGTAGTAAAATAGACAAACATCAAAAATCAAATTAATATAGAGCCTATTAGGAGATTTGTGTGAGAAAACAGAGAACTTTTTTTAAAATTAGGATATGATGAAAAAGATTAGACGACCTGATGGATTCAGTCAGAGGCAAACTAAACACAAATCAAATGTCATGCCCTTCAAAGAGAAGTGATACCTTCCTTCTTGAAGCCCCCAAAGAACCATAAGTTCTGCAATAGATGTTCAAGAAGCCCTACTCTAGGCTGTAGCTTTGAAGGGCATCATAGTACCCTGATGAAGGCACATTAAACCTGGAATAGCTCTGGGGGTGTGTGCAGTAGACACACACTAATCTCTGCTCATTTCAGTGGCCTAATGAGTCACCATTCAGAGAAGTAAACACATTCCAGTTTATAGACAGGGTGTTATGGACAATTCATTCCAATGGCAGGCCCAATTAAACCTTAGTGAGACTGATGATCTCAGCCTGTATGGTCATGCATAATAAGATCAGCATCAGAAGAAAGTTGTTATTTTCTGACACCATAACCATCTTTTATCATACACTTACCCTTAAAAGCCCTTTGCCCCTTCTGAATGACTCATGTTCATGACACACAAAGTAGTGTTTAGAAGAGGTTACTAAGACATAGTGAGCATTCAAAGAATAAGCTCTCTGTCTTTGCCATCTCCTCCTCTGGCACATTTGAGGATAATCATCAGACAACAGAAACAGAACCTATGCTACAATCTTGTCAACCACACAGAGCTCTATTCTATCATAGGTAGAAAGGAATTTATCACTCAAATTTAAGACTGCAAATCTTTCCTAAACATTCCCCTTGATTGTGGAGAAATATCAGAAAAATTATGATAAAGAAAGAATACTCCTAGTAACCTCCTGAAACTCCATCTTTGTTTGAATTCAAATATGTTGTATGAAGAATTATTCTAGCCACAAGAAGGCCATTAATGAGGATATCAACTACTTGGTGATGAAGCCATAAAGCTTGTGTCAGCATTTGATGAAATTACAAGATTAATCTTCTATGAAGAAATGACAGGAGAGGTAGATAGAAGAGAGACAACAGAGCCCCTTTTGACTTTAGCAAAGCTTTACAATTTTTCCTTCATTACCCCATTACCAATTCAATGAGAAATTATGGCCCAGACTGCCTAATTGCTAGTTGGAGGGTCATTCAGAATAAATTTCCTCTATAAGAGTAATGTTACCCAGAGGGGACAGAGCAAGCAGTATTCTGCCAGGGTGAATACTGGGACCAATTTTTTTAAAAGTTCATCAGTGTCCTCAGTAATGGGATAAAAATGTAGGTTGGTAGAGATATTTAGCAACATTCAGGTTAAGATGAGAATTCAAAATGATACTAGTAATAAACACAATGGATTTCCACATGCATGAGGCAAGGCTACTTTTTCAAAGGGAAAAATTGCATGGATCTAAATAGGGAATCAGTAGTTATGGATAAGAGTAACAGAAAATGTTCCCTGACCACAGTGGAGGGTGGAGGAAAGCAGAGCAGAAATTAACAAGCTGTGCAGAAAAAGTGAGTTCAGCACAGTGCCTACAAGCCAGGCAATGGGCTGTGTATGAAAGAACAGAAGACAATCATCTGTGTCCTTAAAATATATGGCAAATGTGAATCACAGAAGTGACCATAAAAATAAAAGAGTCCTAAAGGATGTTTCTCTCTAAGAAGTAGTATATTTCACACACATACAAAATAGTCCACTCTGAAAATGATTCAGGAACCACTAATTATCTGAGGCTCCAGGTGACCCTCAAGTTGATCTGCCTTGGTATTAATATGTATTATATGATGATAGCTATTCTTTTGGTTTTGACAGAAATAGTAATTTAAAGCTGCATCAGCCTTCCCATTAATTCAGGTGGGTCAAGAGGGAGAAACTAGGAGTGGTAGCCCACTGAGTTCTGTATTGATATGTTTTCCTAAAACCCTGAAACAACAAAAGTATGCAAAACAACATAATCTCAAATAAATTGTAATTTTGCTTAGAAACATTATAAAGTTCACTTCTCCAAGAAGATTGTTTTAGGCAAAGGTGAGCAATATAACACCATTTTTGTTGTCAAATCACTTTGTTGGTCAAATCCTTCAGTGGTTAAAAAATTTCTCTGAGTCCAGAAGTAATAATCCCATGATAATTTTTATTTACCTGATATATACTTGAGAATTACGTAACTCAAACTTTGTCCCTAGTGAATATAGGATCATGGAACTGATACAGTTAAGACAGTTCCTGTTTTCAAGGCACACAAAAAATTAACAATACTTGTTTGTTTTTGGTAGGATCCAAATAAGTAGTTTTCAAAACTAGAACCACAGAAGGGTGATATTTAGGCTTGAAATACACAGACGAATGATAGAAATAATGGGGGAAAGAATGGAGTAAAAAAAAAAGTCCCAAAGGAGAAGTCGAGTTACTGCCAGAGTTACCATACATGGAACGAGTATTCTGGAGAAAACACACATGTAGGGGAGAAGGATAAGGATTCACAAAGAAGGTGAAGTGAGAATATGAAAGAATTTGAATGACAAATAAAGCAGTTTGACCTCAATTCTGTAAGCAATGTGGAGATATTGAAAACCACTGCCCTTGAAATAACGAAAAATATGTTTTAAGAAGAGCAATGCATTTGTGGAGAGAAGGCAGGAGCAGCAGCAGAGAAAAGATTGGGTAAGTCATTGCAAAGCTAGAGCCATGAGATGTGGAAGATCATGGGGAAGTGGGTCATGGTGGGAAAGATGAACATGGAAGAAATGGTTAGGAGAGGGAATCTAAAGTAAGCATGGATAGAGACAGAGGACTATTAAGACCATAGCTCCAAGGTTTACATTCTGAGTGATAGGGACAATGTTGACTCTATTAACAAAAATAGAAGAGCAAAAGGGAAACTGATTTCAGGAAGAATATTTAATGGCTTTGAGCAAATGAAGTTTAAAAGCCAGGAAGATATTCATGTGAAATGCCTCCTACTGCATCTTTTCTTCTGCTTTCCCCTTAAGTAATGATTCCAACTTTCTCACCAGTGGGATATCCTTGCCTCTCCCCTCATTCCTTACTCCTTCTCTGAGTAACTTCTCCAATCTCAAGGCTTCACTACCATGTGTATGTGGACGCCTCCTAAAGGTCAGTCTTCCTCCTTTCTCTCTCCTAAGCTCCAGACTAATTGTGCTACCTTCTTCTGAATACCTCCACCTGGATGACCAAGAGCAACACGTGCAAAATGGAATCTATCTTTCCATTGAATCCTACCCCTTCTCTCAGCCAACAGCATCACTCTCTGTGGTGCCCATGCTAAAAAGTTAAGGAATTCTTGACATCTTCCATTTCTCAACCACCACCACTCGTCCCTCAACATTTACAATTCTCCTTGCTTTCCAAAACCATGTGGATACTATTGAAAGGCTCTTAAAATTATTTTTCATTCCATTCCCCCACATTTCATTTGCCTAATTGTTATATCCATACTATTTTCCTGACATCATTGTGACAGATCTAATTTCTAAAATCTACCTTCATTCCAAACTCTTCCCCAAACTGTGTGTTTACAACATTACTATCGGTGGCTTTCTCAGAAGCTGGAGGAGAGACCCTAAGCCTAACACGGATTTTGTCAAGCCTGACTCCAGGCTACTTTGCCACCCACTGCCAGCAGGACCACTGCAGTCTGGCCACATTGGCTTCTTCAGTGACCCTCAAACCCACTAGATAGTTTAGTGCACACATGCTCCATCCATACTGCTCTTCCAGACTATAAAGCTCTTCTTCAGCGCTCATTTACCTCTTAAGTCCTACTCATCCCTCAAGACCTGGCTTGAAGGTCACAGTTTTCAAAGCCACTCTTTGCTCCAGTGGATAGAATTAAATTTCTCACCACTTTGTAGAAATAATTTTGCCACTTATCATAGTACACTGTGGCTATTTATGTAGGTATCTGGTTTTGCTACTAAAATTCTTGTGAACAGGAATTAGGTTTTATTTATCTTGTAATCCCCACTAGCCAGCACACTATGAAACATGGATGAGGATTTATGTTTACTGAGGTCAATTTGAATGGAGCTGACTTGACTTGAAGAAACCTGTGAGTAGTGAGAAACATTGTAAAGCAGCTCAGAAACAGGATCTGGAATGAAGATATTAGCTAAAGTATCAGAAAATTCACGTTTCCAAAGTTTCTTGTAAAGAAAGGGTTAACTCATAGAGGAGAATGACATGGAGGAGTTAGGAAGAGAAATATAAAAGGGGGTCCAGTCAGGATTACAGAAGAAAGGCAGTTAGTGAAATAAAATGAACACCAGAAATTTTAAAATGTCACTGAATGCAGCCCACTTGAAAGAAACTTCAGAGAGAAGGTTTAGAAAATTATTTCATTTTTGCCAAGTCCTGTATTGCAGCTCATCCTGTTCTAAAGGATAATTTTCTCCTCCCTCGAAAATGAAAATAAATGGCACCCAGATGTTTTAGGATTATCATCCTTTTAATTATTTCCTTAACGTAATCTTTCAGAGATTGTAAATAACACAAATTTTCTTTTCATTTGCTTATTTGTTTACTAAGGTGGTTGTTATCTCAAGTACCTGGTGATGAGTAGCATTGTATTTATACAATATTTGCTTGCTGATGGTTTGTAAACCTACTCATTTTCTAATAAATAGATCTTTTATCTAACTGATTATATCCCTACCCTGTTAAAATTTGGATTGCAAAACATAAATCCATTTTGAGTTTAAATTTCTTTGTTTTTATTATCTACACATGCTGTGTGCAGCAAACAAAATACAGGTCAAAAACATGTCCTAATAATTTTTCTATAATTTGCCTTCTCTGCATACTTTTAACTTTTTGTGGGTCCTATTTAACAGTTCTAATTCCAGTTAATATGTAAGAGTGTCAGAAATTATATCATAGGATAAAATTAGTGTATTGTCTGACTTTGGCTTCTTCATAAAGTCAAATTTAAAATCTTATGGATATGATCCCATGCTCCTTATTTCCCTTGATAACCAAGTAAGGTCTGTAAACTAAGATTACTTCTAATTGTACTGAGGAGATCCTAAACAGGAAGTGAATTTATTTCAGAAGGAGCTCATGTGTTCTTCAGTCTTCAAATCACTTCCCACTGGCACCCAAATTGAGAAATAGTAGCCTCTATTATGACTCACCTGATTCAATTACCCATCAGAAAGATAAGCCAATTCTAAATATCCGGTTGCAATCTGCTAGGTAATCTGTCAATGAACTATATTCTTGAGAAATTCCTGCCTCATCCCGTGCAAAAATTCCTCCTTTTCAAACACTGGTAATGAGACATTTGTTGAAGAATTATGATTGCACCATACTCTTCTGATTTTCCTTTTCTCTAGCTCTTTCTGCTTGAAACAGCCTTTCCCCTTTGTTTAACTATTTATCTTTAAAAGCTCTGTGGTAAATCCCCTACATATCTTTTAGAAAGAAATAAAAGATAGGACAAATAGATAAACAATTCAATGAACTGAAAATAATATCATATATGAGCTGATACCAAACTCTTTTGGATAGAAAATTTCTTATTTTTGATAAATGCATTTTTAACCATATATTTACTTAGTTCTCATAGGCTCCAATAGTATTTTAGTGTTCAGTGAAAAAGCTGTTCTTATACTGATATTCATGGTAATGAGTATCACATTTTATATAACTACTTTGGAGAAGCACTCTGTTAAACTGAAGGAAATAAAAATTCGGCAATTCCAAAATAATAATAATAACCATTTTCTTCTCTCAAATTAAAGTCTTTTCCACATACCTTTGGTTGAATATCATCACATCCAAATTCTAAATGTCTCAGAGATACTGTCAATTAATTTCAATTCATCCATGCACACAGTTTTCTCAGATGCAAAATCATGTTAATTTTTTTCATGATTTATCAGAATCAAGTTATATTTATTCTGGGAATAAAAGTTTGATTTAATATTTGGAAATCAATGCATGTAACTTATAACTTACCACAGGTTATGAACTGAATGTTTGTGTCCCCCCAAAATTCATATGTTGAAATCTTAACCTCACTTGCTTCAGCACCCTTCCCCTCTGGGTCAAAGGTCCCAGTGCAGGGAGAAGGGAAAACACACACCTAAAGGGAAAAGAGCCAGCCCAGGCCGCACCATCAGGGCTTCTGCTCCAGCTACTTGGGATCAGACCCCACCTCCGATAGGGTGGTAACAGCCACTGAGAGAGGAAAAGTCCAGCTCACACCCGGCTCCAGCTCTAGTACCCCCATCTCTACCAACTACCAGGGTGATAGGTGCCAGTATGCCCTAAGGAAAGACATGATTTGTGTCCACATCAAATCCAGATCTCTCAACAAAGACATTTGGCACACACAGTCTGTATGAGGATGCTCCCACATAAAAACAACACTTCGAGACTTCAATAGGTAACTGTTTCACCTAAATTCATAGAGGCAGAGAAAATTAAGCAAAATGAAAAGGCAGAGGGACTGCTCTCTATCGAAAGAGCAAAATCAAACCCTTGAAAACATAAATAATGAAAGAGAAGTAAACAACTTAACAGACAAAGAATTCAAAGCATTGGTGATAAAATGTTAACTAAATTAGGGGAAAGAACAGATGAAAACAGTGAAAATACTAACAAGGAACTAGAAAATACTAAAAAGACCCAATCAGAAATAAAGAATTCAATAGCTAAAATAAAAAACACACTAGAAGGCATGAATAGCATACTCAGTTAAACAGAAGACTGCATAAGTGATCTGAAAGATAGAATAATTAAAATCACTCAACCAGAACAGCAAAAAGAAAAACAATTTTTTTAAAATGAGAATAGTTTAAGAGATATCTGGGATAACATTAAGCATACCAACATTCACCTTAAAGGGGTCATAGACAGAGAAAAGAGACAGAAGGAGATCAAAAATGTATTTGAGGAAATTATGGCTGAAAACTTCCCAAACCTGAAGAAGGAAACAGATATCCAGGTATAGGAAGCAAAGATGATCCCAAACAAGATAAACCCAAACAGACCCATGCCAGGACATATTATAATTAAAATGGCAAAAATTAAAGATAAAGAGAGAATTCTAAAGGCAGCAAGAGAGAAACGAAGAGTCGTATACAAGGGACTACCCACAAGGCTATCAGCTGATTTCTCCGCAGAAACTTTGCAGGCCAGAAGGGAGTGGCATGATATATTCAAAGAGCTGAAAGAGAAAAACCTACAACCTAGGACACTCTATCCAGCAAGATTATCATTTAGAAAAGAAGGAGAGATAAAGAAACTCTCAGATATCAAAAACTAAAAGGGTTCATCAGTGTTAAACTCACCCTAAAAGAAATGTTAAAGGATGTTTACTAAGTGGAAAAGAAGAATCTATAGAAAAGGGAAAAGTCTGCTAGGAAAGGCAAATATATAGTAAAGACCAAGGATCAATCACTTAAATAAGTCAGTACAAAAATTAAAAGACAAAAAACTGTAAAAGCAACTATAACTACAATAAACAGTCAAGGAATAAACATGAAGATGTAAAATATAACATCAAAAACACAAAATATGGGGAAGAGGAGTAAAACTGTAGACCTTATAGAATGTGTTTGAACTTAAAGGACTACCAATTTAAAACAAGTAGATATACAAAAACCAAAAAGAAAGGAACACAAGAACACTACTAAAGAAAATCATCAAACCACAAGGGAAGACACACAAAAAAGAAGAAATGAAAAGAGAAGAACTACAAAAACAACCAGACACAAGTAATAAAATGGCAATAAATACATTCCTATCAATAATTACTTTATAATAATGGAGTAAATGCTCTAATCAAAAGACATAGGGTGGCTGATTGGATAAAAAAATATTTGCTTCTATATGCTGCCCACAGGAGGCTCACTTCAGAGTTAAATACAGAGACACAGAGACTGAAAGTAAGAGGATGGAAAACGATATTTCATAAAAAGAGAAACAACAAGAAAGTGGGGGTAGCAATATACATATCAGACAAAAGAGACTTTAAAACAAAGGCTATAACAAAAGACAAAGAAGGGCATTATACAACAATAAAGGAATCAACACAAGAAGAGGATATTACACTCGTTAATGTATATGCACCCAGTACAGAAGCACCTAAATATATAAAGCAGATACTATTAGACATAAAGGGAGAAATAGAAAATAATACAATACTAGTAGGGGACATTAGCACCTCAATGACATCAATGGACAGATCATTCACATAGAAGTTCAATAAGCCAACAGTGGTCTTAAAGGACACAATAGACTGGTTGGACTTAATAGATATCTACAGGACATTATATCCCAAAACAGCAGAATACACATTCTTTTCAAGTACACATGGAACATTCTCCAGCACAGATCACATGCTAGGCCACAGAACAAGTCTCAACAAATTTAAGAAGAGAGAAATTATATCATGCATTTTTTCTGACCACAATGGTATGAAACTAGAAATCAATTACAGAGAAAAAACGGAGAAAGCACAAACACATGGAGACTAAACAACATACTACTAAAAATATAATGGGTCAATGAAGAAATTAAAGAGGAAATTAGAAAGTACTATGAGATAAATGAAAATGGATACACAACACTCCAAAATCTATGTTATGTTACAAAAGCCTTTCTAAGAAGGAAGTTTATAGCAATACAGGCCTTTCTGAAACAAGAAAAATTTCAAATAAACAACCTACCATACCACCTAAAGGAATTTTAAAAAGTAGAAAAAAAAAAAGTCCAAAGTCAGCAGAAGGAAGGAAATAGTAAAGATCAGAAAGGAAATGTAAAAACTAAAGTTAAAAAAAAATAGAAAAGATCAATGAAACCAAGAGCTGTTCTTTTTTGAAAAGATAAACAAAATTTATAAATCTTGATAGCTAGGCTTATCAAGAGGTAAAGAGAGAAGACCCAAATAAACAAAATAGAAATGAAAGATGAGAAACAACATCTGATACCAGAGAGATACAAAAAATCCTAAGAGAATACTATGAGCAGCTATATGACAACAAATTGGACAACCTAGAAGAACTGGACAAATTATTACAAACATACAATCTGCCAAGACTGAATCAAGAAGAAATAGACAATTTGAACAGACTAATCACTAGTAGTGAAATTGAATTTGTACAAAAACTTCCAACAAACAAAAGTCCAGGGCCAGAATTCACAGGAGAATTCTAATAAAGAAGAATTAATGCCTATACTTCTCAAACTATTCCAAAAAATTGATAAGGATGGAACACTCTCAAATTCATTCTATACCAGGCCATCATCACCCTGATACCAAAACCAGATAAATAAACAGCAAAACAGAAAATTACAGGCCAATATCTTTGATGAATACAGATACAAAAATCCTCAACAAAATATTTAGCAAACCAAATCCAACAGTACATAAAAAAGATCACATGCCAAGAACAAGTTGGATTTATTCCAGGGTTGCAATAGTGGTTCAATATTCACAAATCAATCAGTGTGATACACCAAATAACATAAGAAAGGATTTAAAAAATCACATGATTATCTCAGTAGATGCAGAGAAAAACATGTGACAAAATTCATCATCCATTCATGATAAAAACTCTCTTCAAAGTGGGTATAGAGGGAACATACCTCAAAATAATAAAGGCCATTTATGACAAACCCACAGTGAACATCATACTCAACAGTGAAAAGCTAAAAGCCTTTCCTCTAAATTCAGGAACAAGACAAGGATGTCCACTCTCACCACTTCTGTTTAACATAGTATTAGAAATCCTAGCCACAGCAATCAGACCAGAAAAATAAATAAATGCATCCAAATTGGAAGGGAAGAAGTAAAACTGCCACTGCAGACAACATGACACTATATACAGAAAACCCTAATGTCTCCATCAAAAAAGTATTACAACTAATAAATGAATTCAGTAAAATTACAGGATACAAGGTTAATCTACAGAAATACGTTGCTTTTCTATATCCTAATAATGAACTACCAAAAAGAGAAGGCAAAAAAAAAAATCCTGTTTAAATTTGTACCACAAAGAATAAAATACTTAGGAATAAACTTAGCCAAGGAGCTGAAAGACATCTACTCTGAAAATTATACAACACTGATGAAGGAATTTGACAACGATACAAAGAAATCCTAAAATTTACATGGAACCACAAAAGACCTCAAATTGCCAAAGCAATTTTTTTGAGAAAAAAGAATAAAGCTGAGAGCATTATGCTCCCAGACTTTAGATGATACTACAAAGCTACAGTAATCAAAACAGCATGATACTGGTACAAAAACAGACACACAGATCAATGGAACAGAATCGAGAGCCCAGAAATAAACCCACACACTTATGATCAATTAATTTATGATGAAGGAGGCAAGAAGATAAATTGGAGAAAACAGAGTCTCTTCAATAAATGGTCCTTGGAAAACCAGACAGCTACATGTAAAAGAATGGGATTAGAACATTTCCTCACACCACATACAAAAATAAACTCAAAATGGTTTAAAGATCTAAATTTAAGAACTGAAACCTTAACATTCCTAGAAGAAAACATAGGCAGAATACTCTTTTAACATAAACCGTAGCAATACTTTTTTAGATCTGTTTCAACGGCAAAATAAATAAAAGCAAAAATAAACAAATGGACCTAATTAAACTTTAAAGCTTTTGCACAGCAAAGGAAACCATCAACACAATGAAAAGACAGCCTATGGAATGGGAGAAATATTTGCAAATGATATGATCAAAAAGAGGTTAATATGCAAAAATATATAAACAGTTCATATAACTCAATATCAGAAAAACAAACAACCCAATTAAAAAAATAGGCAAAAGACTTGAATACATTTCCCAAAGATGACATACAAGTGACTAAAAAGGCATGTGAAAAGATACTCAATACTGCTAATTATCAGAGAAATGAAAAACAAAATGAGATATCACCTCACACCTGTCAGAACTGCTATCGTCAAAAATTCTACAAATAACAAATGTCATTAATGATACAGAGAAAAAGGAAAAACTTATACACTGTTAGTGGGAATGTAAATTGGTACAGCCACTATGGAAACCAGTATGGAAGTTCTTCAATAAACTAAAAATAGAACTACCAGATGATCCAGCAATGTCACTCCTGGGTATACGTCCAGAAAATAAATGAAAACATTAACTCAAGAAGATACATGTATCCCAATATTCACAGCAGCACTATTTACAATAGCCACATATCTGTAAAAATACTGAATCACATTACTGTACACCTGAAGCTAATATAATATTGTAAATCAAATACACGTCAAAAAAAGTCAATATGGTTGTCTATGTCATTCAGTAATTAAATCAATATACACTGGCTCAAGTGATATTGGCTCTCTACTGTAATTTCAATTTTCTTTAATAAGACTGTCAAATTCTACACACACACACACACACACACACACACACACACAAACCTGCTGTGATTTTAGGGAGAAATTTCATTGAATCTTTATTTCAATTTGAAGAGAACTGACATTTTGATAATATTGGATCTTCCTACCCATGAGTACCATATGTTTTTTCACGTTTTATGTTTTCTGTAATGTGTTTAAGTAAGCTTTTGTTATTTTCTTTGTAAAGGTCAGGCACCTATTTTTGTTGCTATTGTAAATGGGCATTTTTGAATTTATTTATAAACTATTTTTTATAGAAATAAAAACTGGATTGTATTAATCTTATATCAGGCAACTTAACTATATAAGTCAGGGTCTTACAGATAACAGATATCACTCTAGTCCTCTCCCCCAAAGAAGAGGATTTAATACAGGGAATTACATGCTTACAAAATTGTAGAAAGGGCCAGACTAGTAAGCTCTAGGCCAAGCTTCCAGGAGGGACACCTAGAATAGAATCTTAGAACTGGCCTGCAAGGAAAAAATATCTCTGCCAGAAATTGAATGTTGGAGAATCAAAAAATCACTGTCCAAGTGCTGACCCCAAGGCCGCAGCTTAGTCACAACCCAGGCACAAGAAGCTCACCCACAGCTGTTGACTCCAGGGCCAAACTTTCTCAGCCTCCAAGATGAAAACTTCTCAGCAGCTACAAACTAGGGAAGGTCCAAACACTGGGATACTGTTACTGCCACCCCAGTACACCAAATGATTTTCCAACTCTCACTGCCAGCAAGAACAACAGAAGCATGTTCTTTGCCGCACTTTTAGTTGTACATATCTCCTGTGAGTGCCTGCTTGTGGAAGCCAGATCACATGTGGAAAGTGAGCTGAAAGAGAGGTTGGTAAATATATTCTTAGGAATTCTAGCTTTTAGGATCCAGTAAAGTCATGCTACAGTTTGGAATAGCATTTAGAAAGATGCAATTTGCCATCCTGTATAAATTATGTTTAATTTTCATAATATGTCTAAATATTTGGGAGATTTTCTATATAGAAAATCATACCACCCACAAATAAATATACTTTTGTTTTCTATCCTCTTCTCCTTTTCATCCTTTTCCTATTGTATTCATAGGGTAAGACCTCCAATAAACCCTGACTATAATAAAAATGGCTCTAATGTAAAACCATAAAATAGCCCATTTACTATAGGCTTCTTGTAAATTCTCTTTACTGAGTTAAGAACATTTACTTCCATTCCCTATTTACTATGAGACTGCTTTTTTCCTTTGTTTGTTTTAAAAACAGGAATAAGTATTGAATTTTATATAATAATTGTGCTGATGTAGTCAAGATGACTGAAGATTTTTCTCCTTAATTTATGAATGCAGTCAATTTCATTAGTAGTTTTTGCAAGGGTGAACAATCTTTACATTTCTGTGTATTCTATTTTTATGAGGCCTCCTGTCTGCCCTTTCCACATTCCACTTGCCCCTCGTTAGTCCATATCCCCATTATCTTTCACCTGTACTACCGTAATAGTGTCCTAATTGGTTTTTCTGTCAAAAATGTCTGGCTCCTGCAATGTATTCTTCACATTTAAACCAGAATTATCTTCCTCATTGGGTAATCTCACTCTGATCCTCAAAACCCTTTAGTGCCTCTTCATAACCTAGGAAGGAAGATTAAAACTAGGCCTTTTCCTAGGTTTCAACCTATAATTACATCAACACTTTTTACTATTATTACTAACACAGCCATTTACCATAAATTGGTCATCACAAGGTACTGGAGCGTCTACGAAACATGCCACACCTCTTCTTGTCTTGGAGTCTTTCAATTAGCTCAGCATTTCCCAGAATGTGTTCTAGTGAACACCAGTCCCAGGAGATATTTTTGGAATTAATGGTTTCAAAATCAAATAAATTATAAAAATACTTTTTCTACATTGGTATTAAAGATTTGTATCACTTATCAAAGTAAGAAATACTGTGAAATCTTACAAGAACTATCTTTTAGCTCAGTACTCTTTAGACATATTCATAAATATCTGTTCTTTTAAGTGACCTATAACATTAATTAAAACTAAATTTCTATTGAAAACATTTCGTAGGAAAAAAAAAAGTCTAGGGCTTCCCTGGTGGCGCAGTGGTTGAGAGTCCGCCTGCCGATGCAGGGTACACGGGTTTGTGCCCCGGTCCAGGAGGATCCCACATGCAGCAGAGCAGCTGGGCCCGTGGGCCATGGCCGCTGAGCCTGCGCATCCGGAGCCTGTGCTCCGCAACGGGAGAGGCCACAGCAGTGAGAGGCCCGCGTACCGCAAAAAAAAAAAAAAAAAAAATGGATATAATGATATAGTCAGCATAGAATGTGCTTCCTCTCTTTCCCACCCATCAAATTCTACTCATCTTTCAAGGCCTCCTTTATGAATCTCTCTGGATAGTTCATTTCCAGTTTAGAACTCATTCTCTAAATCTCCATAGCATATTTTTGTATGTTTAAACTGTGTGCTGAATCTTTTCCCCCAAATAATTTTCAGTTTTTTAACAACAGGGTTCTCCAATCCAAAAATGGGCAGAAGACCTAAATAGACATTTCTCCAAAGAAGATATACAGACTGCCAACAAACACATGAAAGAATGCTCAACATCATTAATCATTAGAGAAATGCAAATCAAAACTACAATGAGATATCATCTCACACCAGTCAGAATGGCCATCATCAAAAAATCTAGAAACAAAAAATGCTGGAGAGGGTGTGGAGAAAAGGGAACACTCCTGCACTGCTGGTGGGAATGTGAATTGGTACAGCCACTATGGAGAACAGTATGGAGGTTCCTTAAAAAACTACAAATAGAACTACCATATGACCCAGCAATCCCACTACTGGGCATATACCCTGAGAAATCCATAATTCCAAAAGAGTCATGTATCAAAATGTTCATTGCAGCTCTATTTACAATAGCCAGCAGATGGAAACAACCTAAGTGTCCATCACTGGATGAATGGATAAAGAAGATGTGGTACATATATACAATGGAATATTACTCAGCCATAAAAAGAAACGAAATTGAGCTATTTGCAATGAGGTGGATGGACCTAGAGTCTGTCATACAGAGTGAAGTAAGTCAGAAAGAGAAAGACAAATATCGTATGCTAACACATATATATGAAATCTAAGAAAAACAAAATGTCATGAAGAACCTAGGGTAAGACAGGAATAAAGACACAGACCTACTAGAGAATGGACTTGAGGATATGGGGAGGGGGAAGGGTAAGCTGTGACAAAGTGAGAGAGTGACATGGACATACATACACTACCAAACGTAAAATAGATAGCTAGTGTGAAGCAGCTGCATAGCACAGGGAGATCAGCTCAGTGCTTTGTGACCACCTAGAGGGGTGGGATAGGGAGGGTGGGAGGGAGGGAGAGGCAAGAGGGAAGAGATATGGGAACATATGTATATGTATAACTGATTCACTTTGTTATAAAGCAGAAACTAACACACCATTGTAAAGCAATTATACTCCAATAAAGATGTAAAAAAAACAAACAGGGTTCTCACTGCATTCCAGAAAAATACTTGGCATATAATAGGTGCTTAATAAGCATGTGTTTATTTCAACCCATTTAAGTCTTTTTCCACTTTATAGATTTGGACATTTTATATTTGTATATAAAATTGTATTAGATATTGTTCGAAGTACAAATACATTTGAGACATCACCCTAACTCTAAAGGGTGCATTATTTTGGAGAATACACAGTCTAGACAAAGAGTCTAGGTCAATACACACTAATAAAAATTCAAAAATACAAACTGTAATTTAAGTTGCAGAGTCTTTAGTCCTTTAGGCAATCAGAGAAAAGAGACTTCAAACTATCAATAGAACAAGCAGAACAGATTGCATGAAAACGTGGGACTTGAGAGAGCCCTGACCAGAGGGCATGGGCCCACAGCAAACATGTTCTAGATGCCATGAAAGGAACCCAGACATGCTGGTGCCCCCAGACATCCACACTCTGCTCAGTCCTCATTAGCCTCCATTCAGCTTCATCCGAGCACTGTAGCCGACTCACACCTTGCCCTTTGCTCCACCTTCCCTACTGACTATTCTTCAAGTTAATAGAAATATGATTTAACAAGGGAACTAAGTCTGATAGAGAAGAAGTGGAGATAGAAGAACCTGACTTGATCATGGAAACCTAGGTAAGGAAAGCTAAATTACATCTGTGGAAATAGATTAAATGCATCCTATACTTTTGGTGATTGTGGCAAACAAAGAGAGCCAAGATCAAGGAATCTTCCTGAAGTGAGACTGGAGATGACCTGATGAAAACAAGGTTACATATGATAGTGAACAGTGCCCAACACACTGCTTAGCAATGTTCAAATCCAGACAGCAGTGCATTGGAGTCGGGGCTGGGGAGGAAGAAGGGTTCAGAAATGGGCCTGACAAATTCATTCTTAGGGTAGTGGTGCCCAAAGGATTTATGTTCTCCCAGGATATAAAGAGAGGGTGAAAGCAAAATGTACCAAGAAAAATACCGGACATGTTGGTATACAGCAATACAGTGGGAATTGTAAGAACATTAAGGATTATTGCAAAGGTTCAGCAAGTCCTGGCCTATATGACATCTTTCAGGTATTTTGGTCTTTTCCTCTCATCCCTTATCCATTGCTGCAAAACTTCCAATCCCTCACTACATCTTCCCTCAATTCTCCCTTCATTATCTTCTGTAGCCCTCGTCTCTTCTGCACAAGAAGCAAGGCCAGAAGGATAGGGCAAAGTGTGGGTTACTCTCATCACCAAAAACTATCACTCATTCATTCATCCGTTCATTCATTTATTCATTCATCATCCAACAGATATTTGATGATATTTTTACTATTAAATAGGCACTATGGCATGAAAGAATCATTATCTAAATTGAACCACTTAGGAGGGTGAGGAAGAAGTGTTCCAGATAGATGAAACTGCATGTACAAAGGCCTGCCCGGGAGACAAAGCACACTGTGTTTGGAAAAGTAAGTCTTGTTAGGTTGACTGGAGTAAGGAGTTCAAAAGAGCTGATGGGCAGAACAGAAAGCAGTGGCCAAATGACGCTGGGCTTTGTAAACCATTATAAAAAATGCGGACTTGATCCTAAAAGCAGTAGGAAATATTTCAGGAATTTAAACACTAGTTTCCTTCGTTATCTATGCCATGGCTTCTGTATATAGGAAAAAGCATGTGTTTAGTTATTTTAGAATGTTTGAGATAGAAACTAGGATACCATAGGAGTAAAGATGTAATTCACAAAGATTTTGCAGCCACCAAAAAATCTTTCCTTTTTTTGTTATTATAGTTAAAATAAAGATATTTCAAGGAAAATAGAAACAAATGCAATGTTTACTTTTTAGCATCTCTTGTACATCTCAAGCAATTTTGTTAATTTAGAAGCATAAAAATGTATTATTAGGCCTAATTGGTTTGTTCATAAAATGTTCATGTTTTATATATTACGTTTTAAAGCATAGTTTACTCAGACAATTACAAATTTACTAGGAGAATGCCTTAAAATGCAGTAAATTAAACTACAAGCTGCTAAACTATAAGAAATATATTCTCGATCCTGCCAGTTTATAAGAAATAGGCAAAATTTTGAGATAGAAGAAATATCGATATTATAACAATTATTTCATTTTCTTGAATCAGTCTCTTCCAGTACAATGTCAAGAACTTACAGAAAGCACTTGTTTTCAGCAGAACTTTAGAATAAAAGAAAAATGTTCACTGAATATTTTCACCGTATGAGAATTTGTCTAATTATTACCTGTCTCTGAGCCATTTCTCAGCAGTTTTTGTTTCACCTGATGCTTTGATTTGGAAACTCAAGAAATTCCTTTCTAGAAAAACAACTGGTCTTAGGGCCAGGTCTCTTAATTCTAGAACAGTGTGACCTGGAGCAAGTCACTTCCTTTCTGTGGGAATACAACAAAATCTGTGAAGTTCTTTCCAGCATTATGAGATAATTGTGGAGTGGACCATAAGGAGGCTTGACCCAACCAGTTGATTACATGTGCCTGTGTGGGAAAGGTGGGGTGGAGTGGAAATTGCCAGACTAGGTGGATCAGAAATACCTCCCATGAAGCTGGAATACACATCTCTTGTGAATAATGAGGTTACAGCAGTAGGAGAAGGAGTAAAAGAAAGATGGTCATCACAAGAGAAAAGAACAAAAGTTCTGTTCAAGAAAGTTGTAGGCATTCTGTTTGTTATCTATATACCTCAGAGTTTGAGCAGCTCTGAACATGGTGGAGTGTCCCCATGGGGTCAGAACTGGAGTGTTAGAATAGTATGATGTGAGAAGAATAATGCCCAAGTCAAAAAAGATGAAGAAATCAGTGGTATAAAAGTGGGATTTGGGGGCCTCCCTGGTGGCGCAGTGGTTGAGAGTCCGCCTGCCGATGCAGGGGACACGGGTTCGTGCCCCGGTCCAGGAAGATCCCACATGCCGCGGAGCGGCTGGGCCCGTGAGCCATGGCCGCTTAGCCTGTGCGTCCGGAGCCTGTGCTCCGCAACAGAAGAGGACACAATGGTGAGGGCCCGTGTACCGCAAAAAAAAAAAAAAAAAAAAAAAAAAAAAAAGGGGGATTTGACATTTTCATATATCAACTCAATATAATTTTTATATTTTTTAAAAATGTGTTAATATTTCTCTTCAAAGTGCTTGGATGATACATAGTCTAAAACACTGCCACCTGTTTTGGTGCAATGGTAGCTATTTCCAAATATAATATAAATCAAATAAACCTGGACAATCACAGGAGCCTTGATCTGATCCCTCTGTGGCAGCTGTCAGCAGCACCAGGATTATACACCATTACAAGCTCCACTTTATTTATTGAGTGCGTCTCTACAGTTTCTTTCACCGAGTGTGGAAGGGAAGAAATCTGAGACAGATGAGAGAGTAGAGCAGGGACTCCAAGAGATTTAAGTCTTGCCAATGTGATGAAAAATGGGACCCTGTGTATTAAAGGGTCCCTTTGTATGCCCCTGGCATTTGTCCTCTGCTTCTGGGAGGTAATCTCTAAAATGTCCTGTCTGACAGGAGGTTGCCTGAAGGCCTTGGGCCAGGACAGACTGTATAATAATGTGACTTAGGGTAGAGGCTTTGGGTTACACGGAGAGGGCTGGTCAATCAATCAGTCATTGATTGTAATATGTAATAGAGCCCAATAAGACTCCCCACTTAAGATGAACTTCCATGGTTGGCAATGCTCCATGTTTGTAAACCAACACTGAAGTGCTTCTCCCAGACTCCACCCTATGTGCTTCTTCCCTTAGCTAATTTTAATCTGTAAAAAAGATTTCTTTTCCTGTAGTAAACTGTAACCACAGGTATAACAGCTGTCAGTGAATTCTGTGACTCCTCCCCTTCTAGTGAATTATTGAACCTGAAAGCGTTTTGGGATTCCCAGAACTTACAGCTGATGTTAGACGTGAGAGCGGTCTCCTGTGGATTGTGTTCTGCCTAACCTCTCAGTTGGCAAAATTCACAATCACCATGGCTGGCAAAACCCAGACTTTCTCATTTTCCTTCCTCCTTTCTTTTAGCATCTTTATTCACAGGACTTAAAATTCACCCATTTAAAGTATACAATTCAATGAATATTCAGAGTTGTGCAGTCATTACCACAATGTAGGTTTACAACATTTCCATCACCCCCACAAAAAAACCCATTCACATTAGCCTTCATTCCCCAACACCAACCTCAGACCCAGACCTCAACCACTACTTTACTTATGTCTATAGATTTGCCTATTCTGATTATTTCATATAATTGAATTATACAACATATCATCTTTCTGGACTGACTTCTTCCCCTTGGCATAATGTTTTCAAGGTTCATCTAAGTTGTAACATGTATCAGTACTTCATTGCTTTTTATTGCTGAGTAATATTCCATTGTGCAATTATACCACATCCTATCTGTTCATCAGCTGACATACATTCGGGTTGTTTACAATTCATGGCTATTATAAATAATGCTGCTATGAACTTGTGTACATTTTTCTGTGTGAGCATGTTTTCATTCCTCTTGGTTATATACTTAGGAGTAGAATTGCTGGAACATATGGTAACTCTATGTTTAACATTTTGAGGATTTTCCAAAGTGGCTACACAATTTCACATTTCTACCAGCAATGTAGAAATTTCCAATTTCTCTATATTCTCACAACACTTGTTATTGTCTGACTTTTTGAGAATAGCAAGCCTAGTGAGTGTGAGATAGTATCTCATTGTGGCTTAGATTTGCATTTCCCCAAAGATTAATGATATATATCTTTTCATGTGTTTATGAACAGATTGTCTATCTTTTTCAAAGAAGTATCTGTTCAAAACCTCTGCTCATTTTTAAATTGAGTCATTATCTTTTTATTATTCAGTTCTGACAGTGCTTTATATATTCTGGATATGTCTTTTAAATGAAATATGATTTGTCAATGTTTTCTCCTGTTCTATGAGTTGTCTTTTCAATTTCTTGATCATTTGCCTCACAAAAGTTTTAAATTTTGATGTACTTCAATTTAGCTATTTTTTCTTTTGTCCCTTGTGCATTTGATGTCATAGTAAAGACACCATTGCTCAACCAAATGTCAGGATGATTTTGTTCTGTTTCCTTCTAAATGTTTTATAGTTTTAATTCTCACACTTAATTGTATGATTCATTTTGAGTTAATTTTTTTTTTTTTTTTTTTTTGCAGCATGCGGGCCTCTCACTGTTGTGGCCTCTCCTGCCGCAGAGCACAGGCTCCGAACGCGCAGGCCCAGCGGCCATGGCTCACGGGCCCAGCCGCTCCACGGCACGTGGGATCCTCCTGGACCGGGGCATGAACCCGCGTCCGCCTCATCGGCAGGCAGACTCCCAACCACTGCACCACCAGGGAAGCCCTTGAGTTAATTTTTGTGTAAGGCCCATGATAGGAATCCAAATTATTTTTGGATGTGTATATCCAGTTGTCCGAGCATCATTTTTTTGAAAAAAACATTTTTTTGAAAAGGCTCTTCATTTCCCATTTTATTCTTCTCAACTTAGTCAAGAATTAAATGGCTAAATATTGATAAATCTATGGATTTCTAGACTCTAAATTTGATTCCACTGATTTATATCTTGCATTGTCTTGAATACTATAGCTCTGTAGTGAGTTCTGAATTTGGAAAGTTATCCAAATTTGTTTTTCTTTTTCAAAATTGTTTTGGCTATTCTGTTCCCCTCACATTTCCATATGAATTTTAGGATCAACTTGTCAATTTCTGCAAAAAAGAAAAAAACAGTAAGAACTTTGATAGGGATTGCATCAAATCCGTAGATCAATTTGGGTAGTAGTGCCATCTTAACATTAAATCTTCAAATCTATGAACAATGGATGTATCTCCATTTACCTAGACTTCTCTAATTCCATTCAACAATGCTTTAGTTTTCAGTGTACAAGTCTTGCCCTAGTTTTATTTATTCCTAGGTATTATTATTCTCGGCACCACTGTAAATTACATTATTCTCTTAATTTCATTTTCAAATTTTTCATTACTAGTGTACAGAAATATAACCAATTTTTGTATACCATCTTGTACCCTGCCACCTTGCTGAATGTGTTTATTAGCTCTGATATTTTTTGCATATTTCTTAGGATTTTCTATATATGATTATGTTACCAGCAAATACAGACAGTTTACTTCTTCCTTTCCACTCTTGATACCTTTTATTTCTTTCTCTTGCCTAATTGCCCTGGCTAGAACAAGAGGCAATATTCAACAGGGATGGCAAGAATGGATAGCCTTGTTTTGTTCCTGATCTTAGAGAGGAGACATTCAGTATTTAGCCATTAGGTATGATCTTAGCTGTGTGTTTTTGCAGATGTCTTCTATCAGGTTGAGGAGGTTTCCTCCCTTCAATTCCAATTTTGTTAAGTATTTTTATTATGAAAAGGTGTTGGATTTTGTCAAATGCTTTTTCTGTGTCTAGTGATATGATCATGTATTTTTTGTCCTTTATTCTATTAATATGGTATACTAGTGGGTTAATAATTTGGTATTACTGAGATAAATCCTACTTGGTCAGGGTGTACAATCCTTCTTATATGTACCTGGATTTGGTTTACTTTTTTTTTTAAGGAATTTTGTGTCAATATTTGTGAGAATATTTGATTTTAATTTTCTTCCCTTGTGATACCTTTGTCTGGTTTTGGTATCTGTGTAATTCTGGCCTCATAGAATGAATTGTGAAATATCACCTCTTTTTTATTTATTAATAAATTTGTGAAGAACTGGTATTCTTCTTATATATTTGGTAAAATTCAATAGTGAAGGCTGGATCTGGGCTTTTCTTAGTGGGAAGTTATTTAAATAGTAATTCATTCTCTGTACTTGTTATAAATATTTTAGATTTTATATTTGTTTTTGAGTCAATTAGCTGCATTCTATAAGTTTGGTAATGTCATGTATTTCTTTCAGCCATTGGTTATTTAGGGATATGTTGTTTAATTTCCACATATTTGTGAATTTATAAAATTTCCTTTTGTTATTGATTTCTCATTTAATTCCAAATTGATCAAAGAACATACCCTGAATGATTTTGATTCTTTTAAATTTATTTTTCTTTTTTTCATAGTCTAGCATATGGTTTATTCTGTAAATGTTTCATGTGTACTTCAGAAAAAGGTTTATTCTGCTGTAGAGTGAAATGTTCTTGAGATGTCTGTTAGTCTAGTTGGTTTATACTTTTGTTCAAGTCTTTTATTTTTTTGTTAATCTTCTACCTAGTTGTTCTACCCATTATTGAAAGTAGAGTATTGAAGCCTTCCAATTTTATTGTTGAATTGCCTATTTCTGTCAGTTTTTGCTTCATCTATTTTGGGGCTCTATTGTTGGGTGTATGTATATTTATAATTGCCGTATCTTCTTCATGGATTGACCCTTGTATCATTTGTAAATGCTCTTCTTTTTCTCTAGTAATAATTTTTGTGGTACAGCCTATTTTTCTGATATTATTATAGACACTCCAGCTTTTTTATGATTCTGGTTTGCATGATCTATTTTTTCCATAATTTTACTTCCAAGCTATTTGCATATTTGAATCTAAAATGTGTCTCCTCTCATCAGGATACAGTTGGAGATTGTTTTTATTTATCATTATTTTTTGATTTCATACTCTTTGCCTTTTAATTGTATCACTTAATCTATTCATACTTGTTATTATTACTGATAAGATTACATCTGGCACTTCCATTTTGTTTTCTACATGTCTTATTTACTTTTATTCCTCTGTTGTTTCTTACTGCCTTCTTTGTTCTTCTTTTTAGAGATTTCCTGGGGTAGTATTTTAATTCCATACATAATATTTAATCATATTTTTGGAATTTTTTCAGTGGTTGCCCTAGAGTGTACAATATACATCTTAAATTACCAAAAATACTTCAGATTTACACTAACTTAATTACAGTAAAATATATAAAGCTTACTTCTATATAACTCCATTTCCTCTTGCCTTATTTGTGCTACTATTGCTATACACATCACCCCAATACATGTTACAAACCCAACAATGCATTGTTAAAATTATCTTATATAGTCTCATCATATCTTTTAAACAAGCTTTGAGAAGAAAGGAAAGCAAACATGTATTTATAGAGTTGCTGTATTAACTACTTATCATTTCTGATTCTCTTAATTTATTATTATGGATTTGAGTTAATAAGATCTCATGTCATTTACTTATTCCACCATTATTTTGTTTCCATCTTTGCATTTTAGGCTGTTTTTGTCCAATATATCACATCTATACGTTCAAGGTCCAGCAATACAATTATATACATACACAGTTTTATGTAACTGCTTTTTCAAGTAATCAAGGGAAAAAAGAAAAATTATTCAGTCATATTATCTTTTCTAATTATCTACATAATTACCCTTATTAACACTTATTTTTATCATGTGGATTCAAATTATTGTCTGATGCCTCTTGTTTCTTGTTTGAAGAACAGCCTTAAATATTGTAAAGCAGATCTGACAACAATGAACTCTCTCATTGTTTATTTATCTGGGTGTTTGTATTTTAATCTTCACTTTTGAAAGATAGTTTTTTGGATATAAAATACTTGGTCAATGGTTTTTTTGCTTTTAGCACTTGGAGTATGTGATTCCACTGCCTTCTGGCTCTATTGTTTCTGGTAACAAGTCTGCTGTTACTTTATTGAGGTTCCCTCGTACATGATGAGTCATTTTTCTCTTGGTGCTTTCGAGATTTTCCCTTTATCTTTGACTTCAACAATTTTGATTATGATGTATCTGAGTATAGATCTGTTTGCCAAAGGCCCTTGTGTCAGTGGAGCTTCCACTCTTTGTTGATGAATCTGTGTACATCTTGAGAATGTTTTCAAGTCTGTCCCACATTCTATTTTGATTGTTCCTGAATGTTTACAGACTAATGAATGTGCTCATACTTCTCAATCCTCAGGGTTGACTCTGATCCTAGGAGGCTATTTTTGGTTGTCTCTTTCCCTTGTTCTCTCTGTTAAACTTCTAGCTGTTCTGCCATTCTGCTTGTTTCTACTAGTAGCATGGAGCTATGATAATCTTCCAAATTGATCCCTACCTACTAAGATTTCCATTGTTTGCAATAACACCCACAGTCAAGAAATTCTCTATGCTCTTATCCAAATAAGTTAGTCTCCTTGGACAGAGCTGTGGAGCTCTTTCTCCTATATGCTGCCACCTCTCTCCCAGGCAGAACCTCTTTGCCACTACACAAGAACTGGGGATTAGAACAGTGGTCTCCTTATCTCATAGTGACATCTCTGCTCTCAAAACGGGCACTGGGGAAGGTGGTAGTCCCCTGTCTTTTCAGACTGCCTCTCCTGATATGGAAACTCTGCCCTATAAGTAAGCTGGGTCAGGGATGATCAGGTTTCCAATATTCTCAGCCTGCTGCTCCTGGAGTAAAGTTTCTCTTCCTACACAAAAGAGCAGGGTGATTTAAGGGACCTTCAGTCCTCTAACAACACTCAGTAGGAACAGAGCTTCTGCAACATAGGGATGGGGAGGGATGAGAACCCTGAGGACTTGTCCCTTCTAAGTTGAAATCATAGCACTAGATTGCATTCTGGGCAGGAAAGAGAACCCTGAATTCCTGGCTTATCCACTCAGAGTAAAGCACCCCAAGTAGAGTTTCATAAGACTTGGATGATTGGATGAAGGGTAAGGAAGAAGGCCATGGCTCAAATGCCATAGTCTCTTATTCATCTTACTCAGGTAGAGCAGATTTCCTTTGGTGAATGTTTCTTCATCTGCTGTATGCCCCTAGAACAACTTCAAGAGACTTTAAATATTTTTTGAAATAAATTTTTTCCAGTTAAATGACTATTTTGTTGGAAAGAGAGATTACTGCACACCTCATGTCATCATTTCTGAATCCTCAGGAATGATTTTTCCTAGATTTTATGTGTCTGGTCCAAACACCCAGTGATGTTCTGAATCTCCAATATTTGTAAATATGTTTTCAATTTCAAGCCCTTATTGTGTTGCCTGTTGTCTTTTGTTTGTTTTCTAAATTTAATCAAATGTAGCACAATGATATTAGAATTTATAGGGCTGCATTTAATCTAAAATTCAAGATATTTTATCAGCATGGGTTAGCTTGGAGCATTTTTCTTGCATATATTAATAAAATCTTTTGTGTGTCCTTGTTAGAAAAGATATACTTTGCTTCTGAAGAACAGTTGGATTTTGGTAAAAAACGTTTGACAAAAATGTCCTGTTGAATGACTGCTGAGAAAACTGACTTTAGAACCTTAGAGATGTTCTGTGTTTGAATTCAGAAAGCATCCTCAACTAAAATGGTCTTCACATTTCCAGTTCCTTTAAGATCCTCAACTATTGTTTATTGATGAGATTCTATGAGACCTAGTAGTATCATAACACTATGATTCTTCTTCATCGGTTTTTACGATAGAACTTCAGTGTTTTTATTGCTTGCCTTCCTTCCTTCTTAAAAGACCATGCTTATAAGTTGCTTTCTATAGTTTATATACTCTAATTTTCTATATTTTTGTTAATATACTCAGATAGTTGTAGTAGAAAAAATATTTACTATTGACATCAAAGGTAGATTATGCATCTAAACACACATTATTTTTCTGAGTGCAGTGGGAATTTTCTGGGTTAGAAAATGGAGAAAGTAGCATCTGGAGAAAAGTATAATGCAATAATGCAAAGAGGGAATGTTGCAATGTGAGAAATATGGGAAGAAAATGAGGCCAGAGAAGTAGGGAAGAAGCAGAACAGTGAAGGGACTTGAATTTAATTTTATATATCAAATTTATTAATCTTTTATTTTATATCCAATGCCTGTTTCTTTTTAATGAAATATTTTCTATTTGTCTTTTTAATTATGTTTTATATTTAAGTTCCTAATCCAATTGGAGTTGATTATTGAAGTGAGTATACAATTTTCTCTTTTCATGTATAACACTTTCCTACTTTCAGTTAAAGAACACTCCTTTTCTACACTTATCGCACCTGCTACCTCTGTCATATGTCAAACTCCATACATCTGTGATTCTGTTTCTTTGTATTTTGTTTCAATGGTCAATTTACATAGCCTTGCACTAATACCACACTATGCTAGTTACAACAGCTTCAGAGTATTAGATATGACAAGTGTCTCTTGCCTGCACATCACAGAAGTACCCAGGTAATTCTTTTTCACAGAACTTTTAGAATGATCTTTGAAAGTTGTACAAAAAGCTGAATAAAGTCTTAATTAGAATAGTTCTTTATTTTAACCTTGATTTTTAATAATTAATGTTTCTATCATTTTATTTTCTTGTTCTTGTCATACGTGGTTAATATCTCCCCTTATTGTTTTATACTATTAGTGTGATTTTAAATTTTTGGTGAATCTGTTCTAATATTTCTAATTCTGTCAAACTGCATATTCCAACGTGCTGTTTTTTGTTTTTTTAAAAGTTCTTAAATGTCTTGTTATTTTAGTCTGTAAGCTTCCCTTCTTCTGAAATATCAGTAATTCTGACAATGCATACATTATTTGTCTCCAAAACCCCAGAGAATGTAGGGGGGAGAATGGATGAGCCCTGTGGTAGACAAACAAATCAGCAGAAAATCACAGCCACCTCTCACCTACAAAACAACTTCTCAAATAAAGGCTTCATCTTTTTTCCCTAAGAATTAATATCAGGGGAGACACTTCCTAGGTTATAATTTAATAGGTCTTGGATTTTGGAACCGGAAGGATGAGAAAGGGGCTGCTCTTAGCTATTTTGTCCTCACCAGTCTTTCTCAGCACTTCATAAAGTTAGGGCTTCTGTAACTACTGAATTTACTCCTGAGAACTTCTGTACCAGAGCTCTGGGTCATCACAGGTTTGGGAGATAAGCATCGTGCATCTCAAGGTACTGGAAAGGGAGAATAAATAAAAGAACTCTAACATTTACTTTCTTACTACATTCTCCCACAGAGCCGCTGGTTGTCTGGTTCTCCAGGACAAAGCCTTCACCTGCCCACCCCCTACACACACACCAATTCAAATCAATCCCTATCATCCCAGGTCCCTGTATTTCCCATTCCATATGGGCCTTTCCTTTTTCTGTTTATTCTTTACTCAATTCTCAATAACTATATGGATATTATCATTTATTTATCACCTCTTCCTACCTTTTCACTGCATGGTGCTGCTCATTATAGTCATGGTTCAATAAATGCCCTCTTGAGCCTGCTGCTCTCAATTTGCTTCTGCAGATCTGGCCAGGCTTTCTTCTTTAACACCATTTCCATAAACGGCAAATGAACAACATGGCTTTTCTAAATTTCATATTTCTGAAATTACATAAACTACACTTCTTTCTCTTTCTTTTTTTTAATTCATTAAGAGATTTCTCTTTGCCACAAATCCTACTGAACCATATTTCCTAGATTGAATTCACTGACAAGTCATCTATGAGCTCTATTCAGGCTGAAAACATGTCTGAATTATTATTGTATATTTAATGCTTATGTTTACAAAACAAGATTTTAGGAAAGTACAATCAAAATATATTTTTCCACACTTCTGTTCCTGATTCCTTCTTGTACTAGTTCTATCAACAATATTCTAACTCTATTACAACAAACAAAAAAACCCCTAAATGATGGAAAATAATGATGAAATTAGGAATATTAAAACATTTTACTGCTCCACATCTCCATTTGCCAATAATTTTGCAAAAAAAAAAAAAAAAAAAAACAACGGGGGGGGGGGGGAAGATGGACAGTATGAATTAAATCAGCTCCCTTTCTAGCCTTGTTCTAGAATGTCTTACTATACTGCCAAGGATGGGATGCTAAACATTCCATTTCACAGACGTCCTTGCAGTGAAGATTCTGGATTTCTATAAATCAAATGTCATTTCAAGATTTGAAAGCAGAAGACAGGTATAGGCCATTTATTAGTTTCCTAGGGCTGCCATAACAGTACCATAACCTGAATGTGTTAAAGTAACAAAAATGTATCATATCACAGTCCAAAATCAAGGTGTCAGCAGGACCAGGCTCCTTCAGAAGTCGATAGGGAAGAATCCTTTCTTGACTCTTCCTAGCTTCCAGTGGTGCCTGTCATTCTATGTGTCCCTTGCTTTGTGGCAGCATTACTCCAATCTCTGCCTCCATCTTCACATGGCATTTTCCCTCTGTCTTTACCATTGTCTTCCTTCTGTGTATGTATGTGTCTAAATATTCTCTTTTGATAAAGACAACAGTTTTGTTGGATTAAGATCCGCCCTAATGACCTCATCTCACTTTCACTACATCCATAAATACTGTATTTCCAAATAACCTCAAATTTTTATGTACTAGGGGTTAGGACTTCAACCTATCTTTTTTGGGAGGTAAAATTCCACCTATCTTCCTGACAATTTTGGCTGGTTTTAACAAGCAAATAAGGTTTTTCTATCACACCTCTACACTCAGCCAGTTTGTTAGTATTGAGAGGAAGTTCCAGCAGTGACTTCCAAATCCTGGGATCATAATTATAGGCGAGTGTTCTTAAAATCAAAACTTTCAGTTGCAGCCTCAAAGGCAATAGGTCTTATGGCAAGTGGTCATATAGCATTCTAGAAATCACTTCTGTAGGCCCAGCCTAGATCTTGCTCATATTTACTTAACTTTTATGTTTACCTAACTCCCTGTATTAAATAGCTTTATGCTTAAAATACCTTGAACATTTTCTCTTACCGCATCAAGTCCTGACAGATATACACATCAAATTTTTCATGATCTTAAAATCCATTTTAGACATGCATTATACCACCAAGAGTGCTTCTGTGGCTCCTTTAATGTTGTGTAATATGATGAGTGGGTTACCTATATGTTTGGTGCTGTCTGTACTGAAGCAATATAGCAGCAGCTGAATTTTTTTCAAAAGCCAAGTTCAAGAAGAACTACCACTTGACTTGTATCATTAAGATCATGTCTGAGACAATTAACAACTTTAAGTGACTACAAGACACATCTTACACACAAGAATACATTTGGTCACCCTAGCAGCATTTGGAAATGCATATTTCATTTGACAGCATTTGCAAAACCCTTTTATCACTTCAAAATAACTTGTAGAATGTACAAACTTCCAAATGTTAAAAGTTAGTCTTATAAATTTTTTGTACGTAAAAGTACAATTTGGCTTATATATAAAAATAAAGTTGTAGTCCATATTGATTTAGTTGTCATATCTTCTCAAAATCAATCATGAAAATTCCTGGTCTTACAGTCTTCACCAAACTTTTGAGGTTGTGAAGGCAATTTTGCCATAAAACTAGAAATTAACAGGAATTTAATTGTTATAGTATTTTTAAATGTTATTATACTTTAATAGTATTATTATGCCAAGAAGTGTTGTGGCACAATTTTTGAGGGCTTATGCTTCCTTATTTGGTTTTCTATAGTCAATATCTTTATTTGCATACATAGGAAAATGTTATTTGTTTAAATAATCCGGAAGAGTAAAGAAGGTCTTTGCTCAACTGTCTTGTTCTACCTGTTTTCTCTGACTGTAAAACTCCACTGACATATTATTACATATGTCATTGTGAAAACATGTGAACATATAATTTAGAAAAATATAAGCCCATCTTTCAGACCCTTTGTGAATCTCTCAAGTTCATACTACTACAATGAATCAAAGTTCTAACTCCCTTCTGATTCCATGCTATTACATTTGCTCTTATTTTTCTTTGTCTTTTGTCGTATGAGAAAACAGAAAAATTAACTTGAATTTTACTGTTGGAGTAAATGATCAGGGTCCAACCTCATTCCCAGCCCATTGAGGCCTTATCTAAAGACAGATATGAATCAACCAATCTCCTGATTAGGAAACATTAAGTGAAAATACACAAGGATAGAACTCTTCTCCCATCTTGTATGAAAATGGAATCCTGTCCCCACTGATTCCCACCCTATAACAGAAATGCCTTTTGCTTTATATGTATTTTCAAGTGTTATAGAAAGAAAATACATATACTAAAAATTAAAAATTCTTATCATTATGTTATATTTATACTGATAGAAATAAATTTAACACAGATTTAATTCAGATCAGAAGTCTAATTTTCTAAATAAAAATAAAATGTATGAATGTATTTTACACAAATAAAAGATGACAGCTAGCCAAGTGAAATACATAGCACCTGGCACATATAAAAGATAAAACAGGATACAGGTAGTTTTGAGGAAATCTGAACAACAAACAACTGAAAGTAGCAAGAAAATTGAAAAATACCATCAGTGTTAGAAAACATACATAAAAATTATTTCAAAGCAAGATGGCAAAATATAATCAGACTAAATATTGTAAACTATGAATTCCATAATTCTGTAGGAATTACTGAGATTCCTCATTTCACAGCAGGAAGATCTGTCTTACTCTGAAAAAAGCATGGTCCTAAAGAATGTGTGTTGCTTATTTCAAACACCAATTCTAACATATCGACATCCAGTCACACAATAAATTATATAGAAGTATACATAACATATATTCATAGAAAACACTGAGAAAGTTCTGGGCAAGTCTTCTTTGTGGCACAGAACTGGGAAAAGGTACAGCAGCCACTGTGAGAGGGGTAGGGAAGAGCACAAAAGCTGAGTTGCAAGAACTGGAAATATGTTAGTGAAAGGTCATTACACTCCATGCGAAGCAGGACTTGAAATAATAAGGAAATGTTACAGTGAATCTATGCCTATAAGTTTGACAAAGTAGCTAAAATGGACCAAATCCTTGCAGGATATATACTAACCAAAGCTCTCTTAGGAAGAAAATGATAACATCAATAGCACTGTATTACTAAAGAAATGTATTTCATAATTTGATAATTTCAAACAAAGTAAACTCCATACCCAGATGGTGTTACTAGCAAATTCTACCAAACATTTCAGAAAGGAAAAAATACCAATCTATACAAACTCTTCAAGATTTGAAAATCAATCAAGTCTACTCTATTAACTGCCTAAAGTAGAAAAATCACATGATTATTTCGATAGAGGGAAAAAAAGAATGTGACAAAATTTAACATTCATTCATGATAACAATTCAGTAAATGGGACTTCCCCAGTGGCGCAGTGGTTGAGAGTCCACCTGCCAGTGCAGGGGACATGGGTTTGAGCCCTGGTCTGGGAAGATCCAAGATGCCGCGGAGCAACTAAGCCCATGCGCCACAACTACCAAACCTGCGCTCTAGAGCCTGCGAGCCACAACTACTGAGCCCATGTGCCACAACTACTGAAGCCCACACACGTAGAGCCCGTGCTCCGCAACAAGAGAAGCCACCGTAATGAGAAGCCCATGCACCGCAACGAAGATTAGCCCCTGCTCGCCGCAACTAGAGAAAGCCGATGCGCAGCAACGAAGACCCAATGCCGCCAAAAATAAATTAATTAATTAATTTTAAAATTCAGTAAATGATGAATGATAAAAGGACATCTACATAAAACCTACAACTAATATCATATGTAATGGTAAAAGACTCAATGCTTTTCCCATAAGATAGGGAACAAAGAAAAGATGTCCTCAGCACTCCTGTCCAAAACTATAATGTAAATCCTAGCTAATATAATATGGCAAGGAAAACAAATAAAAGCATATATATTGGAAAGGAAGAAATTAAACTGTACCTATCCACAGATGACATATTCATCTATACAGAAAAGCCCAAAGAACTTACAAATAAACCCCTAGAAATAATATGTGAGTTAAGCAAAGGCACAGGATATAAGGTAAATAGGCAAAAATCCACTATATTTCTATGTACTAGCAATGAACATTTGGAATCTTAAATTTTAAAATACCACTTAAAATGCCACCAAAATCGAAATACTTGTATTTTAACCTATCAAATCCATGTTCAGGCCCTGTATGATGAAAACTATAAAACACTGGAGAAAAAAAAAAATGATGGAAACTTAAGTAAATGGAGAGATATATTGTGTTCCTGGGTTGGAAAACTAAATATTGATAAGACATCAATTCTTTCCAATTTGATAAAATAGATATCAACTAGCTGATTCTAAAATGTACACAGAAATGCAAAGGAAATACAAATATTTTCGACAAAGGACAACAAAGTAGGATGGCTCATACTACCTGATATCAAGACTTACCATAAAACTACAGTAATCAGGAAAATGTGGTTTGGCAAAAGAATTAGCACAAAGATCAATGGAACTGAATAGCGAGTCCATAAATAGATCCACACAAGTATAGTCAATTGAGTTTTGACCAAGATACAAAAGCAATTCACTGAAGAAAGAATAATCTTTTCAACAAATGGCATCGGAACAATTTCACATCCACATGCACAAAAATAAACCTCAAACACACCTCAAATGTTTTACACAAAATAACTCAAAATGGACATAAATGTAAAATGTAAAACTATAAAACACCTACAAGAAAACATAGGAAAATATCTTCATGAACTTGAATTTAGCAAAAATTTTTAGATATGTACCAAAAACACAGTAAGAGAAAAATTGATAAATTGTACTTTATCAAAATTATAATTGTTTGCTCAGTGAAATGCACTGTTAACAGAATGAAAGGCAAGCTGCAGACTGGCAGAAAATATCTGAAAACTGCATATCTGATAAAAGACTTATATTAATAATATATAAAGATCTCTCAAAACTCAATAGTAAGAAAACATCCCAATGGACAAAAGTTCTGAAAAGACATTTAAACACAGAAGCTATACAGATGGTAATAAGCATACAGAAAGATGCTCAACATCACTAGCCATTAGGGAAATGCAAATTGAAATCCCAATGAGATAATAACTGCACACATATTACAATGACCATGTTTACAAACAAAACCAAAGTGCCAATCAGGATGCAGAACAAATGGAACTATCATTCATTGTTAGTAGTCAGGCAAAATGATACAGCCACTTTAGAAAATAGTTTGGCTTTTTTTTTTTTTTTAACAAATTAAGCATACACTCGCCCTACAATCCAGCAATCCTACTCCTAGTCATTTACCCAAATGAAATGAAAACTTACGTTCACACAAAAGCCTTTAGGTGAACATTTATAGAAGGTTCATCCTTAATCACAAAATCCTGGAAAGAACCCTGATGTACTTCAACAAGTGAATGATAAGCAAACAATTCCATACAATAGAACACTACACGACAATGAAAAGAATAACTGATTCGTGAATTTTGCTAAGTGAAAGTGGCAAGACCCCCAAAACTACATATTGTATGATCCTACTTTTGTAAATTTTAGAAAAGCCAAAACTATTGAGACTTAGATCACTGTTGTTAGGGGTTGTACGGAGAATGAGTTGACTAAAAAGGGGCAGCAAAAGAAAATTTTTGGGGTGACGGAACTGTTCTCTTTGGTATTCTCTGCATTTTTCAGAAACCACAGAACTGTATACGACAAAGAGTGAATTTTGCTGCCTTCAAATTTTAAAATACCAACCAGACGGTGAGGAGAACTACAGATGGAATGTGGACTGTGACAAATGCAACAAAATGTAATTCAAATGAATGACATAACTACACTAAATGGTTGGGGAGAAATGAGTTAACCTAAGTGACTTTGAAAATCATTGTTTTGACTGGATATTACAATACTAAAGACAAAAACGGACTGTATACAAACACTGTGGCAACTTGTTTTTCACAGTGGTATGAATTAGTAATTCTGAAACTAGATTTCAGAACCAGTTTAACCTACGTATACTCTGTTAAATAATAGTTATAGGTAAATATATTAAGATATTAACAGCCAGGTTTCTCACTGTTGGAGGAAGAAGTTACAAGTAAGCAAAGGTGGAATGCTAAAATGGATCCTGAGTTGCTAGATTGAAGTTAGAGGTATCAGTGTGAACTCATGGAGTTTTGGGGAGATTACTTTTTAACACCTATTCAGATAGGTTGACACATTAATAAATATATACATGGTATGTATACGTAGTTTGGTAGACATACAGATACTTCGTAGCTCTGTCTGCTGAGAACAATGATACCTCAATAGCAATATGCACACTTAGCACCTAGTTCTTTGTTTATAAATACTATTTTCTGATAAAAGGAATCAGGCTCCTTAGAGAAATAGTTGATTCCAGAGCTAGAGCAAAGAAAATCCAACATAATCCTGAAACATCTAGTGGACTAAAAAGTAAGGAAGTACTCAAAAAAGGGGGAAGAGAATGAGAATATATGAAGAGGACACAGGAGCCAACCTGTAAGAGCACTTGAGGGCCAAAACTGGAAAATTTTTAGCAAAAGTATAAATAACAATAGAATTGGACCATGATCAAAGAATAAGTGTCCATGAGACAATAATGACAAATAAATGATTGAGGTAATAAATTAAGGGGGGAACAGGAACAGCTCTTCCTTACAGAAGCATTCCAATTAATAAATGTAGAAGGAATTACAGAAATCAAACATTACCTATAGAACAAGATCTACTGATGAAAGTTTAAGAACAAGATATTCTCATAGTCTCAAAGCATTTCCTCCACATATTTACTAATTATGAATAAAAAATTGGTAACTTTACAATGGGGGAACCTGGAAGACACCAACTTAACCAAGTGATCAAGGCTAACATAACCAGTAATAAATCCTATCAACATTATGGAACCCCTGATATACTGCATTAAGAAAGTGATATCACCTCTGTAGATTGCCTGTGAAAAATGTATAACCTAAGCCTAATTATTAAAAAAAAATCAGGCTAATCCAAACTGAGAAACATTCTACACCTGATCACTACTCTTCAAAACTTTTAGGTTCACTGAAGTCAAGGAAAGACTGAGGAACTGTCAGGTAGTAGGGGAACAAAAGAGATATGACTACTAAGTGTAATAAGGGATCCTAGATTTAATCCCAAGACATTAAAAGGGATATTAATTGAAAAACTGGTGAAAATCAATAAAGCATGTAATTTAGAAAATAGTATTCATAATTGTGCTGTGGTTATATAAGATGTTAGCCTGAAGGAAAGCTGGGTGAAGAGTAATTAGGAACTCTCTATACTATTTTTGCAATTCATTCATAAATCTAAATTATTTCAAAATAAAAAGGTGTTTTTTTTAAATTATATGAACTGGAATTCCAAGTACAGTAAGAGGGAAAAACTATTATAAGCAAAAATCTAAAACCTAGAATCTGTCTTCTAGAATAGCCAAGAGTTCCTAAATCCTGAACCCTAAGGTGTGTGGACTGGATTTCATTAATTCTATAACTATTGGATTTTCCATAACTATCTTGGATTCTCCCTGCCCTAGTTCTGGAATCACTTTTTCAAGGACCCTAGTTCCCTTTATTGGAGAATGGTATTGAAAAACCAAGAACTAGATTCTGGGTATGCTTATTGCTACCGGGGTATTATTGCTCTCAGCAGACAAAACTAGGAAATATATTTTTTTCAATATTAGCTTCACAACACAAAAGTAACCATAAGCCTGGAGGATATGTTCCCCAAGTCAAGAGTCTGAAGAAATACTAGATGTTTTTCTATTGGTGGCCAACCAAGAGCAGCAAAGGAATGGGACAACACATATTTGTTTGCAAAAAATAAATAAATAAAAAAGGATTGGAAAAAATAAATATGAGAATGATAAAAGGTATAAAATTAAACAAAAGAAGAAAGGCAAACTACTACTATTACATCCCAGAAAAGTACACATAGGCAGATATTAGTCATATTCTAACAATACATAAGTTTAATATTCACCAGCTCCTATCCCAAAACTTCAGTGAACCTATGTTGCTTTCCAACTTAAGACCAAGTTCTTCAGCCAGATATTCAGAACATTTCCTGATATGATCTCAGTGTTTTCACTATTATCTCCCAAGACTTCCTTGTCCATGCACTGTACCCCAGGCACCCTGGACTAAGCCCTGTGTCTCCTGCCTTTCCGCCCTTACTTGTACTGTTCCCTCTACATGGAAACTGCTCTGCTGATCAATAAACAACTCGTACTTCAAGTCCACACCAGATGCCCTCTCCTTTCTGAAGTCTATACTGTTTTCTCTAAATTAATGCAATCTCTTCCTCCTTTGAACCCTCTAAGCAGTTTCTTTCCTTTCATGTTCTAACTTGTGTTCTTGTCATTTGTATCTTGACCGTCCCCACCAAACAATATATATTTCTTTAGAGACAGGAAAGGACTCTTATCTACTCATCTTGACCTCTCCAGAGGGATAAGTATCATTTTTACCAAGTAAGTGTTCCTTCAATAGGTAATTGTGGAATAATTTAATGAAATATCCAAAGCTGTACTCAAGCTGGAAAAAATTTACAAAGTAATGAATTTTTCTACCACAGATTCTCTCACTCCAAAAGAGTCTTAGATTTTCTTGATCATAATTTTTGGGCAAGGGAAGATCATATTATCATTTCAGTGAGCATGGTTCTCTCCCCAGAAAATCCTAGTGGGAGTCACTAATTCTGTTGCTAGGGGAATTGCTAGACAAACTTCAGAACAGAAGGGCCCAGTCGGGGGAGACTGCTGACGACTCCAATAACCACAGCAGGAGTTGTTTTCTTTTCCCTCTGTCCCTGGAGAGAGAGTACTGTGGAGTGGAGAAAAAGAAAAATGGCTCTAGCATGTGACCCAAACTAAGAGGATTTGTCTCTACCTCCCCCCCAGGCCAAGGGAGATGGGTGAACCTTCTCTGATGCAGAAGGGGAGGCTGTGGCCTATCTGACAGCAAGAAGCTTCAGAGTGGGGTCAAGGTGCTAGCTAAGAGGATTTCACTGTCTCATTCTGTCTCGGTTTTGTGCCAAGAGAATTGGTGGGAGGGTGAATAGACCGAGCAGGGCCCTTGTGAAGAGTCTGTAGTGGGCACACACTGCTATGGGGCAGTGTTACTGGGGTGACACACAGCCTGCTTCCTCTGGAGATTAAAACGGGGGACCAGAAAAGAGCCCATGGCACTGCTCCCTTCTCAGCAAGAACCACTCTCATCTTTCTTCCCTTCTGAGACCTTAGTCACCCCAAGGTCACGTCACAGGAAGCAGAATCCAGGGCTCAGTCCTGCATGGGGAAAAGGAGCAGAGGACTTCTGTTCTTGTCTCTATCCTTCTTCTGTACCAGGGACCATATTGCTAATTGTCATTTTTTAAACCTCTTTTATCTGGAATATTACAAATGTACGGAAAAGTACATAAAGCATAAATGTGTAATTTAATGAACTGTAAATTAGACACCTGTTTAACTTTTGTCCAAGTCAAGAAATTGAATATTAACAGGATTCCAGAAGCCCTCAGCATGTTCCTTCTCAAACAAAATCCTTTCCCTCCTCCTTCACAGTATAAATACACTGAATTTTATGGAATTCAATTTCTGCATATTTATCAAATAGTTTTACTGAATTGTACCCTCCTAAACAATGTAGTTTAATTTTACCTGTTTTTTTGAAGTTTATATAAAGGGGATAATAAAATATTTATTTTACTATGTTTGGCTTCTTTAATTCAATATTATGTCTTATGATTCACTCCTGTTGTATGTATCTATAATTCATCATGTTCATTGTAGTATGACATTCATTGTATGTCTATACTACAGTTTATTCATACTATTCTTAATGGACATTTGGGCATTCCTTTGCTTAGTTTTGTAAAGAGGAATGCATAAGGCCACACATTCATCACTAACTGTCCAAGTACACTGTTATATACTTCTGAATCAAAACCTTGAGGACTTATGTATCAGAGCTCTGTATGAGGTGTGTATGCCTATGTGCACTAACCTTACAAGGTTTTGTTGTATTTTACATGTGTGAGATAAGGTACTACATGGGAGGAAGAGCACATACTCCAAGGAGTTCTCTCAGAGCTATGCCCATCATTATACTCCTAGAACAGGTGTTCCCAGCCTACATGCATAAATAAAGATTGAAACATAGGTTACATCTATTTTCTACAAGACCTAAACACCAGAGAGGCATATATTATACTTCAGAACCACTGCTAACTTTTAACACATTTTATATTAAACATTGTTATTTTAAGCTTCACTTCTGTTTCCAAAATTTGTTTTAGCAAATTTTTTCTCTCACAAGTTACCTTTTAATGAAAGGGCTGATATAGGAGGATCTAATGGCAAATTAGATGTACGCAGACTTTCTGGAGCTTTTAATACATTCTCTCCTCTAAGGCCTTACTAAAGAAATTTAGTAAATGCACAGGTAGTGTCTCTTCTGAAGGATGTAGGGCCTAGTTGAGAAGAAATGCAAGACAGTTCAGCTAGGAAAAGGGACTCATACTCTAGGGATTAATGTTGTGATTAGGTCATAAGAATTTAATAGAAAATTCTTGGGCATTCCTTTGCTTAGTTTTGTAAAGAGGACCCTAGACCAAAGGGTTTAAATTGTCAGCGAGTTCTCTAGCTCAGATTGTTTCCCAACAATAAGTGATTTTTTTTTTTTTTTTTTTGCGATACGCGGGCCTCTCACTGTTGTGGCCTCTCCTGTTACGGAGCACCGGCTCCGGATGCGCAAGCTCGGCAGCCATGACTCACGGGCCCAGCCCCTCCGCGGCATGCGGGATCTTCCCGGACCGGGGCATGAACCCGTGTCCCCTGCATCGGCAGGCAGACTCTCAACCACTGCACCACCAGGGAAGCCCCAATAAGTGATGTTTATACTTTGGACCCTTGTATTAGTCAGAGGCCTTTCTGTTACAGGTGAGAAAGTCTACCTCAAAATATTTGAGGTAAACAAGGAGATTTAACTGTATATACTATGAGGAAATTCAGTGGTCTCCCCAACTGACCAAGAAGTAGCCTCACATTGATTCAAAGTCTCAAGTGGTGTTCTGATTTCACTCCTTTTCACCTCCATGTCCATATCTCTCTCTTATTTTATCTCTCTCTGCTTCTCTCCAGTTCTCTCTGATTCTCCACTGTTGCACAGATTTTCTCCACATAACAGAATGGTAACTGAAAGACACCATAGACAACGTCCCTATGTCCAACACAAAAATCCTAAGGAGGCTTCTGACTGGTCCATGCTGGGTCACATTTCCCATGCCAGCAGTCAGAATGAGTATAAGACACAGAAATAGGGTATTTCCTGGCGATCCAGTGGTTAGGACTCAGCACTTTCACTGCCGAGGGGCCCGGATTCAATCCCTGGTCAAGAAACTAGGATTCCACAAGCTGCGGAGTGGCCAAAAAAAAAAAAAAAAAAAAAAAAAAAAAAGACACAAATATTAGCTCTGTCCAAGTCAAAGAGGAGGGAAGGAGTCACCAAAGAAAATAGAAGGGTGTGCTGTTAATTTAACCTTAACTAAAGAGAGGTCTGGCTTTTGCCTTCAGCATCTGGGAGATAATCTCTAAATCCTTAAAATGTCATGCCTGACAAGAATGTCTTACGTTTGCCTGTGGGCCCTGGGCTGACAAGATAGTAACAATGTGATGCAGGGTCAGGCATCGGAGCCACACCAACAATGTGACGTGGGGTGGGTACTGACCCCCTGAGGTCAGCCATGTGGGCAGTCAAGCATTCCCACAAGATGGAGCCCTAATAAAGACACCAGACACCAAGACTCAGGTGAGTTTCTCTGACTGGCAATACTCCATGTGTACTGTCACACCCTAATGCCAGAAAAGTAACTCTGCCCTGACTGCACAGGGAGAAGGTGCCTGAAAGGTATGTGCTTGATCTCTGCCTTATCCACCTCTTCCCTCAGCTGATTTTGATCTGTATCTTCTCCCTGTACAGTAAGTCCGCTACATATAAACCTTCAAGTTGCAAACTTTCAAAAATGCAAATATGAGTTTGCATGTCCAATCACATAAGTTAGTTCATGTGTCTGGTATACATTGTCATATGCATGTATCCTCTACAAGTGGGTGTGCTTTTGTGTACTTTACTGTACAGTACTGTATCGAGTACAGTAGTACAGTATCTTTATTACAAGCCCAGGATGTGATTGAGTGAAATTGCATCTTGCCCTCCGTCTCCTATTGCTGACCCTTCATCAGCTCTGCCATCTCCCACCTCCTCTCCCTCCTCCAGTCAGTAACTCTTCTTGCCTATTCACTCGATGCCAGCCTCTGTATGCCAGCTGTTGTGCTGTACTGCTGTACTTTTCAAGGTACTGTACTGTAAAATTTAAAATGTTTATTTTTGTGTTTGTTTACTTTTTATGTATTATTTGTGTGAAATACAGTACTATATAGCCTATTGTGTTAGTTGGGTACCTAGGCTAACTTTGTTGGACTTACGAACAAATTGGACTTAGGAACGCACTCTTGGAACGGAAGTTGTTTGTATGTAGGGGACTTACTGTAATAAACTGTAACTGTGAGTATAACAGCTTTCAGTGAGTTTGAGTCTAATGAATTACTGAAACAGAGTGTGGTTTGGGGAAGCCCTCCAGAAACTTACAATTGGTGACAGAGATGAGGATAGTCTCATGAACTCTGTTTCCTCTTACTTCACACTTGGCAAAACTCCCTCAGTAAGAGATATAATGAAAATATTCTGAGTAGTCAAACACTATAATTAACATACACAAATAGTCCACCAATGATGTTTCACAGGTTTCACTCTAAATCCTTGATTTCAGAAATACCCTTAATTCACATCATTGCCAGGAGAGGGGAATACTCATATTTCCTAGACAAACAAGTCCTACAAAGTCTTGGGGAAAGAGCTGCACCTTTCTGAGCAGGGACCCTAGCCTTAGATAAAATTGGGGATAGATAAAATTCTAATGTGACTAGTTAAAATACCTTGGGATATGAACAGATGAGATACTGATCACGTACTTATTAATGAAGATTGAGGAAGGAAGAAGAATTGAAAACACATGTTCATATTTTCTTGTTTAACATTCACTTCTGACTTGACTTCATGTAACTAAGTCATTGTATTAGAAAAAATCAAAAACCATCATTCCACTGAAATGGTATAATAAAAAGCAAGTAAATCCTCCCATTTGTGGGAATAATATAGGAAAATGGAATCTGGAAACTAATAAATCTTCCCTTTAATAAACCATCTGATAAAGGCATAGTACTTTAAGAAAACAAACTTTAGCACTATTTGGTACAAAAAGCTGAATGCAAGTTACAAGCAGTAATAAGGACCCTTGTACTCAGAGCAGCATGGGACAAAACTGCATCACGCACAAAGGAAAGAATAATCATAGTTTAGAACACTGGAAGAAGAAAAAAAAGAAAGTCTACAGAACCAATGACTGTTCTCTTGAATTTTCTTTATAAGCGTTATCATTTTAGTTAAGAAACACTAAAATTTGAAAAGTATTCAATTTGGCTAAAAAGTATTCACATTTGCTTAAATTATCTGTGTAGTAAAATATATGCAGTTCTCATTTCAGAGTTGTCCTTTATAAAGCTATAAGTTAAACGATTTTCCTGCCACCACCATACAAATACATTGTATTTATTCAGCTCCAAAGTGCACATATTTTTCACATTTCAATGTTATAATTGTAATCTGCTTCCTGATTTTAAAAAACTTATGTTTTTTTTTCTGAAAAGCTGTTATCAACCCAATGGCTTTTATTACAGTCAATGGCAAGGAAATATTTATAGTGAATTAGTGAAGCCCAGTAAATTGTTAAGGACATGAATCAGGTACCCAGTAAGCAGAATACTGTTCAAGGGCTACACCTGATGCAATACCGTTTTACATATGTTAATACCTGGGGATACTCCTCATTACAGAAAAACAAGCTGAATGAGCAATGCAATTTTTTTTTTTTTTAAATCTTGGGTACTGGTAACTTGAAACATAAAATTTTAAACTTCTTGAGTTGAACAATTAGAACCTTGGTTGTCTCACTCAATGTGGTCCCCTGGTGGTCTCACTAATTTCCATAGCTTCGCCTCCCACTAGGTAGTAAAGATTGCCAAATCATGGCTATCCAGCCCAGAGATCCAGAACTATATATCCAATTCTCAATCAGATGTTTCATTCACTCACTTATAAAATTTAAGAAGCCACTATGTCCTACAGGCAAATGAAACTTCACATCCAAAACTAACTATATATATATAAATTTTTAATAGCCAGCTCTCTATATTCTCTACTCTGATTAATATTATCTTGGAATTAGATAAAAGCAATAAAGTTATCATCATTCTTTCAACCACTTAACAACTATTTTTAAGTCATCACCTTAAGATATCTCATATGCATCCTATACTCTCTTTTATTGCTTCCACCTAAGTTAAGGTCCTACTATGGTCTGAATGTATCCCCCCAAAATTCATATGTTGAACCCTAATCCCCAATGTGATAGTAATTTGGAAGTGAGGCCTTTGGGACGTGATTACGTTGTGACAATGCAGCCATCAGCATGAATGCAAGATGCACTCATGAATCTCAAGAATGGGATTCGTGCCCTTATAACAGAAACCCCAGAAAGATCCCTCATGCCTTCCACCAGGTGAGGACCCAGAGAAAAGACACAGTCTATGAACCAAAAGGTGGGCCTCAGCCAGGTACTGAATATGTAAGCACCTGATCTTAAGACTTCCTAGCCGCCAAAACTGTCAGAAATAAATGTCTGTTGTTTATAAGCCAACCAGGTTATGGTGTTTGAATTGTAACAGTCCCAAAGAGACTAAGACAGGTCCTCATCATGTCTTTTATGAACAACAGAAGTCACATCCTGACTTGTCTCTCTGTCCTTTATTTATACTAAATTTACATTAAAAATCCATGAATTTCCTTGCCTCCGTAATTGCCACTATTACACTGTGCATCAATCAGACTCACCTGTATTAACTCATAAATCTGCCCAAATGCACTCATTATATAGACATTGTTACTATTTCCAATTTCCACGTGGGGAAACCAAAGGTCATGGGACTTAAATCACTAATAAGTGGAAAATTCAGAATTGGAAACCAAATTTTTTTCATCCCAAACCAGGGTCTATTGTATTATGCTGCATAGCCTCCTAGATAGGTAACTGTCAAACAAACAGATAAAAAAAGAGGAAGGGGGGCTTCCCTGGTGGTGCAGTGGTTGAGAGTCTGCCTGCCGATGTAGGGAACTGGGTCCGTGCCCCGGTCCGGGAAGATCCCACGTGCCGCGGAGGGGCTGGGCCCGTGAGCCATGGCCGCTGAGCCTGCGCGTCCGGAGCCTGTGCTCCGCAATGGGAGAGGCCACAACAGTGAGAGGCCCGCGTACCGCAAAAAAAAAAAAAAAAAAAAAAAAAAAAGAGGAAAGGGAGGATGAGACAGATGTTTCCTATCTCATAGGAGGGCAAGGGTTTTCAAAAGGGCAAGTTGAGAAGTGGTACAAGTACACTTAAGAACACAATTACTTGAGGGTATAATTTGGTGAGGTCCATGGAATAAGGTGGCAGGAGAGGTACACTCATGGCACATTTCATTGCACAAGTCACATGATATGAAACTGCCCAGTGTTGAGACTGATGAGAGAGGGGCATGGCAGTGGGTATGTCTGTTACTATCAATGGAATGCTTTTTTAATCAGGCACTGGTATCATTGGGCATGCCTGTAATATATAAGGGAGAAGAAAAATATGCTCATGGATAGCTTAAATGTTAAATAGGATAGATCTTCCCCCATTTTTGAGAGAGCCAGCAGGTAGCCTGTCAGAGCACATCAAGAGTGTGACAGCTGTGAGTCAGACAAGGAACTGGCAGGGGTATGTGTGGGCTGAGAGAATATAGTTCTCAAAGAGCTGCCTTTTCAGAGATGAAGAAAAAAAGTATAGCACTGAGGACAAGTGAAACAATCCAAACAGGGTCTGATGAGCATACAAGAGTTGTCATATTTCCAACAGACATTATGTCAGATAATTAAACATAGCAAATAAGAATAAGTAAATATGTGATTTAATTGTCTGAAGTTTGTGATTTTATGTCTTTGACTCAGAGTATATTACTAAATTATTTATTAGTGTTGTTCATCTGTTACCTAAACGTCAATAACGAAACTATTTAAAGATAAACACTAGTCAGAATCCTAACAGGGCTGTAAAATACCGCAGCTGGCTAACTAATTTGAAGACGTGATTATACAGCCACTCACCTGAAGGCAGGGTCATGTACTGAGGAACAACTTTTAGGAAGGAAATTAAAAGGATAACCAGTTGTTGCTTCCAACACCCTTGAATTTTTGCCACTCTCAGAGGAATCATTTCTTTATAACCCATTATTCTCTGTAATAAAAAAATTTTAATCCCATATAATCCAGTTTATTTTTAATATTTGGTCTAGAAATCTATTACATGGTTTTCATCCAGTAAGTTCACTCTTCTAGTTAATTTTTAGCCCCATATTACTTGGTTTTAAATGAAAGAGAAAAAGATGATGCATAAAATGTTATCTGTTTTCTGTTTCCCTAACTTAGAAAAGTTCAGCTGAATACATTCTGTTTAAAAATGCAGTCATTTTCAGGTTTTAATATCCTTAATCTCATCACCAGAGCTGGGAAACTGTAATTTCCTCATTACATAGCTTTGATCATCCTCTAAGCCAAAGAGCCCTCCTCTTACCCCTGCCCCCAGAAAGCATGAGCCTGCATCCATCCCCAGGCTGGTCTGGTTAGGCAGCTTCTCTCTGCTTCTAAGCACTTCTTCACTTGCTGTGCTCCCCATCTTTGCGTCCTCTGAGTCCCTCTGCAGAAATCACACAGCTCAGGCATTTCCACAGACAGATACTTCTAGAGAGAGCAGGTTCCTAGAGAAACCTCACTTCTGAACTGAGTGGTTTGGGCATGCTTACCATGGTACCATGTAAGTGAACGCTGAGATGTGAGTGAACACAAATTATGTAGCTGGTCCTGGGGGAGACAGACAAACCAGTCTTTAGCAGGATGGGAGGAAGTCATCTTCGACATATTTGTGAATAAGAAAAGTCTTAGATTAAGTTATTGGCGCTTGAACTGTGTCAAAAGACAGGTAGGAAAAGTGTTGAGGGGTACCAATGATTATGCTATAACAGAATTATTTTCTGGAGTATATATAAATAGGGGAATTAAATAAGGTCTTACTTTTGTTAAGTATTAACAATTCTATGTAGTATGTGCTCCTTCTCAACCTCTAATGACTCCTTTTATGTGAATTTGCTCTGGGCATGTGCAGGAAGATCCAGCTGTGAAATATAAGTGAGAAGTGGGATGGCAGCTGGGTGGCTGGACTGATGGCCACTGGTGGACAAACGGCCAAGGACTAACTGCTGCTAAAGTGAGAGGCAGGGGAATGTGGCCAGAGGACACCAGTGGGGCAGAACGACTGATTCAAGTGAGGGGAGTAGTGAAATCACAGGGCTTTCAAACCCAGGACAACAGTCAGAGAATAGCTTCGCACCTGATCCTACCCACACAAAGCCTATTATGGGAGATGGTAGTGAATTAATTAGGCTACAATGGCTGCACCTTGTGATTTGTGGAAGATCCCAAAATATTTTTGGATAATGCAGAAGACAGATAAATAACTATATGAAGAAGAGGGGAAAGAAAGAAGGAAAAAAGAAAGTAAGGGAGGAATGGAGGATGGAAGGAAAGAAGGAAGGAATGTAGGAAACACTGAGGAGCATACAGGTGAAAGAGGTAAAGACAGGAAAAGAAGGAAAGAAAGTGGGAGGGAGGAAACATATTTAGGGTTTATTATCATATTTACTATACTTTACATAAATCTACATTTTACATGTATTTACTCTAGAGGTAGGGACTATTACTATCACCATTTTATATATGGAGAAACTGAGGCTTAAGGAGGTTGAGAAAAGTCTGTAAGTTCACATGCCTAGTAAGTGGTAGAGCAGAGTTCCAAATCACAAAAATTAACTCCAGCAAAAACAAATGTAATATAATAAAATAAAAAGTATGTTCTCTAACAGACGTTCTGAAAGCACAGAGGAGGAAACAAGGTTAATAGCATAATTTCAATCTACTCCCTGAGACTCTTGCAATTAATATGATTTAGGGCACATTTGGTTGTTTTTGTTTAAATTTATTTGCAAATAAATTTTGTTACTTTACTCTCTTCTTATTTAGAAAGAGCTATCACTACATGTTAATTTCTAATGGGGATGGAAAATATTCAACACGATATCCTCTATTGTGTATAAGGTGTTACTTTTGCGTTTAGATAGATTTTCTGTAATATTTTGTTGCATTTGTTTGATAAGTCTTGATAAAAATACCTACTAACTGACTTACACTTGTCACTCAGCAGCTACCTATTCTGCATCTTCACATCTAAATTATGCAACTGAAATAAATGACATCAGAAGCAGAGATTTGTTTATATTTTCATTTAACTAATTTAAATATATATCATACACACATGGGAAAAATACAAAGGGAACAAAAACATATACCATGAAATAGATACATATGTTTCAGCAATTCAGTCACCTTTCCTAGAAGCAACTGATGTTTCCAAGTTTTAGTATACCCTGCTGGAGATATTCAATGCATAGGCAGGCATGTATAGATACAAATACAGAAACACACACACACATGAATGATGACTTTCTTATTCTAAATCTTTTTTCACCTATGTATACATAGAAAACAGAAAAATAGGAATAGATAATATAGGTAGATAGATGATAGACTGATGATAGATATAGATAGATAGATAGATAGATAGAAAGAAAGAAAACTATTTCATATTAATACCTACAGAGCTGCCTCACTCTTTTTAATGCCATATAGTATTCCATTTAATAGACATAGTATGCCCATTAATTTCTCTACCACTCCTTATTGATAAATATTTAAGTTGTTCTCACTCTGTGCTATTACAGACCATGTTGTAATGCATCTTTGCATGGATGTCATTTGGGACATATATATTTGTGGAATAAATTCAGAGAAATAGAATTGTTGAATCAAAAGATATTTATGTAATGTTGCTATGAACACTAGGGTGCACATATATTTTCAAATTAGTGTTTTTGTTTTCTTTGAATGAATACCCAGGAGTGGAATTTTTTTTAATAACCATGATATGGAGGAAACCTAAGTGGCCATCAACAGATGAATGGATGAAGAAGATGTGGTACACATATACAGTGGAATATTACTCAGCCACAAAAAAGAATGAAATCTTGCCATCTGCAACAACATGGATGAAGCTGGATGGTACTATATTTAGTGAAGTAAGTCAGAGAGAGAAAAACAAATGTTTTCACTTATATGTGGAATCTAAAAAACGAAACAAAGGAACTGATAACAAAACAAAAACAGACTCACAGATGGAGAACAAACTAGTGATTACCACAGGGGAGAGAGATGGGAGGAGGGGTGAAATAGGTGAAGAGGATTAAGAGTTATAAACTGACAGTTATAAAATACATAAGTCACAGGAATGTAGTGTACACATAGGGAAAAAGTCAATATTTTATAATAACTTTTTATGATGTGCAATCTATAAAGATATCAAATCACTATGCTGTACATCTGAGACTAATATAAGTCAACTGTACCTCAATAAATAAATTTAAATTAAAAAATTTTAATATTTACATTTTAATTTTTAAGAAATATTTGTCAAGGAGACAGGGGGAAGATGGTGGAAGACTAAGCTGCAGAGATCATGTTCCTCCCCACAGATACAACAGAAATACATCTACACGTGGAACAACTCCTACAGAACACCTACTGAACGCTGGCTGAAGACCTCAGACCTCCTAAAAGGCAAGAAACTCCCCACATACCTGGGTAAGGCAAAAGAAAAAAGAATAAACAGAGACAAAAGAATAGAGACGGGACCTGCACCACTGGGAAGGAGCTGTGAAGCAGGAAAGGTTTCCACACACTAGGAAGCCCCTTCGTGGGCGGAGACTGTGGGTGGCAGAGGGGGAAAGCTTCGGAGCCGTGGAGGACAGCACAACAACAGGGGTGCGGAGGGCAAAGCAGAGAGATTCCTGCACAGAGGATCGGTGCCGACCAGCACTCACCAGCCCAAGAGGCTTGTCTGCTCACCCGCCGGGGTGGGCGGGGCTGGGAGATGAGGCTCGGGCTTCGGTTGGAGCGCAGGGAGAGGACTGGGATTGGCGGCGTGAACACAGCCTGCAGGGGGTTAAGTGCACCATGGCTAACCCGGAGGGAGTCCGAGGAAAAGTCTGGACCTGCTGAAGAGGCAAGAGACTTTTTCTTCCCTCTTTGTTTCCTGGTGCGCGAGGAGAGGGGATTAAAAGCCCTGCTTAAAGGAGCTCCAGAGATGGACGCAAGCTGTGGCTAACAGCGCAGACCCCAGAGACGGGCATGAGATGCTAAGGCTGCTGCTGCCGCCACCAAGAAGACTATGTGCGAGCACAGGTCACTATCCACACTCACCCTCCCGGGAGCTTGTGCAGCCCGCCACTGCCAGGGTCCCATGATCCAGGGACAACTTCCCCGGGAGAACGCACGGCATGCCTCAGGCTGGTGCAACGTCCTGCCGGCCACTGCCGCCGCAGGCTCGCCGCGCAATCCGAGCCCCTCCCTCCCCCAGCCTGAGTGAGCCAGAGCCCCCGAATAAGTGGCTCCTTTAACCCCGTCCTGTCTGAGCGAAGAACAGACGCCCTCCGGCGACCTACACACAGAGGTAGGGCCAAATCCAAAGCTGAGACCCGGGAGCTGTGAGAAAAAAGAAGAGAAAGGGAAATCTCTCCCAGCAGCCTCAGAAGCAGCGGATTAAATCTCCACAATCAACTTGATGTACCCTGCGTCTGTGGAATACCTGAATAGACAACGAATCATCCCAAATTGAGGAGGTGGGCTATAACAGGAAGATTTATTATTTTTTCCCCTTTTCCTCTTTTTGTGAGTGTGTATGTGTATTCTTCTCCGTGAGATTTTGTCTGTATAACTTTGCTTCCACCATTTGTCCTCGGGTTCTCTCCGTCCATTTTTGTTTGTTTGTTTTTACTTTAAAAAAATTTTTTTTCTTAATAATTATTTTCTTATTTTAGTAACTTTATTTTATTTTATCATACTTTATTTTATCCTCTTTCTTTCTTCCTTCCCTCCCTCCTTCCTTCCTTCCTTCCTTCTTTTCTTTCTTTCTTTCTAATTTTTCTCCCTTTTATTCTGAGCCGTGTGGATGAAAGGCTCTTGGTGCTCCAGCCAGGAGTCAGTGCTGTGCCTCTGAGATGGGAGAGCCAACTTCAGGACACTGGTCCACAAGAGACCTCCCAGCTCCACATAATATCAAACGGCAAAAATCTCCAAGATATTTCAATCTCAACACCAACACCCAGCTTCACTCAACGTACAGCAAGCTAAACTGCTGGACACCCTATGCCAAACAACTAGCAAGACAGGAACACAACACCAACCATTAGCAGATAGGCTGCCTAAAATTATAATAAGTCCACAGACACACCAAAACACACCACCAGACATGGACCTACCCACCAGAAAGACAAGATCCAGCCTCATCCACCAAAACACAGGCATTTAGTCCTCTCCACCAGGAAGACTACACAACCCACTGAACCAACCTTAGCCACTGGGGAGAGGCACCAACAACAACGGGAACTACGAACCTGCAGCCTGAAAAAAGGAGACCCCAAACACATTAAGATAAGCAAAATGAAAAGACAGAAAAACACACAGCAGATGAAGGAGCAAGATAAAAACCCACCAGACCTAACAAATGAAGAGGAAATAGGCAGTCTACCTGAAAAAGAATTCAGAAAAATGATAGTAAACATGATTCAAAATCTTGGAAATAGAATAAACAAAATGCAAGGAACATTTAACAAGGACCTAGAAGAACTAAAGATGAAACAAACAACGATGAACAACACAATAAATGAAATTAAAAATACTCTAGATGGGATCAATAGCAGAATAAATGAGGCAGAAGAACGGATAAGTGACCTGGATGATAAAATAGTGGAAATAACTACTGCAGAGCAGAATAAAGAAAAAAGAAGGAAAAGAACTGAGGACAGTCTCAGAGACCTCTGGGAAAACATTAAATGCACCAACATTCGAATTATAGGGGTTCCAGAAGAAGAAGAGAAAAAGAAAGGGACTGAGAAGATATTTGAAGAGATTATAGTTCAAAACTTCCCTAATATGGGAAAGGAAATAGTTAGTCAAGTCCAGGAAGCACAGAGAGTCCCATACAGGATAAATACAAGGAGTAATACGCCAAGACACATATTAATCAAACTGTCAAAAATTAAATACAAAGAAAACATATTAAAAGCAGCAAGGGAAAAACAACAAATAACACACAAGGGAATCCCCATAAGGTTAACAGCTGATCTTTCAGTAGAAACTCTGCAAGCCAGCAGGGACTGGCAGGACATATTTAAAGCGATGAAGGAGAAAAACCTACAACAAAGATTACTCTAACCAGCAAGGATCTCATTCAGATTTGATGGAGAAATTAAAATCTTTACAGACAAGCAAAAGCTGAGAGAGTTCAGCACCACCAAACCAGCTTTACAACAACTGCTAAAGGAACTTCTCTAGGCAAGAAACACAAGAGAAGGAAGAGACCTACAATAACGAACCCAAAACAATTAAGAAAATGGGAATAGGAACATACATATCGATAATTACCTTAAATGTAAATGGACTAAATGCTCCCACCAAAAGACACCGATTGGCTGAATGGATACAAAAACAAAACCCATATATATGCTGTCTACAAGAGACCCACTTCAGACCTAGAGACACATATAGACTGAAAGTAAGGGGATGGAAAAAGATATTACATGGAAATGGAAAGCAAAAGAAAGCTGGAGTAGCAATTCTCATATCAGACAAAATAGACTTTAAAATAAAGACTATTAGAAGAGACAAAGAAGGACACTACATAATGATCAAGGGATCGATCCAAGAAGAAGATATAACAATTGTAAATATTTATGAACCCAACATAGGAGCACCCCAATACATAAAGCAAATACTAACAGCCATAAAAGGGGAAATCAACAGTAACACATTTATCGTAGGGGACTTTAACACCCCACTTTCACCAATGGACAGATCATCCAAAATGAAAATAAATAAGGAAACACAAGTTTTAAATGATACATTAAACAAGATGGACTTAATTGATATTTATAGGACATTCCATCCAAAAACAACAGAATACACATTTTTATCATGTGCTCATGGAATATTCTCCAGGATAGATCATATTTTGGGTCACAAATCAAGCCTTGGTAAATTTAAGAAAATTGAAATTGTTTCAAGTATCTTTTCTGACCACAACGCTATGAGATTAGATATCAATTAAAGGAAAAGATCTGTAAAAAATACAAACACATGGAGGCTAAACAATACACTACTTAATAACGAAGTGATCACTGAAGAAATCAAAGGGGAAATCAAAAAATACCTAGAAACAAATGACAGTGGAGTCACGACGACCCAAAACCTATGGGATGCAGCAAAAGCACTTCTAACAGGGAAGTTTATAGCAATACAATCCAACCTTAAGAAACAGGAAACATCTCGAATAAACAACCTAACCTTGCACCTAAAGCAATTAGAGAAACAAAAACAAAAAACCCCAAAGTAGGCAGAAGGAAAGAAATCATAAAGATCAGATCAGAAAGAAATGAAAAAGTAATGAAGGAAGCGATAGCAAAGATCAATAAAACTAAAGCCTGGTTCTTTGAGAAGATAAACAAAATTGCTAAGCCATGAGCTAGACTCATCAAGAAAAAAAGGGAGAAGACTTGGGCTTCACTGGTGGTGCAATGGTTGACAGTCCGCCTGCCGATGCAGGGGACGCGGGTTCGTGCCCCGGTCTGGGAAGGTCCCACATGCCGTGGAGCGGCTGGGCCCATGAGCCATGGCCGCTGGGCCTGCACGTCCAGAGCCTGTGCTCCACAACGGGAGAGGCCACAGCAGTGAGAGGCCCACGTACCACCAAAAAAAAAAAAAAAAAAAAAAACGGAGAAGACTCAAATCAATAGAATTAGAAATGAAAAAGAAGTAAAAACTGACATTGCAGAAATACAAAAGATCATAAGAGATTACTACAAGCAACTCTATTCCAATAAAATGGACAACCTGGAAGAAATGGACAAATTCTTAAAACTGCACAACCTGCCAAGACTGAATCAGGAAGAAATAGAAAATATGAACAGACCAATCACAAGTACTGAAATCGAAACTGTGATTAAAAATCTTCCAACAAACAAAAGCCCAGGACCAGATGGCTTCACAGGAGAACTCTATCAAACATTTAGAGAAGAGCTAACACCTATCCTTCTCAAACTCTTCCAAAATATAGCAGAGGGAGGAACACTCCCAAACTCATTCTACGAGGCTGTCGTCACCCTGATACCAAAACCAGACAAGGATGTCACAAAGAAAGAAAACTACAGGTCAGTATCACTGATGAACATAGATGCAAAAATCGTCAACAAAATACTAGCAAACAGAATCCAACAGCACATGAAAAGGATCATACACCATGATCAAGTGGGGTGTATTCCAGGAATGCAAGGATTCTTCAATATACGCAAATGAATCAATGTGATATACCATATTAACAAATTGAAGGAGAAAAACCATATGGTCATCTCAATAGATGCAGAGAAAGCTTTCGACAAAATTCAACACCCATTTATGATAAAAACCCTCCAGAAAGTAGGCGTAGAGGGAACTTTCCTCAACATAATAAAGGCCATATATGACAAATGAACAGCCAACATCGTCCTCAATGGTGAAAACCTGAAAGCATTCCACTAAGATCAGGAACAAGACAAGGTTGCCCACTCTCACCACTCTTATTCAACATAGTTTTGGAAGTTTTAGCCACAGCAATCAGAGAAGAAGAGGAAATAAAAGGAATCCAAATCAGAAAGGAAGAAGTAAAGTTGTCACTGTTTGCAAATGACATGATACTATACATAGAGAATCCTAAAGATGCTACCAGAAAACTACTAGAGCTAATCAATGAATTTGGTAAAGTAGCAGGATACAAAATTAACGCACAGAAATCTCTGGCATTCCTATACACTCATGATGAAAAATCTGAAAGTGAAATCAAGAAAACACTCCCATTTACCACTGCAAGAAAAAGAATAAAATATCTAGGAATCAACCTACCTAAGGAGACAAAAGACCTGTATGCAGAACATTATAAGACACTGATGAAAGAAATTAAAGATGATACCAACAGATGGAGAGATATACCATGTTCCTTGATGGGAAGAATCAACATTGTGAAAATGACTCTACTACCCAAAGCAATCTAGAGATTCAATGCAATCCCTATCAAACTACCACTGGCATTTTTCACAGAACTAGGACAAAAAATTTCACAATTTGTATGGAAACACAAAAGACCCCGAATAGCCAAAGCAATCTTGAGAACGAAAAACCGTGCTGGAGGAATCAGGCTCCCTGACTTCAGACTATACTACAAAGCTACAGTAACCAAGACAGTATGGTATTGACACAAAAACAGAAAGATAGATCAATGGAACAGGATAGAAAGCCCAGAGATAAACCCATGCACATATGGTCACCTTATCTTTGATAAAGGAGGCAGGAATGTACAGTGGAGAAAGGACACACTCATCAACAACAGGTGCTAGGAAAACTGGACAGGTACATGTAAAAGTATGAGATTAGATCACTCCCTAACAGCATACACAAAAATAAGCTCAAAATGGATTAAAGACCTAAATGTAAGGCCAGAAACTATCAAACTCTTAGAAGAAAACATAGGCAGAACACTTTATGACATAAATCTCAGCAAGATCCTTTTTGACCCAACTCCTAGAGAAATGGAAATAAAAACAAAAATAAACAACTGGGAGCTAATGAAACTTCAAAGCCTTTGCACAGCAAAAGAAACCATAAACAAGACCAAAAGACAACCCTCAGAATGGGAGAAAGTATTTGCAAATGAAGCAACTGACAAAGGATTAATCTCCAAAATTTATAAGCACCTCATGCAGATCAATAACAAAAAAACAAACAACCCAATCCAAAAATGGGCAGAAGACCTAAATAGACATTTCTCCAAAGAAGATATACAGACTGCCAACAAACATATGAAAGAATGCTCAACATCATTAATCATTAGAAAAATGCAAATCAAAACTACAATGAGATATCATTTCACGCCAGTCAGAATGGCCAACATCAAAAAATCTAGAAACAATAAATGCTGGAGAGGGTGTGGAGAAAAAGGAACACTCTTGCACTGCTGGTGGGAATGTGAATTGGTACAGCCACTATGGAGAACAGTATGGAGGTTCCTTAAAAAACTACAAATAGAACTACCATATGACCCAGCAATCCCACTACTGGGCATATACCCTGAGAAATCCATAATTCCAAAAAGAGTCATGTACCAAAATGTTCATTTCAGCTCTATTTACAATAGCCTGGAGATGGAAACAACTTACGTGCCCATCATTGGATGAAAGGATAAAGAAGATGTGACACATATATAATGGAATATTACTCAGCCATAAAAAGAAACGAAATTGAGCTATTTGTAAGGAGGTAGATAGACCTAGAGTCTGTCATACAGAGTGAAGTAAGTCAGAAAGAGAAAGACAAATACCGTATGCTAACACATATATATGGAATTTTAGAAAAAAAATGTCATGAAGAAGCTAGGGGTAAGACAGGAATAAAGACACAGACCTACTAGAGAACGCACCTGAGGATATGAGTAGGGGGAAGGGTGAGCTGTGACACAGCGAGAGAGAGGCATAGACATATATACACTACCAAACATAAGGTATATACCTAGTGGGAAGCAGCTGCATAGCACAGGGAGATCAGCTCGGTGCTTTGTGACTGCCTGGAGGGGTGGGATAGGGAGGGTGGGAGGGAGGTAGACACAAGAGGAAAGAGATATGGGAACATATGTATATGTATAACTGATTCACTTTGCTATAAAGTAGAAACTAACACACCATTGTAAGGCAATTATATCCCAATAAAGATGTTAAAAAAACCCCACAAATTTCACAATTTGTATGGAAACACAAAAGACCCCGAATAGCCAAAGCAATCTTGAGAATGAAAAATGGAACTGGAAGAATCAGGCTCCCTGACTTCAGACTATACTACAAAGCTACAGTAATCAAGACAGTATGGTACTGGCACAGAAACAGAAATATAGATCAATGGAACAGGATAGAAAGTCCAGAGATAAACCCACGCACATATGGTTATCTTATCTTTGATAAAGGAGGCAAGAATATACAGTGGAGAAAGGACAGCCTCTTCAATAAGTGGTGCTAGGAAAATTGGACAGCTACATGTAAAAGTATGAGATTAGAATACTCCCTAACAGCATACACAAAAATAAGCTCAAAATGGATTAAAGACCTAAATGTAAGGCCAGAAACTATCAAACTCTTAGAGGAAAACATAGGCAGAACACTCTATGACATAAATCACAGCAAGATCCTTTTTGACTCACCTCCTAGAGAAATGGAAATAAACACAAAAATAAACAAATGGGACCTAATGAAACTTCAAAGACTTTGCACAACAAAGGAAACCATAAACAAGACCAAGAGACAACCCTCAGAATAGGAGAAAATATTTGCAAATGAAGCAACTGACAAAGGATTGATCTACAAAATTTATAAGCAGCTCATGCACCTCAGTAACACAAACAACCCAATCCAAAAATGGGCAGAAGACCTAAATAGGCATTTCTCCAAAGAAGATATACAGGCTGCCAACGAACACATGAAAGAATGCTCAACTTCATTAATCATTAGAGAAATGCAAATCAAAACTACAATGAGATATCATCTCACACCGGTCAGAATGGCCATCATCAAAAAATCTAGAAACAATAAATGCTGGAGAGGGTGTAGAGAAAAGGGAACACTCTTGTACTGCTGGTGGGAATGTGAATTGGTACAGCCACTATGGAGAACAGTATGGAGGTTCCTTAAAAAACTACAAATAGAACTACCATATGACCCAGCAATCCCACTATTTGGCATATACCCTGAGAAAACCATAATTCAAAAAGAGTCATGTACCAAAATGTTCATTGCAGCTCTATTTACAATAGCCAGGAGATGGAAACAACCTAAGTGTCCATCATCGGATGAATGGATAAAGAAGATATGGCACATATATACAATGGAATATTAATCAGCCAAAGAAAGAAACGAAATTGAGTTATTTGTAATGAGGTGGATAGACCTAGAGTCTGTCATGCAGAGTGAAGTAAGTCAGAAAGAGAAAGACAAATACCGTATGCTAACACATATATATATGGATTATAAGAAAAAAAAATGTCATGACGAACCTAGGGGTAAGACGGGAATAAAGACACGGACCTACTAGAGAATGGACTTGAGGATATGGGGAGGGGGAAGGGTAAGCTGTGACAAAGTGAGAGAGTGGCATGGACATATATACACTACCAAACGTAAAACAGATAGCTAGTGGGAAGCCGCCGCATAGCACAGGGAGATCAACTCGGTACTTTGTGACCACCTGGATGGGTGGAATAGGGAGGGTGGGAGGGAGTGAGATGCAAGAGGGAGGAGATATGGGAACATATGTATATGTATAACTGATTCATTTTGTTATAAAGGAGAAACTAACACACCATTGTAAAGCAATAATACTCCAATAAAGATGGAAAAAAAAACAACTTTATGATAGTTACAAGTAAAAGAGTATAGTATACAATAGTTTTGTGCTCTGATAATATAAGTGAAATACAACAATCAAAAATGGGGAAATTGGGTTTTCCTGGTGGCATAGTGGTTGAGAGTCCGCCTGCCGATGCAGGGGACGCGTGTTTGTGCCCCGGTCCGGGAAGATCCCACATGCCGCGGAGCGGCTGGGCCCGTGAGCCAGGGCCACTGAGCCTGTGCGTCCGGAGCCTGTGCTCCGCAATGGGAGAGACCACAACAGTGAGAGGCCCGTGTACCGCAAAAAAAAAAAAAAAAAAAAAAAGGGTAAATAAAGGGGAGAAAACCTCAAATTAGAATAGACTTGTAGAATGCCTTATAGCTTATACGTAAGATAAAGGAATATTACTTCAGTTCAGAACCTGGTAGATAAAGACTGGAGGGGAAGAAGAAGTTACTAGTTATTCCAATGTTGCTAAGAGTAGGGAACCGGGCTTGCCTGGTGGCGCAGTGGATGCGAGTCCGCCTGCCGATGCAGGGGACACGGGTTCGTGCCCTGGTCCGGGAAGATCCCACATGCCGCGGAGCGGCTGGGCCCGTGAGCCATGGCCGCTGAGCCTGCGCGTCCGGAGCCTGTGCTCCGCAATGGGAGAGGCCACAGCGGTGAGAGGCCGGCGTACCGCAAACAAACAAACAAACCAAAGAGTAGGGAACCAATAGAAAATAACTAAGTAAAAAAAAAAAAAAAGGATTTAGAATAGCATATAAAAGTGTTAGTATAAAAGTAAACAGTAGTACAAAAATGCAACCTTCCTGAGACCAAAAAATATACTCAAGAAATATTTAGAAAACAAATAATGGAAGAAGAGATCATAACTTCTTCAGTAAGTGAAGGGAACAGGGAAAGAAGCTTGAATTCTTTGAATATGTTTTTTTAATATTTGAGTTAGAAATTAGAGCAATATTCCCCCAAACAATTTGAAAAATATTAAAATTATAAGTCAATATCCTCAACTAAAAATAAAATAAACCTAAACATGTATTCAGTTGAATGAACTGTTCCAAGAGACTGTAAAACACACTAATTCAATGTAACACGACTAGTAGAATATACTCTAGTGGAAGAAGTGCAAACAGGGTCTTCAACTGTTTTCACTAATCAAAAGTATTTGTAGTAGTAGATTTTTACATCTGTGTATTACGGGATAAAGCAAATAAGTAACTGTGGGACATTTTATCATTTCCAGCACCACCAATGAGAACTGTAATTCCTTCCACGTGATAAAGGCAATATAGTTGAAAGAAAGAAGACAAGTTAAAAACCTGTTATTCTTACTTTCAAACTCATGGAAATATCAAAATAAACGCATGATACTCATTATCTTTAAAAAAATACATCCTAGCTCTGTTCACTGAAAAGACTTAGAAACAATGTCCATACCAGTAGCAATATATACTCCGATTGTCCACATTGTAGTCTCCATATACCATTTTACACTTAAAGGAACCAGGACTTAGAGAATTGGCTGATTCATTTCTGTATGAGTCTGGAACATTTTGACGTACCAGAGAAACTATCAAACGCTGTTAAGTTGGGGTCAGAATAACTCAGGAGCCAATTTGGAAAGGCTCTCACTATCAAAAATGGGAAAATTTGTGCATCAATTAGAACTAAAACTGTAATGAATTGAAACATAACAAATATATTTCAAACTATTAGTTCAAGTAATAGTAAATTTTTTATCTTAATTGGTCACTATGCTAATGGTTCAATTTATTATTTGAAATCTTTTATTTGAAGAATAAAAGGAAATAATCAGATATTCATGCTAACTTTCCCATATTCTATCAAGACAGATAACCAAATCAAGATAAAGGGAAGTGTCTTTTTACAGAAATACTCTGGGTAATAAAGAAGAAATGATAGAAGTAAAATATCACCATAAATAAATGGATCAATAATTGATCTAGACAGTGTATATCAGGGACGGCTAACAACCAGGCATTATGTGAAAACATCAGTAATAAAATAGTCATGCTGACAGTGTTGACACTCAATCTGATCAAGCCCCTAGGTCAAACTACAATTTACACAGAATAAGTAGTGTTAAATTCCACCAAGTGTATGTTATTAGCAAAATTTAGAGTGATGAAAATTCTCCAGAACAAACGAGCCAGCTTCTTCAACATAGAAATTGCAAAATTAAGTAAATAATAAGAAAAAAAGTAAAAATAGAAGAAAAGGAAGCTAGGAGATTAAAAGATTTAAAAGATAACACTCACCCATAGCATTGTAGTCTTATTTGGATTCTGAAATGTTTTATACGTATATGTATAATATATATATATGAAATTAAAACAACATTTTTAGAGGTTTGGAAATTTGAACACTGATGGCTATTTAATGATACTAAGAAATTACTGAGAATATTTAGTTGTGATAATTTTATGGTTACTTTTTGAAAAAGCCCTTGTGTTTTAGAAATATACAATAATATATGTATAAATTAAGGAATAGGATATCTGAGATTAGCTTCAAAATAATATTGAGGGAGTAAGAGGGTGAGAATAAAACTAGATTGGGGCTAAAATTGATCATTGTTAAATCTGGGTGATGATAAATGGGGGTCCATTACACTACTCTGCCTACTTTGGTAGATGTTAGAAATTTTCCATGATAAAAGTTTTTTTAAAAATTGAGAAAAGGAAGGGGACAAGTGATGACAAAATAATCATGATTTATGAGAATTACTTGAAAATAGACTTGTTTTAATTGGCTATAAGGAAGTAAAAAATACATTTAATTTCATATACAATTATCAAATAAAGTGCTATATCCTCTGACCTTCACTATGGAGAATAATTATCTTATAGAGGCTTTATCACATGAGAGTATCTTATCTCTCAGGCACAGTGATTGTATCAGGAATGAACATAGATTCAAACAGAGAGAAACCATATGAGAATTCTGGCAACTGAGAGGGTGCCCCCTTTATCTGCTATATACAGACTATACTAGGTTTGTGTATATAATCCTAGGTCTGCTGAAGACCCCCATACAGAGACAAGTTGCATCAGAGTTAGTGCATCCCCAGAAGAAAGCAGAGCCATGACAGAGAAAAAGACTGAGTCCTAACAGTGTCAGGTACCTCCCTCTGGAACCATCTAGCTGTAATTAAACAGGGTCCTCTGTACTTCAAAATAGTTTTTTAAAAGAATATTTATTATTAAATGTCAATAGATTTTGGTAAATTCTCTCTTAGCATTGTTGGAGGAATCATGGAGAAATATGAACTGGAAGATGGTACAGTTAAGTAGATTCCCAACAACTTGAACAGTTACACATAGAATGTGGATAAATGATAGTTACAGACCTGAGGGGAGGATTTGTTCTCCAATATTCTTAGTCTGTACTAACCAGCATTTTATCATAATCTTGGTTTAAGATACAAAAGGCATACCTATCAATTTTTATGTGCACGAATCTGGGAGTCATCAATAAATTATACAAATTTAAAAGAAGATTTAGAGATATCATAATATCTAAAAAAACTGGTTACATTTGATGAGATTCTATTTTATATAGATAAATGAATAGTTCTGCACAAAAACTAAAGAAGTCAATTTCATAAGCACAGAGGAAAAAAAAGAATCTAACAGCAAATCATGGGTAAAGGCCTGGGATTTCAATTTAATGCAAGTTCAACTAACCTGTTTATAATTGTGTCAAAACAAAAACATCTATAATATATATATATATAATTTAATTTATATATTATCTATATAGATAACATATAAATTTTAATAGGAGTAATATCTCTAAATCAACTGAAGTAATAGTCCCAACTGCATTTTGCCTTTTGCCCTTGCCAGAGTATTCAGTTCTTATTAACATATTTAAGGAAACAATTTTTAAAAGTGGAAGACTCTATAGGAGGAGAAAGGATGATTATCTGAGACTGTTTAGCCTAAGGAAAATCAGACTGCATGGCAACTCTCTTATTTAAAGAGAGAGGTGAAAACATGTGGGAAAGGTATTCAACTTATTCCATGTAGACCCAGAGCTGGGACCCAAGGATGGAATTACAGAAATGTAGGTTTAAGCTTAAGAAAAGAAAAGATCTTCTAACAATCAGGGCTGTCTGAAATCAGAAGTTTCCTTATGGAAGCAGTAAACTCACTAATCACCACAAATGCGCCGGATGAACACCCCTTTAGATGACTAGATACCTCCCCATTAAAGGCAGGTGGCAATTTGAGCTAAATGACCTTCATAGGCCTTTTATGATTTAATATCATATTATTATTATTATATATATATTTTTTACCATATGATTCTTTTTATGTGAAAATCTGGAAGGGACAATTCACATATATAGTGAAGAAAGAGGATCAATGTTTGCTGGGAGTTGGGGTAGGGTTGGAAATGGACTGGGAAAGGGCAAAAAAGAAACCTTTGGAGGGGTAATGAAAATATCCTGTATCTTGACTGTAATGAGAGTTACACAGGTGTATACATTTATCAAAGCCTATTGAATAATACAGTTAAAATACATGCATCTAATTATATATATATAATACACCAATAAAATAAATTTTATATTTAGTACAGTGAACCCATATTTCCTTCCTTCTTGAAAATATCATATTATTAAATTATACTAACAGTCAAATAAATCAGATTTACTATCAGGCATTTCATAAACCTTATCTATAACAGGATGATATTGTTTTATATTTGCTATTACCCATTTTTTAAAAATTATTGAGCCTGAAGAACAACACAAGAAAAACTCTCAGCTTCTTGTATGTATTTGCTCCTTCTTGACTCCAATTTTTCCCCATTGTATCTTTCAATCTAACCAACTCAGCTAATCCACTAAGCATGCCACTCTATGCACTTAATAACATCTAATGTGCTGGCCAAACTTTCCATTAAACTTTTACATTTTGTGAATCAGCAGCTCTCCAATTGATTTAAGTTGCTTCTTCCTTTCTCTACTGATTGCCAAGCAAAAGTTCACGACAGATATATGAATATATTCTGCTTAGCATAATCTAAAGCCACATAACTCTTCACAGCAAAAACCACGTGAAAGCTTACCTAGATTCAGGGCATCTTATATGCCTAAAACTTAAATTTGTGATTTATTGCATAAAATGGAATAAAAGATCACACTTCTCCTTGTTTCTTTTAATCTAAATATTAACTTATAAATTATATCAGAGTATATTTCACCAAATTCAGATGTTTAAGATGTAACCCTGAATATCTCTAGTTTGCATCACTCTAGATGGATGATGTGTGAATCCATAAATCAACTTATTCATCAAATATTTATTGAGTGTCTATTTGTCACACCTTGTTCTACATCCTGGGAATAAAAGATGGACAAAACAGTCATGATCCCTGTCTTCATGAAGCTTAAAATCTAGTAGAATAGATAGACATCAATAACTAACACATTGATATCCTATTATCAGACATAAAACTTGAGTTGTGATAACTACTACAAATGAGAGGTACAGGATGTTGTGAAAGCACATGAATAATGGGATTAGGCCCCGTCAAGGTCAGGGATAGCTCCCCTTTACAGCAACAATAGAGCCTCTTTAAAGAATGAGTGAAAGTTCACCAAGACACGGAGAGCCACTTTATGCTTACAACATTGTAAATGCTTCCCAGTGGAATAAACTATCTCAAGTATAAGAGAATGGAAGAGATCTGTGTGGCCAGAACCAAGAGGGGCACGAAAAAAAGAGCCTAGTGAGACACACCTGGAAAAATAGGTAGGGCCAGACCACGCAAACCCTTCAAAGGGGCAGGTGGTCAATATGATTGGGATCAGATAGCATTTCAAATAGTCATGGGTCATGTGGCGAGACGGGAGAGATATAATGATGCAGAGTGGAAGCCAGTAAACTAGTTAGGGGGCTATTTTACTGGTCGATTTGAGAGAAGGGTGACTTGGATTGGATTGGCCATGAAGGTAATGAAATTGGTTGTATTCAGGAGATATTTAGAAGGTAAATATGATAGGATTTGAATACATCTAAATCTGTCTTTTGCCTGTAACTTACATTTAAATAAACTGGTTGCCTAGTGCCTCTTTATCCAGAGAATTCCCCGAGTTCGTGAGCTACATTAGTCAGGGTTCTCCAAAGAAATAGAACCAATTGGAAATACAGAGAAAGATTTATTTTAAGGAATTGGCTCACACAATTGTGGAGGCTGGCAAGTCCAAAACTGTAGGGAAGGCCAGCATGCTGGAAATTCAGGCAGATTCCTATGTTAGTCTGCTGGCAGAATTCCTTCTCAGGACAACCTCAGATTTTGCGCTTAAGGCCTTCAAGGGATAAGAGACGGATGAGGTCCAGCCACATCATTGAGGGTTCTTTACTTACAGTCGATTGATGGTACATCAACCTTCACAGCAACATCTAGACTAGTGTTTGACCAAATAACTGGGCACCACAGCCAAGTTGACACATAAAATTAAACCACTGCATGAGTCATGTATAAATTTACCTCTTTTGGTACCTCAGAGGATCCCTCTAAATTTGGCATTGAAATCTAGTGAACAAATCCATATGAACCATATGAATTTATTAGCTCTAATAAATGAACTTTAATAAACCATTATTTATTTTAGCTTTAGGTTTTCCAGGATTAAAAATTATAGTTTGTTTTCAACTTTCCTCATGTCCAGCCCTCTGTTATACTTATCTCCTTCCTCAAACAACTGTAAGCTCCTGGATTTTCTAGAATAGCATAGATATTAAGAATAAGGGAAAATGTATTATGTTAACTTTGATGCATGTCTTGGTCTGAGATTAGTCTAACATGACCTAGAAACAAAGCTACATGACACTACAAATCTGCCCAACTTCTTAGCACATCTGTGAAGGATTTGAGTATTGGAAAGTCCCCAGTGTACTAGCAAACCTGGAGGTTTTACTGAAAACTAAGAAATTTATTAAAAGTTTTCATGAGGTCCAATCATGCCAAATACTTGCAGGAACTCACTTTAACAATCCTGGAGACAAAGAAATGACCAGATTTTTCTTCTATTTTGGTAAGTTGACTTCCTCATTTTTTCTCCTATATGAATTTCCCAAGCATAAGCAACACCACCACCATCAGAATGATAACTTCGGTGTGTGTGTGTGGGGGGGGGCACACACGTGCATTTCATGTCAATCTTCAGTAAAATTTTGAAGTTAAAGAATATTTTCTGATTTCTTCTTGTTGAAGTGTCCATTTACACATCATAGCCCCCAGCACATCACTTCCCCTCCCCCATCAGTGCATACACAGACACACATACTGTGGAATTAATATATATTTCCCCTGATATTCTGTAATAAAGGCCGTATATCAATCTGTAGGATGAATGCACTGCATTTTCCTGAGAGTAAAGAGTAAAGAGAATAAAGAACCTTCCTTCTTTATTAGAAGATTTGGAGGAAAAATGTTGTCAAATAACTAGCTGGAATTTTTAAACATTTCTCTTGTCTCTTCCTAGGACTTATTATCTTTATCTACTATTTCTACTGTCTCTTTAACTTTTCTACGTCTTTATTCTGGCCTGCCACCCACTAAGAGGTTTCCTCAATCTGAACTTCTCACTCACTGATTCATTTTCAGCTCTGTCCATCCTACTGTTCACCTCAGCTCTTGTGTTCTTAATGTCCACTACTATTTTTTCAGACCTAATATTTCTGCTTGATTCTTAGTATAAATTTTTCTGCTTCATATCCTCCTATAGTTCATTGAGCATATTATTTTGCTTATTATAAATTCTTAATTCATCGGTTCCAGTAATTGCCATATTGTATGATCTGTTGTCTTTCTTTATTGTAGTTCAGCTTCTCAACTGCCTGATTATTTTGGTCAGTGGACTCATGTTCCCCTGAGTATATCAGCTACTGTATTAGGTAATGTGTAAGGGAGAAGGGCCAATACCCAGTCCCTACTTTGTGTCCTCCTTGGTGAGTTACAGAAGTGAAGGGATGAGCCCTGGGGAAGATTCCACTACAAGCAGCGTTTCCTGCTTCCATTTGTTGCCACACTGTACCAGTTAGGGATCCATGTTTTAACCACTAGAATAAAGCAGCACTGGGAAGGGGCAGCCTCTTTAGTAATTATCATTTGCCCTGGGAGTTTGGAAGAGAAGGGGGTAGAGAAGTAAGTACCTGAGAGCAGCCCGTCAGCCAGTTATTGAGCATCAGTTACTTACCCCAGCAGTCCTTTTTATGGCTTGATATCGCCTTCCAACACCAGGTGGCCTGAGCTGTTGCTGAGACGATGGAATCAGCAATGATTGCCTAACTCACTGTGAAGGAAAAGCAAGAGCAGAATCTAAAAAACACGCTCAGCCATCTTCTACTGCTGTGTCTGGCTGACCTCTATTCTGAGTTCCTGAGACACCCAATTTCAAGGTTTCTTATTATTTTTGTGTTCACTTCTCAGATGAGCTGCCCTCTAACCTCTTTATGGTTGATTTTAGAGATGGAGCTAACAGCTCATGCTATATCAATTTTTTTAGGAACCAGAATCCAAAACATAGTTATCTCCTAAAGCAACATTATTATGGAGTAGAATGTAGTTTCACATGAATATATCAGATAAAATACAAAAATTAACATACTTTTTGGGGAATTCCCTGGCAGTCCAGGGGTTAGGACTCCATGTTTCCACTGCAGGGCACACTGGTTCGATCCCTGGTAGGGGAAGTAAGATCCCGTAAGTTGCAAGGCACAGACAAAAATAATAATAATAAACTAAAATAAAATACATTTTGTTCTTGCAGAATATTTCTTCAAATTATGCCCAACGTGTACTTTCTTAAATTCCCAGGGTGTACCTGTTCGATCTACTTTGCCATTTTAAGTCATCTTTGGGAAAGTCTCAGAAGTGCTGGTTTCAGTAATCAGTGGAATAATCCTTTGTTACAAATCCCACCAGTCTGCCCTCAAAAGAATGAGATTCACTGGCCTGTAACTCTTGGTCTCCAGGGAACCCTTCTCACTCACGGTTCGGAGTTTCCTTGGCAATCACACAGCAGAGTGGCCTGTATATGGCAGCATGCATATTTATGCCAAAGACTCCACAGTTTCACACCTGAGTTCCTTTAAAACTCTCTTGACAGGTCATCAGCAGCAGAGGGACTAGGGGATCTGAGAGATGTTGGGACCACAGAACAGGGAAAGAGAACACAGAACCCTTACCAAGTACCAGGACCTGGGCAGAGTCATGAACCAGATATGCAATAGGTCTCGAGCGCATACATTTATACAGAGCAGAGTAAGAGAGGATTCTAAAGTCTGAAAGGTCAGTGATGGAGCACATGGGGAGATAGCATGCAACTTGGAGCATGGACTCTATAGAGGAAATAGGAACAGAACGCAGAGCAGAGAGGAAAGAATGGTCTCTACTGGGATGCCTCAGCAGGTGACCAGCTGCCTTCATGTTCCTCTCACCTGGGTGTGAACCAGTCTGTGCTGAACCTGGCCAGGGGGAGACACTTGCAAATAGCTGCCATGCTAGACAGTGAGTCTAACAGTAGGAGGAGCAAAGGCATTTTCCTGACAAAAAAACTACGATGGATGATCTCAGTCCAAGTTATTTGTCTTCATCTAGTTTTTCAATTACGTATAGAACATACCCAGCATTTCCTGGCATTTGATCTAGTATCCCTGATCTGTCTTTGTTAAGATATAATTTGGAATTGGAGATTCCTTTAATGTCTTCCTCAGAAAACCCCCCAAGCAAAAAATTCATTTCTTCTCCTTGCTCTCTCTTTTGTTCCCAAGTGCAGCCTTCACACAACCATTGCCAAGGGTTTTTCCCTCTGGTTTTCGGCCTTTGGTGTACTTAAAGAAATTATTATTGGCATTAGAGAATCTTGCATGTTTTCCTTAAATTTTTTTTTGATTTGCCTAATGTTTACTATGCCTTTGACCTACCACAATTCTGTACTACCTTGGTCTCATCTCTTAACTAATTTTCCCGTTTCTGCAAACATACTTTTCCTCATTGCCAGGCTCCTTTTTGAAAACTTGACTTTCAGACTTACTATGATTTATGTGCTTTCAATTTTTTTTCCCTTTTATGGTATCCTTAGCATTTTCTTTAAGTTTTTTTTAAAATAAATTTATTTATTTTATATTTTATTTTTGGCTGCATTGGGTCTTCATTGCTGCATGTGGGCTTTCTCTAGTTCTGGCAAGCGGGGGCTACTCTTCGTCATTGCAGTGCGCGGGCTTCTCATTGCGGTGGCTTCTCTTGTTGCAGAACACGGGCTCTAGGCACGCGGGCTTCAGTAGCTGTGGCACGGTGGCTTAGTTGTGGCTCGTGGGCTCTAGAGCACAGGCTCACTAGTTGTGGCGCATGGGCTTAGTTGCTCCGCGGCATGCGGGATCTTCCCAGACCAGGGCTCGAACCCGTGTCCCCTGCATTGGCAGGCGGATTCTTAATGACTGTGCCACCAAGGAAGTCCTCCCTAACATTTAATTTTGTCAATTTTCAATCTCTAAATTTCAATTTTATGATGAACGTCTTTTTTCTTGCTCACTTTCCTTTCCCCATAAGATCACTGTGTTAAATTTTGGTGCTGCTTCTTATTTTCCTTAAAAATAAATAAGGCACAAACTTTTGTTCCCTACAAAGAACCAAGCCAATGTAGCAATTTTCTTTGTGAATTTTTTTTTTTTTTGCGGTACGCGGGCCTCTCACTGTTGTGGCCTCTCCCGTTTGGGAGCACAGGCTCCGGACACACAGGCTCAGTGGCCATGGCTCACGGGCCCAGCCGCTCCGTGGCATGTGGGATCTTCCCGGACCAGGACACGAACCCTTGACCCCTGTAACGGCAGGCAGACTCTCAACCACTGTGCCACCAGGGAAGCCCCCTTTGTGAATTTTAAGATAGCCCATTCTAGGAAGTAGACAGAACTCATCCACATACTTTGCTTCTACTTAAGGTTTCACCCTGGCTTGGTTTCTGTTGGGTGGATACTCCATTGGGTGGATACTTGAAAACATTCTATCTAATTTGACTGCCCAAATTCAGTTTCTATCTCATAGGAGGTGTGTGGTGTACTGCTTTTATATTTTTGTCACTTTGGTGCTGCGTGAGGTTTTCTGGTCAAGCTTTACACATATATTCCCTTCTTCTCTGATCCTACTGATCATCTTAACTGTTGCCAGATTTTTATCCCAGAAGCCCCACGTTCATCCAAGAGCAATCAATTAATTGAGCAGTCACTATGTTTCGGCACTATGCCAGGTCCAGGAAGACCGGGCAGTCACCAAGAGAGAATTCCAGCACTTGGAAAGCTGAGAAGTCTTCAAGGCTTTCCACCACTGTCAAGCAAACATTTATAATTTTCATAGATGCATTTTTATTTTTTTTTATTTTTTTCGGTATGCGGGCCTCTCACCGTTGTGGCCTCTCCCGTTGCGGAGCACAGGCTCCGGACGTGCAGGCTCAGTGGCCATGGCTCACGGGCCCAGTCGCTCCACGGCATGTGGGATCTTCCTGGACCGGGGCACGAACCCGCATCCCCTGCATCGGCAGGCGGACTCTCAACCACTGCGCCACCAGGGAAGCCCCATAGATGCATTTTTAGATTAAAGTAGACTTATTATTTTAAAATTATCTTTGTCATCTGGTGTTGTCAGTAAAAGTCATCTTTACTTTCTTTGAATATGACATTATCTAATGAGTCTGAGTAGATGGAGTGGGAGGTGAAAAGGTTTGGTCAATTCTTACAAGAAATTCCTTTGTGCTATAGTATAGTTTTCACTGAGGTTTTAGTTAAAAAATAAACTGTTTTGTGATTTCTGATTCAAAAAATTGATAACCCCTGAGGCAGCCTCTCTGCCTAAAAATACCTATGAAAACCATAAAAGGTAGAAATAATAAAAACATCAAAAAAGACTGACAGCTAAAAAGTTATCTGGATCTAAGAGAAAACTTTGCTAACTATCCAGACTTTATCTTTCTTTCAACAGAGCTGCCACATCCACTGAAACAAAAGCCCAGTGCACCTCCTTCTTCCCTCACTTTCATGCCTCTAACCTACAATACCTCTTCTATGCAGGTGATGCCTTTTAATTAAATATAATTCTCCTTATCCTACCCTATAATGTGAATTTCATATTTTTACTTTATGACACTCTGAGAAGACAAATATATCAAAGCCTTAATAATCTTAGTATGAGCTAACATTTATAGGAGATTATTCTGTGCAAAACATGGTGCTGAGCACTTCAAATATATTATTTCATTGAATCCTCACAACTCTCTTATGAGAGTTTTATAGATGAAAACTTTATAGATGAAAATGACTTGTGTCCCATCCATTTTATAGATGAAAAAATGAGGAACAGAGGTTCTCTGTCACAAGATTACTTACAAAGGAAGAGGCAGGGCCAGGATATAATAAGCATATGATCTAGCTCTAAGTACCTTAGTGTAAACTAGGATGATCTAGAAATCATGTGTCTGGAGGCTCTGAGCCTAAGAAGTTAATTGACCCTGCTAATGATCATAATTCCTGCCATATTGTTATGAAAGACAACATGCTGATGCTACTGTGTTTGATGATGTGTCAGAGTTAAATTTTCAAGGAAAGAGAGTGAGTGCATATGAAAAAGTGATTACAAGGTGGAAAGAACAGAGCTGAACTTTATTTTCCAATTTATGTAAATACTCCTCTTTTTTCTTCCTTTTTCCAAATCAATTTGATAACACCTTCAGGGACCATTCTTCTTATAAAAATCATAGGAGTTTATTTCTACTGCATTTTAACTTTTATTCAATCTGGGGAAGTTACTTCCCTCTTTAAACCTCAGGTGTCCATTCATGTCTCTTCTCAAGTGCTCAATTAATCATAGTTTGAGTTATTATTTTTATTAGTATCATAGTCACTATTAGTAGGTTTTATTTACATCTTTGGCCAAAAGCTCTTTGAGAACATCAGCAAAGGCTTATTGTTCTTTATGTAAGAACTGACTAGCATTGTAATTGTTACATTGTAACAATTGACTAGCATTGTAATTGTTATATTGTAACAATTGACTAGCATTGTAATTGTTACATTGCAGGTGCCCAATACATGTTAAAAGAACATTAAACTTAATAACCAAACTATAAATTTTCTAAAAAGTATCTCAGACACATAGAGTTAGCACCAGGGTTGACTGCCCAAAAGATGACATATCTGATGACACAAGCCTTATTTTCCTTCCACAAAATCTGTGGCCAAGGGGTCCCTACATGGTAGCACCATGCCCTTGAATAGAGAGGGGAAGAAAAATCTGCCCAAAGTTGGCTTGAAAAAGTCATTACATATATTAAGTCTACAGTGATTTAAATTATTTAATATTCAATATGGAAAAGAATACTTCAGTTTCCATGTGCCATAATGAAAATTCTAGACTAGTTTCTGAGTGCTTCTGCAACCACAGATTATATCAAGAGAAGCACAAACACAGATACTCATCACCCCTGAGAAACAAAAATCTGTAGTTTTCATGGTATCTGAGAGGAAAACTAGACAAGTTAATTAATTTATATTTTCTCTCCCAAACAGAAGCAATAGCATGACCCACAAACTTTCACAGCATTTATATGTAGTTGTCTTTTGTTTTAAAGGCAAGAGAAATAGAAGTGTTTTCCCAGAGAATGGACACTATTGGCTACAAGAACAGATGTTCAAGGTAATAGCTGTACTGTGGTAGAGCTGTGTGTTTGCCAAAGTGAGAGCCACCCATATTGTTTTAAGTAAGTTTATGTTTTATGTGTTTGTAATATGTGGGACCTTAAAGAATGAAAAGCCCATGACAAGACATTATTTGCCCTAGTTTATGGATGATGTTGTGTACCAGTCCCATCATGGTCCAAATGCTTGTCACATGAATACTTTAGCAGTTTCAGGAACTAAAATATTAGTCTCCTAAAACAAGGTTTATCAGAAATCATCCAATACATGAATCCATACTTGCCTAGAGAAGAGATGAAATAAGCATTAGGATGAAAATAAAATGAGAAAGGGGGAGGGGAAAAGGAAGCATAAAAATAGCGGGTATAAAATTTATGGGATATTGCAAAAGCTGTACTTTAAAGGAAATTAATAGCTACAAATACCTCTATTTAGAAAAGAAAAAGATCTCAAATCAATAACCTCATCTCCCATTGTAAGAAACTAGGGAAAAAAGTGCCAACAGAACCCAGAGAAAATGGAAAGAATGAAATAGGTACAATTAGAGCAGACATAAATGAAAGAGAGAATAAAAACTAATAGAGAAAATCAATAAAAATAGAAATTGATTCTTGAAAAGATCAACAAAATTGACATGCCTGTGGCTAGAATCCAAGAAAAAAGAAAAGACTCAAATTACTAAAATTAACAATGAAAGAACAGACATAGCTACTGATATTACAGAAATAAAAAGAATAATAAGGGCACAGAATAAACAACTACATACCAATAAATTAAATGAAATCAAAATTCTTCTAAAAAGATAAAAACTACTAAAATTGACTTAAAAGGAAACGGAAAATCTGAATAGACCTATAAGTAAAGATATTTATTTAGTAACTTTAAAAAATCCCACCAAGGAAAGCTCACTTTAGATGGCTTTACAGGTGAAAACTACCAAACATTTTTTTTTAAATATCAATTTTTCACAAACTCTTCCAAAAAATAGAAGAGAAAGGGACACTTCTTACTTATTTTATGAGGTGACTATTGTCTTTACACCAAAACCAGACAAAGAAATTACAAGAAAAGAAATGATAGAACAATATCCTTATGAATATAGATGTAAGTTCCTCAACAAAATACTAGCAAACAGAATCTAACATTTAAACAGAATTATAAACTGATCACAAGTGACTACTGTGAACAATTATATGCTAACAAATTTGATAATCTAGAAGAAACTGATAAATTTTTAGAAACATACAACCTACCAAAACTGAATTATAAAGAAATTTAAAAATCTCAGCAGACTTATAACTAATAATGAGATTAAAGCAGTAATTAAAAAACAAAACAAAACAAAAAACCTCCTAACAAAGGAAATCCCAGGACCAGATGGCTTCACTGGAAAAAATCTACCAAATATTTAAAGAAGAATTAACACCAATCCTGCTCAAATTTTATCAAAAAATTGAAGAGGAGGGAGAAATTCCAAATAAAGCCAGCATTACCCTGATGCCAAAATCAGAAATAGATACCATGAGAAAACTACAGACCAATATCCCTGATGAACACTGATGCAAAAATCATCAAGAAAATACTAGCATCAAGAAAATACTAGCAAACCAAATTCAACAACACATTAAAGTGATTACACATCATAACAAAGTAGGATTTATTTCTGGAATACGAAGATGGTTCAATATAAAATCAGTCAATGTAATATAGCACAGTAAGAGAATAAGGGACAAAAACCATATGAGCATCTCAATTGATGCAGAGAAAGCATTTCACAAAATTCAATACCCTTCTGTGATTAAAAACACTCAGTAAACTAGGAAGAGAAGGAAATTACCTCAACACAATAAAGGCAATGTATGAAAAACCCACAGCTAACTTCATACTCAGTGGTGAAAAATGAAACCCTTCCCTCTAATATTAAGAACAATGCAAGGATGCCCACTCTTGCCATTTCTATTCAACACAGTACTAGAAGTCCTAGCCAGAGCAATCAATCAAGAAAAAGAAATAAAAGTCTTCCAAATAGGAAAGGAACAAGTAAAATGTTGTTTGCAGATGATGTGATCTTACACATAGAAAACCAAAAAGATTCCATAAAAATACTGCTAGAACTAATGAACAAATTCAGTAAAGTTGCAGAATACAAAGTCAACACCCCAAAATCAGTTGTGTTCCTATACACTAACAATTAATAATCCTAAAAGGAAACTGAGAACAATTCCATTTATAATAGTATCAAATAGATATAACAAACTTAACCGAGAAGGCAAAAGACATATACGCAGAAAGCTGCAAAACACTGAAAAAAGAAATTAAAGATGGTACAAATAAATAGAAAGACATGTAGTATTCATGGATTGGAAGATTTAAAATGTCCATACTACTCAAAGTAATATATAGATTCAATGAAATCCTTATCAAAACCCCAACAACATTTTTTGCAGAAACAGAAAAATTCATCCTAAAATTCATATGGACTGCAGATAGTCAAAATTTTCTTGAAAAAGGAAAACAAAGTTGGCAGTCCCATACTTTCTGATTTCAAAACTTACTACAAAACTACAGTAATCAAAACAGTGTGGTACCCACATAAAGACAGACATATTGACCAATGGAATATAACAGAAAGCCCGGAAATAAACTCTCATGTATATGGTCATATGATCTTTGACAAGAGTGCCAAGGCTACAATGGAAAAGATAGTCTCTTCAACAAATAATGCTGGGAAAACGGAATATCCACACACAAAAAAGAAGTTGGATTCTTCTCTTATAACAAAATAAATAAAGTACCCCATGCTTTAAGGGAGTTGGTGCTTCCCTTAACTCAAAATATAAAGATCTAATATATAATGTGAAAGTATAAAAGTTCTACAATAAAAAATAGGAGGAAAGCTTCATGCCACTGGATTTGGCAATGCTTTCTTGGATATGATACTGAAAGCACCTGCACAAAAAGCAATAATCAACAAGTGGAACTATACCAAACTTAAAAACTTCTGCATGGCAATCAACAGAGTGAAAAGGCAACCTATGGAATGGGAGAAAATATTTGCAAACTGTATCTATAAGGGATTAATATCCAGAGTACATAAATAATGCCCACAACTCAACAACAACAAAAAACAATTAAATTTAAAAATGGGTAAAGGACTTGAATAGATAATTCTCCAAGGGAGATATACAAATGGCCAACAAACATATGAAAAGATGCTCATTATCATTACAAGAAACACAAATCAAAACCACAATGAAATATCACTTCACACTTGATAGGACAGGCACTATAGAAAAAAAAAAAAAGAAAATAGTAAGCATTGACAAGGATGTGGAGAAACTGGAACACTTGTGCACTGTTGGTGGGATTGTAAAATGGTGCAGATACTAGGAAAAACATTATAGAAGTTGCTCAAAAAGTTAAAAATCGAATTACCATATGATCCCACTTTTGGGTCTATATCCAAAAGAATTGAAAACAGGATCTCAAAGAGAAGTTTAATCACCCATGTTCACTGCAACATTATTTGCATTAGTGAAGAGATGGAACCAACCCAAATGTCCCTCAACAGATGAATGGATAAAGGAAATGTGGCACATACATAGAATAGTATTCAGCCTTACAAAAGAAGTAAATCTTGTCCTGTCATATGCTACAACATGGATGAACAGGGAGGACACTATGCTAAGTGAAATACCAGTCAACAAAAGATACTTTAAGAGTATCTTAAAGTATCTAAGAGACCTCTGGGACAACATTTAATGCACCAACATTTGCATTATAGGGGTCCCAGATGAAGAAGAGAAAAAGTACCTGAGAAAATATTTGAAGAGATTATAGTTGAAAACTTCCCTAACATGGGAAAGGAAATAGCCACCCAAGTCTAGGAAGTGCAGAGAGTCCCAGGCAGGATAAACCCAAGAAGAAACACACTGAGACACATAGTAATCAAATTGACAAAAATTAAAGACAAAGAAAAATTATTAAAAGCAACAAGGGAAAAATGACAAATAACATACAAGGGAACTCCCATAAGGTTAACAGCTGATTTTTCAGCAGAAACTCTACAAGATAGAAGGGAGTGGCACGATATATTTAAAGTGGTGAAAGGGAAGAACCTACAACCAACATTACTCTACCTGGCAATGATCTCATTCAGATTCTATGGAGAAATCAAAGCTTTACAGACAAGCAAGAGCTAAGAGAATTCAGCACCAACAAACCAGCTCTACAACAAATGCTAAAGGAAGTCCTCTAAGTGGGAGACACAAGAGAAGAAAAGGACCTACAAAAACAAACCCAAAACAATTAAGAAAATGGTCATAGTAACATATATATCAATAATTACCTTAAATGTGAATGGATTACATGCTCCAACCAAAAGACACAGGCTTGCTGAATGGATACAAAAATAAGGCCCATATATATGCTGTCTACAAGAGACCCACTTCAGACCCAGGGACACACACAGACTGAAAGTGAGGGGATGGAAGAATCAGCTGAACAGACCCTTTGCCCTGTTTGGAACATTGATAATGATAAGTAATGAAGATCAGCTTTTCTAATGAGGTAAACTACAAAAAAATCGGATAAAGTGCAAAATTCATCTTCTTAGAGGTGTCATTCCTCCCTCATTTCATGAGTTTAAATATCTTTTCAAATATTTAAGAGATACTTTGTACCTTTTATTTGTGAATTGTTTTCTTGTCTTTTCCCCATTTTCTACCAGGTTTTTGATTTTTTGTCCTCTAATTTTTTAGAGTTCCTTATACATTGGGGATATTATCCATTTGTGATAGGTGTTACAAAGATTTTCTTTCACTTTTTCACTTGTCTTTGATTTTGCTTATGGTATTTTGTCATTCACAGGCTTTTAAAACTTTTTACAGGGTCTTCCCTGGTGGCGCAGTGGTTGAGAATCTGCCTACCAATGCAGGGGACACGGGTTCGAGCCCTGGTCTGGGAGGATCCCACATGCCGCGGAGCAGCTAGGCCCGTAAGCCACAACTACTGAGCCTGCGCATCTCGAGCTTGTGCTCCGCAACAAGAGAGGCTGCGACAGTGAGAGACCCGCGCACTGCGATGAAGAGTGGCCCCCGCTCACCGCAACTAGAGGAAGCCCTCACACAGAAACGAAGACCCAACACAGCCATAAATAAATAAATTAAATAAAATTAAAAAAAAAAAAAAACTTTTTACATAGTCAAGTTTTTCTTTTTAAAAATTACCTCTGGATTTTGAATCCTAACTATGAAGTCTACCTACACAGAAGTTAAGTGGAGTTCAGCTTTGATTTCTTTCAGTATGTGTATAGTTTAACTTATTTCTTGTAGGTCCTTGGTCCTGTTGGAGTTTATTCTAGTGTAGGTGTAATTTTGTCCTCTTCCAAGTAGCTAACCATTTGTTACAGAATAAATTATTAAATGATCCATTTTTGTCCCAGTGGTCTGAGATGCTACCTTTATGATATCCTCAATTTTCATATGAACTTGGGTTTATTTCTGAGTTTTCTATACTATTCCATGGGTCTGTTTACTCATGTATCAGAAACACATTGTTTTGATTGTACATGTTTTTTACTATTTTTTCAAATACCTGATAGAGCGGGTTAACCCTTGTATTTTTTTTCTATTCTTGCGTGTTTGTTTTACCATATGAACTTTATCACCAATGTGGATTTGACACAGTAGCTTGATTAGTGCAGTGAATATAAAACAATATATATACAAAAAATGTCCACTCATAGTACATTAGTATCATCTTCCCTATGGAGAAGGAGACACAGAATCCCAAACGCAAGTAATTAGGAACTAATTATTTATAAACAAGTAGAAAGTTAGGGAATGGTCTGATATGTTCCCCTAGTTTCTGCTTTGCCTATCAAATTACACCTTTTCCCTACCACTTAAGAATCTGTTTTTATAGAAAAGATAATAGTATGTTAGTGTTAAGACAAAAATCATGAAATCTACAAGCAAAAAAGACAAAACATTTTTGCATAAGAGGATGGAACAAAGTGCCAGCTGATTTGATTGCTGTTACATGTCTGTTATTTATTTCATCATCAGTTTCCTCTTGTCCTGCCTCTCTCTATTGGTGTTCCAGCAAGAACTTACTTCTGTGAGCAAGATAGTGACTAAGCTTAAAGCCACTATGACTTTGACTAATTTACTTCTGTGAGCAAGACAGTAACTGAGCTCAAAGTCAGACACTCCGTTGTAATGATCACTATTTGCCTCCTAATTCCTTACTTGTCAGGGTTTGGAAAACATTTAAACCAGTAATAATGCGGAGACTATGGCTTCACTTTTCCTGCTTCCTCAGACTGCAACTTACATGGAATGCATTTTATTTTAGGGGAAAATATTTAGTTTATTCTCTTTCGTTTTACCTGTATAAAATAATTTAACATTTTTGTAGCTTTCTTCTTGGTTGTACCAACCCAGAGCTGGGAATGCTAAGGAAAGTCAAGTTGACAGTGATGAAAAAGACGATTTGAAAAACAAGTAAAAATTATTATTTTTCTCTACCTTCATCCTTCTTAACTTCCTTCAGTCTTATGCTTTTAGATGTTTCAAACCCATGGGCAGTGGCTGACCAGTATTTGGGAAGGAAAAAGCGAGTTCTTTGAAACTAATCTACCAAGAGACATGGCCTTTCCTTTCCTTTTTTAAATCACAAAATGCCACAAACATTTATTTGTTAGCTTATGAGAAAGGAAACTGAGATATTTTTACTAACTCCAACTCCAAGTATATATTGATAACAGGCCAATCCATTGTGTTCAACGTCAGAATCTAATTCTATATTTTTCAACGTGATTTTAATTTCAGAAAGAAGAGGCTATTAATAATAAACTTCCATGAAAAATTAAAGAGAAGAAGCCTATGTATTTGAAACAGATGGAAAACCTGAAATAACCCTCCAAAATTCTAGTCTCCTTTCATTTTTCTAACAACTTATTTATTAAATATTCACACGAGACTTTTTTCTTTACATCTTAAATTATTAATGAAAAATAAGAACCAGTGACATTCAGTTGCAAATTCAGCTTTATTTCTTACCTTTTAAAAGTTAATTCTTTTTTTCTCCTTATGTGGGTCCTCTTTTATTTGCTCTTTTATTGAACAATTCAGATAGTTTTATTAGGATAGTCTTCAAAAACTATAAAATTTACCCTTTTAAAATGTACAATTTGGTGGTTTAAGTATATTCACAGAGTTATGCAATCATCACCCCTAACTAAATGTTCTAAAAAATGTTTTAGGGGCTTCCCTGGTGGCGCAGTGGTTGAGAGCCCGCCTGCCGATGCAGGGTACATGGGTTCGTGCCCCGGTCTGGGAAGATCCCACATGCCGCGGAGCGGCTGGGCCTGTGAGCCATGGCTGCTGAGACTGCATGTCCAGAGCCTGTGCTCCGCAACGGGAGAGGCCACAACAGTGAGAGGCCCACACACCGCAAAAGAAAAAAAAAAATGTTTCAGAAGATTTTCATCACTCCAGAAAGAAACCCCATATCCATTAGCAGTCACTCCCCAGTTCTCCTTCGCTCTCTTCTGTGGAAACCACTAATTTACTTTCTGTCACTGTTACTTTGCCTATTCTCTACTTTCCATATAAATGTATTTATGCAATACGTGGTCTTTGTGATTGATTTCTTTGATTTTGTATAATGTTTTCAAGGTTCATCCATGTTGTAGCATGAATCAGTACTTCATTCCTTTTTATTGCCAAATCATATTCCATTGTATAGGTAAACCACATTTTGTTTACCCAATATTCAGTTAATGGACATTTGGGTTGAATACTTTTTTTTTTTTTTGTGTGGTACGCGGGCCTCTCACTGTTGTGGCCTCTCCCGTTGGGGAGCACAGGTTCCGGATGCGCAGGTTCAGTGGCCATGGCTCACAGGCCTAGCCACTCTGAGGCATGTGGGATCTTCCCGGACCGGGGTATCGGTAGGCGGACTCTCAACCTCTGCGCCACTAGGGAAGCCCTACATTTTTTGATTATTACAAATCGTGATCTTATGAACGTTAGTACACAAGGTTTTCTGTGGATGTATGTTTTTATTTCTGTTCGGTATGTACCTAGGAATGTAAATGTTGGTTCATATGGTAACTCTATGTTTAACTTTTTGAGGAACTTCCGAACAGTTTTCCAAAGCAGCTGCACCATTTTACATTCCTACCAGCATTGTGAGGGTTGAATTTCTTTGCATTCTCACCAATACTTGTTATTGTCTGTATTTTTAACTTTAGCTACCCTAGTGTATGTGGTATCTCCTTGTTCTTTTCCTTTACATTTCCCTAAACACTAATGATGTTGGACATCTTCTCATGTGCAAATTGGCCATTTATATATCTTATTTGGAGGAAATGTTTATTCAGTGCTTGAGCCTGTTTGTCAGCTGTATTGTCTCCTTATTATTGAGCTGTAAGAGTTCTTAATACATTTTCTGAATACCAATCACTTAACAGATATATGACTTACAAATATTTTCTCCCATTCTATGTGCTGTTTTTTCTTTCTTTATGGTATCCTTTGAAGGAAAAAATAAACCTTTTTAGATTATGAAGATTTCCAATTCTATTTTTTTCTTTTGTTGCTTGTACTTTGGTATTTTATCTAAGAAGTTATTGTCTAACCCAAGGTCACAAAAGTTTACTGCTTTTTTTTCCTTAGATTTTTAGTTTTACTAAGATTTTTAGTTCTTACATTTGTGTCTATTATCTATTTTAATTTTTGTGTATCTTTTGTGGTAGGAGTCCAACATTATTCTTTTGCATGTATATCAAGATGTCTCAGCACCATTTGTTGAGAATAGTATTGGTTTCTATTTTATTGTCTTTGCACCAGTGTTAAAAATCAATTGACTGTAAACGTAAGGGCTTATCCCTGGACTCTGAGTTTCTTTCCCATTCTTCTGTATATCTGGGTTTATGTCAGTACCACTCAGTCTTAATTAATTTAGCTTTGTAGTAAGGTTAGAAATTGAGAATTATGAGTCCTTTAACTTTGTTCTTCTTTTCAAAAGTGGTTTTGGATATTTTAGATCACTTGCATTTTCATATAAATTTTAGGATGTTTGTTAATTTCTGCAAAAAAAGAGCAGCTGGGATTTTGACAGGGACTGCATTGAATCTGTAGATCAATTTGAGGTGTATTTCTAACCTAACATTTTAAATCTTCTCATTCATGAATATGGGCTATTGTTCCATTTATTTAGATCTTTAATTTCATTCAATAAATTTATTCCTAAGTATTTTATTATGTTTGATGTTCTCATAAATGGAATGGTTTATTTTTAGTTTCATTTTTGTATTATTCAGTGCTAATTCCAGTGATTTCTGATACCAGCTACTCAGAGTTGGGCCAAATTTCACAGGTTAAGGCACAGTCCTCTATGAGACTTCTCTCACGTGAGACACCAGCCACAAGTTCGGTGGTCCCCAGGCTACCCTCACTTTTGAGCAGCAAGCTACAAACTGCAGGATTTCTACTTCCCCCTCAGGTTTGCTAATTTGCTAGAATGACTCAGAATTCAGAGAAGTGCTATACTTCTTATTATAACTCAATTATAGTCAAAGGATGAAAATCAGAATCCAGCAAAACAGGAGACACATAGAGCAAGGTTCAGGAGGGTCCCAAATGCAAAGATTCATTGTGCTCTCCCCATGGAGTTAGGACATGTCAACCTCCCAGCACATCAGTGTGTGACAATATGCATAGTATTGCCAACCAGGGAAGCTCACCTGAGATTGGTGTCCAGAGTTTTTTACTGGGGTTTTATTACCTGGGCACAATTGATTGAATCATTTGCCATGGTTGAAATAAATCACTAATCTCTTCCTGTTTCCTGAGGTTGGGTTGATATCACATGACTCAAAGCCTCAACCCTCTAATTGTATGGTTAGGCTTTCTGTCATGGCCAGTCCTCATCCTGAGCCATTTTGTTAGCTAAACTATTTAGGAGCCCACTGTGAGTCACTTCATGTGCATAAAATATCAGGGACCATGACAGTCTCCTATCACTTGGGAAATTTCAAGGATTTACAGGTTACCCTCTAAGAAACTGGGGATAAAGCCAGCCAAATTCTTTATTGCACAGGACTAGCATATGGAAATAGAACTGATTTTTATATATTCATCTTAAATTCTCCAACCATATTGAATGTGTTTATTCATTGTAATGGCTTGTCTGTGTGTGTGTGTGTGTGTGTGTGTGTGTGTGTGTGTGTTTTCCTTAGGGTCTTCCTGTAAACAAGATCATGCCATCTTCAAAGAAAGAGGATTTTGATTCTTTTGTTTTAATCTGGAAATCTTTTATTTCTTTTTCTTGCCTAATTGCCTTCGTTTGAATCTCCTGTACATTCTCAAATAGAAGTGGTAAAAATGGATATCCTTATTTTGTTCCTGGTCATAGGAGGAAGCTTTCATTTTTTTCACCATGAAGTATGGTTATCAGCAATGGGTTTTTCATAGACACTGTTTATCTCATTGAAGAAGTTTCCTTATACTCCTAGTTTGTTGAGTGTTTTTTAGTTATGAAAGGATATTGGATTTTGTCAAATGCTTTTTCTGAATATATTGATATGATCATGTGTTTTTTGTCCCTTATTCTATTAATGTGATGTATTACATTGACTGATTTCAGGATATTAAACCAACTGCACATTCCTAAAATAAATCCCATTTTGTCACAGTGTTTAATTCTTTAAAAATTTTTCTTATCATTTATAATTTACTTTGACACTTGATGCTTGATGAGTTTTTTGTTTGTTTTAATGTTCAATACTCTTGTGTATGCATAAAAAAAGGAAACTATAAGGGAAATAAGTCAGTTATTTCCCAACCTTTTTCACATTTAAACTCTGCCTCTTCTGTATCCTTTTGACTCAGAATCAATAATGTTTGTGTTTTCCCACGCATTAAATCCTCCATCCAACTAAAGTATCCATTCTTCTGCCACAGTTATTCTGCTATTGATTCCTTCTAGTGTATTTTTCATTTCAGTTATTATATTGTTCATCTCTGTTTGTTTGTTCTTTAATTCTCCTAGGTCTTTGTTAAACATTTCTTGCATCTTCTCTATCTTTGCCTCCATTCTTTTTCCAAGGTCCTGGATCACCTTCACTATCATTATTCTGATTTTTTTTCCTGGAAGATTGCCTATCTCCACTTCGTTTAGTTGTTTTTCTGGGGTTTTATCTTATTCCTTCATCTGGTACATAGTCCCCTGCCTTTTCATCTTGTCTATCTTTCTGTTAATGTGGTTTTCGTTCCACAGGCTGCAGGATTATAGTTCTTGCTTCTGCTGTCTGCCCTCTGGTTGGTGAGGCTATCTAAGAGGCTTGTGCAAGCTTCCTGATGGGAGGGACTGGTGGTGGGTAGAGCTGGGTGTTGCTCTGGTGGACAGAGCTCGGTAAAACTTTAATCCACTTGTCTGCTGATGAGTGGGGCTGAGTTCCCTCCCTGTTGGTTGTTTGGCCTCAGGTGACCTAGCCAGCTCTTTGGTGGGGCTAATGGTGAACTCCAGGAGGGCTCATGCCAAGGAGTACTTCCCAGAACTTCTGCTGCCAGTGTCCTTGTCCCCACGGTGAGCCACAGCCACCCCCCGCCTCTGCAGGAGACCCTCCAACACTAGCAGGTAGGTCTGGTTCAGTCTCCTATGGGGTCACTGCTCCTCCCCCCGGGTCCTGATGCACATACTACTTTGTGTGTGTCCTCCAAGAGTGGAGTCTCTGTTTCTCCCAGATCTGTCGACATCCTGCAATCAAATCCCGCTAGCCTTCAAAGTCTGATTCTCTGGGAAATCCTCCTCCCGTTGCCGGACCCCCAGGTTGGGAAGCCTGACATGGGGCTCAGAACCTTCACTCCAGTGGGTGGACTTTGGTGGTATAATTGTTCTCCATTTTGTGAGTCACCCACGCAGCAGTTATGGGATTTGATTTTATTGTGATTGCGCCCCTCCTACCATCTCCTTGCAGCTTCTCCTTTGTCTTTGGATATGGAGTATCTTTTTTGGTGAGTTCCAGTGTCTTCCTGTCAATGACTGTTCAGCAGTTACTTGTGAGTCTGGTGCTCTCGCAAGAGGGAGTGAGCACGCGTCCTTCTACTCTGCCATCTTGAACTAATCTCCCTGTTCAGCTGATTCTTATGTAGATTTCCATATGCTTCTCCTGTTTTCATCACACCTGCTCCCTCACTTTCAAAGGTATTTAGTGCCCCCTTTCCTAAGGCTTTCTTGGGGTCTAGAGTATCGATCATCTGGTTTCTTCTGTACATTTGTTTACTATGCCCATCTATTTTCTAGCATCTGAAATGTATTTCTGCCGTCTCTTCTGTACTTACTGTTCATGTGAGTTTCCACTTTTCTTATTCCTCAACCACAACTTTATTGGAACTTTGGAGTGGAGATAAACCTGAGTTTCTTTTTATTTATTTTTCCCCAACTTTATAAGGAATAATTGACAAATATAATTGCATATATTTAAAGTATACAATGTGAGGATTTGATATACATTATGGAACGATTACTGAGTTATATTTATATCTGATGGCCTCAGAGGCACTGAAAGTACTTCAACAAGGTGACCAACAGAAGAGATTCTGAGCCAAGGGGATTCCACTGGTTTCCTGATTTTCCCATTGGAATGTTCCTGTTGTGAAACAGTACAGCTTAGTGTTCAGAGCATGGACTCTCCAACTTACTATGTAACCTCTGAGCATAAGTTGCCTCGGAATGCAAATGTATATAATAATCATATCTACCTGTTAAGGTTCTTTTGATGGCTAAATGACTTAATGCCTATAAAAGCACTTAGGACAGTGCCAGCCACAAAATAATCATTCGATATGTATTGGTGTTGATTACCATTACCACAATGCCCCGAAAACAGCAGTTATGTCTATCTTCAACCAATCCTGTGGTAGAAACTCTAGGTAGAGTCATGAGATTCACTGTCATTTGTACTGTGAAGTTTTAAACACTAAGACTATCTCACCTGGTTTTATTTGGTGCCTAATTTTCTTATATCCATAGTTACACATTTAAGTAACAGCAATGGGGGAAAGATATATAGTCAATTTTCTTTCCATTTAATTTTTTTCTAATCAGTTCACTATGTATCTATTGACTATGCAAAGCATTGAGTTAGGTATACTGGAGGACAGAAAGATTTATAATAGGGACTATCTTCTAGGAGTATACATGGAATGATAACATAACAGGTGAAAACTAGATTTCATAAAAGATTTAAGTAACATTTCATGGAGAAAATAGAAAAGATGGTTAAAGGTATATTGGATTCTTAAAATATAATTGAAAAATTGAGTCATAATATTTCTATTGAAATCATTCCTGAATTACTTAAATAAACCATTTAACACCAGGGATGGGCTTGCCATGAAGTGAATGGAACTTTAGAATTCAGGGACCCTCATTTACATGGGGCCCCTAACAGGCCCTATGAGGGGTTCCAAAAATGTGTTCACCAAGTCACATGTTTATATAAAATCTGGAGAAGTAAGATGGTTTAAAAATGGTCTCTTTAAACTCTGACTTACGTTTCATCACTGTTGCCCTTGTGGCAGGTGGCACTGGAGTGACTGTGAGCATTTTGGGACCTCTACAAAGGAGAACTTCAGTGGAGAATGTATTTCATTTGGGCTTAGTAGGATATATATTATGTGGTTCACAATCAATTCTGGTGTAGGAACAGATTCCAAAATACTTGCACGTCTTGCTGCATGAACCCCCTCTGTGAGGTGGCACAAGTGGTATCAGAGGGCCTATTTATAGCATGAACATGCCCTACAGCTCTCAGTACAGGAAGTATCGGGATAATGGGGAGAAAAAGGTTTGAAATATTCGCAGCCAGGAGGCAGGTTGTGGGAATTTCTTCCAGTCATCAGTGTTGTAAAATTATAAGCAGTGCCTTCCATTTTCATGGAGTCTAGTCAAAACAATGCCACCTGTCAGGAATATACTCAATAATGCAGCAAACACCATTACCAACATATCACAAATTTTTAAAGGAGAATTGTGCATGAAATTTAATTTATCAGAATTATTTTGTTTATAGGGCACACGCCTGTCCTTCAAGGAGCCAGGACACCAGAATGTGTCTATCTGTTGTATGCATCCCAAGGTATTGGGCTGTATCTTAGCACATCTGATGCATCTTGCCCTGATGCAGTCTGGCATGTCCAGACAAATCAGTGAGCAAAACTGCCACCAAGGCCCCAAAACAGCCTGAAGACACAACACAAGTGTTCCAGTGACAAAACTCCTGATACCTGTTGATCAGTAAGTCAATGAATGCAACTGAAGAGTAATTCAATTACACAATTATGTAGCTCAATACATAATGGAGTCACAACTTTTAAATGCCTTTGATTTGTTTTTTCCTTGATTTCAGATTAATTTTGCATTTTTATACTTATTGATTGTACCAAAATTAAAGTATTATAGAGGTGTGGGAGGCAGTTAATTAAAGTTTTTGTGCTATCTTGTGTATGTATGTTTGTGGTATTTGTCAGCTTTTTAAAATTTGCAAGTTTTGTAATTTTTTTCATTTTCTAAATATATATTCACACATAAATTGTACATACTGGAACCTACAGCCTAGGGTCATGGCAAGGTTGACAAGATTTGTATAGGCACAGCCCTTAGTGCAATGCTTATCACACAAGGAGTTCTCAAAAAGTCCTGGCCCTCAGTGTTATTTAAAAGTAACCAGCAGGGTGCCTGACACAGAGCAGGGTCTAAGACCTATCTTCTTCCTTTCTTCACCACTTTTAAAAACTCACGTAACTGCCGTGGAACCCAGTGGCTTCACTGAATTACAATAACTACCAACCAACAATAAGCACTATGTGGCTTTTCATATTTTTCACCTCTAACGTGCCCGATAATGTGGATATGGCCCAGAACTTGTAGGCTGGAAAAGGCAAATATCATCCTAAATATTAGAATACTAGAATAGGAAGTATAACCTCAAAGCTTTACAGGAAGATCAGAGGGAACACACACCCAAGAGCCGTACATACTTCAATAGAGTCGTCAAAAAATACATAAATAAACAAACAAAAGAGGTAACCAATGTCCTATTATTTATTCACCGTCTTGCTTTTTTCCTTTTTTAAAGTTTTCCCCTTTCTTTTCTCTCTCCATACTAGTTCTAATATTCCCTTTATTATTCTTTTAAAATACGTGTACTATTTTTACCCCAGTTATTTTTGTCTATATTGTTACCATTTTAATTCTTTTTTTTAATTTTGAATTGTGCTTTAATTTCCCCCATATACACTTTTAGTTCTTCTCCATATTGGGGTACTTAGGATATCTTTTGTAGTCTTTTTATTTTTCACTCCAACTCTTTCATAACTGCCTTTCCATTGCCCCCCTCTCATATGTAATGTCCCCATATCCCACGCCATTCCAACTCTGCTTTCTAGCATCTTCGGCTGCACTGTTTCATAAAAACGCCCTGTAGGAAAAGGTAACTGCTTTGCGAATTGCTAATCCCTAAAGCCAATGGGAAATTTTGGAATCTCCTATTAGTCTCAAGACTGAAATCCTACCTCAATCAGAGATAATTATCATACTAAGCAAGAGAATTTCAATAGTCTTCTCAAATTGACCCCAAAGATGCCACCTGCAATGCTGCTGCCTCATTCAGCTTTAGCCACTTTCAATTAACTGAACAGCATAGAGCACTCCCAAGGGATTAGGAGCAAACAAAATCCGAATTACAAACAAGCAGAGATAGCTGAAGCAATTAAGCCCTTGGTGGCTTAACTCCAGGATGCCCGAAGTCTTGTTCAAGGCCAAGGACCCAATTGCGGTAGGTGCTATATTAAATCAGTCCAGTCCCAGGAAGCAGCTAATAACTGATAAATTTGGGCTCTGCAGACATTATATAATTAATAAGAGAAAAAAGCGGGCAGGGGGACTTGTGGCCTGAATAATTTGATTTAGCACTCTCTACAGCCCACTTCCACAAGGTAATGTCCAAATCTGTACTTTACTTTGCAAACACGACCTCATTTACTTCCTAGCACAACACAATACTCTACTGTAAAACTGCATTATATATAATTCCTTAAGACCCCATCAGATAATCTAAGCCAAGCAGCTCTTTAAATGAATTATATCACCAGCAGAACTAAGTGGGTCTCATTCATGGAACTGGACAAACGTAAAGAAGAGCCAGTGGCTGGGGGGGAAGACAGGGGAAGGAGAGCAGAAGCTGGAAAAACTAAACAGAAAAGGAAGCAAGGAAGTGTGTGTGTGAGTGGTTGAAGTAATGGAGTGACTCTAAAAACAGTCCCCAGAGTGAATCCGCATAGTGGTGCATATCTGATAATGGGGTCAAAGAAGCATTTCAAAGGTGCTTACGTTCTGACTCAGCACTGGATTACAGAAGTCTCTGCCAAGCTTCTTCCAGGAGAAGGCAGATGCTAAGTCCTAGTTCCTCCTTCACTGCTTCCCCTCACTCTTCCCCCTCCCCTCCTATCATCACAGAGCAGCACAGAAGGAGAGTTCCGGGACTAAAGAGGCTTATCTGTACTAGCAGCTTATCTATGGCTAGCAGTAAACCTTGAAGTTAAAACTAAAGGAATTCTAGCCCTCCTGACATTTCTCTTTTTTTCAAAGCTATTCCAATTACTTGGAGTTTCTTTTCCCAACTTACGCAGTCTGATCAATCAAACAAGCGGTAAGTGCAAATTCAGGCCCTACTGTGCTCCAGAGACCATGCAAGGCCTGAGGACATAAACATAAAGATACTCTCCCTGATACCAAAGAACTTACACCACTGTTGAGGATATAAAGCCTAAACGTCAAAGGACCGAAAAGAGCTAGACATCAACTGGTGCACGTTGAATTACAGTGCAGATGAGTAGGCTCTGAGTTCAAAGGACAAAGAACTGAAGGGCTGGGTAGTTAGGCCCTTGAGGTGGAAGCAGAAACTGGATATGCTTTAATAGACAGAGTGGGGGAGGACAAAAAGTCAGAAAAGGTTCATGGCATGAGCATAACCACTTGAAAAATAAGGCTGACCTTTGGAGGGAGTAAACCAGCCTGGTGTGAGGAAATCCCTAAGGTATTGATGGAAAATTGAAGGAAAATTCAACTCCACCTCTAGAAGCCTTTAGACCTCAATCTAAAGAATTTGGACCTTTTTCTGCTAGATGTGGGAAAACAACAGTGCGTTTAAAGAAGGACTAGCTTGCTCAGTTGTCTGTTGATGAATACATGAAGGTACCGTGGACAAAACAACGCTGCCTGTCATTTCAGTACACAACAATGTTGCCCACCATCAAGCTATCAGTCACTGCAGCTGCCCCTGATGGTGAGACCCAAGGGGAATTCAGGATGGAGGAAAACAGGATACCAGACCTGAAGAGTTAAAATGCAAATCAAATTTCAATGAACCCAGACTCTCACATCCTCCCATATATAGAAAAGCATGAAAATCCTTAACTTGAGATGTCTGGTTTTTGTTATTAGAAGTAATCTTTTTGATGTTTGACTACATTTTTTGGTTTTTTGTTTCAGAAAAAAACTCCTTTATATCCCGGCTTCCTCTATACCTCTTTGGAACAGTTCCTCAGAGCATCTGAGAGGCTGTTTCCTGGACTATAGTCCTCAGTTAGGTCCCCAAATAAAACATAACTCTCAACATTTAGGTTGTGCTTTTTTTTTTTTTCCCAATCGACAGTGTGCATGTGAAGGTATTTATTAATTTTCACTTATTCCCTACCTTACTTCTGCAAAAGATTTAGCTTTATAAGAACAGAAATCTATACCATTTGGAAAAACAAGTGGGTAAGAATGTCAGATGTAATTTTAAGGAGTAATACAAGAAACTAAACCTTTTGGGCAATAATTCATCTTTTCAAGTCAAAATAATTTCAAATGTAATGAAGATATGAGAATAGCAGATAAACTGGTAGTTAAGAACAGAGCACAGAAGTAGTTCTTAATATACACAATAATTATATAGTAAATATATTTTGAGTACACGTTATACATGTATATATTTCTATTGATATATTTATAATATCTTTATAAATAAATATTTAAGAAGATAATCACAATAACCATCACAGAACTCAAAATCCCTGGGTTTATCCCCATTCACCTCACAGGAACTCGAATTATGGAATTACCAGCAAATGTCTTACATGCTCTTTATGGACCACTCCTCTGAGCAATAATATGGCATGAATTATGGACACCCCGTTATTTCAGGCACACTGATGGTGTGGGTGGTGGAAGCAGTGCCACAGATAATAGTGATGCAAGACAAAGATAGGTGCTCACTGCCGCCCAGTTCTGTCTGTGTTTGGGCAGCCAAAGTGATGAGGGCATACTGTCTGCATGGAGGGCCTTGGTATGTGTGCTATTAAAGGAATCAGTGCTGCACACAATCACTGCAGACAGCCCTAGCACATCTGTTTCAGGAACATTATGCAATGAATGAGCTACAGAGACCATACTGAAAAAGCCTTTGGTTTTCAATCTTTCATTTATTGCAGTCCAACCAAAAGGCAATCACCATGAGCCAACCAAAAGACAATCTGAGCAACAGACTTGTTATATGCAGAGTTGCCCCTTCTTCTTAACTATTGGGTCATTGTCTTTGATCCACTGGGGTCTCTTCTCTCTCTCCCTTTAGAAGTTAGTGATAAAGAAGAACTGCCCTCCCACGTGATAGTGCCTTGGCAGCTCCTCCCACTAGACTTCATGGAAGCCCAGACACAGCTCAGAATTAAGCTGACACCTTGCTATAAAAGGAAAGCTGGACCAAAGTAGAAGTACACACATTTCAAAATTCTGAAACTAGAGGAGGATGACTTTATAAGTTTGAGGAACACAGTCATGAAGCAAATAATTATAGATGATTGCACAGGGATGTAAACTTTCTGTCACATTCTCTCCTCTTTCCCAATGTTAAAAACAAAAAATAAGACAAGTCCAAAATGGAGTTGCTTAAGCTAAGCTCCACAACACCAAACCAAGACTTAATTACAATTTCAGCTCTCCCAGAAATGGAAACTTAAGCCAGTCAATCAGGAATCTCCTGATGAACACTAGTTAGGTCATCTGCCTGACAGACCCTTGTCATCACCTAAAGGAAAGGCACTTTGCAATAGTCAACCCACTTTTAGTCAATATAATTTCCTTGTTCCCACTCCCTTCTGCCTATAATAGTCTTCAACTTTGTACAGCTCCTCAGAGCTCCTTTCTATCTGCTACACCAAATGCTGCCCAATTTGAATTGTTCTTTTGCTCAAGTAAACTTTAAAAAAATTAAATATGCCCCAGTTTATCTTTTAACAGTACTGGTGTCAGAAGAGGGAACTGAAGGAGACCCAGGAGCAAAAAGCAACCAGGCATTAGGCTCCTGTTGGAACCCTTGCTGCTTGCTTGCTTTCTTGCTGCTTCTAGAGGTCACTTGTGGGTAAATCCCTCTCAGAACCTAGCATCACAGATTTCGTATCGTGAACTTTCAGACATTATTTGAGCATTTCTTTTTCTGGATTGGGTCCAGAAACCTGCCAGAGTCAGACTAGGTCTGGGTTAGACTGGGTCCTGCTTAAGCTGGACAGGTCCAGTGTGAGGCCTTGGGTGAATAAAATTTTGTTTTAAGGGTGAACAAGCAGATTAACTTTACCAAAGATAATCCTGAATTACAGTAGCCACAGTGGGGAACTTTCAAGCTAGGTAAGCTTATTCATTTAGGAGGTGCCCTGGAGAAAAATAGGTCTCAAGTCAAGCACTCACCATAAAGGATAGAGGGAAAATTATTTTTCCTCTTCTAGAGTTTCTGGTGACCAGGATGAGACCCACTGTGACACCCTATGCACTCCAGACCCTGAAGATAGGATCCTGGGAAAACTGGTAGAAGCCAGCAAAGAGTGAGAATTCTTCCCAAAGTCAGCTCCTCCAGATCTCTATATGTAGTGTCTGCTCAAAAGAGGAAGGTAAAATTTCACATTCCTTCCTTTTCAAATTCAGATTGGCAGGACAAACATTTGTAAAAATTAGATCTGTGAATTGTGATTCGTGAATCTGCTTTCAGGTACCCACTGGTTGTTGATCCTTTTTCTTTCAGGGACAGCTATTGCCTTTCTTGTTTGTCTTGCTCTGTGTCCTGAGAACTTGGCTTGGCCACTGTCAAGTTGGGGGGCCCCCAAAATATGGCTAGACAGAAGTGTGAACCGCACCTCATTTATGACTAGATATGGCTGGACAGAAATATGGTCTGCATCCCATCTGTGGGTAGAGTCCCACCAATTGTTGCCAGCTCTCAGGGGAATTGTTAAAGTCTTTCTTTTGGTTGTCTTTGGAAGTAGCTCTGGATCTTGGGAGAGCAGTATCTTCTGCACCATCTTTGGAGATGCTTCCTATGTCCCAAGGGTTGTTCAATACTGCTGGGAATATTTACTGTTTGTCCCAGACAAGATATTTGAAATAATTTTTTTTTTAAGTATCTCTATGGTCAGAAGTTGAACAAATTGGAAGCTGATATTCAGAGCCTGATAGAAATCTGGTTTTTAGGTCCTCTCTTCTGGGCTAAAATGAAACTATGTACCCAGAGAGAAAAACAAAAACATTGTGAAGCCTTTGTGGAAGGATTTACTAAAACATTTCAAAGATACACAGGTCTAAATCTAGAACATAAGACTCTTTTGACTTCCATCTTAGTTGAAGAGCTCCCTGACATATTAAAAAAAAAAAAAAAAGAAGCAAATTGAAGATAATGTAGTTGAATGGGTGGGGCAGCCTCCATATCACTCAGATTGCACTCAATTCTTTGAGGAATTAAGAAACAACTGTACTTGTCTTACAAATCTAGTGTTTAAAAGAACAGAAATGTGGCTAGAGAAACAATTCAGGACCCACTTATCCTCTTTCTACCAATCCCAAAACCTCTGCTATACATCTCGAAAGACTTCATATCGTAAAAGATCTAGATTTCAGAAACAAAAGTTCTACATAGTGGAACTTGCATTCTTTCTCTGTGCCTTTTGAGATTAAGTATTCTATCTACTGTTCTCCAGGAACCAAGGTAATTTTTATCACAAAAAGGAAAAAGAAAAAGCTATATTGAAAAACAGGCCTATGAAAAATCTTAAAAGTCTCTTCCACAAATATTGCTAAGAAGCCTTAGTCATCTGAGCAGGTAACCTTAACTGAGTCCATCTACCAGAAACACAATTGTTTTATAAACTCGTGAGTTGTGCATTATTGTACCTGTCTTGTCACTAAAATTTTAAAATGAAAGCTATAAAAGCTCTGTGTCGGGCTTCCCTGGTGGCGCAGTGGTTGAGAGTCCGCCTGCTGATGCAGGGGACATGGGTTCGTGCCCCGGTCTGGAAAGATCCCATGTGCCATGGAGCGGCTGGGCCCGTGAGCCGTGGCCGCTGAACCTGCCCGTCTGGAGCCTGTGCTCCGCAACGGGAGAGGCCACAACAGTGAGAGGCCCGCATACCGCAAAAAAAAAAAAAAAAAAAAAAGCTCTGTGTCTGTCTGTATGTTTATGTATGTATATGTATGTATGTTATAAATGTGTGATTTTTTTCCTACCTCTGGATGGTTTTTCAAAAACTAATGTGTAAAGAGCTCGATTTAATTGACTTAAAGACAAACAAGTGTTCCTATAAATTAACTATACTCTCAGAAGCATCGAAACTAACTTAAGTTTTTCAAGTTCAAATGATCTAGCATAATCTTCAGTAAATAAAAGCTAATTTAAGTTTGTTGGTTTAATTAAAACAGGCATGTCTTACAGTTAACAGCGTTAAATAAAATACCTTTATTCTACTTTGCTTTACTAAAAGTCAAATAAGCTTATGTTATCTCTGTTACAGAATTTAACAGCAAGAAAGTTAAAATGATGGTTAGCTATTTAATGTTTCATGAAATTTTTATGAGTAATCAAAACATAATTGTTAAGAACAAGCAAATTAGATGTAAGTAAGAAAAGTTTATATGAGTTTTTCAACAATTATTATGCTTTAGGGTATGTCTACTTAAAAATAGGTCCCCATATCTTTCTGGTAATTTAAAACCTTATATTTATACTGAAATAAATTAAATGATGAATATTCACTGAATATCTAGATCATTTCCAAGTAAGATAAAATACTGAAGCATTAATTATTGAACATAGGCTTATACACATTTGGCTTCCTTTTACAGAGGAACTAAAGATATTTGGATCTAATAGTAGACATTTTTTTTTTTTACCTCACTGAAAAATTTACTATAAGGAAGACTATACTTCCAGAAATTATAAGATATATTTATAAATTTGCCAATCCACAGAATGCTAGTGTGACAGACAATCCGTAATTGCTTACTTCTTAGTTTTCACTTGGAATTAAGGACTCTAAGGGTTAAGAATTCGAATTAATGTATGTAATTTATGCTGTTTGGAAAAAAATCAGGGTAAAGAAAAAAACTGTGTATAAAAAGTAGGTAAGGAAAGTAAAATGACTGATTGTTCCAGAATGAGAAAAAGGAAAAATCACAGAACAAAATCTAAATGAATATTAACCCCTGAAAAAACTAATGAAAAAGAAATAAACAATTTACTAGATAAAGAATTCAAAAAGTAGTAATAAGAATGCTAACTGAATTAGGGAAAAATTGATGAACACATTGGCAATTTTAACAAAGAACTAGAAAAGATAAAAAGGAATCAGAACTGAAGGATACAATAACTGAAATAAAAGACACTAGAAGGAATGAACAGCAGACTAAGCAATATAGAAGAACACACAAGTGATCTGGAATATAGAACAATGGAAATCACCATATCAGAATAGCAAAACAAAGAATAAATTTTTAAAAATGAAAACAGTTTAAGGGATCTTTAGGATAACTTCAAGTGTACCAAAATTCACCTTATAGGGGATCCAGAAAAAGAGTGAGATAAAATGGTGGAAAATATATTTTATGAAATTAAATGAAAACTGGAAATTTCACAAGCCTGAAGAAGGAAACAGGTGTCCAGGTATTGAAAGCACAGTCTCAAAGAAGATGAACTCAAACAATCCCACATTAAGGAATAACATAAGTAAAATGGCAAAAATTAAAGGTAAAGAAAGAGGAAATTCTAAAGGCAGCAAGAGAAAAACAAGGGAACCCCATAAGGCTATCAGCTGATTTTTCTGCAGAAACTTTGCAGGTCAGAAGGGAGTAGCTTGATAAATATTAAGTAATGAAAGGGAAAAACCTGCAACCTAGGATACTCTACCCAGCAAGATTATCATTCAGAACTGAAGGAGAGATAAAAAAACTTCCCAGACAAGCAAAAACTAAAAGAGTTTATCAATACTAAACCAACTTTAAAAGGAATTTAAAGGGCTTTCTCTAAGTGGAAAAGAAGGCTATGACAAGAAGTTAGTATCTATAGGAAATGAAAAATCCCACTGGTAAAGGAAAATGTATGGTAAAGCCTGAGGATCAACCACTTAAATAAGCTAGTATGAAGATTAAAAGACAAAAAATTATAAAGTCAAGAAAAACTACAAGATTCAGTTAAATAAACTTGAGGATGTAAAATATGACATCAAAAACTCAAAGTGTGGGGAAAGGGAGTAAAAATTGTAGATCTTTTAGACTGTGTGTGAACTTAAAGGACTACCTGTTTAAAACAAATAGATATAGTTATAAGTCATCATATATGAACAACATAAATGATAACCATAAATCAAAAGCCTACAATAGATACACTAAAATAAGAGAAAAAGTAACACAAGGCATACTAAAAGAAATCATCAAACTACAAGGGAGGGTTTCCCTGGTGGCGCAGTGGTTGGGGGTCCGCCTGCCGATGCAGGGGACGCGGGTTCGTGCCCCGGTCCGGGAGGATCCCACATGCCGCGGAGCGGCTGGACCCGTGGGCCATGGCCGCTGGGCCTGCGCGTCCGGAGCCTGTGCTCCGCGGCCGGGGAGGCCATGGCAGTGAGAGGCCCGCGTACCGCAAAAAAAAAAAAAAAAAAAAAAACTACAAGGGAAAAAACTAAAATAAGAAGAAAAGAGAAGAACTTAAAAACAACTGGAAAACAGGTAGTAAAATGGCAATAAGTAAATACCTATCAATAATTACTTTAAATGTCAATGGACTAAATGCTCCAATCAAGAGACAGAGGGTGGGTGATTGGATAAAAAACAAAACCCATCTATATGCCTACTTACAAGAGACTCACTTCAAAACTAAAGACACACAGAGACTGAAAGAAAGGGGATGAATAAAGGTATTTCATGCAAATGGCAATGATAAGGAAGTGGAGGTACCAATACTCAAATCAGACAAAATAGGCTTTTTAAAAAGTCAGTAACAAAAGACAAAGAAGGGCATTATATAATGATAAAGGGATCAGTGCAAGAAGAAGATATGATACTTGTCAACATATATGCATCCCATATAGGAGCACCTAAATATATAAAGCAAATGTTAACAGACATAAAGGGAGAAATTGACAACAATAAAATAATAGTGGGGGGCTTTAACACCCCACTTACATCAGTATAAAGATCATCCAGACAGAATTTCAATAAGTCAACAGTGGTATTAAATAACACAATAGATTAACTTGACTTAGATACCTACAGGACATTCCATCTAAAAACACCAGAAAACATATTCTTTTCAAGTACACGTAGAACATTCTCCAAGATAGATCACATGCTAGAAAACAAAACAAGTCTTAAAAAATGTAACAAGTTAGAAATTATATTAAGCATGTTTTAGGACCACAGCAGTATGAAACTAAAAATCATTTACAGGGAAAAAAATGGGAAAAGCACAAAGACATGGAGACTAAATAACACACTACAAAAAAAACAATGGGTGAATTAAGAAATCAAAGAGGAAATCAAAAAATATCTCAAGACAAGTGAAAATGGAAACACAACACTCCAAAATCTATGTAATGCAATAAAAGCAGTTGTAAGAAGGAAGTTTATAATGATACAGGCCTACCTCAAGAAACAAGAAAAATCTCAAATACACAACCTAACCTTACATCTACAGGTATTGGGGGGGGGGCGGGGGAAGAACAAACAAAACCCAAAAGTCAGCAGAAGAAGAAAAGAAATAATAAAAATAAGACAGGAAATAAATAATAAAGAGGAAAAAAAAACAATGAAACCAAGAGGTAGGTCTTTAAAAAAAAGAAAAAAAACAGTCAGACCCACCAAGAAGAAAAGAGGACCCAAATGAACAAAATAAGAAATGAAAGAGGAGAAAAAAAGGAAAAACGGATACCACAGAGATACAAAAAAATGATAAGAGAATACTATGAACAGTTATATGCCAAAAAATTGGACAAACTAGAAGAAATGGACAAATTTCAAGAAACAAACACCCTTCCAAGAGTGAATTAGGAAGAAACAGACAATGTGAACAAACTGATCACTAGTAGAGAAACTGAATTTATAATTTAAAAAATCCCAGAAAACAAAAGTCCAAGAACAGATAGATGGCTTCACAGGGGAATTCTACCAAACATGTAAAGAAGAGCTAATACCTATCTTTATCAAACTACTCCAAAAATTGAGGCAGACGGAACACTCCCAAATTCATTCTACAAGTCCACCATTACCCTGATACCAAAATCAGACAAACATAATAAAAAAGAGAAAATTACAGGCCAATCCCTGACGAATATAGAAGCCAAAATCCTCAAGAAAATATTAGCATATCAAATTCAAAAATATATAAAAAGAATCATGCACCATGATCAAGTGTGATTTATTCTAGGAAAGCAACAATGGTTCAATATTTAAAAATCAATCAGTGTGGTACACCATATTAGCAAAAAGAAGGATAAAAATCACATGATCATCTCAATAGATTCAGAAAAAGCATTTGACAAAATTCAACATCCACTCATGATAAAAACTCCCATCAAAGTGAGTACAGAGGGAAGGTATCTCAACATAACAGAAGCCATTTATGACAAACCCACAGCTAACATCATACTCAACAGTGAAAAGCTGAAAGCTTTTCCCCTAAAATCAGAAACAAGTCAACGATGTCCCTCTCACCACTTCTATTTAACACAGTACTGGATGTCCTAGCCACAGTAATCAGACAAGAAAAAGAAATAAAAGGTACAAATTGAAAGGGAAGAAGTAAAACTTTCACTGTTTGCTGATGACACAACACACTATATACAATACCCTAATGTCTCCACCAAAAAATTCTACAAGTAAGAAATGAATTCAGTAAAGTTGCAGGATACAAGATTAACATACAGACATCTGTTCCTTTTCTATAAACTAATCATGAACTCTCAGAAAGATAAATTCAGGAAACAGTCCTGGTTACGATCACATCAAAAAGAAGAAAATAGGGCTTCTCTGGTGGCGCAGTGGTTGAGAGTCCGCCTGCCGATGCAGGGGACATGGGTTCATGCCCCGGTCCGGGAAGATCCCACATGCCGCGGAGCGGCTGGGCCCATGAGCCATGGCCGCTAAGCCTGCATGTCCAGAGCCTGTGCTCTGCAAAGGGAGAGGCCGCAACAGTGAGAAGCCCACGTACCGCAAAATAAATAAATAAATAAAATACCTAGGAATAAACTTAACCAAGGATATGAAAGACCTATACTCTGAAAACTCTAAACACTGATGAAAAATTTGAAAATGATATAAAGAAATGGAAAGGTAGCCCATATAGTTGTATTGGAGGAGTTAATATTGTTAAAATGGCCATACTACACGAAGATATCTACATATTTAATGCAATCCCTATCAAAATACCCATGACATTTTTCACAGAACTAGAACCAAATAATCCCAAAATTCACATGGAACCATGAAAGACCCCGAATTGCCAAACAATCCTGAGGTAAAAGAACAAAGCTGGAGGTATCACACTCCCCAACTTCAAACTATAGTACAAAGCTACACTAATCAAAACTATATGGTCCTGGAACAAAAATAGACATATAGATAAATGGAACAGAATAGAGGGCCCAGAAATAAACCCACACACTTATGGTTGATTAATCTACAATCAAGGAGGCAAGAATATACAATGCAGAAAAGACAGACTTTTTAATAAGTGCTGCTCAGAAAACTGGACAGCGACATGTAAAACAGTGAAATTAGAACATTTCTTTGCCATATACAAAGTAAACTCAAAATGGATTAAAGACCTGAATTTAAGGCTAGAAAATATGGGAGACCTTCAAGATGGTGGAGGAGTAAAATGTGGAGATCACCTTCCTCCCCACAAATACATCAGAAATACATCTACATGTGGAACAACTCCTACAGAACACCCACTGAAGGCTGGCAGAAGACCTCAGACTTGCCAAAAGACAAGAAACTCCCCACATACCTGGGTAGGGCAAAAGAAAAAAGAAAAAACAGAGACAAAAGAATAGGGATGGGCTTCCCAGGTGGTGCAGTGGTTGAGAGTCCACCTGCCGATGCAGGAGACACGAGTTCGTGCCCCGGTCCAGGAAGATCCCACATGTCGCGGAGCGGCTGGGCCCTTGAGCCATGACTGCTGAGCCTGTGTGTCCGGAGCCTGTGCTCCGCAACAGGAGAGGTCACAACAGTGAGAGGCCTGCGTACCGCAAAAAAAAAAAAGAAAGAAAAGAATAGGGACGGGACCTGCACCTCAAGGAGGGAGCTGTGAAGGAGGAAAAGTTTCCACACACTAGGAGGCCCATTCACTGGTGGAGACGGGGGATGGTGGGGGGGAAGCTTCAGAGCTAAAAAGGAGAGCACAGCAACAGGGGTGCAAAAGGCAAAGCTGAGAGATTCCCCCACAGAGGATCGCTGCCGACCAGCACTCACCAGCATTAGATGTTTGTCTGCTCACCCGCCAGGGCGGGTAGGGGCTGGGAGCTGAGGCTCCGACTTCGGATGTCAAATCCCAGGGAAAGGACGGGGGTTGTCTGCGTGAACACAGCCTGAAAGAGGATAGTGTGCCACAGCTAGCCAGGAGGGAGTCTGGGAAAAAGTCTGGTCTTGCCTAAAAGGCAAGAGACGATTGTTTTGGGTGCGTGAGGAGAGGGGATGCAGAGCACCACCTAAACAAGCTCCAGATATGGGTGCGAGCCGTGGCTATCAGTGCAGACAACAGAGACGGGCATGGAATGCTAAGTCTGCTGCTGCAGGCACCAAGAAGCCTGTGTGCTAGCACAGGTCACTATCCACACCTCCCCTCTCGGGAGCCTGTGCAGCCTGCCACTGCCAGGGTCCCATGGTCCAGGGACAACTTCTCTGGGAGAACACATGGTGCACCTCAGGCTTCTGCAATGTCCCTCTGGCCTCTGCCGACACAGGCTCGCCCTGTATTCTGAACCCTTCCCTCCCCGTGGCTTGAGTGAGCCAGAGCCTCCTAATCAGCTGCTCCTTTAAGCCCGTCCTGTCTGGTCAGGAACAGACTCCCTTAGTCAACCTACATGGAGAGGCGGGGCCAATCCAAAGGTGAATCCCAGGAGCTGTGCAAACAAAGAAGAAAAAGGGAAATTTCTCCCAGCAGCATCAGGAGTAGTGGATGAAATATCCACAATCAACTTGATTTACCCTGCATCTGTGGAATACCTGAATAGACAATGAAATATCCCAAAATTAAGGTGGTAGAATTTGAGAGAAATGTAGACTTGGGGTGTGCTGTATGCGACTGACTGCTTTCTGGTTTTATGCTTATCTTAGTTTAGTATTTAGAGTTTATTATCTTTGGTAGATATGTTTGTTGATTTGGTTGCTCTCTTCCTTTTTTTTTATATATAGATATATAGTTTTTTTTTCCTTTTTCTCTTTCTATGACTGTGTATGTCTATGCTTCTTTGTGTGATTTTGTCTGTATAGCTTTGCTTTTACCATTTCTCCTACGGTTCTGTCTGTGCATGTTGTTTGTTGGTTTGTTTGTTTTTTAGTATAGTTTTTAGCGCTTGTTATCATCGGTAGATTTGTTTTTTGCTTTGGTTGCTCTATTCGTTCTATCATTTTTCTTTTTTTAATTACTTTATTTTTAATAAATTTTAATTTTTTATTGAAATAACATTTTTTAATTTCCTTTTTTCTTTATTTCATTCTTCTTTTCTCCCTTTTCTTCTGAGCTGTGTGGCTGACAGAGTCTTGGTGCTCCAGCTGGGTGTCAGGCCTGTGCCTCTGAGCTGGGAGAGCCGAGTTCAGGACACTGGTCCACCAGAGACCTCCCAGCTCCACGTAATATCAAATGGTGAAAGCTCTCCCAGAGATCTCCAGCTAAACGTTAAGACCAAGCTCCATTCAACAACCAGCAAGCTACACTGCTGGACACCCTATGCCAAACAACTAGCAAGACAGGAACACAACCCCACCAATTAGCAAAGAGGCTGTCTAAAATCATACTAAGGTCACAGACACCCCAAAACACAACACCAGATGCGGTCCTGCCCACCAGAAAGACAAGATACAGCCTCATCCACCAAAATACAGACACTAGCCTCTCCACCAGGAGGCCTACACAACCCACTGAACCAACCTTACCCACTGGGGGAAGGCACCAAAAACAACAGGAACACAAAACATGAAGCCTGCAAAAACGAGATCCCAAACACAGTAAGTTAAGCAAAATGAGAAGACAGAGACACACACAACAGATGAAGGAACAAGGTAAAAAGCCACCAGACCAAACAAATGAAGAAGAAATAGGCATACTATTTATGCCTATACTCTGAGTATATGCCTATTTATGCATATACTCAGAGTATATGCCTATACTCTGAAAAAGAATTCAGAGTAATGATAGTAAAGATGATCCAAAATCTTGGAAATAGAATGGAGAAAATACAAGAAATGTTTAACAAGGACTTAGAAGAATTAAAGAGCAAACAAACAATGATGAACACCACAATAAATGAAATTAAAAATTCTCTAGAAGGAATCAATAGCAGAATAACTGAGGCAGAAGAACAGATAAGTGACCTGGAAGATAAAATAGTGGAAATAACGACTGCAGAGCAGAATAAAGAAAAAAGAATGAAAAGAATTGAGGACAGTCTTAGAGACCTCTGGGACAATATGAAATGTACCATCATTCAAATTATAGGGGTCCCAGAAGAAGAAGAGAAAAAGAAAGGGACTGAGAAAATATTTGAAGAGATTACTGTTGAAAATTGCCCTAATATGGGAAAGGAAGTAGTCAATCAATCCCAGAAGCACAGAGAATCGCATACAGGATAAAGCCAAGGAGAAAAATGCCAAGTCACATATTAAGCAAAGTATCAAAAATTAAATACAAAGAAAAAATATTAAAAGCAGCAAGGGAAAACAACAAATAACATACAAGGGAATCCCAATAAGGTTAACAGCTGATCTTTCAGCAGAAACTCTGCAAGCCAGAAGGGACTGGCAAGACGTATTTAAAGTGATGAAGGAAAAACCTACAACCAAGATCACTCTACACAGCAAGGATCTCATTCAGATTCGACAGAGAAATTAAAACCTTTACAGACAAGCAAAAACTAAGAAAATTCAGCACCACCAAAACAGCTTTACAACAAATGCTAAAGGAACTTCTCTAGGTAGGAAACACAAGAGAAGGAAAAGACCTACAATAACAAACCCAAAACAAGAAAATGGTCATAGGAACATACATATTGATAACTACGTTAAATGTAAATGGATTAAATGCTCTAACCAAAAGACATAACTGGATGAATGGATACAAAAACAAGACCCGTATATATGCTGTCTACAACAGACCCACTTCAGACCTAGGGACACATATAGACAGAGAGTGAGGGGATGGAAAAAGATATTCCATACAAATGGAAATGAAAAGAAAGCTGGAGTAGCAATTCTCATATCATAAAAAATAGACTTTAAAATAAAGACTATTACAAGAGACAAAGAAGGACACTACATAATGATCAAGGGATCAATCCAAGAAAAAGATAGAGCAACTGTCAATATGTATACACTCACCATAGGAGCACCTCAATACATAAAGCAAATGCTAACAGCCATAAAAGGGGAAATCGACAGTAACACAACCATAGTAGGGGAATTTAACACCTCACTTTCACCAATGTACAGATAATCCAAAATGAAAATAAATAAGGAAACACAAGCTTAAAATGATACATTAAACAAGATGGACTTAATTGATATTTATAGGACATTCCATCCAAAAACAACACAATACACTTTTTTCTCAAGTGCTCATGGAAAATTCTCCAGGATAGATCATATCATGGGTCACAGATCAAGCCTTGGTAAATTTAAGAAAATTAAAATCATACCAATTATCTTTTCTGACCATAAAGCTATAAAAATAGATATCAATTACAGGAAACAAACTGTAAAAGATACAAACACATCAAGGCTAAACAATGTGTTAATGACCAAAGATCACTGAAGAAATCAAAGAGGAAATAAAGAAATACCTAGAAACAAATGAGAATGAAAACACGATGAGCCAAAACTTTTGGGGTGCAGCAAAAGGAGTTCTAAGAGGGAAGTTTACAGCAATACAATCCTACTTCAAGAAACAGGAAGCATCTCAAATACAACCTAACCTTACATCTAAAGCAATTAGAGAAAGAAGAACAAAAAAACCCCCCAAAGTTAGCAGAAGGAATGAAATCATAAAGATCAGATCAGAACTAAATGAAAAAGAAATGAAGGAAATGATAGCAAAGATCAATAAAACTAAAAGCTGGTTCTTTAAGAAGATAAAAAAAATTGATAAACCATTAGCCAGACTCATCAAGAAAAAAAGGGAGAAGACTCAAATCAATAGAATTAGAAATGAAAAAGAAGTAACAACTGATACTGCACAATACAAAGGATCATGAGAGATTACTACAAGCAACTATATGACAGTAAAATGGATAACCTGGAAGAAATGGACAAATTCTTAGAAAAGCACATCCTTCTGAGACTGAACCAGAAAGAAATAGAAAATATAAACAGACCAATCACAAGCACTGAAATTGAGACTGTGGTGAAAAATCTTCCAACAAACAAAAACCCAGGACCAGATGGCTTCACAGGTGAATTCTATCAAACATTTAGAGAAGAGCTAACAGCTATCCTTCTCAAACTCTTCCAAGATATAGCAGAGGGAGGAACACTCCCAAACTCATCCTACGAGGCCACCATCACCCTGATACTAAAACCAGACAAAGATGTCACAAAAAAAGAAAACAACAGGCCAACATCACTGATGAACATAGATGCAAAAATCCTCAACAAAATACTAGCAAAGAGAATCCAACAGCATATTAAAAGGATCATACTCCATGATCAAGTGGGATTTATCCCAGGAATGTAGGGATTCTGCAGTGTATGTGAATCAAGCAATGTGATAAAACATATGAACAAGTTGAAGGAGAAAAACCATAAGATCATCTCAACAGATGCAGAAAAAGCTTTTGACAAAATTCAACAAACATTTATGATAAAACCCCACAAAAAGTAGACAGAGAGAATCTACCTCAGCATAATAAAGGCCATATATGACAAACCCATAGCAAATATCATGCTAACTGGTGAAAAAGTGAAACCATTTCCTCTAAGATCAGGAACAAGACAAGGTTGTCTACTCTCACCACTAGTACTGAACACAGTTTTGGAAATTTTAGCCACAGCAGTCAAAGAAGAAAAAGAAATAAAAGGAATACAAATCAGAAAAGGAGAAGTAAAGCTGTCACTCTTTGCAGATGACATACTATACACAGAGAATCCTAAAGATGCTATCAGAAAACTACTAGAGCTAATCAATGAATTTGGTAAAGTAGCAGGATACAAAATTAATGCACAGAAATCTCTGGCATTCCTATACACTAATGATGAAAAATCTGAAGAAGAAATTAAGGAAACACTGACATTTACCACTGCAACAAAAAGAATAAAATACCTAGGAATAAACCTACCTAAGGAGACAAAAGACCTGTATGCAGAAAACTATAAGACACTGATAAAAGAAATTAAAGATGATACAAACAGAGGGAGAGATACACCATGTGCTTGGATTGGAAGAATCAACATTCTGAAAATGACAATACTACCCAAAGCAATCTACAAATTCAACACAATCCCTATCAAACTACCAGTGGCATTTTTCACAGAACTAAAACAAAAAATTTCACAATTTGTGTGGAAACACAAAAGATTCCGAATGGCCAAAGCAATCTTGAGAAAGAAAAACAGAGCTGGAGGAATCAGGCTCCCAGACTTCAGACTATACTACAAAGCTAAACTAATCAAGACAGTATGGTACTGGCACAGAAACAGAAACATAGATCAATGGAACAGGATAAAAAGCCCAGAAATAAATCCACAGACATATGGTCACCTTATTTTTGATAAAGGAGGCAAGAATATACAGTGGCGAAAAGCCAGCCTCTTCAATATGTGGTACTGGGAAAATTGGACAGGTACATGTAAAAGAATGAAATTATAACACTCCCTACCACCATGCACAAAAATAAACTCAAAACAGATTAAAGACCTAAATGTAAGGCCAGACACTATAAAACTCTTAGAGGAAAACATAGGAAGAACATTCCATGACATAAATCACAGTAAGATCCTTTTTGACTCGCCTCCTAGAGAAATGGAAATAAAAACAAAAATGAACAAATGGGACCTAATGAAACTTAAAAGCTTTTGCACAGCAAAGGAAACCATAAACAAGACCAAAAGACAACCCTCAGAATGGAGAAAATATTTGCAAATGAAGCAACTGACAAAGGATTAAACTCCAAAATTTACAAGCAGCTCATGCAGCTCAATATCCAAAAAACAAACAACCCATTCCAAAGATGGGTGGAAGACCTAAATAGACATTTCTCCATAGAAGATATACAGATTGCCATGAAAGGATGCTCAACATCACTAATCATTAGAGAAATGCAAATTAAAACTACCATGAGGTATCACCTCACACCAGTCAGAATGGCCATCATCAAAAAATCTAGAAACAATAAATGCTTGAGAGGGTGTGGAGAAAAGGAACCCTCTTGCGCTGCTGGTGGGAATGTAAGTTGATACAGCCACTATGGAGAACAGTATGGAGGTTCCTTAAAAAACTAAAAATAGAACTACCATACAACTGAGCAATCCCACTACTGGGCATATACCCTGAGAAAACCATCATTCATAAAGAGTCATGTACTACAATGTTCATTGCAGCTCTATTTACAATAGCCAGGACACAGAAGCAACCTAAGTGTCCATCGACAGATGAATGGATAAAGAAGATGTGGCACATATATACAATGGAATATTACTCAGCCATAAAAGGAAACGAAATTGAGTTATTTTTAGTGAGGTGGATGGACTTAGAGTCTGTCATACAGAGTGAAGCAAGTCAGAAAGAGAAAAATAAATACTGTATGCTAACACATATATATAGAATCGAAAAAAAAAAAAGGTTTTCATGAACCTAGGGGAAGGACAGGAATAAAGACACAGATGTAGAGAATGGGCTTGAGGACACGGGGAGGGGGAAGGGTAAGCTGGGACAAAGTGAGAGAGTGGCATGGACTTATATATACTACCAAATGTAAAACAGGTAGCTAGTGGGAAGCAGCCGCATAACACAGGGAGATCAGCTTGGTGCCTTGTTACTACCTAGAGGGGTGGAATAGGGAGGGTGGGAGGGAGATGCAAGAAGAAGGCGATATGGGTATATACGTATATGTATAGCTGATTCACTTTGTAATAAAGCAGAAACTAACACACCATTGTAAAGCAATCATACTCCAATAAATATGTTAAAAAAATAAATAAATAAAATAAAGTGAATATACTTAAAAAAATAAATAAATTAGAAGACTAGAAACCATAAGACACATAGAAGAAACATAGGCAGAACACTCTTAGACACAGATTGCAGCAATATTTTTTTGGATCTGTCTCCTAAACAAAGGTGACCTAGTTAAAACTTCAAAGCTTTTCACAGCAAAGGAATCCATCAACCAAACAAAAGGACAACCTATCAAAAATACTTGCAAATAATATGATCAATAAGAATTAATAGCCAAAATTTATAAAAAGCTCATATAACTCAATATCAAAAACATAAAGAACCCAAAAAATGCGCCAAAGACCTGAATAGAAATTTATCAAAAGAACATATCCAAATGGGCAACAGGCACATGAAAAAATGCTCAACATCGCTAATCATCAAAGAAATGCAAATCAAAAGCATAATGAGATATCACCTCATACCTCTCAAAATGTCCATCATTAAAAAGTCTACAAATAGCAAATATTGGTGATGCTTATGGAGAAAAGGGAATCCTATTACACTGGTAGGATTGTAAATTGGTGCAGCCAGGATGGAAAACAGAATGGAGGTTCTGCCAAAAAACTAAAAATAGAATTAGCATATGATCTGGCAATTCCACTCCTGGATATACATCCAGAAAAAACAAAAATACTAATTCTAAAAGATAAATGCACCCCAATGTTCAGAGCAGCACTATTTACAATAGTCAAGATACGGAAACAGTCCAAGTGTCCATCAACAGATGAATGTAAAAGGAAGAAGTGGTATATATATATATATATATATATATATATATATATATATATACACACACACAATGGAATACTACTCAGCTGTACAGAAGAATGAAACTCTGCCATTTGCAACAATGTGGATGGACCTAGAGTGCATTATTCTTAGTGAAATATGTCATACAGAGAAAGACAAGTACTGTTATCACTTATATATGGAATGTATAAAATAAACTACAGGAATGTACATAATAATAGAGAAATAGACTCACAGATGTAAAGAACAAACCAGTGGTTACCAGTGGGAAGAGGGAAGCGTGGGGAGGGAAATAGGGATATGGAATTAAGAAACAGAAACTACTATGCAACAGGGATATATTGTACAATACATGGAAATGTAGCTATTATTTTGTAATAACTTTAAATGGAGTATAAGCTATAAAATTATTGAATCACTATTTTGTACACCTGAAACTAATACATTTAAGTCATCAACATGTCAAGTAAAACATAATAATAAAATGAATACAGAAAGAAAAAAGAATATGAACCTCTTATCATGACCTATAAATACCACAATGTGATTCAGCAAAATATGTCATGACCTGTGAATACCATGCAGAGATTCAGAAAACAACTGGGAGAAGTCCAAAGCAGTAGCTGGGAGTAGCATCTGTGAGTAGTTCACATCTCTCTGTTAGAGTCTGACTAAAAAGGGAGGAATTGTTAAAAAGAAGATAATAGGCCCAAAATAGAGTTGCTTATGCTAAGCCCCATGTCACCAAACCAAAACTTAATTTACAGCTCTCCAGAAACAGAAACTTACACCCGTCAAACAGGAATCACCTGATCAGCACTAGTTAGTTTTCATGACAAACTCCTGCCTTTTCTAAAGGAAAGTGTGCAATAACCAATCTGCTTTTTGCCTGGTATAACTTCCTTGTTCCTACTACCTTCTGCCTATAAAAGTTTTTCATCTTTTACAGCTCCTCAGAGCTCCTTTCTATCTGCTAGATTGGATGCTGCTGGATTCAAATCAATTTTTGCTTAAATAGACTCAAATGTTTTCATATGCCTCAGTTTATCTTTTAACACTAATGACTATAAAAAAGAAAAATCCTGCTGAATCTGGAGCCCCAAGTCATGGTGCCTGTACTCCAAGTCAGTGTGGATAATGACACTAGTTTAGTAAACCTAATATTAGCTAAAAAGAAGCATACTAAGACTTCTGGTTTCTGGTATCCCATATAAGAAGCTTGCCAAGTTGCCATTCTGTCCTAACAACAAATAAACTGAACAGAATGAAAAGTTAATAAATATTCTTGGATCCTTAAGAGAGGGAAGGACCCAGGGCAAACTGCTATCCCCAAGATTGAAGAGACAGACGGGTGGATACCAGGAGGCATGGCTTACCAGAGCAGAGATTCATGAGCTAAATCCACCACAGGAACCAGTGCTGCGATAGGAAAGTCTTAACTGTAATTGACAAAATTGCTAGAGGCTCAGTGCAGACAACTCTGAGAGTTAAAAACTCCAAGGGACCCAGTGTAGTGCAGGGAAGGACACAATACTGTGAGATGTACCTCCAGGAGCTCTACCAGGTTCCCACAGTAAGTATCAGAGAAAAATCCCATCCTGCTTTGCAGGGGGAGGAGAAAAGGAATCACTTGAGATACTCCAGAGCACTCTGTTTTTCCTAACAAGGCCTGCCCTCAGGAGAAACTAGTTAAACAAAGCCTTACCTGCTGGGGAAGGGGAAAACCCAACTCCTGTCCCACCTACTGGGGGAGAAAAAAATTGAGAAACTCCTGTGAAGTTCCTTGGCCAGAAGCACACGGTTGCGAAAAGACTGAGACCTTATGATAGGATATAGAACCCTTCCCCTCCCCCACACTTCATCACAATTTTATTAAAGACCTATTTGCAATAATTCCTTTTATTCAGTACATATGTATGACTATCAAGAAAAAATTATATACAGAATTTGAAGAGAAGAAGATCAGAAAATACAAAGAACCTTTGGTAAGAAAACAAACGATCCATTTAAAAAATGAGCCAAAGACCTTCAGACATTTGACCAAAGGAAATATTCCCATGGCAAATAAGCATATGAAAAGATGCTCCATATCATTTCCATAAGAGAAATGCAAGTGAAAACAATGATGAAATACCACTATACATTTATTAGAATGACCAAAATCTGAAATACTGACAACACTAAATGCTGGCAAGGATGTGGAGCAACAGGGAAAAGAAATGAGCTATCAAGCCAGATAAAGAAATGGAGGAGACTTAAATACATATTACTAAGTGAAATAAGTCAACCTGGAAAGGCTACATACTTATGTTTGCAACTATATGACATTCTGGAAAAGGCAAAACTGGAGAAATTAAAAAGATCAGTGATTGCCAGGGCAAGGAGTGGGGAGATGAACAGGCAGAGTACAGAGGATTTTTAGGGCAGTGAAAATATTCTGTATAATACAATGAGAGACATATGTCATTATACATTTGTCCAAACCCATGGGATGTACAACACCAAGAGTAAACCCTAAGGTAAACTATGGACTTTGGGTGATTATGGTGTGTCAGTGTAGGTTCATCCTTGGCAAAAAATGTCCACTCTGGTGAGTGATGTTAATAATGGGGGACTTTGTGCATCTGTGGAAACAGGGACTTTTGGGAAACCTCTGTACCTTCAATTTTGTTATAAACCTAAAGCTTCTCTAAAAAATAAAGTCTTTTAAAAATAACCATATTAAGAAATTTATATCAATAATTAGAATCTTCCATAAGTTTTAGGAGTGGAAGAAGTCCACAAAATCCTAGAAAAGCCCACATTTATATCTTACCTCCTCTAGTGATGACTAAGGATAAAAAGTGATTTTGTCTGAGCTCAATTCCAGGTAAAATATTTCCCTGTTAATATCTTCTACCCCAAATCAATGACATTTGTAGATTCCACCCTTACAGCAGTGATTCCAATCAATTAGCCTTTCTTTTTTCCTGCACATAGAACTCTCAAGTTAGCACCTGTGAAATTTTCCTTTAATCAGTCTGTCATGGCTGTGTCTCTCTGATCAAAAAATGAATATTCTGCGTGGTGTCGAAAGCAGATCTCTGGCGATGTCAGTCATCCTCTTTCTTCTCTCATTTCTTCATATGCTTTTCTGCCTACTTCTCTAAAGCAGATTCCTCTTTGTTTTGCACTTTTCTACAGTTTCTAATAGTCCTTAAGTATTTCTGGAGTGTCCTTCTTTAGGGTTCTTAAATATGGCTATGTAAGTATCTCATCCTGGATGACCATATCACTTCCAAAGAAAAGACACATATTTCCTGAATTTCCAGTTTTTCAGGGTACAAAATAGATTTTTCAGAATTACTTTTTTTTTTTTTTTTTGCTTTATGTTAGTCATGTATCATATTACCCAGGGAGAAGTCCATTCTGAAGAGCAAAATTAACCTTAGCTTAACTCTTCCCTCAAAAGTTTAAATCTTCCCTGTCCCTGTTAAAGTAGAGATAGAAGAAAGAGGTGGTGGGTACCACACAGAGCCAGCAGGCAAAAGTACCCAGAGAGGGGCAGCTTGAGGGACCAGCAAGCAGGGATGAAAACTATTCCTGGATATGAAAGACTGTGGCAGTTATTTTGCAGAGCATATTAACAGGAAGCAAAAGATCATCAGAAATCAATTAGCAAGAACACTGCTATTTCATATGCAAACTCAGGCAGTAATAAACATTCTGACACAGTTTATATGAAGCACTTATACAAAGAAGTGGTCATTTCCATATAGAATATTAACGGAGCAAAAGAAGAGGCTTAGCCAAGCCTGAGGGCAAGAGAAAAGATTCTAAAGATCCCAAAAAGGATGGATTTCCTTGGCAACACTAACAGCTAACTAATTGTATCCAGTCCTAACAAGAAAGAATTGGGAATTCATGTCAGAATTTCTCTTTCTATTGTTCTGCGATTGGAGCCATTATTGGTCAGATATTCGAAAAAATAATTTAAAGGGGCAGGCATTAAAATAATGATGCATATGCATTTTATACACTTTGTTTTCATTTAAAACATATAAAGGCACATATAAATGTAATATTTTTACATAGGACCACAGCTGATAACAATATGGGTCACAATTCTTTCATTAACCACGGCCATAGGCATTGTCTATTTTTTCCCACTTCAGTGCCTTTAAAGTGAAACAGGAACTTAAGTATACTACTTGTAAAGCAACGTGAATGCAAAATCCTTCCAGAGTTTACACCTCTTTTCTATCTTTTGTCTCCTCTCCTTTATCAAGTCTTACCTACGCATTTAACTTAGCTTTTATAGAATCAACAACAGTCTCTTTCTTTTCACACTTATACTTCATTAGTTTAACTGTTATTTAATTAAACTGCTACAGTTTAATGAAAGTAAAACAACTAACAGGTTTAGGAATAAACACAATTGATCCTTGATCAGCACACAAACTGACAGGTGGAAAAGATGTGCCTGAGACTCTACACATACCAGACAGGACACAGCAGCTGTAAACATCAAGCTGGCCATTGGTACTATTCAGTGTGTTTCACCGAAAGAATAGAGAATTTCAGTTAATTTGGAGCTGATTGAGTACAAGTTGGTATCTATTATGTTTGGCATAAAATTTTCTTCATCTAACTTCATAGTAAAGAATTTAAATCTTTGCTTATATTTTGATGAAGTTTCAGCCCTATTCAGGTAACCCATGTTTTCCTGGGCCACACTACCTATAAAAGGAACAAAATACAAGTAAAAAAAATGGGGTTACTCTGGCTCAGCCTCACCAACTGAGTTATTGGATGGTAAGCCCCATTTTATTCCTCTTGACTCTGGAAATCCCAGAAGGTTACTAGAGTATCTTACCCATAAATACAGCCTTCCTGAACCCCATGTGGGATTCTTCTTCTCTACTACCCCCAGTGATAGCTGGGAGGGTCCAGGACCACTGGAGGAGGTAGGGTAGATACCCCGGCCACTCTACGCTCCTACTCTACTCAGCATGAGCCATCTCCTGCTCCTGGCACTGATGGCCATGCTCGTGAGACTCTCCACTCCCTGCATTATATCTGATTTCACATCCCTCAACAGCCAACTTGAGGGAGGAGGGAAAAGCCAATGAATGCCCTTCAATCCTGAGCCTTACGTATCATGAAGCTGACGATGCTTGAGTTTTAGGTCTCCTCATTTGCACCATCTCTTTCAAGGCCATGTACCTATTTTGGGATGCTTTTCTTAAAGAACTCGCCTCCAAATGATGTGTCAGACACTGCTTCAACCAATTCCTTTCATTCTAATTTATTTATTACGCATGCAGCAGTTCTACCTTGATATCTTAGCATCTCACAGAGATTAGAATAGTTATGTTTTTAACTTTTAATATCACCTGGCACAGGTCTCAGAGGAGAATGGTGGGACCGAAAATAATATGAGCAATCCTCAGATCTCCTCAAAACATCCCTTCCGCTCCCATCTGTGAAGGCTCATTAGCTTCACATGGGGTTGGCCAGCCTCGACTTTCTTGCCTCACCCCAGAGTGAGTTTCTTCCCTTGAAGCTACTTTGTCTCTAAATCATACAGAATCTTTTGGTGGACTTTCCTTCCTTCTTTCATCCATGATCATCAGTGAGCATGACATATTTTCATCAATTTAGCTCAGACTGTGGTGACTCACTCTTCTCTATCAACCCTTTTGTATTCTTTACAAAGGCTTGAGTGAAAGAACTCCTCAAGGCATTGTAGAGACAAATATAGGACCCAGGCTGGCAATTGTAGCAAGTTTTTGGTGCTTGAACAAGTATTGGAGAAAGCCAGAGTTGGATGGTAGTTAAAGCAGTAAAAACAGATTTTACTCAGTTTACTCAGAAACTATTGCAACAGGAAGAAAGAGACCTCAGTGTAGAAATGGGCTGAATTCTGAATACAACAAGAACAAGTGGGGATTTATAGCCAAGAAGCAGGTTGGGGGCAGGGAAAGAAGGTCAGTGGATGGAAAATTACTAAGAGGAAATATCAGGGACAGTCTAAAAGGATTCTTGTTGAAGTCAGGTCAGAGTGATCAGATATCACCTGGAGGGTGGACAGAGATGAGGAAATTTGCTCTGATATTTAAGGTGAGGGATTCTCCTTAAATTACTTAGCAGGATTCTTGTAACAACTGGGTTTTTAAGGACAAGGCCCAGGGATGTAGCCTAGTTGGAAAACGGCTCAAAGGACCTTCTTTAGAATTTGGTCAGGGAGAGAATCTTCGTCACAGGCAAACCTCATCCCCTCCCAAGCACTGCCTCAGACAGGAGTATTCCTTTCTAGGTGAGCTACAGATTACATCTATAAACAGGCTATCCATAAAACCCACATATAAATCAATTATTGTTTCATCCTGAAGCTTCACTAATTTAGCAGCAATCAAATCAAGAAAGTCAAAGTAACACCTATAAGCAATCATGAAATTCTTTAGTTAATGCAAGAGGAAGAAAGGAAGTCATGTATCTGATTCCGATCCAGCAGCGTTAAAACTTCTACAAGCAGAGGGCTGGTCAGAACAAAGGGACACTTTAGGAAAAATGAGAGGTCCATGATGTGGAGAGGAGCAACTTTGGTTGCTGGTGAGAAGAGAGACATTTCCACAGGAGAAGCAGCTTCTCCACCTGGCTGACTTTATTAGACTTCAAATGTCATGGACTCTAACTTGCTCCCAAATCAGTTAAGTGCATACCTAAGAAATGAGAAACTATCAGGAAACGCTGGGCCTTGGTAGGATCATCAATAACTGGAAGATCTGGAGGCGACCTGTGCAGTCACATTGAAACAACTGTTATTTTTGAATTGCTTAGGAACTTTGCCAATCACCAAAGGTAAACTAATAATGCCAAATAGCACAGCACTGAGATCCCTAAACCTCAGCTGTGAGGCGTCATGGAAATATTTGCAAGGGAGCAGTGGCAGGCTTCACGGGAGGGGATGGGCTTGCTGCCACACAATGGGAAGGAGAGGGGCAGCTGGATCACTGGTGACCCTATAAGGCAGTGGTTCTTTACTGAGGGCAATTCTGCCTCCAGAGGAGATACGCCTGGAGATATTTTTCATGGTCACAACTGGGGGAAAGTTGCTAATTACATGTAATGAGGGATACTGCTAAACATCCTATAATGCAGCTCCCACAACAAAGAAGGATTGGGCCCAAAATGTCAACAGTGCTGAAGTCAAGATAGCCTGTTATATTGCTACTCAGGAGGGAAAAGCAACCCAGAGCCCTATCGGTCTATGTCAGGTTATGACAGTAACCAACGATCTGCTCTAATCAAAGCCGTCATTAGAGAGATAAAAGATGGATGCTTTCAAATATGACTACAACGGATGGAAGCAAGTGGACAATAAAAAATATTTTACATTTCTAGATTTCCACTGGTTGGTGTAATTTTTTGTTCTGAAGCATTCACCCGTCGCGCCATCTGACGTTTTCTCCACTTCCTTCCTTCGACACCTACCCCTGACCCCCACTAACTTATAAGACCACATTAAGATCTACTGGAGATATTATTCAGAATGCTTTGCAGTGTGGATATGTGAGGATATTCTGAGGTAGTTGTGACCATTCTAATCGCAGGGTAGAAGACAGCCTGTTTGATGTGGGAATAATTGATCAAGTTTTAATAACTTAAAATCACCTCAAACACAGCATGAGGTACTTAGGAACCTAAAACGATGGCAGCGTTATAAGACTTGTCCTTACATTGGCATTTCCCTCTTCTTTCACCTGTTCTGTAATTTTAAAATGTTTCTCCTGTAAGCATAAAATATATCTTGCCTACAAATCATACCATCTGATCCATATTTTCCAAGCCCTGTTCTTCTTCAAATTAAACCAAAGCAAATAACAAATAAGGTCTTGCAAAGTACAAACATTCTCTTTCCAGGATGCTACTGTGAATGTCAGCTGCTCTCAGTCTCTCCCAGTGATTGCTGGGCATCTCCTAGACTATCACAAGTGCTCGTGTTCACTCTTGCCAACCTCCCGGTGTTACCCTGAGCCATGAGCATGCCCTGCTGAAGCAGCTCTCCTTGTGGCAAAAATGCCACAATGTAGCAAAACCCTCCTGCATCTGCTGCCACAGTGATGGCAGTGACTCAGGCCCCGGGTGGCAATGCTGAGTGGGGTCTTCTGCTAGAATGTCTTTTCCCACCTCTGCGTTATTTTCTATTATATACCACACTAGTCTTTTCTCAAATGGACTATGTCTATTTATTCCTTGTGCCCCAGTCTACACCAACTGACTCGGAAGAGTCTCTGAGAACACGGTCAAGACTGCACTTTCTTGTGCTTCCCAGGTGATCCTTGTACACATTAAAGTTTGAGAACACATGCTCCCAATACCTCACAGGATTTTTAATAAAGTTGTTTCACCATCTTTATTTAGGACCCTCTGTTTCAGGGACGGCTCTAACAGTGATGATGATGCTGACGACAAAAACAACACAACACTAAGGCACAGAGATGAGGTATGTCGCATGAAGTTACATACCTAGTAACTGGCAATACAATGATCAGAACCACTCTTGAGCCAAAGCCCAGGGCAGGAAAGTCAACCTGAATAAAAGGATACCAAGCTCCACTCACAACTACTCTCTAATGACAGGGTGTTTAACTGGACCAGACGCTTGTGTCTCTATTAATTCATCCCTGTATGTGAGTCTTCACTCCTGACTCCCAAGAGCTCCCATAACCTCTATACACACACTTATCTTTTCTGTATCCCAGAGGTGCCTATCTTGCTCCACTATCAGTCTGCACACCAACCCACATCCATTCTCATCACCCAACACCTGCACCTACAAACATACAAATCCATAAGAGGTCAGATCATCTCATCCATTCAGCCTGCAATGCAAAATATACTTCTTTTGAGACAGACCTTGCCTCTTAACATCGCATCCAAGTGTTTCATTACATAAGCACGTGGATGCAGTGAAGTAATTAAGACTGACGTCAGATTGCCTGAACTAAGACCCCATTTCTTCCGCTATCAAGCTATGGGAACTTGGGACTTAAACCTCTCTTTATAAGTTTCCTTGACTTTATGTTTGGAATAATTAAAGTACCTAACTCATAGAATTGTGGTGAGAATTACATGATTTTTCTCATATAACAGACACAGAACTATGTTTATCTCATTGAAAGTAACACGTATGTGCCAGATAATACATGTAACTTTTTAAGCTGTAAATTTCACCAGGAAAAAAATAGCTTTCGTATGTTTTCATGCAACTCACTGAAAGAAATAACAGTACACAAATACATGTGCATATTTATATAACTAAAATAAGAGATGTGCAAAACAATAGTTTCCATTTCATATGCATTGCTCTCTAATTGCTCTTATACATTCTATTTCATTTTTTAAAAAAGAAGATCCAAATTCATCTAATTAATTTCACAGTCCACTATTAGGCCCCAACACACAGTTTTAAAAACACTATACTAGACTGTATGTAAACTTTATGAAGGAAGTCACTACACCTGTTTTGTTTAACACTGTATCCCTGACTTCCTGGAACAAGACATGGCACATAATAGGTGCTTATTTATACATGGGTAGTGGATAAATTGGATAAATGAGTTCTCTTTTTACTAGCATTTAACATAGAAATAAGGAGAATCTATCTGTCCTTCTCTAGTGTTGATGTGTAAAGCTGTGAAAGACAGAATCCTTCCTACTCAATTGTTTGATTGAGATTCTTAGGAAAAACGCTAAAAATCATTAAAACATAAAGATTTTCTAGAGGCTTATCCCAATAAAATTGGGCCTCAGTGGTAACACGGCAGCCAAAAATGTTACCTGGGTCATTAATTTGTGATTTTCTTAGAGGGATGGGAAATTCTTGTCATAACTTTTGTTGTTATCCTTAATTCAACTTTTTATTTCTATATAAATCATAGCATTTGGTATTATAGACATTCCTTGTTATCTGTAATTGCACACTTCCCTTAAGATGACTACGATGGTGAGAATTCCTTTTCATATAGATATTTTACATATTTTTAAATTTACCAGTCAATGTAGCTCAGTTCAATCTTTTAGTTTCATTGGGAGCTGTATCTAGCAGGTAAACTTGGAGAGATACTGCTAATGAAAGACATGCTAGTTTTTACTTTATCACTATTTGATGAGTTTCCGTCCCTTGCCTTCTCTCCCATCCTCCCTCCAGGCAAACACACACTATAAAGCAAACTGCGGGAAATTCAGCACTAGGAGAAATGTAAGATACAGCAGGAAAGCTTCATAGTTTATAAATATTGCAATGCCAGATTAACTGAACTAGCTACATTACACAGTCTGTAGTAATATCTGTGTTTAAAAGTAATGACGTCAGAGAGGTGGTATTGTACAATAGAGAAGAAAACAGAAATAAATAAATAAACTGAAATTAAAACACGAGTATTAGAATCACGTAGATCAAGGTCCAAATCCTGCCCACTACTTTCTAGTTACTTGTCTTTTCTTTTTTTTTTTCCTAGTTATTTTTCTTATCTAGTCTTATCTGAAAGATGGGGTTGCTAGTTTCTACAACACAGGGTAGTTGTGAGGATACAGTGGGTTATTACATGTAAAAGAACTACTTTAGGGTCTTGGAAAATAGCAATCATCACCATAAAGGTTAGTTTCTTCTCCCCTGTCCCTGGCCTGGGGGGGTCTTAGGACCTGGCCCACAGACCAGCTTATTCTCAAGTCACTTGTTGGTGAAGCTGAACCTCATTTCTAGAAATAATGATGCAGTTTATGACATTCAATTCAATTCAATAAACATTAAGCTCCTTCTGTATACAAATTTCTATGGCTAGTTGTTATAGAAAATGGAGGAAAGAAATAAAATGAATGGAAATTGCTTCCTCTTCTGAAGAAGCTTCAAATTTATTCAGGAAATAAGGATGTAATTAATTAACAAAATAAGTACAAGTAGTAGGGCTACAAATGAGAAGCAATTAAATCTAATTTTGTTGAGGGAAGGGTGAGCAATCCAAAAAGACCAGCCAGGAGACGGCCTTTGAACTAAGGTTAAAGAATGAGCAAGGTTTTTTTTAGGATGAGATGGTAGCAAGAGATTTCTAATCGAAAGCAATAACATGAGCAAAGGCCAGTAAAGCAACTAAGTGGTGATAATCCAGGCAAGAAAGCATGAGAGCCGGGAAAAGGATAATGGCAATGGCAATGAGAATGGGAAAGGACGAGGGCGCACAGTTTCAGAGTTCAAACAAATAACTGCAAAATACGACATGCTGCAGAGAACAGCAAATTGCTTGGCACTGATGTCTGTGGGGTGCTTCAGGTCATTACCTAAACCTATTTGTTTACTAAAGCCTCTTCTTGCCAAATAACCTTTTCCATTATCTAACTAGTTGGTTTGATAGTTTAAATGTGTTTCATAGACTAAAACTGCCCCCCAAAATTTTAATAGAGTTGATTACTGTTTCCCATTTCATTTTCTTCCTCGCTTTTTAAAAAATTTTCTTCAGGCAGTTCAAATCACATTGACCTTTTTTTTAATCCCAATATTGTATTATAACTTTATTTTTATTTAGTTATCCACATGCTCTGTATCTCCTAACATTACCACTTACCAAATTTCTCAGGAGGTCTATGAATCTGATTTAATTTCTTCCCAGATGTACTAGTTTACATTCTCCCAGTTTAATCTCATTTTGATTTGAGTCCATATTTGTAACCTTTTCAAGTTCCAGATAAGTAGTTTCTAAGTCATTATCCATATTTACAACATGGCCTAATATAGCATCATTTCAAGATATATTAATGTGCCACTTACTCCTGCCAATATTAATTGAAGAGTTGAAAAAACTGGAAGCAGTGTCTTGCCCCATTGCATCCATGTCCTCTGTCCCCTTCACAATTTATCAAGTTGTTCAGTCTACTTTTTTGTGGATAACTTTTATTACTTATGGCTTTTTGTTATCCAATCTCATCTGAATTACTTTCCAAGAAAAATGAAATAAAATGTGGTTTATAGTCATTTAAAAATCAGGTTTCTGGGTTTTTTTTCTTTCTTTCCATTTACTTGGAAGTCCTACTTAAAAAGCAGTCTTTCAAGGGGCTTCCCTGGTGGCGCAGTGATTAAGAATCTGCCTGCCAATGCAGGGGACAAGGGTTTAAGCCTGGTCCAGGAAGATCCCACATACCGTGGAACAACTAAGCCTGTGCGCCACAACTACTGAGCCTGTGCTCGGGAGCCCATGAGTCGCAACTACTGAGCACACGTGCCACAACTACTGAAGCCCATGTGCCTAGAGCCCATGCTCTGCAACAAGAGAAGCCGCCACAATGAGAAGCCCACGCGCTGCAACCAAGAGTAGCCCCTGCTCACCGCACCTAAAGAAAGCCTGTGTGCAGTAAGACCCAATGAAGCCAAATGTTAATTAATTAATTATTTTTTTAAAAAGCAGTCTTTCGAAATCTTTTCCTGCCTTGGATATTCTTTACTGATGACTATAGATGTTTCAGATAGACATGCAGAGGGAGCTCTACAGAAGAAGACCATACTGCTGATCAGGGGACTCAAACCTGCTTGAATTTGATGAACATAGCTTGGCCCTGTGTCCATTCTTCTGATTGTGTTTTTTGTGTCCTCATTGTGCCCATTATTATTGTGTTCTTACTGTGTCCATCTGTAACTTTGTTGCTTTTTAGATATTTCCATACTTTTTTTCTGATTTATAACTAATTTTATTAAAAATATGTTTTTCTGGACAGAAACTTTATAATTGTATTAATTGAGGAGTTCAGATATACTAATAAGAAAAGATAATATAATAGATACATGAAAAGATAATTCACAAAAGTGGATTACATCTAGTTGACAAACAATGGAAAAGGCATCAATAGTTTTAAAAACATGAGATACTGTTTTTCAGCTAAGAAAGAGGAACATTTTTCAGTGACACTGTTTATTCCTGGGAAGAATCTATGGATTCTGGTATACTCAAAATTAGATTCCACAGTAGAAATTAGAACAACTGTTTTGTAAAAAACTTGGCACTTTGCATCACAATTTTAAAAAGTCATACTTTTTGTCAGTAATCTTACTTCTGAGACTCTAAGAATATAATACGGGGAAAATATGCAAGGAACATATTAATTATGCCATTATATCAGTGAAAATGCTAAAACTACCTGAATTTCCAACAATAAGGTAATGAGCATTTAAATTATAAAACATCCATTGAAAGAAATAGTATAAAAGTTATCAAAATTGATGTCAGTGAAGACTATAAACATGGCAAAATGTTAAGTTAAAATATAGTTTAAAGACACAAAATGGCAGGTTTACTGCTACCACAAAATTACATAAAAAGAAAAAAATCTGCCTATATAATATTTTGAAGCTCATAAACATATTAAAATAATTCTGCAGGTTTAGGGATGGGTTTTTTTTGGGGCGGTTGCTGATTTTTTTCCCTCTATTTTCTACTTTTTCTCCATTGTGCTTATTTTTTATAATAGGAAAATCTAAAGTTGGTGAATATTTATCAGGCATTTACTATGTGCTGGGTACTGTGCAAGTTAGGCCTTGCAAACAAAGAGGTAAAGAAGACAGATGTGACCTACCCGCACAGAGCTCAGGATCATCAAGCTTCGGATACTTGGAGTCATTCTAGACTCATCTCTCTGTCTTTTTCATCACACCCCAAAGCTAATCCATTAGGAAATACTGTTTGACTTTAATTTCAAAATAATATCGAAAAGCCAGCTATTCCCCACTATCCTCACCGTAACATCCTAGTCTAAGTCACCATCATTTTCTGCCTGGGTTACTATAACAGCCTTGTGATAGAGAAAATCATGCCTCCCTCCCCAACAAGATGTCATGTCCTAATCCCCAGAACCCGACTATGTTACCATCTATGGCGAAAGACTTTGCAGATGTGATAAGGAACTTGAGAGGGTGAGATTATCCTGGACTGTCCAGGGTGGCAGAGGAGGGGACCTGATGTGATAACAAGGGTACTTAGTAAGTCACAGGGCCAGAGTCACAGAGATACAATGAAGAAAGCAGAGGTCAGAGTGACACAATTTCTGGAAGGAGGCCACAAGTCAAGGAGTGCAGGTAGCTTCTAGAAACTATAAAATGCAAGGGAACAGACTCTCCCCTGGAACCTCCAGATATGCAGTCCTACTGACTCCTCAATTCCAGCCCAGTGAGACCCATTTCAGATTTCTGACCTCTGAAACTGTAAGACAATATATTTGTGCTGTTTTAAGCCACCATGTTTGTGGTAACTTGTTACTGGCAGCAGCAAGAAACTAACAACAGCCTCCTAATAGATTTCCTTGCTCTTACCCATGTTTCTCTGCAGTCTGTTCTCAATCTAACAGCCAGCGTGACCTTGCTAAAACCTAAGTCATGTTACTCCACTGCTTTTCTATTTCACTCAGAAGAAAAACCAAAGGCCTTACAATGATCTACAAGGTTTCACATGATTGATCTCCTTTTCTCTTTGACCTCATCCCTTAAAATTCTCACTTCCCTGATTCTGTTCCAGTCATACCGGCCTCCTTGGTGTTCCTCAAGGTCACCAGGGATACTCTTGCCATAGATCCCTTGCACGGGTAGTTTTCTCTACCTAGAATATCTTGTCCCCGAACACTCACTTGACTATTTCTCCTATTTTCCTCAGGCCTTTCTTTGTTCAAATGTCATCCATCAGTAAAAGCTATTTAATGATACAGCCTGAAGCCCTACCCCCAAAACTCCACTCTATTTTTCTCTTTTTTACAGCACACACATCATATGTGTGTTATTTTGTTTGCTTTTTAGTTGCTACCCACTTCCTCATACACACACACACATGCACACATGCATGCGTGCACACCCACACACATACTAATACACATACACACATTACACTGGAATATAAATTTCACAAGGACAAAGATTCAGTCTGTTTCATCTTCTGATATATCGCAACTGCCAAAACAGTGTCCAGCGCATCACAGGTGCTCAATTAATGACTGCTAGATAAATAAATAAATAATTTTAAAAATTAGCTCTTTTGATACAGATTTAATTTTCTCAAATGGAAAAATTTAAACAATGAAGTAATCACTTTGAAGAATTTATTCAATTCACTAAGAAAAACACTAAGCCCATAATAGGAAAATGGCAAATTTACAAAAGAAGATATACAACTTATTAACATATACTTGGCAATAATTCAAACTCTGAAGTTTGTCAGTAGGGCACTTTTCTTTTGCTTATTCATGTCCCTATACAATAAAAAGTTATTAAGGACATTTTAAAGCCTGTGATGATCTTGAGTTTCTGACAAATAATTCAGGCTTATATGGAAAGACAGAGCCTTGTTCGTGGTCTATGAAGCACTCTTGCATAAGCTTCTGGCTGGAGAGTTATTGTATTGTGCTTTCCTCCTTGTCTAGTTTTATGGTTTTAGGTAAGGGTTCCAGATCCTTCTTTGTTACACTTGGATGGGCTTTTGCTGCCCACCTTCAGAGGTGATTTGTAGCCCCAGTCAAGGAGTCAAACACCTATCTGCTGCCTCTGGATAAGTGAGCCCACTTCCACTTTTCTCTTAGTTTTATTTTTTGTCTTATGTTGTTCATTCTCATCTCTGAAGTGTCACCAATACCATTAGAAGAATAACGAATACCATATAACATAACATTATCAAAAGCTGCGTGAATCTCATGCACTGCAGCGAGCTCTCCAGTGTTTATGACAGGTCCCAAGGCAGGTGCCTGAGAGATCACTCCACACCTGGTTTAGTCATAAGCTTGATGACATGAGACAGAACGATTCCTCTGCATTCCAGAAGATAAAAAGAATGGGTCCTTGGGCACGTGAGGATACATTCCACTTCAATCATCTGATTAGAATGCTGGTGTCTCTATTATTTCCATTTGGATCACTTTGTTATTAAGTCTAATTATAACAGAGCCTGCTTTGTTTAGAGAAATAAACGATTCCGTACACTAAGTCTCTCTATTCTGAGGTCAAGTAATCTACGACTGTGGACTATTTCCATTAACTCCCAGCATAAGACCACAGAGATCACAACCTCCTCTTTGAGCACAAGGATGAGAATGTCTGATTGTTTATTCAACAATGAATGCAACTGAGTGCTCCAAATCTAATGACACCAAGAAGAATAAGAAGCAGTCCTTATGTTTAGAGTGCAGACTATGGTAGATGAGACCGAGATGCTACCAGGCAATTTATAGATCATCACTAAACACGGAAGGAGAGAAGTTTATGTGCTCTGGATACCGTGAAGCAAAAAGAAAACAGCAAACGGTGTTCTAAATGGTAGAACAGAGCAGGGGGACAAGACAGAGGAAGTAGGAACTGATTCCTTCAGGGTAAGTCAAAGCTTGGACATGGGATGAGCAATGAAAGAAAAGGAGATAAAAAGGGGAAAGGATTAAAGGAAACTGAGCAAAAGCTGGGAGTGGGAGAAAACGTAGAACCAGACACATTCAGAGAACTGTAAGTAATTTGGTGTGGCTGGACTGTAGGGCAAAGAAAAGACATGGAAGAAGATGGGGCCAGACACCTGGGCAGATGTCACGTTATGGAGGCATATATACCCTACTAAGCACATATTTATTTTTTATCCAGAAAGTACTAGCTTTTTTCTTTCATTTTTCTACATCTCCGAATTTTCTTCTTGTTCACGTCGTATAAGACACATGGAGGATGGTACATAATGTTCAATCCAGAGATTTTATGTCTGAGCAGAATAATGTTGTCCTTTCCAACCTTGAAGTATTTACTCAATTTACTCGCTCGTTCTTCAAAAATAGCTGCTTTGCTAATACACATTTGCTAATTATAGTAGTTGCAGATAAACAATGCTTTGACTTGATGATTTGCAAATGTTCAAATTTTCTCCATGCTCTTTTGCATTCTTTAGGTAAACAGTTGCTTTATTATTTCTTAATGTTTAGACTCGTGGGCTTTAGTTTTCTTCTTCAGGATAGATTTAAAAATGAGTTCACCCTAACCAAGTATTTTAATTGACATTAAATTTTATGTCCTACTCCATTTCTTCGCAGATATCTTTTAATGTGGATTTTCTTTTCCTCTAGCTAAACTGTATTTCTATGAGAAATGGGAGCGGTTTCCTATTAGTTATCTTTTTATTATTGCTTTATTTTTTTGCCTAGCATTCACTCATGCAAATGCTTTATTGACCACTGAATCTGGTATAACAATGCACTGAGCTAGGTTTAGCCCCTTATTATTCTAATCTTATCTCTGTGAGTAACTAGCTATTTGAGCATAAGAAATTTACCTTTCTCCTCATCCGTAAAATGAGAGGGTTTGACTAGATCATGCCAAAATGCCCTTCTAGCTGAGAGAATTTATTCTTGTGGCTAAGCATTATTATATAGGATGGACCTCATTATGGTTCCTTCCTCTGCTTATCTCATCTTTACATTTCTTCACTCGTAAGTCTTTCTGCTTTGCTGCTTTCTCTTCTGTCTACAGATTGAAACAGCTGAGGGGCCAAGACTGAGTCATCTGCTTCCTTAGGTCACCATCAGAAGCACTGCTGAAGGTTCTCAGCTTGTAGCAGGTATTCAGTGACACTTTGTCATGACAAAGGCATAGGAGGAGTACTTATCTATGCTTCTGTGTTCCTTGTTGTGTGCTTCAGATGTTACACTTTTAATTTTTATTCCAAAGGAAACAGTATGGTGTCTGTGATATTATAAAGCCTATGAGGGAATGTTCTGTTTCTAAGTCATCCAATCCTGTTGCTTCTATATCATCAGCTCTAATATATCCAGGAAAGGCTGGCCCACCTTGACCGCAGGGTTAAACTCGCTTGGCCTACTGCTATGACCCAAATGGTTTGGCTTTAGACAATGTAGCCTGTGGTGCCGCTGAGCTAAGTCATGTACAAGTGGCAAAACAAAACATAGTGTGCATTCCAAATATCAACACTGGAGTTTAGATGACATCCTCATTAGATGGTCTTCATCTTTGCTTCCTTTAATCTGCTTCTCTCCCTCTTGTCTGCTAAATTTGATCTATCTATTTCAGGAACTACTGAGGCAGCAGCTTCTCCTTGCTATTGCCTAGGATAGTTTCATACTACATAATCAAAGTTTATTGTCTTTGTATCAAAGCATGTTCTCTGCTTTCTCAATATCAAGCCCCTCTTCCCCTTACTATCTCTCTGATTCACTGCTCAGCAATCTGGCCTCCTTTGTTGGGACCTGGGTATATTTCTGGGAATTGATTTGCCTTAAAGCCAGGCTTGCAGAGGACATAATGGACTGGGGTACAACCACCACGGAGGAGAGCCTGGTGGGGGCAACTTCGGAAGACTCACGAAGAGCAGCATCCTGAAAGCAGAGCATTTCTCTTACGAGAAAAAATATCATCCTCGAACTGTAAAGTGAGTAAATTTCGGCTTTGAGACAATTTTATCTGCATGTAGACCTGGAGATCTTCTTCATGGCCCCACTCAAGTGACACCAAGCAGATATGCTGATCAATTTAAAAATGAATAATCCCATGAATCTGGGATGGGGCATCCAGCAATGTTCCTTAATCATAGAGATTAGATCTTCTGGACCAGAATTAGGAACACATGGCTTGACAATGTAAATATCCTCCTGTGTTCAATCAGAAGACCGAGAAGGCAAGAAGTAAGCTAGCTCACAAACTGGTTGAGAGCTGGAATTAGACATTCAGTTATTTAAGGTCTTTAGTCACAAGGCTGGAAGTGGCTAAGGCAGAGCGCTGAGGTTAACCAAGAGAAGCATATCCAGAATGAGTCATTAAAAGCAGCCTACCCAAAAAGATTGCTTCCCAAGTTATAGAGAGAAGCTGTATATCAGGATGGCAAATGCAAAGTGGTCTGGATAAAACAAAGAGATGCGGTATACACCTGAGGTTGATTTTAATATGCTCATTTCACATACCAACCTGTATGAGCAAAGTCCATCTACAGCCTCTGCTTTAGGCTGGAGCAGAACAGGTTAGAAATTATGGAGTCAATGAACATCAAGTTAGTAGTGGGCTTTGAAAGTACTTTGATTATTATACTCAAAACACTGAAATGATCTAATTCGGCCCTGTTGATCAGCATACACACTACTACCACCACCATGAGTTTAATAAGGGAGTAGCCAAGGAGAAATAATAGTGTTGCTTTCTTTACCAGCTGCACCAGTTCCAATAACTCCAACGCAGTTCACAGCACAATTCAAAACTGAGCTGGAGCATGAGGGCCTAAATGCCCAACACCATTCTCAATCTTAATCTAGATTTTTTTTTTTTTTTTTTACCTTATTAGCCTTTGACTTGTTGCATGAAGAAAGACAGACCAAAGAGGAGACTCTATAGGGCTGATCAACAGAATAGACTCTGGTTCTCTGTACCTATGTAGCCACATGTGTGTAGATGGCACATGCTGTGCTGCCCAGAACCCCTTTGGGGACTGAAAGACTTATTCTTCCCACTACCGAGGGTGCTACCGACCAGCATCCCTTAGCTGTCAGGCCTCTCCAGCTGATGAGGGCTGCTTCCCTTGGCAGGGAAGCCTGCCACCAAGGTCCGGTTCTTAGGAGAATACAAAGTTCCACCCACCCATCCTAACTCAAGACAACTCTGAAGGGCTCTCAGCCTCAGAGCTCCTTATGGGGGTGACAGTATCACAACCCAATGTCTTCCTCTGCTCAGGATAGATTCCTTTCTTTTCCTATAAGTGTTCATCTCAACAGCACTTTTTTAATACAATTCTTGCATTCTAAATGACATTTCAGTGTCTACTTCCCAGATAACCCACCCTGCAACAAGGACAACAGGAATGGAAAAGCCAAAAAGAAATGGAAAAAAGAAAAAGATAAGTTGCCTAGGCTTCTCTGAGAGGCCAAGCTTTGCACACAGCAGTTGAGCTCTCCACTTTAACTAGTGGGCTGCATCACCATGTAGAAATACTAGGAGTGGCCCAGATGCTCATGATACACCACACCTCCTGGGCCCACCTGAATTCAGGCCAGACCTGATGAGGCCCAGGTCCAGAGCCAGTATCCCATATCAGGTACAAACCACTAGCCACATGCAATCGCCATGTAGAAGCACAGGGGAGCTAAATGTTCCCAGTAGCAACTCACGCCAGTGATGGAGAACTGGGGGATACATGGTCTAGCCTTTCCATCCTCTAGTGGGACGATTCTGAGGCAAGTGCTACACCTCCCAGTAACAGAGCAGCAATCCAGCAGGACTGAGCTATTGTCCCCACATATTAGAGTGCTAGGACTGCCATAACAAAATACCATAGACTGGGCAGCTTCAACAACAGAAATTTTCTTTCTCACCATTCTGTAGGCTGAGAAGTCCAAGATCAAGGCGTCCACAGGCTTGGCTTCCTCTAAGGCCTCTCTCCTTGGCTTGTAGATGACCACCTTCTCACTGTGTCCTCACATGCTCTTTCCTCTTTGGGACACACACTAACAACACATGTACACAGCTGTGTCCCAATATCTTCTGCTTATAAGGACACTAGACATACTAGATTTGAACCCACCCATATAAACTCATTTTATCTTAAGTACCTTTTCAAAGGTGCTAACTTCAATTACAGTCACATTCTGAGGTACTGGGAGTCAGGACTTCAACACATCAATTTGAGGGTGGGGGACACAATTCAGCCCATAACACCCCAGTAACTAAATATACGCATTTCCCTTTTCCCTGTCTCATTTTTCCTCTCCCACATTTCTTCTTCCATGGATCACCTCCTAAATAAACTAAGAAACTTCATCTTTGTCTCAGGTCAGAGGAACCCAATCAACTGCCTTAAACTCTGACCAACCAGAATTAGCAGTTCCTTGGGGAAGCTTGGAAGAAGTTGGACACAGACAGCTGTCACTTGGAAAACATATAAACCTCCTCTATAAACAGTATGTCATCAATGGAGCGTATCCCTTCAAATCAAATTTGACCTAAAGATGAGAAACAGAGACAACCAGATAAGGCAAAGGTACACACACAAATCCACTGGTCTGCCTCCACCTTGGGAGCAAAATTAAGTTGGACGCAGAATGTAAAGACATGCAAATGCCTTAGCAAGAGCAGACAGCGTGTGTATCTAGCAGCACAAGGCTGTGATGCTCCCCTGGGGGCAGAGCAAAGTACCTGCAACAATACTGAGCACAGAACCAATATAGGCAATTTATGTGAATTTTCCCGAAAGAAAAAAAGTAGCATTCATCACCTCTTGGGTCTAGAATATTTTTCTCTTTACCTTGAGTTCTTCTTATTTGAATTTTAGAATGACATATATGTTTTCAGGCAAAATGCTACAGATTTTTTTCATCACCCTTTGTCCTGTCATGAATTTCTAGTTTCTTTTTTTTTTTTTACATCTTTATTGGAGTATAATTGCTTTACAATGGTGTGTTAGCTTCTGCTTTACAACAAAGTGAATCAGTTATATATATACATATGTTCCCATATCTCTTCCCTCTTGCGTCTCCCTCCCTCCTTATCCCACCCTTCTAGGTGGTCATAAAGCACCAGCTGATCTCCCTGTGCTATGCGGCTGCTTACCACTAGCTATCTGTTTTACGTCTGGTAGTGTATATATGTCCATGCCACTCTCTCACTTTGTCACAGCTTATCCTTCCCCTCCCCATATCCTCGATTTGAATTCTATAGGCTATTAGCCACCTTACCTCTGGAAAGCTCACCTAAATTGATCCTTTAAGATAATCTACTAATCATTACGAATGACCTGTAGGTGCATATTGGTCAATGGAGATTGAAACAAACAAACCGGAACCTAAACAATTGTAATAGTTGCATTTCATGATAAATGAAACTAATATGTTCCATGCTTGCAAAGGACTTAAATAAAAATAGCAATAATTTAATGAGCTTCCCCTCTGTATCAATCTCTAATTATCACATTTAATGTCTCTAAAACCCTGAAACATGGATATTACTATACTTCATGTTCTTAATATGAAGAAAGGGATTTGGAAAATATCCCTCAAATATAAGTGACACAAATGGGATTTGAACCCAAACCTGATTCTAAATCTTTTTTACTTCCAGTGATTCTCAATCAGGACTGGTCATTAAAATTAACTGGAAAGGGGCTTCTCTGGTGGCGCAGTGGTTGGGAGTCCGCCTGCCGATGCAGGGGACGCGGGTTCGTGCCCCGGTCCGGGAGGATCCCACATGCCGCGGAGCGGCCAGGCCCGTGAGCCATGGCCGCTGAGCCTGCGCGTCCGGAGCCTGTGCTCCGCAACAGGAGAGGCCACAACAGTGAGAGGCCCGCATAACGCAAAAAAAAAAAAAAAAAAATTAACTGGAAAGCTTTTAACAGCTACAGGTGCTACCACACACACAAAAATATTCTGAGATGGATCATGAAAGCTAAAAATAATCAAGCTTCTAAAAGAAAACACAGAAGATTACAATCATGACAATTGGATAGGCAGATTTCATAAACAATATTCAAAACATACTGACCAATAAAGAAAATACTAACAAATTGGACTTCATTAAAACTGAGATCTTCTGCTCATCAAAGGCACTATGAAGAGAGTGAAGAGGTAAGCTACAAATTAGAAGAAGATATCTCCAATACATATACTCAGAAAAAAAGCTGGATACAGACAATAAGCATTTGAAAAGGTGCTCATCTTTAATTATCACAGAAAAGAAAAATAAAGCTACCACACACCTACTTGAATATCTAAAATTGAAAAATCTAACAAATACCAAGGGGGTTGGTGGTACTATAGAAAAGCAAGGGCTCTCTCACATCGCGGGTGGGAGTGTTAAGTGCTAGAATAACCGTGAAAGACTCCTTTTCAGTATCTTGAAAGTTAAACATGATTATACTCTAATGATGTAGCACTTACAATGCCATTTTTGGATATATACCCATCAGATTTAAGCGCTACGTCCATCAAAACATATACCAGAATGCTCAGAGCAGCTTTACTCATAATAACTAAAAACTGTAAATAACCCAACTGTACATAAGCAGTAGAATGGATATGATATATTCATGTAATGGAATACTACATAGCAATGTAAAAGAACAAACTACTGATATATTAAACAATGAATGAATCTCACAGATATGATGTTGAGTGAGGGAAGTCGGACACAAAAGAGTACTCATTATGAGTCCATTTACATGAAGTTCAAACACAGGTAAAATAATCTATGGTGAAAGAGGTAAGTCATCCATGAAAGTGGGGGGTTTACTGACCGAGAAGGATCACAAATGAGTTTTCTGGGATCTGGAAATCTTGATTTTACCTTAATTTTAGCAGTGGTTACATAGGTGTATGTATGTATATATTTATACATACCTATGTGTGTATATAAAGAATCATTGCTTTAACACTTAAAATTTACACACTTTACTGTATGTAAATTATATTGCAATCTTTAAAAAATAATTATAGTTACTGGATCTTTTCTGTAGGCCTACAGAATCAGAAGTAGGGCTGAGGGAGAGAAAGTACATAAGTATATATACTTTCAAAAAGTTTCCCAGGTTACCCAGGTGATTTTGATACATGTCCTTGTTTACAAATCACTTTATCCCTAGACTCAGGTAACGCAAGCACTGTGTGAAGAGCCCTCATGGGTACAAGTTCTGGCTCTGCAAATAATGAGCTGAGTAACCTTGGATGATGTAGCCACGAAAAAAAGGGTATGGACTAGGTGAGCTCTCAGGTCCCTTCCCACAATCATGCTGTAAATCCTATGATATAAATGCATACCCATTGGCCAACACACACAAATAAACCCAGTACTAAAACCTAAGGGAAGCAGGCGATTGAATAACATGATATAATTTCAATTAAGGCTGCCCCAAAGTTCTTTCATTCTAAATATATTTTATATACGATCTTAAGAAATTCAATCTTCTATATTATGTTTAGGCGCTGGTTGAATGGCAAATTGTTAAAAGATGGCAACCCATTAAGCTATTATCAGTCATTAACATTTCACTATGGATGTGACAATAGATCATTTTCAATTTGATAATTACCTAAAATTTTACCCTGTAAGAACAGGATGTAGAATTAAAGGCATTTTGGTGTATAGTGGAAAGAACACAGAACTGAGAAACAGGAATCTGCTTTCTACTCACACCTATACCATTAATTAACTGTATCTTTAAATAGATCCTTTCCTACCTCTAGACCACAGACTGTCTAACAGTAAAATGTGGAGTGGAATAGACAATCCCCAAGTGTCACGAGGCCTGTGTAATTCTACGACGCTTCTTAGTTCATGAAATGGGGAAGGTAATCCTGAGTGGAGGCTCTGGTGTCCTGTCACTCTGAGAGACAGGGAGCCACGTAAACTAAGGACGGTGGCAGGAGACCAATGAACACTGAGACCAGGTTTTGTTTTGTTTTTTTTTTGCGGTACACGGGCCTCTGACTGCAGTGGCCTCCCCGTTGCGGAGCATAGGCTCTGGACGCGCAGGCTCAGCGGCCATGGCTCACGGGCCCAGCCCCTCCGCGGCATGTCTGCCCGGACCGGGGCACGAACCCGCGTCCCCTGCATCGGCAGGCGGACCCTCAACCACTGCGCCACCAGGGAAGCCCGAGACCAGGTTTTTTAAAGGCCAGTTTGAGCCCTTAGGTGAGGGCAGGGGCTATTACATTGCCTCCATGTATGTGCTGCCCACAGTGTTTGCCTCTCATGGAATACTGGCTGTCCGGGTGGTAGTGGGAAGAGGGGAGAGGAATACCCTGGCTTTGCTCCTCAGGACAATTCACCCAGGATGTGCTTTTAAACCACTATGAAAGTGCAGAGGGTAGATGCAGCTGACCAACCTCCAAAAGTACAGGTCCTGATGGGCAACTCTCCTTATTCTCTAACCCTCACCCACCAGCTTTGTTCATCCCCTCAAGAAGGCGCCCTGGGGCTGGGACCTGCAGGGAGAAGCCATTTCCCAGGGCTTGGGAAAAGGTTGTGGTACTGGATGTAAGCTTTTAGGCCTTCAGTGGCAAGACAACAACTCAAATGAGGGAATCAAATAGCCTCCTACAAGCAGTGATGGAGGGTCAAATTCCAGAAGGAGAACAGAGGAGGAGGTGTGGTTTGTAGAAGCTCTCCCATGTGAGAAAGGGAAAATGAACTCAGTCACATGACAGCCATCCAACCATGAAGCCATGAACTTCGCAAGGGCTGAACACAATCATTCTGGTTTTCTAATGAGATTGGAAAGGACCACGTTTATAACAATGAGGCCCACTCAAAGTTAGGAGTATTTGAACTTTGACTTCCTTACTCCAGGTAGACAATCTCAGGACAATGGCTGGGATGTCAGGCTTTGATAACTGAAAGAATTACAGAGAACACACTGTCTTTCACCCTGTGTCTTTCAGTCCTAGGAATCAGCCACTACACCATTTTTCAGGACCTCTTCCAAGAGTAAATACTGCTAGCCCAGGAGTCTCTGGGCCCGGAAATACGATTAGGTGGACCCGTGTTTCCTAGGAAATGAATTGAAACCTACAATTTCAAGTGGTCCAGGAAATAGCCACAGAGCTAAGAATGGTGACAGGTTGCTGCCTGTGACAGCCAAACAGGGGACTCACCTAAAACTGTACGAGGGAAATCTCATGCTTCAGAAATTTGCTTCATCTCATCCTCATTTGCTTTTAAGTGGCTCTTTCCCCCACCTCCACTGCCCTTCCCCCATTTAAGTTCTGGTCTCCCCCAACCCCCCTTAAAGAAATATTTAGCTTATACTTGTAATGAGCCCTGCCTGCACACTGACTGTGATTTAGGGTGAGTTATGTTTCCATTACCTCTGTGTTATAGCATACTGGTGAGGGCAGGCATTACGTCATGTCAGAGATACAGGCGAGAGAAAATACAGACGCCCCCATTACAGGCAGTGATGGAGCAGTTTTAATACTATTGGGGGAAAATGGAACATAAATGCCTTTCCAGCTGCACCATTACTACACATTAGCAACACCATGTGGCCAAAGTGACGGGGAGGAGGCTGGAGGGAGGAAGGGGTTACAGGTGACCCTGGAGCTTGTTCTCTGCATTTAGGAAGAGGCAAAAAGTCCTATTAAAACCTTAGAAATACGTGGGATTTTTTTTTCCCTCACCAGAGATATAAAACATTAACTTTTCAATAATAAAAAAAATCTAATTTCTACTGAGTTTTCCCGTTTCATGTGAGAAGGGTAACTCTTGCCTGTGCTCTCTCTCTCCCTCCTGGTCTCTCTCACTCATTTTCTCGGCCTCTTTATTTTCTTGACACAAATAGCTGTCATTGCTCAGAGAATGTGCGTGACTAGGCTGCTTTGTAATTCAAACCTTTTATTCAGGTTACCCTTACGTACTAAAGAGGAGAATATATATTGACTAAATGGCCTTGTTATGGATGTTTCCAATTGTGAGTGGAAGGGTAGCTCCCTCCTCCAACACACACAAACCTTTCCAAACCAGGACTCTGTTCATCACTTACAATGGAATTTAGCTAATGCTAATTTCCACCTTTTAGTTTTCTCAAATAGCAGGGAAACGCATCTATAGATATTTTTCTTGGCATGATTGGTTCCTTTAAAAAGAGGAAGTGACCAAAATGAGCAGCCACAGCCTGCTGATGATCTGTGCTGTGCCGATCGGTGGTTTGCAGGTGTGGAGCTCAATGAAATACAGAAAGAAAGATGAGGATGTAGTTGGCATTGGTGGGCTGGTGCTTCCAACAGCTGTTTAACTTTGTTCAGTTAGAACAAATATAGTCAGTCAAAAGTGCCCCTAATTTAACCAAAGAGGAATGGGTTCAGTAACTAAAATAAATAGTATATATGGTTGGTCTAACTTTCCTCTAATCAAAATGAGAGTGTAACCAAAAATAGAACTTGAAACATGCACAGAAAATACATTGGGAAATACAGAGAATTTTAAACTAGCTGGGGTTGGGGAAGAGACATGCTAAAGAAGGATAATTATGTATGTGTGTTTAATGATCTTTTTCTCCTTGTAGATGTAATTAGAACTTGCTGGAGAAAATTTGAAAATTTCATGTAAATATAAAAAAGCACCTCAGTAATTATTTCAATTATTTTAATCATTTTTTATGATTCTATCTAATGTTTTGACAAAATCATGCATTCATTCATTCACTAAACAATTATCATGAGCATCTTCTATGCAATGAGCAACGTTTTGCTCAATATGAAGACATCTAGTGAACGAAATAGGCGTGGTGAATACTCTCCTGGAATTTACATCCTATTGGCAGTGTTCCAAACAGGACAAGTGGCCCAAAATGGAGTCACTAAGCCCCAAGTCACCAAACTGAGGCTTAACTTAATTACAGTTTCAGCTCTCCCAGAAATGGAATCTTAAACCAATCAGTCAGGGATCACCTGATAAGCACTAGTTAGGTTTTCTGCCTGAAAGATTCCTGCCATCCCCTAAAGGAAAGTCACTTTACAATAACCAACCCACTTTTTTGCTTGTTCCCACTCCCTTGTGTCTATAAAAGTCTCTCGTTTTGTACAGCTCCTCAGAGCTCCTTTCTGTCTGCTAGATTGGATGCTGCCCAATTCGAATTGAGTTTTGTTCAAATAAACTTCAGATTTTAATATGCCTCAGTTTATCTTTTAACAGAAGAAATAGACAATAAACAAATCAACTACCTTCAGTTTGTGATGCAGTGGAGAAAGCAACTTGTGTCACAGCACAATAGAGAAACAACTTTAGAAAGTCGTCAGAGAAATAAGGATTATATTGTACTGTGATTTTGCATCCTGCCTCATTCGCTTAGAGTGCTGGGAAGGCTCTTATGTCACTAAATACTCTCTGAAAACATGTTAAATGGCTGGATAGTCCGTCTTTTAAACAAATCTTAATTTATCTATTGATTTTTTTCTTTGTGTTTTTCTTCCTTGACTTTATGCTGAGAATAAGTTTTTTTGAACATTTTTAAATAGTCGCCTATGTTTTCTTCTGTTTTTATTGTTGTTAGATGTGTTATATTTAACATTTTAAATTCATCTGAAATTTGTTTTTATGCAAATGATAGAAAAAATAAATTATATTTATGTTTTCCACATGAACATAAAGTTAAATAACAAGTCCTAAATCATACATAGCTTCTTCATTATCTTATGATGGACTATTTGTCACATATCAAGTATTTAAATATATTAAGAGTTTATTCCAGGATTACAAATTCTGTTGATCTGTCTGTAAATATCTACATCAAAGGGTTTAAAATTCCTTTAGCTGTATAATCAATTTTAAGGTCCAGTAGGACAAATCCCCTCTTCATTTTTCAATTTTTCTCAGCTCTGTTCCTACCACTTTGATTTCCGGATGAATTTTAGAATTATTCTCTCAAGACTACCTACAAAAAAGAAACATTAATAGGTAGAGTTAATCCTCATTACTTATAAATTCCATATTTGCAAATTTACCTATTCACTAAAACTTATATGTAACCCCCAAATCAATTTTCAGGGCAATTTCACCGTTATTTATAGATATAAAGGGAGTAGCAAATTCAGAATTCTCTATATCAGCGTTCACAGCAACTCAATAGTATCTAACTACCATAAATAATGACAATCAACTGTATTTTTATAGCTATTGCTTTAAATCAATGTATTGAGAAGGATTAGCTTCTTTAAAATAAATACCTCTTACCTAGAAATGTGATATGTTTCAATTTTTTTCTTGAGCCCCTACTCATATTATTATGCCTATTCCCAGGCATTGTATTTTTCTTAATTGCTATTGTGCAAAAAATTATTTTTGTCTTATATTTTCTAATGAACTATTCCTGGTTTATAGAGCTACTGGATTTCACAAAATTATTTTGTGTCTGTTCATCTTACAAAACTCTTATTATCATAATTTGAAGTTGATAGTTTTTCCTCAAAATAAAATACTATGCAAAAAATATTAATTATAATTCCTATTCCAATAGTGTTGTCTCTTATTCCTGGTTTTTCATCTTGTTCTACTGGAAAGAACTTACAGAGCAGGCAACTTTCTCTTGTTCTTGATTAAAATGGGACTATTTCTACTACTTTGCATTCACGTATAAAGTCGGATCTTGTTTAAATGCTAAGGAATGTTTTCTAAGAGTTGTGAAGGAATGGGTGTTGAAGTAATCAGGAGCCTACTGAATATTTCTTGAGATAATCATTTTTCCCTTTTGGTCTACATCTAATTAACTGATCTCTTAATATTAATTCAAAATTACATTCTAAATATAAATATTACATTGTATTTATGGGTTATGTTTAAGGTATATTTAGATTCAATTTACTCATAGGTTTTTTTAGGCTTTGCCTCTTTGTATAAATGAGATTGTATTTTAAAATAAAAATACAGGTTTAGGTGTTTTTTTGTTTTGTTTTGTTTTTCTGCAATCACTGTCAGGTTTTGCTATCTAAATCTGATAATTCTATTACATGAAATCAGTAACTTTATATCGTTTTTGAAAATTCTATTCCGTAAATCTTTAAAAAGAAGGACATACATATAAACAGTAAGAGCTATAATTTTTAAAATTTATTTTTATGAAAAATTTTCAATTTTCCTAATTTTTAATGTGTCCAGGCTTTCTCCTAGGCAATTGTGATAATATCTTTTGGAAAATTACTTCATTTATATTTTCACATATATTAGCATTGTGCTGTGGTCTGAATATGTACCTCCCAAATCTCTCTCTCCCATGAGAGCAGAGCTCTCATGAATGAAATTAATGTCTCTATAAAAGAGATTCTAGAGGGATCCCTCACTCTTCCACCACATGAGGCCACAATGAGAAGTTGGCAGTCTGCACCCAGAAGGGGGTTTTCAGCAGAACCCACCCATGGTGGCACCCTGATCTTGGACTTCCAGCCTCCAGAAGTGTAAGCAATTTCTGTTGTTTATAAGTCACCAAGTCTGTGGCACTTTGTTACAGTAGCCTGAATGGACTAAAACACATAGTATTACAAATAGTTTTATTTGCTAATTTAAATTTTTTCCTGCCTTTTTAAAACTCCTTTCTCATTTAAGTTTGTGTTTTACTTTATTCTTGTTATATTATAAGTTACGTTTGCCATAGCATGTCTATTTTATTTTATTTGTTTGTGTTTAAAATGACCACATTTATTTAGGGAGAAGTGTCTTGAGAATTCTTTTGAGGATGGTTGAGGACACGCTTTAATAAAGGAGCAGGCTTGAGTGGGAAGATAAAAGTCCAAGATCAGGCGCAGCCCAGTTAAGAGGATGAAGACAGAACTCTGCGATGGGGAAGCTGGCACGCTTGCTTCTCAGGAGGCACAGAGGCAAAAGATGAAGAACTGCATGCACACTTACAAAATGCAGTCAGGAGTGGGCATCTGTAATGGTGATAAATGGTGTGCCACTTTAAAATTTTCAGCAAGATGTGGAAGGACCAACATTATTCAGTTTTTAAATTGCTCTAGGAGGAATTCATGAAAGGCTTAGAGATTCAGGCGAGAAGGCTTTCCAGGAGTGAAAGAGATCCAGGCGGGAAGGCTTGCTAGTCAAGTCCTGGCCAAAGGAATGAGTACAAAAGAAACAGATAGGGCTGCTCTGGTGGCGCAGTGGTTGAGAGTCCACCTGCCGATGCAGGGGACACGGGTTCATGCCCCGGTCTGGGAAGATCCCACATGCCGCGGAGCGGCTGGGCCCGTGAGCCATGGCCGCTGAGCCTGCGCGTCCGGAGCCTGTGCTCCGCAACGGGAGAGGCCACAGCAGTGAGAGGCCCGCGTACCGCAAAAAAAAATGAAACAAAGATCCCACAGTTCTAATGAAAATACACTGCTTATCCAAAAAGGGGATATTCATCTGACAAGTATGAAAGTACTTATGGGGATATCTGGACAGCATATTTGGAAGTGTACCTGTCCCCCACATCCCCCAAATCCAGGACATTCTTCTTTGGGTTTCTGATGTATGAAAAGTCGGACAGAACTTTGAGAAGTTCTGTCCAATACAACCAGCGTCCTAAACACGTGGGACATAGAAGAGAGAAAAATAAAAATTTGCCCCAAAGTTTTACATAACAATGAAGAAAATTGGGAAAGGCTGAAAAGTTTAATGCAGACAAAATGAAGAACTTTTCTGTTTTATTAGGTTTTGGGAATCTGCATGTAATTCCACAGTGAGCTGCCCAGAGGAGGTTAGCAAGCACCAGTAGGACTGGAGGGAGGCATGAAATTAAGAATTAGAAAATAAAATAATGGTTATAAAAATAATACCCCCGGGCTTCCCTGGTGGCGCAGTGGTTGAGAGTCCACCTGCCGATGTAGGGGACGCGGGTTCGTGCCCCGGTCCGGGAGGATCCCACATGCCGCGGAGCGGCTAAACCCGTGAGCCATGGCTGCTGAGCCTGCGCGTCCGGAGCCTGTGCTCCACGGCAGGAGGGGGCACAGCGGTGAGAGGCCCGCGTACCGCAAAAAAATAAAAAAAAATAAAAAAAAAAAAATAATACCCCCATTACTATTCTATGCCTATCATTTTTTGAGTGATATTATTATGTCACAGATGAAGTGATATTTTACATGCCTTATCTAGTGACATCTTCCCAATGATATTAGAAGGTAGATTTTACTAACTACACTTTAGAAAAGGAAACTGAGGCTTGATGAGTTAAAATAACTTGCTCTAGTCCATACAGATAATGACTGCAAGAAGCAGTATCCAAACCCAAGGCTTTTAGCTCCATATCCTGAGTTCTTAATCACCATGTTATATAGAGTCATTCATATCAGGCAATAATTTAGACCAGGAAAGAGGAAAGAGACAAATTATCTTAGGAAGATAAAAGATAGTAGGATTGAGATCTCAAGCAGCATTTACGAGCAGAAGAGAAAGAAGATCTGCCAAGTAATCCCTATACAGCTACAAATGAATGACACACAGAGAAGGCTTAGAAATTAAGTCTTTTCAGTTGTATTGTTGTAACAGAGTGACTCTCAGTATTCGTGCTGTCAGATTAAAAATAAATATGATTATGTTTATATACATTTATATGACACATAAAAATAATAAAAGAATAGACCTTGAAGTTACCAACTCATTCATACAGTCATCTATTGAGCAAGTATTCATCAAGCTTTCACCACTGGCTAGACCCAGTTCCAGGAGTTGAGATTTTAATAGCAACTATGAAGAGATATGGTACCCTCGTGGAGTTTACACATAGTGGACGAACAGACATCAATAACCACACAAATAAATGTATGATTACAAGTTGTCTTAAATGTAAGGAAAGAGCAGGATGAAGAGATATGTTACCCTCGTGGAGTTTACACATAGTGGACGAACAGACATCAATAACCACACAAATAAATGTATGATTACAAGTTGTCTTAAATGTAAGGAAAGAGCAGGATGAAGAGATATGTTACCCTCGTGGAGTTTACACAGTAGTGGATGAACAGACATCAATAACCACACAAATAAATGTATGATTACAAGTTGTCTTAAATGTAAGGAAAGAGCAGGATGAAGAGATATGTTACCCTCGTGGAGTTTACACAATAGTGGACGAACAGACATCAATAACCACACAAATAAATGTATGATTACAAGTTGTCTTAAATGTAAGGAAAGAGCAGGATGAAGAGATATGTTACCCTCGTGGAGTTTACACAATAGTGGACGAACAGACATCAATAACCACACAAATAAATGTATGATTACAAGTTGTCTTAAATGTAAGGAAAGAGCAGGATGAAGAGATATGTTACCCTCGTGGAGTTTACACAATAGTGGACGAACAGACATCAATAACCACACAAATAAATGTATGATTACAAGTTGTCTTAAATGTAATGAAAGAGCAGGATGAAGAGATATGGTACCCTCGTGGAGTTTACACATAGTGGAAGAACAGACATCAATAACCACACAAATAAATGTATGATTACAAGTTGTCTTAAATGTAAGGAAAGAGCAGGATGAAGAGATATGTTACCCTCGTGTTTACACAATAGTGGAAGAACAGACATCAATAACCACACAAATAAATGTATGATTACAAGTTGTCTTAAATGTAATGAAAGAGCAGGATGAAGAGATATGGTACCCTCGTGGAGTTTACACAATAGTGGAAGAACAGACATCAATAACCACACAAATAAATGTATGATTACAAGTTGTCTTAAATGTAATGAAAGAGCAGGATGCTCCTTTTAAAAGGGGCCCAGGACTTAGTTTGGCAGGTCAGAGAAGTCTCTCCAGAGGAAGTGTCATTTGTGCCAAGAGTAGGAATGACTAGGGGGAAATAAAAAGGATGGATGTTCTAAGCAGACATCCCGAGGCAGGGAAAGCACAGCAGGTTTAGGAATAAAAAGAGGCTGGTACCCAGAGTGAAGGGGAGAGCAGACGGGGCTGGACAGTAGTTCAACGGGGCCTCGAAGGCTGTGTGAAGGAATTTGCCTGTTGTTCTAAGAGCAATGGGAGAGATGATTGGAGGTGAGCTGACTGGAAAGTTTTCATCAGAACAATGTGCTTGGATTGAGTATTAAAAAGATCTGTGCTGCTTCACCCTGGAGACAGGACAGGAGGGCCTGAGTGGGTTTCAGAGTCCCGGGAACGTGTGCTGTGGAGCACAGGTGAGATGGCAGCCGTTGGACCAGAGGGATGGCTGTGCTGGCGGAAAGCAGGGAAACGACAGATTGCACACACTGAGAAGGGAAAGTCAGCAGAGCTTGGTGATAGTTTAGCTAAAAGGGTGAGGTGGATAAGAAAAGGAGACATCAAAGGGTAGTTTCATGGTTTGTAAAATTGGATCAGTGATGACACCATTCATCAAGATAAAGAATATTTTATTAAATACTTACTCTGGGCTAAGGACCCTACTCAGTTTTTGTGTTGTCGTTGTTTTATCTCAGGTGTGCAGAACAGTACTGATTCCATATATTATGATGTTAGGCGCATTTTACCATTTAAACCTCACCATCCCATACCACCACCACCTCCCAAAATTGCTATAAGGTAGGCAATATTATTATCCACGTTTTGTAGATGAGGAACTAAAATTGAAAGGGAAAGTAACTTGCTCAAAGCCACACAGCTGTGGACAGTAGAGGTTTGTCTCACTCCAGAAAACACGATTATACTCTATACCTGCATATGATTAAATGTCAGCTAATTGGTCCAGGTCTAACCGGCAATAAAGATGTCGAGGAGAAAGGGATGAAGTAGGGATAGTGCGGTCTTGTAGGAGATGAGAGTGGGACAGATTTGGCTATAAGGAAGCAGACTGAAAATTACAGACCAGAAATAAGTAAATAAATAGATATTTGGAATAAAACACAATATTCTTATTTCTTACTTATATTAACTTGTAGTCAACTTTTACAGTAATTTTGGAAATTTTTACATAGTTTTTAATAACCATATCAGAATTCAGGCTTTGGATGATTTCTTACTTTCCTAAAGTCTCACTTGAAAGAATCTCTTGATATCAAAATACAGATGTTTTGTGACACATGGAGGAAAAAAAATAAAATGAGAACAGATTTTAATGCTTCCGGCAGATATTTTTCAATGTCTGTTTCACTTAAAAAGCATGTCTGTACATTCATGTATTTATTTTCTCCCTGTATATTCCTCTCACTGGTGGCAACCAGAGCCTGTACTCCCAAGACTCATCCCCAGGATAAAACAGCTGAAAGCCTGCTTATCACTCTCACAATTACCCAACAATTAAGGAGAGATTTAGGGCCTTTTCCCCATTGTTTGTCCCCTTCTCTTATGAGGAAATCAAGCCCTGCCAGTGCTGGTTCACTTCTCCCTCGTTTCAGGCAGGACACAGCAAGGCAATACATTTTCATCAAGGCTCAAGCTTGATCATGCTCTAGAGAATTGAGGTTTAATGTAATTTATGGGGAGTCACTTCCAAGGGAGATCATGGAACCTCCAGTGTATCTGGCGTGATCTGGAAGGCTCGGCATCTGTCAATGAGCAAGGAGAGGGTGCTGCATGAATAGAAATAGAAATCAGCCTGCACACCCTCCTTGTTCTATATACCCTTCCTCGGAAGCTCCCAGCTGTGGTATTTCTTACCGATTTTCTGCTCCTCTTACTCTCCTTTTTAATCTTTACGTGATTCTCTCCTATTGTTGCAAATACGTGTATGTGGGGAGGTGTAACTCCTTCCTGGGAGTGGGAGCCATCCCCTTGTCCACCTGTGCCTTCCCATCCTGTTCCACAAATGCCCCAATGCAACAGATGGGAAGGAGTTTGGTGACATGGTGCTGCTACCCCCACCAACTGAAAAGCAGCTCTAATTATGTCTGTAATATCAATTAATTCAACAAATATTTACTGAATATTTACCATATGCTAGACACAGTTCTAGACATTGAAGATACAGCAGTCAATAAAGCAGATTATATGCCAGTGAGGGAGTAAACAGAAGCAAAATTAAAAAGTAAAATATATAGTATGTGCTTTGGCGATAAGCACTATATCTCAAAATGAAGCAGGTAAGAGGGTAGGGAATAATGGGAAAGGAAAGTCAATTTTAAATACCATGGTTGGGAACATTTCAGTGAGAAGGTATCATTTAAGCAAAGATCTCAAGCAGGTAAGGGAATGAGTCGAGGCTATGGAAGGGAAAGTTGCATTAAGCTGCCTCAGAACCTTTGCACAAGCTATTCCCTCTGCCTGGGATGTTATACTCACAATTTCTTTGCTATTCCTCCCACAAAAGGTGGATCTTAATCTTTTTCCCTTGAATGTGGAATCGGCTTAGGGACTCACTTCTGGCAAATAAAACATGGATGAAGCAATGAGAGATGGATTCTGAGATTAAGATATTAAAAGATGGCAGTTCCCATCTTGGGGGCACTTTCTCACTTGCCTGGACACCCTTTCTCTTCTCTCTCTTCCTCTCTCTCTCTCATTACTCACTCTGAGGAAAGCCATTTCAGGAGAAAAGAGAGAGACCAATGTGGGGCAGAACTGAAGGTCAGGTCCCTACCAGCAGCCACATGAGTGAGCTCATCACTCAGAGGCCCTTCCGAGACAGGCAGACAGCCTGGCTACAAGGCTGGTAGAGATGCTGAGCCAGATCCACGCAGCCAAGTTTTTCCCCAGATCCCTGACCTTCAGAAAATATGTGAGATAACACGTGTGTTCTTTTAAGCTGCTAAACTTTGGAGTAATTGGTTACTCAGCAAAAGTTAACTAATACAAGGTATGTTCATGGACAGAATGAAGGTGGAAGAAGACAGAACATTAACTTGAGAGAGTAGCAGAGGCGATATGTTTGCATTTTTAAATATGGGAGACTTTAGCCTAGTTATTAATTCATCTCATTTGTAAAAGTAACAAATATGTATGGAGGCCCCCAAATATGTCAGGCACTCTTGCATCAGTTATGCAGGTGAATTTTAAAGTCTTTTGGAGCTCTCCATAAGCCAAACTCTGCATCCCCATTGCTTTGAAGTGTCTTATGTTGCCCCAGAAACTGGACAGTGGTACAGGCAGAGACAACATTTGTATTATGGATTTGTCTTTCTGAACTGTCAACTAAAAAAATATACACAATGTGAGAGTTGTGAGTGAAGTTTTATTTGGGGCAAAATGAGGACTATAGCCCGGGAGACAGCATCTCAGACAGCTCTGAGGTACCCATTCCAGCGAGGTAGGGGGAAGGTCAGTGTTACATGACTTTAGTGAAGGGGGGTACAAGCAGCCAAGCACACATTTTGGCAGAGGCTTGCTGCTAGTCACGAGGAGCAGGTGTCACTGTTAATGATTTTAGTGCTTTTCTAGATATGAGGAGATGCAAGAATTTGGGTTCATAATATCTTCTCCTGAAAATATCTAACTATCTGAAGGCCAGTTCTGCCAGTTTTTCCCAGAGCACAGACAGAGTGCCTCATTCCTGATCTCCACCCTGAACTCCTTTTAGGGGATGTTGAAGGTCAGTGGCTGCAGTGGCTGATGACTTCATCCTTGTAGAGGTAGATGGCAAGTGCCAATTTTTAGTTGGCAGAACCCAACTGAGTCTCTCTCTTTTGCCCAAATTCAAAGAATTCTACTGAATTTCCTACCCCTTAAAGAATAACAGTTGGTAATAAAAAGTGAAAACTACCCTTGAATATTCTGCAAAGTTGTCTCCTCTACCTAAGAAAATATCCAGATCACAACACAGATATCACTTGCAAAGTTCCTTCGTCCTCTTTTTTCATATTAATAATGTCTTTTCATAAAATGATATGTACATCTTTTAAAGAAGTTAAGCAAAGTGCAGATAAGAAAATTTAAGAATTTCCCATATCATATCATCTAGTAATAACCATCTTTAATATTAAGTAAGCATTATTCCAGATACAGATAGAAGAGTAGATGGGTGAGAGATGGATAGTTAGAGCAATAAAGGCAGAAATAACTCCATAAGAATGGCATCATATTAAAACATGCTGCTTTTTAATTTGTATTTAAAAACAAAAATAAAGAAAATATATAAGTAAAACTGAAGGAATTGTGAAATTTGCATAAATATCTAATATTTATGATAAGATATATTTTTCCAAAAGATAAAACCAAATTTCAGAAAGAAATAACAGGAGAAATATTAAGAAGGTAGAGTCATTATGGTTCTTCTGGACTAAATGTGTCAAATTTAGTCAATATTGATTGATTGCTTGTTCTGAAAAATGAGAAAATTAGCATTCCCACCCACCTCCACTGCCCCTTCTCCAGATTTTTATTATGCTATTTTAATAATATCAAGTTACACATCATTTGCCTTCTGTTCTGAAATATATTACCAGCTTCCTCTTAGTTCTGTTAATGCAAACTCTATTTACATCAATACTTTTACCACAGCACTTCCATTCTGAGCTTTTTAAAAAATTTATATTTCAATTCTCTGTATTTCATCAAGTACTTTTTAAAAATGATATAGTTCCTGAGTTCTTGCAGGTTTAGGATGTCTACCTACTCCTTCCATACCCAAATGGCACTTTGAATGGTACAGATCACACTTCCTCCTCAGAATCTGATAGATATTCTTCTTTATTTTTCTCCCTTTTTTCCTTCCTTCCTTCTTTTTTTTTAAAAAATACTTATTTATCTATTTATATTATTTTTGGCTGCATTGGGTCTTCATTGCTGTACATGGGCTTTCTCTAGTTGTGGCGAGCAGGGGCTACTCTTCGGCGCAGTAGGTGGGCTTCTCATTGAGGTGGCTTCTCTTGCTGTGGAGCACGGGCTCTAGGCGTGTGGGCTTCAGTAGTTGCAGCATGCGGGCTCTAGAGCGTAGGCTCAGTAGTTGTGGCACACAGGCTTAGTTGCTCTGCGGCACGTGGGATCTTCCCGGACCAGGGATCGAACCTGCATCCCCTGCATTGGCAGGATTCTTAACAACTGCGCCACCAGGGAAGTCCCCCTTCCTTCCTTTCTTTTTCTTTTAGATAACTTGCTTCTTTTTTTCAAGTCTTGATGCCTAAAGAAGATTTTCTTTATCACCAACAAAGATCTATTAGAATTGATGGACACTATACTAAAACAAATATAAATTATAGACAGAGCTTCCCGTGTTAAGCATGAGCAAAATGAAAATATTTTTGCATGGAAACTATCCAAATATATCATAGTAATAAAAGTGAAAGAAGTGGATGGAAAAGACAGATAAAAGAACCCAAGGTGGAAGACAGCATGACTCATAAAATAAGTGGTGAAGTTAGCCACATCTACAAAATACTTTTTTGTTATTCTTTCCCATGATCTGTCATTTGGGGCAGTTTTCCTACAGTTCAGTTGCAGAACCCTAAAATCAGGACATGGTTTTAAAAATGCCAAATAGAAGTCTTATCATTTTTCCACTGTGTTCGTAGATGTTGCAAAATTTGGTGAAAATACAGCTGTCCCCATGCCTTCCTGGCCTCCCATAGCCAGAGATGAGAGCTGCCTTCATTCCAGTCACCAGCCCTGAGGGACTTCATGATCCCACCCCCCAAAAGCATATATACCAAGCACCTGGAGGCCCTGGCTCACTTTGCTAGAAAAGAGACAGACCATCCTCATGCAGAAAGGGCCACAACCAGCCAGACTTCTTCAGAAGCACAGTGAACACAGTGAGTGAATTGATAGCCTGGCCAAAGCCCTCCACTCTGGTGACCCTGCTGCTAAAGCCTATACTCCTGGTGCAGGGATAACAGCCAGCTAGTCCTAGTGGTACATCATCTGTGCTACGGCCAGAATCTGTTATGACTGGCCAGTGCCCATACTATCCTAATTATTAAGTAATTATTATACTTTTGAAGAGCCCCTTGTATTAATTTTTCTATTGCTCTGTAACAAATTACCAAACTTAACATCTTAAAACAATATCCATTTATTAACTGTACTAGTTCTATAGATAAGAAGTTCAGGTGGGCTCAGATGAGTTCACTGCTCAGTCTCACAAGGTTTAAATCAAAGTGTCAGGCTGGGCTCTCATCTGAAGCTCTGGGTTCTCTTCCAAGCTCATTTGGCTCATTGGTGAAATTCAGTTCCTTGGGGTACAGGACTGTGGTTCCCATTATCTTGCCAGCTGTCTGACAGGGGTTTTCCCCAACTCCCAGAGGCCACCTCCAGATCCTAGCCACTTGACAGTCTCAAAACATGACAGTTTACTTCCTTAAAGACAGCAGGAGGAGCTCTAGTAGGAATATATTTCTATCTCTATCTCAAGCAGAAAGACTATAGAAAATTTCTGTACAGTCTTATATGAGGTAATATAATCATAGGAGTGACTATTCTATCACATTCAGAGATCTACATTCAAGAGAAGAGGAATATACAAGGTAATACAACAGTGAGATGGAATCTTAGAGGACATCTTGGAATTCTGCCTACCATGCTCTCTACTATATTGCTTGCTTTGATTCCTTATTTGCCTAGACTTGTAGGCGTGTTTGAACCACTCAGGTTTAGCTGGACTCCTGTGTCTGATCCTTTCCTAGTCAGCTCTGCTCTGTAGGCTGGCCCCTCACAAGCATGAGTGTAACATTTACTTGACATATATTTTGAGGAAACAAAATTGTGTCTAAAAATAATATAGAACATTTTGGGGAAAGACAAAAGAAAATGAGCTGATAAACAAAAATGAATACCACTTCACACTCACTAGGACGGCTATAATTTTAAAAGAAAGAAAGAAAATAATAATAAGTGTTGTTGAGGATGTGGAGAAATTGGAACACTTGGACATTGCTAGTGAGAATGTAAAATGGTTCAGCCACTGTGGAAAACAGCCAGGCAGTTCCTCAAAAAGTTGAACATAGATACCATGTGACTCAGCAATTCTATCCCTAGATATATATTCAAAAGAATGGAAAACTGATACTCAAACAAATACATGTATACCTATGTAGAGCAGCTCTGTTCACACAAACCAAAAGATAGAAACACCCCAAATATCAATCAGCTGATGAATGGATAACAAATAGCGGTATTACATGCAACAGGATACTATTCAGCCACAAAAAATAAGGAAGAACCGATAAATGCTACAACATGGATGAACTTTAAAAACATTATGTTAAATGAAAGAAGCCAGTCACCAAAGACTGAATAATGTATTATTTCATTTATATGAAATATCCAAAAAAGGAAAATCCACAGAAATAGCAGACTGGTGGTTTCCAGGGGCTGAATGGAGGGGATTTTGGGGAGCAACTGCTTAATGGATACAGGATTCCCTTTTTTTTTTTTTTTTTTTTTGCGGTACGCGGGCCTCTCACTGTCGTGGCCTCTCCCGTTGCGGAGCACAGGCTCCGGACGCGCAGGCTCAACGGCCATGACTCACGGGCCCAGCTGCTCCGCGGCATGTGGGATCTTCCCGGGCCGGGGCACGAACCCGTTTCCCCTGCATCGGCAGGTGGACTCTCAACCACTGCGCCACCAGGGAAGACCCAGGATTCCCTTTTTGAATGATGAAAATATTTTAGAACTAGATAGACGTAGCAGTTGCACAAGATTCTGAATGTACTGTCACTGAATCGTTCACTTTAAAATGGTTAATTTTATGTTATGTGAATTCCATCTCAATATAAAAACAAATGAAGAACAAAGGCAAAAAGAAGAAATATCCATTGAGGGGGAAAACATATTAATGAAGAAATTATTCACAATTCTTACATTGTTTTTCTTCTAGTGTTTCTGTTTCTAATTGGAAAAGGAGCAAAGCCACATAGGAAGCTGCACGTAAGTGAGAGGAACGAGAAGACAAAGTGTTCACTAATCCCTTCCTTCTCCAGTAAGAGAAATTCTGAGAGTCATATGAGCCTATATTGTTGCAACAGATATAAACAGTAAGTTTTTACACTTACTGCTTGTTTTAACATGATTCAGTACAAGCAAAGTCCAAGAAGAATCAAGATGAAGAGAACCACAGAAGTCCCAATGGGAGTTAAAAAAATACACTCAAGAAAAGAGCAAAAATAGAAATAAAGAGCATTTGAAATTGGAGAAAAGACAACCAGCTGTGCTAAGTGTGGCATTTCTGTTATTCTCATATCCTATTTTATCCGAAACTAATATGCAAATGGAGGTGATCAGTGCCTACTAACACTTATACTTCTATTTTCATGACACTTTTTAATGGGAGAAAATTAAATTATGTTGGCTAGATATACTTATTTGTATTTATGTTGACACTTAATCCACTTTATATATAGTAATTTGGATTTTCCTTAATTAGATAAGGAATGAGCACTTTAAGGTATCAACATGGAAATGATTTCCACCAAAAATCCTGTTTTGGCAATGTCACAACTGTATCAACACAACAGAGTTTGAAAACAACTGCAATGATATATTCTAGTAATTGTACTTCATTCCACATAGGCCAAGGAATTTCTTGGGAACCACCATAGAGAATGATGAGGTGAAGAATGGAAAAGTCATCCGAGTTTCAGAGCTCCAGACCCCCTCCATCACCCACCTGTCTGTTAACAGAAGCTCCACTTTGGATCTATCTTATATAGCATGCTTCCTAATAAGAAGTAACTTGAAAAGGGGTTTTAAAAATTTGACACACAATTTACAAAAATGAGTGGAAATTATAAACATGCAAATATTGGTGACAAGACTCTTTATTCTCATAAAATTAATAATATGGAGACAAAAATAGAAATTATGAGATATGCTTTATTTTTCTTTTCAATGTATAAAACACTGAAAACATTTCCATGAAAATTATGCCTGGACGACAAAGTGAAATTACCAATTTTATATTTTGTAACTGAGAACCAAACTCAACCATGAAATATGCAAGTTTGTTGTTCAACTTCAGCTCATCAGACCTTCAAACATATTCTCAGAAATACATTATGCACAAAACTAAAGGACTAGGTTCATGTTTCTCAGCCAGAAGGAAAGAAAGCATAACCTCTTGATCTAGCCTCAGTCATCCGGCTTATATAGGTAACACTACTGTCTTTCTTGCGTCAGTCATGCCAATGATAAGCCTAGAGCCTGAAAAAAGTTTTCCCTCACAACGTGGGCCTTCCCTATTCAGCCCCAGAATAAACTTGTACTATCCTGAGCTATCACCTAAATTTTATAGAGTCTCGTAAGGCAGGGACCATTGCCTATGTGTTTGGGTCTCCCTCACAGTATTAAGCACAAGCCTGGTTCTAAATGAATGACCAATGATCATGAAACGCAGTGGACAACATGCTGATGTCGGTGATCCCGATCACAATGGCCATCTTGATGAAAAGCACAAACACGAAGGAGGACTCTTCCTATCAACTTGAATAGAGGTAAAAATGCTGAATATGTGTGAAGGCTCAAACTGACATCAGCAGGAAACCCACAAACTTTAGCAGAAAATAAATCTCTTTGAAAGAACAAACACGTGATGCTACTAGGATTAAAACTTTACCCCTAAAATTCCCAAAGCGGTCACAAATAATACACTTGACCAAGTACTGAAAGGGCAGTTTGCTGCTGAGAGTAAAGATTTAGAACTGGAGAGGAACTCTGGCCCCATTTAAATAATGGCAGAAGGATAAAAAATAAGAGGAGGTAAAGGATCAGTCGATCGGCCAGCATGTAGATCCGTAAAGCAGAGTGGAAAAAATGCCAACGGTTAACTTTGAGTCCAGTTATTTACAAAAAAGATTCAGTTCAAGATTCCATGTTTTCAAGGTTATTCTGAAAAGTGTGTAAGGTTATTTCAGGCATGTAGTTTTACAAATAGGGCACATGGCTTAAAAAGTTGGGGTAGAGGGTTTGGTCTTCATTAATATTCGATTTCTAGTAGGTTAAACTGTTACACATTTCCCTATGGTTGATCTTTGAAGTATAAAATGTACATGTGTTCAAGTATATATTTTTATTTAGAAACCTGTTTCGGGAAAAATTTCTGTTTGAGAAGTTTTGAGTCTGGGCACAAATTTACATGTATTATTATCAATATAAGACAAATTTTATAAAATGTTCCCCCAGATATTTCCACAAAATTTCTAAATATGGAGTCAAGGGAGTAATTAATGAGAGCTGTATGTTAAGCCAGTACCAGATTACAATAATACTGATAAAAGTACTTTTTATTTTTAGAGTTCTTAATATGGGCCGAAGTGATGCTAGTAGACTCTTTTAAATGAATTATGTAATCATCACAACAACACAGGGCGGTACATAGCTATTATCCTCATTTTACAGATGAGGTACGTAGGTTTAAAATAACTTGCGAATCATCAGCTAATTAGAAGATGAATCTGAATTTGAACCCAGGTTTGGTAATTTTATAATTTACACTTCTAACCACTAGACTATCCTGGGAGTTAGAGAGAAGTATCTTCACTGACATCAGAAGAATGTATTTGCCTTATGTTTGTCACTTTTATTTTAAAAATATTTTTCTTTAGTGATAGATTTTTAAAGGCCTGATGAATTAAGTTGAATTTTATAATATCTCAAAATACTTTGTTTTTCTTTAAGCACAAAATCTTCCCTTTTATCACACACACACACAAAAGCAATAGAAAATATAGAAATCCCTATGTGTAAATTTATCCTACAAAAGAATTTTCAAGCCTAGTCACTTACTGAGCCTATATGGTCACTTGGACCCTCAAATCCCCGCCAACCCCTTACTTCAAACATCCTATATTTCTCATTTGCCTCCAAAAATCAGGACTCAATTCCTGCTTTTTGACTATGTTTGGAACTTCAGTGTGAGTTTTGGGCCCTCCTAGAGCTTCCAAGAAAGGTGGGCTAGAGTCCCTTTCCCTGACAATCTCATCTATTATGACTTCTACTTGGAGCAATGCTGTCCCTAACATGCAGCCTGGTCATTCCTCCTCCTACAGCCACTGCCTCTCTAGATTTCCCTTTTTATAAGAGTCCTTTCCCCCATTCCCTTTAAAAGTCCTCCAATTTCAATTCCAGAGAGCTGTCTGTAATCAACACCCCTCCCAGTTTCGATGGCTCATTTTATTTCATTTACCTCTCACAATTCTTACATCATATGTCATGTGTAACAGAGGATGCTCTACTGCTCTCACTGGGTTGGTTCTTTTTTCATTTCTGGTTCTTGAGTGACATAATAACAGCAGGTGAGATTGGCCAGAGTCTTTTTCTGCCGTGATAAAGATCCATGGTTATAGGGGGCTCATCTACTGTCAATTCACTGCTCCTCCTCTAGAGACAGGCTCTCTCTCAACGAAGTGTCCCGAGTAGTCCTTGGAGACTTCAGGCATGGACTGTCCCAGCGCTGCCACACACTCCAGGCCTGGCTCCCATCCTCTTGCCTCTTTGTGACTTTCTTTCAAATCTTAAAACCAAAGTTAAGGGCAGCACCTACTTAAAGAGGAACAGTCTATGGCCCTTACACTGAGACTACTGGCACGAAACCACTTTTCTTATCTTTGGTCTCTTAATTAGAGTCATTGTTTTCAGATTCTCTTCCATGCCCTCCTCTCCCTCGGGGTGGGGGAGTGCAGGTGCACATGCCCTCCTCCCTCAATATGGCAAAGGTGTGGAAAGACACCCCTCCCCAGCCTTCGCCTTCCTCACACTGAACCTCTCTGAAACAGGATTGAACAGCATTGAGAAGTTCTCTTCGACATGCATTTGAGTGTGCCTGTACCCTGATTCCTTTATGCTTTTACATCTTTTATTCATGTATTCTAAATACCCCATTAAATTATATAATCACTGAGGACAGGGACGGCAGCTATGATTCCTGTCGAAGCCCTCTCCCTCCATTTCTCCAGGCACGGTTCTCTGCACTCTGAGTTCTCCTGACTTTCTTTGCCCGGCCAGCTTAAAAATCAGATGAAATGGGGAGCGTGGTCTCCAGGCTACACACACAACTCGACAGAATGGGACTGCTCAGATAACAAGTACCCTCTTTGGAAGGAGGAATGATTTGAGCTATAGGTTCTCTCAGATTTATGTAACTTACACTGCCACCTACCTTAGAAATATCCCTCTTCTAGTAATTAAAAAAACATATATATATAATAATATATATATAATAATCCATCTATAGGATCACACTCAAGAGATACAGAAATCTAGGCTCCAGTCCTGCCTCTTCCCTTTCCTAGCCCTATACCCTTAAGTAGATTATTTAACATCTCAGAGCCTCAGTTTCCTCATCTGTAAAATGAGAATGATAAGGATGCTACCTCAGAGTTAAACAAAATAATGTAAGCCAGTGCATGGTCCATATTAGGGGTTCTAAAAGTGCCAGCAATTTTTATACCATATGTATCCTAGAGTTTAGGGGTCTTTTTGCCACTAATGCCTGAAAACCAGTTAAGAAGTCTTCCAAACAGTTGCTTTATGGTTAAAGGGCCCTCGTTACAAACAATCTAGGAATTCACAAACAAACTCAGGAGCAGAATACGGTCAATTTTACATATTAAGCCATCTTTCTGACAATTCAGCAATAACTGCTCTAAAAAGGGGGAGGAGGGGTATGAAAAGAGAAAAAAAAATCCCTTGGAAGTAACGATCTCATCTTTTCTTCTGGCCTGTTTCAGGGTAAAGAAATGCCAATTCAGAAAGTCCCCGGAGCTAAGCAAATTCTCTCCCATCAGCTCCTGCGCTGTGTCAGCAAAGCCAGGTCTGCCAGCAGGACACGGGGCCCAGGAGTCTCCCCCAGTCTCTTTCCCCTCTGGCGTCACCACACTGCTGTCCTTCTGAAGGCCACAGAGGGCATCAGGACCACTGCCAGGCCCTGCCTGCCTTGACATGAAAACCCAGGCGGGCTGTTTGCTCAAATGGCAAGGTGAGGGGGCAGCCTCTCTCCTTCCCTTGTTCTCTCCCTCCCGGATACTAAACTTACTGTGGTTTCATCCACTTTATCATCTCATTTGCTTTCTGATCTGATTCTGGGCTGCCATGTGGCTGATCAAAGGCAGATGTGAGCTCTCATCTTCACAAAGAAGTCCCTATATTCAAACAAACATGTTAATTTACCTGGCTCCTTGCCTGCAGATACCTTCCCTTGCGCCCTTTGACCATTCCTCAGTATATGCCTTCACTCCCCATGCCTCCTCCTGCGAGTCACGCTTTCTTTCTCCTCTCTTTGTATGACCTTTGTATTCTCATTTGTCTAAAAATCTCTTCCTTCTCCAGCTCACGTTCTGTTATAGGTTAAAATAATAAAATGGCTTTTTACCCCCATGTCATCGTCCTGATACTTGAAGAAAAAAAAATCATAGTTTTTTTTTTTTTTTCGGTACGCGGGCCTCTCACTGTTGTGGCCTCTCCCGTTGCGGACATGGCTTATGGGCCCAGCCGCTCCACAGCATGTAGAATCTTCCCGGACCGGGGCACGAACCCATGTCCCCTGCATCGGCAGGTGGACTCTCAACCACTGCGCCACCAGGGAAGCCCCATCATAGTTGTTTTAAACCTCAGACATGCTCTTATTTTCGGCAGCCTAATTTATTTTTAATGGTGGCATATGTTATCAAATTCCAACTTTGCTTTCTTCTTGCCTGTCTTCCCCTCTCCTTCCATCTTCCCTGACTCTCCCTTCGCTGTCTTCTTGTCTGCCCCTTCCTTTCGGGATGTGTCCTTCTACCTTGTCCTTCCCTTCCTCCACCTTTCTTTCCTTTCTATGTCCCTTCCCTCTGAGAGACAGTCACCCCTCTTGCATTCTCCCCAAATTCTACCATACTGCTGTCTCTCTCTTCTGCTGAGTTGCTACTTTCAAGGTTTTGAAATTCAATAAATCCGTGATAGTTTGCCCTAATTTGGAGAGAAAGTCAAGCAGAAATAATAAGCCTGAGAAACAGAATGTTTTACAAAAATCTCCCAGTTGAAGGATATTAAGTGGACACAATATGACTGTTGACAAAGAATGAAGGAAGCTAGTCACAGAACTACCAATAATAATTTACTGAGTTTTCAGGGCTGTGAGTGATTGAGATGAACAAGACTTGATCCATGCCCTCGAGGATTTTAAATATAGTACAGAAAATACAGTGTGCTCGTATGTGACCTTAATAAAGGCAGAGTGTGTGAGAAGCTGATTCATCTGACAGCCATTAACCCCTACACTGCAGTTAGAGCTGTGGAAAACTCAGAAGTGAATCCCACATGGTCTTCACCCTCAGGGCACTTAGACTCTAGCCGAGGATCAATCTGTACTTAAATGATTACCATGCAAAGCCAAAAACCAACAAACAAAACCCTCAGGGTGAAGGACGATGAGCAGTTGCTAGGGCAAAGTGATCAACTGAAGCTGGAAGATGGGGAAAGTGTCACGGCAGAGACGCCATTGGACCTGGGTCTTGACAGATGACTTGGCAGAGAGGTCAAAGCTGTACAAGGGCCACATGGAAAACAGTGTTTGTGTTTATGTCCATTTCAGTCTGCTGTGAGAGACCACAGGAACCCCTGGTTGAGGATTCTGAGTCTGAGTCTAGCCCTGCTGAGAGGTGATGCTCTGACTGATTAGCAGTCTCTCCTGTGAACCCAAGCAAAGGAAGTAGAGTCATGGATACCCACACATGATTTCCTGTGCTCAGGAGACAGCAGTGCACAAGCAAGGCTCAGAGGTAGGAAAGTGACTGGGACATTAAAAAGGGAAGGAGAATGGCCCAATGTGGCTGCTGGGTAGGTTGTGAGGGCAGCAGTTGAGGCGAGATTAAGAAGGCAAGTACCATGTTGTGGAGGGCCCTGATGCCATGTATAGAAGTTGAACATGCAAGAGTTTTGAGCAGAGGAGGACAGAACCACATTTGTGCCAGGTCTGTGGAAGAAGGGAAATATCAGATGAAGAGAAACCAAGTAGGAGGCCATTGCAATAACTCAGTAATACTCATTTTAATGAGTATGATGGCAGTGAAAAGAGGGATTTGATTCAAGCAACATATCTATGGTAGAAACTGCAGATGAAGGAAAAGAGGAATTAGAAATGAAACAGATTAGCTAAAACAACGATGGTGCCCATAACCAAGAGAGGGAAGACAAGAGGAGGGGATTTTAGGAGAGAAGCTAATAGATTTGGTTTTATTCATATTGAGTTTGTGATATTGGTGAATACAGAAGCAATAGTGAGAAGAAAGCATAGAAGATGAGAGTCAGGCCACTTGAACACATTTTTGGAGCAAAATTATATTAACCCGGGAGGTAAAAATCCATACCTTCATTCAGCAAATATTTATTGAGCACCTACTATAAAACCAATGAGACGAGGCATAGCCTAGAAAAATAGCCTAGAAAGTAGGATATTGTTTACAAAATTTTAATGGCTAAAAAAGCAAGAGGTGTAGGGCTTGAAGTGAGCAGAAAAAGTTGATAAATATCTACCACGGATAAACTGATTCTACCAGAATTGAAACCACCTTAATGCGTCCTAGAGGCTGTAAAAGACAAAACTAAACAGGGAGAGAGTAAGGAGTAAAAACGTAGACACCACAAAGGTTTTATAGAACCCAGTAATTCATTAACAAATAGATAAGAATCAGCTGTGCTTAGCAACTGTATTATTTAAATGCAAATAGTGCTGTTAATTGTCTTCAATCTTAAGTAGGCTAAAGAGGAGGCATCTAATGCTGGAGAAAGCAAGGAACCAGGGGGACCTGGTTTTGTAACTACTCTGCCACTTCGCAGCAATATTCCTTGGGCAAGTTACTTAATATCTCTGAGTCTCAGTTTTCTTCTCTATGAAGGAAGGAAAATAATATTTACTTCACTGTGTTATTGTGAGGTTTCAATAAAATTAATGTGCATCAAATGCCTGGAACAATAAATGGCAGGTATTATTATATTTTTAAAATCTGTTAGTCTAACACTTCTTTCCCTGCTTTGAGTCAAATTCTGCCACCAAGTTTCTGTATGAGTAAACTGTTGGCACATCCTAACAGTCTCTAGTAATAGAGTTTGGTTGGTCCGATCATAATACATCCTCTGCAGTGCTAATCCCTGCCCCTGTCCACTTAGCGTAATTCTGTACCACAAATGCATGCTTCCGCAGTTTTGTTAGAGGAGTAGATGGGGACAGTTGGGCTGATGGCAGAGCAGACTCATTCCTTCTTTTCACTTCAAATAGCAGTGGTCCATCAATCCTCACCCTGCTCCACGTCAGATAATCAAATCAACCTCACACAGGAGCATTTAAAACTCCTCATATTAACCATTATCTATAACTCTCAACCTCCACGCCCACCAACCAAATTCACTCCACTCTGCTGCACATTCTCAATATTAGTTTGCAGCATCCTACCGTCCATGACACCCCCTTTTCCTCATGGCCACATCTAAACAGTCCTGTCTCTTAAATCAAGTTCTTTCTCTCCACTCCCATTCTGCTGCCCAGTTCAAGACCCTCGTTACCTCTAACTGATTTCCAGGCTGCAGTCTGTTCTCTATTCTAATCTGCCCTTCACACTACAAAAGAGATCTAATTATGTCATTCTGTCGCTTGCTAACTTCTATTAGCTCTGTCCATTGCCCACAGGACAAAATCCATACATTTAAGTTGAGCACATGGCCCTTCATATTCCCAGCCTAGCTATCCAGCCCACTCCAGTTTCCCAAATATGTAAATATCATTCACTAATTCAAGTCATTGCATGTACTGTTCCCTCCATGTGTAATACCTTCCCACAACTTGTTTGACAGGCAAACTCTTACTCTTCCTTTAAAACCCAATCTCAATCAATAATAGAGACTGAGGATAGTTTTTTGAATTCTAGAGCTCTGTCCTTAATTAGTCACCTATAACCTGGAAAGGCTCCTAAGGGAACTACAACCACGTAAGCTAAGGCAAGCAAAAGAACAACTTTTAACTTGGCTTTGGCCTCAAATACCAAGAGGAAGCCTTAGGTGAGCTAACCTGAGCAAGACTGCCTTGAATTCTATTATTTTACTTGGACAGAGGAACTTACTTTTTTAGTGGGACTTCACTCTAGCTTCCAGATGCCTTTCTAAGAGTGTCAGAGAAAGGGAGGTGTGGGAGCTCTCTTTTCTTAAGGAGGAATGCCATGGGCCCTGACTTATCCTCTTAACCTTGTGGGAGAACAGAAATGGAGCTATTTACCCACTAGAGGTTCACGTTTCATATCTGACACCAAGACCCCATCCTCTAGAAAACCTGATCCAATAAATATCCCTGAACGTGACACATCTATTGCGGTTCTCCTTCTCCTCGGGATAAAGTCATAGGCCAAGAAGATGCCAAAAGTAACTTCCCTTGAGATTTCTTCCCTGACTCTTTCCATTCCCCAATGTCCCTTCCTTCATCTGTGTTCTTTAAGTAATTTGTTTATCCCTCTCTGATAGGACTTATATTTTCTATAATTATTTTCAATATCTATCTTTCCCACTTGACTATCACTTTTAAGAAGGTATGAATTATGTTTATCTTGTAGTCCTATATGTCCACTGCCTAACAGCTCATATGGTGCCTTAATGCTGCTTTCTTCAGCTGGACTTGGCCTGTGCTTGGTGAGCAGAGCGTGCACGGTTTTAGTCCCCTTCACCCCACTATCTGGACACCTGGTGTAGGCATAACTTGGGCAGCTGTGTCCAGCAACCCTAGACCAGTGCAAAGAGGAACCCTTTACATATTTTTGAATGAGTGGATAGCACATAAAGGAATGCTTTGGAGTGTGAGGAATATAGTGACAATGTAAAAGCTGAGAAACTATGAGGCTTAAAAATTAATAGAATTTGGGCTTCCCTGGTGGTGCAGTGGTTGAGAGTCCGCCTGCCAATGCAGTGGACACGGGTTTGTGCCCCGGTCTGGGAAGATCCCTGGAGCGGCTAGGCCAGTGAGCCATGGCTGCTGAGCCTGTGCATCCGGAGCCTGTGCTCCGCAACGGGAGAGGGCACAACAGTGAGAGGACCACGTACCGCAGAAAAAAAAAGAAAAAAAAAAAAATTAATAGAATTTGTGACCAGGATCATTAATGAACCATAAATTTTAGAAAGTTCGTAACTATACAAAAGCAATATGAGGGTCTTAAATGTCAAAGAATTTTATAACGGGAAGTATGGCAGCCATATGTTCCAGATTTTCTAGGGTAATCCATATTTCAAATCTCCTGTCTCACTGTCCCCATAAGTGTAATTGAACTTCTCAGAGCATATGTCCTAATTTGGGGCTCAGAATATATAGTCACTAACTAGAAGGTATATTTGATTTATTTTTGTTCTACCTTCTTATTTTATAGATGAGGAAACTGAGATCCTCAGATGCTAACTAGGTCACCAAATGACACACGAGAAATTAATTATAAAACCAGGGCTGAACACTAGGTCTCCTGACTTTGAATCTACTGTTATTTTTGTATTATTTTATTCTGTGACCTAATGTAGCTCCCAAAAGCCTTTTGTTTGCTGCTGAACAAATATCCCTGCTCCTCCTATTAAACCTTGCCCTGGGATAGTAATGCACTGCCCTGCCACCACAATCCACCACCGATCCTTCAGTCTCCGAATTATATGGAGTCTCTGATGTGCTATATGGCAGGGCAAGTTAAGGAGGAGATAGAGGATGCCTTCATCAAGCCTGATGGTACAGAAGGGACATAATCACTAGGTGATGTTTCTTAATCACAACATCGGACTCTGAACATCAAAACCACAGGCTTCCTGGTATCAACATCATCCAAGGTGACTTTCCAAGATAAAAGAGAAATGTGAGAACATCTGGTAGAGGATGGCTCAATAATGAAAAAGTACAGGGAATACCCAGCAGCCAGTCTGAAACTGCCATTCATAAAGAACCTATCACAGAGTGAAAGTGCATATGGAGTTATTAAGAAAAAGGACAGAAAGAGTAGGTAAGTTGGTGAGACCTGCAAGATGGCGGAGGAGTAAGATATGGAGATCACCTTCCTCCCCACAAATACATCTACATGTGGAACAACTACACAACACCTACTGAACGCTGACAGAAGACCTCAGACTTCCCAAAAGGCAAGAAATTCCCCACGTACCTGGGAAGGGCAAAAGAAAAGAGAAAAAACAGACACAAAAGAATAGGGACAGGACCTGCACCTAGGGGAGGGAGCTGTGAACGAGGAAAAGTTTCCACACACTAGGAAGCCCCTTCACTGGTGGAGACGGGGGGGTGGCAGGCGGGAAAGCTTCAGAGCCACAGAGGAGAGCGCAGCAACAGGGGTGCAGAGGGCAAAACGGAGTGATTCCCGCACAGAGGATCCGTGCCGACCAGCACTCTCCAGCCCGAGAGGCTTGTCTGCTCACCCGCTGGGGTGGGTGGGGGCTGGGAACTGAGGCTCGGGCTTCGGTCAGATCCCAGGGAGAGGACTGGGGTTGGCTGTGTGAACACAGCCTGAAGGGGACTAGTGCACCAGAGCTAGCTGGAAGGGAGTCCCGGAAAAAGTCTGGAACTGCCTAAGAGGCAAGAGATCATTGTTTCGGGGTGCATGAGGAGAGGGGATTCAGAGCACCGCCTAAACGAGCTCCAGAGACGGGGGCACAAGCCACGGCTATCAGCACGGACACCAGAGACGGGCATGAAATGCAAAGGTTGCTGCTGCAGCCACCAAGAATCCTCTGTGCAAGCAAAGGTCACTGTCCACACCTCCCATCCTGGGAGCCTGTGCAGCCCACCACTGCCAGGGTCCTGTGGTCCAGGGACAACTTCCCCAGGAGAACACACGGCACACCTCAGGGTGGTGCAATGTCACACTGGCCTTGCCCTGCATTCCATACCCCTCCCCGGCCCCCAGCCTGAGTGAGCCAGAGCCCCCTAATCAACTGCTACTTTAACCCCGTCCTGTCTGAGCGAAGCACAGACGCCAGAGGGAGACCTACACACAGAGGCGGGGCCAAATCCAAAGCTGAACCCCAGGAGCTGTGCGAACAAAGAGAAAGGGAACTCTCTCCCAGCAGCCTCAGGAGCAGCGGATTAAATCTCCACAGTTACCTTGATGTACCCTACATCTGTGGAATACCTGAATAGAAAACGAATCATCCCAAAATTGAGGCAGTGGACTTTGGGAGCAATGGTAGACTTGGGGTTTGCTTTTTGCATTTAATTTGCTTTTGGTTTCATGTTTATCTTAGTTTAGTATTTAGAGTTTATTATCATTAGTAGATTTGTTTATTGATTTGGTTGCTCTCCTCCTTTCTTTTTTATATATAGATTTGTTTTTCCTTTTTCTTTTGGTGAGTGTGTATCTGTCTGCTTCTTTGTGCGATTTTGTCTCTATAGCTTTGCTTTTACCATTTGTCCTAGGGTTCTGTCTGTCCGTGTTTTTTTTTTCTTATCTTTTTTTAGCCTAGTTTTTAACACTGGTTATCACTGGTGGATTTATTATTTTCGTTTGCTTGCTCTCTTCTTTCTTTCATTTTTTTATTACTTTTTAAGTTTTTAAATTTTAATACTTTTTTATTTTAATAACTTTATTTTATTTTTCTTTCTTACTTTTTTTTTTCTCCCTTTTCTTCTGAGCCGTGTGTCTGACATGGTCTTGGTGGTCCGGCTGGGTGTCAGGCCTGTGCTTATGAGGTGGAGGAGCTGAGTTCAGGACAATGGTCCACCAGAGATCTCCTGGCTCCACATAATATAAAATGATGAAAGCTCTCCCAGAGATCTCCATCTCAATGCTAAGACCCAGCTCCGCTCAACGAAGAGCAAGATAAAGTGCTGGACACCCTATGCCAAACAACTAGCAAGACAGAACACAACCCCACCCGTTGGCAGAGACACTACCTAAAATCATAATAAGGTCACAGACAGCCCAAAACACACCACCGGACGCGGGCCTGCCCACCAGAAAGACAAAATCCAGCCTCATCCGCCAGAACACAGGCACCAGTCCCCTCCACCAGGAAGCCTACACAACCCACTGGACCAACCTCAGCCACTGGGGGGAAGACACCGAAAACAATGGGACCTATAAACCTGAAGCCTGCGAAAAGGAGAGCCCAAACACAGTAAATTAAACAAAATGAGAAGACAGAGAAACACACAGAAGATGGAGAAAGGGAAAACGCACTAAACCAAACAAGTGAAGAGGAAATAGGCAGTCTACCTGAAAAAGAATTCAGAGTAATAATGGTAAAGATGATCCAAAATCTTGGAAACAGAATACAGAAAATACAAGAAACATTTAACAAGGACCTAGAAGAACTAAAGAGCAAACAAACAATGATGAACAACACAAAATATGAAATGAAAAATTCTCTAGAAGGAATCAATAGAAGAATAACTGAGGCAGAAGAACGGATAAGTGACCTGGAAGATAAAATAGTGGAAATAACTACTGCAGAGCAGAATAAAGAAAAAAGAATTGAGGACAGTCTCAGAGCCCTTTGGGACAACATTAAATGCACCAGCATTCGAACTATAGGGGTCCCAGAAAAAGAGAAAAAGAAAGGGTCTGAGAAAATATTTGAAGAGATTATAGTTGAAAACTTCCCTAATATGGGAAAGGAAATAATCAAGTCCAGAAAGCGCAGATTCCCATACAGGATAAATCCAAGGAGAAACATGCCAAGACACATATTAATCAAACTATCAAAAATTAAATACAAAAAAATATATTAAATGCAGCAAGGGAAAAACAACAAATAACATACAACGGAATCCCCATAAGGTTACCCTCTGATCTTTCAGCAGAAACCCTGCAAGCCAGAAGGGAGTGGCAGGACATATTTAAAGCGATGAAAGGGAAAAACCTACAACCAACATTACTCTACCCAGCAAGGATCTCATTCAGATTCGACAGAAAGATTAAAATCTTTACAGACAAGCAAAAGCTAAGAGAATTCAGCACCACCAAACCAGCTTTACAACAAATCCTAAAGGAACTTCTCTAGGCAGGAAACAAAAGAGAAGGAAAAGACCTACATTAACAAACCCAAAACAATTAAGAAAACGGTAATAGGAACATACATTTCAATAATTACATTAAATGTAAATGGATTACATGCTCCAACCAAAAGATATAGACTGGCTGAATGGATACAAAAACAACACCTGTATATACGCGGTCTACAAGAGACCCACTTCAGACCCAGGAACACATACAGACTGAAAGTGAGGGGATGGAAAAAGATATTCCGTGCAAATGGAAACCAAAAGAAAGCCTGAGTAGCAATTCTCATATCATAAAAAATAGACTTTAAAATAAAGACTATTAGGAGAGATAAAGAAGGACACTACATAATGATCAAAGGATCAATCCAAGAAGAAGATAGAGCAACTGTCAATATTTATACACCCACCATAGGAGCACCTCAATACATAAAGCAAATGCTAACAGCCATAAAAGGGGAAATCAACAGTGACACAACCATAGTAGGGGACTTTAACACCTCACTTTCACCAATGGACAGATGATCCAAAATGAAAATAAATAAGGAAATACAAGCTTTAAATGATACATTAAACAAGATAGACTTAGTTGATATTTATAGGACATTCCATCCAAAAACAACAGAATGCACTTTCTTCTCAAGTGCTCATGGAACATTCTCCAGGATACATAACATCCTGGGTTACAAATCAAGCCTTGGTAAATTTAAGAAAACTGAAATCCTATCAAGCATCTTTTCCGACAACACTATGAGAATAGATATCAATTAGAGGAAAAAAATCTGTGAAAAATACAAAACATGGAGGCTAAACAATACACTACTAAATAACCAAGAGATCACTGAAGAAATCAAAGAGGAAATCAAAAAATACCTAGAAAAAAATGACAATGAAAATACGATGACCCAAAACCCATGGGATGCAGCAAAAGCAGTTAAACAGAGAAGTTTATAGCAATACAATCCTACCTCAAGAAACAAGAAACATCTCAAATAAACAACCTAACCTTACACCTAAAGCAATTAGAGAAAGAAGAACGAAATAAACAAAACCCCAAAGTTAGCAGAAGGAATGAAATCATTAAGATCAGATCAGAAATATATGAAAAAGAATTGAAGGAAACAATAGCAAACAACAATAAAACTAAAAGGTGGATCTTTGAGAAGATAAACAAAATTGATAAACCATTAGCCAGACTCATCAAGAAAAAAAGGGAGAAGATTCAAATCAACAGAATTAGAAATGGAAGAGGAAACCTCAGACCTCCCAAAAGGCAAGAACCCCCCCATGTACCTGGGTAGGGCAAAAGAAAAAAGAATAAACAGAGAAAAAAGGATAGGGATGGGACCTGCACCAATGGGAGGGAGCTGTGAAGGAGGAAAGGTTTCCACACACTAGGAAGCCCCTTCGCGGGCGGCGACTGCAGGTGGCAGAGGGGGAAAGCTTCGGAGCCCTGGAGGAAAGCACAGCAACAGGGGTGCGGAGGGCAGAGTGGAGAGATTTCTGCACAGAGGATCAGGGCCAACCGGCACTCACCAGCCCGAGAGGCTTGTCTGCTCGCCCACCAGGATGGGCAGGGCTGGGAGTTGAGGCTCGGGCTTCGGTTGTAGCGCCGGGAGAGGACTGGGGTTGGTGGCGTGAACACAGCCTGCAGGGGGTTAGTGCGCCACGGCTAGCCGGGAAACAGTCCGCGGAAATGTCTGGACCTGCCGAAGAGGCAAGAGACTTTTTCTTCCCTCTCTGTTTCCTGGTGCACGAGTAGAAGGGATTAAGAGCGCTGCTTAAAGGAGCTCCAGAGACAGGCGTGAGCCACGGCTAAAAGCGCGGACCCCAGAGACGGGCATGAGACGCTAAGGTTGCTGCTGTCGCCACCAGGAAGCCTGTGTGCGAGCACAGGTCACTATCCACACCCCCCTTCCAGGGAGCCTGGGCAGCCCACCACTGCCAGGGTCCCGGGGTCCAGGGACAACTCCCCCGGGAGAACGCGTGGCACGGCTCAGGCTGGTGCAACGTCACACTGGTCTCTGCCGCCGCAGGCTCGTCCTGTACTCAGTGCCCCTACTTCCCCCCGGCCTGAGTGAGCCAGAGCCCCCAAATCAGCGGCTCCTTTAACCCCGTCCTGTCTGAGCGAAGAACAGACGCCCTTTGGCAACCTACACGCAGAGGTGGGGCCAAATCCAAAGCTGAGCCCCTGGGAACTGTGAGAACAAAGAGAAAGGAATATCTCTCCCAGCAGCCTCAGAAGCAGCAGATTAAAGCTCCACAATAAACTTGATGTACCCTGCATCTGTGGAATACATGTAGAGACAACGAATCAAACCAAATTCAGGAGGTGGACTTTGAGAGCAAGATTTATGATTTATTCCCCTTTTCCTCTTTTTGTGAGTGTGTATGTGTATGCTTCTGTGTGAGATTTTGTCTGTATAGCTTTGCTTCCACCATTTGTCCTAGGGTTCTATCCGTCCGTTTTTGGTTTTTTTTTTCATTTCTTTTCTTTTTTTTCTCTTAATAATTATTTTTTTATTTTAATAACTTTATTATATTTTATCTTACTTTATTTCATTTTACTTTATCTTCTTTCTTTTCTTCCTTCCTTCCCTCCTTCCTTCCTTTCTCCCTCCCTCCCTTCATCCCTACTTCCATTCTTTCTTTCTACTTCTACTAATTCTTTCTTTCTACTTTTTCTCCCTTTTATTCTGAGCCGTGTGGTTGAAAGGCTCTTGGTGCTCCAGCCAGCAGTCAGTACGGTGACTCTGAGGTGGGAGAGCCAACTTCAGGACACTGGTCCACAAGAGACCTCCCAGCTCCACATAATATCAAACGGCAAAAATCTCCCAGAGATCTCCATCTCAACACCAGCACCCAGCTTCACTCAACGACCAGCAAGCTACAGTGCTGGACATCCTCTGCCAAACAACTAGCAAGACAGGAACACAACCCCACCCATTAGAAGAGAGGCTGCCTAAAATCATAATATGTCCACAGACACCCCAAAACACACCACCAGACGTGGACCTGCCCACCAGAAAGACAAGATCGAGCCTCATCCACCAGAACACAGGCACTAGTCCCCTCCACCAGGAAGCCAACACAACCCACTGAACCAACCTTAGCCACCGGGGACTGACACCAAAAACAACGGGAACTACAAACCTGCAGCCTGCAAAAAGGAGACCCCAAACACAGTAAGATACGCAAAATGAGAAGACAGAAAAACACACAGCAGATACAGGAGCAAGATAAAAACCCACCAGACCTAAGATATGAAGAGGAAATAGGCAGTCTACCTGAAAAAGAAATCAGAATAACGATAGTAAAAATGATCCAAAATCTTGGAAATAGAATGGACAAAATGCAAGAAACATTTAACAAGGACCTAGAAGAACTAAAGTTGAAACGAACAACGATGAACAACACAATAAATGAAATTAAAAATACTCTAGATGGGATCAATAGCAGAATAACTGAGGCAGAAGAACAGATAAGTGAGCTGGAAGATAAAATAGTGGAAATAACTACTGAAGACCAGAATAAAGAAAAAAGAATGAAAGAACTGAGGACAGTCTCAGAGACCTCTGGGAAAACATTAAATGCACCAACATTCGAATTATAGGGATTCCAGAAGAAGAGAAAAAGAAAGGGACTGAGAAGATATTTGAAGAGATTATAGTTGAAAACTTCCCTAATATGGGAAAGGAAATAGTTAATCAAGTCCAGGAAGCACAGAGAGTCCCATACAGGATAAATCCAAGGAGAAATACGCCAAGACACATATTAATCAAACTGTCAAAAATTAAATACAAAGAAAACATATTAAAAGCAGCAAGGGGAAAACAACAAATAACACACAAGGGAATCCCCATAAGGTTAACAGCTGATCTTTCAGCAGAAACTCTGCAAACCAGAAGGGACTGGCAGGACATATTTAAACTGATGAAGGAGAAAACGTACAACCAAGATTACCCTAGCCAGAAAGGATCTCATTCAGATTTGATGGAGAAATTAAAACCTTTACCGACAAGCAAAAGCTGAGAGAGTTCAGCACCACCAAACCAGCTCTACAACAACTGCTAAAGGAACTTCTCTACGCAAGAAACATAAGAAAAGGAAATGACCTACAATAACGAACCCAAAACAATTAAGAAAATGGGAATAAGAACATACAATCGATAATTACCTTAAATGTAAATGGACTAAATGCTCCCACCAAAAGACACAGAATGGCTGAACGGATACAAAAACAAGGCCCATATATTTGCTGTCTACAAGAGACCCACTTCAGACGTATAGAAACATACAGACTGAAAGTAAGGGGATGGAAAAAGATATTTCATGCAAATGGAAACCAAAAGAAAGCTGGAGTAGCAATTCTCATATCAGACAAAATGGACTTTAAAATAAAGACTATTAGAAGAGACAAAGAAGGACACTACATAATGATCAAGGGATTGATCCAAGAAGAAGATATAACAATTGTAAATATTTATGCACCCAACATAGGAGCATCTCAATACATAAGGCAAATACTAACAGCCATAAAAGGGGACATCGACAGTAACACATTCATCGTAGGGGACTTTAACACCCCACTTTCACCAATGGACAGATCATCCAAAATGAAAATAAATAAGGAAACACAAGCTTTAAATGATACATTAAACAAGATAGACTTAATTGATATTTATAGGACATTCCATCCAAAAACAACAGAATAAACATTTTTCTCAAGTGCTCATGGAACATTCTCCAGGATAGCTCATATCTTGGGTCACAAATCAAGCCTTGGTAAATTTAAGAAAATTGAAATTGTATCAAGTATCTTTTCTGACCACAACGCCATGAGACTATATATCAATTACAGGAAAAGATCTGTAAAAAATACCAACACATGGAGGCTAAACAATACACTACTTAATAACTAAGTGATAAGTGAAGAAATCAAAGAGGAGATCAAAAAATACCTAGAAACAAATGACAATGGAGACACAACGACCCAAAACCTATGGGATGCAGCAAAAGTAGTTCTAAGAGGGAAGTTTATAGCAATACAATCCTACCTTAAGAAACAGGAAACATCTCGAATAAACAACATAACCTTGCACCTAAAGCAATTAGAGAAAGAAGAAGAACAACAAAAAAAAACCCCAAAGTTAGCAGAAGGAACAAAATCATTAAGATCAGATCAGAAATATATGAAAAAGAAATGAAGGAAACGATAGCAAAGATCAATAAAACTAAAAGCTGGTTCTTTGAGAAGATAAACAAAATTGCTAAACCATTAGCCACTCATCAAGAAAAAAAGGGAGAAGACTCAAATCAATAAAAATAGAAATGAAAAAAGAGAGGTAACAACTGACACTGCAGAAATACAAAAGATCATGAGAGATTACTATAAGCAACTCTATGAAAATAAAATGGACAACCTGGAAAAAATGGACAAATTCTTAGAAATGCACAACCTGCCAAGACTGAATCAGGAAGAAACAGAAAATATGAACAGACCAATCACAAGCACTGAAATTGAAACTGTGATTAAAAATCTTCCAAAAAACAAAACCCCAGGAACAGATGGCTTCACAGGTGAATTCAATCAAAAATTTAGAGAAGAGATAACACCTATCCTTCTCAAACTCTTCCAAAATATAGCAGAGGGAGGAACACTCCCAAACTCATTCTACGAGGCCACCATCACCCTGATACCAAAACCAGACAAGGATGTCACAAAGAAAGAAAACTACAGGCCAATATCACTGATGAACATAGATGCAAAAATCCTCAACAAAATACTAGCAAACAGAATCTAACAGCACATTAAAAGGATCATACACCATGATCAAGTGGGGCTTATTCCAGGAATGCAAGGATTCGTCAATATACACAAATCAATCAATGTGATACACCCTATTAACAAACTGAAGGAGAAAAACCATATGATCATCTCAATAGATGCAGAAAAGGCTTTCGACAAAATTCAACACACTTTTATGATAAAAGCTCTCCAGAAAGTAGGCATAGATGGAACTTACCTCAACATAATAAAGGCCGTATATGACAAATCCCGGCCAACATTGTTCTCAATGGTGAAAAACTGAAACCATTTCCAGTAAGATCTGGAACAAGACAAGGCTGTCCACTCTCACCATTATTATTCAACATAGTTTTGGAAGTTTTAGCCACAGCAGTCAGAGAAGGAAAAGAAATAAAAGGAATCCAGACTGGAAAAGAAGGAGTAAGGCTGTCATTGTTTGCAAATGACATTATACTATAAATAGAGAATCTTAAAGATGCTACCAGAAAACTACTAGAGCTCAGCAATGAATTTGGTAAAGTAGCAGGATAAAAAATTAATGCACAGAAATCTCTTGCATTCCTATACACTAATGATGAAAAATCTGAAAGATTTTTGGATTAAAGACCTAAATGTAAGGCCAGAAACTATCAAACTCTTAGAGGAAAACATAGGCAGAACACTCTATGACATAAATCACAGGAAGATCCTTTTTGACCCAGCTCCTAGAGAAATGCAAATAAAAACAAAAATAAACAAATGGGACCTAATGAGACTTCAAAGCTTTTGCACAGCAAAGGAAACCATAAACAAGACCAAAAGACAACCCTCAGAATGGGAGAAAATATTTGCAAATGAAGCAACTGACAAAGGATTAATCTCCAAAATTTACAAGCAGCTCATGCAGCTCAATAACAAAAAAACAAACAACCCAATCCAAAAATGGGCAGAAGACCTAAATAGATATTTCTCCAAAGAAGATATACAGGCTGCCAACAAACACATGAAAGCATGCTCAACTTCATTAATCATTAGAGAAATGCAAATCAAAACTACAATGAGATATCATCTCACATCAGTCAGAATGGCCATGATCAAAAAATCTAGAAACGGGCTTCCCTGGTGGCACAGTGGTTGAGAGTCCGCCTGCCGATGCAGGGGACACGGGTTCGTAACCCGGTCCGGGAAGATCCCACATGCCTCGGAGCGGCTCAGCCCGTGAGCCATGGCCGCTGAGCCTGCGCGTCCAGAGCCTGTGCTCCGCAACGGGAGAGGCCACAACAGTGAGAGGCCCGCGTACCACAGAAAAACACAAAAAAACAAAAAAACAAAAAAAAAACAAACAAAAAATCTAGAAACAATAAATGCTGGAGAGGGTGTGGAGAAAAGGGAACCCTCTTGCACTGTGGGTGGGAATGTGAATTGATACAGCCACTGTGGAGAACAGTATGGAGGTTCCTTAATAAACTACAAATAGAACTACCATATTACCCAGCAATCCCACTACCGGGCATATACCCTGAGAAAACCATAGTTCAAAAAGAGTCATGTACCACAATGTTCATTGCAACTCTACTTAAAATAGCCAGGACATGGAAGCAACCTAAGTGTCCATAGACAGATGAATGGATAAAGAAGATGTGGCACATATATACAATGGAATAAAAAGCCATAAAAAGAAATGAAATTGAGCTATTTGTAATGAGGTGGATAGACCCAGAGTCTGTCATACAGAGTGAAGTAAGTCAGAAAGAGAAAAACAAATAACATATGCTAACACATATATATGGAATCTAAAAAGAAAAGAAAAAAAATAGTTCTGAGAAACCTAGGGGCAGGACAGGAATAAAGATGCCAACATAGAGAATGGACTTGAGTACACGGGTAGGGGGCAGGGTAAGCTGGGATGAAGTGAGAGAGTGGCATGGACATATATACAGTACCAAATGTAAGATAGGTAGCTAGTGGGAAGCAGCCGCATAGCACAACGAGATCAGCTCAGTGCTTTATGACCACCTAGAGGGGTAGGATAGGGAGGGTGGGAGGGAGACGCAAGAGGGAGGAGATATGGGGATATATGTATATGTATAGCTGATTCACTTTGTTATACAGCAGAAACTAACACACCGTTGTAAAGCAATTATACTCCAATAAAGATGTTAAAAAAGAGTAGGTAAGTTGAGAATAATTACTGTGAACGTATTATGGATACTGTGGTGCAGTAACAATAATGAAGTGTTAAAATCAAGGTGAACACACAAATACTACTGACTGAAGGACTCCAGAAGTTTAAAAACTTGAAAATCGAGGGAGGGCAGTTGTGAAAAACAAAGGAGTCCTGGCAGAAGGGTATGTGGAATTGCTTCAAATGGTGGAATGGAAGAATACCAGTCAAGCCTTCGCTCTAACTTGATAGTCAATAACTTGACTTTGAGCAAGTTACTTAGTTTCTCTGAGCCTCAGTTTCCCTCCTTATAAACACAAGAACTAGGCCACATGATCAGTAAGCACCTTTTCTAGCTCTAATTTTTCATGATCCCAACTGAACAATTACCATCCTTTGCTTACTTGCAGATAATTTTATTTGTAATAAAGTGACTAACAACATGGAGGGTTGTGTTTACCAAATCAATGGAAAATTACAATTTCTAGTGTATATTCCAGTCCAGAGGTTGGCAAACTTTTGCTGTAAAATGCCAGGCAGCAAATATTTTATGCATGGTGGACCACATGGTCTCTGTCATAACTACTCAAATCTGCCATTGTAGCATGAAAGCTACCAGAGAGAATACGTGAATACTTGAGTGTGGCTGTGTTCCAATAAAGCTTTATTTACAAAAACAGAAGGCAGATTGGATTTGGCCCCCAGTCTCTAGTTTGCCAACTCAAGTATGGAAAATGGATTATACATCATTTAATGTAATTTTTAGGCTTATGTATGTATTATACATATATGTATTATACATCGTAAGAATGCAGTAAAAGCTTTTGAGAAGAAACAAGTTTGCCCACTTGAGAATCCATATAGACTGCCATATTGCACAACTCCAGGGGCCACCATTCACAGTGACTTTATACAGCACTCTAGAATTCTATACAGTATAATATGAACGAGAGAGATGTACCTCTATGGCCCTGGCCCTGCTTGTGGAACTAATACGTGAGTAACACTAACAACCTAAAAGGGAGAAATTGGCTGCTGAGGAAGGAAGGAAGAATCTGAAAAAGCAGTGTCAATGGAATAGAATTCCTATCTTATATTCCCTTCAGGAACTCTAAGCCTGCCCTCTCCATGCTATTTCTTCCCCACTCCCCAAACAAAACGTTCCTATCTCAGGAAAGAGAGAGTATACCAGTCATTTTAACTTGAAGTGAATTTAACAACGAGTTACCTTTCTCAGAAGTGCTTTGATTTAAAGATTCTCAACAATTGGAGGTGCTCCAAGAAACTGTGAGGAGGTAGGGGAGAGCTCCTGAACGTACACCCCAGTAGCCACCTACTGCTTGCAATCCTTTATATTGTTTATCTGTTGGTTTACATCCCTTCCTCCAGAAAGAGAACTTATCTACGCTGAGGTCTTACCCCCACATCAAAACATACATTCCAGTAAAAGTTACTAATCAGAGGATATCTACACCCCTAATCATAGCTGATCAACTCAAGGATGGACATCTGACCCTGGCCAATCAGAGTTCTTCCCTGGGATATTTCAAACCAGAACTCAGGAAAGAAGAGTAGGTGCTTTCTCTAGTAGCGAAACTATAAAACAGCTCTCTGTCACCAACCCCGTGCCCTACCACATGCACAAAGCAAGTCCAAGAGAATAAAGCCAATGTGCTGTGAGATGCCGGGAGAAGAGAGTTTGGGGCATGTTCTTATCAATATTTCCAGTTATGTTTCAGGCCCTGCTGTACCCCATCCCTCTCAGATTGTGGGGATGCCCTCAGTATCCTTCTAATAAAGTCTCCTTTTGCCCAAACTACTTCAAGTAGAATTTTTGCTACTTGTAACCAAAATAGATCTGAAAAATACAGTCCTGTAACTATAATTTTTTCCCCCAGACCTATACTCTTGTATCACGTCTTTAAGATTCTGTAGGCTTCCTTTCCCTGAGATTTTCCCAAATCTTGCTGATGGAGGAAAAGTTAAGTCTTCTTCTACTGTATATCAAGCATCAACCCTAGCCCACTCATGTCTACATGCTAATAGGGATTCTGTGGTGTGGACAGAATCTACAGACTTTTGGGTATTACCACAAGGAATTCAATCTGCACCCATCCCTCAATGACCCTTAGACATGAAAGACAACACAGTAGCAAGTAAGTATATGACACGTCACCCATTTCACCAAAGGGCAGGGAAGAAGTATTCATACTTCAAAAGCTTCAATAATAAATTCAATAATGTTATCCAACTGTAGAAACCCCAACTTGGTAAGTTAAACCCCACCATTTTGTTTTGTTCTCATTGATTAGTTGGTTAATTGTCATTTTAATAAGAAATACATGTACATGGCACAACCTTGAAAGATTACGTGTGTTTATGGTGGTAAGTAAATCTCCCTTAACCACTTCCTCATCCCCCAGATACCAACTGTCCTCCCTAACGGCAACAGCTCTCATCAGTTTTTTGAATATGTTTCCAGAGATATTCTGTGTATTTATAAATATATATGCACATATATAGTTTAATACAAATGCTAGTATTATAATACATACTATTTGTTCTTTGCCTTTTCCATGTAACAGTACATCTATTCTCATCACTCACCTGGAATGAGGCATATGTTATCTGAAGAACTGAATCTTCTGGTCACATCTGCTTGGGAGCAATACATATATAGTCACAGCTGAAGAGAGAGAGATACTTCCTGAGAGCTCTATTAGATATGCTCCTTTGTTTTCCCTTAATACTATTATAAGATAAACTGAGGCATATTAAAATTTTTAAGAGTTCTTTTGAGCAAACACTGATTCAAATCAGGCAGCACCAAACCAGAAGTGCTTAGAAGCACTCTACCTATAGGAGCTCAGAGAAAGACTTTTACAGACAGACATGGAAGCAAAGCAAGGAAATGAATTGATTGGTGACACTGGCTGCCTTATTTGGGAAAGCCTAGTTGGATGCTTGTGATTGGTTGTCCTCAGGTTTTGATTTCTTAAACCTTAAGGCATGTCAGCCTTATATTTTGGTTTGCTTATGTAGGCTGTCAAGGCACTAGAGCCACCTCAATCTAATGGCCTCCTTGCCTGATTAATATGACAGTACCAACAGCAAGTTCTTTTAAGGAAGAAACTCAAAGAGGCAAGAATACAATACTGAGATTTGGAGATAAGGTAAATATCTAGCTGCTCACCAGATCCCAAGGGCAAACCTTGACTCTGGAGGGTTTGAAGTTTGAAGCAACACAATTCTTTATACAAGGGAGTTGTGAATTTCAGCACCTTGTGAAACAAAATAAGCTGTGGCCATTGGGTTCCAAGCCATTTTACTAAATTAACAAAAGACCAATTCAGTGATGGCTTTTGAAAAAATATTAGTTAAGTTTTCTACTAAACTTTCGTGGTTGACATCCTGAGAGAATAATTTCATGGTGGTCATAACCAAACCCAGGACTAGATCAAACATTAGTTTATTCTTATATGATCATTTACTTGTAGGTTCTCTTTAAAGGGATATAACTTTCCATAGCTCAAGAGACTTATAAGACAGTTTTAAGTGATTTTTACCCCTTCTTTGGAAAAGACAGCTTGAAATCTTTCTCTTCTATTGGGCAAATCAACTCTATAAAGGAGAACAGCCGTGACATTTATTATCATTTAAATAGATTAGAGTTTCAAAGCATGCACTGTCCTAGATCTTAGGCCATCATAAATTTTGCATAAGTTTCTTTGCTCTGAGAAGATAGTGTGACCCTGGGAAGTGCTGTCCCTGGTCCTTGCTTTTAAATTTCTCCCTCACCCATGCCTTTCTCTCTCCACATTTTAATACTCCTGCCTTTACTCTAATTGGCCTCACATGAATCATAACAGTTAAAGAGTTATAGCCATGGCCAAGAAAGTGTTAACAGCTGCCTGACTTGTGCTTACTCTATGGAATTACACACCAAGTCCAACTCCACAGAAAATTATGCTCTTTGAGCTTCCTTTTATATTTCCTTCTCTCTCTTTCCATCTCCCCTTCTGTCCATGAAGCATACTGACTTCCTGTTACATTGGATTGACCAAGGTCCTTCACTGTAAGCCTACATTCACTTCCAGGCAAATACCTTAGATCTAGACAAATCTGTCCACTTCCCTCCTAACCCAATTTTTTGTTGCTATATAACAAAGTCCCCAGAAGTCTCCCTCAGCCTGGTTCTACTGGCAATTTTTTTTTTTTGCTAAAATATCAGTAGTTTTTATTAGTGAGTAGCGTCAACAATGAACAGCAGAAAATTTCTTGTTTTCCTCTTTTTTCCTCTCTAGATAAAAACAAACTGAGACGTCTGAGAGCCTCTTTCTCAGAGGAGACAGATTATAAACCTATGAAATTTGGGAGTAGAGAGAAGAATATGGACTCCTCCTAGTTCTCCCCCCTTTTCACTTTGTGGTCAGTAAACTTAAAATTTGATGTAACTAAGATTGGAAATAATTATTTGCTCTCATATCTTCACTTGGAAATGAATATTCCCATATTACTTATTCAACAAATATTTATGAGTTCCTACGAGATATGTCAGGCTCTGTGTTAGGTCTGGGTGTTAAGCAGTGAAGCAAGTCATGGTAAAGAAAATCTGTGGGGGGAAGGAAAAACGAAAACATAAAACATACACGTATATACACTCACACATATGGGTGTATTTGTATATATTACTTAAACATGTATATGCATATATTTTGTATCTACTATATATTTTACATATCTATGTAAATTTAACTTCTTTATTTACCTCGTGTGCTTATTCTACACATACTTCCTATTGCACAAATTATTACAAGTACCATGAAGCTCAGCGACAGAGAACCAACTACCAATGGTGGGAGAAGTAGCTTCGGGACATTCCTGGTTCCTGGTCTTAAAGAAAAGTAGCAAAGGATCTTGAAGTCTCTGTGTGCCAGCCCACAGACTCTGGTGTGGAATGAAGGAGCCATTCAGAACTGCGTCCTATGTGGGTGACTAAATGCCTGTGAGTTCAGCCGCACAGTGAGCACTGTGTTCATTCAATGAGGAGCTAAAAATATTAGCACAGATACTGATGAAATGGATAAGGGAAATACTGAAGTCATGGTGTGTAGATTACTCCTCTGAAGACAACACCTGTAAGATCCACGGCTTCTTTCCTTTCCAGCAGTGTTCCACAGTATAATCAAGCTCAGGTGCAGAAATTATGTTTATAGCATTAAGTTAGAATCTCTGTGTTAACTGTAGTGAGAATATGTGCCTCAGGTTGATAGTCTCGTGTTTCCAATTCATCTTGGCATTCACTTGAACATGAACCTGCCTCTCTATTTCATAACATTTTCTTCCAGGCAGAAGGTCTCTGCTCCAGGACACTACACTTTCTACAGCCTTTGTGCTCAGAGTCAGGCTTTCTTTTAGGTCCCTCTGAATCAGGAAGAATAATGCTCTTCCTCTCTGAGATCCCAGATCTATGCTTTCTGCCCTACTCAAAATTATTTACAGTTTCCTAAATTCCTTCTCTCAGCTGGTGCCTCTCAGAATTCACCCAGAGACATTTTTGAATAGTTTTTCCTTTGTTCCTGAGATGCAGCATCCAACATGGCACTACGAAGCTCAGCCTCCAATCTTTGAGTTTCCCTTAACCTCTCCATGTCGATCTCTCTCCTACTGGTCCTTTCACTAAATGTCCCCACCATGAGACTAGCTAACAAGGTCCTCCTATCTTAATTGGGCTCTCAGAGGCTCACTTTTCTTTATGTAACCCCAGGGTCTCTCAAACTCCCACTGTTCCTCCACAATAACCTAGCTGGCATCAGTAGCCCACCTGGATACCAGTTAGCTCAGAGCTGTGACAATCATTAGCATAGCAAAGCCCAATTATATCTACAAATGCTTCCCCAATATTGCCTTTCCCTGGCAACATTTACCATTTAAAACTCCACATTTACTTTTTGTCTCAGCTGCTCCAAAGTCCAAGAGAAGCCAAATGACTTTGGGAAAGTTTGATATTTGTTTATCTTATTGAGTCATTCCAAAAGAAGTTTGTATAATCTATCTTAAATATCTGATGAAATAATTCATGACGAAATGTTAATAACTAGAAACACGCTAGTCAAACCTTTATATTCATATAGGTCAGACTTTTAATATTGTTAAGACTAATCTCTAGTTATTTAAACTTGGGCAAGTTAGGAAATGTTCCCATTATCAGATTCATCATATTAAATGAGCATACTCATTCCTCATCTCTCAGCAGTAACAGCAATAACATCAATAATATGGAGAGTAGATAGTCCCCAAATGTTATGTTCCATCTCTCCTCTCCAGGGTATTTGTGTTATTTTAAGGGGTTACAGCAGCTCCCTCAATGGGATGACTCTGTGAAGGCTTCAGAAGGATTCTGTTTGGGAAAAAACTTTGGAACAAGTTCTTGCCAATGTTTCTGACATTAAGCATATAGGTAACACCTCACTCTAGCTCTGCTATCAAGAACATCACTGGCCGTTTTTTCCTCTCATTCTTATTATTGTCCTGTAATTATCAAATAAGTTTTTGCAGTTTCTTTTCCTAAAGTCTATGTTTCTGATTATATGATAGGTGACACAAATATTTCAAAATTTACAACTTGGCACTATCCGTACAATAGATAATATTAACTCATTCCACAATCGTGTTGCATCCCCAAATGCAGAGACTCTATTACACTGATTACCTTTATATTCCTGCAGCAAACATTGCATTTCTCTGTCTTGAATCTGCTCCATCTCTTCTGGCAACAGATTCTGTGCTCTTGACTACAGGAGTGTGCATGTGAACCAATCTGAGTCAAGAAACATTGTCCGACTCTGGCCACTGAGATTGGCCTGGAATAGACAGATGATCTATACATAGTCCTGCTCCACAATATTTCTGGCTTGAAGGAGCAGAAATCATATCTCTCCTCTCTGGTGGCAGAATTTCTGGTAATTGAGTTTAGGGCTGCAAGTGGCCATGTTCCTTGCCTTATGTAGAAAATTTGTCTATATTAGGAAAAGATGAAGCCAATACATAAAAGAAGCTGAAAAGTGACAGAGAGATGGAGAAAGAGTCCTGACATCATCAAAGGCCAGGGAAGCAGTAGCTCTTGAGGCCAATACCACCTTTTCTGTGATGTGTTTCATGAGTAATAAATTCTCCTTCACCTTGAATGAGAATCTTGTTATTTGTAAGTTAAAAACTGCTTATTCATAAAATTTCCATTATCTTGTCCCAGCTCTTTAAGAAGAACTCCTACCAAAATAAACAGACTGGTCTATGCTATGGGAATCTACTCAAAATCTTGAGAAAGAGATGACCTTTATCATTTCCTACTAATCCACTTTGCAATCCTCTTTACTGCTGCCTTACTTCATTGGTTTACCTCTTCTGCCATCTCGTCCCTTTTCTTAGATGTTTTCGGCTCTATCCTCAAACAATTTTAGCTTCATCTAGTCTAAAAAGACCTTTTTTTGACGCTGTTGCTGCCTCAGCATACCATGTCATTTAGCCAGGGTGTGCCAGGCTCTGCTGCAATAACAAACAGCATCAGCATCTCAGAGGAAACAACAAAGATTTATTTCTTTCTCATAATAAGTGCAATACAGGGCAGGGTGACTCTCTAGAACAAAGATCTTCTATGTGGACAACTCAATGTCCCTAATAAAGAATATTCCAGCATTCTGTGATTGTACAGTGTACAGCATTGTAGTGGATGTAGCTGCCACAGCAAGTACAAGAGAGGAAAAGAAGGATGGAGAATTGCACACAAACTCCTTAAATGCTTCTGCCCAACACTGAGACATGTCACCTTTGCAGAAATTTTATTGGCGAAAGCAACTCTTATGATCATAGCTAACTTCAAGGATTCAGTTTGCGGGAGAGAATATTGGATATGAGTAAGTATTAGATATTTCTACATCTCTCTCTCCTTTGGTTTTACCACTAGAAATCTCAAGAAGTTACAGCAAAATCAATGTAAATTTTTTTTCACAAACACTCAATCCGTAACTCCTTGCAAATCTGCTTCTGCACCAATAACTTGAATCAGTCAGCGTGGGTGAAGTAATGATTTTCCCACTCCCCCAAATCCAGTAGCTTACAACAGTAAACGTTTACTTCTTTTTCATGACACTTGACTGCGGGTTGGTTGCAGCTCTGTTGCAGGCTGAAGCTCCGCCCCTTGTGTCCTCTTTTCTGGGACCAAGGCTGTAGGAGCAGTTCCCACGCTTCTGCTCAGACATGACATCGTTCACATTTGCTCACATGCCATTAGCCAAAGCACATCGTGTGGCCATACCCAAAGGCAGTGAGGCTGGGATGTACACTCCCCCCACAGGAGGCACAAAAGGTTTCAGGGCAGTGGGTGAGGATCCTCATACGGAAAAGTAGATGTGAGTAACCACGGGCAATAATATAATCTGTCACAGCTCTCGGCTGGCACTGCTCTGTGGGTACTTTTCTTATTCTATCCACCTCTTCCTAGGTAGGTACCTTTTTCTTACATGGTTTTAACTACGAAATTCTAAAAATAGCACATAAATTACCTCTCTGAGACTATTTGTTTCTCTCACAACTTAACTTAAAATATTAAATCATCTGCCAGAAATATGCATTGTGTGAATTACAATTCCCATCAGCATCTCACTAGACATGCCTTAAACATATCCCAGCAGGTAAGCAGTCTTCCATATATTCCCATTTCTGTCTGAGGTGGCATTATTATCCTGACCCATCCCCTGCCATTAACGTCAGTGTCATTCTTAAATCCTACTTCTTTGCCTCCCCCACATCTTGTGAGTTGAGCGTTATCTAAAATCCCTTCTAATGTTTTGTTCCCTCCCATTACCTAATTCTACTATGATCCAGATACTTCTAACTTAGGCTATTTCAATATCTTTCCTAATAGAGTACCTTATAACCCAGAAATTCCTTTCTTAAGTGTATGCCCTTAAGGATTCTCACACACATGCACAGAGAAATTGCAAGAATCTTCACTTCAGCATTGATTGGAATTACAAAAAACTGGAAAACAGGCACATGACCATTAACAAGAGAACTGATTGATTCTGGTATATTCACATGATGGAATAGCAGACAGCAGTGAAAATAAATAGTTACATATATCAACATGGACGATTTTCACAACAAAATGTCTGCTAGAATAGCAACATCACAACATGACATCCTTTCAATAAATATTTCAAATTATGCAAACAATCTCGTTGTTTAGTAACATAATTTAGTAAGAGTATGTTTTAAAAGCATGGAATTCATAAATACCAAAATCATTACCACGGTTACTGAGCAGGGCATGGAGAACGGGGGTGAGAAGAGGAATGTGCCTGGAGGTGGTACACAGAGGGCTTCAACTATATCCATAATGTTGTATTACTTAAGGTGGGTTGTGGATACACAGGGGTTTTGTTTGCTTATTTTTTACTCTTTATGAATTTAACCTATCAGAAATACTTAATGGTACACCATAAAAATTTTAAATGTCCCCTAACTAATCTCTCCATTCTAGACTCTCCCCATCTTAAAGCATTCTGCACCATTAGCCCAATTAATCTTTCTAAAATGCCACTTAGCTATATCTTTAATTTGCAAGTTTCCTACTAGTTTCTATAGCCTATAAGGTAAATTCCACACTCCTTGCCTGTCATCCAAAGTTGCCAAGCCCTGGAACCCTCCCCATCACCATCTTCCTTACTCCCTTACCCGAAACATTCTCCCCTTCCCTGCCTGTTTACTTAAGTCTTATTTTCCCATCAATATCCAGGCTACCCATCCTTTTACCTTCAAACCTATCTTAGATGGTGGAATAGATGGCCCTCTTTCTTATTTAGGGCTATTCCCCATGCATACTCTTCAGCCCCTTTCTTCCCACACCCTCTGGGAACAAGTTGCATCAATTTCCCCATTTTCTTTTAACTCGCTATGTTTTCTACATTCCTTTGTCTCCTATACACCCGCTTTATCAAGCCTTCTCTTCCACTCAGCCCTGGGGGTTGAGCATCTACCACTCTGCATTCTTGGTATGCTTTTTAGGGATTGCCAAGACTTGTGAAAGGTCAAAGATTTCACCCTTGCAAACTAGCCACTTAGCCCCCCAGAGTTTCATGGCTCTTGGCAAAAGATGTAAAATGCCTGATCAAAGACAAATTATTTTATTGCTTACAGCAAAAGCAAGAGCTGGGACATCAGCTTTTCTCGTGCTAGTTCCCAGAACCCCAATTCCTACTGGAAGATGCAGAAGACCATGTGACACCTGCACACACATTGGGTTACATTATAGGAAAGAAATCCTGAGATTAGGGAACAAGAGTTTTTTATAATAGTCAGTAAGAGAGAGATTGGTTCAAGATGGCAGAGTAGAAAGATGTGCGTTCAATCCCTCTTGCAAAAGCACCAAATCACAACTAACTGATGAACAATAATCGACAGGAAGACACTGGAACTCACTAAAAAATATACCCCGCATCCAAAGACAAAGGAGAAGCTGCAGTGAGATGGCAGGAGGGGCCCAATCACAATAAAATCAAATCCCATAACTGCTGGGTGGGTGACTCACAAACTAGAGAAGAATTACACCACAGAAGTCCTACCACTGAAGTGAATATTCTGAGCCCCACCTCATGTTTCCCAACCTGGGGGTCTGGCAATGGGAAGGGGAATTCCCAGAGAATCAGACTTTGAAGGCTAGTGGGACTTGACTGCAGGACTTCGACAGGATTGGGGGAAACAGAGACGCCACTCTTGGAGGGCACACACAAAGTAATGTGCGCATCAGGACACAGGCGAAGGAGCAGTGATCCCATAGGAGACTGAACCAGACCTACCTGCTACTGTTGGAGGGTCTCCTGCAGAGGCGACAGGCAGCTAGGGCTCACCGTGAGGACAAAGACACTGGCAGCAGAAGTTCTAGGAAGTACTCCTTGGCATGACCCCCACCATAGTCCACCATTAGCCGCACCAAAGAGCCAGGTAGGATCCAGTGTTGGGTCGCCTCAGGCCAAACAACCAACAGGAGGGAACCCAGCCCCATCCATCAGCAGAGAAGTGGATTAAAGTTTTACTGAACTCTGCCCACCAGAGCAACACCAAGCTCTACCCACCACCAGTCCCTCCCATCAGGAAACTTGCACAAGCCTCTTAGATAGCCTCATCCACCAGAGGGCAGATAGCAGAAGCAAAAAGAACTACAACCCTAGAGCCTGTGGAACAAAAACCACCTTCAAAGAAAGACAGACAAGATGAAAAGGCAGAGGGCCATGTATCAGGTGAAGGAAAAAGATAAAACCCCAGAAAAACAACTAAACGAAGTGGAGATAGAAAACCTTCCAGAAAAAGAATTCAGGATAATGATAGTGAAGATGATCCAGGACCTTGGAAAAAGAATGGAGGCAAAGATCGAGAAGATGCAAGAAATGTTTAATAAAGACCTAGAAGAATTAAAGAACAAACACAGGGAAGAATTAAAGAAAAAACAAACAGAGATGAACAATAAAATAACTGAAATGAAAAATACACTAGAAGGAATCAATAGCAGAATAACTGAGGCAGAAGAATAGATAAGTGACCTGGAAGACAGAAGAGTGGAATTCACTGCCATGGTACAGAATAAAGAAAAAAGAATGAAGAGAAATGAAGACAGCCTAAGGAACCTCTGGGACAATATTAAACACAACAACATTCGCATTATAGGGGTCCCAGAATGAGAAGAGAGAGAAAGGACCCGAGAAAGTATTTGAAGAGATTATAGCTGAAAACTTCCCTAACATGGGAAAGGAAATAGCCACCCAAGTCCAGGAAGCGCAGAGAGTCCCAGGCAGGAAAAACCCAAGGAGAAACACACTGAGACACACGGTAATCAAATTGACAAAAATTAAAGACAAAAAAAATTATTGAAAGCAACAAGGGAAAAACAACAAATAAAAAACAAGGGACCTCCCATAAGGTTAACAGCTGATTTCTCAGCAGAAACTCTACAAGCCAGAAGGGAGTGGCATGACATATTTAAAGTGATGAAAGGGAAGAACCTACAACCAAGATCACTCTACCCAGCAAGGATCTCATTCAGATTTGACAAAAAATCAAAAGCTTTACAGACAAGCAAAAGATAAGAGAATTGAGCACCACTAAACCAGCTCTAAAACAAATGCTAAAGGAACTTCTCTAAGTGGGAAACACAAGAGAAGAAAAGGACCTACAAAAATAAACCCAAAACAATTAAGAAAATGGTAACAGGAACATACATATCAATAATTACCTTAAATGTGAATGGATTAAATGCTCCAACCAAAGGACACAGGCTTGCTGAATGGATACAAAAACAAGACTCATATATACGCTGTCTACAAGAGATCCACTTCAGACCTAGGGACACATACAGACTGAAAGTGAGAGGATGGAAAAAGATATTCCATGAAAATGGAAATCAAAAGAAAGCTAGAATAGCAATACTCATATCAGATAAAATAGACTTTAAAATAAAGAATGTTACAAGAGACAAGGAAGGACACTACATAATGATCAAGGGATCAATCCAAGAAGAAGATATAACAATCATAAATATATATGCACCAAACTTAGAAGCACCTCATTACATAAGGCAAATGCTAAAAGCTATAAAAGAGGAAATCGACAGTAACACAATAATAATGGGGGACTTTAACATCTCACTTACACAAAAGGACAGATCAGACAGAAAATTAATAAGGAAACACAAGCTTTAAATGACACGATAGACCAGATAGATTTAATTGATATTTATAGGACATTCCATCTGAAAACAGCAGTTTACACTTTCTTCCCAAGTGCACATGGAACACTCTCCAGGACAGATCACATCTTGGGTCACAAATCAAGCCTGGGTAAATTTAAGAAAATTGAAATCGTATCAAGCATCTTTTCTGACAATGCTATGGGATTACAAATCAATTACAGGGAAAATAACGTAAAAAACACAAACACATGGAAGCTAAACAATACACTACTAAATAACCAAGAGTTCACTGAAGAAATCAAAGAGGAAATCAAAAAATGCCTAGAAACAAATGACAATGAAAACACAACGATCCAAAACCTATGGGATGCAGCAAAAGCAGTTCTAAGAAGGAAGTTTATAGCAATACAATCCTACCTCAAGAAACAAGAAAAATCTCAAATAAATAGTCTAAACTTACACCTAAAGGAACTAGAGAAAGATGAACAAACAAAACCCAAAGTTATTAGAAGGAAAGAAATCATAAAGATCAGAGCAGAAATAAATGAAATAGAAACAAAGAAAACAGTAGCAAAGATCAATAAAACAAAAAGCTGATTCTTGAGAAGATAAATAAAATTGATAAGCCTTTAGCCAGACTCTTCAAGAAAAAGAGAGACAGGACTCAAATCTATAAAATTAGAAATGAAAAAGAAGGTACAACAGACACCACAGAAATACAAAGCATCATGAGACTACTACAAGCAACTCTATACCAATAAAATGGACAACCTGGAAGAAATGGACAAATCTTAGAAAGATATTACTTTCCAAGACTGAACCAGGAAGAAATAGAAAATATGACCAGACCATTCACAAGTAATGAAATTGAAACTGTGATTAAAAATCTTCCAACAAACAGAAGTCCAGGACCGGATGGCTTCAGAGGTGAATTCTATCAAATATTTAGAGAAAAGCTAACACCCATCTTTCTCAAAGTCTTCCAAAAAATTGCACAGGAAGGAACACTCCCAAACTCATTGTACAAGGCCACCTTCACCCTGATACCACAACCAGAAAAAGATCCTACAAAAAAAGAAAATTACAGACCAATATCACTGATGAATATAGATGCAAAAATCCTCAACAAAATACTAGCAAACAGAATCCAACAGCACATTAAAAGTATCATACACCATGATCAAGTAGGATTTATCCCAGGGATGCAAAGATTCTTCAATATATGCAAATCAATCAATGTGGTTAATACACCATATTAACACATTGAAGAATAAAAACCATATGATCATCCCAATAGATGCAGAAAAAGCTTCTGACAAAATTCAACACCCTGAGATAATTCAACACCCATTTATGATAAAAACTCTCCAGAAAGTGGGCATACAGGGAACCTACCTCAACATAATAAAGGCCATATACGACAAACCCACAGCAAACATCATTCTCAATGGTGTGAAACTGGAAGCACTTCCTCTAAGATCAGAAATAAGACAAGGATGTCCACTATCGCCACTCGTATTCAACATAGTTTTGGAAGTCCTAGCCATGGCAATCAGAGAAGAAAAAGAAATAAAAGGAACACAAATTGGAAAAGAAGAAGTAAAACTGTCACTGTTTGCAGATGACATGATACTATCCATAGAGAATCCTAAAGATGCCACCAGAAAACTACTAGAGCTAATCAGTGAATCTGGTAAAGTTGCAGGATACAAAAAATTAATGCACAGAAATCTCTTGCATTCCTATACACTAACACGAAAGATCTGAAAGAGAAATTAAGGAAACAATCCCATTCACCATTGCAACACAAAGAATAAAATAGCTAGGAATAAACCTAGCTAAGGAGACAAAAGACCTATACTCAGAAAACTACACAACACTGATCAAAGAAATCAAACATGGCACAAACAGGTGGAGAGATATACAATGTTCTTGGATTGGAAGAACCAATATTTTGAAAATGACTATACTACTCAAAGCAATCTACAGATTCAATGCAATCCCTAACAGATTACCAATGGCACTTTTTACAGAACTAAAACAAAAAAGTCTTAAAATTTGTATGGAGACACAAAATACCCCAAATAGCCAAACCCATCTTGAGGGACAAAAACGGAGTTGGAGGAATCGGACTCCCTGACTTCAGGCTATACTACAAAGCTACAGTAATCAAGACAATATGGTACCAGCACAAAAACAGAAATACAGATCAATGGAACAGGATAGAAAGCCCAGAGATAAACCCACGCATCTATGGCCAACTAATGTATGACAAAGGAGGCAAGGATATACAGTGGAGAAAAGACAGTCTCTTCAACAAGTGGTGCTGGGAAAACTAGACAGCTACATGTAAAAGAATGAAATTAGAATACTTCCTAACACCATACACAAAAATAAACTCCAAATGGATTAAAGACCTAAACATAAGACCAGACACTATAAAACTCTTAAAGGAAAACATAGGAAGAACACTCTTTGACATAAATCACAGCAAGATCTTTTATGACCCACCTACTAGAGCAATGGAAAAAAAACAAAAATAAACAAATGGGACCTAATGAAACTTAAAACCTTTTGCACAGCAAAGGAAACTATAAATAAGATGAAAAGACAACCCTCAGAAATGGAGAAAATATTTTCAAATGAATTAATGGACAAAGGATTAATCTCCCAAATATATAAACAGCTCATGCAGCTCAATATTAAAAAAAAACCAAACAATGCAATCAAAAAATTGGCAGAAGACCTAAACAGACATTTATCCAAAGAAGACATATAGATGGCCAAGAGGCACAGAAAAAGCTGCTCAACATCACGAATTATTAGTGAAATGAAAATCAAAACTACAATGAGGTATCACCTCATACCAGTTAGAACGGGCATCATCAGAAAATCTACAAATCTGGAGATCTGGAGTTCTGCTTCAGGATGTTAAGTAGATACTTGGTAACGTGTTGACGATAATGAGCTATCTACTTAACAAAGTTGGCTACAGCCAGCCCTGCGGCCCAGCAACGTACATCCGGGAACTCCAAGTGCTAATGGACAGAAGCCTCCCTTCCCCTCTGCAGAGTTTGGGCCTCGTGGCCTCTACAGATGGGTCAGCTGGAACATTTAATTCAGATCACTTCTCTGGCCAAACAGACACAGAATGATGACAAGGGTCCTTTGTCCAGACGTTATCTGATGAAGGACAGATCCTGCAAATGAAGACGAGGCTGTCTGCCTATCAAAATGCATATTCATTAAACTCTTTATCAACTGTCAGCCCAGAAGGGAGAGTGACAGATTTTTAACAAGAAAATTTGAGGAATATTCCCTAAACATATTGGACTAAATTGTCCCTCATGTATCTGGGCTGGTGCCAGCAGGCACCGTCCACATCTTGAATTCTTCCCCAGGCCACTTCACAGGGTCAACTGAGGCGTCCTCTCATGCTGCTTAAAAAACAGTGCACAAAGCCTACTTTGAGGGATTCCCTGGTGGTGTAGTGGTTAAAAGTCCACCTGAAAACACAGGGGACACTGGTTCAATCCCTGGTCTGGGAAGATCCCACATGCTACGGAGCAACTAAGCCTGTGAGCCACAACTACTGAGCCCGTGTGCCACAACTACTGAAGCCCGCTCGCCTAGAGCCTGTGCTCCACAGCAAGAGAGGCCACCACAATGAGAAGCCCCCTCACCGCGAGGAAGAGTAGCCCCCACTTGCTGCAACTAGAGAAAAGCCTGTGCACAGCAACGAAGACCCAACACAGCCAAAAATAAAATAAATAAAAAATTTTAAAATGCTAAAAAAAAAAAAAAGCCTACTCTGAGGAGAATGCAGAGGTTGCTTGCTCTAAAAGTGAAAAAATCCCAACGCTAGAGTTGCACCCATTTTGCCTCATATCTCACATCCAGGCCGTATCCCCCAGATGAAAAAAGGGTAGAAGGCAGCTTTGCTTGGCTTATGATTGCTTTTAGACAAGCATTTCTAAGTAAAAGCAAAGTCCCACCTAGTATGTATGAACAAAAGAACTAACACACACCTAATTTCACTTTGGCATTCAATTTTATACATTTTCATGCATCTATGAAATATTTCTCACAGAGAGGCAGCAGGAATAACTTAGACGAGAATGTTCCTACATGTAGAATCCTGTCCTTTCTCAGGATTCTCCAATATCAAGCTGGAGGAGGTTAGTCACTAAAGTGAGGCTGAGTTTCAGGCCAAAGATTAGATGCCTCTTTGAAATATTTGAAAAGGGAGGATGTATTCATCCAGATAGAAAACTAAAAGCTCCTTGACATAGAAAGAAGACATTGGCCAGGGTCTGATAGAAGCATAATGGGGCTCAACCCAGGGGAGAAAGAAGTTGACAGTTTTAGCATCATAGATGGAAATGGCACAGACAGAAGAGAAAATAAAGTTCAGAAAGTACTGAAGGAACAAAACTAGACTTGTTTCTCGAGAACAGAAACCATCAGAGCTGTGCCAGAGAATATGTGCATAGAATGTGGGCAACTGGTCCAGACAGACAGGCAATATGTATACCTTAGAAATACTAAGATGCAATTCAGGGAAGTTTACTATATCCATTGGGATATGTTTTGCTGCAAGTAACAATTCCTGATTAAAAGTGACAATATTCAGGATCCATTATCTCAAATAACAAGAAATCCAGGATTGGGGGATTCAAAACTTGATATAGCAGCTCAACAACGTCAACAAAAACCTTGGTTTAATGCTCTTTTTCTGCACTATAATTGTTCACGTGTTGGTGGTTTCTCTCATGATCACAAGTTAGCTGCAACAACTCTTCTGTCCTATTTTTCACAAAACAGTATCTGAACAATAAGGTAGTGGATGGGAACATAAAGGGTGTGGCTCTATCTTTAGCAGTAATGGTGAAGGGGCAGGGGGTGCTAATACAAATTACCCAGAAGACCTCTTTTTACCTCCCTTTGACCAAATCTGAGTTATGTGCCAGGGAGTAGGATTGTTCTATTTGGCTTAAATTAATCAAAAAGTCATTCCCTGGGGTGAGTACATTGCAACAAGAATAAAATTAAGGTTTTATTTGCAAGGAAGGGAAGATATCTGTTGGGTAGAAAACCAAGAGTGCCATATTTCACTTCTTGCATTTCCAATATTCCATCTTAAAAAATACTTCTGGAAGGTAAGAACTTTGGCAGGAATAAAGTTTGAGAAACTGAGATTCAGATGTCTAAGAGAGAGAAAAAACCAGAATGGAATAAAAACTTCTGTTTCTGGTAAGGTGGTTTATATAACAGACATGGAACATCTCTAGAGAAATGATAATTTTAAAAACTGGATAAAACATTAACCTCATGTCTTTGAAACTGTCAAGCGCTAACAAAGCAGTGAAAAATTATGTGGCCACAATCTAGAAGCAAATGGAAATCAAGAGAGACAAAGCTGGCACTTAGGGCCATTGTGCTCTAGGAGTGCCTGACAATTTTGAAAGAAGTAGCTGAAAGGCTCAGAAACTGAACAGGGGCACAGCACCTGAAGTTCAGAAGCTTCCATGAGGAGCCTGATAGAAACATCAGCCCATGGGTTGGTGACATGAAGGGCTAGGCCCTGAGAGTAAGTAATATATCAGAAATAAACCTGCCCTTATGGGGTCTTCAGCTTCAAATCACCTTGTTCCTTGAAATTGGTGATAGATCTGGAATAGCTAGAGTCCCTATTAACTGTCCAGCTGAAGCAAACATTAATATTCTTTGGAGAAAAATAACATAACTTGAAGCCACTAATTACTCATATTTTTTTCATATTTTCAGTTTTTAAAAACTTAGGCATTGTCATATCATTTCACCTACTGGCACATAATCAAAACCTCCTGACACATGAGGAGATTAGACAATGTGATTGGAAAGCAAGAAGGACAATGGACAATAAAAACCCACCCACTGGGCTTCAGAGGGTAAGGATATGTAGAATTTAACTACAATTAATGTGTGCAAGGAAAGAAAAAAAAATTGAAATTTAGAAATTGGAAAATTAGAAAATCAATAGATGGGCTGAATAGCAAATGAGATACAGCTGATTAGAGAATTCATGCACTGAAAGTTAGATCAGAGGAATATCTTACTTCCTGAATGAAGTAAGAGAGATAAGAGAAAGGGAAATATAGAAGAGATAAGGCAAGAGAGAGGAAATACACAGAGAAACTACTAATTAAGTATAATTAAAATCCCAGAAGGAAAGGAGAAAGAGAACAGGAAAAGCAATATTTGAGGTGATAATACCTGAGAATTATCCCAAACAAATGAGGAATATCAAGCCATAGATATAAGAAGCACTATACACAGTAGGCAGAATAAATAAAAAGAAAATTACACCTACACACAGCATAGTAAAATTGCTAAAGATGAAGATAAATTCCTAAAAGATGAAGATAAATTTTCTAAGCTAGAAAAACATTTTCAAAGTTAACAATAACATAGTAGTTGACTTCTCAAAAGAAAAAAACAAAAAAGAGAAGTTATATCTTCAAATTTCTGAAAAAAATAATTGCCAAGCAAGGATTACATACCAAACAAAATGAAAGAAAATGAAGGTATTTTTAGATAAGTAAAAACAAAGAGCATTTTCAACATTATACTCAAAGAAAATACTAAAAGAAAGGAATGAACAAAAAGTGTTAAATATGTGGGCAACTTTGTTTTTTAGCTAAACACATGAATAATGCTTCTAGGCTTTTAAAATTGTAGGGAATCAATACAGCCATTATGGAGAACAGTATGGAGGTTCCTTAAAAAACTAAAAATAGAACTACCATATGACCCAGCAATCCCACTACTGGGCATATACCCAGAGAAAAAGATAATTCAAAAAGACACATGCACCCAAAGTTCATTGCAGCACTATTTACAATAGCCAGGTCATGGAAGCAACCTAAATGCCCATCGACAGATGAATGGATAAAGAAGATGTGGTACATATATACAATGGAATATTACTCAGCCATAAAAAGGAACTGAAATTGGGTCATTTGTTGAGACGTGGATGAATCTAGAGACCATCATACAGAGTGAAGTAAGTCAGAAAGAGAAAAACAAATATCGTATATTAACGCATATATGTGGAACCTAGGAAATGGTACAGATGAACCGGTTTGCAGAGCAGAAATTGAGACACAGATGTAGAGAACAAATGTATGGACACCAAGCGGGGAAAGCGGCTGGAGGGGGTGGTGGTGGTGGGATGAATTGGGAGATTGGGATTGACATATATACACTAATATGTATAAAATGGATAACTAATAACCTGCTGTATAAAAAATAAATAAAATAAAATTCAAAAAAACCCAAATATACATGTTAATTAGAAGCTCAAAAAAAAAATTGTAGAGAATCAAAATATATGAAGCCATAGCATACAATCTGTGAAGGAGAGCAAAGGTAATAAAAGGTTTTTAGTTCCTTGAATTTTGCAAGGAGAGGTGAAAGTCCTAATTTGCAGTAGACATCGATAAATTGAGAAAACATGTTATAATCTGTAGGATACCACTAAAAAAATTGTTAAAAAGAAAATATGTATAACTTTCTTAACAGATGAAATAAAATGCAATAATAAAAATAATCCAAAACAGGTGGCACTTCTTTGTCACTCACCCTATAAACAAAATAGAGTAAGCGTATGATCATTTCAAAAGATGTAGCAAAAAGCATTTGATAGCTTTTAGTATCCATTTATGATGAAAAACTAATCAAACTACAAATAGAAAAGAACTTTTAGAAACAGCTTTATTGAGGTACAATGTATATACAATAAACTGCACAGACTGAAAGTATTTGATTTGATAAGTTGTTTTTTTTTTGTTTTTTTGAGGTACGCGGGCCTCTCACTGTTGTGGCCTCTCCCGTTGCGGAGCACAGGCTCTGGACGCACAGGCTCAGCGGCCATGGCTCACGGGCCCAGCCGCTCCGCGGCATGTGGGATCCTCCCGGACTGGGGCACGAACCTGTGTCCCCTGCATCGGCAGGCGGACTCTCAACCACTGCGCCACCAGGGAAGCCCTGATTTGATAAGTTTTGACAAGTATCTACCCCTGAGAAACTATCACTGCAGTTAGATAGGAACATTCATCACCTCCCCAAGCCTCTTTGTAATTTCTCCTTCCTGCCCCTTCCCACAGCCACCCTCAGCCCCAGGGAAACACTGCACTGCTTTCAGTTATTTTTGTTGGCATTTTTCAGAATTTCATGTAAATCGAGTCTCTATGCTCTTTTTTTGTCCGATTTCTTTCACTCTGCCTAATTATTTTGGGATTCATGCATGTGGTATTATGTATCAACAGTCCATCCCTTTTTACTTCTGTGTAGTATCCTATTGTATGGGTATACTACAATCCATATTGACATTCACCTGCTGGTGGACATTTAGACTGTTTCCAGTTTGGGACTATTACAAATAAAGCTTTCATGAACACTCGTGTACAAATCTTTGTATGAATCCATGCTTTCATTTCTCTTGGGTATATGTGTGTGTGTGTCTGTGTGTATGTGTGTATATGTAGATACACAGATTATATATATATATATACACACACACACACACCCATATATACCTGTGAATGGAATGGCTAGATTATATGGTAGGTAATACTTAACTAAGAAATTGCCAAACTGTTTTTCTAAATTATTTCTACCATTTTTCATTCCCAGCAGTGTGAAAATTCTATTTCCTCCACATCTTTACCAACACTTGCTTATCTGTATTTTTTTTTTTAATTTTAGGCTTCTACTAGCCTTTTAATTTTCATAATGTCTAAGAATACTGAAAATCTTTTTGAGTTATTTGCCATTCTTTTATTTAGTGAAATATCTTTCTTTTAGTCTTTGAACTTTTTTTTTTTTTTTTTTTTTTTTTTTTGCGGTACTCAGGCCTCTCACTGTTGTGGCCTCTCCCGTTGTGGAATACAGGCTCTGAACGCGCAGGATCAGTGGCCATGGCTCACGGGCCCAGCCGCTCCGCGGCATGTGGGATCTTCCCGGACTGGGGCATGAATGCGTGTCCCCTGCATCGGCAGGCAGACTCGCAACCACTGCACCACCAGGGAAGCCCTGAACACTTTTTAATTTGTTTTTTTATATCTTATTACTGAGCCTTGAGAGTTTTTAAAATATATACATATATATTACATACTTACATACAATGATTATTTTTCAATGATATTTTTGTCTCTCTTGGTGCCAGCACCACACTGTTTTTATTACTGTAGCTTTATAATAAATCTTGAAATCAGGTGGCATTATATTACTTTCCCAAGTTTATATGTATGTGTGTGTGCGTGTGTATTTCATACATATATGTGAAATACATTTTTTTCACTAAATATATATATATATATTTTGTGGGTACATTCCTTTGCCAGATGTACAATGCACAAACGTTTTATATCAGTCTGTGTTTGTCTTTTAATTCTTTTAACAGTATATTTTAAAAAGCACGCATTTTAAATTTTCATGAAGTTCAATTTATTTTTTTTCTTTTAGGGATTGTGCATTTGGTGTCACATCTAAGAAATCTTTGCTTAATCCAAGATCACAAAGATGCTCCCCTATGTTTTCTCCTAGAAGCTTCATGTTTTAGATTTTACAGTTAACCCTGTGATCCATTTCCTATTAACTGTTGAACATATTGCAAAGTATAGAACAAGGTTATATTTTTGCATGTGGATATTTGATTATTCCAGCACCATCAGTTGAAAATACTACTATTTCTCTGATAAACTGCCTTACACAAACCATTGTCAAAAATGAGTTGTCCACAACTAAAGATCCCACATGCCACAACTAAAGATCCTACTTGCGGCAACGAACATTACCATGTGCTACAACTAAGACCCAGCACAGCCAAATAAATAAATATTTTAAAAATGAGTTGTCCATATATGTGTGAGTCTGTTTCTGGATTCAGTATTATTTTTCATTGATTTTTTTGTCTCTCTTGATGCCAACAACATACTGTTTGGACTACTGTAGGTTTTTATAATATATCTTGAAATCAGGTAGTATTAGTCCTACAAGTTTGTTCCTCATTTGCAGAGTTGTGTTGTCCATTCCAAGTCCTTTGCATTTTTGTATTAAATTTAGGATCAGCTTGTCAATGTCTGAAAAAATCCAGTCAAGTGCCAAATAAGTATTTAGTGCCCACTTCAGATGCTCAATGAGTTACTGTGCAATGTGATGGGTGAAAAAACTATTATCTCACTGGGGTGAAACTTCTGGGCTTACTTGCTCTGTGTTCTTGCATACACCCACCTTATTCAGCACAAAATGCATGTTTCATCAAGTTTACAAATTACGACAGATTATAATAAGTGAGCAACACTGTGAGCTGGGACCTATGCCAACCCTTACGTGCATTATTTCACTTAATGCTCACAGCAACCAGCAAGGAAGGTACTGTGATTCCTCTCTATTTAACAGACGGAGACATTTAGACTCAGAGAAGGTAAGCAATTTGCCCAAGGATACACACCCTTAATTTGACTCTAAATCTGGCTTATTGACCACTAGGTCACTCTGCCTCTGGGGCCCCAGAGATCCATTTAGATAATAATATGAATGTCTTATCTGCTCTCTACCAGTTTATAAAACCCCACAAGGGCAGAGACACCAGTACCCACACAGAACCTTGAACATAATTATATGGGAAACATCCAATAAAATATTTTGAAAGAGAATGATTGAACAAATGAAAGGATGGCTGAGAAAAGAGGAAAATAAGAGTTTATATTGGATTGCGGCATATAGAATTTGGGCTTGGTGAATGGTGATGTATTTGTCTGTAAGGCTTTTTGCAAGGTTTTGTAATGATTTACAAAAGGGCAAATCCGGACTGCCAACAAGATAGTCAAGGAAGCTGTGCATGCAGAAATGAAATCTGACAGTACCAGTTGCAGTGAGAGAAAATTCTGGCAAGCCTTGCAACCCAGTTATGACCACCCAACAAGTATTGTAGAATATGCACCAGCACAAGAAAACACAATGATTTAGAAAACACTTTTTGCAAGTTAAAAATCTGGGTTACTTAACTAATCTCACCATTTTAGAATTTTGGATGCTAAAGAAACCTTACTGATTCTGCCTCTCAGTTTCATTGCAGAGAAATGGAGCCTGAGAGAGACTGATGGTCCCATCTAAGGTCACACAGTTTGCTGTTATAGAAATCCAAATACATTAATTCCCAGACCAACACTCACTCCTCTACAACACAGAGCCTCTATGTGTATCCAGCCATAGATAATCTCACACTTTTTACGATCTGTGGACTAAAAAGAGATTTCTGCAGACAGGACTAATGTCTTCAGAGTTTTCTAGAGAGAATGGGGAAGGCCTGATAGAGGAAAGAGGAGCAAATAAGCAGGGATCTGGGAAGCTTCAAGAGCAAGCTGAAAATACGTTTCCCTCCTGCTAGCCTTACTGACAGTTTCAATGAGAGCAGAATTTCCATGGTATTTACAGGAGAAACTAAGAATCCTCTTCAGCCTGGGTTGACTCAGTTTCTATGTCAACCCATTGCTATTTGGCCATATTACTTTACTTTGCTTTTGTCCAACTCATTTTGCCCACTAGTTCCCTCTACCCTGAGGATATCATGCACTGGGAATATTTACAGCTGGGTACCAGTATTAGGCAGTTACATTTACTATCTTTAATTCTCCCTATTACTTTGCAAATTAGATGTGATCATCATTCTTGTTTAATAGGTGAAGCAACAGAAGCTCAGAATGCATGAGAAATACATCCTAGGTAACACAATTAATAAGATACAGAGCCAGAAATCAAACCAGGTCCTGGTGATGCCCAAGCCTTTGCTCTTCTCACAGTGCAAAAAGACTGCCTGAGTTGAATGCTGCATTCCCAGGCAGCACATGCTATTAACCAGAATGGTAAGTAGGTGTTCTGGTTTGCTGGACAGGAAGAGTGTCCTTCATTACCCAGAACAATCAATGGTTAGAAAATCACTCATTGGTAAAGAGAGGTGGGATATAAAAGCAAGATGAAAGAGAGTCAGAAAAAATAATAATAATTAAAAATAATACATAACTGGTGCCAGGCACTATTCCACACAGTTCACAAAGTATATCCGTATTTAGTTCTTACAACACTAGGAAATGTTTCTATTGCCAAAGAGGAATGGGAAGCTTTTAGACATAGGTGACCTACTCAAAGTCACACAGCCAGGAAATAGTGAAAGTCTTTTATCAGAGTCTACTTTCTATTTTTTTAAATATACATATATGTATTTTAAATTCATTTATTTTATTTATTCTTTTTCTTTTGGCTGTGTTGGGTCTTCGTTGCTGCACATGGGCTTTCTCTAGTTGAGGCAAGAGGGGGCTACCGTTCATTGCGGGGCACAGGCTTCTCATTGCGATGTTTACTCTTGCTGCAGTTGCAGAGCACAGGCTATAGGTGCAGGGTCTTCAGCAGTTGTGGTGCATGGGCTCAGCAGTTGTAGCTCACGAGCTCTAAAGGGCAGGCTCAGTAATTGTGGCTCACAGGCTTAGTTGCTCCATGACATGTGGGATCTTCCAGGACCAGGGCTCGAACCTGTGTCCCCTGCATTGGCAGGCAGATTCTTAACCACTGCGCCACCAGGGAAGCCCCAGAGCCTACTTTCTTAACCTGTAGGGTTGAAAATCCTCCAGGTGGATTAGAGAAAGAGTGGAAATAGAGAAAGAAAAGAAACCACCAGGTAACCGGAAATGTAATAGGACAAAGTGAACACAACATTAAAATTTGCAGCTTTTACTTAAAGAGAAATAATTGTTGTTAAAGGCCAGGCTCAAAGATTTCTAAAGTACCTTCTGAAGTTCTATAAAGCTTAAGTCGGATATTTTTTTCCTATTTGAGCCTTAATATAAATCTCCAGATATAAAATAGAAATTATATAGTTTTTCTCCGTGCATTACAGTTTCTTTAGCGTGAAATTGAGCAGTGAAATTGTGTTTGCTATTAATGACTAGAAAACCAATTGTTGTGTGATTCACCATAAATGATAATGGCACATGAAAAATGTATGACCACTATTCAGTCTTCAGAGCCAAATCAGATTAAGAACAAGAGTAAGATACAAGTCATGATGACTCTCATTTCTGACCTACATAAGAACACTGAGAGCTTTCCACTCTTGCCTTCAGTTCCTGGATAACCTAAAGCCTTTGATCAAAAAAAAAAGGCAGCCTCATGGGTTACTAAGTACATTTAGCTAAGACCATGAGTACCCTACCCTTCATCTTGTCCTTTCTTCCCAAATTAAATGTCTTACCATGGAGAATCTAGGTACTTAAGAGGTACCTTCAGACACATCGATGCTAAGAAGATAGATCAGATTTGATTGTGGCCCCATCATTTACTAGCTGTTTGTGACCTTGGATGATACAGTAAGAATGTCTGGTCATACCCCAATAACTATTCTCACTTTTTTGTACGACAGAATTTTTAGTTGGGTACATTGTCACCCAGAACACAGACCTCGTTCCCTAGGCTGCCTTGCAGCTAATTCCTTTACATGTGCCATATGACTAATTCTGTCCAGTTTAAGTGAAAGCATCCTATGAGCAATTTCTGAGAACTTTCCTGAAAAGGAGTCTCTTATACCCTTTTCCCCTTGTTATTCATCCTTCTCTCAATCTTATTGCCTAAAACATGGATATAATCCTGAATAATAGGGCTAAGGTCACATCCAGTGGATGACAGAATGGGGAACTGGTAGAAGTCTTGGTCCCTGAAGACTTGGAGCAGAGTTACAATATGCCATCCAAACCCCGGATGAACATCTCTGCACATTTACGTGATAGAGAAATATGCTGCTAACTACTTAACTGTTATTTTAAGGTTTTCTAATATTTGCATTCAAACCTATTATGAACTAACGCTAACAAGTTATATTAAATGAGAATAATAATAGTACATATGTAGCTCAGAAGTTTATCTTGAAGATTAAATGAAAGAATGCAGGTAAATACAAGCCCTGAATAATAAATAAACATTTGTCAAAATACTGTTATTAGTATTATGAGAGTATTTCTTCACTAATGAAGACAATTTTCTTGTCTCAGGTCATGTCCAAGATTATGATATTTGAGGCACTTCCTCAAATTATAAGAAAAAAATATAAATGGTCTCATTCAGAAAAAGCATTTAATAAAATTCAACATCTATTCATGATAAAAACTCATGAATGTGAATATAGAGGAATATATCTCAACATAATAAAGGCCATCTATGACAAACTCACAGCTAAAATCAAACTCAACAGTGAAAAGCTAAAAGCCTTTCCTCTAAAATCAGGAATAAGGGGTGCACCATCAAGACGGCAGAGGAGTAAGACGCAGAGATCACCTTCCTCCCCACAGATACATCAAAACTACATCTACATGTGGAACAACTCCTGTAGAACACCTACTGAACACTGGCAGAAGACCTCAGACCTCCCAAAAGGCAAGAAACTCCCCACGTACCTGGGTAGGGCAAAATTTAAAAAAAACAGAGACAAAAGAATAGGGACAGGACCTGCACCTCGGGGAGGGAGCTGTGAAGGAAGAAGGGTTTCCACACACTAGGAAGCCCCTTCACTGGCGGAGATGGGGCGTGGCAGGGGGGGAAGATTCAGAGCCACAAAGGAGAGCACAGCAACAGGGGTGCGGAGGGCAAAGTGGAGAGATTCCCGCACAGAGCCGACCAGCACTCACCAGCCTGAGTGGCTTGTCTGCTCACCCGCCGGGGCGGGCGGGGCTGGGATCTGAGCCTCAGGCTTCAGAGGTCAGATCCCAAGGAGAGGACTGGGGTTGGCTGCGTGAACACAGCCTGAAGGGGGCTAGAGCGCCACAGCTAGCTGGGAAGGAGTCCGGGAAAATATCTGGAACTGCCTAAGAGGCAAGAGACCATTGTTTCGAGGTGCACAAGGAGAGGGAATTCAGAGCACCGCCTAAACAAGCTCCAGAGACGGGCACGAGCCGCGGCTATCAGCGCAGACACCAGAGACAGGCATGAAACACTAAGGCTGCTGCTGCAGCCACCAAGAAGACTGTGTGCAAGCACCGGTCAATATCCACAACCTCCCAGGAGCCTGTGCGGCCCACCACGGTCAGGGTCACATGATCCAGGGACAACTTCCCCAGGAAAACACATGCTGTGCCTCAGGCTACTGCAACGTCATGCCACCCTCTGCAGCTGCAGGCTCACCCCGCATTAAAATTATAACTACCGTACCCCTGCTTCCCCCCGGCCTGAATGAGCCAGAGCCCCCTAATTAGCTGCTGCTTTAACCCCATCCTGTCTGAACAGGAACAGATGCCTGAGAGTGACCTACGTGCAGAAGTGGGGAAAAAAACAAAGCTGAACCCCAGGAGCTGTGCGAACAAAGAAGAGAAAGGGAAATTTCTCCATGCAGCCTCAGGAGCAGTGGATTAAATCTCCACAATCAACTTGAGGTACCCTGCATCTGTGGAATGCCTGAGTAGACAACGAATCATCCCAGAATTCAGGCAGTGGACTTTGGGAGCAACTGTAGACTTGGGGGTTGCTGTCTGCTACTGATTTGTTTCTGATTTTTATGTTTACCTTAGTATACTTATTAGCGCTTGTTCTTTTTTTTAATTTTTGAATTTTATTTTTTTTATACAGCAGATTCTTATTAGCCATCAATTTTATACACATCAGTGTATACATGTCAATCCCAATCGCCGAATTCATCACACCACCATCCCCACCCCACACGGATTTCCCCCCTTGGTGTCCATATGTTGGTTCTCTACATCTGTGTCTCAACGTATGCCATGCAAACCAGTTCATCTGTACCATTTTTCCAGGTTCCACATACATGCGTTAATATATGATGTTTGTTTTCCTCTTTCTAACTTACTTCACTCTGTATGACATCCATCCACGTCTCAACAAATTACCCAATTTTGTTCCTATTTATGGCTGAGTAATATTCCATTGTATATATGTACCACATCTTCTTTATCCATTCGCCTGCTGATGGGCATTGAGGTTGCTTCCATGACCTGGTTACTGTAAATACTGCTGCAATGAACATTGGGATGCATGTGTCATTTTGAATTATGGTTTTCTCTGAGTATATGCCCAGTACTCGGATCATACGGTAATTCTATTTTTAGGTTTTTGTTTTTTTTTTTGCAGTACACGGGCCTCTCACTGTTGTGGCCTCTCCCGTTGTGGAGCACAGGCTCCTGACGCGCAGGCTCAGCGGCCATGGCTCAGTGGCCCAGCCGCTCCACGTCACGTGGGATCTTCCCAGACCGGGGCACGAACCCGCATCCCCTGCATCGGCAGGAGGTCTCTCAACCACTGCGCCACCAGGGAAGCCCCTATTTTTAGTTTTTTAAGGAACCTCCATGCTGTTCTCCATAGAGGTTACATCAATTTGCATTCCCACCAACAGTGCAAGATGGTTCTCTTTACTCCACACCCTCTCTAGCATTTGTTGTTTGTAGATTTACTGATGATGCCCATTCTAACTGGTGTGAGGTGATACCACAGTATAGTTTTGATTTGCATTTCTCTAATAATTAGTGATGTTGACCAGCTTTTCATGTGCTTCTTGGCCATCTGTATGTCTTCTTTAGAGAAATGTCTATTTAGGGCTTCTGCCCATTTTTGGATTCAGTTGTTTGCTTTTTTAATATTGAGCCGCATGAGCTGTTGATATATTTAGGAGATTAATCCTTTGTCCATTGATTCGTTTGCAAATACTTTCTCCCATTCTGAGGGTTGTCTTTTCATCTTATTTATGGTTTCCTTTGCTATGCAAAAGCTTTTAAGTTTCATTAGGTCCCATTTGGTTATTTTTGTTTTTATTTCCATTAATCTAGAAGGTGGATCAAAAAATATCTTCCTGTGATTTATGTCAAAGAGTGTTCTTCCTATGTTTTCCTCTAAGAGTTTTATAGTGTCCGATCTTACATTTGGGTCTCTAATCCATTTTGAGTTTATTTTTGTATATGGTGTTAGGTAGTGTTGCAATTTCATTCTTTTACATGTAGCTGTCCAGTTTTCCCAGCACCACTTATTGGAGAGGCTGTCTTTTCTCCATTGCATATCCTTGCCTCCTTCGTCATGGGTTAGTTACCCACAGGTGTGTGGGTTTATCTCTGGGCTTTCTATCTTGTTCCATTGATCTATGTTTCTGTTTTAGTGCCAATACCATATTGTATTGAGTACTGTAGCTTTGTAGTATAGTCTGAAGTCAGGGAGTCTGATTGCTCCAGCTCCGTTTTTTTTCTCTCAAGACTGCTTTGGCTATTCGGGTCTTTTGTGTTTCCATACAAATTTTATGACCTTTTGTTCTAGTTCCGTAAAAAATGCCATTGGTAATTTGATAGGGATTGCATTGAATCTGTAGATTGCCTTGAGTAGTATAGTCATTATCACAATATTGGTTCTTCCAATCCAAGAACATAGTATATATCTCCATCTGTTGGTATCATCTTTAATATCTTTCATCAGTGTCTTATAGTTTTCTGCATACAGGTCTTTTGTCTTACTAGGTAAGTTTACTCCTAGGTATTTTATTCTTTTTGTTGCAGTGGTAAATGGGAGTGTTTCCTTAATTAGTCTTTCAAATTCTTCATCATTAGTGTATAGGAATGCAAGAGATTTCTGTGCATAAATTTGGTATCCTGCAACTTTACCAAATTCACTGATTAGCTCTAGTAGTTTTCTGATGGCATCTTTAGGATTCTCTATGGATAGTGTCATGTCATCTGCAAACAATAACAGCTTTACTTCTTCTTTTCCGATTTGGATTTCTTTTACTTCTTCTTCTTCTCTGATTGCTGTGGCTGAAACTTCCAAAACTATGTTGAATAACAGTGGTGAGAGTGGGCAACCTTGTCTTGTTCCTGATCTTAGTGGAAATGCTTTCAGTTTTTCACCATTGAGGACGATGTTGGCTGTGGGTTTGTCATATATGGCCTGTATTATGTTAAGGGAAGTTCCCTCTATGCCTACTTTCTGCAGGGTTTTTATCAAAAATGGGTGTTGAATTTTGTCGAAAGCTTTCCCTGCATCTATTGAGATGATCATACGGTTTTTCTCCTTCAATTTGTTAATATGGTTTATCACATTGATTGTTTTGTGTATATTGAAGAATCCTTGCATTCCTGGAATAAACCCCACTTCATCATGGTGTATGATCCTTTTAATATGCTGTTGGATTCTGTTTGCTAGTATTTTGTTGAGGATTTTTCCATCTATGTTCATCAGTGATATTGGCCTGTAATTTTCTTTCTTTGTGACATCCTTGTCTGGATTTGGTATCAAGCTGATGGTGGCCTCGTAGAATCAGTTTGGGAGCATTCCTCGCTCTGCTATATTTTGGAAGAGTTTAAGAAGGATAGGTGTTAGCTCTTCTCTAAATGTTTGATAGAATTCGCCTGTGAAGCCATCTGGTCCTGGGCTTTTGTCTGTTGGAAGATTTTTAATCACAGTTTCAATTTCAGTGCTTGTGACTGATCTGTTCATATTTTCTATTTCTTCCTGGTTCAATTTTGGAAGGTTATACCTTTCTAAGAATTTGTCCATTTCTTCCAAGTTGTCCGTTTTAGTGGCATAGAGTTGCTTGTAGTAGTCTCTTAAGATGCTTTGTGCTTCTGCAGTGTCTGTTGTACCTTCTCCTTTTTCAATTCTAATTTTATTGATTTGAGTCCTCTTCCTCTTTTTCTTGATGAGTCGGCTAATGGTTTATCAATTTTGTGTATCTTCTCAGAGAACCACCTTTTAGTTTTATTGATCTTTGCTATTGTTCTCTTTGTTTCTATTTCATTTATTTATGCTCTGATCTTTATGATTGCTTTCCTTCTGCTAACTTTGGGTTTTGTTTGTTCTTCTTTCTCTAGTTCCTTTACGTGTAAGGTTAGATTGTTTATCTGAGATTTTTCTTGTTTCTTGAGGTAGGCTTGTATAGCTATAAAATTCCCTCTTAGAACTGCTTTTGCTGCATCCCATAGGTTTTGGATTGTCGTGCTTTCATTATCATTTGTCTCTAGGTATTTTTTGATTTCCTCTTTGATTTCTTCAGTGATCTCTTGGTTATTTAGTAACGTATTGTTTATCCTCCATGTGTTTGTGTTTTTTACGTTTTTTTCCCTATAATTCATTTCTAATCTCATAGGGTTATGGTCAGAAAAGATGCTTGATATGATTTCAATTTTCTTAAATTTACTGAGGCTTGATTTGTGACCCAAGATGTGATCTATCCTGGAGAATGTTCCAGGCGCACTTGAGAAGAAAGTGTAATCTGCTGTTTGGGGATGGAATGTCCTAAAAATATCAATTAAATCTATCTGATCTATTATGTCATTTAAAGCTTCTGTTTCCTTATTTATTTTCCTTTTGGATGATCTGTCCATTGCTGTAAGTGAGGTTTTAAGTCACCCACTATTATTGTGTTACTGTCGATTTCCTCTTTTATAGCTGCTAGCAGTTGCCTTATGTACTGAGGTGCTCTTATGTTGGTGCATATATATTTATAATTGTTATACCTTCTTCTGGATTGATCCCTTGATCATTATGTAGTGTCCTTCCTTGTCTCTTGTAACATTCTTTATTTTAAAGTCTATTTTATCTGATATGAGTATTGCTACTCCAGCTTTCTTTTGATTTCCATTTGCATGGAACATCTTTTTCTATTCCCTCACTTTCAGTCTGTATGTGTCCCTAAGTCTGAAGGGGGTCTTTTGTAGACAGCATATATATCAGTCTTGTTTTTGTATCAATTCAGCAACCCTGTGTCTTTTGGTTGGAGCATTAAATCCATTCATATTTAAGGTAATTATCGATATGTATGTTCCTATGACCATTTTGTTAATTGTTTTGGGTTTGCTTTTGTAGGTCCTTTTCATCTCCTGTGTTTCTCACTTAGAGACGTTCCTTTGGCATTTGTTGTAGAGCTGGTTTGGTGGTGCTGAATTCTCTTAGCTTTTGCTTGTCTGTAAAGCTTTTGATTTCTCCATCAAATCTGAATGAGATCCTTGCCAGGTAGAGTAATCTTGGTTGTAGTTTCTTCCCTTTCATCACTTTAAGTATATCATGCCACTCCCTTCTGACTTGTAGAGCTTCTTCTGAGAAATCAGCTGTTACACTTATGGGAGGGCTTCCCTGTTGGTGCAGTGGTTGAGAGTCTGCCTGCTGATGCAGGGGACAAGGGTTTGTGACCCGGTCCGGGAAGATCCCACATGCCGCGGAGCGGCTGGGCCTGTGAGCCATGGCCACTGAGCCTGCACGTCTGGAGCCTGTGCTCTGCAACAGGAGAGGCCACAACAGTGAGAGGCCCGCATACAGCAAAAAAAAAAACCAAAAAACTTATGGGAGTTCCCTTGTATGTTATTTGTCGTTTTTCCCTAGCTGCTTTCAATAATTTTTCTTTGTCTTTAATTTTTGTCAATTTGATTGCTATGTGTCTCAGAGTGTTTCTCCTTGGGTTTATCCTGTATGGTACTCACTGTGCTTTTTGGACTTGGGTGGCTATTTCCTTTCCCATGTTAGGGAAATTTTCGACTATAATCTCTTCAAATATTTTCTCACGTCCTTTCTCTCTATCTTCTCCTCCTGCGACCCTTATAATGCGAATGATGTTGCGTTTAATATTGTCCCAGAGGTCTCTTAGGCTGTCTTCATTTCTTTTCATTCTTTTTTATTTATTCTGTTCCACAGCAGTGAATTCCACCATTCTGTCTTCCAGGTCACTTATCCATTCTTCTGCCTCAGTTATTCTGCTATTGATTCCTTCTAGTGTAGTTTTCATTTCAGTTATTGTATTGTTCATCTCTGTTTGTTTGTTATTTAATTCTTCTAGGTCTTTGTTAAACATTTCTTGCATCTTCTCTATCTTTGCCTCCATTCTTTTTCCAATGTCCTGGATTATCTTCACTATCCTTATTCTGAATTCTTTTTCTGGAAGGTTGCCTACCTCAACTCCATTTAGTTGTTTTCCTGGGGTTTCATCTCGTTCCTTCATCTGGTACATAGCCCTCTTCCTTTTCATCACGTCTATCTTTCTGTGAATGTGGTTTTTGTTCCACAGGCTGCAGGACTGTAGTTCTTCTTGCTTCTGCTGTCTGCCCCCTGGTGGATAAGGCTACCTAAGAGGCTTGTGTAAGTTTCCTGATGGGAGGGACTGGTGGTGGGTAGAGCCGACTGTTGCTCTGGTGGGAAGAGCTCAGTAAAACTTTAATCTGCTTGACTGCTGATGGTTGGGGCGGGGTTCCCTCCCTGATGGTTCTTTGGCATGAGGCAACCCAACACTGGCGCTTACCTGGGCTCTTTGGTGGGGCTAATGACAGACTCTGGGAGGGCTCACACCAAGGAGTACTTCCCAGAACTTCTGCTGCCAGTGTCCTTGTCCCCAGGGTGAGCCACCGCCATCCCCCACCTCTGCAGGAGACCCTCCAACTCCAGCAGGTAGGTCTGGTTCAGTCTCCCCTGGGGTCACTGCTCCTTCCCCTGGGTCCCGATGCACACACTACTTTGTGTGTGCCCTCCAAGAGTGGAGTCTCTGTTTCCCCCAGTCCTGTCGAAGTGCTGCAATCAAATCCCACTAGCCTTCAGTGTCTGATTCTCTAGGAATTCCTCCTCCTGTTGCCGGGCCCCCAGGATGGGAAGCCTGACGTGGGGCTCAGAACCTTCACTCCAGTCGGCGGACTTCTGTGGTCTAAGTGTTCTCCAGTCTGAGTCACCCACCCAGCAGTTATGGGATTTGATTTTACTGTGATTGCGCCCCTCCTACCGTCTCACTGTGGCTTCTCCTTTGTCGTTGGATGCGGGGTATCTTTTTTGGTGAGTTCCAGTGTCTTCCTATTGATGATTGTCCAGCAAGTAGTTGTGTTTCTACTATTTGCACAAGAGGGAGTGAGAACACGTCCTTCTACTCTGACATCTTGGTTCAGGGCTCCCTGTGCTTGGTAATATTGGTGGATTTCTTTATTGGTTTGGCTGCTCAATTTTTTTGATTGCTACTATTTGAATTATAATTACTATAATTTGAATAATTATTTTATTTATTTATTTTTCTTTCTTTTTTTCTCCCTTTTCTTGTGAACTGTGTGGCTGACAGGGTCTTGGTGTTCTGGCCTGGTGTCAGGCCTGAGCCTCTGAGGTGGGAGAGCTGAGTTCAGGACACTGGACCACCAGAGGCCTCCCGACCCCACGTAATATCAATCGGCGAGAGCACTCCCAGAGATCTCTGTCTCAACACTAAGACCCTTTTCCACCGAACAGCCAGCAGACTCCAGTGCTGGACACCCCATGCCAAACAACTAGCAAGACAGGAACAAATTCCCACCCGTTAGCAGAGAGGTTGCCTAAAATCATACTAAGTTCACAGACACCCCAAAACACACCACCAGAGGCAGCCCTCCCCACCAGAAACGCAAGATACAGCCCCACCCACCAGAACATAGGCACCAGTCCCCTCCAACAGGAAGCCTGCACAAGCCACTGAACCAATCTCATCCACTGGGGGCAGACACAAAAAAAACCAGGAACTATGAACCTGCAGGCTGCCAAAAGGAGACCACAAACACAGTAAGTTAAGGAAAATGAGAAGACAGAGAAACACAGAGAAGATGAAGGAGCAAGGTAAAAACCCACCAGACCTAAAATGAACAGGAAATAGGCAGTCTACCTGAAAAAGAATTCAGAGTAATGATAGTAAAGATGATCTAAATCTTGGAAATATAATAGAGAAAATACAAGAAATGTTTAACAAGGACCTAGAAGAAATTAAGAGCAAAATTAAGATGAAAAACACAATAAATGAAGTTTAAAATTCCCTAGAAGAATCAATACAAGAATAACTGTGGCAGATAAATGGATAAACAACCTGGATGATAAAAGAGGGGAAATAACTACCACAGAGCAGAATAAAGAAAAAAGAATGAAAAGACTGAGGACAGTTTCAGAGATCTCTGGGAGAACATTAAACGCACCAATATTCGAAGTATAGGGGTCCCAGAAGAAGAAGAGGAAAAGAAAGTGTCTGAGAAAATATTTGAAGAGATTATAGCTGAAAACTTCCCTAACATGGGAAAGGAAAGAGTCAATCAAGGCCAGGAATCATAGAGAATCCCATACAGGATAAATCCAGGGAGAAACACACCAAGACACATATTAATCAAACTATCAAAAATTAAATACAAAGAAAAATGTTAAAAGCCGCAAGGGAAAAGCAACAAATAACATACAAGGGAATCCCCATAAGGTTAACAGCTGATCTTTCAGCAGAAACTCTGCAAGCCAGAAGGGACTGGCAGGACATATTTAAAGTGATGAAGGAGAAAAACCTGCAACCAAGATTACTCTACCCAGCAGGGATCTCATTCAGATACCATGGAGAAATTAAAACCTTTACAGACAAGCAAAAGTTAAGAGAATTCAGCACCACTAAACAAACTTTAGAACAAACGCTAAAGGAACTTCTCTAGGCAGGAAACACAAGAGAAGGAAAAGACCTACAAAAAGAAAACCGAAACAATTAAGAAAATGGTAATAGGAATATACATGTCAATAACTACCTTAAATGTAAATGGATTAAATGCTCCAACCAAAAGACAGACTGGCTGAATGGATACAAAAACAAGACACGTATATATTCTGTCTACAAGAGACCCACTTCAGACCTTGGGACACATACAGACTGAAAGTGAGGGGATGGAAAAAGATATTCCACGGAAATGGAAATCAAAAGAAAGCTGGAGTAGCAGTTCTCATATCAGACAAAATGGACTTTAAAATAAAGACTATTACAAGGGACAAAGAAGCACACTACATAATGATCAAGGGATCAATCCAAGAAGAAGATATAACACTTGAAAATATTTATGCATCCAACACAAGAGTACCTCAATACATAAAGCAAATGCTAACAGCCATAAAAGGGGAAATCGACAGTAACACAATCATAGTAGGGTGCTTTAACACCCCACTTTCACCAAAGGACAGATCATCCAAAATGAAAATAAATAAGGAAATACAAGCTTTAAATTACACTTTAAACAAGACGGACTTAATTGATATTTATAGGACATTCCATCCAAAAACAACAGAATGCACTTTCTTCTCAACTGCTCATGGAACATTCTCCAGGATAGATCATATCTTGGGTTACAAATCAAGCCTTGGTAAATTTAAGAAAACTGAAATCATATCAAGTATCTTTTCCGACCATAACACTATGAGAATAGATATCAAGTACAGGAAAAACTCTGTAAAAAATACAAAACATGGAGGCTGAAAAATACACTACTAAATAACCAAGAGATCACTGAAGAAATCAAAGAGGAAATCAAAAAATACCTAGAAAAAAATGACAGTGAAAACACGATGACCCAAAAACTATGGGATGCAGCAAAAGCAGTTCTAAGAGGGAAGTTTATAGCAATACAATCCAAGCTCAAGAAGCAAGACACATCTCAAATAAACACCCTGACCTTACACCTAAAGCAATTAGAGAAGGAAGAACAACAACAACAAAAAAAACCCAAAGTTAGCAGAAGGAACGAAATCACAAAGATCAGATCAGAAATACATGAAAAAGAATTGAAGGAAACAATAGCAAACATCAATACAACTAAAAGGTCGTTCTTTCAGATGATAAACAAAATTGATAAACCATTAGCCAGACTCATCAAGAAAAAAATGAAGACTCAAATCAACAGAATTAGAAATGAAAAAGGAGAAGTATCAACTGACACTGCAGAAATACAAAGGATCATGAGACATTACTACAAGCAACTAAATGCCAATAAAATGGACAACCTGGAAGAAAAGGATAAATTCTTAGAGAAGCACATCCTTCTGTGACTGAACCAGAAAGAAACAGAAAATATAAACAGACCAATCACAAGCACTGAAATTGAGACTGTTATTACAAATCTTCCAACAAACCTAAGCCCAGGACCAGATGGCTTCACAGGTGAATTCTATCAAACATTTACAGAAGAGCTAACACCTTTCCTTCTAAAACTCTTCCAAAATATAGCAGAGGGAGGAACACTCCCAAACTCATTCTACGAGGTCACCATCACACTGATACCAAAACCAAAGATGTCACAAAGAAAACTACAACCCAATATCACTGATGAACACAGATGCAAAACACCTCAACAAAAGTACTAGCAAACAGAATCCAGCAGCACATTAAAAGAATCATACATGATGATCAAGTGGGGTTTATCCCAGGAATGCAAGGATTCTTTAATATATGCAGATCAATCAATGTGATACACCATATTAACAAATTGAAGGAGAAAAACCATATGATCATCTCAATAGATGCAGAAAGGGCTTTCGACAAAATTCAACACCCATTTATGATAAAAACTCTCCAGAAAGTGGGCATAGAGGGAACTTACATCAACATAATAAAGGCCATGTATGACAATGCCCGGCCAACATTGTTCTCAATGGTGAAAAACTGAAACCATTTCCAGTAAGATCAGGAACAAGACTAGATTGTCCACTCTCACCATTATTATTCAACATAGTTTTGGAAGTTTTAGCCACAGCAGTCAGAGAAGAAGAAGAAATACAAAGAATCCAAATCAGAAAAGAACAAGTAAAGTTGTCATTGTTTGCAGATGACATGATACTATACATAGAGAATCCTAAAGATGCTACCAGAAAACTACTAGAGCTAATCAATGAATTTGGTAAAGTAGCAGGATACAAAATTAATGCACAGAAATCTCTGGCATTCCTATACACTAATGATGAAAAATCTGAAAGAGAAATTAAGGAAACACTCATATTTACCACTGTGACAAAAATAATAAAATACCTAGGAATAAACCTACGTAAGGAGACAAAAGACCTGTTTGCAGAAAATTATAAGACAGGTTGAAAGAAATTAAAGAAGATATAAACAGATGGAGAGATATACCATGTTCCTTGATTGGAAGACTCAACATTGTGAAAATGACTATACAACCCAAAGCAATCTACAGATTCAATGCAATCCCTATCAAACTACCAATGGCATTCTTCACAGAAGTAGAACAAAAAATTTCACAATTTGTATGGAAACACAAAAGACCACGAATAGCCAAAGCAATCTTGAGAAAGAAAAATGGAGCTGGAGGAATCAGACTCCCTGACTTCAGACTATACTACAAAGCTACACTAATCAAGACAGTACAGTAGTGGCACAAAAACAGAAATACAGATCAATGGAACAGGATAGAATGCCCAGATATAAACCCATGCACATATAGTCACCTTATCTTTGATAACGGAGGCAAGAATATACAATGGAGAAAAGACAGCCTCTCCAATAAGTAGTGCTGGGAAAACTGGACAGCTACATGTAAAAGAATGAAATTAGAACACTCCCTAACACCATATACAAAAATAAACTCAAAATGGATTAAAGACCTAAATTTAAGACCAGACACTATAAAACTCTTAGAGGAAAATATAGGCAGAACACTCTATGACATAAATCACAGCAAGATCCTTTTTGACCCACCTCGTAGAGAAATGGAAATAAAAACAAAAATAAACAAATGGGACCTAATGAAACTGAAAAGCTTTTGCATAGCAAAGGAAACCATAAACAAGACCAAAAGACAACCCTCAGAATGGGAGAAAATATTTGCAAATGAAGCAACTGACAAAGGATTAATCTCCAAAATATATAAGCAGCTCATGCAGCTCAATATCAAAAAAACAAACAACCCCATCCAAAAATGGGCAGAAGACCTAAAACAGACATTTCTCCAAAGAAGATATATGATTGCCAACAAACACATGAAAGGATGCTCAACATCACCAATCATTAGAGAAACGCAAATGAAAACGACAATGAGGTATCACCTCACACCGGTCCGAATGGCCATCATCAAAAAATCTACAAACAATAAATGCTGGAGAGGGTGTGGAGAAAATGGAACCCTCTTGCGCTGTTGGTGGGAATGTAAATTGATACAGCTACTATTGAGAACAGTGTGGAGGTTCCTTTAAAAACTAAAAATAGAACTACCATATGACCCAGCAATCCCACTATTGGGCATATACCCTGAGAATACCATCATTCAAAAAAAGTCATGTACCACAATGTTCACTGCAGCACTATTTTCAATAGCCAGGACATGGAAGCAACCTAAGTGTCCATCGACAGATGAATGGATAAAGAAGATGTGGCACATATATACAATGTAATATTATTCAGCCATAGAAAGAAACAAAATTGAGCTATTAGTACTGAGGTGGATGGACCTAGATACTGTCACACAGAGTCAAGTAAGTCAAAAAGAGAAAAACAAAGACAGTACGCTAACACATATTAAAAAAAAAAAAAAACTGTTCTGATGAACCCAGGGGCAGGACAGGAATAAAGAGACAGACATAGAGAATGGACTTGAGGACACAGGGAGGCCGAAGGGTAAGCTGGGACGAAGTGAGAGAGTGGCATGGACGTATATACACTACCAAATGTAAAATAGATAGCTAGTGGGTAGCAACCACATAACACAGGGAGATCAGCTTGCTGCTTTGAGACCACCTAGAGGGGTGGGATAGGGAGGGTGTGAGGGAGACACAAGAGGGAGGCCGATATGGCTATATCTGTATACGTATAGCTGATTCACTTTGTTATAAAGCAGGAACTAACACACTACTGTAAAGAAATTATACTCCAATAAAGATGTTAAAAAAAAAAGAAATGTCAGATTTTCACCATTATATTCTAAATGTGTTTTTATATAAAAATAATTAAAGGCAAGTTATTTGTTTTGAAAACCTACCTCCTGCCCTCAAATTATATTTTGTCTGGTAAACAGATGTAAAAATAGCTCATTGCCACTTGCCAGGAATAGACTACAGACTACATGGAGATGGAGGCCCTTTGTGTCCTCCGTGCTTTTTGTAGAGGGGAAAGGGATCCATGCACTGTGCTTCCTGCGGGGAAGGGCGCTTGCTGGAGGGAGGGCATTGAGAGGAAGAAGGAGCCAGAGTGTGCAGGAGACAGATAGCACTGAGTGGGTGCTGAGCCAATGAACAGGAGGTAAACTGTTCTTGTTACATCCTGCTGAGCACTTATGCAGTGGCTTCAGAATAAGTTATCACTGCCCTTCAATGTTCTCATTAGCTTAGCAATGTCAGGTGAAGAGGTTTGGGCCATTCCTTCTGATGCCCAGGGGAGGACTCAGTGTGAGCTAAGACACACTTAGGGGTCAGGTTACCAGACTAAAGGGGTCAGAAGTGCCCACATTTGATTCTGAGTCGACACAGACACTATAAGCAGACAGTGAGATCAGAAGAGATTGTAAATCCAAAGTCAGGAACACAGATAGGAAAGAGTTTCTGAATGTGGTCAGCATCAGAAAGAACTGGGAAATTTGTTCAGGAGAGCAATGTAATAAAGCAGAAGGGTAATAACCTAGAAATCTGAAGACCTGGGTTCTAAACTAGGCTCCTTCGTATACTGCATGTTTGATCTTGGAGAGGTCATTTAGTTTTTAAGCATCAATCTCTTTTTCACTGAAGTTCTTAACTTCTCCAAGCCAGAATGTCTTCATCTGCACAATGGATAAAGGAACAGAATCTTCCTCATCTTGGTGTTTTAAGAAATAAATGATCTAACCCATCTAAAGACCCTAGCACATAGTGAGCATTCAATAGATGTTAATTGTTCCTGTTGTTACTCTTATCATTATTTCTATCTTGTAGGGATTCTCTACAGACCAGTCAAATGAGATAATATGTCTAAGCCTAGGGCCTGGCTACACCAGTTCTCAGACCCTAAGCTTTGCCACCTGACCTAGTCTATCACAGCTGTCCACGCTCATTTGATATCTGAGGAACCATCAATCTGAAGCCACGTAACAAGCTGCTGACAGCCCCAGAAACTGACGTTGTCAGCAGTGAATTGTACGAACAGGCAAGATGGTGATCATTCAGGGAGATGAAACTGACAGGAACACGGAGGGCTGGGACACCAGTTAACATGCCCCTCCTAATTAATTGCCCGATTAAGGTCAAATCCAGTGTGATCAAGAGTAAAGTCTGCCAATTTGAAGTAAAATAAAACATGAACACTCACAGAAGAAGAAAGAAGGTAGAGAATTTGATAGTGATTACAAATTTGATAGTGATTACCGCTGGCCTGAAGGACAACTTTTATTTTACTCTTTATACTTTCCTGATTTCCAAATTTTCTGCAATGCACAGGCATTGGTAATATAATCAGAAAAAAGTTATAAAAGACAAAAATTAAAGTCTAGGTCCCTCTAAGTGGAAGAGACATAAGACCATATTGTAGGGGAGCAGAGGAAGTAGGGAATCTGAAGCTACATCCAATTAGTTTTTCATTCTTGCATCCTTTCTTTCTGTTTCCATAGTCACTTACCTCCCTATTCTGGATCTGTATCACCAGATTATTGTAAAACTATCTTGCAATGCATTTCCTCATTTCCAAGCCCCCTTTGAAGCCGTCCCTCCCACACAGCAAGAACACATCCTGCAGCAAACACCATCTTTGCCAGTCACCTCCTGTTCAGTCACTTATAATGACGTCCTGTCACATCAGATATCACTCAACAGTTGTCCACTGTTGAATATATTTTCTTAACCATTCCTCTGCTATATTTTCTTCTCCACTTCTATCTCTAACTAAAACTTAATGAGGCCTCTAAGCTTCAGCTAAACCAGAGGTTCTCAAAGTGTGGTCTGTGGACCAGCAGTGTCAACATCACTTGGGAACTTGAAACGCCACTTTTGACCCCACCTCAGACCCCAGAATCAGAAATTCTGTGGTTTATCAAGCTGTCCAGGTGTTCCTGATACATGGTAAAGTTTGAGAGGCAAATTTAAAGCACTCAGCTAAACTGACCTGCCACCTCCTTTCAAATGTTGCTTGTTCATTCTCACCAGGTCACCTTTATACACGGTGCGGGGGCTTTGCAATGAATCAACTTGGGTAAGATGAACTATATTTTGCAGCATTTCCTTACCTGTAGGTTTCCTGATAGGCTGGGAGACCAGAGGTTCAAGTGTAAGGGTTGGAGGGTGGAAGTCAAGCAGCCGCCATTTTGTAGCTCACACATGGTGTCACTTGCCTGTCGATTTGCTTTGTGGGTGTGGGGTGGCAGCTGGGTGTGCAACTGCTTCCCCTTCCCCTGAATCCTCCTTCACCTTCTCTAACTCCTGGGCCAGATGGGCATTAAGCTCCGTGATGAGGGGCCCCAGCTTCACCTGTGGACACACACCGTCAAAGTCAGAGGCAGTAAGAACGATGAGTTTGTGGGTTCCCATTGCTCTCCCCATCTTATATCCATCTTCTCCTCCTCACTGTACGTTGTATGGACTCCAGTCTCCTGCATCAGATGAAAAGACAACAGCCTTATAGCAACAGCTGTCAGTGACGTAGATGGCTCTTCCCCTGAAGGAAAGGTGAAAGGCAAGGGTATAGGGAGAGGTTTCCCTGACCTCCACCGCAAACCTCACTAAGTCCCCAGTTTTTTCTCCACACTCTTGTATGCTCAGGGGAATTCAGTTCAAATCTGACCTCAAGGAAATCTTCCACATAAATCCTATTCCAATTCTATTCTTTCTTTTTTAATTCTGAAAGGTGTGTCGTCCTCCTTTGTAGTCTATCTGTTAATCATTCTCAAGCTGTTTCACATAATATCCTTGCTATGTCTCCACATCTAGATTATGAGCAACTTTTGGCCAGTAACCAAAAGGTTTTTGCCACCACCCTTCCCCCACCCCCAGTAAAGCAAATTCTATTTATTATGTTTTGTAATGTCGCCTTATTTCCCTAGGCTTCCTATTCTTCCTGGACATTATTCATCACTCTCAATGTTTCATAAGTAGACTGATGATATTCAAATATATATCTTCTATCCGGACCTCGTTCCTGAACTTCAAGCCATATATATAATTGCTACTGGACATCTCCACATGGATATCCCTCGGGTTTCTCTTTTTCTTTTCCAACAAGCTCAAAACTGAACCTTTCAACCAATTCCAATGTTTTTGTGTTTTAGATCTAAGAGAAATGTACCTCTATCCACCCAGTTTGCCAAACTCAAGCTATGACCTCTGTGTTATCCTAGATGCCTCACTCTTTCTTTCCCCCTAAATCCAGTCATATTACTGAATAATCTAAATTCTTCCTCCTTGATCCTATTTACTTTTTCCCTTGTACGTATTAGGTACAATGTGCAAAATGGTTAAAATGATGGACTACAAAAACAGACTCAGGTAGACAAATTCTAGTTCTATTGATTATTATGTACTAAGTCTCAGTTTCCTCATCTGTAAAATAGGAAGATAATTGTACCTATCTCAAATGATTGTTGTGTGTATTAACACACACAACTCTTATGAAGCCATATATAGTCCCTGTCACACGGGAAATACTGTATTTAATAAATATTAGCTATTATGATTCCTTCTGCTATTACTCAAAGCCAGGTCACAGTCTCTTTCCTTGATTATATTACAGCTTCCTAATTGGTTTCCTTGTCACTAGACTTTCTTCTCTTTCTCAATTATAGATGTAGAATTTTATAAAATGTCATAAGCAATTTCTAAAATACCATTAATTATTCTTTCAAATACCACATATATTTTATAATGGTATTTAAAGTATATTAATGTTTCAGATGTGATAAACTAGATTAACAAATTTATATGGTCTGAGTGCCAAGAACTAGTGGGTTTGGTGTGAGCCCCAATTCTTGCTTTTGGAATTTTAAGTCAGAGAGGCACCAGTGCACAGACTTCCTGAAACATCCCTGAAGAGCCCCAGTATTCATAAGGTGGATATACCATACTGCTACTGAGTTATTAAGCAGGTAGTTTTTTTTCTTTTTTTCCCCTAGGGCAACATACGGATGCCTGTAACTTTTCTACTTTTCTCCATCATTCAGATTGGAATGTCCTAGGATTGCAGTAAGAAGATTCACCATATCCTTGTGAAAAAATATGCCTTTGATTCTGACCGAGACAGACAGACTTAACAGCTGCACAGCAGATGGCTCTCAGTCATGTTTTAGGTGACTGTTTCGATTGAATATTATAAAACTGGATGAAATTCTGCCAATTTCCCCTTGCAATTACAGAAGTGTGGAGTGAGGAAGTAAAAAGATTTAGTGTTCATTAAAGTGAGCATCCTTAATAAAGTCTATGCTTTCTATTTCTGAAAAGCTGCATGTTTTCGTGTAGCACCAGAGCACTTGTACCTCTAATAAGCTCTGGCCTGTATTAGAATGATTTATATATGTTGTTTACCTTCCCCACTAGACTGTGAGTGACTTGAAAGCAATACTATGTCTGATCCATCTTTGTACTCCAGCACCTTGCACACTCTCTAGCCTACAATATGTGCTCAATGAATACTGAATTAATGAACAATCCGATGAATAAATATGCCATTGAAATTTTCAAAATTAATTCATACTTTATAATGAAGAGGAGAGAGTCACTATTTAAAGGTACTCTGTGGAAAATTGCTATGTATAATGCCAAATCTCCTCATTGTTTATCATATATTTCATACATCAAGTTTACTTAATTTAATACAATTCAAAAATGTACATATTGAGCATCTGTTGCCTTCCATTGATGATAAGGTACTGAGATACAAGGAAGAATGAGACATGGTCCCTGTGGCAAATTTCACTTTCTGCTCTTTTTACAATGTGATTGACTGACACCCTTCCTATGGAGTGGCAGGGTCCATGTTCCCTCCCATGAAGATGAGTGGGATTTCATGACTGTTCCACCTAATAGAACATGGCAGAAGTGATGAAATGTGCCCTTTGATGCTAGGTCACATAAAGGATTCAGCCTTTGCCTTACTCTCTCAATCAGGCCACTCTCCATCTTGGAAGCCAGCCACCATGCTGTGAGGAAGCCCAAACTAGCCCACATAGAGAGTGCAGAGACCACACTAGAGAGGTTCACATAAATCTATAGAGAGAGGTCCTGCCTTCTACCCACTAGATGACAGTAGCATCCCTCCTCCAAGATATGACAATCAAAAATGATTCCATGGAGCTTCCCTGGTGGCGCAGTGGTTGAGAGTCTGCCTGCCGATGCAGGGGACACGGGTTCGTGCCCCGGTCTGGGAAGATCCCACATGCCGCAGGGCAGCTGGGCCCGTGAGCCATGGCCGCTGGGCCTGCGCGTCCGGAGCCTGTGCACCGCAACGGGAGAGGCCACAACAGTGAGAGCCCCGCGTACCGAAAATAAATAAATAAATAAATAAATGATTCCAGACATTGCCAAATGTTCCCTGGGGAGAAGGCAAAATCACCCCCAGTTGAGAACCACTGCCTCAAATGATTCCAGAAGCCAGCCTTTGAGCTGCCCCACCTGACTTCAAGTGGAAAGGAAATGAGCTATCCTTGCTGAGCCCTGCCCAAACTGGAGGTTTATGAGAAGAACAGATATTGTTATTATAAGCCAATAAGTTGTGGAATGGTATGTTGCAAAGTATTAAATAATGGGAAAAGCGCCTGACCTCAAGGGACTGTTTTTCCCCTGTAGAGTGGAAAGCAACTGTGAAACTAAATAATCACTATTCTACAACAAGCACTTATAAAGCTTACTGTAAAGTTTTGCTTACATGGCATACCTTGAATAGAAGTGTGTGGGTGAGAGAGAGAGGTTGTGTGTGTATATTCAAAGAGGCAGCCCTCTGATATCGAAGGCCTGGTCTGTGGTCATACTGAGCTATTAGAGCATCTATGTTAACCTAATTTCTGTATATATATAATTACACTGTCTTCCTAATTTGCTCATGCACTTTCAACTGGAAGTGGTGAACACTGGACTCTTAAATAACTCCACATCATTAAGGTCACCTACAGGAACACACAGCTTGTTTTCCTGTAAGCTGCATTAGATGACTCAGTGCCAGCGTATCTGGAACAACTGTGAGATAATGTTCTGATAAGAGCTGTGGCAGGGTCAAGTTTGGTCTTTATGGCGCTTACAATTTATCTTCAGATAAATTGATAAAATTTACCTTCATCAGGAAAAAGTCTTGGATACAAAGTGTAGATATGCAGTGACTCAATATAAAATAGATATGCTAAATTTATAGAGTTTTTTTTAAAGAATTTAAAATTAAGATAATACATAATAATATGTATACCTAGAATTTGGTTTTACATAATTACAATGAGTAGTGTGGCCTCAAGAGTAGAAGCTGTGTCTTATTTGTAATAACAGCAGTGGCTATAATACTGACTACTTGGCCGTGGTCTCTGCACAGTGTTATGCTGTGGGGTTAATCCTCACCATAGCCCGGCAACTGCAGTTCAAAGGAGTTAAATGACTTGCCAAAGAGCTCGTGGGATTTGAAGCCTTATTTCTCTGATTCCTAAGCCTGTCGTCTTTCCACAATACCTGCTCCCTTTATCTTTGTGTCCTCGCTAGTCAACACAATTTGTAGTACATTGCTAGACATTCAAATGAGTTTGTAGTTGTTGATTAAAAAAAATACTTTGAATCACAAATGCAGCAGCTCGGTATGGAAAAGAGACAATATGGTCTACTGGATTGATCATCATGATGGTCAATCTATGTTTGTTGATTGCCACACTATAGAGGAGTCACCAAATAATTGATTATTCTAGATACTAAGCCAACTGAATCAGCTTGACTATGCAGTATGACTGACTGCCTAGTAATCAGCCACTGAATGGCAAAGCTCATCTATGTAGACATAGCCTTAAAAGGGCCTGCTGTACTAACTCATTATTTTCTTGTTTTATGAAGGGAATGTTGTTTCTGGAAGGAGAAACAGAAGTCAGCACAGGGCTTTCCTGGTAGCACAGTGGTTAAAGACTCTGCCTGCCAATGCAGGGGTCAAGGGTTCAAGCCCTGGTCGGGGAAGATCCCACGTCGCAGAGCAGCTAAGCCCATGGGCCACAACTACTGAGCCTGTGCTCTAGAGCCCGCAAGCCACAACTACTGAAGCACACAGGCCTAGAGCCCATGCTCCACAACAAGAGAAGCCACCACAATAAGAAACCTGCACACCGCAACGAAGAGTAGCCCCCGCTCGCCGCAACTAGAGAAAGCCCGTGCGCAGCAATGAAGACTCAACACAGCCAAACATAAATAAACAAAATAAATAAAGTAAAAAAAAAAGTCAGCATAAGCCCTTTCTCATAAGGAAAGGGATTAGCTGGTTGAGAGAGGCTGCATCTAATGAATATATGCATAAAATATGCTGAATGTATAAGGCTAACCGATAAAAAACATCCCAATTAGATTGTGGATTGTTATTAATATAGGGTGATGCCCACAAAAGGTGAATGAATAAATGAATGAAAAATTGAATAACTGATATATAAATAAATAATGAAAACAGGAACCCAAACTAGTCAGAGGCACTGTCGACTGACACCCAATAATATAACTGCAAAATGAACTTGTCAGGAGAATATCTATACACAGACCAACTGCAAACAATGGCCATTTATATGTGAAACTGGTTGATGATAACTGGTGGTTTGAATTAAGCCTTCGTTTTCTTCAAAGCTGTTTCCTGCTTCACATGGGTCATTATGAACTTTACATTCAGACTTAAGAACCATGCTGTGGATCCACTTCAGTCTTAGTCAGAAAGTGGCAGAGGTACAATGCAGGGCGCAAGCACTTAAAGCCTAGTTATTCATAAGCCGGTTAGGGCCTAAATCCACTTCAGTTTTAGTCAGAAACTGGGTGAGGTAGAATCCAGGGCCTAAGCATTCTAAAGCCTAGTTATTCAGAAGAGGGGGGCTTCCGGGAAGATGGCGGAAGACTGAGACGCGGAGATCACCTTCCTCCCCACAGATACACCAGAAATACATCTACACGTGGAACAACTCCTACAGAACACCCACTGAACGCTGGCAGAAGACCTCAGACCTCCAAAAGGCAAGAAACCCCCCACGTACCTGGATAGGGCAAAAGAAAAAACAGAGACAAAAGAATAGGGACGGGACCTGCACCAGTGGGAGGGAGCTGTGAAGGAGGAAAGGATTCCACACACGAGGAAGCCCCTTCGCGGGCGGAGACTGCGGGGGGCGGAGGGGGAAAGCTTCGGAGCCGCGGAGGAGAGCACAGCAACAGGGGTGCGGAGGGCAAAGCGGAGAGATTCCCGCACAGAGGATCAGGGCCGACCGGCACTCACCCGACCAAGAGGCTTGTCTTCTCACCCGCCGGGGCGGGCGGGGCTGGGAGCTGAGGCTCCGGCTTGGGTCGGAGCGGGAGAGGACTGGAGTTGGCGGCGTGAACACAGCCTGCAGGGGGTTAGTGCGCCACGTCTAGCCGGGAGGGAGTCCGAGGAAAACTCTGGACCTGCCGAAGAGGCAAGAGACTTTTTCTTCCCTCTTTGTTTCCTGGTTTGCGAGGAGGCGGGATTAAGAGCGCTGCTTAAAGGAGCTCCAGAGACGGGCGTGAGCCGCGGCTAAAAGCACGGGCCCCAGAGACGGGCATGAGACGCTAAGGCTGCTGCTGCCGCCACCAAGAAGCCTGTGTGCGAGCACAGGTCACTCTCCACACCTCCCTTCCGGGGAGCCTGTGCAGCCCGCCACAGCCAGGGTCCCGGGATCCAGGGACAACTCTCCCAGGAGAACGCACGGCGCGCCTCAGGCTGGTGCAACGTCACGCTGGCCTCTGCCGCCGCAGGCCCGCCCCGCACTCCGTGCCCCTCCCTCCCCACGGCCTGAGTGCGCCAGAGCCCCCGAATCAGCGGCTCCTTTAACCCCGTCCTGTCTGAGCGAAAAACAGATGCCCTCCAGCGACCTACATGCAGAGGCGGGGCCAAATCCAAAGCTGCGCCCCTGGGAGCTGTGAGAACAAAGAAGAGAAAGGGAAATCTCTCCCAGCAGCCTCAGAAGCAGCGGATTAAAGCTCCACAATCAACTTGATATACCCTGCATCTGTGGAATACCAGAATAGACAAGGAATCATCCCAAATTAAGGAGCCCTGTGCATGAAAGGCGCTTGGTGCTGCAGCCAGGAGTCAGTGCTGTGCCTCTGAGGTGGGAGAGCCAACTTCACGACACTGGTCCACAGGAGGCCTCCCAGCTGCACGTAATATCAAACGGCGAAAATCTCCGAGAGATCTCCATCTCAACGCCACCACACAGCTTCACTCAACGACCAGCAAGCTACAGTGCTGGACCTCCTATGCCAAACAACTAGCAAGACAGCAACACAACCCCACCCATTAGCAGAGAGGCTGCATAAAATCATAATATGCCCACAGACACCCCAAAACACACCACCAGACGTGGACCTGCCCACCAGAGAGACAAGATCCAGCCTCATCCACCAGAACACAGGCACTAGTCCCCTCCACCAGCAAGCCAACACAACCCACTGAACCAACCTTAGCCACTGGGGACTGACACCAAAAACAATGGGAATTACGAACCTGCAGTATGCAAAAAGGAAACCCCAAACACAGTAAGATAAGCAAAATGAGAAGACAGAAAAACACACAGCAGATAAAGGAGCAAGATAAAAACCCAACAGACCTAACAAATGAAGAGAAAATAGGCAGTCGACCTGAAAAAGAATTCAGAATAATGATAGTAAAGATGATCCAAAATCTTGGAAACAGAATGGACAAAATGCAAGAAACATTTAAAAGGACCTAGAAGAACTAAAGATGAAACAAACAATGATGAACAACACAATAAATGAAATTAAAAATACTCTAGATGGGATCAATAGCAGAATAACTGAGGCAGAAGAACGGATAAGTGACCTGGAAGAAAAAATAGTGGAAATAACTACTGCAGAGCAAAATAAAGAAAAAAGAATGAAAACTGAAGACAGTCTCAGAGACCTCTGGGACAACATTAAACACACCAACATTCGAATTATAGGGGTTCCAGAAGAAGAAGAGAAAAAGAAAGGGACTGAGAAGATATTTGAAGAGATTATAGTTGAAAACTTCCCTAATATGGGAAAGAAAATAGTTAGTCAAGTCCAGGAAGCACAGAGAGTCCCATACAGGGTAAATCCAAGGAGAAATACGCCAAGTCACATATTAATCAAACTGTCAAAAATTAAATACAAAGAAAACATATTAAAAGCAGCAAGGGAAAAACAACAAATAACACACAAGGGAATCCCCATAAGGTTAACAGCTGATCTTTTAGCAGAAACTCTACAAGCCAGAAGGAACTGGCAGGACATATTTGAAGTGATTAAAGAGAAAAACCTACAACCAAGATTACTCTACCCAGCAAGGATCTCATTCAGATTTGATGAAGAAATTGAAACCTTTACAGACAAGCAAAAGCTGAGAGAGTTCAGCACCACAAAACGAGCTTTACAACAACTGCTAAAGGAACTTCTCTAGGCAAGAAACACAAGAAAAAGAAAAGACCTACAATAACGAACCCAAAACAATTAAGAAAATGGGAATAGGAACATACATATCGATAATTACCTTAAATATAAATGGACTAAATGCTCCCACCAGAAGACACAGATTGGCTTAATGGATACAAAAACAAGACCCATATATTTGCTGTCTACAAGAGACCCACTTCAGACCTAGAGACACATACAGACTGAAAGTAAGGGGATGGAAAAAGATATTTCATGCAAATGGAAACCAAAAGAAAGCTGGAGTAGCAATTTTCATATCAGACAAAATGGACTTTAAAATAAAGACTATTAGAAGAGACAAAGAAGGACACTACATAATGATCAAGGGATCGACCCAAGAAGAAGATATAACAATTGTAAATATTTATGCACCCAACATAGGAGCACCTCAATACATAAGGCAAATACTAACAGCCATAAAAGGGGACATCAACAGTAACACATTCATCGTAGGGAACTTTAACACCCCACTTTCACCAATGGACAGATCATCCAAAATGAAAATAAATAAGGAAACACAAGTTTTAAATGATACATTAAACAAGATGGACTTAATTGATATTTATAGGACATTCCATCCAAAAACAACAGAATACACATTTTTCTCAAGTGCTCATGGAACATTCTCCAGAATAGATCATATCTTGGGTCACAAGTCAAGCCTTGGTAAATTTAAGAAAATTGAACTTGTTTCAAGTATCTTTTCTGACCACAACGCTATATAACTAGATATCAATTACAGGACAAGATCTGTAAAAAATACAAACACATGGAGGCTAAACAATACACTACTTAATAACGAAGTGATAACTGAAGAAATCAGAACAGGAGATCAAAAAAATATCTAAAAACAAATGACACTGGAGACACGATGACCCAATACCTATGGGATGCAGCAAAAGCAGTCTAAGAGGGACGTTTATAGCCATACAATCCCACCTTAAGAAACAGGAAACATCTTGAATAAACAATCTAACCTTGCACCTAAAGCAATTAAAGAAGAACAAAAAAAACCCAAAGTTAGCAGAAAGAAAGAAATCATAAAAATCAGATCAGAAATAAATGAAAAAGAAATGCAGGAAACGATAGCAAAGATCAATAAAACTAAAAGCTGGTTCTTTGAGAAGATAAACAAAATTGATAAACCATTAGCCAGACTCATCAAGAAAAAAAGGGAGAAGACTCAAGTCAATAGAATTAGAAATGAAAACGGAGAAGTAACAACTGACACTGCAGAAATACAAAACATCATGAGAGATTACTACAAGCAACTCTATGCCAATAAAATGGACAACCTGGAAGAAATGGACAAATTCTTAGAAATGCACAACCTGCCAAGACTGAATCAGGAAGAAACAGAAAATATGAACAGACCAATCACAAGCACTGAAATTGAAACTGTGATTAAAAATCTTCCAACAGACAAAAGCCGAGGACCAGATGGCTTCACAGGCGAATTCTATCAAACATTTAGAGAAGAGCTAACACCTATCCTTCTTAAACTCTTCCAAAATATAGCAGAGCGAGGAACACTCCCAAACTGATTCTACGAGGCCACCATCAGCTTGATACCAAATCCAGACAAGGATGTCACAAAGAAAGAAAATTACAGGCCAATATCACTGATGAACATAGATGGAAAAATCTTCAACAAAATACTAGCAAACAGAATCCAACAGCACATGAAAAGGATGATACACCATGATCAAGTGGGGTTTATTCCAGGAATGCAAGGATTCTTCAATATACACAAAACAATCAATGTGATAAACCATATTAACAAATTGAAGGAGAAATACCGTATGATCATCTCAATAGATGCAGGGAAAGCTTTCGACAAAATTCAACACCCATTTATGATAAAAACCCTGCAGAAAGTAGGCATAGAGGGAACTTTCCTCAACATAATACAGGCCATATATGACAAACCCACAGCCAACATCGTCCTCAATGGTGAAAAACTGAAAGCATTTCCACTAAGATCAGGAACAAGACAAGGTTGCCCACTCTCACCACTCTTATTCAACATAGTTTTGGAAGTTTTAGCCCCAGCAATCAGAGAAGAAAAGGAAATAAAAGGAATCCAAATCGGAAAAGAAGAAGTAAAGCTGTCACTGTTTGCAGATGACATGATACTATACATAGAGAATCCTAAAGATGCTACCAGAAAATTACTAGAGCTAATCAATGAATTTGGTAAAGTAGCAGGATACAAAATTAATGCACAGAAATCTCTGGCATTCCTATACACTAATGATGAAAACCGAAAGTGAAATCAAGAAAACACTCCCATTTACCATTGCAACAAAAAGAATTAAATATCTAGGAATAAACCTACCTAGGGAGACAAAAGACCTGTATGCAGAAAATATAAGACACTGATGAAAGAAATTAAAGGTGATACAAATAGATGGAGAGATATACCATGTTCTTGGATTGGAAGAATCAACATTGTGAAAATGACTCTACTAACCAAAGCAATCTACAGATTCAATGCAATCCCTATCAAACTACCACTGGTATTTTTCACAGAAGTAGAAGAAAAAATTTCACAATTTGTATGAAAACATCAAAGACCCCGAATAGCCAAAGCAATCTTGAAAACGAAAAACGGAGCTGGAGGAATCAGGCTCCCTGAATTCAGACTATACTACAAAGCTACAGTAATCAAGACAGTATGGTACTGGCACAATAACAGAAAGATCAATGGAACAGTATAGAAAGCCCAGAGATAAACCCACGCACATATGGTCACCTTATCTTTGATAAAGGAGGCAGGAATGTACAGTGGAGAAAGGACAGCCTCTTCAATAAGTGGTGCTGGGAAAACTCGACAGGTAAATGTCAAAGTATGAGATTAGATCACTCCGTACACCATATACAAAAATAAGCTCAAAATGGATTAAAGACCTAAATGTAAGGCCAGAAACTATCAAACTCTTAGAGGAAAACATAGGCAGAACACTCTATGATATCAATCACAGCAAGATCCTTTCTGACCCACCTCCCAGAGAAATGGAAATAAAAACATAAATAAACAAATGGGACCTAATGAGACTTTAAAGCTTTTGCACAGCAAAGGAAACCATAAACAAGACCAAAAGACAACCCTCAGAATGGGAGAAAATATTTGCAAATGAAGCAACTGACAAAGGATTAATCTCCAAAATTTACAAGCAGCTCAATAACAAAAAAACAAACAACCCAATCCAAAAATGGGCAGAAGACCTAAATAGACATTTCTCCAAAGAAGATATACAGGCTGCCAACGAACACATGAAAGAATGCTCAACTTCATTAATCATTAGAGAAATGCAAATCAAAACTACAATGAGATATCATCTCACACCAGTCAGAATGGCCATGATCAAAAAATCTAGAAACAATAAATGCTGGAGAGGGTGTGGAGAAAAGGGAACCCTCTTGCACTGTTGGTGGGAACGTAAATTGATACAGCTACTGTGGAGAACAGTATGGAGGTTCCTTAAAAAACTACAAATAGAACTACCATATGACCCAGCAATCCCACTACTCGGAATATACCCTGAGAAAACCGTAATTCAAAAAGAGTCATGTACCAAAATATTCATTGCAGCTCTATTTACAATAGCCCGGAGATGGAAACAACCTAAGTGTCAATTATTGGGTGAATGGATAAAGAAGATGTGGCACATATATACAATGGAATATTACTCAGCCATAAAAAGAAACGAAATTGAGCTATTTGTAATGAGGTGGATAGACCTAGAGTCTGTCATACAGAGTGAAGTAAATCAGAAAGAGAAAGGCAAATACCATATGCTAACACATATATATGGAATTTAAGGGGAAAAAAATGTCATGAAGAACCTAGGGGTAAGACAGGAATAAAGACACAGACCTGGGATTCCCTGGTGGCACAGTGGTTGAGAGTCCTCCTGCCGATGCAGAGGACGCGGGTTCGTGCCCTGGTTCGGGAGGATCCCACGTGCCGCGGAGCGGCTGGGCCCGTGAGCCATGGCCGCTGAGCCTGCGCGTCCGGAGCCTGTGCTCCGCAACGGGAGAGGCCGCAACAGTGAGAGGCCCGCATACCACAAAAAAAAAAAAAAGACACAGACCTACTAGAGAATGGACTTGAGGATATGGGGAGGGGGAATGGTAAGCTGTGACAAAGTGAGAGAGAGGCATGGACGTATATACACTACCAAACGTAAGGTAGATAGCTAGTGGGAAGCAGCCGCATAGCGCAGGGAGATCAGCTTGGTGCTTTTTGACCGCCAGGAGGGGTGGGATAGGGAGGGTCGGAGGGAGGGAGACACAAGAGGGAAGAGATATGGGAACATATGTATATGTATAACTGATTCACTTTGTTATAAAGCAGAAACTAACACACCATTGTAAAGCAATTATACTCCAATAAAGATGTAAAAAAAAAATTAAATAAAAGAATCATGCTGTTCATGTACGCGTGTGTGAGAAAGAGAGATAGAATGAAAGAGAGAGACCAACCTGTGGAAGTACTTCTGCCAGATACACTGTCAATTTTTCATAGCCTAGATTCTTTCTGATAGCTTATGGCTCTGATCACATGGTTTGGAGCTACACATACCAGAATCTTTCACCTGAGCAGGAAACAGCAACTAAACCTCTCCTCTCTTCCTGAAATAGCAAAAGTGAGGAGGAAAGACAGGTTCCATAGTTCTCAACAGGGGGTGTTCTCTTAGGGGGTGCTGGAAAATGTGGGTGGAATTTGGAGTTGCCACAGTGACAGGGAGCACGAATGGTATTTAAGGGATGAATGCCAGGAAAGGAAAACATCCTGCAATAGACAGGACAGCTTTCCAAAAGGAACAATTTCCCCGCTCCAAATAAGAATATTAATGAGAAATACTAGCCAATTCTCTTTTGAAACTTCACAGGCCTCTTGTACAATATGAGCAACAAGAACCAAACTCAAGCCATAATTATGTAGAGGCAACACGCCAGGATTTGCCCTTAAGAATTTTCCTGAACTGAAGCAAAGAAAAACCCTGTGGTTACTTCTAAAACCTCTGAACTCTTCTCAACTTTAGGGACAGCACCTCTGAGTTGCTAGAGGCTTTAGAAATTTCAAAGCAGAGAGCCAGGAAATCAACAAATGCTAAGATTCTGTTTAACCCAAGAAGTATCCCCTGCTTAGACAGTAAGCTTGGTTGAATCTGCAGCAGATTATCAAAGGGAATCAGGTGAGTTTCAGGGTGAAAAGCTCATTTCAAAGTGCTATAAAATGTCTCCTTCCTCCTACCCTCAGTGTTGGGGGACATTGTGGTTCTTGTGTATTTCTGGAAGACAATTAATGTTCACTATGCAGGTGGGCTGAGGATTTTAGCAGATGGTGACAGGATGGCTGTAAAAGAGGAAAGAGCTCTTGCAGATGGTATACTTACTCCTTTCTGTGTTTTTCTTTTTGGAGGGGGAAGGGTGGGAGGTAGCTACAAACTCCCCTAGTATTTATTCTCATACGTTTTCTGAAGTCACCATATTATCTTTCATCACGTATCACAGAGGAGAAATCAAAAAAGAAATGGAGAAAGGGCAACAGGAAAAATCCTTTAACATGCACAACTATAAATTCACCCTCCTCTAGAATTACCCTTCATGGACTCAAAGCCTGTTAATGCAGTAAATTTCCCCTGTATTTTCCTTCTGCAGTTGAAATAAGCTAATTACTGTATCTTCTTCTCATAGGCCATTTTTTTTCAATCTTGTACAATTATTTTTGGTGCTTGACTTCCAGCTGTATACATTCTGCTCATCATGTGATTGTGAGATACTACAAGTTGGTCACAATATTCTGATAATGGCTTGTGAGATAGGAGCTGACTTTGCTGGTGATCTCCTGTTAGATGACAACACCATGTCCCTCTGCAGTCTTATCCAGGAGAGAGAAGGTAGTTAACGAAGCCACTCAAATGTGGGCAGCTTCTGCTGCAGTGTGGGTACAGATTTCCCACCATAATGAGCACCCACAGCCATTAATTGGGCTGCAGATCTCTGAGTTTTCCAAGCCTACTTCTTCAGCTCCTGTTGTCACTGCAAAGATGGCAAGTGGCAAGTTCTTTGCAAAGTACTGTCTCCCACAAGTGTGATCCTGGGAAGTTCATCCCCAAGGATTGCTCTCTGCTTCCTTCTCCTACACTGGCTCTGGATCAGTGTACCCAGAGCATTTCCTCTGCCTGCATTTTGATATCAGAAAGGCAAGTAAATGATAAAGACCCTAGAGTGAAGTTGATACCTTTTAATCATTACTTCAATGATTCATTCACATATTCATTTCTCCATTCATTAATATAGTAAATATATATTGAGAACCTACTGTGGACCAATTTGGGGATAGTGACCAGGGTATAGGCAAATAGATCAAGTTGTGACCCTAAAGGAGTTCTAGCGGAGGAAGACAGACAAGGCAACCAAGAATTACAATTCAGTATAATAAGCACATTATTTTTCAAATGTATAGGGTCCCATGGGAACACTATTTCAGCCTGGAGGGTCAGGAAGCAACCTAAATGTCCACTGACAGATGAATGCATAAAGAAGATGTGGCACATATATTCAATGGAATATTACTCAGCCATAAAAAGAATGGAATTCAGTTATTTGTAATGAGATGGATGGACCTAGAGTCTGCCATACAGAGTGAAGTAAGTCAGAAAGAAAAAAACAAATACTGTATGCTAACGCACATATATGGAATCTAAAAGAACAGTACTGATGAACCTAGTGGCAGGGCAGGAATAAAGATGCAGACAGAGAATGGACTTGAGGACACGGTGTGGGGGGGAGGGGAAGCTGGGACAAAGTGAAAGAGTAACACTGACATATATACACTACCAAATGTAAAATGGATGGCTAGTGGGAAGCAGCCACATAGCACAGGGAGATCAGCTTGGTGCTTTGTGACCACCTAGAGGGGTGGGATAGGGAGGGCATATGGGGATATATATATACATATAGCTGGCTCACTTTGTTGTACAGCAGAAACTAACACAACATTGTAAAGCAATTATACTCCAATAAAGATATTTAAAAATTAAAAAAAAAACAATAAAACAACAACAAAAAGAAAAGCTCATTAATTAGGTGTGACTCTATCAGGGAGCCAACAACAGGAGGAGCACACCACAGAGAAGATGGAGCCCGTGTGAAGACACAGGAACATGAGAGAGCATTCCAGAAGCACCAGGTTGGTAGGGAAACTGGCATAGGATATGCGTGGGGCGTGGCAGGCATAAAGCTGGAGACGGAGGTCTGAAGGATTTAGGACTTAGCTAGAAACGAATTAAGAACCAGCATAGCTAACTGCCACCCAAGTACAAGTCACTAGGTGGCCTTAGTCTAGGTGACTTGGGTTCAGAATAGGGAACTGTGGTGCAATAAAACAGACTTTACTTTCCTCATAATTTACCTAGGGCTCTCCCTGCATTATAATGTGACTCAGTGTAAAGAGGGCTACTGCCAGTTTAGTTTTCAATAAAAGGTCCCGTTTCCTTCAAGCAACTAGAGAAAACAACCAGAATTTAAGTGGCTTCTTTTTTTTTATTCTTAGAAATAATCTATTTTATTTTATTGTTTACTATACCAGCAGTGTATTTTCATTCTGTAGGTCTAGAATTGTCAAATAATGGCAATGTCTTATAGTTTAATCTGTTATATATAATATACATGAAACTCACAAAAGCAGCTAGGTTATAAATTTGACCACAACCAATATATTAGTTCAAACATGTTTTTAAACTTTTATTTAATGATAACATTCCTTGCCTGATTTGTATGGCGGAAATTTGCTGTGGTTGCTTTGGCCACCCAGCATCCAGTCCCCTTCTTTTATGGTACTATTATCCCACATTTTTAAGAACTATCCTATGCCCACTTTCCATGTGTCCACTTGTGGTTCCATTCCTACAAAAGTGAAGTCTGTTACTCAGCTTGGGTCATCAGCACACCAAATTGCTCTCGTCACAGAGATTGGTCCTAAGACAGACACACAGCCCCAGCTGGTCCAATCAAGATAAATCCTTGGGCTTGTTCAAGAGTTGCCACATGATGTGTTCTCTCATGTCCACTGGACACAAATATGGGAACATTTAAGGGCTTCAGTTACTGCCAGCTATCTTGCTACTTTGGGCACCTTGAGACTGAAGTCAACATGGTAGAAAGTAGACCCAGGAAATGGAGAAAAATTTGAGCCTCTTGGATCAAGCCACAACTGAACTCTGGACTCCCTAGACATGTATGTCTCCCCAAATTTTCCATTTTATTAAAGCCAGTTTGAGTTAGATTTCCTGTCATTTGATACTGGAAAAGTATCCTTACTGATATAATGCTAAAATTCTTTTTTCAAAAATTATCTCCTTAAAAATGTAGTGTCGGGCTTCCCTGGTGGTGCAGTGGTTGAGAATCTGCCTGCTAATGCAGGGGACACGGGTTCGAGCCCTGGTCTGGGAAGATCCCACACGCCGTGGAGCAACTAGGCCTGTGTGCCACAACTACTGAGACTTGCACGTCTGGAGCCCGTGCTCCGCAACAAGAGAGGCCGTGATAGTGAGAGGCCCGCGCACCGCGATGAAAAGTGGCCCCCGCTCACGGCAACTAGAGAAAGCCTGCGCACAGAATTGAAGACCCAACACAGCCAAAAATAAATAAATAAATAAATAAATAAATACTGTGCTGTCAATACGTAACACACCAAATTCTATCCTTTAAAAAAAAAATGTAGTGTCTTAGGGGATAGAATATACTGAACGTCGAACAGGTGAAGGGTAATGGAACAGGATCTATAAAACCTGTTTTACAGGTCTGGCTTTGCCACTTACTAGTCATATCGTTTTCAGCAAATTACTTCATCTTTCTGAGCTTCAAATTGTCTACATTGAAACTACAAATAATAATTCTAAGCCCCTCTCCATATAACAGCCTTGCAATGAAAATCAAATAAAATTATGGAGGAACAACTTGTCAAATCTGAAGTGCTAACTGAATGAAATGGCTACTGAAGTATTTATATTTTCTTACAAGCCCTTAAAGATGCTAGTCTCACATCAGGAATCAGTCTCATTCTCCCCAGCTGTCTAAAATAGATTTAAGGAGGTTGATATCCAATCAGCACTTGCTATAAAGCATCAGGTTCCTGAAAACTAAATGGAAACCAGCATTACCTCAGGTCAGGAGCCAACTAAACTTAAAAACCTGCTGTGCCCATGGGAACATGGTACATGTTAATTGACATTATGTTGCAGTAATTTAAGGCAAGAAAGAAAAGGCAGGAAAGATACATCTAGTATCTACTTAGATCCCAAAGAGGTCCAAAAAAAAAAAAATCAGCTAATAAAGAAAACATAACAAAACAAAATCAATCTAGCCTGCCTTCTAGGCTGTAAACCACATTTTCATATATCTTTTACCTGGTTGCTGTGGTGACCTGTCCCAGAGTAACAAAATTTTGCTTGAGTTTTAAATATATACTCTGTCACCAATGACTGCAAAGAGACTTTGTTCATTTACCCATTCTCTTTCTCAACCACCTGTCCATGCAATCAGTTACCTAGTGCCACCAATTCTCCTGGGGCATCTCACAGATTCCTCCACTGCTTAGCAAGTCACTCAAGCCACCTTACAGTCTCCCTGCACTCTGCCACTGGCCCTACCCATTCTCTCCCTGTCTCTCATCCCCATCCCAGCCTTCAGAAGGTCAATATCTGAGCCAAGTTGCAATTCCTAGACATAACAGGGAGCAGCCACACTGTTCCCTGGACTTAATATACATTTTCATACCTCTGGGACTATGCTCATTTGGTTTCTTCTGATTAAAATGTTCTTTCTACTAGTTTGTCCTATCCTTCTTCTCTGCCTACTAAATCCTATTATTTTTTTAATAACAGAGATTTTAAAAATTAAAATATTTATCAGGCTCTGATAGATGAAAAAAAACTGGTTAGTATAAGAAAAATCATACTGCTGTCCTAGTCTATCTTTTGTTTGTCACCTCTTCATAGAACCATGAGACAAAGAAATAGATCTCTATTGTTTAAAAATTAGATCACGATCAATAGATGATATGCAGTAACTAACACTGCCTGCATGTAGGGGACACAATAAGGAGTGGTAGGGACTGTGGAGAACTGAAGATCACACACTTCTCCTCAAGCAGGGCAGAGAACTCTCGGATCTAGACTATCGTTGCTCTATAATTACATAGGCTTAATGTTGGCAATCCTTCAATTTTCAAGAGAAGCCACACAGCTTTATTTTTATGTGAACCTAGATCAACATGTTTTGTTGGCTATGTATAGCCCAAGAACACAATTTTATAAATCTCAGCCTTATGAACTTGCTCAAATATTGCATTCTCTGGGATGCCTCAATTACTCCCCTGACCCGGTAGAGGTGTTCCCTTATTCCTAATCCATGTGCCCATTATGAGATTGCAACCAGCCACGACCTCGAGGTGTCAGTGACAAGGTGCACCTAATGTGGAGCATAATCATACATGAGTGGCACAAGGGGTAGACTGTAACATGCGCGGGTATGCCCTGCACCCTTGATTTCAGCACAGCTCTGATGGGAAGGCTGATGCATACTGCCAGCACCCCATCTCAAATGCACCCCATGGCATCTGTTTTCTGCCTCATAGCTTTCAGGTAGAAAGCAGCTCAGTCTGTGCGGGCATAGCCCCCACATGCGGGGCAATTAGATCAATGCCCCAGCTAACCTGTCCTTTGGTTGAACAATTCTGTCTCAATAAATTACACCCCTATCACAGTGTTTATATGGATGTGAATTTAAAGAAAATTATTAACCCAGATAATAAGCATCATCTTTCAAGGGGCAATTCTTGTCCCAATTAGTTAGGTTAGCAGGAGATGCTACTAACCTCATGACAAAATTACAGAAAAAAAATGATAGTGCTGTTTATAAAATCACTACAGCACTTTCTCCTCAAAATCCATACATACAGGATGCTCTCTTAGTTCTGCACAGGATCATTTTGGTGAGAGTTTTCAGTCATGCAGCTGTAAGGCAAGTACCTACCCACTCTTAACTAGGAAGGCATGTACCACAACACGGATGCTGCAGTCCTGGTATCAAGTAGTCTTTTTAACATTATGATAGTGTTTTCCTTGTAAAATGGTATATCTCTGAAGTATTTATTTTAATATTAATTGATTTTGTGTTTCTTCTGCTGAGAGCTCTACACTGGGGTGAGGAAACAACTGAAATGGAGAATACTCACCTAAGGACGATCAAATCCCATAATCTGGCAGTAGGCCAAGAGTTAAGACACAAGATGGCCAGAACCCCCGTGAGAGGTTGTGGACCCTGGACTTGAAAAGCTGACATATCTAATATCCAGTTTCAAGTTTCCCTTCTCTGTGTTGAATTTTTCTTATATCAGCCTCATATCTTAGTCAAGTCATTTAGTATTTTAAATGACAGCCTTTTGCTGGTGGTTAGGGGCAAGCTATCACAGCATGAAGAAGAAATGATGGGAAGACAACTGCGGATGGGCCGGTACAGAGGGTGGGTGTGAGCAGAGCACAGCCACACCCAGGATGGTATTTCTTGTGAGTTGAGTTATGTTACTCCAAAAGATGTTGAAGCCCTAACCCCCATTACCTGTAAATGTGACCTCATCTGAAATAGGGTCTTTGCAGCTGGTCAAGTTAAAGTCAGACAATTAGAATGGGCCTTAATACAATATAACTAGTATCCTTATAAAAAGGGGAAATTTGGGCACAGAGGCATGCATAGAGGAAAAACACCCTAGAGACAGGGAGAACACCATCTATAAGACAAGGAACTACCAGAAGTTAGGAGCTACCAGAAGCTAGGAGCGTGGCATGGAAAAGATTCTCCCTCACTGTCCTCAGAAGGAACCAACCCAGGTGACCCCTTGATTTTGGACTTCTAGCCTCTGGAACTGTCAGACAATAAATTTCTGCTGTTTAAGGCACCCAGTTTGTGGTATTTTGTTATGGCAGCCCCAGGAAACCAATACAGCATTCCTCTAGCAAACCTCAGAGATAAATGGACACAGGATGAGATTTTTACAGTCACACAGGAGGGATTCTCAGATTACTGTATTTAAATTATTAAAGGTAAGCATGAAAAACTTACGGACACTCAGATGAATCACTCCACTTGCTTCCAGAATGCAGCACTCCAGCTTTCTCATTGTATCACAGGAGTTAAATCTGTGACCCAGCTTGAATTAAACTCCTTCATGGCATATAATACAGTGTAACACAACACAAACTCCTTTTCTGTCAATTTTACCATGTCCTTAGTTCCCAGCAGATTATTGGCACTTGATATTAAGTTAATATCATATCAATTACACCTGCTTCAAGGCCCTTCTTATATTTACAATTTTCAAAAACACACAATCCCTCTGATTCCAAAGGTTACTGCCCTCAGAAGACCTAGGCCAAGGACGTAGTTCCTTAACAATCTTGGAAGAGTATTATTAAGAAAGGGATGAGGTTGTTCAGGGTGCTCAGTGGCCTGGAAAGAATCTTGAGCACATTCTTCTGATGCCTGCTTTCTTCACTTGGTGATATATCATGAACTTTTCTCCGTGTCAATAAATATTCTTCCACAACATGATTTTTAATAGCTACAGGGATTCTATCATCAGGAAGTACATTCCATAATTCACTTAACTAATCCTCTATTCCTGAGACAAGTCAATGAAAAATCAAGATAGTGAATTGAGCCCAGAGGTATGTACACCCTGAGGACCAGCTCTATGATCATATGTCTCATATTCCTCTACAAATCTCTATATGGGGCTTTCGTTGTCTAAGAGAGTGCCTCATGGAATCTCACTCTCCAGTCTGTAGGCATTACTAGGCTTTTCTGAGGAAAAAAAAAAAAAACAAACCTGTCACCAAACTTCTGACTATATCATGCATCCATTCACTCAAAGAACAAATATTTATGTGGCACTTAATATGTGTCAGGCACCATTCTGGTGCCTGACGATAGAGCAACGAACAAGACAGATACGATCCCTGCATTCTTGGACTTTAAAATCTAAGCAGAAAACAAAATTAACAAGATAAATTCAAACAGCTGCTATGAAGCAAGTAAGAGAGATGATGTGAAAGGAATTGATGGGAGGAGTGTACTTCAGATGGAGAGAGAGAAAGCAGCATATTAACTGAGACCTGAAAAAGATTACTGTATAGCACAGGGACATATTCATTATCTTATAATAACCTATAATGGAAAAGAATCGGAAAAAGAATACATACATATGTATATTTATAACTGAATTACTTTGCTGTACACCTGAAATTAATACAATATTGTAAATCAACTCTACTTCAACTGAAAATAAAAGGAAAAGAACTATCCCTGTCAAGAGTCAGGGAAAAGCATCCCATGCAGAGGAAACGGCTAGAGTAAACACATGATATGGGAAAAAGTATAGGAAATAAAAGTTGGCCAGAGTGGTTGGATAGAGTGAAATAGCAAGTGACATAAAGAGTTCAAGCAGTAGGTAAGTGCTGGATGAGTAGAGCCTCATGGGACATGGCAAGGCAACAGGACTTTACTCTGACCTCAGTGAGCTGATCGTTTGGAAGGTTTTAATTCAGGGAGTATTATATGTCAGCTCTGTTTTAAGAAGAACCCTCTGGCTGTGGTCAAAAGCATAGATTAAAAAAAAGCATGAGAGGAAGTAGAGACAGACCAGTTAGCAGGGTACTCCTATGGTCTAGTTGAGAGAGTTGTTGGTTCCTTAACACTGAGTTGATGGCTATAGACATAGAAATTGTGAACTGGTTCAAGATATATTTTGAAATATAATAGACAAGGCATATTGATAGAATTGATATGAATGGTGAGTTAAAGGAAGAAATCAAAGATGACATTTTTTAATGAAAATTTTCAAACTTAGAAATGGACTGAATAATTACCAGCCATGTACTCACCATGAAGACTGTACAACTAACATTTTACTATATATAATTTATCACATAACCATCCATCTACCCATCCCACTGTCCATGCATCAATTCATGTTATTTTTTGACACTGTCAGGATGAAGAAAAAGCTGAGAACATCAGAGCATTTCACCCCCACCCCCTACTACAGTATGCATAACCATAATAATAACCATATATTTTGGTTCTTTTATTTTTATAGGAAAAATCTGCATACAATGAAATGCAAAAATCTCAAGTATACCATTTAATGAGTCTTAATAAATGCATACATTTATGTAATCCTAACTCAGGATTTTTAAACCTTAACACCATTCTCAACCTTAGATAATTATTTGCTGTGGAGGCTGTCCTGGGCATTCTTGGACGTTTAGCAGCACCCCTGTTCTATACCCACGGGGTGTCAGTAGTTCCACACACCTCCCTCCTCCAGCTGTGACAACCAAAAAGGTCTCCAGATTTTGAAGAAATTAATGTGGGGGGCAAAATTGCCCCCAGTCATTAACCACTTCCCTAATTCCTATCATGATATAGATTATCACTATCATCCAGAAAGTTTCCCCATGAACCCACCCAGCAAATCCCCACCCACCTCTCTCTCAGAGGTAACTAATATTCAAAGTTTTTGCCACATAAATTAGTTTTGCCTGTTCTAGAATTTCATGTAAGTGAAATCATACTGTATGTGCTCTTTTGTGGAAGGCTTTTTTCAATAAGCAAAATGTTTTTGAGATTCATCAATGTTGCTGTGTATACCAGTACTTTGCTCCTTTTTAATGCTAAGCAGTATTCTATTGTATTACTGTACCCAAGTTTGTTTAGTCATTCACTTGCAGATGCAGAATTTTATATATTAGGAATAAACCTGATATAAACATTCTCATATAATTCTTTTTGTGTATATGTTTTCATTTCCCTTAGGTAGGAGCAGAATTGCTGAATTACAGGATACATACATATTGTTAAGAAACTGCCAGACCTTCTTACTAAGCAGTTATACTATTTTACACTTCCATCAGTAATGTATGAGAGTTCCAGTTTTTCCATATCCTTGTCAACACTTGGTATTGTCAGTGATTTTAATTTTAGCCATCCTGGTGTGTGTTCAGCATATCTTATCGTGGTTTTAATTTGTATCTCCTTGGTAATTCTAATGCTGAGTGTTTTTTCATATGTTTATTGGTCATTCACATAGTTTCTTTGTAAGTATCTGTTTAAAAGGTTTGCTCATTTAAAAAATTGGGTTGTAGGGCTTCCCTGGTGGCGTAGTGGTTGAGAGTCCACCTGCCGATGCAGGGGACAAGGGCTCGTGCCCCGGTATTGGAAGATCCCACATGCCGCAGAGTGGCTAGGCCCGTGAGCCATGGCCACTGAGCCTGCACATCCAGAGCCTGTGCTCCGCAATGGGAGAGGCCACAACAGTGAGAGATCCGCGTACAGGAAAAAAAAAAAAAAATTGGGTTGTAGTTTCATTACTAACAGGATTTCTTTATATATACTGGATATCAGTCCTTTGTCTCATGTATGTTTTATGAATATTTTATGGAGGTCTGTGGATGGCCTTATTAATAATGTCTTTTGATGAGCAGAAATATTTTAATTTTGATGAAATCAAATTTCCCAATTATTTCTTTTTGGTTATTATTTTAGGTGTAATTCTAGACTCCCTATTCTGTTCCATTACCTATTTGTAAATCCTTTTGCCAGTACCACACTTTCTTGACTACTGTGACTTGGTAGTAAATTTTGAAGCCAGGTTAAGTCCTCTAACTCTGTCTTTCTTCAAGATTGTTTTGAATATTCTAGATCCTTTGCATTTCCATACAAATGTTAAAATCAGCCTATTAATATCTTTAAAAAGAAAAGGCTGGTAGGATTACTATTGGGACTGCATTGAATCTATAGGTTATTTTGGAGAGAAACAGCACATTAATAGTAATAGGTCTTCTAACCTCTGTACATGGTATATTTAACTAGTTCTCTAATTTTTCCTAACTGTTTTGTAATTTTTAATGTACTGGTCTCGTCAAACTTGTTCCTAAGTATGTTATGCTTTTTGACTCTGTTGTGAAAAGAATTTTGTTTTAATTTCATTTTCCTCTTTTATGCAGTTAAATATGGAAAATGCAATTGATTTCTGTATACTGATCCTGTATCCTGAGACACTGATAAATTCAAATGTTAGTTATAGTGGCTTTTTTGAAGGTTCATTAAGTTCTTCAACATTGACAATCATGTCATCTGTGAATAAAGACATATTAACTTCATTTCTCATCTGTATGCCTTTTATTTCCTTGTCTTTTCTTATTGCAACATCTAAGATTTCCAATAAAATATTAATTGAAGTGGTGAAAGTAGACATCCCTAACTTGTTTGTGGTTTTGGAAGAAAGCATTCAATATTTCACCATAAAGAATAATGTGCTGGTTTGTCATGTCATAGATGCCTTTTATCAGAATGAGGAAATTCTATCTACTCCTAGAGTGCTGAGAATTTTTATCAAGGAATAGATGTTAATTTTGTCAAATGATTGTTTTTCTCCATCTATTGAGATAATCATATGTTTTTGTCCTTTATTCTATTAGCATGGTGAGTTACACTGATTGACTTTCTAATATTAAACCAAATATTATCAGGGATAAACCTCATCCATTTTATGTGCTGTTGGACTTTATTTGCTGATATTTTAAGAATTTTTGCATCTATGATCATGAAGTACATTGGAGAGTAATTTTATTTTTTGTAATGTCTTTGTCAGGTTTTCCAATCAGGATTTTTCATAGTTTTTTAATTTGGGCAACTGGTTGGATAGTCTTCTAAGATGGAAAAGAGTAGCAAGAACATGTTTGGGGGAGTTGGGAATCATGAGGTCCATTTTATACTTGCTTAGCTGAAATCCTATTCAACATCCAAGGGGAAATGTCAAGTAGATAGTGGTATAAACAAATTTAGAGCCTAATAAAAGGGCTGGCAAGTTAACTGTGAGAGTTATCAGTATCTAGATGATATTTAAATCCACAAAAATGGATGAGACAGTCTACTATAAGGGTGTAAATTGAGAAAAGAGTGAAGGGAAGCTCTCGGACACTTTAACATTTGTAAATTCATTAGGGGAGTAAAAGAAAATAAAAGACTGAGAAAGAACAACCTGTAAGGGAGGAGGAAAATTGGGAGCTTGTGGTTCACAGAATTCAAAGAAGGAAAGTGTTTCGTGTTGAACACTGCTGAGAGTTCAATATGATGAGGACAGAGAATTGACAATGATTTGGCAACATGGAGCCACTGGAGACAATGACAAGAATCTTTCTGGGGGTTGGAGGTAGGGTGGAACAAAGGTAGACTGCAGGTGTTAAAGACAGAATGGGAAGTGAGGGAAAGATGAGAGTATCACCACAACTTGTTACCGAATTTTTCCTGAGAATGGTAGCAGAGAAATAGGGCTGGAGAGGATGAGGAATGAAGAAACAATGAGGAAAGAGTATTGCAACCTTTGAGGTAAGTAAGCAAGACAAAACAGAAGACAGGAAAATTTCACTTAAAATATCTGTGATAGTGGAGAGAGCTGTGGACAAAGGGTCGGACCAGGGTTGTTTCCAGCTTTAAAGTTAATCAACTACATGACTGAGGGTAGGTCATTTCCCTTTCTCTGAGCTTCATTCTTCTCCTTGGTAAATGGATGTCTTTTGGACTAGATATAAAACAAGACAGTTTAAATATTCCTCAACTCCTGTGACTTCTCTGACAGGTCTCAGAATTAAATTGGTCTCTAATCTGTTATGCTTACATCTTAAAATTTATGGTAATTTTGTTTTATCTACTGTGTCTCTTAATTGTTTGCTTTACCTGTATTTTGCAAGCAGTATAAAATAAGAGGCCAAGTCTACTTTATTACTCTACAAAAGAAGATATACAGAAAGTGAGAATTCTATTTATATGAAAATAGGCTGTAAAGAGGAGAAGTCAGGCCAGCATGAGAAAGTTCCAGGGGAAAAAAGGGGATACAGAGCCAGGGGAATTTCCTAAACAGAGGAAACACAGCCACAGATGCTTTTTTAGATCCCTTACAGCCTTTACAGCAAATGGAAGAGAGATGATAAGGGTACTTGAAGGTTAATGACAATCATCCAATCACATCATGGTAGATGAAGTGCATTTGATAAACTATAATAACTAGCCACTAAAATAACTAGGCCAATCAAATTATCTTGTTTGTTAAGATAAATGTATTAGATTAGCCATTTTACTAAATCCACAGATTAATGTTTAACTAATAAAACTCATTTCTTCAAAAAGAAGTAATTAATTGTGTTGATGTAGTGTCAAGTAAACAGGACAAGTTGATTTGGAGAGGAACAAAATTTAAATAGATTTTTCTGCAAAGAATATGTATATTTAAATAGACTCACAAGTCAAGACATCACCATGGATCTGTTGAGTTTTTACAATTCAATGTTTTCTTTCTACAATTATTAGACACTAGGAGGGAAACAAAGAAACTTAGAGGAAATGATTCCTGCTTTTAAGTAGCTTCTAACTGAACTGAAGATAGAGAAAACAGTAGTGAATATACTGACTAATGTAACTTCATGCCTAACTGGGGAAAAGACTAGAAAATTAGTAATTGTGCAGAAGAAATGGGATATTATAGGGCAAAAGATAATAAGAGAAGGGTCATGGAAGATGTGGATTTTAAGTACATTAAAGACATTAATAGAATTGAGAATTAGAACACATTTGTTTAGTGACAAAATCCAATATGAACTGTATCAGGCATAAACTGGAACTTGTAGAAGATACAAGTAATCAAAAGGATTAGCAACTATAGTGGCAGGTACACAAGTATCTTGAGGACTCCTTCCCTCCTTTTTCTCATCTCTACTTCTTTTGGTTTCTCAGCTTCATCTCAGTTCATATCCAGTGGAGGATCAGAGAAAAAGACAAAAAACCCCACAAAAACACAAAAGGGTGCAGCAAACCAGGCGAAGTATGTATACAGGTGGGAAAAGATAAGCTTATTGCATTTCCATGTAACTCGAACTTCATTAGGTGACCGAACCCCCTTCTTTCATGGTTCAGCTATCTGAAGGAGAAACTGAATGATAGGGAGACTACAGTTAAGAAGCAGAAGTAAGAAATCAGTAAATATAAGAAAGAAGGAGCAATCAAAGAGATTTTTTACATGCCAATTTTAATGTAATCAAATTATCAGATACATCATAAAGAAAAAGAATACAGAAAAGGTCAGGGATAAAACACTCTTTTAAAGTACATTGGAAGTGACCTTCAAGATGGTGGAAGAGTAAGACGTGGAGATCACCTTCCTCCCCACAAATACATCAGAAATACATCTACATGTGGAACAACTCCTACAGAAAACCTATTAAATGGTGGCAGAAGACCTCAGCCCTCCCAGAAGGCAAGAAACTCCCCACCTACCTGGGTAGGGCAAAAGAAAAAAGAAAAAACAGAGACAAAAGAATAGGGATGGGGCCTACATCACTGCGAGGGAGCTGTGAAGGAGGAAAGGTTTCCACACACTAGAAGCCCCTTCACTGGTGGATACAGGGGGTGGCAGGGGGTGGGGGGAAGCTTCGGAGCCATGGAGGAGAGCCCAGCAACAGGGTGCAGAGGGCAAAGCAGAGAGACTCCCACACAGAGAATCAATGCCAACCAGCACTCACCCGCCTGAGAGGCTTGTCTGCTAACCCGCTGGGACGGGGGAGTGCTGGGAGCTGAGGTTCGGGCTTCAGAGGTTGGATCCCAGGGAGAGGACTGGGGTTGGCTGCGTGAACACAGCCTGAAGGGGGCTAGTGCACCACAGCTAGCTGGGAAGGAGTCTGGGAAAAAGTCTGGAACTGCCTAAGAGGCAAGAGACCATTGTTTCAGGGTGCACGAGGAGAGGGGATTCAGAGCACCACCTAAAAGAGCTCCAGAGATGGACGTGAGCCACGGCTATCAGCACGGACCCCAGAGACGGGCATGAAACGCTAAGGCTGCTGCTGCAGCCACCAAGAAGCCTGTGTGCAAGCACAGGTCACCATCCACAACTTCCCTCCCGGGAGCCTGTGCAGCCGACTACTGCCAGGGTCCTGAGATCCAGGGAAAACTTCCCCAGGAGAACAAACAGCATGCCTCACGCTGTTGCAACGTCACAATGGCCTCTGCCGCCACAGGCTCTCCCCGCATTCCGCACCCTTCCCTCCCCCTGGCCTGAGTGAGCCAGAGCCACCTAATAAGCTGCTACTTTAACTCCGTCCTGTCTGCGGGGGAACAGATGCCCTCAGGCGACCTACATACAGAGCCGGGGCCAAATCCAAAGCTGAATCCCAGGAGCTGTGCGAACAAGGAAGAGAAAGGGAAAACTCTCCCAGCAGCCTCAGGAGCAGCGGATTAAATTTCCACAATCAACTTGATGTACCCTGCATCTCTGGAATACCTGAAGAGACAATGAATCATCCCAAAATTGAGGCGGTGGACTTTGGGAGCAAAAATATATATATTTTTTTCCTTTTCCTCTTTTTGTGAATGTGTATGTTTATGCTTCTGTGTGTGATTCTGTGTGTATAGCTTTGCTTTTACCATTTGTCCTAGCGTTCTGTCAGGTTTTTTTTCTTATTTCTTTTAGTAAAGTTTTTAGTGCTTGTTATCATTGATGGATTTGTTGTTCGGTTTGGTTGCTCTCTTCTTACTGTTTTTTTCTTTTCAATTACTTTTTAATTTTTAATATTATTTTTCATTTTTTATGTTAATAATTTTATTTCTTTTTAATCTCTTTCTTCTTTCTTTTTTTCTCCATTTTCTTCTGAGCCATGTGGCTGACAGGGTCTTGGTGCTCTGGCGGGGTGTCAGGCCTGTGCCTCTGAGGTGGGAGGGCCGAGTTCAGGACACTGGTCCACCAGAGACATCCCAGCTTCATGTAGTATCAAACGGCAAAAGCTCTACCGGAGATCTGAATGTCAACGCTAAGGCCCAGCTCCACTCAATGACCAGCAAGCTACAGTGCTGGACACCCTATGCCAAACAACTAGCAATACACAAACACAACCCCATCCATTAGCAGAGAGGCTGCCTAAAATAATAATAAGGTCACAGACACCCCAAAACACACCACCGGATGTGGTGCTGCCCACCAGAAAGACAAGATCCAATCTCATCCACCAGAACACAGGCAACAGTCCCTTCCACCAGGAAGCCTACACATCCCACTGAACCAACCTTAGCCACTGGGGGCAGACACCAAAAACAACAGGAACTATGAACCTGCAGGCTGCAAAAGGAGACCCCAAACACAGTAAGTTAAGCAAAATGAGAAGACAGAGAAACACACAGAAGATGAAGAAGCAAGGTAAAAACCCACCAGACCTAAAATGAACAGGAAATAGGCAGTCTACCTGAAAAAGAATTCAGAGTAATGATAGTAAAGATGATCCAAAATTTTGGAAACAGAATTGAGAAAATACAAGAAACGTTTAAAAAGGACCTAGAAGAACTAAAGGGTAAACAAACAATGATGAACAACACAATAAATGAAATTAAAAATTCTCTAGAAGGAATCATAGCAGAATAACTGAGGCAGAAGAATGGATAAGTGAGCTGGAAGATAAAACAGTGGAAATAACTACTGCACAGCAGAATAATGAAAAAAGAATGAAAAGAATTGAGGACAGTCTTAGAGATCTCTGGGACAACACTAAAGGTATCAACATTTGAATTACAGGGGTCCCAGAAGAATAAGAGGAAAGGAAAGGGACTGAGAAAATATTTGAAGAGATTATAGTTGAAAACTTCCCTAATGTGGGAAAGGAGATAGTTAATCAAGTTCAGGAAGTGCAGAGAGTCCTATACAGGATAAACCCAAGGAGAAACACGCCAAGACACATATTAATCAAACTATCAAAAATTACATACAAAAAAAAAATTAAAAGCAGCAAGGGAAAAATAACATATAAGGGAATCACCATAAGGTTAACACCTGATCTTTCAGCAGAAACTCTGCAAGCCAGAAGGGAGTGGCAGGACATATTTAAAGTGATGAAAGGGATAAACCTACAACCAAGACTACTCTACCCAGCAAGGATCTCATTCAGATTCAACGGAGAAATTAAAACCTTTACAGAGAAGCAAAAGCTAAGAGAATTCAGCACCACGAAACCAGCTTTACAACAAACACTAAAGGAATTTCTCTAGGCAGGAAACACAAGAGAAGGAAAAGACCTACAATAACAAACACAAAACAATTAAGAAAATGGGAATAGGAACATACATATCAATAACTACCTTAAATGGAAATGGATTAAATGCTCCAACCAAAAGACATGGACTGGCTGAATGGGTCTTACAAAAATAAGACCCATATATATTCTGTCTACAAGAGACCCACTTCAGACCTTGCGACACATACAGACTAAAAGTAAGGGGATGGAAAAAGATATTCCATGGAAATAGAAATCAAAAGAAAGCTGGAGTAGCAATTCTCATGTCAGACAAAATACACTTTAAAACAAAGACTATTACAAGAGACAAAGAAGGACACTACATAATGATCAAGGGACCAATCCAAGAAGAAGATATAACACTTGAAAATATTTTTGCATCCAACACAGGAGTACCACAATATATAAGGCAAATGCTAACAGCCATAAAAGGGGAAATCAAAAGTAACACAATCAGAAGAAGACACTTTAACACCCCACTTTCACCAATGGACATATCATCAAAAATGAAAATAAATACGGATACACAAGCTTTAAATGATACATTACACAAGATGGACTTAATTGATATTTATAGGACATTCCATCCGAAAACAACAGAATACACTTTCTTCTCAAGTGCTCATGGAACTTTCTCTAGGATAGATCATATCTTGGGTCACAAATCAAGCCTTGATAAATAAGAAAACTGAAATCATGTCAAGTATCTTTTCTGACCACAACACTATGAGACAAGATACCAATTACAGGAAAAAATCTCTTAAAAATACAAACAATGGAAGCTAAACAATACGCTACTAAATAACCAAGAGATCACTGAAGAAATCAAAGAGGAAATAAAAATATACCTAGGAACAAATGACAATGAAAACATGACAACCGAAAACCTATGGGATGCAGCAAAAGCAGTTCTAAGAGGGAAGTGTATAGCAATACAATCCTACCTCAAGAAACAACATCTCAAATAAAAAACCTAACCTTACATCTAAAACAATCAGAGAAAGAAGAACAAAAATCCCCCAAAGTTAGCAAAGGAAAGAAATCATAATGATCAGATCAGAAATGAAGTAAACAATAGCAAAGATCAATAAAACTGAGAGCTGGTTCTTTGAGAAGATAAACAAAATTGATAAACAATTAGCCAGACTCATCAAGAAAGAAAGGGAGAAGACTCAAATCAATAGAATTAGAAATGGAAAGGGAGAAGTAACAACTGACACAGCAGAAATACAAAGAATCATGAGGGATACTACACGCAACTCTATGCCAATAAAATGGAAAACCTGGAAGAAATGGACAAATTCTTAGAAAAGCACAATCTTCTGAGACTGAATGAGGAAGAAATAGAAAATATAAACAGATGAATCACAAGCACTGAGATTGAAACTGTGATTAAAAATCTTCCAACAAACAAAAGCCCAGGACCAGATGGCTTCACAGGGGAATTCTATCAAACATTTAGTGAAGAGCTAACACCGATTCATCTCAAACTCTTCCAAAATATAGCAGAGGGAGGAACACTCCCAAACTCATTCTACAAGGCCACCAGCACCCTGATACCAAAACCAAACAAAGATGTCACAAAGAAAGAAAACTACAGGCCAATATCATTGAAGAACACAGATGCAAAAATCCTCAAAAAAATACTAGCAAAGAGAATCCAACAGCACATTAAAAGGATCATACACCATGGTCAACTGGAGTTTATCACAGGAATGCACGGATTCTTCAATATACACAAATCAATCAATGTGATATACCATATTAACAAACTGAGGAATAAAAACCATATGATCATCTCAATAGATGCAGAAAAAGATTTCAACAAAATTCAACACCCATTTATGATAAAAACCCTCCAGAAAGTAGGCATTAAGGGAACTTACCTCAATATAATAAAGGCCATATATGACAAACCCACAGCCAACATCATTCGCAAGGGTGAAAAACTGAAACCATTTCCACTAAGATCAGGAAGAAGACAAAGTTGCCCACTCTCACCACTATTATTCAACATAGTTTTGGAAGTTTTAGCCACAGTAATAAGAGAAGAAAAAGAAATAAAAGGAATCCAAATCGGAAAAGAAGAATCAAAGCTGTCACTGTTTGCAGATGACATGATAGCATACACAGAGAATCCTAAAAATGCTACCAGAAAACTGCTAGAGCTCAGCAATGAATTTGGTAAAGTAGCAGGATACAAAATTAATGCACAGAAATCTCTGGCATTCTTATACAATAATGATGAAAAATCTGAAAGGGAAGTGAAGGAAACACTCCCATTTACCACTGCAACAAAAAGAATAAAATACGTAGGGATAAACCTATCTAAGGAGACAAAAGACCTGTATGCAGAAAACTATAAGACACTGATGAAAGAAATTAAAGATGATAGAAACAGATCGAGAGATATACCATGTTCTTTTTTTTTTTTTTTAAAGAAGATGTTGGGGTAGGAGCCTATTAATTAATTAATTAATTTTTGCTATGTTGGGTCTTCGTTTCTGTGCGAGGACTTTCCCTAGTTGTGGCAAGCAGGGGCCACTCTTCATCGCGGTGCGTGGGCCTCTCACTTTCGCGGCATCTCTTGTTGCAGAGCACAGGCTCCAGACGCACAGGCTCAGTAGTTGTGGCTCATGGGCCTAGTTGCTCCGCGGCATGTGGGATCCTCCCAGACCAGGGTTCGAACCCGTGTCCCCTGCATTAGCAGGAAGATTCTCAACCACTGTGTCACCAGGGAAGCCCTACCATGTTCCTGGATTAGAAGATTCAACATTGTGAAAATGACTATACTACCCAAAGCAATCTACAGATTCAATGCAATCCTTATCAAACTACCAATGGCATTTTCACAGAACTAGAAGAAAAAATTTCACAATTTTTATGGAAACACAAAAGATCCCAAATAGCCAAAGCAATCTTCAGAAAGAAATACGGAGCTGGAGGAATCAGGCTCCCTGACTTCAGACTATACTACAAAGCTACCATAACCAAGACAGTATGGTTCTGGCACAGAAACAGAAACATAGATCAATGGAACAGGATAGGAAGCCCAGAGATAAACCCACACATATATCATCACCTTATTTTTCATAAAGGAGGCTAGAATATATAATGGAAAAAAGACAGCCTCTTCAATAAGTGGTGCTGGGAAAATTGGACAGCTACATATTAAAGAATGAAATTACAACACTCCCTAACACCACAAAAATAAACTCAAAATGTATTAAAGATCTAAATGTAAGGCCAGACACTACAAAACTCTTAGAGGAAAACATAGGTAGAAGACTCTATGACATAAATCACAGCAAGATTCTTTTTGACCTACCTCCTATAGATGAATGGATAAAGAAGATGTGGCACATATATACAATGGAATATTATTCAGCCATAAAAAGAAATGAAATTGAGTTATTTGTACTGAGGTGGATGGACCTAGAGACTGTCATACAGAGTGAAGTAAGTCAGAAAGAGAATAATAAATACCGTATGGTAACACATATATATGGAATCCAAAAAAAAAAAAAAAAGGTTCTGAAGAACCTAGGGGCAGGACAGGAATAAAGATGCAGATGTAGAGAATGGACTTGAGGACACGGGAAGGGGGAAGGGTAAACTGGGATGAAGTGAGAGAGTGGCATGGACATATATACACTATCAAATGTAAAACAGATAGCTAGTGGGAAGCAGCCGCATAGCACAGGGAGATCAGCTCAGTGCTTTGTGACCACCTAGAGGGGTGGGGTAGGGAGGGTGGGAGGGAGATGCAAGAGGGAGAAGATATGGGGATGTATGCATATGTATAGCTGATTCACTTTGTTATAAAGCAGAAACTAACACACCATTGTAAATAAAATAAAATAAATAAATAAATAAATAAAGTAGGTTGGAGGCAATTCAAATCAAAATTGAAAAGAGATTAAGAAATAAGTGAATTAAAAGAAAATGGAACTTCATCTTCCCGCCATGTTGGAGCAATTCGCACCCGACTAGCGCCCCCACCATAAACCGTGGTCTGCTGGTAAATGTTGAAGAACCAGTTCTCTAATAAAGAATAGAAATCCTTGATTTATAACACTTGCCTGTTTCCATTACATACATACTCCCCCTATGGCTGATTTCAAGCCACAAATGGTATAACAACTGGCTGGCAAAACTCCTAAAAATTTTAAATTTGCTTTTCACAAGCTGGCATGGGCTAACTCCAAGACCCCTTAACTTGCTATAAAACTCGGTAGAATATCAAGGAAAATTATTTTTAGGCATTGGTAAACCGGGAAGTTTACATAGTGAGCACAAAGTGTACCAGCTACCACCCCACTCTGTTTTCTGTCTGGGGAAAATTTCCCAAAACAGATGGAGCTAGACCTGGAGTCTAAATAGAATATAGCATTCCACCTGAGCTAAAGAGTCTCGCATTCATTTGGATATAGGGAGGGGGCTGAAATCTGAGCAGCCTTCTAATAAATAGGAGGGATCTGTGCAGAAGTGAGAACCAGAAATCTAAGTAGGGTTCTCCAGTGAGTCCTTGGCTGAGGGCTGGGCTGTAGAGGTGCAAGGAGAGACTAAACGAAGCTTACAAAAAAGTAATTGCTATGGGGCTGAGAATAGAAAAGAAATACTGGGCTTCCCAGGTGGCACAGTGGTTGAGAGTCTGCCTGCCGATGCAGGGGACACAGGTTTGTGCCCTGGTCCGGGAAGATCCCACATGCCATGGAGTGGCTGGGCCCGTGAGCCATGGCCACTGAGCCTGTGTGTCCGGAGCCTGTGCTCTGCAAAGGGAGAGGTCACAGCAGTGAGAGGCCCACGTACAGCAAAAAAAAAGAAATACTAAAAGTCAAACAGAGTTATGAGTTATATTAGAGTCCGGACTAGCCAGGGTGGAGACACCACCTTAAAATACTGTTATCACCTCATTAGCACTCAGCATCCAGCAGAGACTTCAGAAAAGCCATACATTAGTGGGAAGGAATGATATCTTTAAAGTGCTGAAGGAAAAACAACAACAACAATCAGCCCAGAACTCTATAACCAACCAGCAAATATTTCTCTACAAAATGAGGATGAAATGAAGACACTTTCTTTCCAAAAACATCTAAGAAATCTGTTGTCTACAGACCACTACTTCAAGAAATGTTAAAGAACATCTTTCAGGTTCAAGGGAAGTGATACTAAAGATTTGCAAGACTTCGATTATAAAAACTATAAAATATTTTGGAAAAAATATTTGAAGAAAAATTTAAAGAAAATTTAAATAAATAGAGATATACCACATTCATGGATTGAAGGACTCAATATTTTTTTTTCCTTAAGGAAAAAGAAATAATTTTATTATTGTAATATAATTGCTTTACAATGTTGTGTTAGTTTCTGCTGTACAACGAAGTGAATCAGCTATATGTATACATTTATCCCCTCCCAAGTGGACCTTCCTCCCATCCCCCCCATCCCACCCATCTAGGTCATCACAGAGCACCAAGCTGAGCTCCCTGTGCTATACTGCAGGTTCCCACCAGCTATCTATTTTATACATGCTAGTGTATTTATGTCAAACTTAATCTTCCAATTCATCCCACCCTCCTCTTCCCCCTGCTCCATGTCCACATGTCCATTCTCTGCATCTGTGTCTCTATTCCTACCCTGAAAATAGGTTCATCTGTAATCTTCTTCTAGATTCCACATATATGTGTTAATATACGATATTTGTTTTTCTCTTTCTGACTTACTTCACTCTGTATGACAGACTCTAGGTCTGTCCACTCCATCCACATCTCTACAAATGACCCAATTTCATTCCTTTTTATGGCTTACTAATATTCCATTGTATATATGTACCACATCTTCTTTACCAATTCCTCTGCTGATGGACATTTAGGTTACTTGCATGTCCTGGCTATTGTAAATAGTGCTGCTATGAACATTGGGGTGCATGTGTTTTTTTGAATTATCTTTTTCTCTGGGTATATGCCCAGTAGTGGGATTGCTGGATCATATGGTAGTTTTATTTTTGGTTTTTTAAGGAACCTCTATACTGTTCTCCATAGTGGCTGTATTAAATTACATTCCCACCAACAGTGTATGAGGATTCCCTTTTCTCCACACCCTCTCCAGCATTTATAGTTTGTAGATTTTTTGGTGATGGCCATTCTGACCAGTGTAAGGTGATACCTCATTGTAGTTTTGATTTGCATTTCTCTTATTAGAGAAATTCGTGACGTTGAGCAGCTTTTCATGTGCCTCTTGGCCATCTGTATGTCTTCTTTGCAGAAATGTCTAGTTAGGTCTTCTGCCCATTTATTGATTGGGTTGTTTTTTTGATATTGAGCTGCATGAGCTGTTTGTGTATTTTGGAGATTATTCCTTTGTCCATTGCTGCATTTGCAAATATTTTCTCCCATTCTGAGGGTTGTCATTTTATCTTGTTTATGGTTTCCTTTGCTGTGCAAAAGCTTTTAAGTTTCATTAGGTCCCACTTGTTTAGTTTGGTTTTTATTTTCATTACTCTAGGAGGTGAGTCAAAAAAGATCTTTCTGTAATTTATGTCAAAGATTGTTCTTCCTATGTTTTCCTCTAAGAGTTTTATACTATTCAGTCTTACATTTAGGTCTTTAATCCATTTTGAGTTTATTTTTGTATATGGTGTTAGGTAGTGTTGTAATTTCATTCTTTTACATGTAGCTGTCCAGTTTTCCCAGCACCACTTATTGAAGAGGCTGTCTTTCCTCCGTTGTATATTTTTGTCTCCTTAGATTAGGTGACCATAGGTGCGTGGGTTTAAAAAGGATAAATTAGTCTCCATCAAAATTAAAACTTTAGTTTTTCAGAAGATACCATTAAGAAATGAACAGGCAAGCCAAAGACTTGGAGAAAATACTTGCAATACATATATCTAACAAAGGATTTGTGTCACAAGTCATTAAAGAAAAGTCTTCTAACTCAATAATAAGAAGACAAGCAAGCCAATTTACAAAAACGTGGGAAATGTTTACAAGACACTTCATAAGAGGAGATATACAATGGCCAGTAAGTACATAAAGAGAGGCTCGACATCACGAGTCACCAGAGAAACACATAAAACCACAGTGATATACCCTGTCATTGGAATGACGAAAATTAAAACTGATATAATACCAAATGTAATATGATTATGGAACAACTGGAACTTTCATACATCGCTGTTTGGAGTGTAAAGTGACATAGCCACTTTAGCAAACAGTTTATCAGTTTCTTAAAAAGTTAAACATACACTAACCATATAACCCCATAAGTGTATCCTTAGGTATTTCTCCAAGAGAAAAAAATATATACCATACACACATCCATATAAACGCTCATAATGATGGTTCATATCAGCTTCACTGACAATAGAAAAGTTGAAATAACTCAAGCACCCATCAAGGGTGAAAGGATAAATAAATTATATATTGAATACAAAAACAACTGTGTATATTCCCACAATGAAATACTACTCTGCAATACGATGAATGTTCATTCAACAAATGTTACATTCAGCAACATGGAAGAAAAAAATTTTTTAATTATGCTGAGCAAAAGAAACCATATACAAAAAGTATATACTGTATGTAAAGTATACAATAACTCCAACTGAATGAAGTCTAGAACATGTAAAACAAATCTAAAATGATAGGGATCAGATCTGTTTTTGGAGCAAGAGACAGAGGAAATTGATTTTAAATGGGCATGAAAGAACTCTCTGGAATAATGGGAATGTTCTGTTTTGATTGGGGTGCTGGATACATGGTACATATACATACAAAACCTCAACAAACTTAAAATTTGTACATTTTATGTAAAATATGACCCAATAAAGTTGATTTTAAAAAATGAAAATAGAAGGAATAAGCATAAGAATAGCTACTACTTACCGGTGTTTTGTATGTCTCAGACACTTTGTATGATGCTTGTATATACCACTCAATCCTTCGAGCATCCTTCAAGGTAGGAGTTATTACAAAAGCGGAGGTTGAGAGCAATGAAGTAACTTGCTCAAGGTGACACAGAAGGAAAGTGACCCACAAGAAGGCCCAGGGGAAGAATTCTATGGAAAAGCAGAAATCAAAACTGTTAGAAGGAAATGATGGGAACAAGCCATAACATCTGAAACTAGAGGGAAGAATCAAAAGGTGTTTGTAGAGGCAAATATGTATGAAGAAAGAGAGCTAGTTGGATATGGGGGATTTATGTTTCATGAGCTTGGTCTTCTCAATAAAGTAGAAGATGGGATTGCCTGTTAGAGGGGGATGGAACATGAGGAGAAATCTGGAATAGTCCCAACAGAAATAAGAAAGGATTGCTGGACAGCAACGAAGACCCTCTCCAAGGGAGGGAAAATTAGGCATGTACTGGGATAGCTCTGCCGGACTCTTCCACTTTCTCTGGCAGGTTCTGCAAACTAAGAACATCAGTGATGAAAGTGATGGTGGACACAGCCTAAGACAATGTAAATCTGTCCCAGGCAAGAGCGACCCAGAGGCCTCTAGGAGAGGGTAAGTAAAGCCTTCTCGGTTGAAGTTTAAAATATCCACTATCTTGACCATCCTAGCTGAGGAGAAAACTGCCAGTTCTCTCTCTTTTTTAATATGTGACTTACTAGGATTCTGTCAACCTACTAAACTGGAAATGGAATAAAATATAATAGAGTAGAAATTTTAGCTGAACCAATTCAAACATTCTGTAGGGAGTCTTTCCTGTCCAAGCACTATTATGTACCTCTGAATAAACTAGGTCTGGGCCCTGGTTTGTTATTTTTAATTTGGACTAATATAGTTGACATAAAAGACTAAAATTTGGAGGTTATTCAGTCACTCACGTCCTGACCAAAATTCCAACATGTCAAAAATTGATATCACCCTCACCATCTCAATTTCCTCTGTTACTGCCAATGTTTGCCTCATACTCTTCCTTCCCAGACTTGAGACAGAGGTCTCTGGACCTAAGAATTGTCCCCCTTCACCCCTCAACCCCTATGCTTTTCTCCTATTCCTCTGTCAAGAACTAATGCCACATCTTGCTAATAGGTGCTATGCATGAAGGTGGTTCTGTAGTCAGCTACGTTTGGGAAACCTTGCGTTAAACATAGTTACAAGGTTTTGCTACAGGACCTTTCAGAAATTTTAATGTGTTTCTGTGTGCTGTGAATCTCCAAGGGAGAGATAAAATATTTGATCATGGAACCCCTGTGGTTGTAGCATTGCCTGAAATTCACCCTGGGAAGCACTGGCCTAAACCGCAGTAACTACCCCCTCGCCATCCTCTCTGCCTTCGGTGTCTGATGTTCCAATCCACCTTAAATACAGCTGCGGGGAATTAGCTCAAACCACATTCTCCTTGGGCTGGTCCTCAGCTGTAAAAGCTCTGATGACCACACACAGTACCTATAATGCCACATCCGAGCCCCTCCCGGTGTGACCTGCGAAGCTCTCCTTACTCAAAAGTGAGAAACCACACAGCTGACAAGGATGTCACATGCTCTCAGTGGAAGGAAGTTACTGTTTCCAGAATGCATATGTCCTTAGACTTTACATTTTAAACACAAGACGAGTGAAAAAAGCCTAGATGACCCTCCCTTTGGAGGAGGCGGAGGAGACCTGGAGATCAGGTTTGCCCATGGTTTTTGCCCAGATTCTAAACACTATGGGTTACGTGCAGACCAGCAGATAAGAAGTGAGTCAGAACAGGGATGGTGGGGGGTCACTTGGCAACATCTTCTGAACTGGCTTAGCTCTACCAACAGCAGGGAGACTTTCCTTCACTAAGTACCTTACTTCATTCAGGAGTAATACAGCCCAGTGCCACCCCAGCACCCGCTTAAGTACCCAAAGCTATAGACAAGTTCCCACAGTCGAGCCTTGGAGACGGCACCACCAGTAGCCTAATGTTGCCCCTTCAAAGAAGTGCTTTGCTTTATCACATGCTATATATACCGTAAGAATTACCTAGGACCCATTTGCTCTCACATGCTCTGACCTCAAATTATTTGAATACTCCAGGTCAAAATGTAGTGTGGACCTGAATTATCTAAATAATTAAGTTGTGTAGACACGTGCTTGGTTTCAAGAGCATGTGACTGGAATAAAAAGAGCCTGTTTCTTTAAGCAGTTTTTACAAAGGCTTTCTAAAGCCCTCCCCTGTTTCATTGATTCATTTTTTTCAAGAGAGAAAGATGAAGTGTCGATGAATGAGTTGGACCTCTGCAGGATCCCAGGAGAGGACAGGAGGGGCTGGTGGGAGAGGGAGAGGGGGGTGGCTTTTTCTTCTGCTTTGCAAAAGCTCCAGGGTCCCCAGTCTTCCCTGATTTCCAAGATGCTACACTCACTGTTTGGATTGACTCAATGCCAAGAAAACCCTTCTTTCGAGCCTGGGAGAGTTCCATGCTGTGGGATTAAAAAGTAAATGAGAACAGAAAGGGATGAAGGATAGAGAGTGAAAGGAAAAGAAAGCTGAGGAAATGAGTCTCTTTGCAAGCTGGGGAGTTTCTGTATCTCCTGGCTTGCTAGGTTCCAGTGATCCTTAGAAATAAAAGAGACAGCACTAATATAAAATGCCCCAATCCAGAAAGGAATAGGCTTTTGCACAAGAGGTGTCCAACCAGTCTCTCTGCCTCTGGTCTGGCAAATAACAGGCCCTCAATAAGAGAACAAGTGTGTGAATTTGTCTTGAAAATCAGCTGGAGACTGCAGCACCCACAAGGCTCTTCACAGGGACTTGTGGGTCTCATAGGACCCTTTTCTCATGACTGTGTAATCAGAGCTGTTAAATCTCATTCATGCCAGTAGGGAGGACAATGGAGCGACCCTGTATCTGGCAGGCTAGAGGGAGCAGCAAGGTACCCATCAAAACAGGGACATGTAAAAAAAAAAAAAAAAGATTTTGATAGAATGTAATATATTTCAAAAAAACATAAAGTAATCACTGGATTACTTTATGGGACACTAGAATAGTTTCTTGTATTTATGTAACAGCTGCATGTACTTCAGATCAGTCGGCCATTGCTACAAAAATACCGTGTAATAAGCCATCCAGAATTCAGTGACTTAAAACCTCAGTAATCAATAAGTCAGCTGAGCATTGACTCATCTAGGCTGGACTCAGCTAGTCAGGCAGGTCTTCCTCAGACCAGAGTGGCTGGAGCATCTCTGCTTCTCAGAGTGGGGCTGGAGACAGCTGGGTGGCTCTGCTGAACTTGTCTCTCCTTGTCCTCACACCACCAGGCTAGCTCGGGCATGTCTTCCTCTTGGTATTGACAGAAGCACAAAAGAGGGCAAGTCCAGTGTGTAAGCACATATCAAGTGCCTGCTAGAATCTTGCCTACTAACATCTCATTGGACAGAGCCATGCCCAAATTCAAGGGGTGGGAAAGTACACACTGCCTTTTGAGAGACACTCTGTAAAGTTACGTGGCAAAGGGTGTAGATATAGGGAGAGGTGAAGCATCGGGGTCAATGGTTCCACCTATCATGATGAACCACCATCTCTTCAGTTTTAGGGCCTCTAAAGATCTTCTCTAGGCATCACTGTTTCTTCACCAGTGAGTAGCTAGATAGTGTCAGGGATGTCTCTGTGGGACTCAGTTTCCTGATCCATAAAATAGGGCTAACGTTTTCTCTGCCTGTCTCACAGGGCTGGTGTGGAGGTCAAATGATAAGACGGATGTAACAGTTCTTAGAAAGCTCTAAGGTGTTAGACAGTGCAAGCTGTTACCACAATTACTACTAGAGGACAGTACCCTTTGTATGTATTGGGCTTATAGACCATACATTCTCTGTGCAGCTGCTCAGCGCTGCCATTGTATCATGAAGGCAGCCAGGGACAATATGTAAATGATGAGCATGGCTGTGTCCCAGTAAAACTTTATATACAAAAAAGGCAGCTGGCCAATGGTAATAGTTTGCAGGTCATGGTGTATGTCCATGAACTGTAGGAGTGGAGGTTAGGATGGCTTTTCATTTGCCTGACATGCTTGGGCAAGGACTCCTTCTACAGATTCCCTCCCTCCCTCATACTCATCTTAGCGTTTAACAATCTTCACCATTAAAAGATGCATTATATATATGCATATGTATAGCTGATTCACTTTGCTGTACAGCAGAAACTAACACAACATTGTAAAGCAACTATACTCCAATAAGAATTAATTTTTAAAAAGATGCATCATAATATGTCAATTATACCTCAATAAAAAATAATAATATTTTTAAAAAGACACATCATATCATTAAAGCTCTTCATTCTTTACTTTAAGCCCGTGTTCTCTAGTTCTGAATGGGGGAGAGTCTGTTTGTTATAGATCAGGTACTTTGTACACTGTAGGTACTCCATAAAGCCAAGTTATTTTGGAATTTCTGAAATTTGAGAAGAGATGGAAAACATTCTCTATTTTCTCTGGAAATCCCTGGCTTCCTCCTTCCCCACTACAAGCCCCTGTGTGATCCTCTCTTGCAGACACAGCAGGCAGAGCGAAAACATGGATCCTAGGACATATCTGCCAGTCCCTGTTGAGGGGAGAGTCCCTTTATTTCTACTGAAGAAATAGCTGCTGCCACTGAGAGCTCTCCACAACCCACTTTGCTGTTTTCAGAAATGTCTTTGCATTTTTGCTTCCCTGTCAGCCGGAGGGGTGATTCTCCATCACAATCAGGTATAAGCCTGGCTCTAGCCAACACTCTTGGGAGATAAGTGAAGAGAGCAGACTTCTCGCTTCTAAGCTCTGAAAGGTCAGTAGGCCTACCCTAAAGGAGAAAATAAACAGAAAAACAAGCTGGAGGAAATCAAGAATAGTCACACACCCTATGATTTCTTACCTGAACTCTTCATTAGGCATTCTGAATGATCCACTTTGGAAGTGAAAACAGCTGGTGCGAAGACTGCAAAGGCTGGTGTGGGGGACTTGTTTTTATGAGAGGGCAAACAACCCAGAACTTTCCATAGGAGGACAGCTGAGTCAGGAGCCCATTGCAGAAGATTTCATTGTCCTGGAATGATCTTCTCCACCTGAAATGAGGGTTTCAATAGTAAGTAAATTACCTGAAACTGCCTAGTGAGTCAGTGCAGGTAATGAGGACATTTGGGGTGACAAAGCTTGTATCTCCCCACTTGGTCCATAGTTTAGAAAGCAGGCAGGACCCCATATTGACTTCGTGCCGTCTCATCCACAGAGCTGGAAAGGCTCTCAGGGTACATTAAACTCAGTGTGGTCATCATAGGGACAACCTTTTCAGGAACCTGCAGGAGGCTGGCAGATGCCCAGTTTTCCCAAGCTGCTCTAAGAATCAATCCCTTGTAGCACAGACCAGTCTCAAAGAGTTCCTGCTCAAAGGGAAGATTCCCTTTCTCTGTGCTCATCTGAGAATGGAGATGTGCTGAGGAACTGCCTCCCGGGAGCTGGAGCCCTGGGTGGCGCATTCACTCTGCCTGGGTTAAAACCAGGTCTGGCTGCCATTTGTGGCACACAAATTCCATATGACTAACCAACCTGGCTCACTAATGCTCTGGCTTTACAAGGTATCTCCTATGCATCCTTCTCTCTGTTTTCCTACAAATCTACCTCATGTTCTGGCCCCTCCTTAACTTTCCTATAGCTTGACTTTATTTAGTCACAGTCCTGTTTTCCTAAACACGTGTCCTTTATTGCAAATGGGATTACTCACTATTCCCCAAGCTCATCTTGCTTTCTGCTATCACTTCTTTCCTCACACCATTTTCTCAGCCTGGAATGTCCTACCCCATCTCTACCCAATCAGATCTTTCAAAGCATTATTTCTCCTAGAAAGTCAATCAAAAATGATATAATTAAGTCCCTTAAACCCTGGACTTCAGTTGAGTTTCTCTTAAGATGTTAATCATGTTCTCTCTCATAAGGAAATACCTTTTCTGTCTTTTTAGATTTGGAAGCAACGCTATCTCTACACTGTCTTCCACTTCCCAAAATATAATTCATAATAGATGCTCAGTTAATACTTGTCAACAAATTTATTTGTCAAATGCAAAACTCACTGCCTGAAAGAGTTCATTTGCCTTCCTAAGTATCTAAAGAACAACCAGGAAATGTTACCGTATTGTGTGTATAACTTGCTCTGTCCCTCACAGAAAATAGGAAAGGCATTTTACAGGAGTTTTCCTAGGTTGTTTACCAAATCAGATCCTCTAATCCTAAGAGAAATAAGTTAAATCTTATTTTTCCCATAAGAGCAATCTTATAAAATTGGTTTCTGTTCTTAACCAAGACCTGGTGCCCAACTTCTTCATATGAATGGTCACAAGCAGGATATTTAATCAATTTTAAATGTTATACCTGTTACACTATATTGCATAAAGCTTTCTACAGTGTATATAAATCAATTAAACAAGGCAACACAGCAGCCTATAAAATAAAGTTTTACATTAAGTAAAATATAGGTCATAAAGGTCTACTGTACAAAGTTTTCATCCTCTTTAAAATCCTTTCTAAAATAAATCAGCCAGTGAAGATACTCCATTGTTAGGGTCATGGTTTCAGAAAGATTTCTTTGAGGAAATACTGTAAAGCCTCTTAGTAAAACTTTGTAAGGGATTAAAACTGTGGTGACTTTTGGAGAAACTAATGCAGGAATGTCGGTGTGGTTGCCCCTATTTCTCCCTGATAATTTCCCTATGGTGAGTATAGATATTAACCAACAAGCCTGAATTTCTCTCAATATGGAAGCAGAAAGTTCTCTGCCTTCTCAACAGCACTAGTTAATTTTCCCTGTTACATGACAATAACATACTTAGCCAAGAAATCTGCCCTGACATTAAAATGAATGCATTTGGGCTTCCCTGGTGGCGCAGTGGTTGAGAGTCCGCCTGCCGATGCAGGGGACGTGGGTTCGTGCCCTGGTCCGGGAGGATCCCACATGCCAGGGAGCAGCTGGGCCCGTGAGCCATGGCTGCTGAGCCTGTGCGTCCGGAGCCTGCGCATCCAGAGCCTGTGCTCTGCAACGGGAGAGGCCACAGCAGTGAGAGGCCCGCGTACCGCAAAAAAAAAAAAAAAAAAAATGAATGCATTCATTTTTTTTCCTACATGATGGTGTCTTATTTTTTGCATCTGATAAAAAAACTTCACCTAGGTTCCTTCCAGTTTGACAGACTAAAAGTCTACGATGCTCACAGCCATCTCCACATTACATCTCCACAATGATAAGCCTCAGGGCTGCCTTTCACAACTGAAGGTGGTCTGACTCCATGTTATTGATCTATCTATGATTTATGAGAACAATACCAGGCCTTTCTCCACAGTTATCAAATCTATTCCAGAGGTGCTTAACCCTGGCTACACATTAAGAATATCATTGCTATTTACTCAAAGGAGTTGAAAACTTATGTCCACACAAAAACCTACACAAAGATGTTTACGGCAGCTTTAAACATAATTGCCCAAACATGGAATCAACCAAGATGACTTTCAGTAGGTGAATGGATTAAAAAAACAAAAAATGTGGTACTTCTAGAAAATGGGATGTTTTTCAGCACTAAAAAGAAGTGGGCTATCAAGTCATGAAAAGCATATGGAGGAAACTTAAATGCATATTAGTGAAATAACACAAAATGAAAAGGCTACATACTGTATGACTCCAACTATACGACATTCTGGAAAAGGCAAAACTAGACACAATGAAAAGATCAGTGATTACCAGGGTTAGCAGGGAGGAAGGAATGAATAAGTGGAGCACAAGATTGTTAGGACAGAGGGCAGACAGCAGAAGCAAGAAGAACTACAATCCTGCAACCTGTGGAACAAAAACCACATTCACAGAAAGATAGATGTGATGAAAAGGAAGAGGGCTATGTACCAGATGAAGGAACAAGATGAAACCCCAGAAAAACAACTAAATGAAATGGAGGTAGGAAAACTTCCAGAAAAAGAATTCAGAATAAGGATAGTGAAGATGATCTAGGACCTCAGAAAAAGAATGGAGGAAAAGATCAAAGATGCAAGAAATGTTTAACAAAGACCTAGAAGAATTAAATAACAAACAAACAGAGATGAACAGTACAATAACTGAAATGAAAACTACACTAGAAGGAATCAATAGCAGAATAACTGAGGCAGAAGAACGGATAAGTGACCTGGAAGACAGAATGGTAGAATTCACTGCTGTGGAACAGAATAAAGAAAAAAGAATGAAAAGAAACGAAGGCAGCCTAAAAGACCTCTGGGACAATATTAAATGCAACAACATTCGCATTATAGGGGTCCCAGAAGGAGAAAGGACCAGAGAAAATATTTGAAGAGATTATAACTGAAAACTTCCCTAACGTGGGAAAAGAAATAGCCACCCAAGTCCAGGAAGCACAGAGAGTCCCATACAGGATAAACCCAAGGAGAAACACGCCAAGACACATAGTAATCAAATTGGCAAAAATTAAAGACAAAGAAAAATTGTTAAAAGCAGCAAGGGAAAAATGACAAATAACATACAAGGGAACTCCCATAAGGTTAACAGCTGATTTCTCAGCAGAAACTCTACAAGCCAGAAGGGAGTACATGATATACTTAAAGTGATGAAAGGGAAGAACCTAAAACCAAGATTACTCTACCCGGCAAGGATCTCATTCAGATTCGATGGAGAAATCAAAAGCTTTACAGACAAGCAAAAGCTAAGAGAATTCAGCACCACCAAACCAGCTCTACAACAAATGCTAAAGGAACTTCTCTAAGTGGGAAACACAAGAGAAGAAAAGGACCTACAAAAACAAACCCAAAACAATTAAGAAAATGGGAATAGGAACATACATATCGATAATTACCTTAAACATGAATGGATTAAATGCTCCAACCAAAAGACACAGGCTTGCTGAATGGATACAAAAGCAAGACCCATATATATGCTGTCTACAAGAGACCCATTTCAGACCTAGGGACACATTCAGACTGAAAGTGAGGGGATGGAAAAAGATATTCCATGCAAATGGAAATCAAAAGAAAGCTGGAGTAGCAATACTTATATCAGATAAAACAGACTTTAAAATAAAAAATGTTACAAGAGACAAGGAAGGATACTACCTAATGATCAGGGGATCAATCCAAGAAGAAGATATAACAATTATAAATATATATGCACCCAACATAGGAGCAACTCAATACATAAGGCAACTGCTAGCAGCTATAAAAGAGGAAATCGACAGTAACACAATAATAGTGAGGGACTTTAATATTTCACTTACACCAATGGACAGATCATCGAAAATGAAAATAAATAAGGAAACAGAAGCTTTAAATGACACAATAGACCAGATAGATTTAATTGTTATTTATAGGACATTCCATCCCAAAACAGAAGATTACACTTTCTTCTCAATTGCGCCTGGAACATTATCCAGGATAGATCACATCTTGGGTCATAAATCAAGCCTGGGTAAATTTAAGAAAATTGAAATCATATCAAGCATCTTTTCTGACCATAACCCTATGAGATTAGAAATCAATTACAGGAAAAAAAAAACGTAAAAAACACAAACACATGGAGGCTAAACAATATGTTACTAAATAACCAAGAGATCAGTGAAGAAATCAAAGAGGAAATCAAAAAATATCTAGAGACAAATGACAATGAAAACACAACAATCCAAAACCTATGGGATGCAGCAAAAGCAGTTCTAAGAGGGAAGTTTATAGCTATACAAGCTTACCTCAAGAAACAAGAAAAATCTCAAATACACAATCTAACCTTACACCTGAAGGAACTAGAGAAAGAACAAACAAAACCCAAAGTTAGGAGAAGAAAAGAAATCATAAAGAACAGAGCAGAACCAAATGAAATAGAAACAAAGAAAACAATAGCAAAGATCAATAAAACTAAAAGCTGGTTCTTAAAAAAAAAAAGATTGTTAGGACAATGAAACTACTCAACTTGATATAAAAATAGTGGATACATGTCATTACATATTTGTCCAAACCCATAAACTGTACAACACCAAGAGTGAACCCTAATGTAAAGTACAGACTTTGGGTGATAATGATGTGCCAATGCAGGTTCATCAATTGTATCAAATGTACCACTCTGGTGCAGGATTTGATACAGGAGGCTATGCATGAATGGGATCAGAGAATATATGGGAAATACCTACCTTCCTCCCAATTACGCTCTGAACCTAAAACTGCTCTAAAAAATAAAGGTCATTTTTTAAAGTCTTAAAATTAATAAATGAGAGTCCTCTCCTACCAAAAAAATTATATATATATATGTACATATATATATATATATAACTTTATATATATATATAACTTTATATATATATATATAGTTTTATATATATATATGCTTGGGTTCTCCTCTCAACCCCAAAGCCAATTAAATCAGAAAATCAGAATCTCTGTGAGTGGAAATCAAGCCTCAGTATTTTTAAAGCTCCCTAGATGATTTCAATGTGCCAGCAAAGTGAGAATCACAGACCTCTGCAAATAAAAAGCAGCCTGCTCATTCATTTGAACCTTAAACCAAATAACCACCTGAGAGAATTCAGAAATCTTGGGTTCTAGACTCAACCTGACAATAATATCCAGATGCATAACTTTGAATACATCATATCCCCTCTCAAAGTCTTAGTTTCCTCAAGTATAGCATGAACAGAGTATCCCCCATTATCAAACAGTCCAATTCCTCAACAAACACTAGCAAACAGAATTCAACAGCACATTGAAAGGATTATGCAACATGACCAGTAAGATTTATTCTTGCAGTGCAAGTATGGTCCAACATACAAAAATCAATCAATATAATACACCATATAACAGAATGAAGGAAAATAACCACATGATCATTTCAATTGATGCAGAAAGGGATTTCACAAAAGTTAACACAATTTCATGATAAAAACACTCAAACTAAGAATAGAAGGAGATTGCCTCAACATAATAAAGTCTATATATGCAAGGCCCTCAGCAAACATCATACTCCATAAGGAAAGACTGATAATCTGCCCTAGAGTGCTACATTTGTTACACTCAATGAACCGACATTGACACATCATTATCACCCAGAAGTCCACAGTTTACATTAGGGTTCACTCTTGTACATTCTGTGGGTTTTGACAAATGTATAATGACATGAATTATACTAACATACAGAGTATTTTTGTTGCCCTAAAAATCCTCTGTGCTCCATCTATTCATACCAACTTTTTCAGACTGACTTCTTTCACTTAGTAATAAGCATTTCAGTTTCCTCTAAGTCTTTTCATGGTTTGATAGCTCATTTCTTATGGGAAATCACTGTACTTTCTGCTCAATTTTGCTGTGAACCTAAAACTGCTCTAAAAAAAAAAAGTTTTTTTTTAAAGAAATGAAATGCTGCTATTGACATAAAAAAACAAAACAGGGCAAATTAAAAGAAAGTAGAAGAAACAAATATTTATGCAGTGCCTATTATCTGCCATTATTCTACTGGATGCTGCGACACAATGATAAGCAAAACAGACACTGTCCCCATCTTCTTAGAGCTCACCATCTAGTATAGGAATCAGACATCAAACCACACAAATACAAAAGTATAATGATCAGTGACAGCATATACAGGCATACCTCATTTTATTGTGTGTTGCTTTATTGCACTTTGCAGATACTTCATTTTTTTTTTTACAAACTGAAGGTTTGTGACAACCCTGTGTTGAGTATCTCTATTGGTGCCATTCTTCCAACAGCACTTGCTCACTTCATGTCTCTGTGTCACATGTGGGTAATTCTCGAAATATTTCAAACTTGTTCATTATTATTATATTTGTTATGGTGATCTGTGATCAGTGATCTTTGATGTTACTACTGCAAATGGTTAACGGTTAGTATTTTTTATCAATAAAGCATTTTTAATTAAAAAAAATAATGGAAGAGTGAAAGCTTTTCCTCCAAGATCAGATACAAGACAACGATACTCGCTTTCACCACTTCTATTCAACATAATACTGGAAGTACTCTCCAGAGAAATTAGGTAAGAAAAATAAAAGGCATCCAAATTAGAAATGCAGAAGTAAAATCATCTCCGTTCACAGAGGACATAATCTTATATGTAAAAAATCCTGAAGATTTCATTAAAAAACTTAGAATTAATAAATAAATTCAGTAAAACTGCAGGATATAAAATCAACATGCAAAAATCAGTTGTGTTTCTACATACTAACAATGAACAATCCAAAAAGGATTTTTAAAAAATACCATTTATAATATTTAGGAATAATTTTAAACAAGGAGGCAAAAGGCTTATACACTGAAAATTTTTAAATGTTGATGAAAGAAATTAAATACACAAATAAATAAAAGACATCTGTGCTCATAGATAAGAATATTTAATATTGTTAACGTACCAAAACTACTCAAAGTGATCTGTAGATTCAACACAATCCCTATCAAAATCTCAACAATATTTTTTGCATAAACATAAAAATCCATTCATATGGAATTTCAAGGGACATCAACTAACCAAAACATACTGAAAAGAAAAACAAAGTTGGGGGTTGCACACTTCCCGATTTCAAAACTTACTACAAAGTCACAATAATCAAAACAGTGTAGTACTAAAAGATAGGCAGACATGTAGATTAATGAAATAGAACAGACAGCCCAAATAAATCCTAATACATTTGGCCAAGTGATTGCTGACAAGGGTGCTAAGACCATTCAGTGAGGAAAGGACAGTCTTTTTAACAAATGGTGTTCAGAAAACTGGATACCTACATGCAAAAGAATAAAGTTGAACCCTTACCTTATACCATATACCAAAATTAATTTTAAAATGCATCAAAGACCTAAATATAAAAGCTAAATCTATAAAATGCTGAGATAAAAACAGAGGGGAAAATCTTCATGACATTGGATTTAGCAATTACTTCTTGGATATGACACCAAAAGCACAGGCAACAAAAGAAAAGTTAGATGAATTGGACTATACCAAATTTAAAACTTCTGTGCATCAAAGGACACAATAAACAGAGTGAAAAGGCAACCTACCAAATAGGAGAAAATATTTGCAAATCATATAACTGATAGAGGTTAATATCTAGAATATATAATAAATTCCTACAAGTCAACAACAACAAAACAATGCAATTAAAAAAAGACTTGAACAGACATTTCTTCAAGGAAGAGATATGAATGGCCAATAAGCACATGAGAATATGCTCAACATCATTAATCATTAGAGAGATGCAAATCAAAACCACCTCATACCCATAAAAACAAACTCAATCAAAAAATGGGCAGAAGACCTAAACAGACATTTCTCCAAAGAAGACATACAGATAGCCAAGAGGCACATGAAAAGATGTTCAACATCGTTGATTATTAGAGAAATACAAATCGGAACTACAATGAGATATCACCTCACAACAGTCAGAATGGCCATTATCAAAGAGTCTACAAACAATAAGTGCTGCTGAAGAGGGTGTGGAAAAAAGGGAACCCTCTTACACTGTTGGTGGGAATAAAATTGGTATAGCCACTATGGAGAAAAATATGGAGGTTCCTTAAAAAACTACAAATAGAACTACCATATGATCCAGCAATCCCTCTCCTGGGCATATATCCAGAGAAAACATGGTTCAAAAGGATAAGTGCACCCCAGTGTTCATTGCAGCACTGTTTACAATAGCCAAGACATGGAAGCAACATAAATGTCCATCAACAGATGAATGGATAAAGAAGATGTTGTATGTATACACAATGGAATATTACTCAGCCATTAAAAAGAATGAAATAATGCCATCTGCAGCAATATGAATGGACATGCAGATTATCATACTAAGTGAATTAAGTCAGACAGAGAAAGACAAATATCACATGATATCACTTATCTGCGGAATCTTAAAAAAAATGATACAAATGAACTTATTTACAAAACAGAAACAGACTTAGAGAATGAACTTATGGTTACCAGGGGTGAAGGGTGGGGAGGAGGGATAGACTGGAAGTTTGGGATTGACATGTACACACTGCTATATTTAAAATAGATAACGAACAAGGACCTACTGTATAGCACAGGGAACTCTGCTCAATATTCTGTAATAACCTAAATGGGAAAAGAATTTGAAAAAGAAGTTACATGTATATGTACAACTTTGCTGTACACCTGAAACTAACACAACACTGTTAATCAATTATACTCCAATATAAAATAAAAAAAAGAAGTCCTTGCAAACTTAAAAAAAAACAAAAAAAAAACAGATGACAAATGTCAGCAGGATGTGGAGTAACTGGAATTCTTGTGTACTCTTCAAGGGAATGTAAAATGGTACAGCTGCTGTGGAAAACAGTATAGCAGTTCCTCAAAATTAAACATAGAATTACCATATGATCCAGCGATTGCACTTCTGGGTATATGCCCAAAAGAACTGAAAGCAGGAACTTGGAGAGATTTACATACCCATGTTTTTAGCAGCATTATTCCCAGTAGCCCAAAGGTAGAAGGAACACACGTGTCCATTGACAACTGGATGGATAAACAAAATGTGGTATATGTATACAATAAAATATTATTCAGCCTTAAAAAGGAAGGAAATTCTGACACAGGCTGCAACATGGATAAACCTGCCGAGGGTCCGGGTTCAGTCCCTGGTTGGGGAACTAAACTCCCACAAGCTGCGCAGCCAAAAACAAAGTGGTGACGGCAGCACAAAATGTGAATGCACTTAAATGCCACTGAACTGTACACTTAAGAATGGTTAAGATGGTAAATTTTATGTTATGTGTATTTTACAACTTTTTTAAAGAACCGTATGATGCATGGATTCTATTCAAATGGAACAGTTATTCAGTAGTTAGAACACATGAGTACCTACTACGTGACAGCTGGTTTAACACAACCACCTCCATCCCGATGATGATGAACCAGCAAACTCAGATTATATAGTTGACTGATGTTAGGGAAGACAAAAGTTACCCTGTTGAATTTCAAACCAATTATTTTAGGTATCATTGAATTACAACCATTAGCTGAGATTTCTGTCTGCTGGTTCAGTTTGAATAAAAGAAGAGTTTCTTGCAGAACCCTCTATAATCTACCGTGAAGATGCTAATGCATGAGTGGCTTGCATATAATATACAATATAAATGTGCATGCATGTTCATCCTTTTGGGGGTGAGATAAAGCATTTTTTACTGCATTTGATATATAGAACCTTCTAAACTGATAATATCGGATATTAACCTAAAACAAATATTATACAATTTTTTTTATTTAAAAAAGACATACTACTACTTTACCACAAGAGAGAAAATTTCTGTCTTTTGAATGTGCATAGTTGATTGGACATTTAGACCAATCAGACTCTATTAAATATGAATATAATCAGCCAGAACTCCTCACCACTGCCACACACACACACCTATCTAGTTGAACTTGATAACTTGGTAACTACAGTAAAAAAGTGGTGCATTATAAACAACATAGGACAGTTAAAATTGAATTCTTACAGTTATTAAATATTATATTGAATATTTTTAAGTAGATTATATGCACTGCAAAAATCTCTACAAATTGGCATCCACACAGCAGTAGAAAATTCCCAATCAAATCACTCATGCCCAAAAAATGTTGATATCTGAGTTTCATGAGGATGAGACTTCTTTTTTGCTCTCTGCATTATCTCCTGTGTCTAGAATAGTACAAAGTGGATGCACAATAAGTATTAGTAGAATGAAAAAATAATGTGTATAGTTTCACTGAGGGTCTCTTGGTCAGACATCCTGAGCATGGCATGGGTGGGACCAAGCCCATGGACCAGATGAGGCAATGAAAGGGAACCAGACCAAACACTTTCCTCCTCACCAGGCAGAGTAGACTTGAGGAAAATGCCTCCAATAAAGCATAATGTTTCTGGACTGTAGCAATTTCCTGTCAGAGCAACAGACAGTAGGCCCCAATATGAGGGGTACCAAAGGTTCCAATATGAAATGGGAAGGAAGTGATAAGGAATTTAGGGTGGGCTATATGCAGAAGCCCAGACAGGAAAGAGGCCACTAAAATGTAGGAGAACCCCAGTCACTGAATTCTTGGAAGAAAACCTTATGCCAGGAAGGCATTTCAGAAATCAAGGTCAAAGCTCCAACTCAGGGAGCTGGGAAGAAGGAGAACTAGGTTAAAATCAACAAACCAGAAATTTCCATTTCCTAAACGGAGGCAAATCACAAAGGTTAGATTAGCAAGATGGTTAGCACCTCATAGCAAGTCCTAAAGTGTGGGTCTGAGGACACTTACAGATCTCCTATGCCTAGAACTGGGGATAAGTCCAGTGTGTTCATGTCACCTGGCTATGAAGAGTAAAGGGATTCAGAAATCCCTCAATACCACAAATCACCTGTGTGCTGCCACCTTAGAATTTACAGTATAGCTCTTCAGCTCAATCCCTGATCCAGGAAATAATGCTGGGAGGAAAGGAAGAACAGAGGAGACGAGACATCCACACACAGAATGCACAATGGGAAGGCTTTCCACTACAAAGAGAATTACATTGACAAGACACTGGGAAGACATGAACTGGATGCATAGAAGTATTCCTGCCATGAAAAGGATTCTACAGATTCTTTTCCCCTTGCTTATTGCAGTAATGTGATTTCTCTAGTCTGTGATAAACAGCCTAACTGTTCATTCTTGTTGGTGGTTTCTCTGACTCAATCTAATTAATGTGTTCTAAGACTCTCCACTCCTTGTCAAGTGTAGCTGGAAAGTAATAATAATAGTTTGTAGTAGTAATAATAAATAGGGTGTGGTTTTTTTTGAGAACTTACTCTTTTAATTGTCACATGACCCTATAGTATAGATATTGCTAACATCCTCATTTTATTGATGACCAAACTGAGGCACAGAGACAAAGGTAATTGGTCCAAGGTCACACCCCTAGTAATCTGGGATTCAAATTCAAACAGACTTACTAATAGCATAGCCCTTGCTATAAACCACTCTGTATAGTGAGCTATTCTCACTGACCCCCTTTGGTAAATTTGTTTCTGAGCATGATCTCTGATCTAGTATGACCTCTTTTAAACGACTCATACCCCATCTTACAGATGTTAACTCAATACAGCTTTACAGTACATAGCACACTTATAAAACAGTGATTGAATCTGATCTATGGGTCCATGTAGCCATAGCAGAGGGTGATGATTCCCTCTCATTTCATTCAAACTTCCCACTCCGTGTGGAGAAAAGCACATTTCAACCATCTTCAGAGATAAAACTTTATGTGCTGGGCAAGTAACAGGCTAGTCAGACATCTTTCAGGGACTTTGAATACCAAGCTTTTTTGAAGACCTGAAGCACAAAAACATTGTGAAACCCATGTCAATTCAGGGAGGTTTCATTCTAATTAACATGCCCTGCAAAAAATTAGAATTAGATTATGCAGGGATTCATTACATATAAAGTGTCCTGAGAGGTACCCCTGTATCTAAATATTAGATTTTCTTTAAATCATACTCTGAATTTGTATACCCTGATTAACATACTACACTTGTTTTTATAAATTGTTTGTTTGTTTTTAATTCATTACTTCCATCTATCAGGAACAGGACAGAGCAAACTAGCAAAGGCATCCGACTGCATGGCTGTAAACCAGCTCTAATAGCCAGGTAAGAACTGAGAAGGAGAAATACAGCAATCCTAAAGCAGCAAGGAACTGCAAGAGTTAGAAGAGTTAGAAGTACATTTTATAGGGCTTCCCTGGTGGCGCAGTGGTAGAGAGTCCGCCTGCCGATGCAGGGGACACGGGTTCATGCCCCGGTCCGGGAAGATCCCTCATGCCGCGGAGCGGCTGGGCCCGTGAGCCATGGCCGCTGAGCCTGCGCGTCCTGAGCCTGTGTTCCACAACAGGAGAGGCCACAACAGTGAGAGGCCCGCTTACCGCAAAAAAAAAAAGAAGTCCATTTTATAATGAATCAAAGGTCAGAAATGAAAAATGGGCCCTTCAAGAAGCAGGCCTTCCTATTAAGGAGTTGATCAGGCAATAAATGCATGTACGAGTGAGTTCTTCACACCACCTTAGGGAATGAGGGCTACAGAGACAACTACTCGCTCCCTGCTCTTGAAGAATTTTATATCTAGAACCAAAATGTCTAACAGAACTTCCTGCAGTGATGAAAATATTCTACATCTGCCCTGTCCAATGTGGAAGACAAAAGCCACACGAGGCTATTTAAATTTAAGTTAAAAATTCCGTTCTTCAGTCACACTAGCCACATTTCAAGTGCAGAGTAGCCAAATGTGGCTACTTAAATTGAAGTTTAAATTAATCACATTTAAAGAACATTAATAATTTAGTCCTCAGGAATACTGGTCACATGTCAAGTGCTTAGCGGCCATCCGTGGCTCATGGCTGCTGTGCTGGGCAGTGCAAACATAGAGCATTTCTTTCATCACAGGAAGTTCTATTGGACAGAGATGTTCTCGAAAATGTCAGAAGAGGAGGAAAGTAAAATGTCCTTATTTTTAAGAAGTATTAATTATATGGTCTTCTTTAAATGAAATCAATCATGAGTGATACCAAGCAGGACACGGTGCACAAAAGGCTCATAGGCTCCTGGGCACAAAAGCCTTTCTGTGTCCCCCATTTCTTGTTTGTAGGAAATAGGCTTCATTCAGCCTCCAGGACCTTCCCTGAGTTCCAAGGGCAGGTTCAAACAGATGCTAATTAGGGAAGGGAGGAGATGCAGAGACAAGGGAGGAGCAGTCAAGAGGAACAATAGTGCAGCCTTGGGGCAGGGTCCTGGTCCCCCCTCAGGGGATATACATAACAATATCTTTGAGCTGTTGTGCAGATACGGAAGCCCCACCAGGTGGGAGAAGTTAACAGTATGCTGCCCACAAGCACATAGACCACAGACCGTTCGGAACCAGAAGGATGATGATGCTGCCTCCCACTTACCTCACCACCAACCAATCAGAAGAATGTCCACGAGCTGACCACGCCCTCTTTGAACCATTACTATAAAACTCCTCACTACCCCCTCCAGGTGGGGACACAGAGTTTTGAGGGCTTTAGCTCATTGTGGACCCCTTTGCCTAGCAAAGCAATAACGCTATTCTTTTCTACTTTGTCCAAAACTCTGTCTCCGAGATTTAATTCAGTGCTGGGGTACAGAGGCTGGATTCAGCTTCAAAGGCATGATGAAAAGTAAAAACAATGGACGAGACTCTTCTTATCAACTGAAGGCAAACTATATATACTTAACAACATACCTATATCCAGATGGATACTCGATCTTAAATTGGCTTTGAATTCATACATAATTATAACACTGTTAAGCAACGTCTTTAGCAATTGATGGTAAAAGGTTAGGCACAAAAAGCCTCCACTTAAGAAGTTTCCTATGAAAAGAAGTTAAATCCACTCAAGTCTTGACTTTATAGTCAAAGATGATCCGTGTGTGTTGATACAGCCATCAAGGAAAGAATGAAATTTAGGATAACAGAGATACCACCGAGGTGAATTATTTTGCTCCAGCAAACCTCAGGCTGAGATTTATTTCTTCTCCTTGGTAATGCATAACGAAGAAAGTCAAGTGTGGACTTGTGTCAGTGGACCATTTAAGCTGATGCATTACAAAACTAGTAGTGGCTTTCACCTCATTTGAGCTATAGACCTATCGATGTTCTCATTAAGAACTAATATTCTCAGTGATTTGAAACTCATTATAAATATTTAAGTAGAATTACTTCTAAAATTAGAGCTTCCTCCCTGCCCTTCATTCATGAAAGGGTCTCAACCCATTTGTGACTATGTTTCCAAGGAGGAGCATAACAGGTATGCCCACAGTGACGAGCCCTCAATATTCATGTAGACTCTGATACACATGCCATGAAAATGGAACACAGTAGTTGTGCAGAGTAGAGTACATGGGTCTCCCATCATCTTGTTTACATACCTGGACATTGGGGTTGCCTTTTCGTTACCATCCTTATTTTTTTTTTATATCTATTTTTTTATTATTTTTTTTAAATTTTGATAATTTACTTTGGCTGCACTGGGTCTTAGTTGTGGCACGCAGGTTCTTCGTTGTGGCATGCGGGATCTTTTAGTTGCAGCATGTGGACTCTTAGTTCTTAGTTGCGGGATGCAGACTCTTAGTGGCGGCACACACGCGGGATCTAGTTCCCCGCCTAGGGAATCGAACCTGGGCTCCCTGCATTAGGAGCATGGAGTTTTACTCACTGGACCACCAGGGAAGTCCCTTGTTATCATCTTTAGAACTCTGGTCTTCAATGACTTTGGCCCAGAAAACACTCAGTAAGGCAATTTGATTTTTGAAAATTGGTTTCTTCACACATGAAATAATTTAATTTAATAAGAATGATAGTAATCTTGTTAATTGAAGGAAGGAAATTCACTGAGCGAAGCCACATTAATGCCTAGCATCATTTTACTCTGTTCAGATTTTCTGAACTTAGCAGACTATACCCTGGCTTCTGGAACACTCCATCCCAGGTGTGACTGAGCATCTTGGGTGAGCACTGCCCACCTCCAGGGAAGAGATCTCTGCCCTGGTCATGGAGGTTAGCCAAAAATACCTGGTGTCAAGTGGGCTGCCTTCCCTTTTCATTTCCTCATTCCAAACTCCTCTTTTCCCTGGTGTTTTTTTTTTTCCCTTTTTCCTTATATATATATATAATCTCCTAAAACAGTCCTTTTAAAAATAGCCTCTCATGCTTTCTTCCATTCGGTGATCCATAGAAACCCTCAGGATAAACCCCCAAATCCCAGCTCCAGTAGTTATCTAATCATGATCATTGCTGTTATTACAACCATCAGCCATTCGTCCGCTGTTTCCATCCTTACTGGTTTCATTATATTGGTTAAAACTATCCCACCAGCACTGAAGCTCCTGGGGTACTACCTTATCACCTCCTCCGGGAAATGACTGCCATGAAACGCTCCCAGGTACGGGCTCCTTTTAGTCATGCCTGATTGGATTAAGAGCGAACATCTGAACTAAGACAAACTAGTCAAACTGTTTCTTCCTAAAAAATTTAGAATTAGAATTAAGAGTTTAATCAGTCTGACCTGGTTGTTGCAGTTGCATACTTGGGACACTTGAGTTGGCTATCACCTGCCTCACATGTGATGGAGGAACAGGGGGAAAAAAAAAAAAAAAGGAAGCCTATTGCAAAAAAAACAACAGAACTTCTGGCAGATTTTCAGTTCAAGCTCCTATCTCCCCAGTCCCACCCTTCCACACCCCTCATGGATATACACAAATAACCACAATCCTCTTTCAAAGATCACGACCTCTCTGACATAATCATCTCCATCTCTTTTCTTTTTTGCTTTTGAATGACTGTTTTCATATATCCTCTTCTTCCTTCGTATATTAAGTACAAAGATTCCCACCCACACCCATTTTTAATATTTATTTATTTATTTGTCTGCGCTGGGTCTTAGTTTTGGCACACAGGATCTTCGTTGCCGCATGAGAATTCTTAGTTGCTGCATGTGGGATCTAGTTCCCTGACCAGGGATCGAACCTGGGCCCCCTACATTGGCAGTGCAGAGTCTTAGCCACTAGACCACCAGGGAAGTCCCTGCTCCTCCTTTTCAAGGCCAACCCTTCAACTTGACTTGGCCCTACTCCTTTCCATCTCCAAAGAAACCCTCAACAGCTATCTTCAATTACCTTCTCTGGCACCCATCTGTTCATCTTCCATTTCTATTTCTCCAGGGAGAAGTCTTCAGGTGTGCTTCTGTTTTCCTTCACTTTGTCACCAAACTACTGGAGAGAGAGGTCTGCACTTTGTAAACAAGTACTGAACTCTGGCTACCTCCGAGTAACAATAACCCCAGAGCTCTGTGTATGGCATGACTCTGCTACTACCTCCTGTCCACCCTCACCCTCCATTAAGCCCGGCAAGCTGCCCTCTGCCCTCATCACTCCATGGAAGCAATTATCCCAAAGGGCATCTTAGACTTCCAATCACCAGGTCTTAGGTCCTTTTCTTATTCCTCACTCTATTTGGCTATTGCATCAGATAACAATAACAGTTTACTCTCGGTGGTAGGCAGAAAAATGATCCCCCCAAAATGCCCAGCTCCTAATCCCTGGACCCTGTGCACATGTTACCTTATATGGCAAAAGGGACTTGGCAATGTGATTAAGGTTATAGACCTTGAGATAGGGAGAGTTTCATAGATTATCCATGTGGGGCCAATCTAATCACATGAGCCAAGAGTCAGTCAGAAAAATGTGATGAAAAAAGCCATAGGAGAGATTTGAAGCATAAGATGGATGTAATCCACCATTGCTGAAGATGGAGTAAGACAGCCAGGAGCTGAAGATGAAGTAAGGCAGCCTCCAGAATGCTCAGGCAACAGCAAACAAGGAAATGGGACCTCAGTCCTACAACCACAAGAAAGTGAGTTTTGCTAACAATCCTAATGATCAAGTAAACAGATTCTTCCTTAAAACCTCCAGAAAAGAATACAATCCTGTGACATCTTGATTTTAGCCAGGTGAGAACCCTGCCAGGATTTTGACTTACAGAACTGAAGATAATAATTTTCTGTTGTTGGGACTTCCCTGGTGGTCCAGTGGTTAAGACTTCGCCTTCCAGTGCAGAGGGTGTGGGTTCCATCCCTGGTCGGGGAGCTCAGATCCCACATGCCTCACGGCCAAAAGACCAAAACATAAAACAGAAGCAATACTGTAACAAATTCAATAAAGGCTTCAAAAATGGTCCACATCAAAAAAATCTTTTAAAAAAATAATAATAATTTTCTGTTGTTGAAGCCACTAAGTCTGTGGTAATTTGTTACAGCAGCAACAGAAAACTAAAACACCCCCTTCATTCTGAAATTCTCTCCTCGGCTTTTGTACTAATGTCTTCTGTGGTTCTGCCCCATCTCCTGGAACTCTTTTTCTTTTCTTTACTCCCATTCTCCCTATACGCAGGTAATTACTAAATTTTTGTTTTCATTCCTAATCTCCTTCTGGCCATATTATAAAATTTCATAATCTTACCAACCACTTCCTCTCATATGGCACCAAAAGCTAAACTCCTGCCTCTGACCTTTCCCCCACCTGCCTGGTGGTCATCATCATCTAAATAACCTACCGCCTAAAATAGTTAGTATGTCCCAAACTGAACCCATCATCTTTTTTCCAAGGGTTGCTTCCTCTCATTATTGTTCTTTTTACTCATACTACCATTGTCTCAGTTACCCAAATTCAAAACGCCAAACCATCATGGATACCTACTGAGATTCTAAAATACCCACCTCTACAATTATTTTCAAAGTCCTATATAATCATCGTTCTATGTGTTACCCTTTCTCTACTTCTATTGGCCTACTGTATCAGCCAGGATTCGATCATGACAATAGAAACTACACTAATTATTTTAAATAGAAAGACTTAAATACAGAATTGTAGCTCTGCAGGTGACAGAAAAACACAGAAGCTAAACAAGGGATAATCAAGCAATTCAGAAATAAGTACAATGGTAAATTGCTACTATCCTTAATGTGGAGAAGCAAAAGTGAAAGACAGGATTACCAAAGCTAAAGCCATAGAGCAGTTACCACTGCTGCCCAAAGTACCACCTGAAGCAGACGGAAAGAGAACTACTCTTCCTTCCTCCTTCCCTCCCTTCTTCCACCAGAGCCTCTCATTGGCCAAACCAGCAGGAAGCCAGCTGACAGGTGATGTGGAGCCTGGGAAACACAAGCTGTAAGAGTCAGCTCCCTTACAGTCAGGGGAAGAGAAAGGCATAGGTCTGAAAGCATATAAGCAGTTGGCTGATATATATGCTAGTTCCATCCCTCGTTTCCTCTCACCTTGACTATTTATAATAGTCTCTTAATTGGCCTTCCTGCCTGGTGTGTCTCCACACCTCCTGGTGTGTCTCCACACCATCCTATAACACTACTGCCAGATGCATCTTTCTAAAACAATAATCTCATCCTGGTACTTTCCTCTCCAAATTTTTCAATAGCTCCCTATTACCTACTGAAAAAGTTCTTAATCCCTTTGCCTGGCATGGTTACACTGATGGCCCCAATGAAGCACATCTCTCAGTACCCTTGCCCTTGTGTGCCCTCTCCTACACAGACTCGAGGCTTGAGACCAATGGGACACTTGCAAGCATGATGCAAGCAGAGGCCTAATGTGCATTTGAACATTGCTGCTTATCCTACTGGAGTGAGAGTTCTTAGGATCCAGCCACTATGTAAAGCACCCAACCTATGGATGATCCTAAGAAATGCTATGGAAAGTGCTATGTGGAGAGAGAGAGGTCATAGGCCCCCAGCCATCCCTGCTAAGCACCAGATACAGGAGTAAAGCCATCTTGGAGATTCCTACCTAGCCACCTGAGAGATCCCAAGTGGGACCAGCAAAAAGCCACCCAACTGAGCCCCAGTGAACTTGTAGAATCATGAGCAGGTAACATAGTTGTCTTTTTTTTTTTTTTTTTTTTTGCAGTACGCGGACCACTCACTGTTGTGGCCTCTCCCGCTGCGGAGCACAGGCTCCGGACGTGCAGGCTCAGCGGCCATGGCTCACAGGCCTAGCTTCTCCGCAGCATGTGGGATCTTTCCCGACCGGGGCACGAACCCGTTTCCCCTGCACCGGCAGGCGGACTCTCAACCACTGCGCCACCAGGGAAGCCCACAGTTGTCTTTTTAAGCCAGTAAGCTTTGGAGCGATTTGTTATACAGTAATAGAAAGCCAAAATATTCCAGCTCCTGTCACGAACATGTAAGATCTAATTCCTGTAATAAATCATTATTCCACAATATTTGTAATGATTTTGCTTCTCTAAGCAAATCCTGACGGCTACACCTGGCATTAAAAGCTCTCTGCAGTCTGTCCCCTGCCAACCTTCCCCTGCTCACCTCTGACTACTGTTCTCAATCACCTTTTACTCCAGCCAGTCAAATCACAGGTTCTCACACATGGCCTCCACTCTCGAGATCCACATACTCCTCACCCAGAATGTCACCTCCTGCTAGTATTCGCATAAGTAAACATCGGTTTAATATCACCACCTGCAGGAAGCATTACCACATCTCAACAAATAATCATCTCTCTTTCCTCTGTAACACTCATATTTTATGTTGGTATGGTACCTATCTTGCATTATTGTTAATCAGTTCCTGTGCAGAACTAGTAGCTCTGAGAGGACAGGGTTGAGATTCCTAGTGCTTCTTTTTCTCTCATCAGCCCCCAGGACAGTACCTTATACATAGTGTATGCTCCTTAAATGTTTGTGGACTAACTGGCTGACTCAGTTAAATACCAGTTAATCTTGGGTGACCAAGAAAATAATGATGCATGTCTACCACTAGAATGAAAACTGCTGGGCACCGACAAGAGACTCAAAAAATACTCGAATATTGAATGACATACTCATGTGATACGTCATATGAACCTTATATTTCAGGGTCATCGTCCTTAAATACTGTGTAGTTCCCAATATGTTTGAAACGTTTAAAGTTATAATTACAATCCTCCCTTCTTTTCCTACAACTCATTTTCTCCTTCCTCTTTTTGTATTATTTTCTCTCCCCAGGCTATACTTCTTTTCTCTTACCCAAGGGCAGGGAGCCTTTTCCAGGCAGGCTGCGTGCTGCCCAAACCCCCATGCCTAGGTCCACAGAGATGTAGGGGTCACCACAATTATATTAATCTGACCCCTTTCTTTCTGTGTAGATTTATTTCCTGTGCCTGGAACCAACAAAATGGGATGTTTTCAGAGTCCTAACCCTCTGAGGGTAAATTTTAATTTAATCATTTAAAAATGATAAGAACAACCATGTTCTTGGTTAGCACAAAACATCTAGGAGATTGCTGCAAATATTTGGCAATATGCACTAAAGAGGGAGGAAAGCATGTGAAGCCAAACTGGTTATAAATGCAAAGATAGTTTTATGGAAATTAAAAACTAGAGCCTGAAAATGAACTGGTACCCTATAACGTGATAATTTCTAAGAGTGCCATTTAAAAGAATCCACCTACTAGCATGCCGTATTTTTCTCTTTTTCTTTTTTTGAAATGGGGCTTGTGCAAAATTCTAAATTATAAACCAGATTCATACTTCATATAATAAAATGGAAAAAGTAAGGGCTTTGCATTGAGACACGATTTGAATCCCAGTGCTACTCAGCATTTGCTGGATACATTACTTCAACTCTATCGCCCTCCAAGCTTCCTCCACTGCAAAACAGGGATAACAGCCCTTACCCCACAGAGCTGTTACGAGAGCTATTTGTATGAACACAGGAAAAACACCCTACCTGGCACGCTGCAGGTGCTCAAGAAATGGCCAAAGTGGGATACTTGAATCTTTTCTCTCCCACCAGCACTCAGAACAGGACTTTGTACATAGTATGCGTCCTGCACCCGGCCCTTCCCTAGAGGAGATGGGGAGTCATTTCCATGTTGACTTCCTTTCACTAAACCAGTTATGCAGTTTTCTTACTTACGTAATGACAAGACACAGTCCTTGAAGTTCGAGGATCATTAGTCCCTTACAGACTCAGCACGCACTCGTAGCAATGCAAGTTCAGGTTGGCAGGTAAGTGTCAAGCCCCCTCCAAGCTCTTCTCTGGCCCTGGAACTCTGAGGAATATGTGAGATCCAGGGTTCCTGATCACTAGGAATTTATCATCTGTGGACACACCACATACACCTATGAAACAACAACAACAACAAATCCACCACACATTTTATAGCATTTTTATAATATTTCGTGTTCTTTCATAGGAAATGTTCCATTCAATCTTCTCCAAAGCTCCAGGTGCTTCTGAGGTAGGCAGGATACGTATTAGCATTCTAACCATAGAGTGGATGAAATCGATGCTCAGAAAGGCTAAGCAATGTGCCAGGGCCACATAGGTGCTTTGTGGCAGAACCCAGAATAAGTCCTGGGTCCCCAGATACCCTGTCCAGTGCTCTTCCCAGGAGACACTCATCTTCCTGTGCTTCCTTCCCCTACCCTCTGATTTCTTTGTGACTTTACCCAAAAGAAAGAGATTTTCAGATCATTCATTCATTCAAAGGCAATTCCTGAGCTCCATCTTTGTGCAAGACTCTGTGCTGGGTGTTTTGTGGGGTACAGGGATGGCTACAAGAGCCACAATACCTCTAGAGAGAGGCAGCATCATGGGAGAGGAGGTGGAAAGTGCTTCCATTCATGACAGCCCAGAAGGGATTCCAGAAGGACATGGTTCTCCGTTGCCCCTGTGAAGACGAGATATAAGAGCAGGTAAGTCAACCCAGGCCATTGACTCAGATCCGCAAGAAATGCGGCTTCATTTCTTCTCTGAGTTCCCTCTGCATGTAGAGGCAGTAGCCTGTTTTCTGTAAGTTTGTATAATCTCAGTCCATTCAGGGTATGATGGTCATTTTTATGTGGCAACTTGACTGGGCCACAGGATGCCCAGATATTTGGTTAAACATTATCCTGAATATGTCTGGGAGGGTGTTTCTGGGTGAGATTAACATTTGAATCAGTAGATTGAATAAAGCAGATTGTCCTCTCCAACATGGTTGGGCCTCATCTGTTCTGTTAGCGCCTGAACTAAATAAAAGGCTGAATAAGAAAGAATTCTTCCTCTCTGCCTGTCTTTGAGATGGGACACCAGTCTGCCTTCAGACTCAGACTTGGACTGGAACTTCCACCATCAGCTCTCCCAGGTGGCAGACCTTGGACTCAGACAGGAACCATACCATCGGCTCTCCTGCGTCTCTAGCTTGCCCACTACAGATGGTGGACATTCAGTCTCCATACCTGTGTGAGCCAATTCCTCATAGTTAATCTCCTTCTTTAGACACATAAATAGCCTATTGGTTCTGTTGCTCTAGAGAAGCCAGGGTCTTCTCTCACTCCTCGCTGATGGGGTATCGGTCCCTGGGGGTAGCAGAAGAGGGACTGACTTAGGGCCAAGAGACAGGAAAGAGGAGACAATTGGGCATCATCCCTCATGACCTATATTGCCACTGGCACAACTAGGGGCTCACACTTCTGGCAGATGACAGTTGCACCCTCATGGTTCAAACCACCACAGGTCCCAGATCTAGCTCTCAAGGCCTCTCCCACAACCGTCCAAGGGATTTGGGAGGTCTTTGGCTGTTCCCTTGTCCATGCTAGACAGCCAAGAAGTTTGACGAGGCTGCCTCAGACCCATAACACACCTAAACACACCACGCAGCCCCATCGCTATGATTCTCCGTGACTTGGGGGCTGGGGGGCTCGGCACAACTTTCATAGTCTCAGGATCTGCTATAACGTGAGACACAGGTCACACCCACCTCAGATCCGTACAAGCAATCAAGTATTTCTATTATGGCACATCCTCAGCATCCCACAATACCCATTCCTTCCTCGCCTCCCTATACAGTAAGTCCCCTACATACGAACGTTCAAGTTGTGAACTTTCAAAGATGTGAACACGCAGCTGGTTCCAGCAAGGAACCAGAGCCTGTGCCATCAGTGTCAGGCATGAGTGAAACTGCAGCTTGCCCTCCTATTGCTGACGATCCTTCAGCTCTACCACCTCCCACCACCTCTCCCTCCTCCAGTCAGTAACTCTTCCTGCCTGTTCACTCGATGCCAGCCCCCGTATGCCAGCTGTGGTACAGCTGAGATCTTTCTCCAGCTGGTAGCAGAAAGGGACGTAAAGATCCAAGGCATGATAAGGACTTGATGTGCCATTATTGGCTTGAAGATTAAGGGGGTCAGGTGTCAAGGAAATAGCAAACTCAGTCTTAAGATCACAAGCAACTTGAATGAGCCTGGAAGTATTGTGTTGGCCAAAAAATTCCTTCGGGTTTTTCCATAAGATGGTACGGAAAAAACGAACGAACTTTTTGGCCAATCTAATGTAGTCTTCCCCAAAGCCCAGCCAACCCCTAGATTTCTGCCTTGTGGATCTCTGGGCACAGGAGCCAGTTGAGCTACGCTATGCCCAGACCTCTGACCTACCAAACTATAGGATAATAAATGGCTGTGTTTTAAGTCACCAAGTGTGTAGAAATTTGCTATGGCAAGAATAGAAAACTAATATACATAATAGAGATTTTAACCATTTTAATTGAAATATAGTTAATTTACAATGTTGTGTTAGTTTCAGGTATAGAGCAAAGTGATTCAGTTATATATATATATTTTTTTTTCCATTATAGGTTATTACAAGATACTGAATATAGTCCTCTGTGTACAGTAGGTCCTTGTTGTTTACCTATTTTATATATAGTAGTGTGTATATGTCAATCCCAAACTCCTAATTTTATATATATATATATATATATATATATATATATACACACACACACACACACACACACACACACAGTTGACCCTTGAACAAAGTGGGGATTAGGGGCACCAAACCCTGTTCGTTCAAAAATCCATGGATAACTTTTGACTCACGCCCCAAAAAAGCTTAACTACTAACAGCCTACTGTTGACCAGAAGCCTAACCAATAACATAAAGAGCCAGTTAACATATATTTTGTATCTTATGTGTTTTATATACTATATTCTTACAACAAAGTAAGCTGGAGAAAAGAAAATTATTAAGAAAATCATAAGGAAGGGAAAATACATTTACAGTACTGTACTGTATTTATTAATACCCTAAGTTTACATCATCTATTTATAAGATGAATCATCTGTCAGTACCAACATCAATATTGCCTTATATGATACAAAACCCTGCAGATGTTATATGCATTAGTAACACTAGACATTAAAAAATGAAAAGATAGTGAAAAAAAGAAATTCATCTGTATTTACAGTATCAAAATTCATGCATTGGAAACAAAGAAGCAGCAATATGATTACTTTATGGTAGCCTAGTGTAATTGATACAATTGCTTCATGGAAGCCTAGCCTATACAACTAACGAATGAATCATTACAAAATTTTTATGGCATAGAGTATTACAGGCATAGCCATAATACACTATTGGAAACACTGTTACTTTTTTTTTTTAAAACCACTTAACCTGTGATGATAGACTGATACATAATTCTCCAATTATGAAAGGGAGAGATATAATGTAATGTAATTCCTTGAAAGTAAAGTTATAAAACAGTAAGAAAATTAATACATTCTTAATTTTATATTAAATATCACTCACCTTATGCCTATATAAAAATACACTAATATCTACATATATTTTATGCATTCATAACATACCCTTTTCTTAATCATCTCAATAGTTCTAGGCTACAGTTTGTCTGAGTTTTTTCAAATTGTCACAAATCTCAAAAAATGTTTCCCATATATTTATTGTAAACCATCTGCATATAAGTGGACTCACACAGTTCAAACTCAGGTTGTTCAAGGGTCAATTATAACTCAGAATACATATATATATATATATATATATATATATATATTCCAAGTGCATATTCTGTATGTATGTGTGTGTGTGTGTGTGTGTATATATATATATATATATATCTTGCCTGGCACATTCTAACTACTAATAGTGTTAACTAGAGCTGGCCATCTTCATGGATTACAACTGAATATCTAGGTTCCTCCTCAACCCTTTCTTGGTGACCACTTCCTAGCCCTAATCACTGCATTAATTTTGTAATGAGATGCTCCCTATGGACCTAATTTTGAAATAACTTTTTAGGCAAGTTTCTCTTGCTGAGAACAGAATCAACACTGAAGGACCATTTGTGTGTGAAAAGCCTTTTTCTACCAAAGCAGTCTGTCTCTATTGCGTTATCAGGAGGGTTGAGAAGAAAGGGAAGGTGACAAGTAAGCCTGAATAAATGGCTCAGTGTGCTTCCATAGAAGAGAAGGGGGTTGCTGCATTCCCCAGGCGCAAGTGAATCATCATAGATGGCTTTAAATAAATGAAGCCCTCCTTCAATGAAGTCTTCTGCATGGGTGCTGGTGCCTGAGCCTGACAGGTGTCAATCACAACAAAGGTTGAATATCTCACTATTAAGAGTAGAATTCTACAATGTCAGAGATGCCTGGGAGTTTCAGAGGTCATCCAAATCAAGGGGGTTCAGAGAACAGAATTCACTCTAGATAGTTTGAGCAACATGAGATTATTGCACTGTATACTGAGTTGAATAGTGTCCCTCCAAAATTCACGTCCACCCAAAACCTCAGAATATGACTTTATTTGGATTAGGGCCTTTGCAGATGTGATTACTAAAGTAATCAAAATGGGCCCTAAATCTAGTGTCTTGTGCCCTTATATGAAAATCATGTGAAGACACAGAGACACATACAGGGAAGAAGGTCATGTAAAAATAGAGGCAAAGATTGGAATGATGCAGCTACAAGCCAGGGAATGCTGGCAACCACCAAAAGCTTGGAAGAGGCCAAAATCATACTTGTTGGAGCCTTCGGAGGGAGCAAGGCCCTGGTGACACCTTGATTTTGAACGTCTAGCCTCCAGAACCATGAGAGAGTAATTTTTTGTTGTTTTAAGCTATCCAGTTTGTGGTGATTTGTTATGGCAGCCCTAGAAAATGAATACACAGTGCATTAAATGGCTCAGAGTATCACTGCAGGGAAAGGCTGCTCAAGAAATGGACCATAGCCCTAGCTTCTGGGAATAATCCCAAAGCTGTACTATGGAAGCGGTCAGCCAAAGGAGCCCCTGCTTCTGACTCCCTCTGAAGACCGCCACATCCACCAGCTCGAGAACCACACTGTCTCTGCTACTAGGGGAGTAGGTAAGATAGGATGCCTGATGTCCTGCCTCTCTGCCTTCTTAACTCAGTCCCAAATTTAAGTCTCTAGCAAGGGTTTCAGATCGGTAAAAGTGACTCACAAAATCTAGCTGCAAGGGAGTCTGGAAATGTCGGTTTTAGCTCTCCAGCCTCTGCAGCCAGGAGACACAATCAGAAAGGTTAGAACCCACACAAATCACACTAGACATCAACGTGTCTGCTCCTTATTCCTCACATAGATCCAGATTCCACTAACCTTTACTGAAATCTCTACCTGGGCCATGCACTGTAATATAGGACCCCTCCTATTTTATTTCATTCATATTCTCAACAACCTTTTAAGGCTATGATTATACTTATTCTACACATAAGGAAATTTAAGTTCAATAAGATTTTGAATCTCACTGACCACTTCGTAACAATTTAGTTAATATCCAACAGGTATTTATCAAATACCTACTATGTGCCAGGCTTGCTGGAAATAAACAGGAAAGACTTAATCTCTAATTCCAATTGCTTAAAGTCTAATGCCATCGTTTTAAACTTTGGTGTGCATAAGAGTTGCCTGAAGCCCTAGGTTTTGAGGTAGATTGCTGAGCCCCCATGACTAGAAGTCTGAGAAGAGAAATACAGTCTGAGGGCTGATTCTTATCAAAGTGATGATATGAACCCTAGTCCCTTGATTTCAGGCCCAGTTGCCCCATCAACACCCTGAAAATTCCTTCAGGTGCAAGGCAGGTAAAATAAATATGTGGATAAGGTAGATACAAGTCAGTAACTGTTAAGTCATTTATTTGTAACTGAAACCATCCTGGTGAAACTAACACATTCTCAGATTATTTAGAGCCTTTGAGTATCCAGGCTAGGAGCCCTGCAAGGTTCCTCACCCTCCTCTTTACCAGGTATGAATCCAAGTGAGGAGGAGATTGCACTTCTAAGCCCACCTCCTCCCAGAGCACCTCTCACAGTGAATCGTAGGTGCCTCTTGTCTGATCAGCCCTGCTGGTCTATTAGTAGGAGGAGAGTTGGGGATTGAGTCTTCTGTGTTCACAGTTCTGTAACTATGGGCCAGGTACTAAGCTAAATCGTAACACACTATAAACGTTTGTGGAAGAGCGAAAGAAAGGGAAAGAGTGGATAAATCATGTCCTTCCACACAGAGGGAATATATGTCTTCTAGCCTTAAATTTCATAGAGAAGAAAACACCCCCCAAGAATTCAGGATGGTCTGCACAATGTCCCTCTTCCTAGCTTTGGCCATGGTGTCTCCTCCACGGACTGAAGGTGCACTAGGGCTCCTTCTCTACCACAGGAGGAACCCCCAACTCCAAGAAGGGCCTGAGCTGCACCCTCTGCGGACACTACTTTCTTCAAACTCTGCTCTAAGTGTTTGAAGTACAGTGGTGAACAAGCAGTTCTTGTTCTCGTGAAATTGTTATTCTAGCCAGATAATAAGCAAGTGCAAAAATGGGTAAACAATAATCATAGATAATGATAAGCATTAGGAAGGAAAATAGAAGACAATGTGATAGAGGGATAGGGTGACAACTTTAGGTAGTTGGTCAGAAAACACCTCCTGTGTAGGTGAAATTTAAGCAGAAACCTGAAGGATAAGAAGGTACCATGAGAAGACCAAGATGAAGAGTGTTCCCCCAAAAAGGAACACCAAGTACAAGACCCTTGTACTGGGGAAAGGCTGACTGTTTTAGGAACAGAATAGATCCAGAGTGGTTGGAGCTTAATGACTGGGAATGTGACAGAGGCTGAAAATGTTGCATGATGCGGGTCACTTAGGACTTGATAAGACGTGCAGATAATGCAGTTAAGTAACAACCCCCAAGGACCTAGTCTTAGAACTTCTGAGAGGGGTGCAAGCACAGTACAGTAACAACTGCCCCCTTGTAGATGGCTCTGATCCACACCCCTGAAGAGAAATCTAGAAAAGTCTTCCTTGTCCTCTGCTGTGAGTGGACACATTCCCAAGGACACCGAAGAGACCTATCTTATTAAAATGAAAACCTACTTTAATGTAACAATAGGAAAAGTGTCTTAAAACTACTAGATTCTGTAGGTTGCATTCATATTCTCATTTCAAGTGCACCAAAGTTATAACTCAATATATAATTGTTGGGCTTCCCTGGTGGTGCAGTGGTTGAGAGTCCGCCTGCCGATGCAGGAGACACGGGTTCGTGCCCTGGTCCGGGAAGATCCCACATGCCGCGGAGCGGCTGGGCCCGTGAGCCATGGCCGCTGAGCCTGTGCGTCCGGAGCCTGTGCTCCGCAACAGGAGAGGCCACAGCAGTGAGAGACCCACGTACCACAAAAAATAAATAAATAAATTTAAAATATATATATATATAATTGTTCTTACTGCTCTGCAACCAGTGCCAGTTGGGATTTCACAGCCCATCTTACCTTGATTCATTCCTATTCTTCCCCATGGTTATCTCAGTGTAGGCTGGCATACATTAGCATAAACAGGACCCGTCTATAGATGGGTGGTGGGGTGGGAATGTGTGCCCCTACCAACGTGCACAGGGGTTGCTTGAAGAACCACCAGAATGAGGAGGCAGCTGGCAAGGTGAGGTCTGGGTTGAGAGATTTCTGGAACATGCATGTAGATTCACTTTCCCAGATATCATTTTTTTTAATCTTTTATTTTAAAATAACTTTTCACTTGCAAAAGAGTTGCAGTGATGGTAAAGAGATTTCTCACGTACTCTTCACCCAGATCCTCCTTGGGAACATCCCATGTTAGCATCTTACATGACCACAGTTCAATGACCAAAACTTAGAAATCAACAGCTATAAATCTATAAACCAAACTACAGATACTGTTCTGATTTCCCCAGTTTTCCTCAGTTCTCAAAACAGGAACCAACCTCCCACTCTGCACCACAGCCAAGGGGAATAGAGGGAGTTAGGATAGGTGGAACCCAGCTGGGAACTGGAAGAGCCCAAGAGAGGTGAACTAGTGCAGAAAGTAGAGGAGAAGGAGGGAGGGAACACACCTTCTGTGTGATTGTGTACACTGAGGGAGAGAGGGGGCTGTCACCTCACTTCCTCGAGGAAGGGGGTGCCATGAGCTTCCAGAGGGTGGGAACAGTGGACGAAGTGGCTCCAGTGTGACCCTATTTGAGAACCGAGGCTCTGATTCACTTCCACTGGGCCTGTCTAGGATGCAGCGTCTCTGGTTGATGGCAGTGTGCAAAGAAGGTGGACGCCTCCCTCTGGGTGGCGTTGAGCACCCATTCCAGTCTACATCAGAGTCTACATAAATGGCACCCCTCAGGCTCTCCAGTACCTAAACCGCACAATTACACAGGGCAGGACACAGCACAGAAACCAGGGCGGTATTTGCCATGTTTAACAGCATTTGGGAAGCAACAAGATGGGTGTAGGCAGGAGTGAGAGAGATGAAGAGAAAGGGAGGACAACTAAAATTGCAACAAATTACCTAACTGAAACTCGTCTAGAAAAATAACGTTTTACTGCCATTGGGGAGTTAACTACGCTCTTCATACCTGCACCCAGGCTTGTTGGTGGATAAGCAATTGTCACCAATACTTTCCTGGCTTCCATGAAATTTGGAGAGATGCAACTCAAGGAGCATCAGAGTGTTTTTCAGAAGTACATTAATAGTAGCTCCTCCCACCCCCTCCTCTACCCCACCCCAACAGAGGTAGAAGTGGCTTATTAACCAGTTGGATTTTCCAATCTATGAACCAGAGAAAGGATGTACCTAAGCTAGTAGTAAATATCTCTGATGTCTGCTTGAATATGAGGGAAGGAAGTTAGAGGAGAGTAAAAGGAATTGCTGGTATTCAAGGAACGAGTTTTCTGCTTCCACAGAGGGGGAGACTCAAGATGAACATTTAATAAGCAGCATAAATATGCCTGTTTCTTCATCAATAAATGAAATGGAACCAGAATCTGGATGATGAATTCATTAAGTCACAATTCCTTTGATTTTAGTGTTTGGTATTCTTTTACATTCTGTGTTATATGGGGCAGAACTTTGGGGTCTCAAGCAAGCAGTGACACAAGCACTTAAAGATCCAAAACTCTTTTCTGAAAAATAATATTATCTGTAGCAGCAACCGCAAGTGAAGGAGAAGGCTGGTCTTCTCTCGAGTGAGATGACAAGTGTAGTTCCTAAACTTGGACAATGTAAAAGTGCTGCAGGCTTCTCTGAGGAGTGGACGAGAAGGCGTACCCTCGTCCAGCATTTCCCAGGTCCTCACTCCTAGTCATGGGAGTGCCTACAACATTAACTCCTAATATGATTAGTTTTTATCACCATATAAAAACAATGGACTGAATTGTGTCTCTGTAAAATTCATATGTTGAAGCCTAACCCCCAATGTGATCTTATTTGGAGACAGACCCTTTAGGGAAGGAATTAAGGTTAAATGAGCTCAGAAGGGTGGGGTCCTAATCCAGAATTGATGTCCTTAGAAGAAGAGAAAGAGACACCAGAGACCTCTTTCTCTCTGCACGAGCACCGGAGGAAAGGCCCATGTGAGGACATAGTGAGAGACGGCTGCCTATGGGTCAGGGAGAGAGCTCTCACCAGAAACCAAGTTTGCCAGCACCTTGATCATAGACTTCTAGACTCCAGAGCTTAAAAGCCACCCAGCCTGTGGTAGCCTATTATGGCAGCCCTATACACACACACACACACACACACACACACACACACACACATTCTCTTCTCCCTCTTTTTTTCACACAATGAAGCATGCACACCCCCACACCTTTATTTTTCTGATTAACAATGTCTTTAAGACTTCCATATCAGAATATAAAGATTGTTTCATTGTTTTTTATAAACACTAGCATAATATTCCATTGAATGGATGTGCCACGATTATTTCACTGGTCCCCTTTTAATGAACACTTAGGCTGTTTCCAAACTTGGCAGCGCAAATAATGTTGCAGTAAATAACCATATGTAAAGAAATATACACATATGCATAATAAATACATACATGATTTTGCGCATGTCACACTGGGCATTTGTTTGTTTGTTTGTTTGTTTGTTTTGCGGTACGCAGGACTCTCACTGTTGTGGCCTCTCCCGTTGCGGAGCACAGGCTCCGGACACGCAGGCTCAGTGGCCATGGCTCACAGGCCCAGCTGTTCCGCGGCATGTGGGATCTTTCTGGACCGGGGCACGAACCCGTGTTCCCTGCATCGGCAGGCGGACTCTCAACCACTGCGCCACCAGGGAAGCCCACACTGGGCATTTTTTACACATATGAATTAGTTGCCAATATGTAAAAATAGGGGGATTTCATGTATAATCTGGATTTGTTACTCTTCTTGAAATATGAGAAGATCTGAGGACACCAGCCCACATTCTCTCGTGGCATCCATCGGCAGGAGCTGAGAACTTGCTGTCCTGTCAGCAGGCCACGTGCCCTCCTGCTTGCCATTGCCTCCACTCAGCCGACTCACTCACCAGTATTACTCATCAGACCCCCAGGGATGCAGGCATTTTTGACCCCAATAGATTCTCCAGTTTCATGGAAGCTTAAGATAAGTTATCAGCAAGTGCAGGAACTATGTGCTAGCTTAGTTCATTCTCATCACCTTCTCCAAAAAAGGAGAAAAAAGCCTTTACTAAGTTAGAATTTAATGCTATGCTTTCTGCCTCTACAGAAAGTTGAAATAAGAATTGTCTATTTAAGGATTTTAGTGTCTTTTACGGGGCTGTCACTGAAGATACTGTCCACTGAGTTACTCAAAGTTCTTTAAATAAATTCTCATTCCATAAATGTCTGCTTAGGTTTGATTCCAGAATAATAAAAAGGTCTCTTTGGGTGAATGCATCTAATTTCTCTTGTCAGAAAATGAAAATGGAATAATGCACAAACTTCTTCTTTTGCATTAGGAAACAAAAGAAACTTTTACCCAGATTCAGCGTCCCTTGAGAGTTATCAGCTGGTCTCCGCTGCCTTGGAAGGTTCTACCTCTCACATTTTATTTAAATCAATAATGAGCGACCCCCCATCCTTCAGTCACAGGCAGTCCATCTAGGTTCAAGTTCCCACCTTTTAGTCAATTTCAGGATGAACTTAGTCCCCAAATTAACATTTTAATGGCTAAAACTCAGTGCCATTTATTTCACTGACATTGTCATATTTAATAATGTAGATAACCTAAGTTATAAAAATATACATTTCCCCTGAGGGACCTAATAAACCTATTTTCATTTTGAATGAAATAAAAATTACACATAAACATGTATATTTGTCCTGTACTAGCTCTTACAGAAAAAGGAAGTTTGCTTATTTAGCAATGAGTTAGGTGAACTTTTTTTTTTAATATCTGAATGTCTTCTTGAGTTCTGTTTCAATAGGAATCTGCATCGTGGCAGTAGGTGTGGTAAAAATACTGAATAGTGAAAAGAATACTGTTTTTTATTTTTAAACTTCCATTGTTACCCTATAATGCTAAAAATACAACCTAGTTTAAAAGTTAATTTCATATATTTAATGACTTAAGGAAGTTCTAAGTCCGCTTAAAAACTCTGATCGCAAATCCAAAATTTAGTTCTTAGCTAAGCAATCAGTCGGCCATGGTTACTTGCTAAGTAGGCTGGCTGTCAGTTGAGTCTTCAGCTCTTTTCCCAGTTTCAGGATCTAAGGGAACAATAGTCAAAGCCTACTGTAAAGAAGCCTGGACAGTCGCTGCAGTGCTGTCACTGGCTAGTTGTGCGAGCTTGAGGAAGTGACCACAGCAATCAGTGTCCTTCCCTGTGAAATGCGTCTGCTCCTGCTCAAGGGTGCTGTGATGACAGTCAAATGACATGTAACATGTGAACATCCTTGGAAAGGGTTCAAGTGACGTAGTAGTTACAATAATATAAGCTAATATGGACCAGATTCTCCTCTAAGTAATTTACATATATTAATTCATCTAATCTTTAGGGAAATTCTATGCGGGCTATTATTATTATAAATCCTCATATCTTATAGTAGAAAAACTGAGGCACGGAGCGGTCATATGACTTGCCAAAGGTCACAAAAGAGCCAGGAGTTGAACTAGGATGTCTGGTTCCAAGGCCCATGCTCTTAACCACTTTGCTGCCTCCAAAATGTAAGGAAGTGTAAAAATTACTAAATTACTACTCAAAGGTAGGTTAATTTCCTCCAAATTCATCTTTCGTATTTTCTTCCCAGACATTAGTTCATGCCCAGGAAAGGAAAAAGCAAATCTTCCTTTGTATCTTTCCTACAGGACTGTTTCCTACTAAATAGGAATGGATATGTGACTGATTATTCTCTAAGTTGCTGTAATGCATTTGTTTATTAGTGTGTCAAAATCTGCAATGTGCTTTCCCACCCATTATCTAACTTGAACTTCACCAGGGCAAAGCAAAACAAAAACTCATCACTATTTTCATATGACAGAGGAGAAAGTTAAAGTGTGAAGAGATGATGAAAATCACTGAGGTCTCATAGCCAGTAAAAGGCAAAGATAGGACTAGAATTCATTTTTTCTGAATCTAAACCCTGGGCTCCACCTACAAACCTATCCATGTTTTCACCAAGCTCTAACTAAGATGCAGCATGGTAAGGGGTGACATAATTGAATCCTTTGGTCCTATGCTTATATATTTCTTCTGTGGGAGAGCAGAGGGCATGGTGGGACAGGAAGGATGCTATGTTGTTGAGCACAGGGTACTGGTCTTCCCAGAGAACACTGACACAAAAATATGCTGCCTCCAGTCATGTGTGTGTGTTGGGGGTATATGTGCTCATCAAGACTAGGGGCCACCTACTCTGTGGTTCCTGGAATGTGTGCCTATAGATGAGGTTCCTTCCCTTTTCTCCTGTGCCCCAAAACCTGAAATGGAAGACAGAAGAAAAAGGAATGCTGGGTTCCTTCTAGTGCATTTCCAATCTTAACTGTAGTTGGTGGACTGGTGCCCATAGATGGTGGAATCCTGCCCTGGAGGCAGCATCACGGATAGCCCTTATCCATGTGCTTCATTTCCCAGCCATGGCAGAAGATGGCCAAGAGGTAGTGAGGGACTAGAGAGGACAGCAGAGGACATAAAAGAAAGTCAAAGAGAGGAGGAATGGCATCAAGTGTTACCTTTTTGGAAGCAACAAGGAAGAATTAGTATGGAAGGGATAAGGAAGGCAACAAATATTTGAGGAATGTTTGAGGTGCAGAGGAAGTAAATGATTCTCTGGCAAATCCTACATAGACCCACAATGCTCTTCCACGATACATGCCTTCCATTCGGCTAAAGCTCCTCATATCCCTCATCTCTGTTGCTTCACAAGAAGCCCAATGCCACTGTCTTAGCCTCAGGGATCGAAGCAAATCAGTAGGTGATGAGAAAACTGAGAAAGCAGAATTATCTTAATTGAGATGAGCAAACTGGGGCCAGGATGGTGTCAGCCAGCACAGGCACATTAGTGGCAGGCAACTTTGTCCCTGGCACTGCCTCTATGCTCCCAACAAACACACAGTCTCTCTGAGGACCCCACAAATGCTTTCAAAATTCATTAAACCCATCACATTTCTGATGTCTCTTAAAATCACCATTCTCCATAATTTCAACGTGTTTGCTTCAATTGTCATCATCTGATTTTCACAATACAAGTCCAGTGAGTCCACTTCCCTCCACAGGGGCATAGAGGGTGTAGAGAGTTTTCAGCTGTAGTAGATGCACTTAGATGACTTACCCATTCCACCTGAATGGATGGATCCTCCGGCAGAACCACATACCACTCATCGTATCATTCCAGTTGGTTGAGTTCACAGCTGGAAGACTAGAGGCTGGTGGGTGGCATGTGATATGGTAAAATGAACATGAGCCTGGACATCAGAATTGGGATCTTAGCCCACTCTATCCCTTTCCAGATGGGTGACCTTGGGCAAGTACCTAACCACTCTGAGTCCTAGTTTTCGCCTCCATAAAATAGAAATGATACCTTCTTCTAGGGCTTGTTATGAAGACTAAATTAGGTAACATGTATATAGTGCCAGAGACAGTGTCAAGCCTTGAGAGTAGATGCTCAAGAAATCATAGTAAATATCAATATTATCAGCATTCTTGTTATGAATCCCAAAATAATGAACAAAAATTAGAAAGGCAGCTACCAGAGAAGATTTTTCATAGCAAATGAAGTTTACAAGCACGTATTATTCAAAACACTCAACCAACTCTTCCTTCGTGCTCCCCAAACAATTTGTACCTATCTCTACCGTACAACTTTTATCAATGGAATTTGGCTTGTGAATCTGCCTCTGAACTGGAGTGTGAGCTCTGCAGAAGCAGGAAAATTGTATTCATCAAGAGCTTCTCTCGATGCCAAGAAAGAATAGGAATTAATAAATTCTGAATGAATGGAAAGCTGTCAAAAAAAAAAAAAAAACCACTTCCTCAGAAGAAATTTATTCTGCAAGTTGATTTGGAGATGTACTAGCAAATGAGTTTATAACGCTTCCCTAAATGTCACTAGGAGGTAGCCAACCTAAACTGTAATTAATTAAAAGTAATCTGTAAACTTGTTGAGTGTAAACTGTTACAAAAGGATGCTGAATGAGAAAGGGAAGGACTCATGCAACTACAAAGGCAGGTGACAATGGTCACCACAGAGGAGAGTTGAGGAGAGGGTCGCCTCTCTCCTGCTCTGCTCTCGGCGCGAGGATGCTCAGACTGGAAATGTTCTGGCTCTTCCGACAAAAACGTCTCTTGGGACAAGAGAGACAATTCATCGAGCTGCCAAGGCTTGACAGGACTGTCCCTTGAGGACATCGGCTCTGATTCTATATTCACCAAGAAACCTTCTGAACTGTCATGTTTTTCGGAGTGAACTCACAGTCTCAGGCCAGGTTTTTCTCCAGCTGCAAGTTAATAAACCCGCTTTCTAACTTACATATCAGAATTGGGGTCAAAGAGGGTATTATCATGAGCCAATTATTTGGTGCCAGGAAAAAGCTAAATGGGGTAAAACTGCGGACTGGACTTAAATGTCAGAAGGTCCAGTCCTGCTAGCCTTACCTGTCATATCACTTCAGCGAATACGGTAAAGATTACAAGAAAAGCTAAGGGCTGGAAGGAAGCCCCAACCTTCAATGTGATTATTCCCCATTTGAACTTCAGAGTTCAAAGAAGGATTATATGGACTACAACAACAAAAACAATTTCTTTTGTCTCAGTAGACACCAAGCAAAAGATCAAAAGGCAACAAGTGTATATCATGGTAAAAGAAATATTGGTTAACTAAAAAAGAAAAACTTTTGACAAGGCAATTGATTCTAGAATTATTATAAAGCGTAGCTTTATAAGGTAGGTAATTATTGGTCTCTTATAGGTAACACTCAAACTTATCCTCTTAGTCACTTCTAGCCCCATGACTCTTCAAATGTACTTATAGGGTACCAAAATAACTTGTTGATTCAATGCAAATAAATCAAACTAATCATTTTACCTTATATATACAAAATAACTACCTGAAAGACTTTTCTTTAACTTTACAACAAATTGGGTAGACATTGCAGAGATTAGGTAGAGATGACGTGTGGTCTATGAGCCCAGAGAAATTCTCAATTTATTTACATCTGGACAACATGAAAAGTACCAAGAGGTGGTACCATTCACACTTACTTTTGCTTATAGTTGCAAAAATGCAACATGGCTTTAAAAACTGTTATCTGTGAAATTTTCAATCGCTATAAAATTAGAATGTCTTTCTGAAACTCTTTCTTCTACTCTGTGTCTATGTACAATAATCTCTAGCCACACCAGTCTATCTGGGACTTTCATTCTCCATGTGTGAGTCTGACTCTATGTAATTCTCTGCCTCACTCTTTCTTGCTCGGATGACCTACCCCATTGTCTGATTCTTGCCCCTCCATATTCAATTTTCTTCTCATTCCCTGTTTATCTTGCTTTTTATCTATCCTAGTGCTGTCCAATAAAACTTTCCGTGATGAAAATGTTCTATATATGCACTTTCCAATAGTAACCACTAGTGACATGTAGCTACTGGGCATTAAAATGTGGCTAATGCAACTGAGGAAGTAAATTTTTACGTTTTTTAATTTTAATTCATTTAAATTTAATTTTAAATAGTTACATCTAGCTAGCAGTTACCATACTGAATAGTGCATAACTCTAATACATAGAACTAATACTGGAATTCATATTTTTAATCACTATAGTATGTGTGCATATGTGTGTGTATATAATCTTCATCTCTTAGAAATAAGAAATTAAATTGATGTGGCTCTCAAATGATTTCTCCCTTTCAACAAAACCATGGTCACTGATCTTTTTTTTTTTTTTAACTCTCTAAGCTTGAAATTTCTAAGGAATTCAAGGAAGAAAAAGGAATAGTGAAGCCATGAAGCAAGAAAGAGAAATTAAAAAAAATTTCAGGCTATAAACTTGAGCAGCAATGTATATCCATGAAGCCATTCCCCAACTCAGCTTTGGAACTGCCTATCATAGAACATTAACGGCTGAGTAGCAAATACTGAATATTTGTGGATTTGGCATGAGGAGATCTGTGCCGGGGGCTCTTCGATGAGGCCTCCCCCGTTCAGAGATTTCACACGACCGCACTCTGCCATGGCCAGAGCGGTTGTCAGCCAGAAAAGCCACGCACGCCTTGAACCTGCGTGTGATTCAATCTAGAGCGAAAGCTCCGCCTACAGGCCACGGAAGTTAGTGCAGTCCGGCTAACAAGGTCTTCATTCATCCTGACAAGAAGCCTATACAGTAGAAAATCTCATCTCCAAATCCTGCCACAAAATCACACGTTCACGGGGGTGTGAGGAGGTGGATAAAGTGAAGCATTTGTCAATTCCATCTCACCAAAACACTCACCTCCCTGATTCCACCACAGTGAAGCATTTCATTTCAGAACAAACAGCAGCTTATCACCAACCTCCTCCTCTCTAGGTGCAGTTTAACTCAGCACCAGGATCTAAGTCCCCTCACAGTTCCCAATTCTCTGCTGACTGTACATGCCACTGTACATCCTTTTCTTTTATTTGGAGAATGAATAATGTAAATGATTTTACTGACAATGAAGTACTTATTAAGGAATCTAGAGATAGAATTAGATCCTCCTACTTTCCCTTCATTGAATGACAATGGAATAGTCTATTGTTACATTAAATGTATTAGAGATGAGCATAATAACCCTGCTATTTTTATCACTCCACCACCCTTACTGGATTTACTCTTTAATACAGACAATGCGGAACTGAGATTTTTAGGTTTCCTTTTTGACCCTGACTACTTAGGGCATTTTTATCCAGATTACCCTGGACAAAAAGCCAGCCCTGAGTCTGGGAGGGAGGTGAGCTTGCCTGGAAAGCCATTTGAGGTTGCTGCCTGCCGGGAGTCTGAGCTCTTATGAAGGAAGACCACCTCGGCATTCAGGAACTGGGACCCTTTGGGGTTTAATAGCACCATCACCAGAATCCAGGCTTTTTGATCCTTAGAGGTCAGAATATGGAAGCATGGTTGGCCACCTTGCTGTGTTTGTAAACCCTGCTGGATCTTTCATGTATGAGTTCCAGTTTCTATTTACCTCAATGACAGGGAATTAGATGAGGGAGGGTGAGGCCATGGAATAGGGTCAGAGAGCCATACCAGAACGAATCTTCATTCATTCACTCATTCATTTGTTCATTCAGTATTTATTTGTCTATAATAGACAGACAGAGTAACAAAACTAGAGAGCGGCATGGTTGCTGCCTTCGCAGAGCTCATACTCTCTGGTGGCCATCTGACAAAATGTGTTAGGCCAAAGCTCACACTTCTGTTGAGCTCAGATAGTTATTCCATGGGAGTTCAGCTAGGTTCATCTATGTTAGAAATATAGGAATGAAAATTCCAGTTGCAGCTTAGCTGTTTCTTTCATTCTGATGCTATTTGCTATCCCAGCAAATTAATCTTCATTTTTTCTTCAATCAAATATTTAAGGAGCCCCTATTGTATGGAAGGCATTATGCTAGGCTTTTTATAGGTTCTGTGAGCAACGTAAAGGTCCTCAAGGAGCTCACAAGCCAAACAGGAAAATAAGACACATGCATAAATACCTTTACTAAATTGAAAAATATATAAAATTGCATAAGAAAAACCAAACAGATAAACTCTTAGGAGAGATCATGGAATGGTGGGATTGCTGGAAGGATCAAGAAAGCTGGAGGACATAGAATCTAAACTTGATGAGAGAGTGTGATTGTAACAAGTAGAGATTCTTCAAAACAAATCAACAGAGCACTAGGTTTTTCAAAACATCATTAAATTCATTAACCCAGTTGAGCTTCACGGCAGCTCTGTGGGATAAAGTTAGTAATATTGTTATTAACTTTTTTTTTCCAAATGAGGAAACTAAGCCTTGGATAATTTAAATGACACATTAATACAGAGGTCACCTAGGATTCTGCCATAACCTAGGTACCTAACTTCAGAGTTCTGTACTTACCAAGGCAAACTTATTACTCCAAAGAGGACAATCTTTCCCTTACTTGCTGAGTCATTGTCCCTTACAATCTCCTCAGCTTTGCTCATACAGTTCATCCCAATTTTTATGATCTTATATCCTTTCTTCACTTTTTTTTTTTTTTTTTTTGCGGTACACGGGCCTCTCACTGTTGTGGCCTCTCCCATTGCGGAGCACAGGCTCCAGACGCACAGGCTGAGCAGCCATGGCTCACGGGCCCAGCCGCTCCGCGGCATGTGGGATCCTCCCGGACCGGGGCACGAACCCGCATCCCCTGCATTGGCAGGTGGACTTCCAACCACTGTGCCACCAGGGAAGCCCCCTTTCTTTACTTTTATAAATTATCTTTATAATTTCAAAGGCATGTGGGACAAAAGGATTCATGCCTGACGAAAGGATACAAGGGTGTGGTAGGTTGCATTTCCCAAAAATGGTTACAATATTTCTGGTTCCACGTGCTCATCCATAATTGGCCATTCTCCCACCAAGAAGTGGAGTCTATGTCCCCTCACCTTGAAACCAGGAAGGTCTTTGTGACTACCTGGACTAGTAGAGTACAGCAGAAGTAATGCTATCTGACTCCCGAAACTAGGCCATAAAAGGTGATACAGCTTCCACCTAGTGTGCTCTCTCTCTCAGATGCTTGTTCTTGGACCCCAGTCACCATGTTGTGAAAAAGCCCAAGCCACATGGAAAGGCCCACAGGAGAGATTCTGAGACCCTGGCCCTCATCCCTAGCTGAGATCCCAGATAGTGATATCCTGTTAAATGTTGAAACATTGATTCTCTGGAGGTTGAGTGGGAGCTCTGATTTGTAGTATTTGCCAATTGCCATGGTGTACATACTCCCACTATAACTGGTTTCACACCAACAACATGAGGCCACTGAAAATGGATTTGAGAAACGGATACACACAACTGGCTTTGCAAATCAATACAAGCGGCTGCCAGTAGGGCACTGCTCCCAGGCCTCAGCCTGCACCCACTTAGCCCCCATGAGAGTGAACCACTTCTTAAGCAAACACTCCAGCCCTCAGTCCAGCTGCCCCAGCTGATGCCAGTTAGAGCACACACTGACTTCCCCTCCAAAGCCCTACCCAAATTTCAGGTTTATGAGTAAGTGATTGCTGGGTTTTGGTAAGCTTTTAAGCTACCAAGTGCTGGAATGGTTTGTTATAAAGCCTGAAAGTAGCAAAACAAATGAATAAATGTGAAGGAGAGGGAGACCACAAGATGATTCTGAGGTTGTAAGCCCAAAAGATTGAAACAGCAATTATATAGTTGAAGCTAAGGATTCTGCAGCTAAAATTTATAAGTTTGAAAATCGCAATGGTAGACTCAAGCAAAGCAAATAGATAACAGAGCAGCTGATATCGGCTAGACATTAGGTGATTATCTGATTAAACTAAGATGTTACTGGAGCCCAGCTTAACCTCTAAGGGTATGTTTATATTTTAAAAGAAGAAGCTACAGAACAAATCAGTAGTCCTCCATCCATGCTAGTCAGAGGTGTTCTGTTGCTAAAATCAAATAACGGTAGTTGTTTGTACCTGAATTCACAAGGAAAAGACATTTCAATGAATACGGTTTTCTCAGTTTAAAATGTCCCATTAGAAAACTGAAGATCTTAAATCTTTCATGACCGCTACAGTTTTGCTGTTGCTGGGTCCTAGCAAATAAGATAAATTATTTAAGTACTACATTGATGTGACCAAAAAATTTAGAAGTGTCCATAGTTCCTTGGCATATGTGATTATGGGAGTGATTTCATATTGCAGCATACAATACAGTCATATTTTCTGCTGGTTAAATGTTCTTAGCTTGTAAATGGCATTAAGTATATCAATATTTCGTGGAGTTCTTCTCAGAAGATGACTTGCTCTATAGGTGTTTTGCCAAGTGAACAAGACTGAGAACCACTAACTTAAATGAATCTGTCATTCGTGGAACGTAAGAGACGATATTGTTTAACAGGCTGGGAAGGCTAGCTGTACTGTCCTTGCTCCGAACGACTGCCAGGCCTTCACCACAGGACAGAGAGAATAGTAATCAGCAATTTGCATCTTATTTCTGAATGGCTTACTACTCTGGCCTTAAGGCAGCGGAAAGAAGCCAGAAGCTTTCTGAAGGCAAAGTTAGCTTGAAGACACAGAACCATATGGTGGTCCAAAGAGACTTGTGATTATAAGATTAGACGCATAAATATAAAATGAAAATTGTAACCAAATCTAGGGATGAAATCAAGGTGATTGAAAACAATTAAGGAAAGTGAGAAGGGACCCAACATGAGTAATCCTAGTTCTACCATGCTTAGTTGCTTTGAGAAAGTGTGTGTGTTACATCAAAGTCCTAAGAACTGTTTCTCAAGCAAGACTATGTAATAAAATAATCTATCATCAATAGATAAAAAAGCCCAGCCAATTCCAGAAAAAAAATCATTCCTAAAATTTATGCTTTTTATACAAAAAGTATAAAATGAAAACAAAAGGTGCAAAACACTGAACAGTGTTATGGACCTCAATATAATCACTCTGATACTCAAAATTGTGATGGCTGAATTTTCCAATATTTGGACCTCCTAATAAAAATACTAGTTAGCAAGAGGATTCTGAGTTTATATAAAATACAGTGATAATTATTTACTGATATTCTTTGTGGTTTACATTTCACTCATTTCCAAAATGGATTTGAGGCAGCATTCTTTTTTAGATCAAAATTGACTCTCAATCTCTCTCTCTCCTTCTCTCTGTCATTATAAGATTAATAGGTCTTGATAGCTTCTTTTCTTTATGGTCACTTGACACTTCTTAATCATTTAAAATACTGAGGAAATGAAACGCCTCTGAGTTTCTTAATCAATCCTATTGCAGCACATATTCTTGCTAGAGCTATCTTCTTTCTAACACTGGCTGGGGCAGAGAGGTGCAGAGTGGGGAGGAGATTGGTACCCCTGCCTTCGAAGGAAGCCCCTGTCAAAGATTTTAAAATAAAACAAAACTCTTTGCTAGCAAGGGTGTGATAAATTCATGTGCTTATACTACTATTGGTCTAAATGTGACAGAGCTTCAAAATTGCCCTTATTCTTTGACCCAATAATTCAAGTCAAGGAATTTGGTCTGAAAAAATTTCCAAAAAAAATCTTAAAAATTAAAGTAAAAGCATATTCATCTTATTGCTAGATATAATAGAATTTTAAAGTGACATAAATGCCAATAATACAAGAAGTTTAAATACATTCTAGTATATATCTATACACTGTAATAATTTACAGCACTCACATGCAGTATGATTTCATTTGTGCGTGTGTTTGTGAGTATATGTGTACACGGATCAAAAGGGAAATAAATAAAAATCCTAACAACAGTTATTTCAAGTATAAGAATTATGTTATTACTATTTTCTTCCTTACATTTTTCTATGCTTTCTAAATGTTCTGTAGAATGGACAATATTTTCATAATCATAAACAAATGATACTATAAGCAAGTTGCCCATTCCTATCCTTAAAAAATCAATCAGAATTATTCTCTGAATAATTCTCTGAATTATTCCAGACAGTCTGATGCTGGCCTAGCTTATTTCCTTTTTTATTGGGTGTGCTCTGCCAGGACTTTGCTTCAGCTTGGTTCTCCCTTCATCACACCTGCCTGAGTGCTGCCTGCTCCAGAGGCCGCAGCCCTCTGTGTACCAAGTAGGGCAAAAAGCGTATGGCTTTCTCTCTCCCATCCACACTGCTACTCTCTACTTTCTGCCTTTGCTCCAGCTTTACAAGCCAGGAACTTGGCATCTTACTTGTTACTTCTGAATGGCTTACAACTCTACTTGCTTTTCCTCTCCCTTTGTCCAGGCCTCGCCCTAGCAAACATACTGGCATTAATAACGTTCTTTCTTTTTTTCTCACCGTCATGAAAAGGCTGAGAGTCAATTTTCTTTCTGGGTTCACACACAAGTAGAAACTGTGGGCCCTCACAATTAGTTAATTAAGAAAGAAATCTGTCAGAACTCTGAAGTTTGATTCAAACTGTCCTTCTTGTTTATATCTTCTTTGACACCTTTATGCAAAGATCTGCAGAAAAACATTCGTCCTTTGAGGTTTCTGGGCCTCTCATATGTATCAAGAGGCCATGAATATTTATACTCTCTAACCCAATATTCCATTTCTGGGAATACAGCCTCCCACTCCAAATCCAAAACTTGTGGGGAGGATAGGCTATGAGATATTCACTGTAGTATAATTTGCAATAGCAAAAATTAGATGTAACCCAAGTGACCAAAATTGAGAAATAATTAGATAAAATGAGGCACATCCATAAAATAAAGGTTTTTTTTTTTTTTTTTTTTTTAGTTATAGCCATTAAAATTAAGACTAGGTAGCAATGGGCAAACATTTAAATATAATTTTAATGTTTAAAAAAGCAGGGCTTAAATAAATTATAATCTAAGTAAAAGGGTACAAGCAAATCTGGAAGGACAAGCAGAGATTGCAAAGAAAAGCATCATTTTTTTTCTCTCCAGTTAGTTACTTTCATTAGTTTGGAATATATTCAAAGCCCAATGAAAAGGTACATATTAACAGGTCTAAAACTTCCAGTATTGTAGGATCTTACTACCCACCTGTGGACTGAGGTGAAGTTTCCTTCCTTCCCACTTACCCCATCCCAGCAGGGCAACGGTGACCTCCTTCTAGAGAACACGAAGTTCCGTGTCACAAACCTGGTGAAGCATTTCACTTTCCTCCCACCCAAATACCTCTGCTTTGAACAAAGTGAACTGAAGACCAAAGTTTCCCACTGTCCCACCAATCATTTGTGATCCAGTGTCTCTCCCTAATCTGCTGGTGCCTCGGGCTCTACTCCTACCACGGCTGTGTCTTGTACAATGGAGTTATTAGCAAGTCTGCAGGGAGGGACCTCTAAGTGCCAACTGGGCAGTCTTGAGGGAAGGGATTCCCCATTAGCTTTCGGAGCTAATATGTCTGGTCTAGCACTGCTAGAGGCCAGCCCCCAGGGAGTGGAGGCTACACTCACCTTTACTACTGCTGCAGGGGATGCTTTAGCTCTCCTGTGACCCATGTGACTCCTGCCAGACCTACTGCCTCCTCTGTTCTCCACTTGCTCCTTAGCTTTGCGGCTCTCTTCTGCCTTCCACTAGAATGTTCCTAACATCTCTCATTAAGTCAGCTAACCATTTTTCTGTTTCTCAAGGTGCTTGTATTGGGTTGGCCAAAAAGTTTGTTTGGGTTTTTCCGTAACATCTTACAAACCCCGAACGAAATTTCTGGCCAACCCAATACTTGAGGCTTCCCCCCGGGGTGTTCGGCTGAAGAAAGACAGTTCATTCATCCTGATAGAACTCAGAACCTGCTGAGGCTCCAGCGGTGCCGGTTCCCTCTCGTTCCCATTCTGTCAGTGCTTCTGGGGAGCACAGAGGACCCAGGTAGGAGCAGGTCCAGATTTACACTTAGACAACCAAATCTATATGCATCATCACAAGGTCATTTTCCAATGCTGCACAAATTCCCCAGCCTTCCAGCAAGAGGAAAATCCCTCATTAATCAGAGTGTTTTAAACTCCCAGGAGAACATATAGAGACTGTGCTGAACGTATTCACTCCTAACTTCGCTTGCCTTTTTCCCAGCCCTCCTTGGGCCCAAGCTACGATTTTCCTAAAGTCCTGAGTTGTGGGTTCCCAGGTCCCTTATGTGCACATTTTGTTTTGAACTTTAGAAAAGGACATGTATGTTTTAAAAAAATGAGTTGGAAGAAATACATCCAAGTGATCACTATAAATGTTAGTGTGGTGGAATTATAGATGACTTATTTTTCTAAATCCTTATTTTCCAAATTTTTGTTTTACATTTTTCACCCTAAAACATAGAGGGCAAATAACACAAGAATATTTCAAGATCTTCACCACTGATCAAAACTCCTTACAAAACCAGAATATTTCTTTTATTTGATCTTTGTTTTGTTTTCCCCAACTTCTTCTATCCTTCTCCTCTCTGGTAGGGATACCTAATTGTGGTCTCATCCATCCATCCATCCATCCATCCATCCATCCATCCACTCACCAATGCATCCATCCATCCCTTTTCCATTCCTGCCTTAGCACAACCAAGTAGGGAAGCCATGAGCTGCCTTTAAAAAAAAAAGAAAGACAAACACTCAGTGGCAGCCACAGGCACTAATGTGAGAAGCTGGAGAAGGTGTCATTTTTCACTCAAACTGACATTTAAGCTGTTTCATAAATATGAAATCAAACTTGAGGGTCCAGATGGGCTGCCACCCCCTCTGCCTTTTGCTGGAATGACATGCTATTTACCAGCCTCAGAAAGGGGGATTGAGGAATGAAACTTTCAGAAGATGAGTCACTGAGGGAAATGACTGATGAGTGATGAATGAACTGGTGATTTTTTCATACAGAAATCAGGACAGAGCCACTGCACGATGGACAGCGGTCCCCAGTGCGGACTACAGCCACAGTCGAACTGTGACAAGGAGCAAGGCAGTCACATTTTCCAGGAGCTGCACAGAGAACAAGTCAAGATTATCCCCGAGGTACATGGAGACATTTCCAAGAGAAGAGGGTCATGTTTTTTGTGGATGATCCCATAGCAGCAGCTGTCCCATATCATACATGCATCATAAGAAGAGCATCACATGAAGCCACATATAAAATTTGAGTTTTGGGGCTTCCCTGGTGGCGCAGTGGTTGAGAGTCCGCCTGCTGATGCAGAGGACACGGGTTCGTGCCCCGGTCCGGGAAGATCCCACATGCCGCGGAGCGGCTGGGCCCGTGAGCCATGGCCGCTGAGCCTGCGCATCCGGAGCCTGTGCTCCGCAACGGGAGAGGCCACAACAGTGAGAGGCCCGCGTACCGCAAAAAAAAAAAAAAAAATTCTTTGGAGATACCAGCTTTGTATGTATATGAGCACCCAGGGGGAAAGAGTCTTGTTATATTTCGATAGATCAGCAATACCACAGAGCTGCTCTACCTACTTCTTCCAGGCACTCTTCTGCAAAACAAAGTCCTCCAGAAGGGGCCTTAACGTTAGCACAGTGTTAAGACAGGAAAAATTCTCTCCCTCTGCTCCTCCCTAGACCAACAGCACCATAATATAATCCTTGCCAAAGCAGTACCAATGTCTCCACCCTGCTCCAACTCCAAACTGCCCCACCCCATATGCCACCATTGGGGGTCTGATCAGGGACAGCGTGCACTTACCTAAGAGCAAACAAGGGGGAGAGTAGCTACTGTGTCACCTGAAGAAGGATTAAGAAAATCTACAGTGAGAATCTATGCTAGTAAAACAAGAAAATTTGTAGGAGAAAGAAGGAGGCCAAGAGGTAGAGACAGAAATATCTAGTCAAACCTGTGACACGCTTCATTTCTCTCCAAGGTCTTCGGTTTTGAGTGTGTCAGTGGTTTACTTGCAGGTAAGTGTCTTTTGTCTTGATTGAGAATAGTGGCAAAAATAAAATTTCATACATACATATATTTCATATATGGATATATTTCATATATATATATATAGTGGCATGAAAATTTACTTATATATATAAATATGTATATATATAAAGTTAACTCAGAAGGTATTTATTGTTTAGATTGATTTGATATGATTTATACAACTTTCAAGTTGTTCTAAATGAAAGTTTCCCTTGAATGGGCCATTTGGCTTTCCAGCCGCCAGGATTACTAATTCCAGACACATTGTCTTATGCTCACATGCAGATGTCTGTGGCAGGGGTCCCATTACGGCTATTTGAGAGAATCACTCAGGCATGTTTGGACTAGAATATCAGTAGTTTCCATTACAAAGATGGGAAGATGTGCACCAATTCAGGGCATATAGAACCCAAATGTAAAGCTGGTATAAAGAAAACATACCACTTAAAGAGAACTAGTCTCTTTTCTACTATTTAGGATCCTAATCGTTTCACTGAGATACTGGGCCATATGCTGGCAACTTCCACACTGGAAGAAATTCAAAGGTTTAGCAAAAGAAAGTTTTATCTCAAGCTCACCGGTAAATATTAAAATCTACATTCAATTTAATTCAGAAAGCATATCTTATTTGAATACTATGTGCTTAATCCTGTGCTAGGCATTGAACAGGGATTTTTAAAACATTGGGTTTTTTCCTACATCTAATGGCATAATATGTTTGCTATGAAAAAAATAAATAACAGTAAAAGGCAGTAAATAAAGCACTCAGCCAGTTCACACTGTAGAAAAATTCTGTTTTGTTTTCATAGCGATCGTATGATCTCCTACAAAGGACAATGGAAGTAAAGTAGGGGTTGGTGGGCAGGCATTGAGGTCAAAGTTGCTACCATAAGATAAAAGAAAATGACTAGGAATGGTCCCACCAGACACACCCAAAATATCAGGATTAGCTACAGTGGAGAAACATCTAAAATTAAGTACTTCTCCAGGAAGTATCAAGTATCCACAGAAGATGCAATAACAGACAACAGGTGGGAGCCAAGACAAGCAAATGGCCTCAGAGTCCTGCAATTTCAAATATATCAGTGGGACAATGGAACAGAATGGTGGCAGTCCTAGGATGAAGCAAAATGCAGAAAAGCCAACAGGCAGTATCAGGAAAATCTGAAAGCAGGAGGCAAAACCTCAGCCATAGGGCTGGTCTACAAGGCCTCTGGGGAAGACAGGAAAAGCAAAGGTCTTAACCGTAAGAAATTGGGCATGACAGGGCTTCAAGACAAGGCATAAGATTTGAGAGAACAAGATAGGAACCTAGCCACCAACACAGGGGTCCAGAGGCAGGAAGCAGTCTCAGGAACCAAAGGACACAGGATGAGAGCCAGGCAACAACACTAACTAATATTAATACACTGCACTGAATAGTTTCGAAGTATTTTTACTTTCAGTATCACATTGTACGGGTTCCCAGGTCGTCTGTTTAATAAATTCACCTATCATGTGCCAGGACCCATGGCAGGGATGGAGCACCTACAAATAAGGAACTTAGAGATGAAGAAGACACGACCCCAAGACTTAGGGGACTATAGTCAAGTGTGAAGTACTGATGGATGAAAATGCAGTCCCTCCTGAGCATCACAGAGTTCAAAAGGAGAAGGAAGGCATCCTGTCCTCTGTCCTTTTTCTTACTCTTGGTAACTGAATGAAAAGTTCACAGTGACAGCCTTGGATCTAATGGTAATGACTTAGCAACATTACACATACCAAACAACTAGAATTTAAATTTCCATACAAGTGAACATTTAATTTTTGTCCCACAGGGCTGCACTTAGAGCAAGGGATCATTTTAAAATTCCACAGAATATGCCCTGCCATGCAGAGCACCAGAGAACCTTGAGGTGGACAGTGGGCTGCCATGTGACTTGGGTAATGTGGAGTTCTGAGAAAAGACCTCTTACAAATGTTGGGTAATGAAATTTAGAAAATAACATGGAAACCTCAGCTTCAGTGAGTGAGGGAAGACTAAGACAGTGAACACATGGGGTTCAAGCCTGGGAGTACCCTAGGATCTGGGGAACTTTGAATAATATGAACCCAGTTTCCCTCTTCCCCCAGTCCTCCACCCAACTGTTCTGTTGCTAAGACAACAGGATGCTAGCAGGCATATGCATGTGTCTGCTCCTTGCATGCTGTTGCCTAGCAACAGGACTCTGTAGAGCTTGGGCTCTTGCTCTTTACACCTACCCGGCTCCATCCATTGCCTTGACTTGCCAGTTGCTTTCCCAACCCCCCAAGGCAAAGAAACAAGAAGCAGGAGAGTGCTAGAGGCTCAGGATCTGATCTTCTCGTCAACAGCCTATTATCAATACCAGGAGAAAACCCAACCCGGGCTTCACTCAGCTTAACCCCTACATCATGAAGTTATCAAATGTAAACTGACAATTATAGCTGAATGAAATCAAAGGATGATTTGATATTCTTTGTACTTGAAATCCCTTTATGGAGTCCTAGTCTGTAATAACCAAAGGGATGAGTCCTAGTCTGTAATAACCAAAGGGATGTTGTGATAAGAAAAATACTAAACCACTGGGGCAAAATTAACAGAAGGATTTTACATCTGGAATGAGACAGGAGAAGGTGGAAGATAAAAAAGGAAGAGAGGGAAGGGGGAAAAGAAAGAAAGGAGGAAGAAATAAAGGGTGGAAAGGAGGAGCAAGAAAGAGATGTGGGGCTTTTAACTCACAATAAATAATATCCCTTTGGAATATGTCAAGTGTGTAAACTGGAAAAAATCTGCAGCAGTGTGTGGAGTAGGATCTGATGCCTAAATGAGTAACAACAGAGCTTTCTGAGCTTCTTTTTAGTACCGGGCATTATGTTAAGTGCTTTACATAGATCACTTCCGTCTTCATAATAACCCTGCAAGATGGATGTAAAGGAAAATAATTTTGTAGTTCAGTGACTTGACCAAGGCCACACAGCTAGTAAAAATGCCAAAGCTAGTAAAAATAGAGAGTATTCAAACCAAAATTAGTATGACTCAAAATTCCACATGCTTTTTCGACAGGTATTACAATAAATATCTGGGAAAGTATGCACAAAACTTGTGAAATCACACAAATTTGTTAAATTGGGGACCTTTTAAAGGAGCTATAAATATGCTTTATCTAACATTAAAGGAATGGCTTTTTCTTCGAAGCTTCAATGCAATAATTTGTGAAAAGAAAATTATCTTACCAAGTGGGAAAGAAAAAGCTGATCCTTTAACATAGTGCTCAGTGAAAAAGTCTAGACTCTTTTGGATGAAGCTGGAGAAAGGAAACTCCTGGGTTTACTCCCATTGAAAAGAAAGTCCGAATTTTGGAAATGCTATGGAATTATGGGAAACTTTGTGTACAGCAACCAGTATATACAGAAAAGCAATTGCTCCAGGAAATCAAATATAAACAAAAAATAAAGTTCCGCTAAAACCTTGGTGACCTCTGCTGTGGGTCTTCTTCCTAGCAGCAACACGACACCCTTGGTTGGTGAACAAGGAACAAAGCACTGACAGCAGGGATGGACACACACATATTCCTTTTCTCAGACCCTCAAACCTCCATGAAAATAGAAGGCATATGGCACACTGGTCCCATCATTCTGGTAGCTGTCCCCAGGCTTACCTGGCCTAGGCTTAAGCAAGTAACCACGCCAAAGACATTTATTTCTCGTTCTGAAGGGTGAGTTCAGGCATGCTCAGAAAATTCTTTTGTTATATTCATTAATTCCCATGATAAAGAACCCCCTCTAAATATTCATAGGAACCAGGTCAATCCCACTGGACTATTACTCTCAAGATCCTGGTATCCTAAGTGCACAAAATCAGGTTCACAGGTTAGTAGCCCCATCCATCCCCAAATGTAAAGTGTTGTTGTTATTATTTTATCACATATGACAGCTATTCTCCAGAAATAACTTGGCTTTTCTTAGGGATTAGGGCCAAACATGAAACAGGCTTTCCTGCTTTCCTACACGGAGCTATATGAGTAACTATGCGGCAGAGCTCTGAAGTAATAAACTACGTAATTTGTAATAAAGGAATGCTTATCATGGATAACAACACAAGGTGCAAAGACTAGTGTTTGTCCCACAATATCCATTCTGTCTTTCTTTCCTAGCCACAGGACTTTTAGCCCAGCATACAGCCACTCAGGCCAAAGTCTGGCCAATAAGATATAAGTACATTTGTTGTGTAGCAGTTTTTGAAACTTTGAGGAAAAACTATTGCACAAACTCTGCCCCTCTTCTGTTCCTTTCCCTTCTCCACCTTCTGGAATGTGGAGGATGTCATCTGGGAGCAGGAGAAAGAGAGCCACACAAGGGATGGCAGAGTAGGAGCTAAAAGGAGCCTAGGTCCCTGGGACAGAGTGGAACAAAGCCACTACAGCACCTCGGGACTCATCCCACCACATTTTATACAGGAGAGATGACATAAGCTTCTATCTTTTTAAAGTCTCTATTTGTTGGGTTTTATTGTTTCCTTCAGCCAAATCCAATCTTAAGTAATACACAGAGATTACAGCATAGCTCTTATAGCCTAATTGGCTATCTAGGCAGGTAATAATGCGAATGACCCATAGCAGAGAAGCAATCTTGAATAGAAATGAGGATCTCAGCTGTCCCAAGGGGAGACTCTCTCCTCCTTCACTGGTAATCCAAGGAATTCTTAACGTTTTCATTAAACACGTAATTTTTCTTGTAGAATGCAAAATATGATGCTCTCTTCCAAAAAAATAAGATTTTATCCACAGACAAAAACTCGCCTTTCGAAGTTTCTATGCCACTCCCTAGAGGAAGGAAATCCCCAACAAATCCTCCTGAGCAAATACCTAAAATGCACACCCAGTAGGTGCTGTGTCTCCAGACATTTCCAAGAAATGACATCCAAGAGGCCTGTCACCAGAGCTCTTGTACAGATAACAAAGCAAACTTTGGGGGTAATGATGAAACTCATCCAGCAAAATGGATGAATACAAAATATGACTTAATGTCTTTTCAATGTTTAAAGAAAATCTGTGCACTGAAAGTGTAGGATTCACATCAGTCCTGTCCAACAGAAATACAACACCTGCCACAAATGTGAGCCACATATGTAATTTTAAATTTTCTAGTAACCACATTGAAAAAAAGGAAAAGAAACAATTGAAAATAATTTTAACAATATCTTTTATTTAACCCAATATGTCAAAAATATTATAAACATTATATATTATAATCTATATTAAACAAAACAATATATTTGATGTTCCTTTTTTTTTTAACAAAGCCTTCAAAACCCAGTGTGTATTTTATACCTATAATGCATTTCAGTTTGGGCTAGCCACAGTTCACATGCTCAGCAACCACTGCGGCTAGTGGTTACTGTACCGAAAGGTATAGATCTAGACTATGCCATTCACTGATTAGTAGAAATAATAACATCAGTGAAGTGACTTGGGCCTCTAAAGTTTTCCAATGCCAACCAAATCCCCTGCCTTCCAGTCATAATTTTATGTAACCATAGATAATGAAGGAGATTCTCTGTAAACAGCTACTGAAATGGTTATGCTCTTACTACCACTCACAATCATTTATTCAAATCTTACCAGTCATGAGGTTTTCCTTCTATGCTAATCTTATGTCTACTGCTGCACTTAACCTTATTCTTCTGTTTCTGTCTTCCACAGAGGAGAGACACAGTGACACAAATCTCCCACATAATAACCCTCCATGTTAGGAAGAAGAAAACTCCAAGGGCAATTTCAACTTACCTCCCAAAGGAGGCAGCAATGTAGAAGAGCCACATCCAAAGCCCAAAGTGTTCAGTCTCAGAGTTCCTTTCTGCCAACTTGCTCACAACTACCACCATTTTCCAGTCTAGTTCTAAGACCAAGGCCATTCTGAAAGCTTTTCCTTTAACCACAAGGCAATACTGAGTATAGCTTCTGACTCCAGGGTCTACCCAGATCTTTAAAAAGAAAAATTTGAAGAAAAAAGGGAATAGAAGGAGGAAGAAGAAGGAAAGGATACAGAAGAAGCAGCAGAAGAGAAAAGAGGAAGGCAAAGAAATGTGCTATGTCCAGTCACATGATTTGAGGGCTGACACCAGAACATAAACCTGAGAAAAATATCTACCTCACCTACTTGCCTGGTTGGAAATTCAAGCATCAATAATTTATTTCCTTGAGCTAAACCAAGAGTCCATGCATGCCCAGTTAAAGTGAAAATAACCCTAGAAAGTAAAATACCAAACCTTCAGGTCTTACTACAGTTTTAATTCATCAAATATAAGCAATTTGGTCAACCAAGCAAGCCCTGGTCAGGCAGGCACAAGTCTGGTGAGTATGACATGTGGGGTGGGAAAGAGCCAGGAAATGGGAGCCAAGCCTCCAGGTCTTAGTGTGACAACCTGGGAGACCTGAGGGGAGGGGCCCCAGCAGCAGCAGAGGATGCCCTCACAACCATCGAGGACCGAACCCTGACCCTTTCCACCAGCCAGAGCCAGCCCTGCATGGGACCTCTAGTACTTCACTAATCAGTAAAAATACAACAGTTCTCCCTTCTTTTTCCAAACTCCTCTTTGATCTTTCATCACTTTACTATGAATTGGCTGCTTTGGGTGATCTATATTTACATCTTGAAAATATAAACAATGTAACATGTCACTGTCACTTCAATTCTCATGTTTTATTAAGATCAGCATCTCTTCCTTGAGCCCAGTGAGCTTCTGGTCTTCCAGTTTACTTGACCCAGTAATAATGAAATAAAACATGAGATCTTTGGACTTTTAAAATTCAACTGCACAGTCACTTGAAAGCTAACACTTGACGACAGAGCTCAGAAATTTAGGAATACCTGGAAAGGTCCAACAGTCAAAATTTTTGAAAAAGGATGTCTATCACTTCATAGTCGTAAGAGGTTACTCATTCAGTCATTCAACAGCAATGGCTCAGTAGCTACCATGTACCTGGCACTGTGCTCAGAGAACCACAGTTAGTAGACAGGATAACACACACCTGTGTTGGGTGCCATCAGATACGTCCCCAAGGAGAAAGGGGGAACAGAGGAAGATGCCGGTTCAGGAAACTGGTTGGCCAAGGGCTTGGTCCCTTCCTTTCTCACAAGTCCAGTGTCTCTCTCTCCCCAAGCTGCCTTCTCAGAGGAACAATGTTCACCAGCCATTAATATATAAACAGCTGTACTTCCCTGTTAGCAAGCAAAGAATGAGGAAAGAGAAGATAAAAGAGGGAAGAACTAGAGTCAAAGCTCCTTCTAAGTTTTCTTTTCCAGTTATTATCAAACAGTGAACATCCCAGAGGTAAAATTAGTTCAATTCAGCTTTTTGGTTCCATGTCTTTGCCAATCTTCCTCAAGCAAGTGCAATGGAATAAATAGGACCCGTCTTAAGGGTAGGCACCCCACCCAGTGTCAGTACAAACTTAGTGTCATCCTCAAGCATCCCTAGAGTTGGGGGCTCTGGCAGTAACCTCTGGACTAACAAGAAGATACTGGGATGGTCTCAAATGTACCCAGTAGAGGAAAAGGTCCTCTGTATGCTAGTCCTGTATCTAATCAGATTTTTTAAGTGATTTCTACCTTCAATTCCAACACATGTTCTTGAGAGAAATAAGGAAAGGGGATAAAAAGCTCCAGTGCATTACAAAACTCACATTCAAGAATCCTAATACCCACTTCAAGGTGTATTCCTCTTTGGTAAACATGCCGTCTGTTTGCATTTAATTCTTCTACACAAGCTCTGCAAGAAAGTTAGCCAAATTGATAATCGATTCACATGATCTTTGCTCACTCACTTATTAAAATACACCAAACAGTTAATTCCCTTCTCTGTTGGGAGCTCTCACTGGCTCCATGCAGTTTGAATGTTAAACAGCCACTCAGAGCTCCAGGAATATAGTAGAGCCATTAGGTGGTAACTATTACAAACTACTCAAAGCAAGTCTCTGAAATGAAGGGCCTCGCCGTCCCTTCAATGAAATCTTTAGTGAATCTTTATTGATCTGATGACCAGCAGATGAAAAAGAAGACCTAAAGATCTCAAAAGGACCTGATTTAGTTGACCAATCCATCTTCCGCCTCTCACTCCCTCTTCTTGAATAAGGGGAGAGAGAAGAGTTTTTGAATACACTTCACTCCTCCAGCTGCAATATAAGACCACTAAACACAGTGGCCAGTATCTTACCAATACCCTGCGAAGAGCTTCTCTCAATCATCCTCCCCTTTATCCTGGTCCAGGGGCTGATATCACATCAGAAACTGTAAGTACATTGCAGTGCTAGAAGGAAGCCAACAGATTATATAGGCAAGTACCTTATCTTTACAAAGGAGAACGCTTGGGCCCCAGCAGTGATTTGGTGGCCAAGCTGTGAGTATTAGCTAAGCTCCTCAACTCCTAGGGTGATACACTAGTCCCTCTAGCACTTCGGCCTGCATGCAGTATTGAAGGCATAACCTGGAGCCTTTCTGAAAATCTTGGTTTAGTTTTCCTACCTTAGAGTGTGGTACAAATGTTCATGTTAAGCTTTTTTCTGACCTCCGCTCATTCATTCATTGGACAGTCACTAATGGAGACCCCATCAGGGACAACGCGCTGTGGTAAATCCTCGGGAATATCCAAAATGAATGAAAACTTTCCAGTATGTGGGGAATGTAGATAGATAATGAAATAGTTAAATTACAATTCGATAAGTGATAATGGAGATGTTTACAAACAATAAAAATGCATAGATATGATAACCAAACAAGGGCACCCTAAAGCACGCAGTAGGTGCCCCATAATGCAAGTTCATCTCCTCTATACAATAGTTAACCTTTAGGTTAGCTTGTGAACCACCTGCCTCAGGATTTTCTGGGGAGCTTCATTAATATACTGGAGTGTAGCTCTAGAATCTATATTTTTAATTATTCCCTAGGATGTTCTAATACACAGTAAGTTTTAGAACTACTTGCCTGTAGTAATAAGGGAGAAGAAACAATTCCTGGGGAGCTTCACAGAGACTTCACAGAGGAGATGATGTTCAAATTAAGTTTTTAAAGATAAGCAGGGGCTCCAGACAATTATTTGCAGGATTATAATGTAAAAAGGAATTACAATTCTTCCATAGTTTTTCATATGGTAGAATTAGGACCAGTGTATAAAAGTTAATATTTAATAAGAATTTTTAGGGAGCTGTTTTAAAATGTATGGCTCACTCTGGGAGGTAAAGAGCAGCCCATCACTGGAAGCATTCAAGCCACATTGGTTGATTAAAGTCCCCAGTTCTTTTCTACTGGTCTTCTCCATTATCTACTGTGCCTGTCACATTATATGCTCAACTGATTTTGTCAGTGAGTGAATCATATAATAAGTATATGAATAAATGAATAAATAAGTATAATTTTTTCTTTTGTAATATTGAAGCCAGTCTATATCTACCCCTATTATTTCTTAAGAAACCAACACCAAGGACTGAGTCTTATGCACTGTTGCAAACTCATTCTCAACTAGCTTTTCACAAAGGACACATTCAAAAAATTTAATAGAATGTTGACTGAATCCCTATTAAACCCCACCTTATTAGTTTTACCCATTGTTTCTAGATTTTGAGACTCTTCTTAGCTCAGTTCTGAAGGCAAGTTTAGAGGAACTGAAGTCTAAGATCTCTTCAAAGGCTGAAATTGATGATGTTATGAATGGACAGCATTTCTATGAATTTATTAAAATCAAATTAGGCCTACTGAGTACCTTAATAACTGTCCACTTATCCTCAGAGTGAAGCTTCAGGGAATGAAAGAGAAGTTGCCCTTCGAGGTGCAGACTTCAGCTCAATAACCAGGTACCGAGTATCTCTTCTGTGCCATGAATGAAGACTCACAGACATAAGCAAGGCACAACCTGCCTCAAAGAATTCACTTGTCTAGTTTCCACGATAACTATCTTCCATGAGATATCTATACCTTTAGCAACCAAACACAGGTCACATCCTTTGAAACTAAAGGAAAGATGATTCCATTGTTAACTTCTCAGAGTTATTATGTGCCAAAAAGGTGCAGAGAATAAATGATATAACAAACAAATAAATATTGACTATTTTCCATTCAAGAGAATAATATTTTTTCAGTGTCTGCCAGATTCCTATCAATCAGTCCAAGACCTACCCAAAGCAAAAAGAGGGAAATGAAATAGACACAACTGAGGAGCCCTTTCTCTGTAAGTCACAATGGTAGACATATAAGAAAGTGATTGGGGGATGAGGAGAGAAAGTATTAAGAGACTCAGGCTCTGCACTCCTGACACAGAAGCAGGTGGATGCAAACACACCTGCCCGTCAACTTTTGAAGCAGTAGCCATTCAGCATCCTCCACTCCACCTCCCAACCCCAGGACCACCACCAAACACCACCGACAAACAGTGGCTTGATGTCCCCGATATTTTTTCTGCAAATAAAAAGGCTTTGGTCCTTTCCTTGTGCACGTGTCTACTGCCTACCTGAGCCCCAAAATATATAACTTAAAATGAGATGATTTTGCACAAAAATAGTAAAGACCAAGAAAAAGTTTCAAAGAACTGCCTTTTCAACTCAATGGGGAAGATGAGAATAATGTCTTCATTAAACAAAATTAAATATTTTCCAAGCTCTTATCCTTTTCGCTTTAACCCCCTTCAGGTTCAAATCTAATATTTTTTAAAGAGCCACCAAATTGATTCTAAGAGAATAATTGCTAAGGCGTGAAAGTACCACCTGTAGCCTGGAAACAAGCTGTGCCAAGAGTTGTTTCTTAATTTTCACTCTATTAGGGTAACTTCCTGCCACTCTGGGGTTTTTCCTGTGGCAGTTCCTGCACACTGGCTTCCTGGCTCCTTCACAGCTGTTTTGTCAAAGCAGAGGGAAAGGAGACCACTGACATCTTTCTGGAAATAGATGCAACAAATGTCAGTGTCCTTTTAGCCTACAACAGGGGAAGGACAGGGAAGGAACCAATATTGTAACATGGGAGGGCTTGTCCCCTTCACGAACTTGGCTGCTGTGGTTATTTGACCTGCAGTGACACAATTCATAAATCCACTGTCCTAAAATAAAACAGACAATTCTCAAATAAAACTAGAAAACACAATTTGCAAAAATGTTCACCTTTCCCAATTTAAGCAACAAAATACAAGTTTAAAAAAAAAATCACAGTATCATTTTTCGGCCTCTTAGCATTTTTTTTTTTTTTTTTTGCGGTACGCGGGCCTCTCACTGTCGTGGCCTCTCCCGTTGCGGAGCACAGGCTCCAGACGCGCAGGCTCAGCGGCCATGGCTCACGGGCCCAGCTGCTCCGCGGCATGTGGGATCTTCCTGGACCGGGGCACGAACCCATGTCCCCTGCATCGGCAGGCGGACTCTCAACCACTGCGCCACCAGGGAAGCCCTTAGCATTTTGTAAATGATAAAATCAGGTACAGATGAGGGTCCAGTAAAATTGATATTTTCCTACAATACTGATAGCATTGTAAATTTAAACAGCCTTTCTGAAAAGCAATTTAGCAATAAGTACTAATGACCATAAAAATATTCATACTCTTTGACCCAGTAATTTCACTTATTGAAATTAATCCTAAGAAAATTGTAAAAAAAAAAAAAAGCTGTATACCCAAATATATTCATTGCACATCTATTTATAATAGTGGAAAAATGGGGAGGGGACATACATCTATAGATAAATGATTGAGTAAATCATAATCCGTTGACTGAACAGACCATAGAAAACAGCCTAGATTAGCACCTAGCATATAGGAGGTGCTCAATGCTGACTCTGTAGAAATGTATAAAAATGCTTATAAAATTAAATGGAAAATGTCTCATACAAACATGCATGCATGTTTATTACAACTCTAACAAATATGTATAAGGAAAAAGAAAGACAATTTTTAAATTTTTCAGTAATGTATTTTTTAAACACTTGCATGTAAGGTAAAAAATTTGAAAATAAATGAATCAACTTGTCTCCCTGGATGTCAATAAGCTGGGCATCCCATTAGATGGAGGGTAGAAGAATGCATTGTCACACATCTCTCTCATTCAAACTGGCCTAAAAGTCACACAAAGAGAGGAAGGAAGAACACAAAGCACTTATGACAGGCATGGAAGATGACCAGTGGCCAGGCTTTGAATTGCAGGTGGACATGATGCAGAAGCCGTTAGTGCGTTTTCTCTGGGACCAAGCAAAAGAGAACCTCCTGGTGAACCTTCCTGCTGCTTCAATTCTAGTTTGGCAGCTGAGACCCCAGTAATAGATGCATAGACAGCTAGGTGTGATGCCATTAGGGCTATGAAGAGAATGTCAATAGGGCCCTTCTTTCAGGAGTTTAGATCAACTCTAGAAATAAGACACCCAAGTTCGATGCCATGGAAAAGCTACTAGGCTAGGAATCTAGAAATCTGAGTTGGATCTAGTTCTGCACACCCTTGAGGAGTTCCAGCAAATCATGTAACTTCTGCCTGAATCTTAATTTACTTATTGGTAAAATGAGCAAAACAATCCCTGCCCCTGTCTACCTCACAAGGCTGTTATAAAGATCAAAGGAGCTAGCACAGTAGTGTGGGAGTGTCTTGTGAACCAAGATGTGCCATGTGAAGGTAAGGGATGCTGCTCAAGAAAAGAGACCTTGGAGTTTGCCACCTGGCGGCTCATCCTGGGGTTGACAACTGTGGGGCTGCACAATAGGAAATCAAAGAAACCTCCATGAATTCCCAGCCTATGGATGAAAACCACAAGCCTTGTCCAGTACCCCTTTGTTGCCCTCTGATTGCTACATGGAAGAAAATCATATCAAACAGTAAGACTGACAAGGAAAACCCTGTATATAATCCTGTATATAGTGGTATTTACTGACAGTAGATTCAGAAGTGCAAGGTCCCATTTTCTTCCTGCCCTCAAGTCCAGAAAACCATCAGTGCCACTACAAAGCTATTCCTTCTACGAATGGCTCTGAGAACACAGGTGATAGTAACTCACAGTCAGTGGGATGAGCAGTTAAATAGTGACCCCAGAGGAACTACAACAAAGAGGAATATCTGCTATATCTGAGATTCAGGAAGTAAAAGAGTCAGTGATTTCCTCTTAAAGAGAACGCTTTTCGACTATCCCTTCCTGGAATTGTGTTCTTCCTACCAAATATCAAGGCTGTTTATAAAACTCGTCCTATCACCACCTCCCAGTGCAGCCCAGAAACAGAGGACCCAGGCAGCAGCAGCATTCCAGGGTAACAAGAGGCACACCTCAGTGCACCAAAGAAGAAGAAACCTCTATTTTTTTTCAGTAAATATTTACTGAGCAGAAAACAGAGAAGCAGACAGACAAGGTCTCTGCCATTGTGCCACATGCATAGTAGCAAATTAAGGACACAGAGACATAGTTTATGAAGTTTTGCAATTAAGGTCTAAATTCCGAGTGGTCATGAGAGAATGAAAATTCTCTACAGTTGGAGTAAACCTACCCATACAAAGAACTGTCCATTTGGAGATAAGATATAAATAATACAGAATAAAGAAGTGAATCAATGATTTGACTGTAGGACACATTCCTGTCAGCATCTACCACCCTCAGGTGATACCAAGTGAGAATCCCCTTCATTTGGCGATCCAGCCTCCTGGACCCAGTCTGTGTATTTTCAGTAAAGCAACTCCAACCACATATACTGGAGTGGAGCATGTGACCCAAGTTAAGCCAATCAGCATACTCATTCCCTTGGCCACAGTGATTGGTTCAGGGATGGGCAAGTCAATGAGGGCCAAAAAGACTCAATTAATTCTAAGACATTAATCTGGGAACATTAGAGGAATCTTCCTGGTCCCTTTCTCTCTGGAGATGACTGAGAGAGCTGCTGTAGTGAACCTGAGAACAGGTAGGGTCTCATTACAAAGCCAAGCTTGAGGAAATGAGGCCAAAACAAGAAAAAAAATCTAAGCCCTGGTGATACCACGTGAGCCCTGGATCAAGCCACACCTTAGGGACTTCCCTGGCAGGCCAGTAGCTAAGACACTGCACTCCCAATGCAAGGGGCCCGAGTTCGATCTCTGGTCAGGGAACTAGATCCCGCATGCCACAACTAAAGATCCTGCATGCTGCAACTAAAAAGATGTGGCAACAAAGATCCCATGTGCCGCAAATAAGACCTGAGGCAGCCAAATAAATAAATAAATATATTTTTAAAAGCCCCACCTTATCCTTTCCTTGTAGGTGTTTAATCACGTGAAGCAGATACATTTGCATTAGGTATTCTGTCACTTGCAATGGAGAGTGCCCGAACTGAAATGATGACCAAGTCAGAATCAAAACACAAGAAGGAGATGATCTGGGCAGGGTCTAGGCAGAGATATTTCACTAAACTATGCATATTACTGAGGTTATACTTTTGACTAATTTTTAAAAATATATATGGACTAGGGTGGGTTGCACATAGGATATATAAATAAATAAATAAATAATAAGAGTGGTTTTAAAAAGCAGTAAAAGAAGTCCTAAGACCCCTTTCTGTGCCAAGTATCAATCCTGCAGGTGGTGAGGAGGTCCAGGAGACTCCAGAGTTGGAACACTAGAAGCCAGAGCAGTAGATGAGGGGAGCAGTTATTTGCTAAGGGACTTGAACCAATGACTATGTAACAACAACTACTAACATATATTTCAGTATTTTAACACCTTGCAGGGTCATTCCAGTGCACACTGGGGGGAAAAAAATCAATGCAGTATATGTCCCTACCTTTCCCTGCCACTCAGTTCTCTTGGACCCCCCTCAGTAGCCGGGTAAATGCAGCACCAGAGGTGCCACAGGAGAAAAGCACCAGCTGGATTACAGGGGCCCTTATTTATTCTCTGCTGCATTACTATCTGTCTCACACCTGGCAAGGAAAAGGTGGGGAAATAAAGAAGAGAAAGGGAATGAGAAATTAGAAAGACAAGAGCAATTGATTATTTTATCTTAAAACAAGTCAACCAGAACATGCCTCCTCCAGTTCCTAGCAGGCTGCAATTCCATGTAAGAATAAACTTAGTGAGATGGTGATAATGTCACTAGAGGAGCTGCTTAAGCAGAAAAGGTTACGTTGCACGGAAGCGAAAAGCAAGATGTGCTACAAGTAAACCTCAGTGTGGATAATCAGTCCTCCCCAAATTAACAGTTGATTATATTATATCTATAGCATTTTAAAGATAAAGTATTAATAATAAATTCAGACACTGAAAGGCGATAAAATAAACTCAAACCCTCAGACTAAACCATCATTCCTCCTGATCTTGGAAAATTTAGATTGGCTTTTGTGCAATTATTTTTAATCTTCACAGTAGTTTCCAGGACAAGTGAAGGCTTTAGGCCTTCACATTCTAACAGCACAAATAAAATCCTTTCTTATGAGATTTTAAGTCCAATATGCAGGCCAAGAAATTTTTCCAATTGCATTGATCATTCGAACTCTAGAGCTCCTGATCCTGAGGGCACACATTTTGCTTCTCATTAACCCCCTAAAAAGTTAAGGATGGTGTAACACTTATTTTAAAGGCTGTCTTCTAAAGACTGACTATGGAAAACATGGCCATTTTCCTTCATTTGAGTACGATTTCTTCTATTTGCATGTAATTTCACAAAATGATTATTTTTACACTGGTTCTGCTTTTAGCCATAACCTTGCAAGGGGTAAAGCAATGTGGGAGGGACTTTGAAAATGTGACATGTTGAACTGGACTCCAATGGAAGGTCACGTTTGGATGTTGGAAGTGACACCATAAGCCCCTTGATGGATCCATGGGAGATCTCACTGGTAACAATCTACACTGACCACTAGAATGGTTTTGTTTATAGACTATTTTCTACTCTTCGTTTCTCCTACTGAAAGGTTTTAGGGGTTTTGTTTTTTGGCTTTCTTTTTTACAGTTTGGAGAAATACATTCTTGTCCACGAGTGCCACTTCTTCCCTTTCAACTCTTATTTCCTATTAAATGCCAAGTGCGAGGCAATGTATCAGATACTTAGAAATGTGTAAAACCCAGATTCTCCCCTCAGATTGCTTACAGCATAGTCTTTCTTCCTCCTTATTTTGTACCCTCCCCATCCCAAGTCTGCTAAAGATGAGTATCCTTTCCTCTTCGCTCCTGTCTTCTTTCCTTAGAGAAACCTGCCTTTCCACAGCCTTGCTTATAACATGTTGTGTTTTCACCTGCCCGAGCTGACTACACAACTGACCCATGTTGGTCTGGGAAGTGTTTCTCTCCCGGAAGGTGGGAAATGGATCAAAAACACAGAGTCTAATTGTGACTGCCTGGAATGAGAACCCAGATGATTCAGGGTGTTGGCTACATCACACCAAAGCAGAAAAGACTGGTCTACAGACATGGACGTAGAGAGACATGCAATGACAGGAACCCAGGAGATTCTGGAGTAATGAGATAAGGTGCTTGGGACTGCCCTTCCACTCCCACAGGGGGATACACTCCCTGCGGTGGGCCTCTGTGGGATGGATGTCCCCAGTGCCCCTGGATCTTCCCAGTAGATTTTCTCTTACCAGCTTACATTGTACTGAATAGGATTCTGTTCCTTCCTTGTCTAACACACAGCTGGTGGATTTAAGATTACCACAGAAAAAAAATTCCAGCAAGAGATGACAAAAAGAGCACTTTTTGTGAGTGAGAAGTGTGTAGACATCTGAATTTTATTTTAGGTTTTTCCACCAGCATGATAGTGATCAGACGATCCAGATTTTCTAGGAGAGTCATGATGTTTAAAAAATCTCATTCCATTGTCAAAAGGGCAATATTATAAAAATACATAGAGGCAGTGAGTGGTGTGTTGGTAAATGGTAACAACTCTAAGCTCTCCAGCAAATAAAAACCATGCCCTGGTCTGTTATCTTTGCCAATTTCCATGATGTAAATACTTTATCATGGCTGATTTCAAGCTACTAACGTGATATCACCGAACACTGATTTGGGAAGAGATGATAAAAAAATCAGCTCCCATGAACCAAATGAACAAGATGGCTCTAGTACCCCACTATGTAGGGCACAAGTTTTGGAATTAGAGAGACAGATTTACAACTTAGCTTTGCCCTATTTTTATTTATGAAGTGGATTTCTGTCTGAGCCTCCCTTATCCATAAAATTTGGATAAAAAATAATAACCTACCCCACAGAGGGTTGCTAGGAGGACCAAATAAGATGCATTGTACCTTGTACAATGCCTGGAGTTATAGATAATCAATTAACAGCAGTGATTATTGTTGTTGTTGCTGCTATTATGATTGTTATTTTCAGATTATGAGTCTCAGTATTAGATTGGAAAACATAGTCCCTGTAGTTATTACCAATTTCCTGAGTGATCTTAAATAAATTACTTCACCTTTATATAAGTCAACATCCTCACTTCTAAAATGAAGTTCTAAATTATCTCTATCTTTGCCTTCAAATTCTAAACTTCTGTAAGGACACAGAGTGAAACTATGTGTATGTGAAAGAGATTGGGGTGTCAGGGAAAAGGGAAGGAAAGTGATGGTTCCTCTAGGGTTGGGTCACCTCCCCAAAGCAAAAAGCACCTCAGGGGCGAAGCCATTAAGCGTGATGCCCAAGAAGGGCAGTTACTCTCTGCCTCTAGCATTTTCAAGAGTGTGTATAAAATGGGGCATCACCCAAAGGCTCAGCCCATGCTTTTTTTTTTTTTTTTTTTTTTTTTTGCGTTACGCGGGCCTCTCACTGTTGCGGCCTCTACCGTTGCGGAGCACAGGCTCCAGAAGCGCAGGCTCAGCGGCCATGGCCCACGGGCCCAGCCGCTCCGCGGCATGTGGGATCTTCCCGGACCGGGGCACGAACCCGTGTCCCCTGCATCGGCAGATGGACTCTCAACCACTGCGCCACCAGGGAAGCCCCAGCCCATGCTTTTAAGTGAAGCATCTCAATGGCTTGATTAGGAGCAAGAAGATAGATTAAAATGAAAGTAGAGAAGGTACAGAGAAGAGGATGAAGGGTTTTCCTCTTGCCATTTACCCCAAGAGCAAAATAAACACATTATACTAGGGCCAGTGACTACGCTGAGGACTCTGACCCATTAATTTGGTGCCCAAGGATATGGTGTTATCAGTCTCATTATACATTCCCTCTTTGTTTCCTATTTCATACATACACATACCCTTAGTACATGAGTGTGCACACACAAAAGAAACAGACTAGTCAAATGGCAGCAGATTCATCTGCTCCTTTTGGGCGGGCGGGGAGCAGTGGGGGGAGCATGGGAGTTGATTTTAACCGAAGTTTTAAAATCAATCCAGTTCACTCCAGACCACACTAGTAGAAGCATCTCTGTGCCTTTTTAAGAGAAAGGGGTAAGGGCTTCCCTGGTGGCGCAGTGGTTGAGAGTCCGCCTGCCGATACGGGGGACACGGGCTCGTGCCCCGGTCCGGGAAGATCCCACATGTCACAGAGCGGCTGTACCCGTGAGCCATGGCCACTGAGCCTGCGCGTCCGGAGCCTGTGCTCCGCAACGGGAGAGGCCACAACAGTGAGAGGCCCGCGTACCGCAAAAAAAAAAAAAGAAAAAAATAGAGAAAGGGGTAAACAAATCAGAGGCGTGACAGTGGGAGTTGGGGCGCAAAGAAAAGAAACACTAACCTAAAGGGGAAAGAAAAATATACAGAAAAAAGCCGGCTTTGAAAAAGGAAAAGCAAAGAGGAGATCAAGTAAGAATGAAAAGAGGAAAGAGATTGCAAGCTATGAGAGGAGAGATATGAGGAGATCAAGAAAATGGACAAGAGGAGGAATTGGCCATGGATGAATTTTGTATGGACTTTCTTCCTCAGAGCATCAGGGTTTCCTAAGCCCCAGCAGGGCAGTGGTGAGTTCACTGGTGAATATACAGCAACTCGGAGGGTTGTTCTGTCTGTCTTTGATAGGGACCTAGGAAGTGCAAGGAAACACTGTTTTGTTATATAATTTTACATTCAAATAAACCTAGAAGGCAGAAGAAAGGCAAGCTGCCTGCTGTATCCAATTTACAATCTGAAACATGGGAGCCAAGTACCCAGAATATTCTGGACAGATTAATCTTTGCCAAGGTCTATATAAGGATGAAGAAATGCAAAATTAAAGTGATTCTGTCACTTAAAATAAAAAGTAATTACTTATGGGAGGAAGGAAACCAAATAGAGTAGCAAGGAAATTCTCTGATTTAGTGAAATTCATAGAAATGAAAAGATTTTCTATAAGATCTGTTATATGAGCTGTAATTTTCCAAGACTGCAGACATGGGATTTGACTGGGACCTTTGATCAACTCTTGCTAAGGCTGTTGCTCCCACTTACCATTGCTGGCACAGGATAAAATGTCCACCTTCATACACAGCCATATTGCACCATAAAGAATCACTGCCAACTTGTTTGAAACTGGGCCCCAAATTTAGCACCAGATGATGTGAGCCTTGCCTAAACTTATCTCTGGGGTCTGGAAAATAATATTTGCTTACTGCCTAAAACACATCATTTGTGAATGAAATGATCACCCCTGAATCACAACACTATAAAAATGTCCTCTCTCGGTAAAATCAAATGAAGAATTAAGTTCTTTTGCAGCGAACCTGGGACGATCCTTATGGTCAATTTAACTACTTTGATGGAGTGAGAAGGCACACACTTAAATACAGTTAAAAATAAAGATTTTTTTTTGCCTGAGTTACCCCCAATACTCTGCAACTTCCTTTCTTAGGGTTTAGCTTTCACCTCCTATCTTACTTTGACTACGGGGACCCGTAGGATCTTCTGGCTTCACCTCACACCAGAACATGGATAAGTTACTGATAAGTTATTTGATAAGTTATCAAATAATCGATAAGTTATCAATTGACAAAAGAAGAATTAAAGAAATGGAAATCAAAGAATTAGAGGCAGGAGAAATGAAAAAGTAACAGGCATCTCTTTCATGATAGCCAATAAATCTAATGGCTCAACACCTCAAGCATGTGAGCTAAGCTTTCAGAAAAGATGAAAATGAAGGAGGGTTTCTTGCCCCTCCTTTTCAAATCAGAAACAATGTGCACACAGAAGGATCTGCAAATAGAAATAAGAAAATTCCATTAACGTGATAATGATATCCTGAATGACCTGAACAAACAAAGGAGATTGGAACTTTGGATGTAATCTGTCGATCGGTTTCCTTTTCCAGGTTTTGTGAGCACCTGACTTGAAAGGTTTCAGAAAACCTTGGTCAGAAAACCTTTCAGAAAACCTTTCTGCTTGGTCAGATCTCTTCCATCTGTCAGAGAATCCCTACAGGAAAAATTAATTCAATAAAACATCATTTAAATCGTGATGTTAGATTGTTTCCACTTTCCATTAATTAAAAGAATGTATTAAGAGTCAGCCTTAGCCATGCCTTACGCATATTAGAATAGGTGTGAATTGAAGGAAACCTGCCTCCAGCTTGAACTTCCTGCAGCCTGTTTTCTGCCTGAAATAAACCAATGGACCATGGCAGAGCCACTACTGAAATGCTCATGTACCTGGGAAGGAAGGAGGTGAGGTTAAGTTTTTAACAACTTTGTTTAAATGAGACTCTAAATATCTGTCTCATTCCCAACCCCTGCATGGGACCACAGTTGGCCAGAACTGGGTCTGGTGTGGATATTTCCCTGAAATGGCTCAGAAGGAGAAGATTCAGTAAGTAAATTCAAATGAAGTCTTTACCAAGGACTAAGTGGCAAATGAGGGGAGCTGATTTTTATCTTCAAGTCCAGGAGGCCAGCATGAAGGTAGAAACAGGGGTAAGACCACAGAGAGAAGCTGGTAGACAGTGAAGTGATGGACTGGATAAGAGCAAGGGTGAGAGTAAAGTGAGAAGGCTCCAGGGGTCCCAGAGACAGTCAGGAGATAAAGGCTCCATTTTATTTGCCCTGAACCCCATGGGGCAGATGGCCTGGTTCACACACAGATTTGAGGTAAACAGTTTCCCAAGAGAAGCTGGAAGAAAGTTCCAAGGCAAAAGGAGAAGTCAATTAAAGAACATAACGTTGCAAGAGCAGTCCAGATGCTGGGCATGGTTAGGTGGTCAACGGGAGAGCAATGGGAAGGTCTGTGTGTGGCACAGGCCAGTAGGAGGGGCTGTGTGTGAAGTGCTCTGGTCTCCTGGACACAGAGGATCTATCTGGCCGAGTCACAGAGATACAGATGACTGAAAACCAGAGCAGAAATCATTCTGCTACAAGAGCTGATACAGCACAAGCTTTAGAATGTGGGCTCTCAAGAAAGCCCCCCTGGGCTTCCCTGGTGGCGCAGTGGTTGAGAGTCCGCCTGCCGATGCAGGGGACGCAGGTTCGTGCCCAGGTCCAGGAAGATCCCACATGCCGCGGAGCGGCTGGGCCCGTGAGCCATGACTGCTGAGCCTGCGTGCCCGGAGCCTGTGCTCGGCAACAGGAGAGGCCACAACAGTGAGAGGCCCGCGTACCACAAAAAAAAAAGAAAGCCCCCCTGCGTTTGAACCCTGGCTCTGTCACTTACCAACTCCCTGACCTTGGGCAAATAACTCAACCCTCCTCATCTCAGCAATAAGACCAGTATCTGCATCAAAGAGTTGTTATGAAGATCAAATGTACAGGTAAATGGAAAGTGCTTAGACCAGTGCCTGGTGCACAATGAGCACTCAATGTTAGCTATTATAATTTCTTATTAGGACACTTGATACTATACTGTGAGAGACAGGAAAGGGATCACAGCTAGGACCCTAGTCACAGGAGCTTATGTTTTTATATTACAAATGCCTAATGATCCAACCTGCTTTTGACCTTGGAGCAAACACCTTTACTCTACTTCTCTGCTTTTTCCTTGGTAATTTAATTTCAAAAAATTAGAATCTCCCAATTCAAAGTAATATTTTAAATGGGAAATTACAATTTATGTTATTTTTAAGAAACTGTTGCATTATACAGTATTGTCAATTGATTCGTTGAAACAATTTCATATATAGTTTAAAGACACAAACCTCTTATGCTGCAATAGTGCTGGAAAGGTTACTGTGCATGCATTTTATCCATAGAACCTTGAAGGACAAAGTATTACAGAGATACCTCCTAGTATCACCTGCTTTTGTTCAGAAGAAAGGCACAGTCTCTCCCTTGAACATAGGGATTTTCTTAGTAAGTGGCTCCTTAAGCCAGCTGGTGATTTGTCCTCCTGCCATATTCCTAGAGGCGGGTCATGGAACACAGCAACCAGCCAGTCTCCCCAGCCCAACCTAAAATTGGACTATTAGCTAAAGCAGTGACACCAGCAAAGGGCCACTGCTACAGACCCCATCCCCAGACAATCTGTGTTCCAACCAGCTCGCCAAGTGATACTGATGCGCTCTCCAGTTTGAGAAACACTAGCCTGGAGAGCTTGACCACAACCTGACCACCTCCAGGAGTAACGAACTTGCCCAAGGTCACATAGCTGATTAAGTGGGAGAGCCAAGTGCACTGGACCACATTCTTGCCAGTAAACCACTCTGTTTCACCCTTCTTTGTACCACGTTTTTCAAGGGAGGAGAAAAAAGCTTGGGAAATTAAACTATAGAAAAAGTATCAAATTCCATTTTAAAAGCATTTACAGTAAAAATGGCAATTTTTCTCAGTTTTCTACGACCTAGCATATTCTGACTCCCATGTCAACTAATCAAATATTTCTTCAGAAGCATTTCCAATGCATAAAACTACCAGATACAATCTGCCTTCTCCTAAGAAAATTCAGTACATAAAAATCTGCTTACAAAACAGTTAAATCAGAGTTTTAACTTTACAAAAGAATTTGCCACCTAATTTTTTCTTCCTTTAAAAAACTAGTTTCCTGATACATTTACACAGTGATTTATTTTACAAAATTTTAATACACATGCAAAATTTAGGAGGCACATCAACTGAGATTGTGTTCAGTCTCTCACAGAAGTGGATCATTCATTGTATTTCTCATTAATTCTCTGTGGTTGTGTTCATCATTTTGCACACATGAAAATTTCACTTAAAATTTCTGGGAGGTGCTAGGAGTCACCCCAATCTCTTAAGGCAGGGGCCCTTAAGTCTGAGATGCATCACAAAGAGGCCTACTTAAAACACAGATTGCTGGGCCCCACCTCCAAAACTTCTAACTCAGCAGGCCTCAGATCGAGCCCAAGTTTGACATTTTGAACAAGTTCTAGGGAGGCCCACTGACTGCTTAGGGAATTTCCAGGGTAGAGATAAAGAAAAATTCTCCTACTATATTTTTCTTCAGTTTTCAAACTGTGCTGAGATACATTCTACTGACACTCACTGATTATGATAATTCAAGAAATAGTTCTTTCCTTTATATGTGTATAAATATAAAATTTTATGTTTACACACATAAAATTAAATGTGTATTTTTATTAAATACACATTTAATAAAACCTTATCATCACCCACTGGGAAACTAACTCAGGCCTCAGTTCAGAAAATGAAACAATACCAGATCCTGACCACCCAGCACCTAGTAAACACCCAGATTAAATCAATTGCACAAAGTATCCTCAATAACAGGGAAATGGACTGCCTTTCCTGCTTTGGGGGGATATTTTAAAGAAGTTACCCTTCGCCACCTATTCCCATTATGTCTGAGAAGGTTAAGATAGGGAGGTCTCTAGCTATCAGCATCTTGATGACCAGATTCTCCACAAAGCTACACAATTCAAAAAGAGATGCTGAAAGTCAGTCATTAAACTGAATAATCTCATTAAGGATTGCTTTTATTGAGCACTTACTATATTCCACATATGATTATCTCATTTCATCTTCATGATGTTCCTGCTCAACGAAAGAGGGTTAGCCTATTTTGCAGATACAGCCAACAAGACTGGGAGGGGTTGAGCCAGGACTTGAATCCAGGTTGTGAGACCCCAAAGTTTAGGATCTTTCTTTTACTCTGTGTTGACTATCATGTAAAACAAGGCTTCAATTTTCCCATTTATCAGAGAATAAATGAGTGTAGAGGCTCTGAAGTCTCCTTGGCTTAGAGGTATTTGACAGAGAACTCCCATGGGTTTTAATGGCATATCAGTTTTCTATTGCTGCGTTAACAAATGACCACAAACTTAGCAGTTTAAAATCATACTCATTGGGCTTCCCTGGTGGTGCAGTGGTTGAGAGTCCACCTGCCGATGCAGGGGACGCGGGTTCGTGCCCCGGTCCGGGAAGATCCCACATGCCGCGGAGCGGCTGGGCCCGTGAGCCATGGCCGCTGAGCCTGCGCATCCGGAGCCTGTGCTCCGCAGCGTGAGAGGCCGCAACGGTGAGAGGCCCGCATACCGCAAAAAAAAAAAAACCATACTCATTTATTAGCTCACAACTCTGTACCTCAAAAATGCAGGCAGACTCCACTGGGTTCTCTGCTCAGGGCATCACAAGACTGAAATCAAGGTATCAGTCAGGCTGGGCTCTTATACAGCCACCTAGGGAAAGAATCAAGTTCCAATCTCATTCTTGTTGGCAGAATCCAGTTCCTTTTGATCGTGGTACTGAGGTCCCTACTTTCTTGCTGGTTGTCAGCTAGGGGCCTCTTAACACCTTCTAAAGATCACCTCCATTCCTTGTCACGTGCTCCTCCTATCTTCAAGCCAGCAACAGTGCATCAAATCCCTCTGGTGCTTACATCTTTCTGACTTCCTCTTCTGCTGCTAGCCAGAGAAAACTTCTACTTTCTAAGGTTTCATCTGATAAAGGTCCACCCAGATAATCTCTGTATTTTGAGGTTAGCTAACTTGGGGGTTTAATTACATCTGCAAAATCCCTTCACTGCAGTATCTAGATTAGTATTTGATTGAATACCCAGGAGATAAAAGTCTTTCGGGAGTGGGGACAGGGGATTATCTTTAGCATTCTGCCTACCCCAGAGGGCTAGAACTGTACTCAACTCCCAAAGGTCAAAGATTCCCAAACTGTACATGTTATCATATCCCTGTCTATACAGGGAACTTAGGGACTGTTTTTCTACCTCCAGACAAAAACCTTGTGATTTGTCGTGCTCCCCTGCTGCATCATGGCTATTGACCAGCACTGTCCCTCAGGTGAAACCCTGCTCTGAGGACGGGCCAGGATTGATTCACTATCCAATGGATATTCATCCAAATTCTAACTCGAGAATCAGCCAATGAGACAAATGTCCAGGTTACTGAAGAAAATCATTTTCTCACGGATCATGTCCTTGAGTGATTATTTTACCCATTTGTTTTTGTGCAGACATGGTTGTTAGGGAACCTTTGACTGAAACCACCAGCCTCGGTCAGGCAGGGTAATAACTGCTTGCCTGAGTTTCTCACACAGGAGGTCCTGGTAAAGAACATGGTGCTGCCATGGAAAACTAACCAGGAGAATTCCGGGAGGGGCCAAAAGAGGGAGGAGATGACCAACCTCCCAGAATCCATCACGCTGGAATCCATCTTGGCTGAGAGATGCATGTGCCACCAGGAAGGACCCTGAATCACCAAATATGGGCACAAGCAAGAGGAGTGGCCAGAGACAACCCGGAAACTAACCCCATTACAATAAAATCTGAGACTGCGAGCCATGTGGCAGAGCAGTCCTCCTGGGTTCCCTTACCCTGCTGCTCTCCGTCCCAGTGCCCCTTCCCAATAAAGTCTCTTGCTTTGTCCACACGTGTCTCCTCGGACAATTCATTTCCGAGTGTTAGACAAGAGCCCACTCTCGGGCCCTGGAAGGGGGCCCCCTTCCTGCAACATAATCATATTCTCCTACTAGACTGGGAGATCCTCCAGGAAAAGAACTGCATCTTAAAAATTTTTGTGTTCATCAAAGTGCCTAGCACAGAGCCTGATGTTCAGAAGATACTCAGTAGATGTTTGATGAATTCAGTTAGATACTTGACATTAATTAGGCCATAGGGAACATTGCTTACTACTCACTATGTGTTCATTAAACTTTATTTTCCTTTGCTTTCCCTCTGGATAAAAATTAGAGAAGAAGGCTTAAATTGAAAAATGAAAACCTGTAGCTGTTGTCAGTATAATCATTCCAGGTATATGGTGAGCGCTTACGATTGTAAGGGAGAGGGACGACTGATAGTGTTAATAGTGTTTCCTTTACAGTTCATATGTAAGAATCCTAGGACTGCACGTTTAAACCTTTGTAAGGACAGCTCAGCTATTTACTTTTAGTGTCAAAAAAAATAGGGCTTGGTTATTTTCTTGTCAAGGAACTTATAACATTTGAATGAGAACCAGAGAATTTCACCTATTACAACTATTAAATAATTTGGGGTCTAAAGTCCGTAAAGAACTCCCTGGCTGACTACAGAGGGATGCTGCTTTGAAGATGTAGCATATCCCATGGAAGAAACAAGGGAGCTTAAGCTTGAGCAGCCTACAATGAATCAAATATTCTACTGGCTCTCAAAAATTCGCTATCGTGTGGCCATGGTCCAAATGTTTGTGTCGCCCCCTAAATTCATATGTTGAAATCCTAACTCCCAAAGATGAAGTGGGGCCTTTGGGAGGTGCTTAGGTCATGAGGGTGGTCATCTCATGAATGGGATTAGTGCCCTTATAAAAGAGGCTCCAGAGAGATCCCTAGCCCCTTCCACCTTGAGAGGACACAACAAGAAGAATGCAGCCCAGAAGAGAACCCTCCCCTAACAACGCTGGCACCACGATCGTGGACTTCTAGCCTCCAGAACTGTGAGATATAAATTTAAAACTTTGTTTATAAGCTACCCAGTCTCTGATATTTTGCTGCAGCAGCCTGAACAGCCTAAGATAAAAAATGTATGAGTGTATTTGCTGCTCCAGGGAGGTGGAAGGCAGCATGGTTCAGGTGCCTTTGGAGCCAAGTAAACCACCCACCCGTGATGTAAATCCCAACTCTGCTGATTACTAACCACTAGGCTTTGGTGATGGAACGTAACACTTTAGGACATCGGTTCCCTTATCTGTAAAATGGGCACAATAATTGTTACCCTTTGAAAATTATTGTAAAGATTGGAAATAATGTAAATAAATTATGTGACACAGTAATTCTCTCAGTGGTAGCTACAATTATGATTATTTTAAGATACCTTTCACCAATTCTTAAAAGACTCTCCCTTAAATGTGAGACAGAAATTGAGTTTTTCCTCCTTCCCAGTGCTGGGTTTAGACATCACTTTCCTCCATACTCACAATTTCTCAAACTTTCAAATTCGTAGGAAAAAAAATACAGAACAAATTTTTAAGTAGTGATGACTGTGCATGTGAGATACTTGTGCAACAACACATTTTCTGTGTGTGCTATACGTTACACTACATCGAGATGGAGGCAGGTAGAGGACATTTGTGGCAGGGTGTTTCTGCCTCATTTTGGTATGCAGCACACGTGAAAGAATAATAATGGTCATCAGGAACGACTACTGCATATATACTCTACATAAAAGAAAAATCCAATTGGTGTTACAGAGCTCCTGGTCTTAGAATCTCTGTCTGCTTCAGCTGATATATAGTGTAAATCTAAAACTTATTTAAAAACCTGTCTGGGTAAGACAGATTTTAATTAATCTTCTCTTAGTTTTTATACTATATGGTACCTGGAAGATGCAAGATCAATCACCGTCACATTGTAATGTCAAGTTGTGAGACAGAAAGATAAATGAGCTATCAAGCTTAGCATTTTGATAGCTAAGTTAATTTAACGAGCTCCAGAACATACTCTAGATTGGTAGATAAAGTTGTGAGGTGAGGCACTGAATGTGATAACTGTGAGTGCGGTATGTTATTAAGAAAACAAGAATTTGCTAGTTCCTCTCTGTCCTTTATGGAAATTTAAATCCAGGATCAAAAAGGTGTAGCTGGGTGATGAGGTCATATTGCTAGTTCTGTCAGACCAATTAAGACAGCTTTATTAATTCAGACTTTTAATTGAGCACTGTGACAAGGTCCTAGCTGAGCTGAAGTTTCCTTATGTAGTATGCATGAAGAAAAGCTTGGCCAAGCAAATTAAACTCAATTTATGCTTAAGGGCAGATCTTGAGTAGAATCTGTTTCCTTATGGGGCCTACCAGAATTTTGTAAAATCATAAACTGTACTTCAAATTCTGTTTTCTCAATTATAGGAACTTCGAACTGATTCTTGTCCTTGGAAGAAAGGATACCCCATGCCAGGGATATCCATTTATACAATGATGTTTCAAATAGCAAGAAGGATAAGAATAAAACTTCTAGCCTGGCTTCTCCAAACTACCAGTCGAAATTGTAACGAAACTTCAAACAAAAGAAAAATGCTTCAGAAGTATTCTGAGAAGTATTCAGATATGCTAATCACAGCTATTAAGGAATATCAACTTTGGAATGTCACATCTATCCAAATAAGCAACACTAAATGGAGCAATTTTGAAAGGTTCTCCCTTCCTTAAAAGATAATGAAATGAAATTGCTATAAGGCAAAACCTCAACCTCCACCAAGCTCCACACTTACCCAGCCCCAATCTAAACTATGCCAGAGCCTTCTTTCAACTTCTTTTCATTCATTTGTTCATTCACTCTTTAATAAACATGTATTAAGCCCCTACTACATACAGTAATCCCTAAGTATCTGTGAGGGCTTGGTTCCAGGACAGCTGCTACCTACTCCCTACAGATACCAAAATCTGCAGATGCTCAAGTCCCTTATATAAATGGATGCATCCCTAGATATGGAGGGTCAACTGTATAGCTGCAATGTTAGTTATTAGCAAGTCACAATTCATGTCACCAAAAAGTCTCAGAGAAATGTGCAGTTCATTACAAAATGGTGTGTGTGATGCTTAGTTTTATGTGTCAACTTAACTGGGCCACAGGTGCCCAGATATCCAATTAAACATTCTGGGTGTGTTTATGAGAGTATTTCTGTGAGAGATTAACATTTGCATTGGTAGTCTGAGTAAAGCAGATTGCCCTCCCAATGTGGGAGGGATGGGGTGGGCCTCATCCAATTGGAGACCTGAATAGAACAAAAAAGAGCAATAAGGGAGAATTCTCTCTCTCTCTGGCTGTCTCTGACTGAGGGTATCTGTCTTCTGTTTTCAGGCTCGCACTAGGACTGGAATTTATACCTTTGGCTCTCCTGGGTCTCGAGCTTGCCTCCTGCAGGTCTTAGGACTTCTGAGCCTCCATAACCACATGAGCCAGTTCCTTATAATAAAAATATATACCACACACATTTTCTCTGGAGAACCCAGACTAATACAGTATGTAGGTGAGAACTACAACAACTGAGCCCGTTAGCTATACGATTACAAGCAAGACCATCTTGTGATTCACATAACACTCCCTTATTCGTCTACAACCTTCCCTCACTGACATCAACACTTGCCTTCAGAAATCGATTAATTCAAAGATTCACCCACTTCTGATATTCTACCCTAAGAACTTCCGACCCCAACTCATATGCAATCAAAAGCATCACTTCCGCTGTGAACATGGCGCTGCCAGTGGCGCGGAGCGTGCGGGCCACGGTCTGCAGCCTGCGCGCCATCTCTGCGCCCAACGCGCCCTGCCCGCCACAGCCCTGGAGACTGCGGGAGGGTGCCGTCCAGGCTCTGTGCACCGGTCCCGTTCTGCTGTTGGGTCGTAAATTCACAGAAAAACATGAATGGGTAACAACAGAAAACGGTGTTGCAACAGTGGGAATCAGCAATTTTGCACAGGAAGCTTTGGGAGATGTTGTTTACTGTAGTCTGCCTGAAGTTGGGACAAAATTGAACAAACAAGAGGAATTTGGTGCTTTGGAAAGTGGGAAAGCTGCTAGTGAACTCTCTTCTCCTCTATCAGGAGAAGTAACTAAACTAATGAAGCTCTAGCAGAAAATCCAGGACTTGTCAACAAATCTTGTTAGGAAGATGGTAGGCTGATCAAGATGACACTCAGTAACCCTTCAGAACTAGATGAACTAATGAGTGAAGAAGCATATGAGAAATACATAAAATCTATTGAGGAGTGAAAATGGAACCCCTAAAGAAACTAGTTTGAAACAACTTAATCTAGTATAGTTGTCTTAAATTAGTGGTGGATAGATTTTTAAAAAGCAACTTTTAGCAAAAGAAACTACTTGCAATAATGTTGCCTGAAGAAAATACCCCTTAACTTCCTAATGACTTCACATAAACACTATGCATCTTTTTCACAACAGCCTGTGATTTTTAGGCTAGTCTCCAGTTATAATACTCAGAATTTCTGAAATTATCTGTGGTAAAACTAGTTATAAAAATTATGTAATTCAAGGATAACATTGTTATCTTAACCTTATATAATACTGTAACTTGCTTACAGCCATCCCCGGATTTGGGTCAAAATACTCAATGAACTTGCCACTGGAAATAAATGGCAGTGGAGAAAAGTTTGTTAGTTGTACAGTGTCCAGGGAAGAACATTACTCTCTTAATTTTGCAATATACTGTGTTTGCTGGTGCTATTTTTATACAGTGAAGCAACAGCCTTACAGGAAAATAAGAAACAGTTTAATAATAAAATATTCAACTTCTTAAAAAAAAAACACACAACATCACTTCCCTAATGTGCTGCCATTTCAAAGTTGCCTGTGTGGTATTCTCCTTTATGGCAGTAAGTCACTAAACCTCACTTTTGCTTATATCATAATAGGTTTCTTCAGTTAAAGAGAGAACTCTATATGTTTCAGGGTAGAGATGATTATTTTCACAAATGTATTAATGTTCAGAGCTCAAAGTCACTCTAGAAGCATTCTAATCTAACTCTCAAAATTTACTATCCTGTATAAAGGTAAGATGATCACTCAAAGTCATCCAGCCAGTTGGCTACTTTGCCAGATGAGAACCCATATCTTGAGATTCCAACAAAAACAAGCTCCCTTGCTTTCATATCAAGTGTACTTAGAAAAATGCTAAAAAGATGTTCAGCTTTAAACCAATCTCTGATTAATTAAACAAATCTTTCTAGTTGTACTTTTACAAATAAAATGTTATTGTTTTCCAAAACTTCCACCAGGTGAAGTGTTAATTCACACACACACACACACACCACACACATTCTATTTTAGCAGGAAGTGGCAGGATAGAACCCCTGCATTTGACATATATGTGTGTGTATGTGTATGTGTGTCACTATGATCATAAATTTACATAAAGGTTTTATAAGCATAGATATTCATATAACGTTGTTCAGTTTGGGTTTTACTAATATTCAGTGAATAAAAGCTTCAACTCCTAGTTTTAAATCTAAAATCTAAGCCTAAAGTATAGTCATTTTGCTGGGAGGTAGAAGTGGATAACGGTTAAGAACATGGACTTCAATATTAGCTACACTCAAGTTCAAACCCCAGCTCTGCTACTTGAAAGAGAATTCTTAAGGCTCCCTTTGTAACCATAATCTCTTAAAAAGTGTAGAATGACGAAAAATAAAAGAAGACGGCCTCTTATGTTAGGATAGTCTCTCCAGGATTGAGGACAGGGAGAAGGTAGCAGATACTGCTGGAAGTAAAATCATAGTGACTATATTTAGATCTGATATATTTTAATATCATTAATAAAATATACCTCTGTATTATTCAGCAAGACCTACCTAAAAGAATATTTTTATTCCTAAGGGCTAACAAACCCTTAAAATCAAAATCCTGTTTCTAGCAAAAAGATGAAACAGTTGAACAAATAATTGTTGCCCCTATTCCTTCTACTGCATCTTGGCAGGAAATAACAATGCCAGCAAGCAGCTCTTGCTTCCTTGTAACAGCCTTGCAGGAGATGGACCGATCAGGGTCTGCTCTGGTGTGACGGACAGGAGCTGGTGGGACAGGGTATGCAGTGTGCTGATTACTATGACTGGTCTGAACCTGATCACAGACAGGATTACCCTTACACATCTCCACGGTTCACGCAACTCCTAAGACCAAACAGTAAGCCTCTGATTCTCCCAGAAAAAATGAAAGCATTAGAGCCAAAGCATAGTTCAAAACTAGCCATAAATATCACATCTGACTCAAGCTACCTCTGTCCCCAAGAAAAAAAAAAATTCCCAGATATTAAAATTATCCTGTCCTCAGAAGAATGGAAGAGATGAATAGTTGGTACCACTTCCAAAACTGTTCACAGTATTCAGAGAAGAGGCCTCTTTTCTTTTCTTTTTTTTTCTTTTAGTGGTGGAGTGAACTAATTACAGAATTCATTTAGCATTACCATTTCCTAACTCTGGACTGAGAGGATGCATATGTGTGTGTGTGCATGAGCGCACTTGTGTGTATTTTGGGGAGGAGTGTTTATTTTTAGTACCCCATTCTGGGGTTCTCTGATGCAGTGTGGGTGTTCAAACATGGTACCTTCTCAAGTGTAGTTCTTTCAAATAGAGCCAATGCTGGGGAAAAAAACTTACCTTGAGTATGTTATAGAGCCTCTCTGAGCCTCAGGTTCCTAATCCCTATACTAGGGAAGAAAAATTAAATTAAATAATGAATAAAACATGCTGGGACTTCGCTGGTGGCGCAGTGGCTAAGAATCTGCCTGCCAATGCAGGGAACACGGGTTCAAGCCCTGGTCCAGGAGGATCCCACATGCCGCGGAGCAGCTAAGCCCATGCACCACAACTACTGAGCCTGTGCTCTAGAGCCTGTGAGCCACAGCTACTGAAGCCCACGTGCCTAGAGCCCGTGCTCCGCAACAAGAGAAGCCACCGCAGTGAGAAGCCCATGCACCACAATGAAGAGTAGCCCCTGCTCATCGCAACTAGAGAAAGCCCGCATGCAGCAACGAAGACCCAAGGCAGCCAAAAGTAAATAAATTAATTTTTAAAAACATGCTTAACACAGGGTCTAACAGATAGTATGCGTTTAATAAGTTGTAATCGTTACTTATTTTATTCCCCCAAAGGCTTTTGTTTTATGAAAAACATACCCATTTTGCAAATTATATAATATTGTCACCAAGGATGATTTAAACCAGGTTTTATAATCACAATTCCAAATTTAAACTTGAACAATGAAAAAGATGAGATGAATAAATGAAGCAGTATTTACCCTTCTTTTACCCTGTTGTAGAATACAAACAGTTATAAAAACCTTTGTACTTTATCTGTATGTAATTGGATATTGCTAATTTCAAATGACTTTTATTTATTCATTAAGGTAGTTTGTTATCCTGCCTGACTTTGTTAGTGATTAATTAATTGCAACTACATTGGGGGAAAACAGAAGTTCACCTTACAAGCATGTCAAGATCATCCCCAGTTCCAACCTTTCTGTACATCTGATTCTCCAGGACAGTGTTCCCTGCTCCTTCAGACAGAGGATAATGGACTAAACCCAAGAAGCACTGGGTCTTCAGCCTTTGACATCCTATTCCCCACTACTCACACCCTAGGCCCAGCCTTCAAAACCCAATATACCGAGTAGAGTGACAGGTGAGTTACAGGACCCAGTCGTGATCTCCGTGTCTCCTCCTTCCTACCTTAATGATATTCAATAACTGTAGATGTTCATGATCAGACTGGCCTGCCCCGCTTTTACTCATAAAGTGGATCCTCAATAGAGACATTTTACTCTCCATCTGCTCAGAACTAAACCCTCCCTCCCCTGATGATTGGACTCATCAGGAACTCTGTGAAGCTAGGCCTCTCTCTGCTCCAGGTACCCCCCAGGGAGAAAATGTTCAAAATCACTTTGCCCAGACTGTTGAGGAAAATGCTATTCAAATGCCTAATCAAAAGCACAATAAGCACCGAGCTACCTTATAACTTTCATGCTGTTGTAGGAAAAAAGTTAGATTAGTTTGACAAGATTTGTTCTTTTAAGAGTCATTTTGATTTTCCCCCACTACTCTGTAATCCCTCTCAGACTCTGAAAATTAATCCTCCTATTATTCTCGTATTTCTAGATATGAATTTTATGCTGTCTGGTTTATGGCATCTGGTACCATGGGCCTCTCGGCAAGCCTCTCAGAGTTTTCAGAAGGTTTTGTTTCAGTTAATTCCTCAAGCATCGCAGGATTCAAGTCACTGTGTCTTGTAATTTATTTTATTAATCCTAAGTGTACCTTAAAAAAAAAGAATAGAAATTAATGAAAATAAATTAGCATTTTTGAGTACAAAAGATACCTTCAAGGGCACTCTCATTTCTTGAAAGTGACTTTGCATTGTATAGTAATTAGTACTGGAGCAGAGAAACAACAGAATGGCCTAGATTCCCTCAGAAATGGATGGTGTCTCTTTTTACCATCCGTAGATGGGGCCACATTAACCACGGATTGTAGAGGTTTGAAGCCAAAGATGCAGTCCGGATGTTAGAAGTTGGTGTTGGCCGTAAGCAAAAGCTGACAAGCATCCCTACAAGGCAAACCATAGCTGAACTCCAAACACCCCTCTCCAACTCTGGTGCTCCCACATCAGTCTACATCACGATCACCTTTCACCTGAACCATTACAACAGGCTCCCAACTAGTCTCTCGGCTTCAACTCTCAGTCCTTACCATAAACTATACCACCACACGAATCGTATCATGTTACTCCCCTGCTTAAAAACTTTTGAAGGCTTCTCATTACAACCAGAAAAAAATACAAGTTCTTTACGTAGTGTGTAAGGCTATGTATAAGGATCTGCCCCACACCTATTCCAACCTCCCCTAGTACATAGCTTCTGCTAATGCAACACATGGATTCCTAAAATGTGCTATAGGATAAAAAGCATGCAATAAAAGCCACAGAGTTTATGGAAAACATGGGGATAGGGTCACAACACTCAAAAATGTCATCAGTGGTACATTAAATAAAGGTAAGAACTTAATAAAAATGGTGGCACAGTTTTAATTACACATTTTAAATGGTTAAGAAATACATATATACTACAATAAATATTGCACTTCACCCTAGAAAGACTAGAAGTTTGCTTGTAAAAGAGGATGCCAGAAGAGTTGCAGCTTGTGAATTATTAAGTAGTAGAAGGAGCGTTACCTGAAATCTGAGGAAAGGGTATATAATACCTGATGGATGGAAGGGTGTGACTCATACACACATGGTGAATTGAGGCAGCTGGTAACTGTCTGAGGTATATGCATATGTGCGTTTAGTATATTCTGACACTGCTTGGTTCAGCTGGGTGCAGTTTTCTGCATTTACCTCGTGTTCCTCTCAGGCAAAACTACACATAAGCAAATGTAAAATCCATGTAAAGATCAAATTGTTCCCTATCAATCATGTTGAAAGAAATTTGCATTTTGAAAGCAAGCATCATAGCAGAGCTTACTAACCCTCCTGGCATACCATCACACACCATCCACCCTGTCCTGCATGAGCATCTCCAACGGCCCAAGTTGTTCCCCTTTGCATTTGCTATTCTTTCTGCTTGGATTGCTCTTCCCCACATTCTTCCCATGATTGACTTCATCTCATCCGTCAAGCCTCAGTTTCAATGCCGCCTATTCCAAAAGCCCTATGCTGAAATCATCCTCTCTAATGTAGCCCTCCACTCTCATTACTCTCTATTGCAGAACCCTTTTTTGTTTATTTCTTTCGAGCTTCTATTACAAGAGGCAAATAATTTCTTCGTCTTTGTTATTATATCTCTTCCACTAGAAGGTAAGTTCCATGAGATCAGGATCCATGTCTCTTGACATTTTTTAATGTCCTGGCCCTGGCAGGTACAGTACTCAGCACAAACACAAAATGAAGGCATGCGATATACATCTCTTGAAGGAAAAAAAGAATGAAGGAATGATTATATCTAGGCGAACACCAAATATAACCAGCAGGCTCTCACAGAATGGCCTTATTAATGCTGTTATGATACTTACTCTGTTAAACCCCTTACAATTTAGCTCTTGTTCAGATTTAATGCTCTCATTAGAAAGAGCTTGAAGGGAAACAGTACAAAATTAAATTTAAAAAAAGAATATATGAGAGAGTCTTCAAAGAAAAGAGTATTAAACTCACACAACGCAAAAATAACAACAGAAGAAAAAACAAGACTGTCAAAACAGATAATTCATTCATGCTCTTTAAAAAAATGGACTCTAATACCAACGATGGTAAAAGAAAAGGCTCCTATTTGGCAAGTGACTAAACAGAGATTAAGGATTTGGTGAGGCTCTTATTTCAACTCTGTGCCTAGTTTTGATATCCATCTTTTAAGAGGAATCTGGAGAAACTGTGAAGGATCTACAAAGAATCATGTTAACGGGATTAAAGAGTCACTATCAAGACAAGCGACAAGCTACTTAGAGCCTTTACTTTCCACCTCCTGCATCATAAAAAAGAAAGTGTGACTAAAATGTCTGAATATCCCTTCCTTCTTCTGTCTGTAGCAATAAAATGCTCAAGTTTTAGCAGGGGATGTGGCCAGGATAACTGTAGCTTTATTTTATCCCTTGTAGCTATGTCTGATGTGTGACCATCAGGCTAAATTCCAGCTAATGGGATATAAATAGCTAATTTGAGCTAATGGCATGGCAGCTTCCATAAACCTTCCTTAAGAGAAAGCTATGTCTTCCCATTGCCCCATTATTATTCAGTTTTTCATCTTAGAATGTAGCTATAACAGCTGGAGCTCAGGTGCCATGCTGGATCACGGGGTGACCTTGAAAATACAGGTCATGGTCAATGAAGCAATAAGATAGAAAGAGCCTGGGTCTCTGTAGACTTTGTGGAACAGGGCCACCACAGCATGAACTGTCTCACTGTAAGACTTTAACATGAGAGGGAAGATATCTATCTGGTTTAAGTGAATTTTATTTTAGATTCTAACTTCAATAAGTCACAGAGGTAACTGTGCCCCCAATTCTTTTCTACTGATTAGTTAAAACACTAAGTTTTAGTGGGTGCTTTTTTTTTTTTTTTTGCGGTACACAGGCCTCTCACTGTTGTGGCCTCTCCCATTGCCGAGCACAGGCTCCGGACGCGCAGGCTCAGCGGCCACGGCTCATGGGGCCAGCCGCTCCACAGCATGTGGGATCTTCCCGGACCAGGGCACGAACCCGCGTCCCCTGCATCGGCAGGCAGACTCCCAACCACTGCGCCACCAGGGAAGCCCCTTTAGTGCGTTCTTTTAGTAAAGAAAGTCAAGCTACCTGGGCACAGCAGAGTGAGAGTGAGAAGCCGAACTGCTCTGCCTAATCAGGGTTAGGAATTTGGGGATTTATATGGGACCCCCTCAGGGAAAACAGTGGAGACATGAAGAGAGATGAGAGAAGCTCCTGTAATTGAAAGCAAGGCCCTAAAAAGTTCTCTGAAATAGGGATTTCTACAACAACATTTACTATAAAGTTGTCCTCCTCTGCTATCAATAATTGTCCTCCACTTTCCCCAAACTTTCAGTAAAAGTTGTTTGTGCTTAATAACCTTGTGTGCATGGTGTTTGGAGAGATGAAATAAGAGGAAAGGTGGGGCTAGGTAGCTGAGGGCAACAGTTTCAGGTTCTGAGAGCTAAGGTTACTGCCAGCAAAATTGCAAAGCATCTCTCAGTGTAGAATGAGTTAGAAGAGAATAAATGTCCCCTACCTAATGAACACACACACACACACATTTCTGTCAAGGGCTTGATGATCCTCCACAGAGAATGGAGCTCAATATTGAAGTAAAGAGGTTACCAGAGCCTGGAAGGCTTGGAAACATCCAGGCTGAAGACTTTTGAGCTACATAATAATATGAAATGGCCTCTTCCTGGTCTGCATAGTGACTTATCTATCCTTCACAATTGTGCCCCAATGTCACCTTTACAGAGAGACCTTCCCTAATCCTCCAGGATAGGATTTACCGGTCCCTTGTCCATACAGATACAGGGTATCTGAGACATTTCTCTTCTGAGATATTTCTCTTCTGTTGCATATCGCCCGTGATGAGCTATTTGAGACCATAATATCTTATATTTGTCTTATCTGAAGTGCCTAGCGCATAGTTAATACCCAAAAAAGCTTTAAAGAATTGAAATGAATCATGAGTTTTATGAAAAAACAACCAGCATGGTAGAAACCTTAAAGGCAATCTTCATAAATCTTTATTTTGTGAATAAAGAAACGAACAACTAGAGAGACTAACTGAATTTCCTAAAGTCACAGAGCTAGGAACAGGCAGAATGAGGGCTAGGACACAGTTCTCTAGTTCCCAAATCACCCACTGTTGCCATCACATTATGCTCCCTGACACTAGGGCAAAACACCTCAGGAAAACCTGGGAAAATATACAGATATTTGCAATCACTCCCAAATCGGGTACTATTTTGTTGTATGCCAAATGATGCTGCTTCTATTTGCTTCAACTTTTAGGAAAGGAAAGCATGAGATTTGTGCTTCCTGTTTCCAGGGTTCCCTGTAAGTAAGTGCTGAATATGAATAATGAAGAGACAGATTCAGCAATGTACAGGTAAGTGCAGAGATGCATCAGCCCTCCTGGGGCTCAAAAGTTGCAGCGAAAAGTACACTTTTCAAACTCAATATTGTTATATGGACCTGACAAAAAACAAAAACAAAAAACAAAAAATAAGGGGAAAATGGAAGAATCTGAATAAAAAACTCAGGCAATGTGGCACACACATTCGTATTATGTTCAGCGCCATGCACAGAAGCACACTAGAGCAGTTCTCCCAGCTCTTCATTTTCACCACAACATCTTATTTTATCTCCCTTATTTTTTTCTACTTTCCTGAACCCACTCAAGCATTTATTGCTTCTTGGTACTCTAGTGTGCTTCCTCTGTGCTTTTACTCTCTCCTTCCTTTCAAAGATAAACATCTCACACCTGGGAAACAGATGACTTTAATTAGTACTAAAGCCAAAGTTTATGCCTGCCTTTGATGTTTTCTAGGATGCATTTTGGTGAATAATGGTATGCTCAATTCAGAACCATTCAACACTTAATCAAAAGTCAGTTTAGCAAAGATATTCTAGCAGTCACCCATCATCATACCCTAGGACTAAGCCTGCTTGTTAAGGGTAGTGAAAGAACTATATTCTGAAATTTGAAAATCTCTTTCACAAATCACACTTCTCTGAGCTGATGTTATCTCCATAACATGGAGACCCCAATTTTATAAAATCTGAATAAACTTTTAAACCTTGAATAAGAATCAAAGTTGAGGAGAGAGGGGAGTGACATCAGTAAGATGTTGGAATGAGAGTTTTCTACCATCATGCCCCCACGGAACATAGACCTTGACAACCACCCACAGACAAGAGTAACTTTGTGGGAGTCCAAGAGTCAGCAGAGAAATTTCAGCACATCATTGGAGAAAATGATGAGAATAGAGGCATTGAAAAGGATAAGAAGAACAGTTTCACTTCATCCATGTCACTCCTACCCCAAGGGGGCACAGCTCAGTGCCAAGAGAGAGCCCCCAAGTCTGTGATTTCTCCCAAAGGAGAAAGTGAGAGCACAGTGAATGATGCCAACTTCCCCAGTCATGCAAGATGGTGCCCAACAGGTCCACTTCTTTCTCAACCCACCAAGAATATGGAGGTGATGAGCACAGCTGAAGAGTTGGAAGAGACTGGGAGCATAGCAACCAGGGCTCAGAACTCATCAAAGGCTTCAGGTCTTACTGTTTTGTAGACTATCAGGAAGCCTGCCATGGGACACCTGAGATGCCTTGCCTGCAGACCACCCGAACTGGCCCACAGGTGCACCCAATGCTCAGCACACCCTACCCTATCACCCTCCTCCCTGTGGCTGACTCCCCGTGTGCACCCCCATGAACTGCAACTGCAAGGATTTGCAGGCAGCTCATAAACACATGCAAAAATCCAGCCTAACGGTGGGTCTGGGAGAATGCACACAAACTTGAACAATTCATGGCATTGCCCGAAGGAAATTAAATGGGAGGATCTGAGCACTCAGTCTGGGTTTGCAAGATCAACAGAAGGCATAATCTTAAGAACTCCTCCCGCAAGAGGGAACAAGAGGTATGGAATGGCTGCATCCACAAAAAAGGTCTGAGAGAGCCTTAGAATCTGTATCCAGGCTTACTGGTAAAGGCATTTCTCTACCAAAGTCAGTAAAGACAGGAGAAGATGACTGCTTCTTCAAATGCAAATATAGCAACACAAGACAAAGAAACATGAAAAATCAAGGAAACATGACAATACCAAAGAACAAAATAATTTTCTAGTAACCAACCCCAAAGAAATGCAGATCTACAAACTGCCTGACAAAGAATTTAAAATAATTGTTTTAAAATAGCTCAGAGTCAATAAAAAAAAACATTAAAAATATGAGCTTGCTAAAGAATATTAACAATGACCTTGGTGTTATGACCATATTATGATTGACAAAGTACTAACAGATAAAGGAGAATGACACATGATGAAAAAATTTGCCATATTTTTGCTCATATCCTCACAAGCCTCAATATTGGAAGTCTGTGTGTTCCCCACAATTATCAAGTGAAAATTATAAATAAAACAAACATGATTATATATTTAAAAAAAAAAGATAGCTGAGAAAGCTACAAGAGAACACAGACAACTCAGTGAAAACAGGAAAACAATACATGAATAAAATTAGAAGTTAAACAAGGGACAGAAATCATTGAAAATAAAAAAGAGAAATTCTAGCGCTTATGAATACAGTGAATGAAATGAAAAATGCAATAGAGCATCAACACCAGACTTGATCAAGCAGACAAAGACTCTCTCAACTCAAAGACAATTTATTTGGAATTACCCACAGGAGAAAAAAGAAAAAAGAATGAAAGAGTGAAGAAGGCTACAGGGTTTATGAGACATCATGATAACATCTACTACACACATTATAACCTGCCCTCTTGGCGCAGTGGGCAGCGCATCAGTCTCATACTATACATATTACGGGACTCCCAGAGGAGAAGAGAAAGGGACAGAAAGCTTATTAAAGTGAAAATGGCTGAAAATTTCTCAAATCTGAGGGGAGATATGAATATTCAGGTATATGAAGCTCAAAAGTCCCCAAACAGATTCAACCCAAAAAAAGACTTCACCGGGACACATTATAATCAAACTGTCTTAAATCAAAGACAAAGAGCAAATTTTGAAAGCAGCAAGAGAAAAGAGAATAATCACTTACAGGGACTCCCCGTAAGGCTTCAAGCAGATTTCTTAGCAGAAACCTTGCAAGAGAGAGTAGGATGATATATTCAAAATACTGAAAGAAAAATAACTGGCAACCAAGAATAATTTACCCTGCAAAGCTATTGTTACAAATGAAGGAGACAGAAAGACCTTCCCAGATAAACAAAAGCTGAGAGAATTCATCAACACTAGACCTGCCTTACAAGAAATGCTAAAGGGAGTTATTCAAGTTGAAATGAAAAAATGCTAATTAATAACATGAAAACTTATGAAAGTATAAAACTCATTGGTAAAGATTAATATATAGTCAAATTCTGAATACTCTGATACTGTAAGGGTGGTATGTAAATTACCTGTAACTCTAAAATAAAAGTTAAAAGACAAAAGCATTGAAAACAATTATCTACAATAATTATTGTTACTGGAAATACAACATAAAAAGATGTAAACTGTGACATTAAAACATAAAATGTGGGGAAAGAAAGTAAAAGGGTACAGGTTTTGTATGTGATTGAAGTTAAGCTGCTATCAGTTTAAAAGACACTGTTATAAATATAAGATGTTTCATGTAAGCCTCATGGTAACCACAAAGGAAAAATCTACAGTAGATACACAAAAGATAAAGAGAAAGGAGTCAAAGCATAACACTATAGTTATCAAATCACAAAGGAAGACAGCAAGAAAAGAAGAAAAGAACAAAAGCACTACAAAATAGCCAGAAAACATTAACAAAATGTTAATACTAAGTCCTATCTATCAATAATTACTTTAAATGAAAAGAGATTAAATTCTGTAATCAAAAGACATAGAGTGGCTGAATGAATAAAAAAAACAATATCCAACAATATATCACCTACAAGAGACTCACTTCAGCTTCAAGGACACACATAGGCTGAAAGTGAAGGTATGGAAAAAAGATATTCCATTTAAATGGAAAACAAAAGAGAACAAGGGTAGCTATACTTATATCAAGACAAATAGACTCTAAGTCAAAAACTGCAACAAGAGACAATGAAGGTCATTATATAATGATAAAGTGGTCAATTCATCAAGAGGCTATAAAAGTTGTAAATATACATGCACTCAATATAGGAGCATCTAAATATATAAATCAAATATTAACAGATCGGAAAGGAGAAATAGATAGTAATATAATAAAAGTAGAGGACTTAAATGCCCCACTTTCAACTATGAATAGATTATCCAGATAGCATTTGAACTATGTTGTATGCCTAAATGGACTGATTGACATACGCAAATCATCATACAACAGCAGAAGAATACACATTCTTCTCACCTGCATATGGAACATTCTCCAGGATAAATCGTATGTTAGGCTACAAAACATGTCCTAAAAAATTTAAGAAGACTGATATGATATCAAGCATCTTTTCTGACCACAATTATATGAAACTAGGCATCAATAAAAGGAGGAAAACTGGAAAATTATCAAATATGTGGATATTAAACAACATGTTACTGAACAACTGAAGAGTCAAAGAAGAAACAAAAAGATAAATTTAAAAATATCTTCAGACAATTGAAAACAAAAAAACCACATACCAAAACTTTTGGGACACAGTAAAAGCAGTTCTACGAGGGAACTTTGTAGAGATAAATGCCTACATTAAGAAAGAAGAAAGTTCTCAAATAAATAGTCTAACTTTTCACTTCAAGGAACTAGAAAAAGAACAAACTAAGACCAAAGTTATTTCAAGGAATGAAATAATGAAGATCAGAACAGAAATAAATGAAAGACTAGGAAGATGATAGAAAAGATCAACAAAAGAGTTTGTTTTTTGAAAAGATAAACAAAAAATGATCAAATTTTAGTTAGACTAAGAAAAAAAGACAGAACACTCAAAATCAGAAATGAAAGAGGAAACACTACAACCAATACTACACAAATACAAAAGATCATGAGAGTTACTATGAACAATTACATGCCAATGGGCTGGATAAGCTAAAACAAATGGATAAATTCCTACAAATATACAACCTACCAAAACTACATCATAAAGAAATAAAAATCCAAAAAAGACCAGTAATGAGTAAGGATATGGAATCAGTAATCAAAAACCTCCCAACAAAGAAAAGCCTAGGGCCCAATTGCTTCACTGGTGAATTCTACCAAACATTAAAGAATTAACACCAATTCTTCTCAAACTCCTCCAAAAAACTGAAGAGGAGGAAACATTTCTGAACTCATTTTACAAGGCCAGGATTATTTTGATACCAAAGCCACATTAAGGACACAATAAAAGAAGCCTGAGGGAGAAGATGGCGGAAGAGTAAGACGCGGAGATCACCTTCCTCCCCACAGATACATCAGAAATACATCTATACATGGAAAAACTCCTACAGAACACCCACTGAACGCTGGCAGAAGACCTCAGAACTCCCAAAAGGCAAGAAACCCCCCACGTACCTGGGTAGGCCAAAAGAAAAAAGAATAAACAGAGACAAAAGGGTAGTGACAGGACCTGCACCAGTGGGAGGGAGTTGTGAAGGAGGAAAGGTTTCCACACACTAGGAAGCCCCTTCGTGGGCAGAGACTGTGGGTGGTGGAAGGGGGGAGCTTCAGAGCCACGGAGGAGAGCGCAGCAACAGGGGTGCGGAGGGCAAAGCGAAGAGATTCCCACACAGAGGATTGGTGCCAACCAGCACTCACCAGCCCGAGAGGCTTGTCTGCTCACCCGCCGGGGCGGGCGGGGGCTGGGAGCTGAGGCTTGTGCTTTGGTCGGGTCGCAGGGAAAGGACTGGCAGTGTGAACACAGCCTGAAGGGGGCTAGTGCGCCACGGCTAGCCGGGAGGGAGTCCGGGAAAAGGTCTGGACCTGCCAAACAGGTAAGAGACTTTTTCCTGCCTCTTTGTTTCCTGGTGCACGAGGAGAGGGGATTAAGAGCGCTGCTTAAAGAAGCTCCAGAGATGGGCATGAGCCACAGCTAAAAGCACGGACCCCTGAGATGAGCATGAGACGCTAATGCCGCTGCTGCCACCACCAAGAAGCCTGTGTGCGAGCGCAGGTCACTATCCACACCTCCCTTCCGGGGAGCCTGTGCAGCCCGCCACCACCAGGGTCCTGTGATACAGGGACAACTTCCCTGGGAGAACGCATGTTGTGCCTCAGGCTGGTGCAACGTCCTGCCCGCCTCTGCCGCCGCAGGCTGGCCCCACACTCTGTGCCCCTCCCTCCCCCAGCCTGAGTGAGCCAGAGCCCCCGAATCAGTGGTTCCTTTAACCCCATCCTGTCTGAGCGAAGAACAGACGCCCTCCGGCGACCTACACACAGAGGTGGGGCGAAATCCAAAGCTGAACCCCAGGAGTTGTGGGAACAAAGAAGAGAAAGGGAAATCCCTCCCAGCAGCCTCAGGAGCAGTGGATTAAATCTTCACAATCAACCTGATGTACCCTGCATCGGTGGAATATCCGAATAGACAAGAAATCATCCCAAATTGAGGAGGTGGACTTTGAGAGCAAGATATATTATTTTTTCCCCTTTTCCTCTTTTTGTGAGTGTGTATGTGTATCCTTCTGTGTGAAATTTTGTCTATATAACTTTGCTTTCACCATTTGTCCTAGGGTTCTGGCCGTCCGTTTTTGATTTGTTTTGTTTTTTTTTTTACTTAAAAATTTTTTTTCTTAATAATTATTTTTATTTTAATAACTTTATTTTACTTTATCTTACCTTACTTTATTTTATTTTATCCTCTTACTTTCTACGTTTTCTCCCTTTTATTCTGAGCCATGTAGATGAAAGGCTCTTGGTGCTGCAGCCAGGAGTCAGTGCTGTGCCTCTGACGCGGGAGAGCCAACTTCAGGACACTGGTCCACAAGAGACCTCCCAGCTCCACGTAATACCAAATGGTGAAAATCTCCCAGAGATCTCCATCTGAACACCAATACCCAGCTTCACTCAACGACCAGCAAGCTACAGTGCTGGACACCCTATGCCAAACAACTAGCAAGACAGGAACACAACATCAACCATTAGCAGAGAGGCTGCCTAAAATCATAATAAGTCCACAGACACCCCAAAACACACCACCAGACGTGGACCTGCCCACCAGAAAGACAAGATCCAGCCTCATACACCAGAACACAGGCACCAGTCCCCTCCACCAGGAAGCCTACACAACTCACTGAACCAACCTTAGCCACTGGGGGCAGACACCAAAAACAATGGGAACTAAGAACCTGCAGCCTGCAAAAAGGAGACCCCAAACACAGTAAGATAAGCAAAATGAGAAGACAGAAAAACACACAGCAGATACAGGAGCAAGATAAAAACCTACCAGACCTAACATATGAAGAGGAAATAGGCAGTCTACCTGAAAAAGAATTCAGAATAACGATAGTAAAGATGATCCAAAATCTTTGAAATAGAATAGAGAAAATGCAAGAAACATTTAACAAGCACCTAGAGAACTAAAGAGGAAAAAAGCAATGATGAACAACACAATAAATGAAATTAAAAATACTCTAGAAGGGAACAATAGCAGAATAACTGAGGCAGAAGCACGGATAAGTGACCTGGAAGATAAAATAGTGGAAATAACTACTGCACAGCAGAATAAAGAAAAAAGAATGAAAAGAACTGAGGACAGTCTCAGAGACATCTGGGACAACATTAAATGCACCAACATTTGAATTATAGTGGTCCCAGAAGAAGAAGAGAAAAAGAAAGGGACTGAGAAAATATCTGAAGAGATTATAGTTGAAAACTTCCCTAATATGGGAAAGGAAATAGTTAATCAAGTCCAGGAAGCACAGAGAGTCCCTTACAGGATAAAACCAAGGAGAAACAAGCCAAGACACATACTAATCAAGCTATCAAAAATTAAATACAAAGAAAACATATTAAAAGCAGCAAGGGAAAAACAACAAATAACACACAAGGGAATCCCCATAAGGTTAACAGCTGATCTTTCAGCAGAAACTTTGCAAACCAGAAGAGAATGGCAGGACATATTTAAAGTGATGAAGGACAAAAACCTGCAACCAAGATTACTCTACCCAACAAGGATCTCATTCAGATTTGATGGAGAAATTACAACCTTTACAGACAAGGAAAAGCTGAGAGAGTTCAGCACTACCAAACCAGCTTTACAACAAATGCTAAAGGGAATTCTCTAGGCAAGAAACACAAGAGAAGGAAAAGACCTACAATAACAAACCCAAATCAATTAAGAAAATGGGATTAGGAACATACATATCGATAATTAGCTTAAATGTAAATGGATTAAATGCTCCCACCAAAAGACACAGACTGGCTGAATGGATACAAAAACAAGACCCATATATATGCTGTCTACAAGAGACCCAAATCAGACATAGGGACACATACGGACTGAAAGTGAGGGGATGGAAAAGGTATTCCATGGAAATGGAAAGCAAAAGAAAGCTGGAGTACCCATTCTCATATCAGACAAAATAGACTTTAAAATAAAGACTATTAGAAGAGACAAAGAAGGACACTACATAATGATCAAGGGATTGCTCCAAGAAAAAGATATAACAATTGTAAATATTTATGTACCCAACACAGGAGCACCTCAATACATAAGGAAAATACTAACAGCCATAAAAGGGGAAATCAACAGTAACACATTCATAGTAGGGGACATTAACACCCCACATTCACCAATGGACAGATCATCCAAAATGAAAATAAATAAGGAAACACAAGCTTTAAATGATACATTAAACAAGATGGACTTAATTGATATTTATAGAACATTCCATCCAAAAACAACAGAATACACATTTTTCTCAAGTGCTCATGGAACATTCGCCACGATAGATCATATCTTGGGTCACAAATGAAGCCTTGGTAAATTTAAGAAAATTGAAATTGTATCAAGTATCTTTTCCGACCACAATGCCATGAGACTAGATATCAATTACAGGAAAAGATCTGTAAAAAATACAAACACATGGAGACTAAACAATACACTATTTAGTAACTAAGTGATCACTGAAGAAATCAAAGAGGAAATCAAAAAATACCCAGAAACAAATGACAATGGAGACACGACGACCCAAAACCAATGGGATCCAGCAAAAGCAGTTCTAAGAGGGAAGTGTATAGCAATACAATCCTACCTTAAGAAACAGGAAACATCTTGAATAAACAACCTAACCTTGCACCTAAAGCAATTAGAGAAAGAAGAACAAAAAAACCCCAAAGTTAGCAGAAGGAAAGAAATCATAAAGATCAGATCAGAAATAAATGAAAAAGAAATGAAGGAAACAATAGCAAAGACCAATAAAACTAAAAGCTGGTTCTTTGAGAAGATAAACAAAATTGATAAACCATTACCCTGATACATTAAGAAGAAAAGGGAGAAGACTCAAATCAATAGAATGAGAAATGAAAAAGGAGAAGTAACAACTGACACTGCAGAAATACAAAAGATCATGAGAGATTACTACAAGCAACTCTATGGCAATAAAATGGACAACCTCGAAGAAATGGACAAATTCTTAGAAATGCACAATGTGCCAAGACTGAATGAGGAAGAAATAGAAAATATGAGCAGACCAATCACAAGCACTGAAATTGAAACTGTGATTAAAAATCTTCCAAAAAACAAAACCCCAGGACCACATGGCTTCACAGGCGAATTCTATCAAACATTCAGGGAAGAGCTAACACCTATCCTTATCAAACTCTTCCAAAATACAGCAGAGTGAGGAACACTCCCAAACTCATTCTATGAGGCCACCATCACCCTGATACCAAAACCTGACGAAGATGTCACAAAGAAAGAAAACTAATAGCCAATATCACTGATGAATATAGATGCAAAAATCCTCAACAAAATACTAGCAAACAGAATCCAACAGCACATGAAAAGGATCATACACCATGATCAAGTGGGGTTTATCCCAGGAATGCAAGGATTCTTCAATATATACAAATCAATCAACGTGATACAGCATATTAACAAATTGAAGGAGAAAAACCATATGATCACCTCAATAGATGCAGAGAAAGCTTTCGACAAAATTCAACACCAATTTATGATAAAAACCCTGCAGAAAGTAGGCATAGAGGGAACTTTCCTCAACATAATTAAGGTCATATATGACAAACCCACAGCCAACATCATCCTCAATGATGAAAAACTGAAACCATTTACTCTATGATCAGGAAGAAGACAAGGTTGCCCACTCTCACCACTCTTATTCAACATAGTTTTGGAAGTTTTAGCCACAGCAATCAGAGAAGAAAAGGAAATAAAAGGAATCCAAATCGGAAAAGAAGAAGTAAAGCTGTCACTGTTTGCAGATGACATGATACTATACATAGAGAATCCTAAAGATGCTACCAGAAAACTACTAGAGCTAATCAATGAATTGGGTAAAGTAGCAGGATACAAAATTAATGCACAGAAATCTCTGGCATTCCTATACACTAATGATGAAAAATCTGAAAGTGAAATCAAGAAAACACTCCCATTTACCACTGCAACAAAAAGAATTAAATATCTAGGAATAAACCTACCTAAGGAGACAAAAGACCTGTATGCAGAAAATTATAAGACACTGATGAAAGAAATTAAAGATGATACAAATAGATGGAGAGATATACCATGTTCTCGGATTGGAAGAATCAACATTGTGAAAATGACTCTACTACCCAAAGCAATCTACAGATTCAATGCAATCCCTATCAAACTACCACTGATATTTTTCACAGAACTAGAAGAAAAAATTTCACAATTTGTATGGAAACACAAAAGACCCCAAATAGCCAAAGCCATCTTGAGAACAAAAAACAGAGCTGGAGGAATCACGCTACCTGACTTCAGACAATACTACAAAGCTACAGTATCAAGACAGTATGGTACTGGCACAAAAACAGGAAGAAAGATCAATGGAACAGGATAGAAGCCCAGAGATAAACCCACACACATATGGTCACCTCATCTTTGATAAAGGAGGCAAGAATGTACAGTGGAGAAAGGACAGCCTCTTCAATAAGTGGTGCTGGGAAAACTGGACAGGTACATGTAAAAGTATGAGATTAGAACACTCCCTAATACCATACACAAAAATAAACTCAAATGGATTAAAGACCTAAATGTAAGGCCAGAAACTATCAAACTCTTAGAGGAAAACAGGCAGAACACTCTATGACATAAATCACAACAAGATCCTTTTTGACCCACCTCCTAGAGAAATGGAAATAAAAACAAAAATAAACAAATGGGACCTAATGAAACTTCAAAGCTTTTGCACAGCAAAGGAAACCATAAACAAGACAAAAACACAACCCTCAGAATGGGAGGAAATATTTGCAAATGAAGCAACTGACAAAGGATTAATCTCCAAAATTTACAAGCAGCTCATGCAGCTCAATAACAAGAAAACAAACAACCCAATCCAAAAATGGGCAGAAGACCTAAATAGACATTTCTCCAAAGAAGATACACAGACTGCCAACAAACACATGAAAGAATGCTCAACATCATTAATCATTAGAGAAATGCAAATCAAAACTACAATGAGGGGCTTCCCTTGTGGTGCAGTGGTTGAGAGTCCACCTGCCGATGCAGGGGACATGGGTTCATGCCCCGGTCCGGGAAGATCCCACATGCCACGGAGCGGCTGGGCCCGTAAGCCATGGCCGCTGAGCCTGCGCATCCGGAGCCTGTGCCCCACAATGGGAGAGGCCACAGCAGTGAGAGGTCTGCGTACCACAAAAAAAAAAAAAAAAACTACAATGAGCTATCATCTCACACCGGTCAGAATGGCCATCATCAAAAAATCTAGAAACCATAAATGCTGGAGAGGGTGTGGAGAAAAGGGAACACTCTTGCACTGCTGGTGAGAGTGTGAATTGGTTCAGCCACTATAGAGAACAGTATGGAGGTTCCTTAAGAAACTACAAATAGAACTACCATATGACCCAGCAATCCCACTACTGGGCATATACCCTGAGAAAACCATAATTCAAAAAGAGTCATATACCAAAATGTTCATTGCAGCTCTATTTACAATAGCCAGGAGATGGAAACAACATAAGTGTCCATCATTGGATGAAAGGATAAAGAAGATGTGGCATATATATACCATGGAATATTACTCAGACATCAAAAGAAACAAAATTGAGTTATTTGTACTGAGGTGGATGGACCTAGAGTCTGTCATACAGAGTGAAGTAAGTCAGAAAGAGAAAGACAAATACCGTATGCTAACACATATATATGGAATTTAAGAAAAAAAAATTGTCATGAAGAACCTATAGGTAAGACAGGAATAAAGACACAGACCTACTAGAGAATGGACTTGAGGATATGGGGAGGGGGAAGGGTAAGCTGGGACAAAGTGAGAGAGTGGCATGGACATATATACACTAGCAAACGTAAAATAGATAGTTAGTGAGAAGCAGGCACATAGCATAGGGAGATCAGCTCGGTGCTTTGTGACCACCTATGGGGGTGGGATAGGGAGGGTGGGACGGAGGGAGATGCAAGAGGGAAGAGATATGGGAACATATGTATATGTATAACTGATTCACTTTGTTATAAAGCAGAAACTAACACACCATTGTAAAGCAATTATACTCCAATAAAGATGTTTTAAAAAAATGGACACAACAAGAAAAGAAAACTACAGGGCAATATCCTTGATGAATACTGATGAAAAAATTCTCAACAAAATACTAGCAAACCACATTCTTAAAGGTTCATACACCATGATCAAATGGGGCTTATCCCTGTATGCAAAAATGGTTCAACATCCACAAATCAATGTGATATATCACATTAAGAAAATGGAGGATAAAAATTACATGATCATCTCAATAGATGTAGAAAAAGCATTTGACAAAACTCAATATGCTTTCAAGATAAAAACTCTCAACACATTAGGTATAGAACCAATTTCCCTCAACACAATAAAGGCCATATATGGCAAGCTCACTGCTAATGTCATACTTAACAGTGAAAAGCTGAAATCTTTTTCTCTAAGATCAGAAATAAAAAACTATACCTACTCTTGCCACCTCTATTCAACATAGTAATAGAAGTCCTATCCTGAGCAATAAAGCAAGAAAAAGAAATAAAATGCATTCAAATTGGAAAGGAAGCAGTAAAATTGTCTGTTTGCAGATGACATGGTCTTATATATATATAAAACCCTAACGATGCTACTAAAAAAAAAAACCTGTTAGAACTAATGAACAATTTCAGTAAAGTTGCAGGATACAAAATCAGCATTAAAAAAGCAGTTGCCTTTCTATACCCTAATAAAGAACTATTCAAAAAATAAATTAAGGAAACAATCCCATTTACATAGCATCCATGTAGCAGCCAAAGGAATACTTAAGAAAAATTTAACCAAAGGAGTGAAAGAGCTAAGCACTGAAAACTGTAAGACAATGATGAAAGAAATTGAACAGAACACAAATAAATGGAAAGATATCCATGTTTATGGATTAGAAGAATTAACATTGTTAAAATGTTCATATTACCCAAAGCAATCTACAGATTCATTGCAATCTCTATCAAAATTCCAATGGAATTTTTCACAGATTTTTAAGAAACAATCCTAAAATTCATATTGCGGCACAAAAATACTGGATAGCTAAAGCAATATTGAGCAAGAAGAGCAAAGTTGGAGCCATCACACTTCCTGATTTTAAATTGTATTACAATGCTATAGTAATCAAATCAGTAAGGTATTGATAAAAACAGACACAGACCAGTGGAACAGAATAGAGAGCCCAGAAATAAACCCACACATATATGGTCAACTAATCTTCGACAAAGGAACCAAGAACACACAAGGGGGAAAGGACAATATATTCAATAAGTGGTGTTGGGAAAATTGTACAGCCAGTTGTGAAATAATGAAATCAGACCATATACTACACCATATACAAAAATCAACTCAAAATGGATTAAATACAAACGTAAGCCCTGAAATCATAAAACTCCTAGAAAAAAACAACAGGGGGAAAGCTCCTTGACACTGATCTTGGCAATGATTTTTTGGATTAAAAGCACAGGCAACAAAAGCAAAAATAACCAAGTAGGATATGTCAAGTTAAAAGGTTTCTGCATGGCACAGGAAATCAGAAAAATTGAAAAGTATGGAAGAAAACATTTGCAAGCCATATATGACATAAGGGGTTAATATCCAAAATACATGAGAAACTCATACAACTCAATAGTAAAAGAAACAAATAATCCAGTTAAAAAATGGGTAAAGGACCTCAATAGACATTTTTTCAAAGAAGACATATGAATGGCCAATAGATATAGGAAAAGATGCTTGACATCAATAATCACTAAGAAAATGAAAGTCAAAATCTTAATGAGATATCACCTCACACCTGTTAGGATGGCCATTACCAAAATGTAAAAAGATTTTAAGTGTGGGCAAAGATGTGGAAAAGGGAACGCATTTGTGCTGTTGGTGGGAGCGTAAATTGGTAGAGGCATATGGAAAACAATATGGAGGCTCCTCAAAAAGTTAAAAATAGAACAACCATATGTTTCAGCAGTTCCACTTCTGGGAATAAATCTGAAGGAAAAAGAAAACCACTATGTTGAAGAGGTATCTGCACTGCCATGTTCACTGCAGGATTATTCACAGTAGCTAAGATATGAAAGCAAGCTAACTTCCCACCAATGGATGAATGGATAAAGAATGGAGAGATATATATCACATTTTCTTTATACACACACATACATTTACACAGACACACATACAATGTGTGTGTATATACAATTTTTGTCAGTTGTACCTCAATAAAGCTGTGGAGGGTGGGTTGAGAATAGAAAGATCTGAGAAACAGTAGCTGTTAATATTTGCTAAGTGACCATGTTTCTCCTTTGAGTTTTGAATTCACTTGAGAAGTATTCCTATTAGACATATTATATAGTGCTCTAAGTGTAACCTAGCATAGTAAGCATCAAAAGGTTAAATAGTAAGAATATTGAGAAGCTTAAGCAGGGAGAACGTTCATACAGGAAGCAATATGGTGTCCACGACTCTGATCATTGAAGAAATTCTTCCATAGGTTAAAGTCAACCTAGAAAAATTTTAATCAAAAAAAAAAAAAAAAGAGGAAAAATTCCCTACTCAGCACTATGGCTCTGCATGGCAAAATACAGAAAGTCTTCAGATAAAGAAAAAAACTGCAACACCACACAGATAAAAAAGAAAGACACCTGGAGAAATAATTACATTTCTACTTTCTACAGTGTTTTGGGCAGTCTTTGGAGGCAAGAAGAAAACTGGTGCAGAGAAATTCTACACAAATAAAAATAGAGCTAACTAGGGCTATAGGAAGAGCTGGAAAAGAGTCTACTCAAAATATGAACTGCAACTTGGAGCTATAACAATGAAAATATTAGTGTTTACGCAACTAGTATTCTCTTTAATGACTACTCAAGTGGTCAGGTAGCTACTGAACAAAAACAGCAGAGGCTATAGAATAAGGGGATTAAAAACCAGGAGCAAACCAAAATATATTAAGCCCATGACAGAAATAATTCTTAGCTCATGCGGTAAGGGGTCCCCCATTTCCTTGGTGCAGAAGCTTTGGAAAATTCATATTGTCCTATGACATGTACATGTAATGAAACTTTGTCTCAAGTGTATATTAGTCGAGATAGGCTGTTATGCTACAATAACAAATTATTCCAACATCTCTCAACAAGGGTTAACTTCTTGTTCACACGATCCATCAGAGCGGCTACTGCTCCCAGTCTCAGGCTGATCAGAGTCACCTCCATCTGGAACACTGCTGCTGGTAGTCATGTGAGTCAGAAAAACAATGTGGCAAGCCTCCTCCTACCTCATGAAGCTTCTGCCCAGAACTGACATGCCTCGCTCATTGTGATGGCCCAGGAAAGTCAAATGGCCCTGCCTGAGTTCAACAGGGTAAGAAATATAACCCTCCCCTGCCCTCCCCAGGCAGGGTCCCTGATTATGAGCCCTGCAATCCACCACAGTATGCTCAAGATAACTGTATATGGTAAATTATATAATTCTGACTCTGTGGTGCCAAAGTTTTTCTGCACTAAAATTATCTTTACAAAATCTCCAATCAAGGAGCTCCAGGCATTATTACAACTAGCCATCTAAATCATGTAGGTCCTATTGGTAGTTACCATCAGTATTATGGTCAGCAGTTTCCCTTACATAAGGATGTCTTAAATTTTAACTCTGGCTATAGTCATGATTTTTAAGCCTTCAAGTTGTCTGCTAAGGTCCTTAATGGGGAGGAGCAATAAGTTGACAGGGCTTTTTCTTGTATGTGTATTCTAAAAATTAACACCATATTTAAGAGTTTGAATGAGGTTGAGTTGTAAATCTGCACGTATGAATTTTAATTATTTTTCATTTCATACCAAGGAACCACATCTTCAGACACTACTCTGCAACAAAATCTTTAATAAGGACAAAGGTCTCCTTAACCCCAGTACTTAACTTTAAAATAGAAGGCATAGATTTGATGGCAGAAACATCGGTCAGGAATTTGCTAATTATTTTTCCATGATGTGAGCTTTAATTTGCTTGGTAAAGATAATGAAATCTATGTCACTGAAGTAGTTATTAATCTAATTGAAAATACCCATGTACATGTATCCCATCTTCCTACTACAAAGGATTCAGTGTGCTATGGATCTGTTTACCCACCACTGAGAGGGGGCAACAGCCCTCAGGCAAGTATTTCTGGTAATGACTTCAAGTTAAAGTTCTCAAAAACAGCATTTATCCTGTCCTTTTAGCATAATATTGCCTGGAGGCAAGAGAGAGAATGAAAAGTTCTCTTAATGTCCCTTTCATTCTTGTGGTTCTTTTTTTTATAAATTCTTTAGCTTTCCTATTACTCAGTGAAGTCCCTTCTCCTCAGCCACTTTATTTATTTTTTATAATAAGTGGTCCTTCTGATAATAAGGACACCTAGGAGTTCCAGAACTGAGACTTGCCTCTCAGTACCAGAACCTCAGGAATCAGTCTGGAACACCACACAATTCTGATAAATTCTAAGCTGCAATAACAGATCATATCTCCTCCCATAGGTGTTAACTAAGGAGAGGGTAGATAAGAGAGCTGGCTGATTGACCAGCTGATTAAAGGAGGAGATAAGCTGGTATGGGCAACCTGAGAATCCTCCCAATGGCAATGTCAAACCCAGGTCATGAAGCAGAAGAAAGAGGTGTCCATGTGGTTCTTGACCACCTCTTCCTCTTTCTTGACCAGCTCCTTCACTTATCATTTGGTCAATCCCAACTCTACTTAATCTTGGCTTCCAGAACCACCACTGCCCTTGACCTTTGGGGCTGATCTTGGCCCTAATCAGCTTAATCATCTGTTCATTTGTTTCAGGTCTTGTCTTCAGCATACCCAAAAGCCCCCATCAGAGGAGTCACCCTTGTGAATGGGAATAAACAAATAAGCCTATGAATGGAATTGAAAAAGTCTACTTGCTGAATGTCTGCTGAAGATAAGACATAAGTTTGAGAGGGGCCAAAGTTATATTTTAGGTAGTTTGGAAGATGTGGAGAAGTGGCATAATCACCCAATGTTGAACTGCCCCTCTATCCCCAATTTAAATTGCTTCCTGATAGGTACTGAGAGCTGCAACTTGACCTTCTTAAACCCTTCTCACATGTAAAAGTTAAACTCAGATGACAGTCCCATCTTGAAGCCTCCCTTTTCCCCTGTATCTGCTGCTAAGCAATACTAATTGTAAGGTCGGATCTTAACAAACGGCACCGCGAAACAGAGGAAAGCTTCAAGTGAGCTTTATTAGGGAGCACTCCCGGGCGAGGTTCACTGGTCCGAGAGAAAGAGTCCAGAGAAGTCGCACCCGGGCGAGGGTCGGGCAAGATTTTATAGGGGAAGAAGGGAAAGGGGTGTGGTGAATCTGGGAGGGCGCAGGGTATTCCTTATTTGGTGGTCTTTTCGGGTATCCTGGGGGACCGTTAGTCCCGCCCCTCGAAAGGCGGGAAGGCTGGGCTGGGTTCAAAGTCCCCAGGTCAGTTCCTGGAACTGGGTGGTCCGGAATGTCTCCAGGGCAGTTTCTGGAACTGGGTGGTCTGGAGAATTTCGGTCTGATGCAACCTGTGAATCTGATTGTGTTCCCCTGCCTCGGGCCGTTGGCCTTACACTAATTGTTCCTTCTTCCATGATCTTTAATACTTAATTCACAAACTTATTGTGGCATTTTCACATGTTACATTATTTAGCTCTGTGCATCTATATATCATCCTTGCAAAAGAGCAATCTCCCAAAGGCAAATTTAAATCTTATTTATCTTTACATCTATGATGCCAAGCAGAACATTGGACACATGGTAGATGCAAGAAGATTTTGCTCACTGAATTGAAATTTAGTTGAGGGTCAGTGTTGTGAGTAGCAGAAGCTGCCTACAAAGAGGTAATATGGAACAGAGTGGGGAGGGCTTGAGCTCTGGCATTAGAGAAACCTAAAGTCAAATCCCAACTCTGCACCTAACAGCTATGATGCAACCTTAGACAATGTTATTTAACCTCTCAAAAACTATTTTTGCCTTTGTAAAATGGAGATAATTATCCCCATCCTGCTGGATTATGCTGCAAATTAACTGTAAGGCATGCACAGTACTTGGTACACGATGAGTTGCGATGACCATGATAGTTGCAATGACCAGATGCCCCTGGATGCCTCTTACTGGTTCTGTGCGCCTATCCTCCAGCCTCTGTGTGCTTCAGTCCTAATGGATGACACCCACAATTTTCTCTCAGGGGAATACTTTGGGTATTCTGGGCTCTGTCCTAAACACAGAGAACCTGGAGATTGGCGTACTTACATTTGTGGCTGTGGCCAATAACTGGTGTAGGAGTGTACGAGCCCAACTCCCTTGCCTGTGGGACAGATAAACACAGAAGTTTAACCTGTGCTCTCAAGCTCCCCTTGGGACCAGGCTAAGGCAGGGGCATCACCTATAATCACACCCTGGCTTGGTTTCTTCCCTGTTTCCTGTCATTCTTCCCTACTCTCCTTCTGCCTTCTCCTGGAATCAATGACTTAATCAATTATGTGACATAAATCCTTGTCTCAGGGTCTGCTTCTGGGAATCCGACCTAAGACATGAGTACTCCCAAAACAGAAATTATCATTACAACCCAGAATGGTTTAAAAATGAATATAAAAAATTGCTACCCTAAAAATATCTCCCTGTTGTCAACTTCCACCTACTTTTCCTATATTGCCCTCACTGCATTTTACCTTTTCAACATGTTCATCGCAGGGAACAGGAGAACCAGCAGACTTATTTTTTTCTTTTGATAAAACGTATGTGCATTCATATTCTTAACTGGGTGACTGCCTCTTTAGAGCTGGTTTGCTCAGTGCTCAGCATCTTGAAGGTGATTAACAAATGTAAAAAATAAAACAATGTTAAGCAATGTCTCACAGAAATGGGGAAGATGCCTTCCACGAAAATCTTGTCCAAGAGATCCAAGAAAACAGATGAGTCTATTCTGAGACTGGCAAATTCCGTCACATCTTGAGGACATTTTCCCCAGGGGAGTGGGTGATTCTGAGGGGTAAATTCATTTCACAATGTGCCATTTTGCTCAGACCAATTTTCAGTCACATGTCACAGAATTTCAAAGAACTACTACTGAGCTCTTTGAAGACGTTTTTCTTTCACCAAAGCAGGCTTGGGCAATGCTATCACTTAACTATGAAATGATATCTCTCAACTTCAAATGCAGGCTGTGCTACTTACTACCTGAGTGACTTTGGGTAAATTAATCTTCCTAAGCCTCAGTTTCCTTATCAGCAAATTTGGAAAAATAACAGTCTTCACCTGCTAAGGTTACTGTGGATCCAGTGAACTGATGTACATAAAACATGTAGTTCAGAACCTGGTCCGAAATAAACGCAATCCAAAAGTTAGATATTTCTTGTTGCTATTATTGTTTTTCTTGTTGCTTTAACACTTTCTTTCCCCTACTCTTCTAAAATGAACAAGGAAAACAAACCTAACTTGACAAACCTGGGATATCTCTGCTGGACAAAGAAAGCTTAGAGGATGGGACAGTAATTATTAAGGATGAAGGGCTATCAAGTAGGAGACAGAACAGACTCAATCTGTTTGAAGGCATATAGAACTAGTAACCATTTATGGAACTCACATGAAGCTCTTTCATCTCAATATGAATAGAATTACCAAATAGTCATCATTTCCCCACACTGGAATGGAGTCCATGGGAGACGGTGTGCTCCCTCCCACTAGAGACTTTCAAGCCGGTACTAAATGACCACTTTCTGGGACTACAGGTGCACCTCGTTTAATTGCACTTCACTTTATTGCAGTTTGCAGATGTTCCATTTTTTACAAATTGATAGTTTGTGACAACGCTGCACTAAGCAAGTCTAACAGCAGCCATATTTCTTTTTTTTCTTTTTTTTTTTTTTTTGCAGTACACAGGCCTCTCACTGTTGTGACCTCTCCCGTTGCGGAGCACAGGCTCCGGAAACAGGCTCAGGGGCCACGGCTCACGGGCCCAGCCGCTCCCGGACCGGGGCACGAACCCGTGTCCCCTGCATCGGCAGGCGGACTCTCAACCACTGCGCCACCAGGGAAGCCCACAGCAGCCATATTTCTAACAGCATTTGCTTACTTTGTGGCTCTGTCCCATTTCAGCAATTCCACAATGTTTCAAACTTTTTAATTATTATTATACTTGTTATGGTTATCTGTGATCAGTGATCTTTGATTTTAACATTGTAATTGTTTTGGGGCACCATGAACCTTACCCATACAAGGCAAATTGAACTGATAAATGTGTGATGTTCAGACTGGTCCACCAACCCACTGTTTCCCTGTCTCTCTCCCTCTCCTTGGGCCTCCCTATTCCCTGAGACACGACAACATTGAAATTAGGCCAATAAATAACCCTACAATGGCCTCTAAGTGTTCAAGTGAAAGGAAGCGTTCCATATCTCTCATTTTAAATCAAAAGCTAGAAATTAACTTTAGTGAGGAAGGGATGTCAAAAGCCGAGAGAGGATGAAAGCTAGGCCTCTTGTGCCAAAGTCTAGAATTAAAAGGAAAAGTTCTTGAAGGTGATTAAAAGTGCTACTCCAGTGAATACATGAATGATAAGAAAGCAAAACAACCTTATTGCTGATATGGAGAAGGTTTCAGTGGTCTGGATGGAAGATCAAAAGAGCTACAACATCCCCCTAAGCCAAAGCCTAATCCAGAGCCAGGCCCTAACCCTCTTCAGTTCTCTGAAGGCTGAGAGAGGCGAGGAAGCTGCAGAAGAAAAGTCTGAGGCTAGCAGAGGTTGGTTCATGAGGTTTCAGGAAAGCCATCTGTATAACATGAAAGTGCAAGGTGAAGCAGCAAGTGCTGATGTTAGAAACTGCTGCAAGTTATCCAGAAGATCTAGGCAAGATAATTAATGAAGGCTACACTAAACAACAGATTTTTAACGCAGATGAAACAGCCTTATATTGGAAGAAGATGCCATTTAGTACTTCACAGTTAGAGAGCAGAGGTCAATGCCTGGCTTCAAAGCTTCAAAGGATAAGCTGACCCTCTTGTTGGGGGCTAATGCAGACGGTGACTTTAAATTGAAGCCAATGCTCATTTACTATTCTGAAAAGTCTAGGGCCCTTAAGAATTATGCTAACTCTATTCCGCCTATGCTCTATAAATGGAACGACAAAACCTGGATGACAGCACATCTGTTTACAACATGGTTTACTCAATATTTTAAGCTCACTGTTGAGATCTACTGCTCAGAAAAAAAGATTCCTTTCAAAATATTACCGCTCACTGAAAATGTACCTGGTTACCCAAGAGCTCTGATGGAGATGTACGAGATTCACAGTTTTCATGCCTACTAACAAAACATCCATCCTGCAGCCCAAGGATCAGGGAGTAATCTCAACTTTCAAGTCTTATTATTAAGAAATACATTTCATAAGACTATAGCTGCCCTAGATAGTGATTCCTCTGATGGCTGGGTAAAGTAAAACTGAAAACCTTCTGGAAAGGATTCACCACTCTAGATGCCATTAAGAACATTTATGATTCATGGGAAGAGGTCAAAATAGCAACATTAACAGGAGTTTAGAAGAAGTTGATTCCAACCCTCATGGATGGTTTTGAGGTGTTCAAAACTTCAGTGGAGGAAGTCACTGCAAATGTGGTGGAAACAGCAAGAGAACTAGAATTGGAAGTAGAGCCTAAAGATGAGACTGAATTGCTGCAATCTCAGGATAAAACTTACACAGAGGAGGAGCTGCTTCTTTTGGATGAGCAAAGAAAGTGTTTTCTTGCGATGGAATCTACTCCTGGTGAAGATGCTGTGAAGACTGTTGAAACCACCACTAAGGATTTAGATTACATAAACTTAGTTTATAAAGTAGTGACAGGGTTTGAGAGGACTGATTCCAATCTTGAAAGAAGTTCTACTGTAGGTAAAATGCTAACAAAACAGCATTAGCATTGCATGCTAGAGAGAAACTGAGAAATCGTTCATGAAAGGAAGAGTCAATCAATGCAGCAAATGTCACTCTTGTCTTGTTTTAAGAAATGGCCACAGCTACCCCAACCTTTAGCCACCACTACGGCGATCAGTCAACAGCCATCAACATCAAGGCAAGGCCTTCCACCAGCAAAGAAATTATGATTTGCTGAAGGCTCAGATGATGGTTAGCATTTTTTGGCAATGAAGTATTTTTTAATTAAGGTACGTACACCGTTTTTTAGGCATAATGCTATTGCACACTGAACAGACTACAGTATAGTGTGAATATAACTTTTACATGCACTGGGAAACCAAAAAATTAGTGTGACTCACTTTATTGCAGTATTTGCTTTACTGAGGTGGTCTGGAATCAAATTGAACCTGCAGGTATGCCTGTACTATATATATATATATATATATATATATATATATATATACACACACACACACACACACACACACACACACACACACACACACACACATATAAAGTGAGCTTCTTTTGGTTTTAATTGGTTGCAATTTGGTGCAATTACAAAGAAGTTAAGCCAAGAGAGAATATACCATAAGGTTACTGGTTGTCTTATGAAAACCATGAATAGGAATGCAGACAGGACCCCACTGCCATCATGTATGTGTATTTCTTCCATCACTATGTGTCTGCTTTTCTCTTCCCTCTGGCCACAGAAAGGCTTCCTCTGCCTCAGTTTCCATGACTGAATGTGAACCTTAAAACTTCCCCAGTTTTACACCTTACAGGCCAGATACCCAACATGGTAGGTGACCCAAAGTTCTCTGGTTGTCACAAATCCAAATTCCTGTGGAAGGAACTATGCTCCATTCAACTGCAATCTGGACCAGAAAAATGTGGCCATGGGTCAGGATCCCACTATATTAACACTGTCCTTCCCACAGTAACCATGGAAGAGAATGAAAGGAGGAGAGACGGCGTCCCAGAGAAGAAGGCAGAAGTTCCTAGAAGTGGGAAGAGAGCCACAGGGTACTTCTGGACAGACGAAATAACAGGTATTCACTATATGCTAGAATGGATGAAAAGTGGAACCAATTTCCTTTAACTATTTTCTATTCCTGCAATTCTATCAGTCCAGAGTAAGACTTATTCTCCCAATGGATTCAAAGTAGTGATTAGTTTGAAAAGTTAGTCTGAAAAACTAAAAATTATGAAAATCACTCACTTATTTCTTCAAATTAACAATAAGGAATTTAGCCATATGAAGGCATCCGCCACATTTCATTGAATATAACATACCATTGATTTTTAAAACACACCATGTTTTATGGAATACTAAGAAAGAAAAAACATGCCAAATGTAGTTGTAAGATGTGATCAACTGTAAAAAAGTATCCCAATTTCAAAGACGTTAAATGAAGATATGCGCATCTTAGAATCGATGAGATATGAAAAATGAGTTTGATAATTCTGCATGCTTTGACATAGGCTCTCTGCTTTCCCTCAGTTAACAAATGAGGTTTGAGTCAGTTAGGCAAACATTTAATGAGCGTATGATAGGCACTGTGATAAGCAGGAGGGATGCAGAAATGCATAGGAAATCCTCTCTCTCTTCTAGAAACTGATAGGGTGAGAGGAGACAGCCAAAGAAACAAATAATTGCAAAAGAGATGCACACGATAATAAGCATTCTTTACGGTTTTGAAATGCAAGATGATCCTTCCTAGCTTAGGGCCTTTTAATGCTGTTCTTTCTGCCAGGAATGCTTCCTCTCCTTTACCAGGCTAACTGCTATTCATCCTTTGATCGCATACCATTCACTTCCATAAGGACACACACACAAGAGCCCTGTCACTACCTTACAATGACACAGTTCTTTTCCTTTAAAACTCTTACCCCCACTGTACCTGAAATTATTCTTGGCCTCCCATAAGCTGTAAACTCTATAAAGGTGGAACTTCGACTTGCTTAGTATTGTAATTCCAGCTTTAGCATGGGAAGGGTATGTTGGATGAATGAATAACTTCAAACCTTGAAAATTAAATGCTTTTATGTTTCTTTTTGGCTTCTTTTCTATTTAGCTGGAGAAATTTTTTGCTCATTTTCCAGGAATACCTGAATGTACATCCTAACAATATGCAAAGATATTTTGGAACAATCCCTGTGAAAACTGAGGACACTGGGCACTAAAGGAGTTCAGACACAGGCAAGCTCTCATCTGGTAAGGGGAATCAGGGAAGGTTTCATGGGGAAGTAGAATTTGATCTAGGCTTTCAGGGATCTCAGTAGGTAAATGTTGGGGGAAGGCATTCCAGGTTGAGGTACTGCAGTGATTCAGGGCCAGAAGTGGGAAGATAAAGGCGTCTCTGGGGAAAAACTATTTGTCAAGTTTGCAAGTTAGAAAGGTAGGCTGAGGATGGATTGAGAGAAGAGGTGGATTTAGCATTAAGTGAATGATGCTTAAGCTCTGAGCCCTTCCCATGCCTCAAGCAGCAGCCTTAGCTGCCTATGGAGGCCTTCTCGCAGTGGCCTGGGACTGCCCTTCCGGAAATACCTCCACATCTACCTGTGCTCCAGCAAACTTGCCTCTGGTGGACCTTCATGAGCATCTGGACACCATCTCTGATTCTAAGAAGAAGAGATGCTGCTCTTTGAAATCCAGAAGGAAAGTGCTGCGAAAGGATGCGTATTGAATACCTGAGGAGCGAGGCCAGCTGCTGCTGCGGCAGCTCTGGAAGCGAGGACAAGAGAGATCAAAAGAACAGCCTTCTCCAAGGTCTGCCCTGGGGTGAGAAGCACCTTCTGTGTGAGATCCTGCAGAGGAAGTTACAAATGCAGCATTCCCAAGATGACGTTCTGAAACAGAAAACCCACTTCCAAATAATTAAAAATTTCTATCACCCATGTTGGAGGAAAAATAAATGTTCTCTATAGAAAATTATATTATAAAATTGTTGTCATATGAAAAGATGATCAAAGAGCATGCAACCAAACATATAGGCAAAGACTATCATAGAGGTGTAGTAGGCAGGAAATTAATAATAAGCCATTTCCTCGGATTTTGTGATGACTGCGATGTTTGTTATCTTTTAAAAGAAATTATAATGGGTGTGATTTCTTTTCTCCTTTAGGATAAGTGTTCACTTTTCTCCCTAACTTTTAAGTCGTTATTTCATATTTTTCTTAAAGAGGGCTCCCAATATTATCTAAGCTTCAAGTCCCCCAAAGCCTGCATGTGACCCCAGTTGAAAGCCTTGTCTGCCCAGGGCTGAGATGGCATTTGGTCAGGAACAGAGGAGCAGAGAATATGTCAGCTAATCAGTTTTCATGCTGATTTGTATAAGAATGAACATAAATCTTCATGTATCAGAGTTTGCAACTTTATCTTCCACTGAGAGTGTGGATAATTCCTTGAAAATTAAATGCCTTCTTTATTTTTTTAAAAGTTTTCCTTCTAACTTTATGATTTTGCTGTGGGAATTTATCTGCTGATTCTCCATTTTGAAACAGAAAGACTTGCCTGTAAAGTATAACTGTTTTGCTCAGATCGAAGTTCCTTCCCTAGCATCACGATGTTATTAATACATCACATCCATTTTATCCATATCACTTTTCCTGCATTTGGCTACCGGCACAGATTAATAGTTGCCTTTGCATTATGCAGTGGAACTTAATTTCTATTTGAATGTTTAACACCATTGTAATGATTTTATTGCAATTAAGAATGATAAATGTTTCCCTTCCAGTCTCAGAATCAATACTCACAAAGTGGAGAAGATAGGCAGGAATGTGGCAGTTAGTAGAACAGGGGGCTTTCAAGGAAATGAGGGAAGATGGAGGGAAGCTGAAAGGTACTAGCAGTGATTAAGCGCCTACTGTGTGCTGGACACTCTGCTAGGTATTGCACAAAATAGAAATGGTAGTAGCAAAAGCCATAGCAAAAACAGCTAACATTCACTGCACATTTACTCTGAGGTGAGCACCTTCCATATGTTTCCTCAGTTGGGCTCCTGACTAATTCTAGGCTGAATCTGAGGCTCACAGAGGTTACTAAGGAACTTGCCCATAACCCTAAAAATGGTGAATGGAAGACTCAGGACTTGAATTCAGGTCTAATTGCAAAGCCCCATAAATTTAATATTTATTGTGTTAGTTTGCCATGTCTGCATAACATATTACCACAAAACTACACCCACTTGCCATCTCGCAGTTCTATAGGTCAGATCTGAATGGGCTCAACTGGGTTATCTGCTTAGATTCTCACAGGCTGAAATCAAGGTATCAGTTGAACTGAGCTCTCATCTGGAAACTCTGGGGAAGAATCCACTTCCAAGCTGTGCAGGTTGTTGACAGAATATATAGTTCCTTGAGGTTACAAGAAGACAAAGGTCTCCATTTCTTTGCTGGCTGTCAGCCAGGGTCTGTTCCCAGCTTCTAGAGACCCTCCTCATTCCTTGCACATGGGAATCTCTATCCTCAAGCCAACAAGAGTGCATCGAATTCTTCTCACACTTGGAATCTCTTTGACTTCTGCTGCTGCTAGTAGCTGGTGAAAACTCTGCTTTTAAACGACTTGAAGTTAACTGATTAGTAAACTTAATTACATCTGCAAAATCTTTTTGTTGTTTAATGCAACATAATCCTGAGTGTGATATCTCAGGATAGTATTTACAGTCCTGGGGAATAGGGCAGAAAATCTTTAGGGGGAATTCTGGAATTCTCCCTACCACACCCATACCATCCTCTGTACCAGGTATATGCTCTATCATTCAGTCTGACCACAACCTTGTCAAGAGAAATTAGTATTTACTTTAGAACAATGAGAAAACCAGGACCCATAGCCAGAGTGACCACCAGGGAAGAGACAGTATGAAGGCTAACTCTACATTGCACATGAGGATAGCCTTCTGCATAGTGTAGCACTTTCCAGTTGCCTCTCCATCATCATCCCTCACTGGGTCATGCATGCTCCAGCCACACTGAAGATGCAAAGATGTACCACATACTCACCTGTGGCGCTTTGTAGGTAAACGCAGTTCCCTCTAGAAGTTTACTCTGTTTTTGCTTGGCTAAACTCTTCCTTCTCCTTCAGCTCTCATTTAAATCTCCTTCCTTTGGGAAACACTCCTCACCACAAGGCTGGAGTAGAGGTCTCTCTTATACAAAAGCATCTTATACTTAACTCATTATAATATCACTTATCAGCCTGTACTGTAACTCCTATCTGCTTATCTGTCTCCCCCCACTGAGGTAGTCCGCTTTGTTGCTGGTCTAGAGATCTTTTGTAAGGCTTTAGATGATTGCCTTGTGGTTTAGGGTTTCTGAACAAGTTAATTCCCTTTGGTTAAAAAATAAATAAAAAATCAGCCCTCAAAATAAAGGTGCTAAAAAAGTACAAAATGGCGTCAAAGAACCTTGCTTGTCCCTACAACACTTCAAAAATCCTAAGTCATAACCTTCATAGTGGGCACACTCTCATAGCTAACTGTATACACCTCTTCCTTTCTCCTATCCTTTTGATATAAATTTGACCAAAAACATAATCTCTAGGAAAAAATATATTTGGACCAAGGATTCATAGATCACTTGTCTTTGGACTTCGTGGCCTGAGTTTATTTACAAATCAAACTAGAAACAGAAATGAACAGGAGAAATGATGAGAATCTATTTGCAAATGTGTGTCATTTCAATTAAAGCAAAATGCTAGAGAAAAATATTCCAATGGGAAAATGTATTAAACTCCTAATTAAAAGGGTTGTCTTCTTTTGAAAGTAATTATATTTCAGGAAGGTTATTAGAAGTTTGAGAGATAAAAACTAGGAAGAAAGAAAAGAATATTTGAAAGACTCAAAGAAAGAAGAGAAGAGACATCTAGAAGTAGAAAGATTAAAATAAATTCTTCACATCTAAGTACTGAACTTTTTAGCCACAGCAGTAAAAAAATTATTCTGGTGCCATCTGGACACAATTTTACGATAATGAAAAATACATAAAAGAATTAGAAAATCATTAGAAAGCAGCAATCAACGTTTGAATTCTGAGACCCAGAAAAGGAATAAGGCCTAGATGTAAGTTGTTTAGGGACAAGATAGATAGCAAAAGCAATCAAGTCTCTGAAGATGTTTCTTCTCTTCTCTAGCCACTTCAAATCTGCATTCAGTCAGGATTCCTCTCAAATGCCTCAAATATCCAATATAGTAGCCCAACTATATTGGGTTAGGCTAGCTTTGGGAGGTAAATCAAAACTTCACACGAGACGATCAGACCAACCTAGCACAGAAAGAAATAAAAGTTTAACAATTTCATGGCTAATTTGATCCCTAAAAGCAGCTAAAACTGGAAACTTAAAGTTTAAAATGAATTCTTGATCTAGCTTTTCCCAATTTTCCACCAAAATACCAATGAAGACACAGAAAAAGACTAGAGCGTAGAACACCCAAAAACCATGGTATTGGATACACTATAGCTAGAATCTGGAATCATTTGTCCCTACATTCAAGGCTGACAGAGCAAGATAGGGAAAGATCTACACATCTTGCCCCCTGAGCCTGCATAAGGAGGAAGATCTAAGTACCTCCTTATCTCAGTTTGAGTTCCTTGGTTGCAACGAAACCCTGTTGACTTAATCTGAAAGAAATTTGTTAGAAGTAATTTTGAGGATCACAGAATCAGTGGAAGATTAGAAAACGAACAGGGCCTGAGACAGTGTCAGATGACAAATGAGAAACCTGCTGATAAGCAGCAGCCACCATAAGCCTCCTAGAAGTCGGAGATCCCAGGCGTTTTCACTCAACTTTCACCTCCTTCTGTTCCAGGAAGGGAACATTTGGAAGTTCCCGGCCTAGTTTGGAAGTTCTGCCTCTATCTAGGCTAAGAAAGACTGGAACCCCTGACGACAGTCACATCAGCTGGTGTGCAGTGATTTCCTGTTGCAAAGGGAATAAAACTCCAAAACTCCTCTGCATAGCCTACAAGGGTCTAAGTGACCCAGTCCCAGTCACCTCCCCATCCTCCCTCCCCGGGCTCCAACCAAGAGTACTTCTCGCAGTCCCTGCCTCAGAAGCCTTGGACTTACAGTCCCCCCTTCTCAGAAAGCTCCTCCCCACAGGACATCCCCCAGTTCAACCCATGCCCGACTCCCTCTCATCACTTAAGTCTCAGCTGCAATGACACCTTCTCAAAGTGACCTTCTCTAACTACCCATCTCCTTTTCCACCTCCAGACATTCTCAATCACATTTTCTCATTTCCTTTCTAAGGCAATCATCAGCACCTAAAATTATTTATTTACTTGCTGACTTTACTTTTGTCTGTCTGGTCCCCTTTCACCCTTTCTACAACAAGGGTAGAGACCACACCTGAGGGTAAAAACTGTATCTTTTCTCTCCAATTACATCTATATCCTCCACCTAGTGTTTAGACATAGTATGACATCAGAAAAAATTTAAATGAACGTATGAACCAATATTGCAGCACTTACTACATTTCTCATATAATTAATGATGGATCTGTTTCTCGTGATGAACTGTGAAATTTTCCAGGGTAAGGACAGAGCCTTCCTCATCTCTATGCCCTAGTACCCAGCACAGGGCCCAGCTCACAGTAAGGTCCTCAACAAATGTTTATCGACCTGAATTCTATCTAGCCGTGGGCTCTTTCTTTATGAACTGCTAAGCAGGCAGGCTGTACCTAGAGAAAGCTATTTTCTATAATGATTCTAAATCAGACTTCATGAGATGATAATAGCTAGAATAAAGTCCTTCCCATGAAAGCTCTGAAAACAGTGCAAACATTCTCAAACATTTATAGCCCTGAAATTTCTCTTGCCCAGAGTCTTTCTCCAACAGCATGAATAAATGTAGCTGGGAAGTTTGTCCAAACTGTCAACAGACAAGCCAGGGACTCAGAGCGAGGGTCTCCTCCTGGACACTCCCTCTCGATGAAGGGCAAGACAATGAGAGACACCACCAAGAAAAAATCCTCCAAGGAAACTGAACAAATATCTCCCCTGGCAATAAATAAATAGTCCAGCCAGGGAATTATAATTGTGTGTATAATGAAGCTCAGATTTAGGGCATAATTACACTCTAGAATCCATACAGTAATAAAAAGCTGCAGTCAGGGAAAAGAATGCTTGTTTGCCATGGTTTGACAGGCAAGCAACAAACAAGAACCACTTTTTCACCTTTTATTCAATAAAATCAGCATATTAAATATTCAGACTGAGTGTCTCCATTAAGCAATTCACTTCTACCTCTCCTCCTTCCTCCCTCCCCACCTCTTCTTGTTTTGTTTTCATCAAGTCAGGGAGGGAAAAGAATAAAACCAAGTCCGTGATGTGATTTTTAATGAGGCCACTGCTCAGAGGTTCTGCTGCATTCAGGAGCTGCCTCCCAGTCCAGGGGGTTCAGGGCCGGGGGCAGGGGCAGCAGTTCGGGAAGGAGCCCAGACAGCAGGCAGACCACCATTTAAAATCAAGTGTAACATGTTGGCAGGAGAGGCGGGCGGGTGTCAATAGGGAGAGAAGGAATCAGCTTACCCTACACCACACACCAATAAGAAAAGTCACCTGGCCTGAAAATATTTAACTGGATGCTCTAAGTGGTGAACTGTGGCTAATGAAACAGCTGACAACACAACATGGAGTAAAAGAGCCAGGGCAAAGGAGAGAAAGGTTAAAAGGCTGGGGAACTGGATTAGAATGATTAAGAGGAACTGACAAACATGGAGAATGCAATTGACTAACCTCTGAAAGATACTGAGAGGGCATATTTTCTTGGACAACCAAATTACTGCCTGCCTCTTTCTTTTTCTTCCATTTGGAAGAAGGTTTGGACCTCTCTTTTAATCTGCCTCGGAAGGAAGAGGTTACAAATCAACAGAAAGAAGCAGGAGATCTGGAAATGTCAGCTTCTCCAGAATGAAGGAAAACAACTGTCATGCTTCCTTCTCAGCCCTGGCCCCAGCCACAAGCTTTTACCTCGGCTCTGCCCCTGATGTTGATGGGCAGAGGTGAGGACATCTAGCAGGCAGGGCCTGGGGAGGCCAATCCACTCTAGCCTAGGAGGGAGTGAGGTCAACGGTAATGAACGATGGCGAGGCGGAATGAAAACTGCAGAAATTTATGAAGTTGTTTGTGCGCAGTGAGCAGATTCCAGATAAGTGGAGTGTTAATAAGGCAGGCGAGTTTTCAGCTGTGCCAGCTGCTGGGAAGATGTTGGCATGCTCTTAACCCAGTATTTATTGGATGTTGCTCACTGCTGTGACAGCACACACGCGTACACAAGCATGTTTATTCACAACATGCATAATCACCCTGTCAAAACACAGATGCAAATCAGAGTCCTGTCTCAGGAGCAGAGGGGCATGTCTAAAACCCAGAGCCCTTAAGGAAAACTCGGGAAGAGCTCCTTTCACTAAAAGTAATGGATCCCTCCAGGCTGCCCTGGAATGGACTATGACCGATTGACTTCTGCGAGGATGAAGAGGCATAAAGCGAGGACATGGGCTTTGTTTATGCGGAGCCTCATGAGGAATTCATCCTGAACAGGCTGCAGTATCCTGTAAATTTGGGAGGGTAAAACTGAATGGTTATTACATGTGATTGTGGGCTTTGAAGGAGCTGTAGTGGTCTCTGAGCACCAGGTACAAATGTATCTTGTAGAATGAGTGGCCATGTGGAACCCAAGAAGCTCAGTGACAGACTGAGCTCCTCTGAATGCACTTGAACACCTGAGGTAAGCTGCTGAAGATTCTGTAATCTGAGACAAAATGGCTCTTCACACGCACATAAAGAACAACAGGAAAACTAGCCAAGGAGATGACTTAGAAAAGCCATAGGAATTTTGAAATGGAAGAGGAATTTTATCCAAAAAGATCACTCATGATTAGGCGGGGGTGGGAGCGGAGGGGTGGACACCAACGTTTGGTGCCGACTCTATTGCACACACTTCCCCTGTAAGCTGTCCAGCCACCCCATTTTACAGAGGAGGAAACAGAGCCCAGGAGAGTTTAGGATGTGCCCCAAGTCCCAGCAACTGGGGAAGTGGCGGAGTCGAGATGAGCCACAGCTCCGGCTGAACGCCAAGCCTGCCCTCCTCCAGGTGCTGTCTCAGGTCAAAAAGGGATTTATTGAAGAGTCAGGCTGGAATCCCGGACCTAAAGTGGGCTGAGCTTCAGAAGCTAGAAATAAATTCAGACTGAACAAGAGTCCTAGAAAGAGCTGCTCCAAAGATGAATTCATGATATAAATTCTGTGAGGGGTGACTGTAAACTGAAGTCCAAAGACCAGCTCTACAAGCCCCACCTGACAGCCCGTCTCAGTGCTTTACAGCCACATGTCCACCTGGCTTTGGTCACATCGCTAGCGAATACAGTCTGTACCTGCCTGTGACCACCCACCACCCCAGCACCGTCTGTTCTCTGATGTCCTTCCTGAGCAGTGCCCCTTGCATTCATCTTCTTTTTTATTTTTTTTCCATTCCTTCCTTTCCTTTCAACATCTTTGTGTCCTGATATTTTTAAGGTTCCAAAGTAACTCAAGGGTTATTTAATACGTCATGCTTCCTAGTACCATTTGACACTGGTGGGAACTGCTGGAAATGCAACACCTACTCCCAAGGGGATGAATCTCTGTGAGTGAAATGAAGAGCCTGGGCGGGGAGGGGCGCAGCCCTACGCTGTGGAAGGGGCAGTGGATGAAAGTTCGAGTAGCCTTGGCTCTGCTACTATAGTACTGTGTGGCCTGGGGCACGTCACTTAACTTCTTTGGGCTTCCATTTCCTCAGCCATAAAATAAAGAGGTGGGGGGCTTCCCTGGTGGCGCAGTGGTTGAGAGTCCGCCTGCCGATGCAGGGGATACGGGTTCGTGCCCCGGTCCGGGAAGATCCCACATGCCGCGGAGCGGCTGGGCCCGTGAGCCGTGGCCGCTGAGCCTGCGCGTCCGGAGCCTGCGCTCCGCAACGGGAGAGGCCACAACAGTAAGAGGCCTGCGTACCGCAAAAAAATAAAAAATAAAAAAATAAAAATAAATAAAGAGGTGGGTCTAGAACTGTGTGGATTTTTAAACCACTGCTCTCTCTGGGGCCGGACAGAAATGGGGACGGAGGACATTTTCGGTTGGCACAGTGACAAGGGGCAACTATCCTGTCTCAAGCACCCAGGCCCCCGTCTGAAAGGTCTTTCTCTGTCCTGACATTCTAAGGATCCACTAGGGAAAGTACCATTGGATAACAGTGCCTTTCCCAGATTCCTCTCCAAAACGCAAGGCTTTTTATTGTCTGAGATAGGCTAAAACTCAAGATAGAATATTTTAGATCAGACACTGGTCCAAAGTACACCCAGGACACCATCAGCTCAGACAACCCGAAGGCAACCAATCCTTTCAACCCACTACTCCTGCTGACAGGGGATGAGCATTCTTCTCTATAATTACCTCTCTGACTCCCCAGTTTCCTGGTCTCTTTTTCTATGCATCCTTTTGTGTTTATAAACTGCTTTCTTCAAACGTTTGGAATCATTATAAATGGCAAAAAGGTCTTCTGGATTTTTCAGGAGAAAACAAGGCAGATGCTCAAATGTTGGTGCCCTGCACATTTGAGGTCTTTCTGAGCCCACAGCTCCTGTCCCGCCAAGCGCAGCCTACAGGAAGGAAGGAGGCAGAGTGCGCTACAAAACAAGGCTGAGCAGACACACACATTCCAATCAACTCCAGGCACCTTTATTCAGCAAACTTCCTCCTAACTCTTCACTTACTGCCATCAGTGAATCCAAATTAATGATCTAGCCAAAATCTTACACTCTCGGAATCATAATTATGTTAATCTCTTTCTCAAAGCCTTCTTTTGATTCTCTGTATTTACATAAATTTTCAACTTTTTTTCCTTCACTCAATCCCTTTAATTTCCCAATCCTCTTGGTGTTGGCATTCCTACTTTTGTACATTTCTTCCCAGCTGGTTGCTATTTCTTTTTTCCTCTCTGGGTGTCTCCTTTCAACTATTACGTGTCCTCAACCCAGAATAATATTTCTGCAAAACTCTTAACACCTACCTATTTTCAGGAGCCCCTAGGGAGTAGGCACTCACCTCAGGAGCCTGAACTGTATTCCTATCAGCATCCTGATTTATCTGGGCCCACCTGGAAGGCTGGGGAAGTAAACCTTCCAGGTGGACGTCTATGGGAAAGATTTTTCTAGTGGAAGAGAGAGTAAGGATTGCATTTGGGGAGGGGGTAGCAATCTGCCTAGACTGTCTCCTGGACCTGCTTTTCTTCCAAAGGCTTCTTGCCAGTGGGGAAAAATTTATAAGCAGTGGCTGTAAAATCTCCATCTGAAACAAAGATACCAGGCATCACTGTTGATCCCAATGCATAAGAGAAACTCAGCCGAGTAAACAACAACCTGGACCAGCCTCTACCTGGCCCAGAAGATAAAATAATGGAAGACATGATCCAATGGTGCAGCAAGGCGTCTGGGAGCACATGGGACTCCATGGCAACTTCAGGAACAATACTGGAGGAATAGAGTCAGCACAGGGTGACTGGACTGAGGCCCTTGAGTTAAAATCCCCAACAGGGTGGCCCAGAGGGGAAACACCTGTGATCCTCAGAACATACAAGACCTTCCAGTGTTAGAGGCCACTTAGAGCCTGTTGAGGGTCATCCCAGCAGAGTGGGTTCCTGGGAGGATAATGTCTAGACCCTAACTCACAGGGTCTCTCTAAACAGCATCTGCATGGATTCTCTCTAAACAGCATCTGCATGGATTCCTCAACTTCCATTAAACACTCATTAGAGTGTTCAGAAAATCTATCCCTCTAACTAAAATTCCTCATGTTGCACACCAAGTCCATTTATAAAGGGCCTTTTAGTTGCTCAAAAGCAGCTCTTTACTTTCTGCCCACTGCTATAACTTCCTCCTTTCTCTAAAGAGTCTTCCTTTCACCATTTATTTTTTATGCTTCCACATCCTTTAGCACAAAAGATAAAATGGTACCACGGGGTATATACATTAGCTATAGGAATCACAGGGCCTGAAAGGCAGAGTGTCACCTGGAATGGAAGTGAGAATGGGGTGAGGTTGAAGCGCCATGAAAATCAAGTTTGAATTTGGAGTCAATGCTCTCTGCTTTGGGTTATAGCCAATTTAGGCTTATTTGTTTAGCTGATGAATAAAGACTGACCCACCATCACCTCAAGCAATGTTTTAACTGAGCAACCGTAATTATAATTTGTAAAAAAATGACTCATTTGCAGACTTCCTGTAACTTCACTCTGTGAATTGTTTACTACACAGAAGCACAGACTTTTGAGGTGGACTAAAGATTATTCCTTCAGGGTCCTTCCCTGCAGAGGAATCTCTCTAACTATATTCACAGGGGCCTCCAACAGTTTAAATATGTTCAGGGATCAGGCAACCAATTCCATCCCAGAATAAATTCAATTGTTAAAAAAGTCTCCCTGATCTTGATTTCAAATATGCTTCCTCAAAACTACCACTGGCCTTAGCTCCGTTGAAACAACGTTAATACATATATATCCTCTGCCTCCTGAGAGCTTGTCAATTTTTTTTAAACAGCTGTCACATCCCTCCTAAGATAGTTCTTTAGGAGAAACATTCCTTATTGCTGCAATCATTTCTCTTATTTCATGACTTCCAGACCCTTAACCACCCCTGGACATTCTCTGAACAGTTACCTAGAACAAAACACAGTACTCCAAGACTGTGCTGGATATTGCATCTCAGCCAATGCAATCAAGCACTGCATCATTTGTGAGGCCACGGTGTTCTACGCTTTGTTCCAGTCTTTATTACCAGTACATATAAAGGTGTCATAAAAAGTTAGTTAGATATGAAAAAGTGATTTCCAGAATGGGAAACACAAATGACCAAGCATCATACAAAAAGATGTTCAACCTCATTACTAAGCAGGAAAATGCAAATTAAAACAAAAATGAAATATCATTTCACACTGATCAGATTGGGAAATTTTAAAAGTCTGATGATAGAAGTGTTGGCAAGGATGTGAAGAAATGGGAACTCATACGCTGCTAGTGGGAGTACCAATGGGTTTCACCACTTTGGAGAGAAAGTTGGCAACATTTACTAACGTTCAAGATACACATACCCTACAACCCAGAATTTCCACTTCTATGAGATTTATACACAAACTGTGAACAGGCTCACAAGATGTTTTGTCCATGTTCTAATTGTTAACATTATTTGTGATGAAAAAAAGGGAGAAAAAAGAAAGAAAATAAGTTCTTTCAATAGAAGAATGGTTAAATGTATGTAACTATGCAGTGGAACACTATACAGCATTTAAAATGAACAGAACATGGACAAATCTTGAAACATAATGTTTAATAAAAAACGTTGTAGGGGCTTCCCTGGTGGCGCAGTGGTTGAGAGTCCGCCTGCCGATGCAGGGGACACGGGTTTGTGCCCCGGTCCGGGAAGATCCCACATGCCGCTGAGCGGCTGGGCCCGTGAGCCATGGCCGCTGAGCCTGCGCGTCCGGAGCCTGCGCCGGAGAGGCCACAGCAGTGAGAGGCCCACGTACGGCAAAAAAAAAAAAAAAAAAGTTGTAGAAGGATTTGTACATTATATTATTTACACATCACTATATTATGTACAAATATATTATACTATTTGTATAATATATAATACTAATATATTAATACTAATATATTATACTAATACTAATACTAATATTATACTAATATTAGTATAATACTAATACTATACTAATATAATACTAATATTATACTAATACTAATATATTATACTATATTATTTATAATATTTATATTAAGTTTATAATTATTTATATATTTGTACATTATATTATTTATATATTTTTAAAATACACCAAGTTGTATTTTGTACAGTGTTCTATAAGCACATATATATATCAGAGTATAAAAATGTGGGTGGAAAAGTATATACAAGTGACCTCAGAAATATTTACCTCTAGAAAGACGGAAGTTGAATAAGATCAGAACAAGAAAGGTCTTTGAATGTCTGTAATATTTTATATCCTTGAAAAAATACTAAAGTAAATATAGCAAAATATTAACATCATTGAATTTAGATGGTATATAGTTGTCTAATAGTTTCTTTCTACTTTTCAGTACATTTGAAATATTTCATATTTTCAAATAATACATAAATTTGGAAACTACAAAAATGTATAGTCAATATATAGGTAAATCTATAATATCATTATCCTAAGGAAAACATATTGATATTTCATTTTATTTTCATCTGAATATATTTACATTTTATTTTGAAACAGTTTTAGGCTTACAGGAGAGCTGCAAAAATACTAGAAAGTGTTCATGTATTCCCTTCACCCAGTTTCCCCTAATGCTAACAATTTACAGAATCTTAATGCAATTGTCAAATCAGGAAATTAACATAGGTACAATATCATCAGTGAAACTATCAACCTTATTTGAATTTTGCCAGTTTATTCTCTATTGCCCTTTTTCCATTCCAGGATCCAATCCAGGATCCCACATTGCATTTAGTGTATTTCCTTAGTCTCCTCCAATCTATGACAGTTCCTCAATCTCTACTTGTCTTTCATGGCCTTAGGACTTTTGATAAGGTTGTCTCTTGTTTTGGGTTTGCCTAGTGTTTTCTACTGATTAGACTGAGGTTATACGTTTTCATATTACCACAGAAGTGAGGCTGTGTCCTTCTCAGTACATCATTTCAAGGGGTGCATGATGTTGATAGGTCTTATTACTGGTGATGTTAACCTTGAGCATATAGTTAGGGTGGTGTCTGTTGAGTTTCTTCATTGTAAAATTACTGTTTTCCCCTTTGTAATTGATATATTGGGTTAGATACTTTGAGATTCTGCTAATATCCTATTTCCTCTGCAACTTTCACCCACTGGTAGTAACATCCATGAGTAGATTCTGCCTGCAACAATTATTACTGTGGTACTTGACTCGTGATTTTTTTCACCTCATTCATTCTGTATATATTAACTGGAATTCTTTTGTAAGAAAGCGCTATTACTTCTCCTACACTTATTTATATATTCAATTATAAACTTTGGATGAATATGATTCAATGACATTTATTTATTCTATGGGTTATAATCCAATACTAAAATTATGTTTTCCATTGGTCAAATTGTTCCAGCTTTAGCCACTGGGAAATCCTTCAGGTTGGTTCTTGTGTCCTTTTGACATTTTTTAGACACTTCTGATACCATAATGCTCATCTTGTATTTTCCCTGCCCCTGCCCTGGAATCAAGCACTCGTTTACTGAACTCTGGTTTCTTTTATTGAAAGATGGCATTTAAAAAACCAGGATCACAGTTCTGGGCGTACTCATGTCTTCCAAGGTTTGGGTGATGGAGCAGATTCCTCTTAGACCCTCTCAATGGACAAAGTTTGGAAATATACATGTATGTTTAATAACCTAAGCATACACACATATGTATATTAATTTTTAGATCTGTCTTTATATATATTTACACATATATGTGATATAGACTCATATTTATCTGTGTGTATACATATATATATGAATTCATACTGATACCTCCAATTCTAATGTAATAGCAGTGTCTATCCTAGCCTTCCTCATTTCCGTTTGTAATTCTTTCTCCACCAGTAAGATACCTGACTCTCATTATCTACAATATAGTCACGTATTTGTTCAGTCCTAGGATACACACAAGGTAGTTACAGAATTGCTGAAATGTACCTCTGTGAGAAACAAATACAGTATCTGTGTACAGTTCTTCTTGTCTTTAGTCCTACAGCATTCAGTCAAAATACTATTTTCCAGAGTTACTCAGGGTAGTTATTTTCTTCCCTATTCTATTCACTGTGGTTGTTATTTATTTGTAATACAGGTAGGTTCATTAGTCACTGTATTTATGTTGGATTCCACTCACACTCTGGTTGATTTGAGCTATTGGGGGTGGGGTAGCGGGAGGAGGGTGAAAATGTGAAGCATTACTATGGCATGTCAAGGTTACACAAAAACGTGTACTCAGGAAAGAGCTGCTCCCTCCTCGTCCCTACTTTCTCATTTCTATTAGCATTTTCTTCCTGACTCCTTTCCCAACCAGTCCATGTGCATAACCAATTTCTGGTTCATCCTTCCTATATTTTCTTGTACAAATGTGCAGATATCTGTACATTTTCTTATATCCTCACCTCCCTTATATGAAGGGTAGTAAAATAGTTTTTTTTTTTTGGTTCTTTGTTTTGTTTTCACACTTTGCTATATGCACTTAACAGTGTGTTCTGGAAATCACCCTGAATCAGTTTATAGAGAACTTCCCCTTTCCCCTCCTCTCCTCTCCTCTTCTGTTTTCGTTCTTTCTTTTTTATAGCCATATGGTACTCCACTGTGTGGATGTTACTGGGGCTCTTTGCATTTCTTCATATCTTTTGAGCAAAGCATTGACTGTCCTTTGTTCCAGACTCTCTTTTCAGGCATGTTTGTATGGCCAACCACCTTGGAAGACAGAGATAGCATCTCATCCAAACAAATGGGAAGGCATGCTTACTCTCTATCATAAAAGATCCAGTTTCCCTATCTCAGCGTTCCTCTTCTGTGCAGTCGTCACATGTACAGGTGTTATCTGGTACTCTTTGCTTTGCTCTGTGAGAACTGAGACACAGGAAACTAATACCAAAAGTATACTTTGGCTATCATATTTGCTCTAAGTAGTAAACTGTGCTTCTTCTCTGACACAAGTCTTCCAGATTCCATGAAACTGTGGCATGGCAGACTAACTGGCTAACCTGCATGTAGGGTAAAATCTCAGATGCTCACAGCTCTTGACAGATGTGTCATAATTTATCTAACCACTATTCTACATGTGAGCATTTAAATATCACCGTTCCATAATTGCTAGCAGAGGACACAAAACCCCTAGATCAAAGACAAAGGATTTTATTTCTCAAGGCTCAGCAATCAGCATGAGCTCCATGTCTGCACTGGTTCCATTTGCCCCCAGGCCCATGGGGGTGATATGTTAATAGCCCAGGTAGATCCTACTACACACATAGAAGATTTGTGCCACATCTGAGGAAACCTGAACTTAGGGAATACAAATCTTTCATATTGAGCTGTAAGAATTCACAGCAATGTTTGAAATTGCCTGTTTCTCCATGATCTCACCAAAAGAATGTGTTATTATACTTTTTAATTTTTGTTAGTCTGATATGTGAGGAAAGATATATCACTTCTGTTTTAATTTCTGTTTCCCTATCATTAAGTTTGAACACTTTCATATGCTCGAGAGACTTTTTTTTGTGAATTGTCTATTCATGTCATTTTCCCATTTTTCTATTAGGTTTTTGTTTCTTTGCCCCTCAAGTTTTAAAAGATCTTTATATATTAGAAATAGTAACTTTTGTCTGTGTATGTTGTTTATATTTTCTCCCAGTTTGTCAGTTGTCTTTTGACATTGTTTATGGCAGTTTTTGCCATGCAATTTTTTTAATATATAGTCAAATTTACCCATTCTTTACTTTCTTGCCTCTGGATTTTAAGGGATAGTTAGAAAGCCTTTTGTTATCCTAAGATTAAAAAGGAATTTGCCCGTGTTTTCTTCTAGCACTTGCATGGTTTCCATTTTTGCATTTAGATTCCTAAGCCACTTGGAGTTTATTCTTATGTACAGTCTGAGATACAGGCCTAACTTTATCCTTTTCAAAACAGTCCTAGCTACATTCATTTAAAAGTCCATCTTTGCCCCAGCGACATGAGATGACATCTTTATCATAATCTAAATCTCCATGTGTATTGTGGTTCTATTCCTGCACATTCTATTCATACACTAGTCCTATATCTTCCAGTTTTGTTAATGTAATTAAACATGGATGAGATCATGCATACTGCTCTTTCACTTCACATTACAGTAGTTATATTCTGTAACATCATTTAAAACACAAAATTATTTCAAGAAGTTTCATAAAAACATAATGTTCTATGTTTTATGTTATGAATATAATTTAATTTACTTTAACATCCTCAGTTTTGGACATTTAGATTGCTTCAAATTTTCTGAAGAGATAATATTTGCTTCCTTATAAAACTTTTTATTTTGTAATAATTGTTGATTCTTACAACATGCAGTTAGAAGAAATAATGCAGAAAGATCCCATGTGTCTTGACTCAGTTTCCCCAACTGTAATGTCTTGCAGAACTATAGTACAATATCACAACCAGGACATTGACATTGCTACAGTCAAGATACTACACATTTCCATCCCCACAGGGATGCTTCATGTTGTCCTTTCACGGCTATACCCACTTCCCTTCCACCTCCCTCCCATACACACCCTCCTTAATCCCTAGCAATCACTACTCTATTCTTCAATTCTATAATTTTGTCACTTCAAGAACAAATGAATCACACATATGTAACATTTTGAGACTGGCTTTTTTCACACAGCATAATTTCCTGGAGATTAACCCAAGTGTTGCACATCAATAGCTTATGGGGTTTTTTGTTTGCTTGTTTGTGTTTTTTTTTTTTTTTTTTTTAATTGCTGAGTAGCATTCCATGGTACGGATGTACCACAGTTTATTTAACCATTCATCACTGAAGTACATCTGGACTGTTCCCAGTTTGGAGCTATTACAAATAAACCTGCTTTGAACATTCATGTACAGATTTTTTGTGAACCTAAGTTTTTACTTATCTTAGACAAATACCTAAGAGTTTAACCGTCCAAGGCTACATGGTAGCTTTACATTTTTAAAGAAACTATCCAACTATTTTTTCACAGTGACTGGGTCATTTTTCATTCTCACCAACAAGGTATGAGCGATCTAGTCTCTTCACAGCTTCACCAACATTTGGTATTGTGGGTTTTTTGTTTCATTCATTTTTTTTTTTTTTTTTTTTTTGCCATTCTGTTGCATATGTAATGGTTTTAATTGTGGTTTTCACTTGAATTTCCCTGACGATGTTGAATATCTTTTCATGTATTTATTTGCCAGCTGGATAACCTCTTCTGTGGAATATCTGTTTCTGGTTTTTTTTTTTTTTTGGTCTATTTTGTTTGGATCATGTGGTTTTCTTGATGTTGACACTGAGAGTACTTTATATATTCTAGATAACAGTTCTTTGTTGAATATGTGATTTCCAAATATATTCTCCAAGTCTGTACGTTGTAAAATCTGTATCTTGTTATCTTCTGAACAGTTATTTCTTCAATTCCATTTATTAAGCCTTTTTCTCAAATTTTTTTTCTGCAACAATTGATAGGATCATATAATTTCCTTCTTTGGCTTTTGATATACTGAATTATACTATTTTTGAATATATAATCATGCTTGCATTCTGAGAATAAACTCACTGTGATAATTCTTTTCATATATTGCTGAATTCATTCGTTGATATTTTGTTAAAGAATTATTTTTTAACAACTTTATTGGAATATAATTGCTTTACAAACTTGTTAGTTTCTGCTGTATAACAAAGTGAATCCACTATAGACATACATATATCCCATATCCCCTTCCTCTTCCGTCTCCGTCTCACCCTCCTTATCCCACCCCTCTAGGTGGTCACAAAGCACCAAGATGATCTCCCTGTGCTATGCGGCTGCTTCCCACTAGCTATCTTACATTTGGTAGTATGTATATGTCAATGCTACTCTCACTTCGTCCCAGCTTACCCTTTCCCCTCCACACGTCCTCAAGTCCATTCTCTACATCTGCGTCTTTATTCCTGTCCTGTCCCTAGGTTCATCAGAAGCTTTTTATTTTTTTTTAGATTCCATATATATGTGTTAGAATACAGTATTTGTTTTTCTCTTTCTGACTGACTGTGTATGACAGACTCCAGGTTCATCCACCTCACTATCAATAACTAAATTTTGTTTCTTTTTATGGCTGAAAAATATTCCATTGTATAAATGTGCCACATATTCTTTATCCATTCATCTGTCGATGGACACTTAGGTTGCTTCCATATCCTGGCTATTGTACATAGGGCTTCAATGAACATTGTGGTACATGACTCGTTTTGAATTATGGTTTTCTCAAGGTATATGCCCAGTAGTGGGATTGCTGGGTCATATGGTAGTTCTATTTTTAGTTTTTTAAGGGACCTCCATACTGCTCTCCATAGTGGCTGTATCAATTTACATTCCTACCAGCAGTGCAAGAGAGTTCCCTTTTCTCCACACCCTCTCCGGCATTTATCGTTTGTAGATTATTTGATCATGGCCATTCTGACTGGTGTGGGGTGATACCTCATTGTAGTTTTGATTTGTATTTCTCTAACGATTAGTGATGTTGAGCATCCTCTCATATGTTTGCTGGTAATCTGGATATCTTCTTTGCAGTAATGTCAATTAAGGTCTTCTGCCCCTTTTTGGATTGGGTTGTTTATTTTTCTGATATTGAGCAGCATGAGCTGCTTGTATATTTTGGAGATTATTCCTTTGTCAGTTACTTCATTTGCAAATATCTTCTCCCATTCTGAGGATTGTCTTTTCTTCTTTATGGTTCCCTTTGCTGTACAAAAGCTCTTAAGTTTCATTAGGTCCCATTTGTTTATTTCTGTTTTTATTTCCATTTCTCTAGGAAGTGGGTCAAAAAGGATCTCACTGTGATTTATATAATAGACTGTTCTGCCTATGTCTTCCTCTAAGAGTTTTGTGTTTTTGTTTTTTTTTCTGACAGTGTTGGGTCTTCATTGCTGTGCACAGGCTTTCTCTAATTGCAGTGAGTGGGGGCAACTCTAAGAGTTTTACAGTGTCTGGCCTTACATTTAGGTCTTTAATCCATTTTGAGTTTATTTTTGTGTATGGTGTTAGGAAGTGTTCTAATTTCATTCTTTTACATGTAGCTGTCCAGTTTTCCCAGCACCACTTATTGAAGAGGCTGACTTCCCTCCATTGTATATTCATGCCTCCTTTATCAAAGATAAGGTGACCTTATGTGCGTGGGTTTATCTCTGGGCTTTCTATCCTGTTCCATTGATCTATATTTCTGTTTTTGTGCCAGTACCATACTGTCTCGATTACTATAGCTTTGTGGTATAGTCTGAAGTCAGGGAGCCTGATTCCTCCAGCTCCGTTTTCCTTTCTCAAGATTGCTTTGGCTATTCGGGGTCTTTTGTGTTTCCACACAAATTGTGAAATATTTTCGTCTAGTTCTGTGAAAAATGTCATTGGTAGTTTGATAGGGATTGCATTGAATCTGTAGATTGCTTTGAGTAGTATACTCATTTTCACAATGACTTGGATTCTTCCAATCCAAGAACATGGTATATCTCTCCATCTGTTTGTATCATCTTTAATTTCTTTCATCAGTGTTTTATAGTTTTCTGCATACAGGTCTTTTGTCTCCTTAGGTAGGTTTATTCCTAGGTATTTTATTCTTTTTGTTGCAGTGGTAAATGGGAGTGTTTCCTTAATTTCTCTTTCAGATTTTTCATCATTAGTGTATAGGAATGCAAGAGAGTTCTGTGCATTACTTTTGTATCCTGCTACTCTACCAAATTCATTGATAAGCTCTAGAAGTTTTCTGGTAGCAGCTTTAGGATTCTCTGTGTATAGTATCATGTCATCTACAAACAGTGACAGCTTTATTGCTTTTCCAATTTGGATCCTTTTATTTCTTTTTCTTCTCTGATTGCTGTGGCTAAAACTTCCAAAACTATGTTGAATAATAGTGGTGAGAGTGGGCAACCTTGTCTTGTTCCTGATCTTAGTGGAAATGGTTTCAGATTTTCACCATTAAATAACAATGTTAGCTGTGGGTTTGTCATACACAGCCTTTATTATGTTGAGGTAGGTTCCCTCTATGCCTACTACTTTCTGGAGAGTTTTTATCATAAATGGGTGTTGAATTTTATTGAAAGCTTTTTCTGCATCTATTGAGATGATCATATGGTTTTCATTCTTCAGTTTGTTAATATGGTGTATCACATTGATTGATTTGCATATATTGAAGAATCCTTGCATTCCTGGGATAAACCCCATGGTGTATGATCCTCCTAATGTGTTGCTGGATTCTGTTTGCTAGTATTTTGTTGAGGATTTTTGCATCTATGTTTATCAGTGATATTGGCCTGTAGTTTTCTTTCTTTGTGACATCTTTGTATGGTTTGGGAATCAGGGTGATGGTGGCCTCGTAGAATGAGTTTGGGAGGGTTCCTCCCTGTGCTATATTTTGGAAGAGTTTGAGAAGGATAGGTGTTAGCTCTTCTCTAAATGTTTGATAGAATTCGCCTGTGAAGCCATCTGGTCCTGGACTTGTTTTTTTTTGGAAGATTTTTAAACACAGTCTCAATTTCAGTGCTTGTGATTGGTCTGTTTATATTTTCTATTTCTTCCTGGTTCAGTCTCGGAAGGATGTGCTCTTTTAAGAATTTGTCCATTTCTTCTAGGTTGTCGATTTTATTGGCATATAGTTGCTTGTTTTAATCTCTCATGATGCTTTTTATTTCTACAGTGTCAGTTGTTACTTCTCTTTCATTTCTAATTCTGTAGATTTGAGTCTTCTCCCTTCTTTTCTTGATGAGTCTGGCTAATGGCTTATCAATTTTGTTTATCTTCTCACAGAACCAACTTTTAGTTTTATTGGTCTTTGCTACTGTTTCCTTCATTTCTTTTTCATTTATTTATGATGTGATCTTTATGATTTCTTTCCTTCTGCTAACTTTGGGGTTTTTTTGTTCTTCTTTCTCTAATTGCTTTAGGTGTAAGGTTAGATTGGTTTTTTCCATTTTTTTTTTTTTTTTTTTTTTGCGGTACGTGGGCCTCTCACTGTTGTGGCCTCTCCTGTTGCAGAGCACAGGCTCCAGATGCACAGGCTCAGCAGCCATGGCTCACGGGCCCAGCTGCTCCACGGCATGTGGGATCTTCCCGGACCGGGGCATGAACCCGTGCCCCCTGCATCAGCAGGCGGACTCTGAACCACTGCGCCATCAAGGAAGCCAGGTTAGATTGTTTATTTGAAATGTTTCTTGTTTCTTGATGTAAGATTGTACTGCTATAAACTTCCCTGTTAGAACTGCTTTTGCTGCATCCCATAGGTTTTGGGCCATTGTGTTTTCATTGTCATTTGTTTCTAAGTATTTTTTTATTTCATCTTTGAGTTCTTCAGTGATCTCTTGGTCATTTAGTAACGTATTGTGTAGCCTCCATGTGTTTGTATTTTTTACAGTCTTTTTCCTGTAATTGATATGTAGTTGCATAGCACTGTGGTCAGAAAAGATAATACAATTTCACTTTTCTTAAATTTACCAGGGCTTGATTTGTGACCTAAGATATGATCTATCCTGGAGAATGTTCCATGAGCACTTGAGAAGAAAGTGCATTCTGTTATTTTTGGATGGAATGTCCTATAAATATCAATTAAGTCCATCTTGTTTAATGTGTCATTTAAAGCTTGTGCTTCCTTATTTATTTTCATTTTGGATGAGCTGTCTATTGGTGAAAGTGGGGTGTTAATGTCCCCTACTATGATTATTACTGTTGATTTCCCTTTTATGGCTGTTAGCATTTGCCTTATGTATTGAGGTGCCCCTATGTTGGGTGCATAAATATTTACAATTGTTATATCATCTTCTTGGATTGATCCCTTGATCACAATGTAGTGTGCTTCCCTGCCTATTGTTAATAGTCTTTATTTTAAAGTCTGTTTTGTCTGATATAAGAATTGCTACTCCAGCTTTCTTTTGATTTCCATTTGCATGGAATATCTTTTTCCATCCCCTCCTTTTCAGTCTGTAGTGGGTCTCTTGTAGACAGAATATATATGGGTCTTATTTTTGTATCTATTCAGCCAGTCTATGTCTTTTGGTTCGAGCATTTAATCCACTTATATATAAGGTAATTATCGATATGTATGTTCCTATTACCAATTTCTTAATTGTTTTGGGTTTGGTTTTGGAGGTCTTTTCCTTCTCTTGTGTTTCCTGCCTAGAGAAGTTCCTTTAGCATTTGTTATAAAGCTGGTTTGGTGGTGCTGAATTCTCTTAACTTTTTGCTTGTCTGTAAAGGTTTGATTTTCTCTGTCAAATCTGAATGAGGTCCTTGCTGGGCAGAGTAATCATGGTTGTAGGTTTTCCCCTTTCATCACTTTAAATATGTCCTGCCACTCCCTTCTGGCTTGCAGAGCTTTTGCTGAAAGATCAGCTGTTAACCTTATGGGGATTCCCTTGTATGTTATTTGTTGCTTTTCCCTTGCTGCTTTTAATATTGTTTCTTTCTAGTTAATTTTTGATAGTTTGATTAATATGTGTCTTGTCATGTTTCTCTTTGGGTTTATCCTGTATGGGACTCTCTGTGCTTCCTAGACCTGATTGACTATTTCCTTTCCCATATTAAGGAACTTTTCAACTATAATCTCTTCAAATATTTTCTCAGTACCTTTCTTTTACTATTCTTCTTCATGGACCCCTATAATTCAAATGTTGTTGCATTTAATGTTTCCAGAGATCTCTGAGACTGTCCTCAATTATTTTCAGTCTTTTTTCTTTATTCTGCTCTGTGGTAGTTATTTCCACTATTTTATCTTCCAGCTCACTATCCGTTTTCTGCCTCAGTTATTCTGCTACTGGTTCCTTCTAGAGAATTTTTAATTTCATTTATTGTGTTGTTCATCATTGTTTGTTTGCTCTTTAGTTCTTCTAGGTCCTTGTTAAATGTTTCTTGTATTTTCTCCATTCTATTTACAAGATTTTGGATCATCTTTACTATCATTATTCTGAATTCTTTTGCAGGTAGACTGCCTATTTCCTCTTCTTTTGTTTTGTCTGGTGGGTTTCTATCTTGCTCCTTCATCTTCTGTGTATTTCTGTCTTCTCATTTTGCTTAACTTACTGTGTTTGGGGTCTCTGTTTCACAGGCTGCATGTTCGCAGTTCCCATTGTTTTTGGTGTCTGCCCCCAGTGGGTAAAGTTGGTTCAGTGTGTTGTGTAGGCTTCCTGTTGGAGGGGTCTGGTGCCTGTGTTCTGGTTGATGAGGCTGGATATTGTCTTTATGCTGGGCAAGACCATGTCTGGTGGTGTGTTTTGGGGTGTCTGTGACCTTATTATGATTTTAGGCAGCTTCTCTGCTAATGAGAAGCTGGGTCTTAGCATTGAGATGGAGATATTTGGGAGAGCTCTTGCTGTCTGATATTACATGGGGCCTGGATGTCTCTGGTAGTCCAATGTCCTGAACTTGGCTCTCCCACCTCAGAGGCTCAGGCCTGACACCTGGCCAGAGCACCAAGACCCTGTCAGTCACAGGGCTCAGAAGAGAAAGGAGAAAAGAAAGAAAGAAAAAGAAAAGAAATGAAATGAAATAAAATAAGTTATAAAAAATTTTTAAATATTTTTGAAATAAAGAAATATAAAAAGTAATAAAAAAAAGAATAGAGCAACCAAACCAATAAACAAATCCACCAATGATAACAAGCACTAAAAACTAAACTAAGATAAACATATACATCAGAAACTAGTCAGTTGCACAGAGCAAACCCCAAGCCTACCATTGCTCCCAAAGTCTACCACCTCAATTTTGGTATGATTCGTTGTCTATTCAGGTATTCTACAGATGCAGGATACATCAAGTTGACTGTGAAGATTTAATCTGCTGCTTCTGAGGCTGCATGGAGAAATTTCCCTTTCTCTTCTTTGTTCGCACAGCTCCTGGGGTTCAGCTTTGGATTTTGCCTCACCTCTGCATGTAGGTTGCCCTCTGGAGTCTGTTCTTCACCCAGACAGTAGGGGGTTAAAGAAGCAGCTGATTAGGGGGCTCTGGCTCACTCAGCCCCGGGGGAGGGAACGGTATGGAATGCGGGGCGAGCCTGCAGCAGCAGAGGCCAGCTTGATGTTGCAACAGCCTGAGGCATGCCGTGTGTTCTCCCAGGGAAGTTGTCCCTGGATCACAGGACCCTGGCAGTGGCGGGCTGCACAGGCTCCCGGGAGGTGTGGACAGTGACCTGTGCTTGCACACAGGATTCTTGGTGGCTGCAGCAGCAGCCTTAACATCTCATGCCTGTCTCTGGTGACCACGCTGATAGTCGCGGCTTGCACCCATCTCTGGAGCTCGTTTAGGTGGTGCTCTGAATCCGCTCTCCTCGCGCACCCCAAAACAATGGTCTCTTGCTTCGTAGGCAGGTCCAGACTTTTACCCAGACTCCTTCTCGGCTAGCTGTGGTGCACTAGCCTCCTTCAGGCTGTGTTCACTCCGCCAACCCCAGTCCTCTCCCTGGGATCCAACCGAAGCCCGAGCCTCAGCTCCCAGCCCCACCCGCCCCGGTGGGTGAGCAGACAAGCCTCTCGGGCTGTTGAGTGCTGATCGGCACTGATCCTCTGTGTGGGAATCTCTCCACTTTGCCCTCTGCACCCGTTGCAGCGCTGTCCTCCGCGGCTCCGAATCTTCCCCTCCACCCCCCACCTCGTCCTGACAAGTGAAGGGGCTTCCTAATGTGTGGAAACTTTTCCTCCTTCACAGCCCCCTCCCCAAGGTGCAGGTCCTGTCCCTATTCTTTTGTCTCTGTTTTTCTTTTGCCCTACCCAGGTACATGGGGATTTTTTTTGCCTTTTGGGAAGTCTGAGGTCTTCTGCCAGCGTTCAGTAGGTGTTCTGTAGGAGTTGTTCCACATGTAGATGTATTTCTGATGTATTTGTGGGGAGGAACGTGATCTCCACATCTTACTCCTCCACCATCTTGAAGGTCCTCTCACACACATTTCTTTACTCTTTCATTTTTTGAGTTCTAATAGTTTTCCTATCTTTTTATGAGTTCTTTATATATTTAAATATTAACTTTTTCTATCATATTTACTGAAGTTTATAGTGAACTTTTAATTCTCTCTATATATTTTGATGTACATATATTTTACAATTTTTATGTAGTAAAATCTATTGATATTTTCCTGTGATTATTTTCAACAGTTATAAAGGTTAAAAATTGTTTTCCTATCTAGAAATTCAATAAATATTTCCTCTATTTGTTTCAACTTCCTTTTTTGTTTTCTATATCCACAAATTAATACTCCATTTCATACTTATTTTAGTACAAGGTATATGAGGTCAGATATAAATAATCGTTCCTATATTTTTACATATGGCTCACTAATTTTCCTATAACCATTTACTGCTTTTCTCAAAACTTTTTTTAGAAACTCTTATGTAATCACAGCTAAGTACCTATCACAGAGCATTGAATTCTAGGCCGACGTGCAACACCCTCGAACCCTGAGGCTAATAGAGAGGTCAGCGTTATTCAGCTAATGACCTTTGCTGTGGTCTGAACATTTGTGTCCCCTGAAAATTCATATGTTGAAATCCTAACCCCCAAGGTAATGGTATAATAAAATGGGGCCTTTGGGAGGTGATTAAGTCATGAGAGCTGAGCCCTCACCATTGGGATTAGTACCCTAATAACAGAGACCCTAGACAGATTCCTTGTCCCTCCCATAAGGTAGCGATACAGTGAGAAGAAGGGCTCTCACAAGGATCACATCTGCCATTGCTAAGATCTTAGCTTTCCCAGCCTCCAGAACTGTAAAAACTAAATGTTTATTGTCTACAAGCCACCCAGTCTCTGGTATTTCGTTATAACAGCCTCAGCAGACTAAGACTACCATAGAGCATGGAAGCAATATGATTTCTGCAATCTTTGAGGGGTTGAAACAATAGAACTGACAAGGCCAAAGTGAATCTCCCAGGGTCTAATCAATGTCAATGGTGAAAATATCCTACAGTAAGTCTTCCCTGAGGACACTGAGGAAACACCTACAACCTCACCAAGGAGGATTCCTGACATTGTCAGGGAATTTCACGTATCTGGCAGGATCCAATGTACAGCTACGCTGAAGAAAAGATTACAACACAGAATCTTGTGATTAAATACAGGAAAGGGCAGCTTTAAGTTTATAACCCACCACTACCGAAAACATAAGATACCATGTCAGTTTGCTGCAAAGTATATTTATACAGTAAAATTTAAGCTGTTTGAAGCCTGCCCCATCAGATCTCCAGTATGTGAACAGAATGGTAAAATTTATCTGTTTCATGCTAGTCCACTCGGGTCAGGAAACAAGATGTATTTTAGATGATGCAAGGCATGCTTTAGAAAACAGCACATGTGCTCTGGAAATAAAAAGAACTTAGATTCCATAGCCCTGGGATTTGCACAAGCCAACAATTACTTGATCTTATGTCTCTCTTTCTGAGCTCTCCATGCCCACTTTATGTTTATCAATTATGCCCCTCTACTCCTTCCTTGTCCTCCTTAATTCTCCCAGATCATCCTTCCAGGAATGCCACCATTTCTTCCTGGTAACAGTTTAAACTTCCTTCCCTACTACTGGTCTTATTGGCCAACAAGATGACTCTATCTCGAGAAGTGATGACTTGGTCACTGGGCTCCTTGAAAACCGGCATTTTTGAGTATCCACATTTCCACATTTGGGCCACAATACACTATTATCCCTCAATGTAAAGAACAGCTCAAATCACATCTGCTTGAGGAGAGGACTTACTCTATACAAGTAGATGTGATAAGATGGAGATATTAACATGCTGGTATTCACCAATTTCCTTTGCTTACTTAGCTTTTTCTCGCAGTCCCACTCTCTGTAAAGAAAGAGCCAAAGCTGCTTAGAAAGGTTATCACAAGAAAAGCAATCAGGAGAATAATTATAATTACCAGGGCTATTGTTTACACACAGGAGAATAGGGGAGGGGGGACTGAATAAACAAGATGGCATTATTAGGATGGGGTAGATGGATAGTTTCGAGTATTAAAGAGTAAGAGACTCCAAGTTTGGGGGATAAGAAAATGGAACAAAACTTTTTAGTAGAAGGTGCCAAGAATCCTAAATGTTTAAGAAAGATAGTGAATAAATATCAAAAGGTACCCCTAGGTATTGATTTTAAAAATGCAAAACTACTCTGAGACCAGAGCTACTCTACTGAGATCACAACTTTATAAATATTGCATATTTACTAAACCAACCAAGTCTCCAGAGTATTATTTTTTTGGTGGGGGTGAGTTGGGGAGGGTGATGGTGATATGGTATTTCTCTTAGAATACAAAGTATTGGGGAGATCTACTACCATCCTTATTAAGCCATTAACTCTTTGAGATCAGGGCATCTGTCTTATATTTTTCTAGCTTTATTGAGATATAATTGACATATAACATTGTGTAAGTTTAAGCTGTACAACATGATGATGTAATACACAGATACAAGGAGTCCATCTTATTGATAACTGCACTTCCAGTCCCTCATACATAGCCTTAATCCCTGAAACACAATGGGTGTCTCATAAATGTTTGGTGATTGAATGACATATGAACTTCATGTGCTGGCTCCAGGCTAAATTTATCTGAATGGTTTAGGAAAGTCAGCTCAGTCCATTCTTTCTGGATAATAAAATCTACTCCACGAAAAGCATCTTTCTGGGGGCTGCAAGAACTGCAATTCAGCCCCTTCAGTTTAGATAAGACCAGCCATCATGATCATCCCTGATGCCCAGAGAAGAAGAGAAAGTGGATCCCTCGCTAGAAGCCAATTTAGAGATTTGAGAATAAAACAGGTTAAGACTTTTAAATAACAGGTTTATAATAATCCTAAGAAAACAAGACTTTCAGAATTGCCTAAGAAACTCTGGAATGTCCAAAGATTAGAGAAATGAAAGCCTGGCCCACAGGAGTGGAACTGAATACAGTCAAAAGGCTTAAGGATAGAGACAGGGTTAACTTAATGCAATTTATATTTTTATAAATGTGATTTATTTTTATACACACCCAGAAGGAAAGTTTGTGTTTATTGCCTTATGATGATTCTCTAGTTCACTGTGGATATAATAATGAATAACGCACTATACTTCGCTAAGAAGAGTTAGAACATTATTTACACATAATTCAATAAATAAAAATCTGCAAGAAATTTGGTGCTAGGACAATGAAAGCCCATCACCCATATAAAAGGCCTTTATTCTTTAGGCCTCCTCTTTCTAGGATGAGGCTGGTTTGCTGAACAATTATAGGCAAGTTAAGGAAGGGAGGAAAGGAAGGAGAAGGAGAGGGAAGGAGGGGGAAGGGAGGGGAACAGAGAGGAAGGAGCAGAGGAAGGATGAAGACACACTGCTGGCAATACTGCAAATTAAATATTCTAACTGCTCTTGATAGAAGCAACTAAAACATTGGATTAAGAAATACAGACAAGGGCTTCCCTGGTGGCACAGTGGTTGAGAGTCCGCCTGCCGATGCAGGGGACAAGGATTCGTGCCCTGGTCCGGGAAGATCCCACATGCCGCGGAGCGGCTGGGCCCGTGAGCCATGGCCGCTGAGCCTGCGCGTCCAGAGCCTGTGCTCCGCAACGGGAGAGGCCACAACAGTGAGAGGCCCGCGTACCGCAAAATAATAAAATAAAATAATAAATAAAATAAATAAAATAAAATAAAAAATACAGAGAAACAGAATTTTAAGCACACTGCTGAAGTGACAAAAAGAATCCACAGAGCCCAAAAACTGAAGTGAAATCAAGAATACTGGAAAACAAGTAAGCACCAGAACAGGATTTTTTCCTTGAAGCCTCTTCACTTGGACCCTAAAGACCCTAAGCCTCTGTATCATCTGCTACATGAGCAGTGGGTGTGGGGAATATGGGACAATATTCCAAGCCCCCAAGAGCTCCCCCTCAGAGAGAGGATGGGTGAGAAAGTAACCGTGCTGAATAGCAAGAATTACCACCGGTCTCAGTTCTGGCACCTGACAGAGGTGAAGAAACATACCTGAATATCAATAAGCCAGCCCACAAGGGTTTTTGGTCTATATTCATGTTATCTGAAAAACCTTACTCAGAGAATTTGACTTAAAGCGATCCCAGGTTGGTAGATACCCTAGGTCCTTGGGTAAATGACCTAAACTATACACATACACACAACACACACACACGCACACACACACACACACACACACACACACACACACACACACGGTTAAAAAGGCTACTTGCCTGAAGAGCAGCAGAAACAAGCAAAAGTCTGTCCACAAACATACCAACGAACGCTTCAGATACAATCCAGACGCAAAGTATACATTACCTAGGTTTATTAAGTGCTTAGAAACAGAAGAGAAGCTTGAAAACTTAAGCAGGAAAACAACCAATAAGACTTAAAAAATCCAGTAAGTGAGGACAAATTAAATAGCAGAATAGAAACTACCAAAGAGAGAACACTTCTATTACTCAGGGTAAAGAAGCGTTTCTTAGACAAAAGCACAAACCATAAAACATATAATAATAAAATCCTGTCCTCATAAAGCACTTCCTGTATGTATGCCAGGCCCCATTATCAGCATTTTACATGTATAATCGCATTTAATCCTCCCAATAGCCCATTGAGGTAGACACTATTATTATCCCCATTTCACAGATAAGGAAACTGAAGCACTGAGACATTAAGTAGCTTTCCCAACATCACACAGCTAGCAAATGGCAGTGCTGTGATTTCAATCCAGGCAGCCTGGCTCCAGAGTCTGTGCCCTTGAGTAAAGGTGTACAAATTTGACTACATCAAAATTTAAAACTTTAATAGACAGAGCACACAGGACTTTTAGGGCAGTGAAAACATGCCATATGATACAACGGTAGGTGTATATCATTATAAATTTGTCTAAAACCATACATAGAATGTACAACACCAGGAGAGAACCTTAATGTAAATGATGGACTTTGGGTGATAATGTAGGTTCATCAGCTGTAACAAACACACACTGGTGGGCGATGTACAGAGTCAGGGAGGGCGGCCATGGGGAGGGGAGAGGGTCTAGAGGAACTCTCTGTACTTTCCCCAAATTTTGCTACGAACCTAAAACCTGCTCTAAAAATAAACTAAAAAATTTTTCATCAGATACCATAAAGAAAACGAAAAGACAAACAAACTGGGAGAAGATAAATATTTCCAGCATATTTAACTATCAACATACTGGTACTCAGATTCCATACTTCTCAAGCCAAACTGGCATTGAGCCATTTATGTTTTGCTGGTCATTTTCCAAATAACTGCCTAACCCTGTGGATATCACCATGGATTAATTTCCACAACTCCCTTCATTCAAGTTTAATTCCTCTCAGAATCCAAGTTTACCTGGGGAAGGTTTATTGGCCACTACCAATACCCTTTGTCTTTGAAAATCCCTGTCCCTCAAATTTTCTTTAAAACTGATTTAATGAACACATTTCTCTGAATCCTCAACAGTTCTCTGGAGACACAATTGGCACGTAACAATATTTCAAAGATTGGACTCTGGCTCCACCAGTCACTTGCTCTGTGAATGTGGGCAAGTTACTTAAACTCTCCATGCCTCTACTTTCTCATGTGTAAAATGAGACAATCAACAAGCACCTCCTAGGAGCACTGTTGGAACTGAGTCAGCTGATGTAGGTAAAAGAGCACATCCTGGGAGTTCCTCAAAAGATTATACATAAGAATTACCATATAACTCAGTGATTCCATTCCTAGGTATATACCCAAGAGAAATGAAAACATATGTCCACACAAAACGTGTATACAAATGTTCATGGCACTATTAAACATAATAGCCAAAAAGTAAAAGGAACCCAAATGTCTACCAACTGATGAACGGATAAACAAAATGTGCTTTATCCATACCATGGGATATTATTCTACAGTAAAAATGAATGGAGAAAATGAAGTACTAATTCATCCTACAGCAAGCATGAATCTTGAGAACACTATGCTAAGTGAAGAAAAGCCATTCACAAAAGGCCACACTTATACCAGATGTTCAGAGTAGACAAATCCATACAGAAAATAGGTTAGTACTTGCCCAGGGGCTTGGGGGAGGGGAGAATGGAAAGTAACACTAAAGGTACAGGGTTTATTTTGTGGTGATGAAATGTTCTAAAATTAGATATGGAGATGGTCACAAAATTCTGTGAATATGCTATAATCCGCTGAATTGGAGACCTTAAAAGTGTGACTTTTATGGTATGTAAATTATAGCTCGGGCTTCCCTGGTGGCACAGTGGTTGAGAGTCCGCCTGCCAATGCAAGGAACACGGGTTCGTGCCCCGGTCCGGGAGGATCCCACATGCTGCGGAGCTGCTGGGCCCGTGGGCCATGGCCGCTGAGCCTGCGCATCTGGAGCCTGTGCTCCGCAACGGGAGAGGCCATGGCAGTGAGAGGCCCTCGTACCGCAAAAAAAAAAAAAAAAAAAAATTATAGCTCAATAAAGTGGTTATTTTTAAAAGAACATACCCGCAGGACTTGATACACTGTAAGTGCTCAGTAGCTATTGTTATTTTGATTTTGTTTAGTAATCTATATGTCTTCTAGCATCCCTAAATTATTTTGACCAATTGAGATATTTTCCAACACATATATATGGAATCTAAAAAAAAAAAAAAAAAAATTCATGAAGAACCTAGGGGCAAGACGGGAATAAAGACACAGACCTACTAGAGAATGGACTTGAGGATATGGGAAGGGGAAAGGGTAAGCTGGGACAAAGCGAGAGAGACTGTCATGGACATATATACGCTACCAAACGTAAAACAGATAGCTAGTGGGAAGCAGCCACATAGCACAGGGAGATCAGCTCAGTGCTTTGTGACCACCTAGAGGGGTGGGATAGGGAGGGTGGGAGGGAGGGAGACACAAGAGGGAAGAGATATGGGGACATAGGTATATGTATAACTGATTCACTTTGTTATAAAGCAGAAACTAACACTCCATTGTAAAGCAATTACACTCCAATAAAGATGTTTAAAAAAAACAAAACAAAACCAAGTTATGGCTCCAAAAAGCTGTATGCAAGGAACAGCATAAAGGGCCCCCATCTTGAGGGAAGAGACAGCTGTGCTCTGGTGTGTGTGAGAATTTGGGAGGACCCTGGGGTGCAGTAAGCTCCAGAGCGATTTGAGAACTCTAAGGGCTGCCTTGTGGACACGAGCAGCAGGTATCAGCCTCTGCGGCAATTATGAGAGCAATAAATTAAACCAGCTACATCCATTCCCCAGCTAGGCGCCAGTCCCACTCCAGGCACTGTCTCATTTAATCCTCACTCTCTCCTGGGAGTTTGGTTCTATTCTTATCCCCATTTTTCAGATGACACAACTGAGGTAGAAAACAGCTCCAGAACCATTGCTCTTCACCACTGTCATGACATCTGCCACACAATCCCTGGACCCAAGAAATTCTTCCCATAATAATCATAATAATAGATAGAATATAAGCTTACTACACTTGAGGTGGTATTCTAAGGGTTTTACATATATTCATGCATTTAATTATCATAACAACATTGAGATGTAGTACTGTTTTCAGATGATACAACTGAGGCACAGAGAGGTTAGATGACAGACCCAAGGCCACACAGCAGGCAGGTGGCAGAGCTGTACTTTCAATCCATATAGTCTGCCTACCAGAGTCTGCCCTCTCGATCACTCTGATGTATTGCTTCTCTATCTGACACATATAGTACTGGCTTCATCCCCAAAACTTGTCTAAATCCTCAACATACATTCTTTTAAATCTTCAAAACAACACTATGAAATAGGTATTATCATGAAAAATTGTAATTTAAGTAGAAGAAATTAAGCATACTACTATGTCCAAGTTTATTCAATGACCAAGTTTCGAAACTAAGGCAATTGGTTCATGTCAAGGTGATTTGGCCCTGCAGTCCACGCCCTTAACCACAACTCCACACTCCCTCAGTAGTAAGTAAAATTCCTGGAACTAGGGACTACGTTTATCATCATGCAATTGGAGATAAAGCTAATGCTGAAATGCTCAGAAAAGTTTAAAATGAAACAAAATAATACAAATAAGCAAAAACGAAACAACCTTCCACCTGCAGGCCTAAGGAAGGGACCACCAGACAATGTCAGAGGACCCGGGAATAAGGTGGGAAGGATATTTGATTCTCCCAACCTCATGCTTTGGTTATATACTGAGGTGTCCCCGGAGATCCTCTGGACAATATATCCATTCCACATTTAACAAACTGATTAGTAGCGTTCACTCAAACAGGCTAGTGAGCCCAGTTCTCCCCCATTACCCAGTAGCCTTCCAACCCATGTGCCTCCAAAGTCAAATGATGCAAGTTGTGCCCAGCATCAGGTGCAGGTTCCAAGACTGCCCAGCCCTGCACACACACGCCCTCTCCTCCCACAGGACTTGTACTGCTTTGAAAAGGGCCTATGAAACCCCCTCTCTGCTACTCAGAGAACACCTGCTCAGAGCAAGCCAGGGACAAAGGCTCACTTCCTTGCCTTGACACTCAGGAGCAGGCAGTGTTCCTCTTTTGTAAAGTGGGGGAAAAAATCCACTTAAAGCCATAATTCTCTCATCCAGTCTAATGACATGCCCAAGTCTTGGGCTTCTTCCTCACCTCTCCTCACTGCTGCCAATATTTGGGCTATTTCTTTGCACCTCCACTCTCAGAGCTGAATGTGATCAGAAGACATACAGTAAAATACATTGTACTGGGGTCCTTTTTAGCACTATAGTTAGTTACAAGTTTGGGAGAAGACTGACATTATTGATTAAAAATGAACTCTTTGCATCATCTACGAGTATCATCCAGGGCTCAGAAAAACAGTCATTTTGCAACTTGCCAGTGTGCATCGATCTGAAATAAATTACAGATGGTACATTTGTCCTCATGAATTATCAGTTATACTCACGTGTATATATGTCCTAAAAATAAATCTACAGTCTCAGAAAGGCATACATTCCCAGCAAGTGACACAGATTTACACACCAACATCATCAACTTCGTAAGGAGACCTTATCCTTCTCATCAATTTTTTCTTGGGGCCAGCAGAGATTCACAAGTCACAGTCAGAAACAGTACTATCAAAATGTATTTTTAAGCCCATTGTTCTGTTTTGACAAACTAAACGATTAATTAACAGCAATCTAACAAACAGATCTCTACTTACAGCTTAGAGTGAAAGAAACACACAGATCGCCATAACCATTCTTCCGTCACCATTACTGAGGAAGAATACTGCCTAATTAATTATAATTGATCACAAAGATTAGATTCAAATTCCACTAACAGGGCAGAAGAAGCCCAAACAGAGGAAATAAATCAGAAAACTATTCTCTGAATTCATAATGAACCAACAAGCTTTGGAGATAAACAGATTTGTTTTAATTGTAGTTTTTAAAAACGAATTTAAGAACATTTGGAGGCCTTTGAAGAGAGAATACAGAGTGGGGAGAGAGGTAAAGCCAAAAGCAGGGAAGTACGAATTCAAGTGAACACCGAAGTTCTCACCTCTGACTCCGTATTCAAAATCTGTAAGGTGTTCACCAATGTAGGGGTCAGGCACAGGACATGCGCGTGTCACGCGGCAGAGGTGGCCCTGACTGATACTTCCTGTTGGTCATATTCTCCCTGATCCAAAGGCATGTCCCTGCAAGCTGGAAGACTCTCCCCGCAGCTTTCTTTTATCTACTTTTCCTTCCCAGCATCCAACTCCCCTTCCTCTGACTACAGAGGCCCTCACTTCAACTCACTCCCCAGCCCCAGTGCAGTATGTGAGCCAAGGAGAGGACTCGAGACCCAATCCAGGTCCACCAAGGGCCTTCAGAAAGATTTGAAAAACGAGAGCTTGGAGAGAGAAGTCCCATCTCATACTCAACCCCATTTCTTCTTCGGTTGTGAGGTTGCAAAGAAGCAAACTGCATGAGAGCTGTGGAGAGTGGAGATGGGGACTGTGGGCCCAGCTCCAGGCCATGGGTCCTCCTCAGCACTGCTCTGGTTCCTGGGCATTCATTCAGTTTGTCTGCCTCGTTTTTGCTTTACTAGTTCAAGGTGGGTTCTAAAAGAATCCCAACACTAGTTGGGAAGTTAAGCAAATCCAGAAACTCCTCAAATAAAGAAGTGTCCAACTACAGAAATAGTCTGATACAGAACCGTGACAATTCTTGACCAGACAGAAGCTTTTCACAAATTCCTGGCGTGACTGCTGGAATTTCACCTCCCATATGGGCTACAATGAAGCTACAGATATTACAATCAAGACTGGGTGGTGGAGCGAGCTTGAACTTCATAACAAAAAAGATCTGGCTACAAGTTGTGATTCCTTGATCTTGACAAAGTATCTTAACCTTTCTGAACCATAGTTCTCCCATTCATAAAATTGGGATGATTATCCCTCACTGCGGTTTGTGAGAATTAAATGAGGTAATGCATAAAGAGGAAATAAATAATAGTGTCTGGAACAACATATACAGACTCCCAACTTACCTGCAGCATCAGTCTGCCATTATTGTTGCTTTCTTTCTCTCTCAACAACTGAACACGATAACATGCACCCTCTTTCTCCTGGAACAAGAGAACATGGCAAATGAGCAATTAGAAGCTAAAATCCTATCCCATCTATAAAATATTAAAATCTGATTTTAGCTTAGAGCTTGTAGGATTTGATAGATGTACAAGAAATGTTCTTGCATTTATTAATATAGTTGGTTGCATTAATAGTGACCTCACTAATTTAAAATAACTTGGGATACGGCCCAGCCCAATATGGGATACTTTTTTAAAGTATACTTTAATTAGTTTCAAACATATTCAGTAACTGAAATAATTCAGAAAAGAATTGCCTGAGAAAACAGATGATGTGATGCAGTGACAAAAACGATTTATAATCAGTATATCAAAAGTTGGTACACAGTCATGGTGAAAAAACTGGGGAAGATGGCGGAAGAGTAAGACGCGGAGATCACCTTCCTCTCCACAGATACACCAGAAATACATCTACGCGTGGAACAACTCCTACGGAGCACCTACTGAACGCTGGCAGAAGACCTCAGACCTCCCAAAAGGCAAGGAACCCCCCACGTACCTGGTTAGGGCAAAAGAAAAAACTAAACAGAGACAAAAGGATAGGGACGGGTCCTGTACCAGCGGGAGAGAGCTGTGAAGGAGGAAAAGTGTCCACACACTAGGAAGCCCGTTCGCGGGTGGAGACTTCGGGAGGCGGAGTGGCGGAGCTTGGGAGCCGCGGAGGAGAGCACAGCAACAGGGGTGCGGAGGGCAAAGCGGAGAGATTCCAGCGCAGAGGATCGGGCCGACCGGCACTCACCAGCCGAGAGGCTTGTCTGCTCGCCCGCCGGGGCGGGCGGGACTGGGAGCTGAGGCTCCGGCTTTTGTCGGAGGGGAGAGGACTGAGGTTGGCGGCGTGAGCACAGCCTGCAGGGCATTGGTGCGCCGCGGCTGGCCGGGAGAGAGTGGGGGGGGGGGGCGGTCTGGACCTGCCGAAGAGGCAAGAGACTTTTACGTCCCTCTTTGTTTCCTGGTGCACGAGGAGCGGGGATTGGGAACGCTGCTTGGGAGAGCTCCGGGGACGGGCGCGAGCCGCGGCTGGGAGTGCGGAGCCCAGAGACGGACATGGGACGCTAAGGACGCTGCTGCCGCCGCCAGGAGGCCTGTGTGCGAGCGCAGGTCACTAGCCACGCGCCCTTCCGGGGAGCCTGTGCAGCCCGCCGCTGCCGGGGTCCCGAGATCCGGGGACGGCTCCCCCGGGAGAGCGCACGGCGCGCCTCAGGCTGCAGCATCACGCCGGCCTCTGCCGCTGCAGGCCCGCCCCGCACTCCATGACCCTCCCTACCCCCCGGCCTGGGTGAGCCAGAGCCTCCGAATCAGCGGCTCCTTTAACCCCGTCCTGTCTGAGCAAAGAACAGACGCCCTCCGGCGACCTACACGCACAGGCGGGGCCAAATCCAAAGCTGAGCCCCTGGGAACTGTGAGAACAAAGAAGAGAAAGGGAAATCTCTCCCAGCAGCCTCAGAAGCAGCGGATTAAAGCTCCACAATCAACTTGATATACCCTGCATCTGTGGAATACCTGAATAGACAACGAATCATCCCAAATTAAGGAGCCCTGTGGATGAAAGGCTCTTGGTGCTGCAGCCAGGACTCAGTGCTGTGCCTCTGAGGTGGGAGAGCCAACTTCACGACACTAGTCCACAAGAGGCCTCCCAGCTGCACATAATATCAAACAGCAAAAATCTCCGAGAGATCTCCATCTCAACGCCAGCACCCAGCTTCACTCAACGACCAGCAAGCTACAGTGCTGGACATCCTATGCCAAACAACTAGCAAGACAGGAACACAACCCCACCCATTAGCAGAAAGGCTGCCCAAAATCATAATAAGTCTACAGACACCCCAAAACACACCACCAGACGTGGACCTGCCCACCAGAAAGACAAGATCCAGCCTCATACACCAGAACACAGGCACTAGTACCCTCCACCAGGAAGCCTACACAACCCACTGAACCAACCTTAGCCACTGGGGACAGACACAAAAAACAACAGGAACTACGAACCTTCAGCCTGCAAAAAAAAAAAGAGGAGACCCCAAACACAGTAGGATAAGCAAAATGAAAAGACAGAAAAACACACAGCAGATGAAGGAGCAAGATAAAAACCCACCAGGCCTAACAAATGAAGAGGAAATAGGCAGTCTACCTGAAAAAGAATTCAGAATAATGATAGTAAGGTTGATCCGAAATCTTGGAGATAGAATGGACAATAGAATGGACAAATTGCAAGAATCAGTTAACAAGGACCTAGAAGAACTAAAGATGAAATAAGCAACGATGAACAACACAATAAATGAAATTAAAAGTACTCTAGATGGGATCAATAGCAGAATAACTGAGGCAGAAGAACGGATAAGTGACCTGGAAGATAAAATAGTGGAAATAACTACTGCAGAGCAGAATAAAGAAAAAAGAATGAAAAGAACTGAGGACAGTCTCAGAGACCTCTGGGACAACATTAAACGCACCAACATTCGAATTATAGGGGTTCCAGAAGAAGAAGAGAAAAAGAGAGGGACTGAGAAAATATTTGAAGAGATTATAGTTGAAAACTTCCCTAATATGGGAAAGGAAATAGTTAATCAAGTCCAGGAAGCACAGAGAGTCCCATACAGGATAAATCCAAGGAGAAATACGCCAAGACACATATTAATCAAACTGTCAAAAATTAAATACAAAGAAAACATATTAAAAGCAGCAAGGGAAAAACAACAAATAACACATAAGGGAATCCCCATAATGTTAACAGCTGATCTTTCAGCAGAAACCCTACAAGCCAGAAGGGAGTGGCAGGACATACTGAAAGTGTTGAAGGAGAAAAACCTGCAACCAAGATTACTCTACCCAGCAAGGATCTCATTCAGATTTGATGGAGAAATTAAAACCTTTACAGACAAGCAAAAGCTGAGAGAGTTCAGCACCACCAAACCAGCTCTACAACAACTGCTAAAGGAACTTCTCTAGGCAAGAAACACAAAAGAAGGAAAGGACCTACAATAACGAACCCAAAACAATTAAGAAAATGGGAATAGGAACACACATATCGATAATTACCTTAAATGTAAATGGACTAAATGCTCCCACCAAAAGACACAGATTGGCTGAATGGATACAAAAACAAGACCCATATATTTGCTGTCTACAAGAGACCCACTTCAGACCTAGAGACACATACAGACTGAAAGTAAGGGGATGGAAAAAGGTATTTCATGCAAATGGAAACCAAAAGAAGGCTGGAGTAGCAATTCTCATATCAGACAAAATAGACTTTAAAACAAAGACTATTAGAAGAGACAAAGAAGGACACTACATAATGATCAAGGGATCGATCCAAGAGGAAGATATAACAATTGTAAATATTTATGCACCCAACATAGGTGCACCTCAATACATAAGGCAAATACTGACAACCATAAAAGGGGAAATCGACAGTAACACATTCATAGTAGGGGACTTTAACACCCCACTTTCACCAATGGACAGATCATCCAAAATGAAAATAAATAAGGAAACACAAGCTTTAAATGATACATTAAACAAGATGGACTTAATTGATATTTATAGGACATTCCATCCAAAAACAACAGAATACACATTTTTCTCAAGTGCTCATGGAACATTCTCCAGGATAGATCATATCTTGGGTCACAAATCAAGCCTTGGTAAATTTAAGAAAATTGAAATTGTATCAAGTATCTTTTCTGACCACAACGCCATGAGACTAGATATCAATTACAGGAAAAGATCTGTAAAAAATACAAACACATGGAGGCTAAACAATATACTACTTAATAATGAAGTGATCACTGAAGAAATCAAAGAGGAAATCAAAAAATACCTAGAAACAAATGACAATGGAGACACAACGACCCAAAACCTGTGGGATGCAGCAAAAGCAGTTCTAAGGGGGAAGTTTATAGCAATACAAGCCCACCTTAAGAAGCAGGAAACATCTCGAATAAACAACCTAACCTTGCACCTCAAGCAATTAGAGAAAGAAGAACAAAAAAACCCCAAAGCTAGCAGAAGGAAAGAAATCATAAAGATCAGATCAGAAATAAATGAAAAAGAAATGAAGGAAACAATAGCAAAGACCAATAAAACTAAAAGCTGGTTCTTTGAGAAGATAAACAAAATTGATAAACCATTACCCTGATACATTAAGAAGAAAAGGGAGAAGACTCAAATCAATAGAATGATAAATGAAAAAGGAGAAGTAACAACTGACAATACAGAAATAAAAGAGATCATGAGAGATTACTACAAGCAACTCTATGCCAATAAAATGGACAATCTGGAAGAAATGGACAAATTCTTAGAAATGCACAACCTGCCAAGACTGAATCAGGAAGAAATAGAAAATATGAACAGACCAATCACAAGCACTGAAATTGAAACTGTGATTAAAAATCTTCCAACAAAGAAAAGCCCAGGACCAGATGGCTTCACAGGTGAATTCTATCAAACATTTAGAGAAGAGCTAACACCTATCCTTCTCAAACTCTTCCAAAATATAGCAGAGGGAGGAACACTCCCAAACTCCTTCTACGAGGCCACCATCACCTTGATACCAAAACCAGACAAGGATGTCACAAAGAAAGAAAACTACAGGCCAATATCACTGATGAACATAGATGCAAAAATCCTCAACAAAATACTAGCAAACAGAATCCAACAGCACATTAAAAGGATCATACACCATGATCAAGTGGGGTTTATTCCAGGAATGCAAGGATTCTTCAATATACGCAAATCTATCAATGTGATAAACCATATTAACAAACTGAAGGAGAAAAACCATATGATCATCTCAATAGATGCAGAGAAAGCTTTTGACAAAATTCAACACCCATTTATGATAAAAACCCTGCAGAAAGTAGGCATAGAGGGAACTTTCCTCAACATAATAAAGGCCATATATGACAAGCCCACAGCAAACATCATCCTCAATGGTGAAAAACTGAAAGCATTTCCACTAAGATCAGGAACAAGACAAGGTTGCCCACTCTCACCACTCTTATTCAACATAGTTTTGGAAGTTTTAGCCACAGCAATCAGAGAAGAAAAAGAAATAAAAGGAATCCAAATCGGAAAAGAAGAAGTAAAGCTGTCACTGTTTGCAGATGACATGATCCTATACATAGAGAACCCTAAAGATGCTACCAGAAAACTACTAGAGCTAATCAATGAATTTGGTAAAGTGGCAGGATACAAAATTAATGCACAGAAATCTCTGGCATTCCTATATACTAATGATGAAAAATCTGAAAGTGAAATCAAGAAAACACTCCCATTTACCATTGCAACAAAAAGAATAAAATATCTAGGAATAAACCTACCTAAGGAGACAAAAGATCTGTATGCAGAAAATTATAAGACACTGATGAAAGAAATTAAAGATGATACAAATAGATGGAGAGATATACCATGTTCTTGGATTGGAAGAATCAACATTGTGAAAATGACTCTACTACCGAAAGCAATCTATAGATTCAATGCAATGCCTATCAAACTACCACTGGCATTTTTCACAGAACTAGAACAAAAAATTTCACAATTTGTATGGAAACACAAAAGACCCCGAATAGCCAAAGCAATCTTGAGAACGAAAGGAGGAACTGGAGGAATCAGGCTCCCAGACTTCAGACTATACTACAAAGCTACAGTTATCAAGACGGTATGGTACTGGCACAAAAACAGAAAGATAGATCAATGGAACAGGATAGAAAGCCCAGAGATAAACCCACACACATATGGTCACCTTATCTTTGACAAAGGAGGCAGAAATGTACAGTGGAGAAAGGACAGCCTATTCAATAAGTGGTGCTGGGAAAACTGGACAGCTACATGTAAAAGTATGAAATTAGATCACTCCCTAACACCATACACAAAAATAAGCTCAAAATGGATTAAAGACCTAAATGTAAGGCCAGAAACTATCAAACTCTTAGAGGAAAACATAGGCAGAACACTCTATGACATAAATCACAGCAAGGTCCTTTTTGACCCACCTCCTAGAGAAATGGAAATAAAAACAAGAGTAAACAAATGGGACCTAATGAAACTTAAAAGCTTTTGCGCAGCAAAGGAAACCATAAAGAAGACCAAAAGACAACCCTCAGAATGGGAGAAAATATTTGCAAATGAAGCAACTGACAAAGGATTGATCTCCAAAATTTATAAGCAGCTCATGCAGCTTAATAACAAAAAAACAAACAACCCAATCCAAAAATGGGCAGAAGACCTAAATAGACATTTCTCCAAAGAAGATATACAGAGTGCCAACAAACACATGAAAGAATGCTCAACATCAGTAATCATGAGAGAAATGCAAATCAAAACTACAATGAGATATCATCTCACACCAGTCAGAATGGCCATCATCAAAAAATCTAGAAACAATAAATGCTGGAGAGGGTGTGGAGAAAAGGGAACCCTCTTACACTGTTGGTGGGAATGTAAATTGATACAGCCACTGTGGAGAACAGTATGGAGGTTCCTTAAAAAGCTACAAATAGAACTACCATATGACCCAGCAATCCCACTACTGGGCATATACCCTGAGAAAACCATAATTCCAAAAGAGTCATGTACCAAAATGTTCATTGCAGCTCTATTTACAATAGCCCAGAGATGGAAACAACCTAAGTGTCCATCATCGGATGAATGGATAAAGAAGATGTGGCACATATATACAATGGAATATTACTCAGCCATAAAAAGAGAGGAAATTGAGCTATTTGTAATGAGGTGGATAGACCTAGAGTCTGTCATACAGAGTGAAGTAAGTCAGAAAGAAAAAGACAAATACCGTATGCTAACACATATATATGGAATTTAAAAAAAAAAATGTCATGAAAAACCTAGGGGTGAAACAGGAATAAAGACACAGACTTACTAGAGAATGGACTTGAGGCTATGGGGAGGGGGAAGGGTAAACGGTGACAAAGCGATAAAGAGGCATGGACATATATACACTACCAAACGTAAGGTAGATAGCTAGTGGGAAGCAGCCGCATAGCACAGAGAGATCAGCTCGGTGCTTTGTGACCGCCTGGAGGGGTGGGATAGGGAGGGTGGGAGGGAGGGAGACGCAAGCGGGAAGAGATATGGGAATATATGTATATATGTAACTGATTCATTTTGTTGTGAAGCTGAAACTAACATACCATTGTAAAGCAATTATACTCCAATAAAGATGTTAAAAAAAAAAAAAGTTGGTACACAAAGTATCAGGTTAATTCCTGTGATCTATGGTGGAACAGAAAGGGATCTGACCTTGTGCCAGAAAAGCTGACTTCTCTGCATCTTTACCTATAAAATGGGAATTAAAATGCCTAAGATATGGGTTTAATGTGAGGTTTAGAATTCAACAAGTTAGAATAAAACTGCAAAGCCCGTGAGACAGGTTTATATGCATCCAGCTCATGACAGTATCCCGAAGTCCAGCACGGTACCTGACACTTGGCGAGCTCTCAAGAAACACATAAACAGATAAATGAATGTGCAAGTACATAATGCAGAGCTTAGCACGTAAGTTATCAGGACTCGGCATTTCAGGAGACAACTCCGTGGCCTCCAGCCCTTGCCTGACCTTTCAGGTGTTCATACAGAACCTTCAGGGCATTGCTCTAGCTCACGCTGGCTACCTTTACTGCTGTTCACCCACTGGAAAGGGCTTTTAGCAACCCTGTCTGTACCCCATGAGCCTGTCATGTTGGCCCCATTTTTTTGGACCAGAGATGGTCATTTGACCCAAGAAGATTCAATCTGATTTTCCCAACTCAGAATTTGGAATAGGGACTAAGCGACTCTAGTGCTTTCCAGGTCACTTGCTAGAAAAGTAACACGTAAGCTGAGGAACTATGATGAATCATATTCCATCATGTGGGTCAAAGAAGCAGGTCTGAGAGAGAAAAACAAAGAGACTTTTAAAAAGAGACAAATAATCCATTCCTAGTTCTCATCTCTAGTTAAAGTCTAACTACTTCCCTGCCCTTGGGATCCATGAGATGTTCTCTATACTCTTATGATAATATTTCCTCCCATGCTAGCTTGCAGTCTGAGCAAAATAACTTTTATTTAATACAACAGGGAAGGGATCAGTAAAAAGCAATCAGTAAAAAAAATTCTTACTGCAAAATAAACAAATCAGGGCTTCCCTGGTGGCGCAGTGGTTGAGAGTCCGCCTGCCGATGCAGGGGACGCGGGTTCGTGCCCCGGTCTGGGAAGATCCCACATGCCGCGGAGCGGCTGGGCCCGTGAGCCATGGCCGCTGAGCCTGCGCGTCCAGAGCCTGTGCTCCGCAACGGGAGAGGCCACAACAGTGAGAGGCCCGTGTACCACAAAAAAAATAAAAAATAAACAAATCAGAAAGAGTAAACAAGCTTTGCCCAAGCTACATTTATTTTCGTGGTATGGTGCTGGGTTGACGTAAGCTTGGGTTAGTGAGAGGAGAGTTAGATAACTACTTATTGCAGGTACATAAAGAGCTCAGAACTCTTCTAGGACTAGGTGACCACAGTATAACACTTACTTAAATTACCTGATTTTTAAAAATATTTATTTCGTGTTATGACTACTACTTACTTACTTTTTATTTATTTATGGCTGCATCAGGTCTTAGTTGCGGCATGCGGGATCTTTCGTTACAGCGCGTGGGTTTTTGTTGCGGCACGCGGGCTTCTGTCTAGCTGTGGCGCTCAGGCTCCAGAGAGCGCTGGCTCAGTAGTTGTGGCGCATGGGTTTAGCTGCCCGGCGGCATGTGGGATCTTATTTCCCCAACCAGGGATTGAACCTGTGTCCCCTGCATTGGTAGGCGGATTCTTAACCACTGGACCACCAGGGAAGTCCCCCATGTTACTAGTGTTTCTTGCTTCTTGCTGACTATGAAATCTTGAATAAGTCACTTTTTCTCCCTGAGGCTCAGTAACCTCTTCTGTACGGTAGGAGTGAAAATACATGTTACTACTCCTAACAACTATTTTCACTCTTACTGTACAGAAGAGGTTACTGAGTCTCAGGGAGAAAAAGTGACTTATACAAGATTTCATAGTCAGCCAGAAGCAAGAAACACTATATAAGCCCCGGCTTTCTGTCTATAAGTGCCATGCTCATTCCATACCAGGCTCAGGGATGGGAGAAAAACCACAGGGATATTTGTACTTCAGGGCAGTAGATCCCAATCATTTTAGTATGGAGAAATGTTTTTAAAGTCAAAAGATTTTCAAAGATCTGTACTTCAGAATAGGTATACTTTTTAATATTCACTTACTGAGAAAAAATCAATGAAAATAATTACAATAATGTCAATGCTGCTTTAAAATAAGTTTTTATATTATTAACCAGTAAAACAAATTGAAATTTTTGTGTTTACGTATGCTGGAGTAGGGGTAAAAGAGAGAGAGAGAAAGGATGTAATTGAGCAGCCACCCTATTTTTTTTAATTTACTCTACATATAGTGGCTGGTATACTTAAAGATTCAGGATCCCTATGATTAAATCAAGATCTCCCAGGGAACCCTGGCCCTTAAGAAAAAAGCCACTCCAACACGGAAAACTGACTGTTTCTAATTTTAGACGTTTCTGAAGAGGTTAATTTTAGACTCTTCAAAAATGGCTTCATTTAGTAAAAATGTTTGGAGACAGCCTTGCCTAACCCATCTCTTCCTAAGTAGGAAACCTGGATTCGGGATTTTCTGGGTAGGGGAGGAAACTTGGGTTTAGTACAAAGGGTTTAGTCAGGAAAACAGAAGCCACTCAAGATATTATAAATGGGAAGGGATTTCACAAATGAATTAGAGGCATACACAGTTTTCATGAGGGCAGAAAGAGTAAAAGTCAAGGAGGCCACTGCTGTCTTTTGGAAAACCCAGAAGTGCATGAATCATGAGGAAGCTGTCGGCAGAGACCACAGCTGCCTGCAGCAACAAGAGGATGCCCAGAGCACTGGCTAAACCAGCTATCTGCAACTGCTGTGCTTGTGCACCTGCCCACAGCTGCAGCCAGAGAATAAGGGCTTCTCCTTCCCTTCCTCTTCTGAATTTCATGGCAGAATATAACCTGGAATTACGCGGATAAGGATGCTGGGAAATGTAGTTCTCAAGTCTTCTTTCCTGTGATTATATAAGGGGGAAGGCTGATGTTGATTTGATAATAGATTACCCAGTACCACCTACCGCTTTTCTCAACTCAAATCCATAAAACCCTTTTAACCCATGTTTATCTTCTAACCAACATTAGCAACAACCTCATGTGTGTCTACCTAATATGAGGCATCTGCCTCTCATACAAATGTAGACGCAACTCATCCTCTCCTGCAAAAGGAGAGACTCAAAGTCCCTTCAGGAACCATATCCGTCTCTGAGTAGTGTTAATTCCTCTTCTAGTTTGGTCACAATCTTTCTTTGGTAGCCAGTAAACTAAGGATTAAATTATAAGATTAATCACAACTAACACATCTTATATAAAACTGTATGGAAAAGATAGAAGAAATTGGTATATGAGACATCTGTATCTCATATATCTCAAAGCAAATGTCTGTATCTCAAATATGTACCTCAAAGCAAAAAAAAAGATATAACACAGCCCTCATTTTGCAAGTGTTGACAAGACCATGAACTTCCTTCTTCTACCACCCATTCCATGCTCCCTTTATAATCAATCAGCATCTAAGCCAGCCATATCTATTTATCTGCTGGGATGACCAAATCTTCATTCCTGAAGGTGCCCACATCGGGTTGCTACAGACATCCATTAAATTCTACCAGTCAAATATGGAATATACCCCAGTAAATCCCCTGTGCCATACCTCTTTATGTAGCAGCAACCCCAATTCCCCTTCATAATCTGAGTCAATCACCAATGATACACTAACTCTTTCCTTTGTCTCTTGGTTCAGTGGTGCAAGGAGCCCTAAATGGTCAAACTGTTGCCTCAGCTTCCAGTGATAATTAATGTCATGTCCCCTGGTGAAAGGATTCTCTATTTGGGAACTAAGAGTTCTAAACCACCAGAGTCCAAAGGCATGAAGTTGGGAAGCAAAAATTGGCTTTCTAGACCCATATGTTCTGGCAATGGGATAAACGGTGTCATATACAGGTTGCTGTTTTTGAGTATTCAGTGCATCTTGCTTCTGAGTGAATGAGGGACAAGATAAAACCAGCCAATCCCATGAATGCAACTCTTTCCCTCACTCTCTTTTTATTTATTATTTTGGCTACAAAATAAAATTCCTCAGTCAGAATAAAAATATTGTGTGCGATACCAAGACAGTGAATAATGCATTCAATAAGTCCACAGATGGTGGTGCTGGCAGAAACGTTGCTGACAGAGAAGGCAGACCCATATCCATATTACGCATCTATTCCAGGGAGAAAAAAATTGCTGTCCCCTCAATAATGGAAGGAGTCCAATGCAATCAACTCACCACCAGGTGGCTAGCTGGTCCTCCTGGGGAATGTTGCCATATTGGAGCTCAGCTTTGGTCTCTGCCATTGACATGTTAGCATGTTGGGCACTCAATGGTAGCAGCCAGAGCAGCCTTGATAAGGGAAAATCCATGTTGTTGAGCTCATGCATAACATCTATTCCTATTAATATGGTCACTTTGTTGATAAGCAAGTTGTGGAGTAGCTGGGGGAAGAAGCTGACAGCCGTCACAGATGAGGTCATCTAGTCCCTGTGATTACTGACAGTCTTCTCTGCAGCAGATGCCCTTTGTTGAGCAGTCACATGGGTAACAATTATCCTTAACTCTATGCCCATTCGAACATGTCCAACTACATACCTCTTCTTCAGAGTCCTCTGTCCCTAAGCCTTTAACCTTGATATCCCCAAGTCTCTGACCATCCAGCCAAAGTTTTTGCCACTGCCTAGTATAGACCATCTCTCTGGCTAGCTCTTTAAGTCCTTCCCAGAAGAAGGTTTTCCGTTCCCTACTGTCCTCTAGGGCCACCCCTGCAATGTAACAGCAATCCATTCCGTGTCTGGCACTGGAACATCACATGGAATCATCTATAAGCCCAAGGCCCCAGGTTTTCCCTTCTCTAGTCAAATGACCATAAACAGCTTCCCATGATTCCACAGGTGTGGGATGTGGGGGAGGCAGCAATACAGAAGAAGATTCCATGGGAATCCAAACCACTTGCTCAAGCAACTTACTCCTGCCCCCAGGGCTTACTCAATTCCAGTCTCATCCATACCATTTCCACTTGATTATGGAATGCGGCAGCATATGCCCAACATCATGGCTTGGTTAACCAGATAACACTCGATAGACGATGTGCAGTTTGGGTTGCTTGGTCACATGTTGTCCAACAGTCAGAGATTCAGTCTTGGAAGCAAGCATGGAATTGTTTTCAACATGGTATGACTTTACCTTATAACCCTAGGGTCTTCACCATGATTCTCTAATCAGAGTTTTCCCGAGGATCCAGAAAACACTCCTCTCTGTCCCGGACAACTTACTAGGTCTGATTTCATAAGGCTCAAATCACAGAGCACCTTGCACCACAGCCTGCACATGCTGCACAGCCTTCTCTTGCTGGGCTCCACTCAAAACTGGCAGTCTTACGGGTTATTTGATAAATGAGTCAAAGTATCACATTGAAATGTGTTATTCAGCGAAGCTGACTAACATTGCACTTGCAACTCATCTCTCACGTTCCAGAGGGGACAGCTCAACACCCCAGACCACTGAACTCCTATAAACTTCCCTAAAGTGATAAGCCCTGACTTTCCACTGGAGATATTTCCACCCTCGTGCACAATGTGCTGATGAAGACATCTAGAAAACTGCTACTCACCAAGGATGATTGGTAGGATGTCAACAATGTAGAAGACCAGCATGATGGCCTGTGGGTTAGTGAGATGATCAAGATTCCTGCAGACTCAATAGGACAGAGTCTGAGAATTGACACTGATGTGAGGTAAATGAAGGAAGGCAGACTGCTGTCCCTGTGGGTGAAAGAAACAGCCTCTGGTGGTCTTTGCTATTGACCAAAAACAACTGATAGATCAGTGGCTACATAGAAGGTACTAGAGACAAGATGGTTAGAAACACCAGAAAGGACAAGGCCAAAGCCATAAAAAGAATGAAGATATCTGCTCTTGGAAAGAGACCATATCTAAAACTTTAGCTGAGCCTGGAGTTACCACACCTAATTAGGTTTAAAAGAATCCATTGTCTTTCCTCAAGATCTAGCTGTGTTCTATATAGGATAAACATACACATTAAATGGTGATGACATAAGAAGCACACTTTTGCATCTTTCAATGTTTTTTTGATACAACTACTTTTGTAATTTTCCAAGGGAATATAGCTTTTGGTTTATTATTTGTGTGGGAGAGACAATTCCATGGGCTTCTGTTTGGCTCTTCCTATGATGATTGCCCTAAGTAAGGCAGCCAAAGCAGGGATCTTCCAGTGGCCAAATGTGTCTTCCAACTATGCATCTAGGAACTGGAGAAGTAACCACAGGGTGGTGTTGTGGATGCACTGCACTCACTCTGAGATTGACTAAAGCTGAAAATCCATGCATTATCTGACTTTATAAATCCTTACTCTGACTGGTGGACCACAGCAGTATATTGGAACCCCAGGAGTAGCATCCATTGAGAGCTAAAGTCTAGGAATTACAAAAAAATACGGGTTTTCTCACTTTTCAAAGGCACAGAGTCTTTGAGAAATGGCTGCATGAGCCTTTGGGGGAAGGCCAGAAGGACTGCTTACAATGTATACACTTGTGGCAATACTGTAGGGTTCTTCCCCAAGGGGAGACACTTCCCTTTTTCATTCAAGCATCTTTGGGTCAACTACTTCCAGCCTGGAAATTGTGTGAGAGAACTTTAATCACCATTTTTATGAAACAGATCAGGGCTCTCTGTTCACTAGATATATGGTTTCTCAGTTATTCAGATCAAATAAGACTCTAGGAGGCTTCCCATCTATTTCAGTCATAAGGATACCAAGATCAATGACCTATTCCCCCAAATCTCTGCATGTGAAATCATTCTGATTATTGCTCTGGCCCTGCCGTTCACTACCATCACCAAGAATCTCTTTTCTTTGGTAGTTAAGCACTATCATTTGTCCTCTGTCATTCCAGGATTCCAAACCCCCGTTTATTTAAGGGAGCTCATTTCAATCATGGCATTTCCCCGTACCATTCTTATCCTGTAGAGAACAACAATTAAAGAATTTGTCAAAGATACTGGTGTTCCCCTCACTAATGCGCTTCCCCATGTTTCAGTAAAAAGAATGTTATCTAGGCCCTCCTGATGAATGTGAGTAAGGGGGTCATGTATGATAAACCTAATCCAACATTTCTGCCTTGCTAAGCCTTTAGATTCATTCCTCTACATTTTACCCAGGAAAGTCTAACCTCTCAACTTCACTTACAACAAGCTACAATTAAGTCCACATTTATGTCCACCAAGTAAGCAACTGTTAGAGTCAGTTTCCGTTGTTTGAGATAAAACTTCAAATACGTTTTGATAAATTCAGCCCAATCCAAGGCTATATTATTTCCTCCTCCTTGTATATAAATTTTAAGAACCTATTGGTAAAATCTTCTTTTGGTGAATATGCAATCTCCTCCAAGTTTGGACTGTGTCCTCTTATCCCTGGAGGCTGCTGAGATCCAATTATTAGTTTGGATCTGGAGGCACTAAGAGAGAGTGGGGGTAAGCCTTAACGACAGTCAGCTTCTCCTAACTGCCTTAGTTCCTTTTATTGCAGGGTGTTTAAAAATGAGGAGACCAACCACCTGAAAGATAGAAAGAGGAACTGCTTCTGCTGACAAGGAAATTCAGGATGATTTGGGGTTCAAGGTCCAAATATTCAACAGACTCCATCCAAAAGTCCCATTCTAACTCTAAGGATCCCATGCCTTCATTAAGCTCCCCTATGCACTGACAACCACTCATCCCATAGTTCTACAGCTTGCTATTTCCTTCTTAACATTCTATTACATCAGTCACTTTGTCTCCAGAAGCATTATATCGAATAGACACTTAATTATGGACAAATATAAGTGAAAATTTAACTAAGTTTTTAATTAAGTTTTTACATGAACTACTAGAATCCCAAGTTTCCCTGGTCATTTCTCATTTGAGTCTAACTAAACCAGATAACCTATCCCACATTCCATATTTGAAATTCTGTCTCCTGGATCCTAAAGCTTTATATCAAATAGGCTTTCATCAGTGTGATGGTTCATTTTATGTGTTAAACTGGAGGACGTTTTTGGATAAGATTACAACTGAAATTGGCAAGCTGTAATTAAACAGACCACCCTCCTCCATAATCTGGGGGGCCTCATCCAATCGGTTGAAGGCCTAAATAAAACAAAAAGCCCCAGCCTCCCTTGGCAAAAGTCAAATCTCCAGAAGACTACCCTTGGAATTTGTCTGCACCATCCTCCCTCCTGGGTCTCGAGGATGCCTGCCTTCATACTGGAACTGCACCATTGGCTCTATTAGTTTCCAGCCTGCCAGCCCACACTGCAGATTTTGGATTCACCAGCCTCCACAATTGTGTGAGCCAATTCCTTAGAATAAAATTTTCTCTCTTTCTATATACGTACACATCCTTTGGTTCTGTTTCTGTGGAGAACCCTGACGAATACAGTCAGGAAATCAGAAACTACTCAAGTGGAAAAAGATTTAATATAGACTTAGAAGTTTACACAACTGTTGTAAAGGTTGGGGATGATTCAAAGGTCAAGGAGGCTGGTGCTGGCTTTCAGACAATCTAGAAGTACAAGAATCACAGAGAAGTCACCGCTAATGATCTCAACTGCCTACAGCACCAAAGCAGGTGATTCTCAGGACAGTGCCCAGAAACCACTGATATGGCCCCATGTCTGCCATCTGCTGAGGCCCACACCATGTCTACAGCTGCCTTGGTAACTCAAGACTTTTCTTTCCCTCTGGCTGCAAATCTTATGCAAGTACCTCTCATTGGCCAAAGCCACCACAGAACCTGCTGAGAAGGGAGTCTGAGAATCATAATTCCAAAGAATCAGAACCATGGGATCGTGGTGGGGCGCACGGGGTGGTCGTAGCTGTTCGTAAGGGGGCATAGATGCTGCCGAGTTGACAAGAGAAACAGAGAGCCTGTGGTGTGCCTACTGAAGACACAGGACCCCTGTGAACAGCACAGCTGAGAACAGTTCCCAAACAAGCTACAGGAACACAGGAAGTTGGGGATGAAGTCAGCTTAGCAGTCACGTGACCAGCTCCTCATTTGCAGGTGAGGAAAACTAATGCTCAGAAAGGGGATGAAGCTTTCCTCAGGTCACGGTGCTAACTCCTGGCAGAGTCAAACTCTGAACCCAGAAATCATTTCAGATTCTTTCCACCACTCAGTGCTTGCATTTTGAGTTACTCTCTAAAGCCTCAACAAGTGCACAAGCTGTTCTCTCTCAAACACCATGCTCCTGGGTTCACCATCCTTCATCTCAGCAAGCTGCCCCCCTACTCTGGATAATACACCCTCCCACCATGTGCACATTAACAAATCACACCCTGAAGATCTGCTCCCAAGACACATTACTTTTAGCGGGAGGAGCTCTTAGAGCACAGGGAACTATACTCAATATTTTATAATAACCTACAAGGGAGAAGAATCTGAAAAAGAATGGAGATTTTACATATATGTATCGTCTGAATCACTTTGCTGTACGCCTGAAACTACCGCAACATTGTAACTTAACTATACTTCAATTAAAAAAAGAAAAGATTCAGACATCCAAATAGTTCTCCTTTTCCAGTTTTCTTCCTTATTTCTTCTAGCCTCTGCTTTAGGACTCAAGTCTTCTGGTCACCAGAAAAGAACATTCTATCTTCTAAGGTAAAACTCGCTTTCCATTTATCTATAAAAACAAATCATGACTCGACAGCTGCCCTGAACTCTGCCTATAAAAATCTCCCTAAATCAGGCTTTCCTTCCTCTTGGTCTACAAGCATCCTAGTAAGAACCACGAGCCTTCCTCTGAGTCTCAAATCCTTCTTTGGTTCCCTCACAAATCTGTTGCCACAGCTTCACCATCCTGGCTTGTAATCTCTGCCCAGATAAACATCAGCATAGCATATTATCATATCTAACACCCAATCATATTTCAATTTCTCTGGTTTCAGATTAGAATAATTTAATCCTTTTGCAGAGGAGAAATTTGGCAACATTTCTGTCCTTTGGTGATAAGAGCAGCATTGTGATTTTGCCAGGCCTACAGGAAGGATAAGAGGGCTCTGTTAGATCCTACTTTGCCAGGCACCTGTACCCACCAGCCCTTGGGAAGGTTCAAAGGAGCCTAAGGAACAGCAGACAGACGGGAAGCATAGTGATGGCCAGGGCCAGGTGCTGCAATGCAAGACTAGCGTAGGCTTTCTGGAAAAAGCAGGGCTGGACCTCAAGCCCTGTATCTAAGAGCTAAGCACTTACTATCTTCTCCCTGGACACATGGATGATCTTGCCTCAATGGCATGTGTGCAGGGACAGACAGAGTAGGAAATGCCCCAGGAAAGACTCAGACTCAACTTAGCAACCAGCTTCATAGCAGGAGGTTGTGGAAGACAGAACACAGGACACAGCTGCCCGATGTGAACCCCGCCAACCGCTAAAGGCAGCCTAGAAATCCGGCCCCTCTGATTAGCCGCTCCTCTTCCTCAGGGCCAAAGGAGTGGCACCAGGAAGACCCTCACCCACAGAGCAAAGGTCAGGGGTCAGAGTGAATGGGCACTCCGAGTTTGGTCTTTGCTAGACCTGCCTCCCTTCTCCCTACGACATAAACCACCAAGTCTTCTCTCGTGCCAGGCAGTTGCTGGATTAAGGTGACTTGGCTGAACTCAGGATGAGAATGGAGTGTCTGCCAACACTTGTTCCTGATTCCTCTCCAGAACTTGTCCATTTCCCAATAGAACAAACACCAAAATAGATAAAATTTCACAACTCTCTAACTGACAGGAAGGAAAAAAATGTCCCTGTTCTGTTTAAAATGGTTTAGCAGTAAGAGGCTCCAGAGAGTTCTTGAAGAGATTGGCGCTGGCCATGCGTAGGCCAGAATGTACACGTTCCAATTATCTGACATCCTCTTCCAACACATCCAGGGCACTCTCTGCATCTCATTTGCATCAAACTCATTTTAGCACATTTTTGATTACTATTTTATTATTCCCTTTTCAATCCCAAACTTTCAATAGCAGAGGTTTATTATCTTAAGTAGTTCTTAGGCTTATAAGCAACCTTTACTCCCTACTTCCCCTCCAGCCCTAGTTTCCACAAACTACCCTCCCTCCCCAGGCCACTGCACACACGTTAAGTATTCCTCATTACCACTCCTATTACTGGAGTGAAGTATTTCAGATAAAATCATCAAAACTTAGACACAGAGGTCAGTCATAGAAAGGTGAGCCTCAAACTTGCTGAGAAGACATTCTTTTCTTCACACTCACCATTCCTGATGTCAAGAGAATTAACTCTTTTTTTTTTTTTTTTTTTTTGCAGTACGCGGGCCTCTCACTGTTGTGGCCTCTCCCGTTGCGGAGCAGAGGCTCCGGACACACAGGCTCAGCAGCCATGGCTCACGGGACAGCCGCTCCACGGCATGTGGGATCTTCCCGGACCGGGGCACGAACCCATGTCCCCTGCATCAGCGCCACCAGGGAAGCCCCGAGAATTAACTCTTTTATATAATCCTCAGTAAAACAATTCATGGTTTCCTGTATTAGTGATCACTATACAACAGTGAAACATGTCCTCAGATTTTGATGATTGGGTCAAAGGTAAAAAGCAGGAAAAAAGAAGACCAGGGCAGTAGAGAGAACTGAACAGGACAGGAGAGTAGAGGAAAAACGTGGCACAAAACCAAGAGAAAGTACTGGAAGGGCCACAGGATCTCTCTTTAGTATCCCCCAAGGTTTAGTGTTCCAGTCAGCATGTTGGTCCACCCCTCGCAGACATAATAGGATCCTGGAGATCACACATCCCATATAGGAAGAGAGAACAAGGGACTTAGGTGCAGTCAAGTTGATGGTCACAGCCATGCAAATTTTAGTTTCCGAAACCCTACCCAGCTATCCATATCCCTCTGTCATTCCCATCTCCAGAACGCGTCTAGAATTTTGAAGTTTTTCACTAACCTTTCCTGGGCTGGTTGACCCATGTGGAATTTTCCACCATGGTGGGAGAACTCCCCACTGAGAGAGAATTACCAAGTTCACACATAGAGGTTAACAACCACCGCGGGGAGAGGGCAATGGTTCCCACTGCATCTTTCACACCCAGATTCTAGAACTGAGACTAGAGGAGTGAGCAGACGTTAGGCTTTGCCAGACAGGTAAAAGATGAACTGTGAGGTGTCCCCTGCCAGAGGAGGCAAGGCCTTTGGTTAAATCGTAACAGCACAGCTGAGGCCATCTCAGGAGGAGGCTTGCCCCACTAATCCCTCCAGAGAAAACTGTCCATGTATGACATTTCCACCTCATTAGAGCTTCAGTTCTTTTATTAAATAGTGAGCACATCAGATGGTTCTCTTTGGTGTGGAGAAACAGAGTCCCTGTTCTCGGAGGGGGATGCTGTGTATCCTCCGGAGAAAGTCCAGTTGGCTGTGCTAATTGCTGACAGATTTCTCACACATGTTATTTCTTCATCTGCCCAGGAAGTACATGCTGCACCACAGGAGATGTGGGACAGAACTCTGTTGCTAGGAATCTAAATGAGAGCGGCAATTAATTATTCACACCGGTAAAAGGAAGAAACTTTAACGAGCAGCCCAACAATGAAACCTACTCCGGGAAGTTGAATAAGATGAGGAGGAAAGAGAAGTCCCTGGTCACTTAGTCCCTCAACTGATCTTTAGGTGGGATGGGACCATGTTCTACGGCAGAACCAGAAAGGACCTGGTCTAAGTCCTTCATTTACAGATAATGAAACTGAGAGGTGGAAGAAGGAAGTCACTTGTCCAAAAACACAAAGAAAGTGACGTGGCTGTGAGCTCTTACTATGTGCTGTGTTCTAAGCATTTTATATCTACGTGCTCTTTTAATACTAACAATTCTACAAAGTGGGTACCTTACAGTGAAACTGGGCTGACTGTCAGTTGCACAAATGGTGCAGGAATGTCCTGCTCATCTGGAAACTCACCTAAGAGAACCTTCCCCAACTTAAATTTCTACAGCCAGCTTGCCTTTTCCCTAGACATTGCTACCTAAACCAGCACACACCAGACTCAAGAGGAACCAACCCTGAGTGATCCCAGGCACAGATTTTTAATATGCCTACAGAGTACTGAAACCATGAGACAGGAGATAAAAGAACCCAGTTACACGAGAGACAAAGGAGGTAGCTCCATACTATGGTATGACATTCGAGATTCAGTGTCCTTTTGGCCTCTGTTGCCTATCCTTGAACGCCTGCAATGAGCAAACTCAAATTTCTTTTCTTAGGCAAGCTTGAGTGAGCTTCTGCTTCTCGCACTCAGAATTTCCCTATCAAAGCTAGCATGCACGCGTGTGTGTGTGGGCACACGTGTGCACATGCTTGCATGTACGTGTTCATAACCACACAATGAATTGAAGCATGTCGAGTAAAAGAGATTCTACTGAGAATATGAGAAAAGACTTGACTGAGGACTTGGAAGGTAAAATGTCTGTCCCATTGGGAGTCACAGGGTATCTTCTGATCCAGAACCAACAATAATAATCAAAAGTAATGCCAATTAATACTAAAGTAACATCTGAGCTCTTCCTATGTGCTAGCTTCTAAGAATTTTACATGCATGTACTCATTTAACCCTAACAACTTTGTAACATAGGTACTATTGTTATCCCCATTTTATAAACAAAGAAACTAAAAGAGAGGTTAAGTAACTAGTCCAATGTTCTCCAGTAAGTGACAGAGCCAGGATTTGAACTCAGAGAGTACAGCTTCCTAGCCTGTGGTCTAGGTGGTGGATGGGCAAGAGAGTCTCTAGGTTCCTCCTTCTCTTTAAGGGACCAAAAGCCCAACAAGGGGCTTTCAGAATTCCAGAAGGGAAAGGTGGGCCTCAGCAAACAGATCAGCCTCCTAGGTACTAGGCAAGTAGAGGGTTTAGGATAAAAATTTTGCAAAAATAATAATTGCTTCAATTTGTTAGCCCTTGTGATTTAAGCCACTGCCTCAGCCATAAACGATTCTGACTGCGTTTTGATTTTCACCTCAATGTTAAGTCCCACAGATCAACGATGTAACTGTGTCAGCCATGAGTGAGAGGCCATGCTCAGTCTGCGTGGAGCCAATGAGGATTAGTGGTTTGTGAGGAGGTGGATACTAGCAATATTTCATATCAGCCAATATGACCACGTATTTAGCCTTGTGAAAAACAAGATTAAAAATAAAGTTTGCAATTTTTAAAAACCCATATGTTGTTTTAACTGTGAAGAATTAGATTATTTTGTTTGTTTACCATGCCAGGAACCCAAAATCAGCCTGCAAACTTATCTTGCAATTCAAACCGATTCACTACTTAGAGCCAGTCCACAATCATCTGTCTTACCTTCTCTTAATTCTTGAGTAGAAAAGATGTAACTCCTTCCCTCCCCACTGGCCTAAAGGGCCTATGTGGATCAGAAAAGAGGGATGGTTGCAAAAAGCAGAAGACACGAGACACAGAATGAAAGAAGCATCACTGTAGGTTATTGAAAAAAGAGTCACAGGCAGAGCTGGAAAGTCATACAAAATATAAACTGCCTAAAGAAAATAGATATTGGTTCAATGGAAGCTTCCCAAATTTTGTCTTATGTTTGAAGACAGAAAAGAAAATACATCCAACTTATCTGAGTTCAGGGTCTGAAGCAGCTGGCTCACGGGCTTGATTCCTATGAAACCTGTTCAAAGGAATAACCTGTTTTCCTGCTCATTAGGGATTGCGAACCAGATAATTCAGTTTCAGCCACCCAGCAATACTTTATAACCCAGAGAATATAAAGGAGAGATGGTGTTGGGAAAGCAAGATAGAAGAAGGAGCAACAGTCTCTTTCTGTGAAACAACACAGAACACATCATTTTCGACTTCAACAAGAAATAAAAGAGAATAAAGAATCTGGAAACCCAGAGCTTATAAATCTTTTTCCATTTCCTTCCTGTCCTTCATCTATTCCAAGGTGTTTTGAGAAACCAGGGCAATTACTAAAGATTATCTAGATCCCTAAAGTTTGCTCAGAGTCTATATTCATGAGGAAAAAATTCTAGGAAGGGGAGAGAGAGAAGACAGAGCATGCATAAAGATTCTAGAAAGGAGAACAAGTCAAAGTTTAGGACCATCAGCCATGTGACAAATACAGCACTGACCTTTACAGAGCAAGTTTTTAGTGACCCTCCAAAGTCCACCCATATCTCCTCATTTTCCTCTATGTTTGTCCCTATCCATGTAACATATAGATATCTTATGGTTTCATAGTACTTTTTCATTTACAAAGCACTTCCGCATTCATTAGGTCTCTTGGTCCTCCAAGCAATCCTATCGGCAGACACCATTACAGATGGCAACGCTGAGTTTCACAAAGACTGAAACTTTTGCCCAAGATAAGACAGAGCTCTATCTGGCTCTATCTGTCCATATATTAACTCCCTCCCTTCTCTCTGCTGCTTTAGCTGCCAGAATCCATCAACTCCTTTTAAAATAATCAAATGCAACATTTCATCTGGGTAACTAGTCCCTCTTTTTCTCTCAATCCATATGCTCCAAGTAGAGTTGACTCCATCCCAAGTGTTCTGCCTCAGATTTGTCCTATTGAGTATCACATGCCCTTGGGATGGGGGAATAACTCAATCAGGACTAATCAGATGCAATCATATTTGGTTTGGTCTGCTGTAAACAAGAGGTGATCTCTTTTCCACTGGACTTACACCTCACAAGATGGAGGCCTGGTGCTTCTAACAACTACCATATGGAACCTGATATTGGAACCAACCCTGAAGGTGAGGAAGGCTGAGGGATGGAGGACAACCAGATCCACATGGCACTTTATGAGCCCCTGTATCAAACCACATGTGAAGGGCAACCCTCCATCTTTTCAGTTAGGTTAAACACCACATTTCTTTTCTTTTCTTAAGCTAGGTTGAACTGGGTTTTCTCTCATTTGTCCTAACTGATACATTACCCAATGCCTTGGGTATGTCCCTCCCTAAAATATTCCTCAAGACAAACAGGAGGATCTTCCCAGATAGAAGACAAGGACATAAAAGGTCACACAGCCAGGACTCCAAGCTAAATACTCTCTCACCAGGTACTGAGCTATTTTCCCTGGCATCACAATATCTGATACTTAATTAAGACTTTTTTTGTTATTGTTCTTGTTTATAATTTTGGATAGGTTATCTTTCCAAATAGACTCTTAGGATGGAAACGTGTTCCTATACTACACCTGTAGCCCTCACAATGCCCTGAACAATATGTACATAGCACACGTTGTTTTTTTAATTTTATATATAGTATATAGCACGCATTATAAATACTCAAAAACCTTTTTACTGAATTGGCAAAAGGAAATACAAAGGGGGTAGGGATGACATAGCAGCAGTCAGATAGCCAAATGATAAAAGAATGAAGAGACGATAAAGTTAATTTCTATGATGTCCTTAATATTGGCCTTATGATTCAATATAAACTTTAAGAATTTGTTTTTCAAAAAAACAGCAGCACATCGTTTAAAAGTGGCAATGCCTCTATACTGAAAACTGAGAAACCAATAGAATATAGCAGAGTTCTAACCTCACAGTAGGCTTTCAACAAACTTTTATGAAATTTAATCAAGAGGCAGGCCCCAATCCAAGTTACTATGCCATGAAATATTCCCCAAAGGGCTTTCTTAATGACAATAAATAATCCAAAACATTTTTTCATGGTTTATTTTTTCATGTTTTATTCATATGTTAAAGAATAACAGGGGCTTCCCTGGTGGCACAGTGGTTGAGAGTCTGCCTGCTGATGCGGGGGACATGGGTTCGTGCCCCGGTCTGGGGGGATCCCACATGCCGCAGAGCAGCTGGGCCTGTGTGTCCGGAGCCTGTGCTCTGCAACGGGAGAGGCCGCAACAGTGAGAGGCCCGTGTACCGCAAAAAAAAAAAAAAAAAAAAAAAAAAAGGAATAACAAAAATAGCAACAACTATTTTGTCAAATATCTACTATGTGCAAGACATTGCCAGACACAGAGAGATATTTTTTCATATATTTACCCAGTCCTTTAAAAAATCTGCAAAGTATGTAGTACTATTGACTTTTTAAAAAATTTTTAAAAAGAATACCTCAAAGAAGGTAAGTGGGAGTTCTGTTTGGGGAACTAGAAAACCAAATAAACCTCCTTACCAAAAATCACATAAAAATATGGGCTAAAATAATATAAACATCTGTGAAAGAGCAGGACTTATAACAAACAGAGAAAATTCCACCAAAAGCAAAGAGGGATCTGAATCCACAGGAGTAAGTGTATGAGCTCAGCTGCAACAGTCTGGGAGATGGAAAGTGTTGCTGGTTTTGTAACCCAAGTCCCTTGGATTTTATGCCCAGACAGGGTCAGGAGATAAAGTAAGGCACAGAGTTGGAATTAAGTCACCTCATGTAAAACCAGGCAACTCAATAGGCTGTAAATTCAGTGAAAGGGTGAACTAAAAAAACCCATCTACTAGCACAGGGAAATAACAGGAAAGCTATTTCTATCAAGGCCTGGTTGCTGATGGAAATAAAGTTTACCCTAAGAACTTGTAACCAGGAATAAGTCTCTGTGTGTTGAGTGTGCATTTACCACTCTCAAGCTCTAGGAACCATGAAAATGGTTTCTGGCCTGTTAATACCCCTAAAACACCTGAAAGAAAAAAAAAAAAAACTTCCTAAAGGGACATGCCCTCAAGCCCAGCCATCCAGGATTCAAATAGAAAAAGCACTGCTGAATTAGCTTATAATCCAAAATTGTAAAACAAATTTAAAAAGTCTCCTCAATAAACAAAAGTCAGTATGTAAAACATATACCAGGTTAGACTCCAATATCTTCAAATGATGGACCTACCAGGGAAACTGCAAGATAAATATTTTAGATGGTTAATATAGATGGAATGGAAAATTATAAAAAAAGAAAAAAGACCTTATAAATGAATAACAGAAAAGTTTGAAAAAGAACAAAGTGGAACATCTTAATTTAGTCATTTAAATGAAAGGAAATTAAAGATATAAAGTTTTTGTTTCTGAAGCTTGATGGTGAGTTCCCAAGCATTCATTACAGTATTCTCTATATCTTTTGTGTCTCTAAACAAAATAGTTAATTTTGAAAAGTAAAAAATTAAACAAACTCAGTGAATAGGTTAAACAGATTAGATACACCTGAAGAAAGAATAATGAACATGAAAGTAACTGTAAGGAAATTAACCCAAAATTAAGTTTAGAGAACTAAAGAGATAAAAAAAATTTAAGATTGTGTTGAAGGGTATGGATGACAGAATGAAAAGGCCCAACATATGTCTAACAGGAGTTCCAGAAAGAGAAAATAGAGAGAAATGGGAAGTGTATTAGCTTTAAAGATAACAGCACAGGATTTCCAAGTATTGAAGAAAAACATAATTCAGGATGCAAAATTATTTATGAGCAGAATAAGTAAAAATAAATCCACACCTAGATACCCATTGTGAAACTCCACAACACTGAAGAACAGATCTTACAAGCATCCAGAGAGAAAACCTAGGGTACCTTCAAATGATAATTAGACAATAAGAGATTTCTCAACAGCAACAATAGAAACAAGAAGACAAAGGAATAATATCCTTGAAACATTCAAAGAAAATAATGTCAACCTTGAATTGTTTACCAATCTAGATCACCATTCATAAATCATAGTGAGATAAAGACCATTTCAGGCACACTACGTCAGACAGCTTTCCACTAACAGATACTTGCTCAGAGCACCAATATAGAATGTACTTTAGGGCTTCCCTGGTGGCGCAGTGGTTGGGGGTCCGCCTGCTGATGCAGGGGACGCGGGTTCGTGCCCCGGTCCGGGAGGGTCCCACGTGCCGCGGAGCGGCTGGGCCCGTGGGCCGTGGCCACTGGGCCTGCGCGTCCAGAGCCTGTGCTCCGCAGCGGGAGGGGCTGCAGCGGTGAGAGGCCCACATACCAGGGGAAAAAAAAAAAAAAGGATGTACTTTAGGAAGGATTCTCAACCCAAAAGGAAGGGCTGAAATACATGAAAGAATAATGACCAAATAAAATTGTTTAAAATGTGGTTAATCTAGATAAGCATTAATTGTAAAATCAATAATAACAATAATTGGTGAGTATAAAACCAGACAAATCTTAAATATTGAACAATAAAATGTAAAAAGAGAAAGGACAAATAGATTCTAAGATTCTTGTGCTGCTCGGGAGAAGAACAGATCTTTGTTAAGCCAAATATGCATGCTAAAATGTTAGGTGTGACCTTTAAGAAATGAAAGCAGAAGGCATGAATTTCAAATAGTAGAAGAGGGAAAGTGAATAAAAATAACAATATAAGGCAGTAAGAAAAGGGATAAAAGCAAGTAACAGTAGAGCAGTGCGTTAAACTAGGATTTCTCAAACTATAATGGAGAGGAATCACCTGCAGTTCTTGTTAAAAGGCAAATTCTAATTAGTAGTTTGGGACAAGGTCTAAGAATATGAATTTTGCATAAGCTCCTGGATGATGTTGATTGATTGGTCTATAGACCACACTTTGAAAAGCAAGTTGGGAGATTATATGATTCCCCAAAATGTGTTGCTCATCTCTGGGCTGGATTATACTTTCTCCATCTCACTGATGGTCAGGCTTGCTCATGTATGTTGCTTTGGCCATGAAATAGGCAGAAGCGGTATGTGTTATTTCCTAGGAGAGGCTTAAAGAGCCATCATGTGCCTTTCCACAATTTCTTTTCCTTCTGCAACGAAAGAGCAAAAATCAGATAGATGTAACTCAATCAGCCTGGGTCTGGGAATAAAGACACACTGAACAAAACTCAAGCTTGCTGCCTGGGTGAGGTTACGTGGGTGAGAAGTAGAAAAGCTTCACTGATGTAACATACTGTGATTTGGGGCTATTTGTTACTGCAGTGGAACCCAGCATATTCTGATTAATACAAGCTGTGCTGTACACTATAGGTGTGTTACACTGAGTTTAAAGAACCACCTTCCATCACTTATTTGAGTGGGGACTTTGGTCAAGATATTTAACTTTTCTGGACCTCAGCTACTTCATCCACAAAATGGAAATAAAATTTACTTGCCTGAAGGTAGGATAAAACCCCATAAAACAGCTCAGAAATAGTCTGCTTATGAATGAACTAGGTCCCAACAACCGCTTCCAAAAAGAAGAAAATGGAGAGGAGAGAGGACGAGAGAAGAAAGATGAGGCAGAGGAGGAAAGGGAGGAGAAAGACAAGTCTAAATGACTTGTTCAAGATCATATAGCTAATAGGGTAGTGGAATGATACACCAACCCAGGCAGTTTCACTCCAAAACCTATTCCTTTTCTACTCTGCCACGCTGATGAGGCCAATCTGAATGAACAGATTTCGTCACTTTGAATAGTGTTTAGTTTGGAAGGGCTGCCCCCAGCCCTGACCCTCAATCTCTTTCTGAGCACACCTTCATTCATCCCCAACCTCTTTTCTCCCCATCCAGTTTGACCGCTTCTTCACCCTTCCTAATCTCAGAGATCAGAAGCAGATGCCATGACTTTGGCAAAAGAGTCAGAGTGAATACCACTATGAATTTTAATGGATGAGGGCAGATGGGAATCAAAGGAAAGAGCATCCTCGGAACGCCACCTTCTTATATTTGCATCTGAAAATCTGCTCTGTCTCCACTGAGGAAATCATCTAATTACACCTTCAGCTTACTAGTCAACAAATTAATAATATCTGTCAAGTGCTTTCTCAGAACCTACAATTGTGCTCACAGTTGCATGATCTGGGAACAGGAAGAAATTAGCCAGGGATGCTGATAATACTGGATGGGAAAACACTGCACATGATGAAAACTTAGAAATGGAAAACAAAACCCTAAGGCTTAAAATATATAAAGAAGAGATTGAACTTGAAAAAAATGCAAACTGTATATAAACTAAGATGCATCATCTTGGGAAAAATTATTCCAAAGCACAAATATTCATTGAGAAGAAAAAACAGATAGGCTATGTAAAATAAATAGCTAGTAGGAAGCAGTCGCATGGCACAGGGAGATCAGCTCGGTGCTTTGTAACCACCTAGAGGGGTGGGATAGGGAGGGTGGGAGGGAGACGCAAGAGGGAAGAGAAATGGGGATAAATGTATATGTATAGCTGATTCATTTTGTTATACAGCAGAAACTAACACACCATTGTAAAGCAATTATACTCCAATAAAGATGTTAAATAAATAAAGTCATTTGTGGGAAAAAAAATAGGCTGAAAGGGACTAAGGAGTGACAGGTAAGAATGAATGTTGGTGATAAATAGGAATAAGATATGAAATCTCAATGTGCTAATCTAACAAAAAGGGCCATTGCTTTTTTTTTTTTTTTTGGATTATATAAGAAAAGGGCCTGCGTCCCAGAAAAAACAAATGATCATTTATCTTTAAACAACTGATTAAACTGTACCTAGAATACTGCATACTGCATTTGTAGCAGCTTGGAAACTATTAATAAATAAGACAATGGAGGTTGTTCTGAGTAGGACGATCTGGACAGTGAATGGGTAGGCAACTCAGAGGCAACTAACACTTGCTCGATGCCCACTGTGGGCAGCTCTGTCTTGAGTCAAAAGGTATAAAGAGTTTCCAGTCTAGTTTGGTTTCAGCCCTGACTGCACTCAGAGGAAAGAGCATACATTAACTTTACTATTTTTAGCCCTGGACAGGAGTGGAAAGCTTCCAAAGAAGCATAAATCACACACACGTTTCTCTGATTTACTTTTAATCTCAGGAGTTGGCTAACTCCATCACAAGAGCCAAATCTGTGACACTGGCCTTCATCTCCGCTGCCTTTGTCAAGAGGGCTCAGAAATATAAACTGAGTGATTAGAAAGAGAGCCCCTTTACTTTTAGAATCAACAGTATGGTGTGTTTGCAAGGCTGTCTAACAGCTCTCCCCCAGTCTCTCTGCTGTTGTTAGAATCTGCTCTTTCAAATCAAACTGCTCCTCCACCAAGGCCCTGCCTCTTCTCCCTAAATGCTATAGGGAAAGGTAAAAAAGTTTCACGATGCCTCTAACCAACAGCACAGTACCATTTATAGTGGAAATTTTCCTCACAGCCTCTACCCAAAGTGCAACCTGGGACATTAGCCACAACTATCCTCAAACTAAGACAATGAAGGGAGGTACCTGTTGGGGGCCTAATGAAATCTCCATACAAATAGGGGGATAGTGGTACAACTGGGAATGCAAAGGGGAAAAAAAATGCATAGGCACAAGATGGAGAAGTGGCTCTGTGTAGGAATGAGTAAGAAAGACAGCCTAGAAATCAGCAGGGATCACAGTCTGAGCAAGAAATAGCCATGTGTGGGCACTAGAGTTTAAACGGTTTGGAACACGGGTCAGTCCTAAGCTTAGCAATATAGAAGAGTTAATACCGCTAATACTTTTTCCACACCACGCACTGTACTAAGTGCGATGCAGACATCAATTCGCCTGATCTTTAGACCACAACTGGATTATCATCATTCCCATTTGAGAGATGAGGAAATGCCACAGAGAAAGATAAACAAGGTGGTGGAAGGTCACAGGGCTAGAACTTCTGCTGAAGTGAGATTTGAACCCCGGCGGTCTGACCAATGACACATGCGTGAACGCTGCATCGCGCGGCCTGCGGTACTTGTGAGCACAACGTGGTGGCTAAAGGAAGAGCCACAGAGAAGAAGGAAAGAAGTTTTTAAAGTAAGGGTTACAAGGTTAATTTTTTTTAAGTCAGTCTATTTATGCTGGGGAAAAGAAAAAGGAAGGAGTACTCCCTGGAGGAGAAAGAGAAGGAAGAAGGAAGAAGGAACAAGGTGCATTTTTTATTCATTTGAAACCCTTGCATTCCAGCAATCTGCTTGAAACAGGCACATGGGTTTTGACACAATTACTTGGGAAGTTTAAATGAGTTGTTCCAATTGAAGGATTAACAAGATAGGCTTGTACTTATTTGAGCATGTCAAAAATAATAAATAAATCCATTTTCCTATACTGTTTTATGTTTTGTAGGCAAAAGGCGTTTGGGAGGGAGGGATGTATGTTGCAAAAATTAATAATGCCAAGAAAAAAAGGAACCTTGAATAGAAGCACTTCTGGCTTCCACATGATTATCTTCTCTTTCTGAATGTCCACTTCCTGAGCCATGACCAGGGCCTCAAAAGACATCTAATAGACATCACCATGTATCAGATGCTATGTGAGATAGCATCAAGACACATGATTCCTCAAGACACATGATTCCTCCCCAAATGAGGCCACAATCTCACAGTTCAGAAAAGAAAAATGTAGAAATAAGAGAAACATAAGGTAGAAATAACAAATTCCAAAAAGGGGTGGGGGGAAAATTGGCTGCATAAATTTAAAGGACAGAAAAATTATATCTGATTGGAGGACTCTGAAGAGGTTTTGAAGGGAAAACTGAGATTGGATTGAACCCTAGGGGGGGACTGTGACCAGGAAAAGGCATTCCAGGAAAGAGGATAAGCATGAATGAAGGTACAGTAATAGAAAATAACAATGCATATTTGAAAAATATTGAGGGCCATAATCTGGCCAGAATATAGGATGCTTACAGGGTAGAAATGGCCAACAGAGGTGAAAAAGTGAGTTGAAACCATACCGTAGAAGATCTTAAAATTTTAACTTTTGACAAAGATAGCTATTAAGGTTCCCATGCAGGAGAATAGCAAGGTCAGAGGTAATATGCTGCAGAAAAATCACTATGCTAGTAGCAGTATTAAGCATGGATTGAGTAAGAAAGAGACCTGAAGTAGGGGGCTGAGAAATGTTCACCCCTAAGCTATAAACTATGCCCTCAGTCATACATGACACCATTTTCAAGGCCTGCCTTTGGTCACGTAAGGGTTAAGGCAAGAGAATATACATGAATCCACGTGTCCCATGTGGAAAACAAAGTCCATATGAAGTAACATACGAAGACGGCACCACAGTGCCAGCCTGCGGAGCAGTCTCTGCCATCTGTCCTTAAAATTAAAGGCTTCCAGGGGCTTCCCTGGTGGCGCAGTGGTTGAGAATCCGCCTGCCAATGCAGGGGACACGGGTTCGAGCCCTGGTCTGGGAAGATTCCACATGCCACGGAGCAACTAGGCCCGTGAGGCACAACTACTGAGCCTGCACATGTGGAGCCTGTGCTCCGCAACAAGAGAGGCCGCGACAGTGAGAGGCACGCGCACAGCGATGAAGAGTGGCCCCTGGGGCTTCCCTGGTGGCGCAATGGTTGAAAATCTGCCTGCCAATGCAGGGGACACGGGTTCGAGCCCTGGTTCGGGAAGATCCCACATGCCGCGGAGCAACTAGGCCCGTGAGCCACAACTACTGAGCCTGCGCGTCTGGAGCCTGTGCTCCGCAACAAGAGAGGCCGCGATAGTGAGAGGCCCGCGCACGGCGATGAAGAGTGGCCCCCGCTCGCCGCAACTAGAGAAAGCCCTCGCACAGAAGCGAAGACCCAACACAGCCATAAATAAATAATTTAAAAAAAAGAGTGGCCCCCGCTCGCCACAACTAGAGAAAGCCCTCGCACAGAAACGAAGACCCAACACAGCCAAAAAATAATTAATTAATTAATTAATAATTTTTTTTTAAAAATAAAAGGCTTCCTCCTCACCCTTTGGTTATGTTCTTGGACTCAGATAATCTCTTCCCATTCTGTTTCTGACCCTCTGCTAAAGTTTCAGTATCTCTCCCCACTTGTACTTTATTTGGTTGCAGACTGGTACTTTTGACAAGACTCCTAGACTCTTTATTCCAATATTGCCCTGGGATGGTGCTTTCAGATCTATCATGGTCCCATACTCTGCAGCCAAGGGCCATTCCAGCCCCATCCTTACTCAGGCCATGATCTGAAAGCTCTCAGGTCTGGAGGCCCACTGATCGGGAAAGATTAATAGACACTGTTGTCTCAGAGGAGAAGTACTTTCCAAGTATCTCCATCTCCCAGGCTTTATGGAAAGGATTGAAATCATCCTAGTGATAGTAGCCAGGGTCATGAGTTCCTAAGATTCACAAACAGGAAGGCTCTTCCAAGTCATCTAACCCATCTTCCTCAGTTTATACAGAACAAAATATATATTAAGAGGCGTATTCATAGTCACACAAAGTGTCAACCAGAACTAATATCTCCTAACTCAATCCAATAGATATTTGTCAGCAGTTAGAATGTATAAAGTGTTATCAATCTAAATTACAGATGTAATCAAGACCACAATGACTGCATAATTTTTATCCACATCCTATAGCACTTTATTACATGACCCTGCATTGCTCATTAATTGCTTCATTCAATGATGTTGGCTTTCCAAATGGATTGAAATTCTTGGAAGGCAGGCATTAGATTGTCTCCTTGCATTTCCAGCTGCCTGGCATGGTGCTAGACACAAGGTAGACCCCCAACAATCACCTAATGTGTTGGTTGATTACAAAGAAGTGGTGAATTTTTGCACCCTCTGTATTTAAATATATGATGTTGTATATCATCAGTGTTCTCTTAGGAAGGAAAGATTATGAACAGGTTTTTTTACTTTTTCTTTTTTAATGTTGGTAATTTAGATATTAATATTTTAATGAAGTAAATGAGAACTAATATCCTCATCTACCACCAGCAATTAAGGAAACCTGGGGTGACTCCTATATCTGTAGATGAGAAAACCAGCTGTTGAATCATATCTCAGCAACAATGTCTGATCCTTTATTAATACACATTTCCTTTGCTGAATTAAACATGGTGTCTCCCCTGTCTCTTTCTCCGTGTTCCCATTCTTTACCTATAACAAATAAAACTGCAAGTGTAGAGGAGTCCTTAATCTAGAAATTGGTACCTTGAGCAAAGTGGAAGTTATTTCCCCTTTAACACCCACAGAATAATGGCCTCAATGAGATTTCCCCAAAGTTGGGGAGAAGCAATGGAAGAATTGTTCAATTCTGTAAAACCCATTATGAATTAGGACACTGATGAGTAGTGGTCTGAACTTTTTCTTCCAGTTCTAAACATGGAAGTTCGAAAAATCCTGTAGTTGAATATAGTAATTTTTAAAGAAATTTTGGAGCAAAAGGATTATTAATAAATATTAGCAATAATCATATTTACTACTCTTACAAGTGTATTCCATTTTTACTCAAATTGCTCTGGAAACCTTCATAGTTAAATATAAAAAACAAATAAAAGAACAAAAACATCCTAGCACCTCCAGCATTGGCTGGGCTGTAAACCAGTGAGTTATTTGTCATGCAGCTTAATTCTGTCATAAAATGCTAATCAGCCTTTCTGTCACTTTGCTTTTGCCCCATATCTTTTTATGAGAACATTAACATGGTTACTACAGAGCAGAGACTCATGGCTGCAAACATACTTACCATTTATGTATATTTTTGTCCAAAAAAAAAAAAAATTGTTGCCACCAAGAGCCCCAGACTCCTAGTTAACCATAATCCTGGTTTCTGGCATGGAGGGCTTGAGGCTGCTGCACCATTCTGGATGACAGTATCAGGTAGCCAGGGCCGGGATCAGCTTCCTCTTGCTCTGACCTTTCATTGTGCAGGGGGCAAGCTGGGAGCCCTTCCTCCTACAGAAGGGGCAACTGAGGCTTCCTTTGCAGAGCTGGAAAAAACACAGGCTGTATTTTAAATGGTTCCTTTAACAGTCCCTAGATGGAAAAATCGACGTTAGAAAATAATTCCCCAAAGGCCTTCAGGGTTGGAATCTCTTCCCAGAAACTGAAGCAGTAAGGACCCCAGAGAGCCTCCTCTTACACATATGCAATCAGCAGTCCAAAGCAACTCACTAATGAACGGCTGTAGGACTGGGTAATTCTTTCCAACACCTTTAAGAGGGCCTTTACGAGGGCTGTCAAGCATCTTATTATCTTAGTAGCTTATCCTGTGGCCCAGGAGGAAGCTATTGTCCTGCAAAGACATGTTTTATACCACAAAATATGGGCTTTGACCTGGGACAGTTCTGAATTTGAATTCTGGCTCCACTTACTCTGTAGCTCTCGAGTCACTTGTCTTTTCTGAGCCTCTAGATTCGTTGCTGTTATTGTTTGTCAAGTTGTTGTAAAGATTAATGTCTGAAAACTACTTCAAAATAATGGTAACTATTTATGACTATCCTCATTACCACTGCTGCTATTGACTTTCCATCAGAACCAAGTTTGGTGTTCAAATGCATTAACTGTATTCTAGTATGATTCCTTCTTTCATCTAGATTTCTGAGCTCTCTTAGTTTATCTACAACTTAACTCTCCTATTCTCTATATTTTAATCTAGGCTGCCTCAGATCCTCTTTGGAAGTAGAGTAGACATTATAAGTAAATGTTTCGTTGTCTTGTCCAAAAAGTAAAGAGGGTCTCTAATATACCTGATGGTTCAATTCTTCCTTTTTGACTCCAACTAAGGTAACTAGGTGGTATCAGAGAAATCAATCTTCGAGAACCACCTCCTTCTCCCCAGTTAGTCATGAGCCCAGAAATCTGTAATATAAACTCCACTTTGCGTAACAGCCAGACATCTGGATCAGTTATTCTCATGTTTATTTATTAAACCTGATAGCTCTGAACTTGGATGAAAATGGGCAGAATGAAGCAAGATTCATTAGTCATTCTTGTGTTTAGTGATCTGCAAGCACGCTATTCAGATGATTGAAAATATTTTCACTTTCCATCTGTATATCTTTCGGACTATACAGGTCTACCCTAAAGTAGAATAATAATGACGATAATGGCAGTAATAAACCAATATAGACATGTCAGGAATTATCAGAATTACCAAGCTGATCAGAGCAAGAGTCCACAATAGACAGGTTGTCTCCTTTGTCATACTTCTCTTTTGCTGCCACCCAGCCACTCATGGGGACGGTTCAGGGGCATCATAGTGGGGAAAAGCCTAACAGGAAGCTGGAGAAACTCTGAGCTCATCCTTGCATGGGAGCACTCTGTGTGCTCCCTGTTTCTTCTGTGAGTGGCTGTGAGATGTCTAGGCAATCAGAAGTCAATTGTCATCAAGAAGAAAATTCCTGTAAGAGTCACTTAAATTGTGTCACTCAGGAGGAGAAATCAGTACCAACAATCTCACTGACATTGCTGATTTGGAAGTCTCCAATATGCTCCCCACTCACACTAAGCAGCTATGTTACTGCATTTACTCACGTAGTAAAAGAAAATGGAAAATGCAGTCCCACCACTGAGCAAGCTACACCCTCACCCCAAAGCCTGCTGGCTCTTCACTTACTCCCTGACACTCTCTCTAGTCATAAAGAGCAGCCACGAAATGTCTCAGCATATAAGAATGAATGAATTTTACAATTCCTTTTTTCTTTTTTAACGTAAGTGAATTCTCTTCTGTCCTCTCTTCAACTATCTCACTCTCCAAATGCAAACTGAGTTCCCTTTTCTTATTAAGCTTTCTTTTCATAAACACTCATTAAGGACTCACAAAAGATGATGCTTTGCAGATGGGACCTGGTATTCTTTCCTAGTTCTGACCCACGTCCAGTAGACAGCGATTAGTATCAGTAGTAATAACAGGCCACAGATGCCTTAGCATGGAAGGTCTGGTAGGTATCCAGGTAAACAGACCTGATCTGGGAGAAGGAGATGTTACGTGCTGCTGTATATTCCGTTCTCATGAAGAACTACTTCCTTGTAGGTCAATGTCTGCAAATTTGCCTTCTCCTCAAATTACTCAACCTCTCCATGCATACAAGAAAGAAGGTTGTTTGGGTTTTTTGCTTTTTTTTTTTTTTAACTTTTTGGTAGTAGATCTACTGTCTGTGGACTAACTCTTGAGAAAGCCCCAAACAGATCATATATTTAAGACTATCCTTTAGATATGGCAGAAGCACAATCTGGAATGGATGGTCATCCTAATCAATCCTAGTAGCTCTGAACTCAGATGAAAATGGGCAGAAGGAAGCAGGATTCAATAAAGGAAAATGATAACGCATTTCATAGTTTATAAAAGAAGCACTGAGGGCTTCCCTGATGGTGCAGTGGTTGAGAGGCCGCCTGCCGATGCAGGGAACACGGGTTCGTGCCCCAGTCTGGGAAGATCCCACATGCCACGGAGCGGCTGGGCCCGTGAGCCATGGCCGCTGAGCCTGTGCGTCCGGAGCCTGTGCTCCGCAACGGGAGAGGCCACAACAGTGAGAGGCCCGCATACCACAAAAAAGAAAAAAAAGAAGCACTGAGAGTTTGGTTCAGCTCCTACTGAACTCACTGTCAATCAGCACAACAAACCAAACAAAAAATATTCGTACACAAATGTTCAAGGAAAAAGACACACTGATGAAACTTTAAGAACCAATTTTAGCCAAGTCTCCAAAGAAATCCAAGGTCACGGTGTTCTCTGGCTGACTACCTGACCCAACCCTAGGGCAGAGAGTATAGTGCAGGGCAATCACTGGAGCTACAGGGAACAAGACACTGACTAGCAAAAGACATTGACTCTTAACTCATTATCTCTGTAAGAGATTTCAGAAATTATCAAATCCAACCTCCCTCATTTTGTAGAAGAGGAAACTGAGGCTCCAACTGTTTGAGACTCTGACCTGAGAATACTCAAGTTAGTAACAGAAATGTACAGCAGCAGACAAGAACTCAGGTAGCATGACCCTCAGTCCAGGGCCTTCTCACATCAAGTACCAGAGAAACAGGAAGGGCAGGAGGAAAGTAAAGATGGCTAGTGATACCGCCAAAGACTGAGCCCCACGATCAAATCCCTGGGATGCATGGGCAGCCAGTGTCTTCCTTAACAAGGAGAAAGAGGGCCAAATAGTACTGTACAGGTGGTAGAAATCTTTGTTTTCTATATTGGTAATTAATCTTTTATATTATTGTATTGGATTCTGAGAATGTTGTCTGTGGCTCTGAAAATGTCTGGAATCTTTCTTTAGGGCCAATATAGTTCCACTTTTGCAAATGTTCCACAGCACATGTTCAGAAACGTTTTCTCTGTTTTCGGAGTACAGTACACTATAAATTGATGCAGCTATATCAGTTAGGTCTACCTTGTTAATTATGTTTACTAGGTCTTCTACATCTTTACTTACTCATTTGTCTATTTAATTTGTCAGTGAACTGAGGAAAAGTTATTAAAGTCTGCTTGTACTAATGTGTTTTGGTCTATTTCTCCTTGACAGTTTTTGCTCTATTTATTTTGATGCTATGTTATTTGATTGAATGACTATTAAATCTTCACTAAGAATAGTGCCTTCATGATTTTAACATGTCCTACAACACCAACCAGAGGAGTTCAAGGTTCTTCCCATATAAATGAGAAAACAAAAGTTGGAAAATTCAGTGATATTGGAGAACTGAGCCTGACTTGGACCTGCCTCTTTTATAAAGCCATCCCCTAACTACCAGGCCAAAGTGACCTTCCCTCCACTGAAACCACAAAGCATTTGAATTGTACCTCTCTCATGGCTCTTAAAACCCCCTGCCTTATGATAGTTTAAGAGCAAATTTAAAAACTTACCCTAAGGCTGGAAACTTCTTTACCTTTGTGGTCCTCACAGCACTTAGTATATTTCATTGCTTTGAGTCTAACAGATGTTTAATAAAGAGCTGATGAACGGCACTGATTAATCAAAATAATACTTTCTATAGCCTCTAAAACATGCTCCATGAAAACAGGGTTCTCCAGAGAAACAGAATCCATAGATATATAGTTATACAGATACAGATACTAGTACACACTCCCATTCCAAGAAAGGAGATTTCTTATAAAGAACTGGCTCACACAATTATGGAAGCTGAGAAGTCAGCAAGCTGGAGACCCAGGAAGGTGGTTATACAGTTCTAACCTGAATCCAAATCTGAATACAGAAGAAGATCAATGTGCCAGCTTGAAGACAGTCAGACAGAACAAGTTCTTCCTTACTCAGGCTTTTGTTCTATTCAGACCTTCGATGGATTGGAAGAGACCATGCTGGGAAGGATAATCTGCTTTACTCAGTCTACCAATTTCAGTGTTAATCTGGCAGAAGACCACAGACTTCCCAAAAGGCAAGAAACTCCCCCAAGTACCTGGGTAGGGCAAAAGAAAAAAGAGAGACAAAAGAATAGGGACACGACCTGCACCTCTGGGAGGGAGCTGTGAAGGAGGAAAAGTTTCCACACACTAAGAAGCCCCTTCACTGGTAGAGACGGGGGGTGGCAGGGGGGAAGCTCCAGAGCCGTGGAGGAGAGCACAGCAATAGTGGTGCGGAGGGCAAAGTGGAGAGATTCCCGCACAGAGGATCGGTGCCGACCAGCACTCACTGGCCCGAGAGGCTTGTCTGCTCACCCACTGGGGCAGGTTGGGGCTGGGAGCTGAGGCTCGGGCTTCGGAGGTCAGATCCCAGGGAGAGGACTGGGGTTGGCTGTGTGACCACAACCTGAAGGAGGCTAGTGCACCACAGCTAGATGGGAAGGAGTCTGGGTAAAGGTCTGGACCTGCCTACGAGGCAAGAGACCATTGTTTCGGAGTGCGCGAGGAGAGGAGATTCAGAGCACCACCTAAACAAGCTCCAGAGATGGGCGTGAGCCGCGTCTATCACCGCAGACCCCAGAGACGGGCATGAGATGCTAAGGCTGCTGCTGAAGCCACCAAGAAGCCTGTGTGCAAGCACAGGTCACTATCCATACCTCCCCTCCTGGGAGCCTGTGCACCGCCACTGCCAGGGTCCCAGGATCCAGGGACAACGACCCCGGGAGAACACACAGCACGCCTCAGGCTATTGCAACGTCATGGTGGTCTCTGCCGCGGCAGGCTCACCCCAAATTCCGTACCCCTCCCTCTCCCCAGCCTGAGTGAGCCAGAGCCCCCTAATCAGCTGCTACTTTAACCCCGTCCTGTCTGACCAAAGAACAGATACCCTCAGGCGACCTACACGCAGAAGCGGGGCCAAATCCAAGCTGAAACCCAGGAACTGTTTGAATAAAGAAGAGAAAGGGAAATCTCTCCCAGCAGCCTCAGGAGCAGCGGATTAAATCTCCACAATCAACTTGATGTACCCTGCATCTGTGGAATACCTGAATAGACAACAAATCATCCCAAAATTGAAGCAGTGGACTTTGGGAGAAACTGTAGGCCTGGGGTTTGCTTTCTGCATCTAGTTTGTTCCTGGTTTTATGTTTATCTTAGTTTAGTACTTAGAGTTCATTATCATTGGTAGATTTGTTTATTGACTGGTTGCTCTCTTCTTTTTTTTAATATATAGATATGTATTTTTTTCCTTTTTCTCTTTTTGTGAGTGTGTATATATATGCTTCACTGTGTGATGTTTGTCTGTATAGCTTTGCTTTAACCATCTGTCCTAGGGTTCTGTATGACGGCTTTTGTTTTGTTTTGTTTTGTTTTAGTATAGTTTTTAGTGCTGGTTACCATTGGTGGATGTGTTTTTTGGTTTGGTTGCTCTTCTTTTCTCTTCTTTACCCTTTTTACTTTTAAATTTTTTATTGTTAATAATTTTTATTTTTTATTTAAATAACATTATTTTCTTTCTTTCTTTCTTTTTCTCCCTTATCTTCTGAGCCACGTGGCTGATACGGTCTTGGTGCTCCAGCCAGGTGTCAGACCTGAGCTTCTGAGGTGGGAGAGCCAAGGTTCAGGACATTGGTCCACCAGAGACCTCCCAGCTCCACATAATATCAAATGGCGAAAACTCTCCCAGAGATCTCCATCTTAACACTAAGACACAGCTCACTCAATGATCAGCAAGCTACAGTGCTGGACACCCTATGCCAAACAACTAGCAAGACAGGCACAACCCCACCCATTAGCAGAGAGGCTGCCTAAAATCACAAGGTCAAAGACACCCCAAAACACACCACTGGACGCAGTCCTGCCCAACAGAAAGACAAGATTCAGCCCCATCGAGCAGAACACAGGCACTAGTTCCCCTCCACCAGAAAGCCTACACAACCCACTGAAAGAACCTTAGCCACTGGGGGCAGACACCAAAAACAACAGGAACTATGAACATGCAGCCTGAGAAAAGGAGACACCAAACACAGTAAGTTAAGCAAAATGAAAAGACAGAGAAACACACAGCAGACGAAGGAGCAAGGTAAAAACTCACCAGACCAAACAAATGAAGAGGAAATACGCAGTCTACCAGAAAAAGAATTCAGAGTAATGATAGTATAGGTGACCCAAAATCTTGGAACTAGGATGGAGAAAAACCAAGAAACGTTTAACAAGGACCTAGAAGAACTAAAGAGCAAACAAACAATGATGAACAACACAATAAATGAAATTAAAAATTCTCTAGAAGGAATAAATAGCAGAATAACTGAGGCAGAAAACTGGATAAGTGACACGGAAGATAAAATAGTGGAAATAACTGCCACAGAGCAGAATGAAGAGAAAAGAATGAAAAGAATTGAGGACAGTCTCAGAGACCTCTGGGACAACATTAAATGCACCAATATTCGAATTACAGGGATCCCAAAAGAAGAAGAGAAAAAAAAAAAGGACTGAGAAAATATCTGAAGAGATTATACTTGAAAACTTCCCTAATATGGGAAAGGAAATAGTCAATCAAGTCCAGGAAGCGCAGAGAGTCCCATACAGGATAAATCTACGGAGAAACACTCCAAGACACATATTAATCAAGCTATCAAAAATTAAATACAAAGAAAAAATATTAAAAGCAGCAAGGGAAAAGCAACAAATAACATACAAGGGAATCCCCATAAGGTTAACAGCTGATCTTTCAGCAGAAACTCTGCAAGCCAGAAGGGAGTGGCAGGACATATTTAAAGCGATGAAACGGAAAAACCTACAACCAAGATTACTCTACTCAGCAAGGATCCCATTCAGATTTGACAGAGAAATTAAAGTCTTTACAGACAAGCAAAAGCTAAGAGAATTCAGCACCACCAAAGCAGCTTTACAACAAATGCTAAAGGAACTTCTCTAGGCAGGAAACACAAGAGGAGGAAAAGACCTACAAAAACAAACCCAAAACAATGAAGAAAATGGTAATAGGAACATACATATCGATAACTAACTTAAATGTAAATGGATCAAATGCTCCCACCAAAGACACAGACTGGCTGAATGGATGCACAAAAAAGACCATATATACGCTGTCTACAAGAGACCCACTTCAGACCTACGGACACATACAGACTGAAAGTGCGGGGATGGAAGAAGATATTCAAATGGAAATGAAAAGAAAGCTGGAGTAGCAATTCTCATATCAGAGAAAATGGACTTTAAAATAAAGGCTATCACGAGAGACAAAGAAGGACACTACATAATGATCAAGGGATCAATCCAAGACGAAGATATAACAATTGTAAATATTTATGCATCCAACATAGGAGCACCTTACTACATAAGGCAAATGCTAACAGCCATAAAAGGGGAAATCGACAGTAACACAATCATAGTAGGGGACTTTAACACCCCACTTTCACCAATGGACAGATCATCCAAAATGAAAATAAATAAGGAAAGACAAATTTTAAATGATACATTAAACAAGATGGACTGAACTGATATTTATAGAACATTCCATCCAAAACAACAGAATATACTTTCTTCTCAAGTGCTCATGAAACATTCTCCAGGATACATCTTATCTTGGGTCACAAATCAAGCCTTGGTAAGTTTAAGAAAACTGAAATCATATCAAGTATCTTTTCCAACAACAACATTATGAGACCAGATATCAATTACAGGAAAAGAACTGTAAAAAATACAAACACATGGAGGCTAAACAATACATTACTAAATAACCAAGAGATCACTGAAGAAATCAAAGAGGAAATCAAAAAATACCTAGAAACAAATGACAATGAAAACACGACAACCCAAAACCTATGGGATGCAGCAAAAGCAGCTCTAAGAGGGAAGTTTACAGCAATACAATCCTACCTCAAGAAACAAGAAACAACTCAAATAAACAACCTAACGTTACACCTAAAGCATCTAGAAAAAGAACAAAAAAACCCAAAAGCTAGCAGAAGGAAAGAAATCATAAAGATCAGATCAGAAATAAATGGAAAAGAAATGAAGGAAATGATAGCAAAGATCAATAAAACTAAAAGCTGGTTCTTTGAGAAGATAAAATTGATAAACCATTAGCCAGACTCATCAAGAAAAAAAAGGAGAAGACTCAAATCAATAGAATTAGAAGTGAAAAAGGAGAAGTAACAACTGACATTGCAGAAATACAAAGGATTATGAGAGATTACTACAAGCAACTATATGCTAATAAAATGGACATCGTGGAAGAAATGGACAAACTCTTAGAAAAACACAACCTTCTGAGACTGAACCAGGAAGGAAGAGAAAATATAAAAAGACCAATCACAAGCAATGAAATTGAGACTGTGATTACAAATAAATCTTCCAACAAACAAAAGCCCAGGACCAGACAACTTCACAGGAGAATTCTATCAAAATTTAGAGAAGAGCTAACACCTATCCTTCTCAAACTCTTCCAAAATACAGCAGAGGGAGGAACACTCCCAAACTCATTCTATGAGGCCACAATCACCCTGATACCAAAACCAGATGAAGATGTCTCAAAGAAAGAAAACTACAGGCCAATATCACTGATGAACACAGATGCAAAAATCCTCAACAAAATACTAGCAAACAGTATCCAACAGCACATGAAAAGGATCATACACCATGATCAAGTGGGGTTTATCCCAGGAATGCAAGGATTCTTCAATATATGCAAACCAATCAATGTGATAAACCATATTTACAAATTGAAGGAGAAAAACCATATGATCATCTCAATAGATGCAGAGAAAGCTTTCGACAAAATTCAACACCCATTTATGATAAAAACCCTCCATAAAGTAGGCATAGAGGGAACTTACCTCAACATAATAAAGGCCATATATGACAAACCCACAGCCAATATTGTTCTCAATGGTGAAAAGCTGAAACCATTTCCTCTATTATCAGTAACAACACAAGGTTGTCCACTCTCACCACTATTATTCAACATAGTTTTGGAAGTTTTAGCCACAGCAATCAGAGAAGAAAAAGAAATAAAAGGAATCCAAATCGGAAAAGGAGAAGTAAAGCTGTCACTGTTGGCAGATGACATGATACTATACATAGAGAATCCTAAAGATGCTACCAGAAAACTACTAGAGCTAATCAATGAATTTGGTAAAGTGCAGGATACAAAATTAATGCACAGAAATCTCTTGCATTCCTATACACTAATGATGAAAAATCTGAAAGAGAAATTAAGGAAACACTCCCATTTACCATTGCAACAAAAAGAATAAAATACCTAGGAATAAACCTACCTAAGGAGACAAAAGACCTGTATGCAGAAAACTATAAGACACTGATGAAGGAAATTAAAAATGATACAAACAGATGGAAAGATATACCATGTTCTTGGATTGGAAGAATCAACATTGTGAAAATGACTATACAACCCAAAGCAATCTACAGATTCAATGCAATCCTTATCCAACTACCAATGGCATTTTTCACAGAACTAGAACAAAAAATTTCACAATTTGTTTGGAAACACAAACGATCCCAAATAGCCAAAGCAATCTTGAGAACGAAAAACGGAGCTGGAGGAATCAGGCTCCCTGACTTCAGACTATACTACAAAGCTACAGCAATCAAGACAGTATGGTACTGGAACAAAAACTGAAATACAAATCTATGGAACAGTTTAGAAAGCCCAGAGATAAACCCACGCACATATGGTCACCTTATTTTTGATAAAGGAGGCAAGAATATTCAACGGCGAAAAGACAGCCTCTTCAATAAGTGGTGCTGGGAAAACTGGACAGCTACATGTAAAAGAATGAAATTAGAACACTCCGTAACACCATACACAAAAATAAACTCAAAACGGATTAAAGACCTAAATATAAGGCCAGACACTATCAAACTCTTAGAGGAAAACATAGGCAGAACACTCCATGACATAAATCACAACAAGATCCTTTTTGGTCCACCTCCTAGAGAAATGGAAATAAAAACAAAAATAAACAAATGGGACCTAATGAAACTTCAAAGCTTTTGCACAGCAAAGGAAACCATAAACAAGACCAAAAGACAACCCTCAGAATGGGAGAAAATATTTGCAAACGAAGCAACTGACAAAGGATTAATCTCCAAAATTTACAAGCAGCTCATGCAGCTCAATATCAAAAAAATGAACAACCCAATCCAAAAATGGGTGGAAGACTTAAATAGATATTTCTCCATAGAAGATACACAGATTGCCAACAAACACATGAAAGGATGCTCAACATCAGCAATCATCAGAGAAATGCAAATGAAAACTACAATGAGGTATCACCTGACACCAGTCAGAATGGCCATCATCACAAAATGTACAAACAGTACATGCTGGAGAGGGTGTGGAGAAAAGGGAACCCTCCTGTACTGCTGGTGGGAATGTAAACTGATATAGCCACTATGGAGAACGGTATGGAGGTTCCTTAAAAAACTAAACATAGAACTACCATACGACCCAGAAATCCCACTCCTGGGCATATACCCTGAGAAAACCATAATTCAAAAAGAGTCATGTACCACAATACTCATTGTAGCTCCATTTACAATAGCCAGGATATGGAAGCAACCTAAGTGTACACTGACAGATGAATGGATAAAGAACATGTGGCACATATATACAATGGAATATTACTCAGCCATAAAAAGAAACGAAATTGAGTTAATTTTAATGAGGTGGATGGACCTAGAGTCTGTCATACAGAGTGAAGGAAGTCAGAAAGAGAGAGACAAATACCGTATGCTAACACATATATATGGAATCTAAAAACAAAACAAAAACAAAAAATGGTTCTGAAGAACCTAGGGGCAGGACAGGAATAAAGACGCAGACGTAGAGAATGGACTTGAGGACACGGGGAGGGGGAAGGGTAAGCTGGGACGAAGTGAGAGAGTGGCATGGACATATATACACTACCAAATGTAAAATAGATAGCTAGTGGGAAGCAGCTGCATAGCACAGGGAGATTAGCTCTGTGCTTTGTGACCACCTAGAGGGGTGGGATAGGGAGGGTGGGAGGGAGACGCAAGAGGGAGAAGATATGGGGATATACGTATATGTATAACTGCTTCACTTTGTTGTAAAGCAGAAACTAACACACCATTGTAAGGCAATTATACTCCAACAATGATGTTAATAAATAAATAAATAATGGGATACTGTTATGGTTTGTTTCTCTCTAGTGGAACAAGGGCCAAATAGATAAAAGTTTGGGTTTTTTTTCAAAAGAGAGTCTCTCTTTTCAAAAGAGAGTCAGAAACCACTCAGCCGTAGAGATGTGTTTGAAAGCACTTCAGGGGAGCCCCCATTCTTCCCACAAAAGCTGAGGGCTTTAGGGGAAAAAAAAAAAATCCCTCTAAATTCACTTAATCCTCCTGAAGACAATCTTTTCTACATTTTATCATTTCTGAAATTGGTATGCATGTTATAGCCAATGTGTACACTTAGTACAGCAGTGTTCCATTTTTTTGTTCCTACTGTTTTTAAATTGATATTGTATATTTAATGGTATTTTTGAAATGGAGGAAATGAGGTATACAATTTCATTGTAAATCAAAAGCCTATGTATGATATTTTATTTTGCTTAAGCAGCCTTGTTTTAGGGAAATATACATCAAGAAAATGAATGAAGGCACTGGTCAGCCCATCTGACAGATTTCAATAATATGAATGTATTTATTGAGATCCTGCCATTTGTCAGGTATGTAACAGCTTCACCTGTATTAACTCATTTAAACCTTATAATGACCTTCTGTGGTTGGTGGTCACCTTACAGATGAGGAAAATGAGGCATAGAGAGGTTAAAATTTTTTTTCCAAGATCATACAGCTAGAAAGTGTTGGAGCCAAGGTTCAAACCAGTGGTTCAAACTGATGTTGATTTCGTACTTCTCAATAAAATCACCTAATCAGCTTACTGATAAAGCAAAGTTGAAGTTCATCACTTACTATAATAAGGAAGAATACACCCTTGACAAGACTTATTTTCTAAGAGGGATATTTATGAGGTTTGGGAGTCTGGTTTAAGGCAAGTATTTCAATGCAGGGGCCGGATTCAGATTGGCCCAACTTCCTGACATAGTAGTTTAGGGTTGGTTGACACAGCAAGGGAATGGTTCCAAGAGTCTTAAAGCATCAACAGTGGCTTGATGAGTCTGATAAAGTGATTTATATTGTCCTGAAAGGGGGTTATTTCCTCTGATGAGAGATGGTTGAATCATCTTTTTTTTCATATAAATGGATTTTCAGGAAGTTCTTTAACCAAATCATAATTATTTGCAACATGATGTTCCTGGGTAAGAGTCTCCTGAAATCAGGTGATTTTAATGCAGACAGTGAGCTGTGTGGCTGCAGATGGTTTGTGTTCTCACCAGGCGGTTGCCATCTGGTATGGACTGAAATGTGTCCCCTCCAAATCCATATGTTGAAGCCCTATCCTCCCACCCCACCACCACCACAAAGTGGCTGTATTTGGAGATGCGGTTTTTAGGGGGAATTTAGATTAAATGAGGTAATATGGGTGAGGTCCTAACCAGATAAGATTGGTGGCCCTAGAAGAGGAAAACAAAGAGATTTTGTTCTCTCTCTCTCTCTCTCTCTCTCTCTCCCCCCCCCCCTTTCTATGTGCCCTGAAGAAAGGCCACGTGAGCACACAGAGAAGCCAGCTATCTGCAAGCCAAGAAGAGAGACCTAACCCAATCATGGGGGCACTCTGATCTCTGACTTCCAGCCTCCAGAACTGTTAGAAAATAAATTTCTGTTGTTTAAGCCATCCAGTCTATAGTGGTTTGTTATGGTCACCCAAGCTAGCTAATACACCATCCATACTCATAAATATTCACTTATACAGCCTCAGCTTCCCTTGCTGAGTGGCTGCAAGAATTCAGTGAAATCACATATGTCAATATGCCTTGTAAGCTGTGGAGCGCTGTATGAACATTAGCTCACAGCATTGTTAATAGTAGAGGTCCCTGCGGTTGCTGGCTTCTTGAAGGCTCAATACTTGGGCCAGAGCTTAATGACATGGTTGAGTAAAGTAACTGAGTCTAGCAGTTCTCTGAGGCAAGACTCACCTTGGGTTAATTACGAAGCTTAGCAAAGGGATCGAAGAACAACTTGGCACCAGGAAAATCCACATTCTCTGTATTCCTGACAAAATGAACACCCAGTTGTAAATTTATTGACTCTCCCTTAAGAAGTTCTAATGGAATAAATTTTGCCTTCTTGGTGCCTGCTAATTAGACAATTATTTAACTGTTTCTTTTTTTAATGACTCTCTGCTGTTGTTTGAAGACTTCTGTCTATTATTTGTACTAAAAACCTCTGTCACATTTTTGCCTCATTATCCTTAACAAATAGTACATTCCCCAGCCCCAATCCCTGGTTCCCTTACTGCTCCCTCCCCCAGCACCTCCCCAGTCTACAGTGCCCAGAGTTTCAAAGACCAGCTGTTACCATTTTGTTGACTGAGAATTTTAGAAACTTCTATCACAGGAACAAGTCTCCATGGGGGCTGTTGAATTAAATATCAGTTCTTCAAACAGGAATTCGCTCAAAGAACAAAAGCAGCAGGAAGACAAGCGACAAATACAGGCAAGTGCTGCAGTCCTCCCACTCAGTGACTGGCAAACTGGCCCTCTCTCCCTTCCCTGGCAGCCTGAGACTGGAATTCCTAGGCCTGTGGTCACATTTGGCCATGGAGAGTCATACAACTCTTCCTAGGGCTGGAGGCCCAGCCCAGCACAGCCCCAGGGTCACTCATTCTTTCATCAGAACATGAGTACATTCAAAGATGACCCTTTTCACCATCTCCTGCAGTTGGCCTCATCTGAGCGTTTCAAAGGTTTTCCACTGAACCACTCTTTCTTCAGAAGGGAGAAGAGGGAAAATAAGAAAGTCAAAGAATGAACATTTGCTGAGCCCTATGATTTGTCATATCTGCCTGCCATGGAGAGTAATGGACAGTGCACAGCAGTATAGAGACTAGATCCTTGCTACTCAAAGCATGGCCAAGGTTGGCTTCACTAGTGTGAGACCTATGCCGCCACACAGGGCCCTTCGCTCATGATGGTCACACTTGGTTTGATCCTCTGCTGTTTTGAAATGCTTAATAATTTTACCTTTCAACTTGTGTTTTGTAAATGAAATCCAATGGTACATGGAGCAGGCTCACAAGCTGAGGAGATATGGGCAACATGCATATTTACTGTTCCCAGATGCATCTTCGCATATGGCATTTGAGGTACCCATAAGCACTGAGTTCCAGTGGGCCCACATCGTGGGAGTTCAACAAGGCTCAAAGCGAGTACAAGGTGAGCATGTTAAGTCCATGACTGAGCAAGCCAGAGTGCCGGCAGCCCCAAGAAACCATACTTTCCTTCACACCAGGATCTACTTTGGAAATGGCAATCTAAGAAACACAAACTACCAAGGAACCATATCTTCGTATCTTTTCTTACTCACATCACATCCCTGTGTTAACCAGCCACTTATGCTGAAAATGATGACACGGAAGGACAAGGAAAGACAGAAGGTAGGGCAACCCATAGTTCCTCGTTTGTCCAGTCCTTCCTCATCAGGAGAGAAAAGCAGAGAACACTGTGGACTGTGAGTGCGTCGAGAAGTGAAGTGACAACAGTTGACTTAGGTGAGAACAAAATACAGATGGATGCATGAGCAATGGAGCTGAACTGTGTAATTATGGTGATTCCACATACGAGTTAAATGCTCTCATATTTGTATTTAAAAGTGACATTGCACAATTTAAAGCTAAATGGCAAATTTCACGCTAATATTTTAAAACTTTACTTTTCCTTTACATAGTGCTACATTAAATAACAAAACACACCACGACGAGATGAAAGTGAGACCCCGGAAGAAGGAAAAAGCTCTATACTTTAGTACCTTTAACAACACTTTCTTCCCGCTGTTTCAGCAAAGGGCCCCGAGTTTTCATTGTGCACGAAGCCCTCGGTGCTCAACCTGCGGGCAGGCAGCAGCGAATGACCTGGGAGCAGCATCCCTGGCCCCTCATCAGATCCTCATTTAAACACAACCCCCAGGTGACTTGCACGCAATGTGCGCATTAAAGCTTGAGAAGCCCAGGATTAGAGAATCTTTTCAGTGACTCACAGGTGTCCACTATGGAGCTGTGAGGTCGATCCATATTATCCCTCACTGACAGATGTAGAAACAGCTTAGAGAGTTTAGTGGACTTGCCCAAGGCAGTAAGTTCCCAGCTAACAAGTGGCAAAACAGAAATTAGAAGCAAATCTGTCTCGTTCCAAATCTAAGCTCTTTTCATTTACACCAATAGTTTCCAAGAAGAGTGAGCGTCCGAAATAAACTGGGGAATTTTTTAAATGCAGATCCCTGGGCCCCACCCCAGACACACCCCATGAAAATCTCTTGGCTGGGGCTTGAAAATCGGTATGTTTAAAACAGTGGTTCTCAAATTTGGCCGCACAATAGCACTACCTGGGGACCTTTTTAAACATTCTGACCGCCAGGCCACAGCACAGGTCTGCTAAATTGGAATCTCTGGGGGTGGAACTCGGTCATCAAAATTTAAAACCAGTTGAGAACCACTGTTTTAAAATACTTCCAGGTGATTCTCATGTTCTCCAGGGTCTGGGAAGCCGGCTTCACATTTGCATATGCTCTTATTCACAAGGCTTCCCCCGGGCTTCTGGGCACACAGGTTAGAAAGAAGCAACTAACAACCAAACACACACAAATGTGGGATTTCAGGAAACTAATTTTATTTCTAGAGCCAAACCAATCAACCAGCTCTGTATGTGAAAAAATGCAATTAGTACTCAGAATCACTGGTGTCTATTTTGTTACTAAAACTCCAAAAGTTATCAAAAAATCGTTAGCAGCCAAAAGCAAGGACTCTGCACTAAATATTTACATGTGTTTCTAAATCAACATTTTTATCTTCGGGAATAATGACAGTCACTCATCATTATTCTGGAACTCTTGTCAGGTGCCTATGTTAGGAGAGATAGGCGCTGTCTGTAACAGGGTGGCTGGGGAGCCAGGGACCCAAGCCCCTCCCGTGTGCAGGAAGGAGGCTGCCAGGGGCAAGTGGGGGAGGCCAGTGGCCTCCTTTGAACTGTTGGCAGAGAACCTCAGGAGCTCAGGATTAAAACGTCCCCAGAGGTCAAGAATTCAAACCCTTTCAAAATCTGACCCTGCCTACAGCATCTGGCCCAACACAAAGTTTCTCAAAGCTTATCTGGGGACCACCACCTGGGTGCCTGGCTTCAACTGCAGCCAACTTCTAACCCCAGCCCAAACAGACCATAGCGGCATCACCTGTGGATGGCCCTTTTTAAAACCAAGTTTCCCAAGTGATTCATATGCTTGTTAAAGTTTGAAAACAGCTGTTCTGATAGTGCCACCAGATCGTTCTATCCAGTGCTAGACAGCTGCAAATCCACCACGCTAGCGCCACCCTGGGGATGTTCTGGTGATTAACTGCCTTTGTCCCCTTGATCAACACATACCTTCATAGCACTATCTTTCCTATCTATCCTCTAGAGTTCATTGAAGGTTGTTCTACACATACCCTAGTATGTAGAGAATTAGCCACGAAAAGGGTCTCAGACGTTATATAATCAAATATGCCTAATCCAGGGGTCACTTCCACATAAGTCAAGACCAGTTCCCCTTACCAATTCTAAATAGATCCAATTGGCCTACTTTGTAAGGTTTCACTGGCACACACAGAGTTCTTGGCATTGAACTAAAACCTGCTCCCCAAACTGCAGAACAAATGGTCCCACGTCTGCCCTCAAAGACTGCCCAGAACAAATCTTCCCTCTTCCACAGGACAGTCTTTTATACCCACAAATATATACCACATCTCTCCCAAACCATTTGTTCTTCAAGCTAAATAATCCCATGTCCTTTAAATGTTTCTTTTTATTAAATTCTCCTAAAATTATGTTTGTGTGTGGTCTTAACATAATACATATTTTTAGTTCATGTGAATGGAATTGTGCAGTATCTCGTTTCTCATGTTCTCATCAAACAGGGGGCCTTAATAAGCGCTACATGAGTATGCGCACCTTAGTTTTTTCCCTGTTGCCATTATTTCTCCTCACCCTCTCCCCACCTCTCCTGCACCCCTGACTCTTCCTGACATCGTGTACTCCTCTTTTTCACATGCACTCCCTTTCATCCATGTACCCTTTAAACCAAGGCACCCAGAACTGAACATCACCTCACCCAGTGTAAACACCCAGGATACTGGAGATACATTTTAGAGGGTATATGATCCTAGATTCTCACAATAGTTATCCATCAGTAGGATCTTCAGTCGTAATGACAATCCCTCATTTAAATCATTTACCACTGATGGACATATCCCTCTTTCTCAGGCTGAGTAAGCCTATAACATGGGAAACATTGTCTCCTAAACAGACTCACGCTGCACTCTATCTCCATGTGTTCCTTTTGCTTACAGAAATGCTTGTGGGTTGTTAAAGGTAATCTTATTAAAAGAGACTCAGAATATTCAACAGAAACCTGAGAGAGCATCTAGCATGAAGTGCCTGAGGAGGTGGGAGCAAACTCTAAACATTTTATGAAGGAAAAAACCGAGGTCCAGAGGGCTTCAGTGACTTGCCCAGGGACACAACCCAATTACAGCCTCAGAGCTGAGTCAGAAGCCCGAGGTGTCCCTACTCTCCCAGGCCATCTCCTCCAGCCTCCAGGCAGGCCCTGAACGCCGCAGTGCCGCAGCGGGCTGTGAGCCGGTGCCCACAGCTGCCGTCTCCTCCCCCATCCTCTGATTCTCTGAAAGCAGAGCACACAAACCCAGTCTGTATTGGAGGTTCAGAGCTACAAAGCCTGCATTATTTAACACCAGCTTTAGCTATCTGGGATGGAGAATAAATAGCACTATAATAAAATCCATAAAATATATCAAATTGGATTTTTTTTTCAGGGATGGCTCCAAGCACAAGTGGTAATCAAAAGGTTTTCTGAAAGACTGGAAATAGTGTTTGCTGTGTTGAAATTTCCCTGAACCTTAAGAACACCCTGTTCCCCATCATCTACTAGCTGAATACTTAAGGCAGAGAGACGTGTGTTACTCTAAGTCAGGAGGAAGAAGGACATTTTCAAAAGGCCTGATAAGGAATGTCTTCTCCTCAGCTTTAGCATCCATGGCCACCTGAGAGTAAGAAGGTCTTTAGCCCTCAACACCTCCTAACGCTCCCGGGGCAGCAGCCGTCAAGGTAGCAGAAGTGGTGGATGCCCTTGCCAGCAAGCTGAGGAAGCTGGCAATGACGGCATGTGGCAGGGAGGTTTGCTCTCCTTTTACAGATATTTGGGTTTGCAGGGCTGCTAATAGTGAACCCTCCCTGTTCCTCATAAGGACTTGACAACAATTCGAATATGTCACCAGGTGATGCTTCCCTTAAAGCTTAGGAGCTGAAGGAGCCCTGTTGTCCATCAGTGTAGTGAGGGGTAGCAATTAGCACATGCCCCCCCATCATGATTTCCCTATTACTAAAGTACATTAAAAGAAAGCCTCCAAGTTCAAGAAGGTTTCATGAGCATACCCAGTTACCTCTCTTCCAACCCAAGTTCTTAATTAAACAACTAAATGATATTGTTTAAAGAATGAAATCATAACAGTGATAGCATGAAAGAAAGAGAGCAATCAGGGCATCAGAAAGTTTGAGGAGATCCTGGAAGACAGAAGGTGGGATGGGAGGGGTTTCACCACCCAAACACCAGAGTCAAGAGGTGCTGCGCCCAGGACAAGCAGGAGACAGCCTAGCAACTTAGTGTCAATGAATAGCAGAGAGCAAGGAGGGGCTCTGAGGCAATCAGGTGAGTTAACTGAAGAACTCTTTCTGAATCAACTGAGCCGGCAAAGTGCTGCCTCTGCTCCCAGGTATACGGAACACAAAGGGCAGAACCTTTGTCTGCTGGGATGAAGATTTACGACTATTCCCACAAAAATGGGCAGTTATCTAGATAAGCGTTGATGTGTGGGTGTTTGGGCAGAGAGAAGGAGTACAAAGTTTCATGCATGTCTGTACTCCACATAGACCCTAAAGGAAAGAAGGAGGAATAAGAAAAGGAGGATGGGAGAAGGGAAGAGCTCTCCTTCAGAATGCCCTCCCTTCTAACTTCAGCCACTGTGGCACCCACAGACAAAGTGCCTGCTTCACCTCAAGGTGCCCAACACATGGCCCAGACACTCACACACTTCCCTCTCATGAGAGAAGTTCCTGTTGACAGACACCAGCACACCCACAGAGGAAACCATATCAGGAATATACACTAATTAATCTAATTAATCCAGCCCTTTATTATGTGTCTTAAGCAATAACCAGGACTCAGACATTTGAGTGAAACCTAGAGAGAATGTAGCTCCACCATGGCGACGAAACCAATTAACTGACTCAAAACAGGTATCCCAGGGAGCACACATGAACTTAAAAAGATCTAATCAGTATGTTCTGTGACAGCAGAAAGGGTTTCACATTTCTATAAAACAAGACAGATGTTGATCCAAAAGATGAAGAAAAAGGACCCAAACAATGGAAAACGTGGAAGGAAAAGTTAAGTGATATGGAGGTTAAAGTCAAGAAGTCCAACATCTATTTAACAAAAGCTCCAGAAGGAGAAAACTGTTACAATGGATGTGGGTAAATAAAACATAATGAAAAAAATTTCCCAAAGCTTGAGACAGACAAGAATCTTCAGACTAAAAAATTCTACCAAGTGCCAAGTAGGATTAATAACAGGGCTTGGTGAAATTTCAGAATCCCAAGGATAAAGAAAAACAATCTTAAAAGTTTGCCAAGAGAAAATAAGCATTTATAAAAAAGGATTAAACAGTATTTTCAGTGTTTAACTTATCAACCACTTATATAGCACTTATCCCAGGCTGTTTTCTAGGCACTTTAAAAAGAATAACTCCTTCAGTATTAAAGTATCACAATTCTTCTCATCAATAAGCCTGAGTACTGGGACACAATCAGATAATATCTTTAAAGCTGTAAAAAAAAAAAATGATTTTTAAGGCCAGAGTCCCATACATATTTAATATGTATGGGGAAAATAAAGGCATTTTCTGACATTGAGGGTTCAGAAAATTCATGTGCCCTATGTGAAAAAAAAATACACTAAAAGCTATCCCCCCAAAATTAAAAAGAGATACATAAAGGCAATATAAAGTATAAGAAACTGTGGTAGCTGAAGATGACCTAGAAGAAATGAAGAAAGCTGAAAAGAAACTAAACAACCATCCAGTGGACCTTGACCCTTGGGATATCCTCTTCTGAGCACTGGTGACTTACTGACACAGGATAAAACTGACTTCTTTATGACCAGGCACTAAGCTTGGTGTGACAATGGATAATCTATGCACAATCAGAACACCGCAGGGCTTCCCTGTTGGCACAGTGGTTGGGAGGCCACCTGCCGATGCAGGGGATGCGGGTTCGTGCCCCGGTCTGGGAAGATCCCACATGCCGCGGAGCGGCTGGGCCCGTGAGCCATGGCCGCTGAGCCTGCGCGTCCGGAGCCTGTGCTCCGCGACGGGATAGGCCACAGCAGTGAGAGGCCCGCGTACCACAAAAAAAAGAAAAAAAAAAAAAAAGAACATTGCAAACGCTGTTTGGGGGCCTAATTTTCCTAATAAACCTATAGTCAAAGCAAGAAAAATGTCATTACAGAGTAAAATACAAATGCAAATAAAAAAATACTAATGTAACAAAAACTGAAGAGAGGAACAGGGGAAAGGAGAGTGGGAAAAAATATAAGTGAAATAAATACCACATCCTTCATGTCCAGGAATCAGCAAATATAATCTAACATTAATAAATCAAGAAAAGGAAGTATTAGTGATAATTTAAGATTATAATAATCAGAACTAAAAATCAGAAACTTTAAAAAGTAGTTACTGGGAGTATTTGGGAACTCTGTACTTTCTGCTCAATTTTTCTGTAAATCTAAAACTACCCTAAAATATAGTCTGTTAATTAAGAAAAAAAAGTTACTTGTGTATATTAGGTACGTGGCTTGGTGAACATCTCCATTATGATTAATAATATGTTTAACCTTAGACTAAATAACAACATATCAAAACAGGATAGAGGTTCTTGACAACTATATTCGATCTTTATTATGGCTTTTTATATATTTATCTTAAACCCATAAACTCTTTGAAAGCTCATCTGTGTATTTCCTATAGTAATTAACACAGAACTTTTATTACTACTCATTTAAATAAGTTATTAGTAAAAATTTTAAAGAAGTGCAAGTACAAAGGCACAAATAGTGATGCTCCTTACTAATTTTCAACTTTCACCCATCACTTCATGTGTGCACTATCTAGTCAGGACAGGTTTTGGCTAGGAACCAAGGTCGTTTTTGTGCCATCTGCTGCCTGTCTGGCCCTCCGTTAACCATGGCTCCCTGGTTCTGGACTGCTTTCCCAAACCTGTAGCCCTTTCCTGGGCCCTGCTGGCAATAGCTGCATCCTTCTACACACCTGACATTCTGCGGCTTGTTCTGAATGTGATGGCTCTGTGTTGTCAGGTCTCTGAATGTCCTTCCTTACAGTGGACAGACCAGCCACCTACACTCTTCAGTGTACTCTGCCTTTCTTGGTTATGGAATCCTATTCTGCAACTGCTTTTGACTGATGCTGTGGCCACTTCCGAATCTGAGATGAAAGAAAAAAAAAAGTGGAAATAAAGGGGTAGAGAGTTGAAAATTAGGAGAGTATTTTTCAAGAGCAATTTGATCAAGGATATCTAACCCAGGTGGTCTGATGCCACCTCCTCCAATCAAGCCAAGAGCAAGGAGCTCAAACAGAAGCTCTCAGAGAATTTAATGGGTTCTCTCCGCAGCTGGGTGGACATAGTAATGGTGAATACTCATGCCTGTGAAATCCAAAAGGTAAGAAAAGTTATGGCTGGCCTCTCACAACATGAGAAGAGAGAGCTTCTCATACTGAGATCCCGGCACTCCCAGTATTTGTGAGGGAAATACACATGTGAGTGTTCCTGGTGATCAAGGTGTGAGCTACTCCTGAGCCTGCATGGAATCCTCACGGATCCTGAACAAGAGCCCCTGACAGGGGTAAGGGGGCCCAGCCAACAGAGGCTTGGCAGGTGGCCAGCCGTAGGCCAGGGGCCTGAGGTGGAATACAAGTGCATTTGGATGTGTCAAGGAAACCTCAGGTGAAAGAACCCCTATGATGGGGGGGGCAGGAAAAGGTACTGGGGGCATTTCCAAAAGCCTATCAGGATGGCTAATGAGACAGAGTCAGCTGCAAACCTTTGTCAATCCCAAAAAGCACAGATACCAGTTCACAGCAATATTTATTAAGTGGAAAATTTTCTACCTGTAGTAGGCAGATTTCTAAGATGGCCTCCATGACTCCTGCCCCCTGGTAGCCACACTTTTGTGTGACCCCCCCCCTCCTTGACTGGAAAGAACCTGTGCCTTGCTTCTAAACAACAGAATAAGCAAAGGTGAAGAGATTTTGTAAATGTGATTAACTTCCCTAATCAGCTGACTTTAAGTAATCAAAAGGGAGACTCTCCTGGGTTGGCCTGACCTAATCATGTGAGCCCTTTTAAAGAGCATCTAGAGGTCAGAGATGCTCTCTCCTGTTGGCCTTGAAGAAGCAAGCCACAGTGAGCTTTACAGGTGCAAGGAAATGAAGCCTGCCTGCAAGCACATGAGCTTGGAAGAGGATCTTGAGCTCAGACGAGATCCCAGCCCAACAGCTGGATCACAGCCTTGTGAGATGCTGAGCAAAGGACCCAGCTGTGCCCACACCCCTGACGCACAGGAACTGGGAGATCATGAATGGGTGCCACTTTAAGCCACTAAACTTGTAGCAGATTGTTTCATAGCAATAGAAAACTAATATATCACCCTACACACACTACTCCATGAAGGTCCAAACTATGGTTAACTAGATGAGGGAGGATGGGTTAAATTACTAGACGGGGAGAAGAAGGAAAAGCGCTGACCACACCCTCTGTCCCTTTGCAAGCGGTCAGGCTGCAGCTTGACTAACTGGGAGAGGATATACATAAGGATTAAAGACTTTGTTATTACCTGGGATTGCATTTGTTGGGGGGGGGGGGTGTGCGTGTGTGTGTGTGTGTAAGTGTCCTAGCTGTCCTGGTTATCAAGAAAGGGAAGGGAAGGACACAACTGGCCCCACAGTGTGGGGATTAATGTGCAGGGAGCAATGCTGCTTTCAGATTATACCCCGAGAGTCTCTCCTGGTCGGCATAAGAGTAATTCTTACTCTATCATTTTATTACTCTGAGGTCTCTACATACCAAATTGGAACTGTCTGTGCCTGATGCTATGTCTTTCATCTGAGCAGACTGCCTAGTGACCCACACTGCCAGCAACCATTAAGGAGAAATTCCAAGCTTCTCAATCCACTCAAAAGAGTCCCTTCACCCTCTTTCTGTTCCATCTTCAACCTTGTCGCTGAATTTTCCCAGCTCTGGATTACTTCCTAACCTTATTTCCTTTTTTAGCCCTACAGTGTTTCTTTGGACTTAATCATACATATGTCCTCCTGGTTAGCTTTACTTCTCTTTCTTCAATAAGGTCTCTCTCTGGGTCCATATACTTATGTCTACACTTACCTAATCACGTGAGCCCTTTTAAAGAGCATGTAAAGGTCAGAGATGCTCTCTCCTGCTGGCCTTGAAGAAGCAAGAGACAGTGAGCTTTACAGATGCAAAGAAATGAGTTCTGCCTGCAAGCACATGATCTTGGAAGAGGATCTCAAGCCTCAGATGAGGTCCCAGCCCACAGCTAGATCACAGCCTTGTGCCTGACCAAGCCCTGGCCTCTATGACCCAAACTTGGCACTGGTCCACTTGATTGGTATCCTCACCAAAACCATCACAACCTCCCAGAGACTCTTCATTTGTGATTGTGTGAGTGCGTTTTTTCTTCTGGGCCCATTGTGAATCTACAACTAAAGGGGCCAGTCCAGCCCAAGAGAACATCAAGAGGTCTGAGATGCTCTCTCCTGCTGGCCTTGAAGAAGCCAGCCACGGTGAGCTTTACGGGTGCAAGGAAATGAATTCTGCCTGCAAGTACATGAGCTTGGAAGAAGATCCTGAGCCTCAGATGAGACCCCAGAGTGTCATACATACCGAGGGTTTCAAAGGGCCTTGGAGGTAACTCCAGGACAGACCTACAGTGTAACAGATGGTGCGAGACAAGGCACCCTACTATGAACACAGGCCCAAATTCCACTGCTGTAGCTGGGGAATGAGAGGAGCCATCGCCAGTCCTAAACTTGAACTCTGAGAGGGCAAGGGTCTTCTCCTTGTGATAACTACTCTATCCCCACACCCGGAAGAGTGCCCAGCATTTGGTTCATGTTCCATAAATGTCTATCAAAGGGATGAATGGCTGAAGGAATTCATTAACCCCACCAGCCCTATATTAGTTCCAAAATGACCCGGCAAGTATACAGTTTTGTCTAACAAATGGATACACGCTTAGCCCCCCACTCTCCCTCCTTTTGCCTCTCTCCTTCCCTCTGCCTTTTTTTCTATCTGCTTCAGTTTTGTCCACCTCTGTGTCAATGTCCCAAACTCTCTCTGCCCCTCACGTCTCTAGCTGACCCTTCTTGGACTTCTCTAATCCTACTCTCTCGATTTTTCTTCTCTCCCCATCTCATGCCTCTATTTTACCCCACCCCCTCCCATTTCCTGTTACCCCTTTCTTCATCTTGACTTTCTCTCTTTGTACCTCCTCCTCCCACCCCCACATCTGTCCCATCCGTTTCATCTACCCCTCTCCCTACCACCTGCCTGGCCATAATACTAGTTTGAAGTACATTTTATTTGTGATGTCTATTGATTAAAGTTTTATGTTCCTTGTTCTTAATTAACTTATCATTCATCCTGTGCCCATATATTGCTGTTGTATATTTCAAACAACAGATATACTGCTGATAAAGCTATTTGTAAATCAATGTTCTGTAAACAGAATCACATTTCAAATGTACTAGAAGAACTTGCCAAATAAAAGAATGCTCTGATGAAAAATTAAACAATTCTCAATAATGCATATTTTTTGTAACTCTGAGGTTTCAGATAATGGCCATGTGAAACAAAATGAACTCATTTTAATGCCACCAACCACAATCATTCCGACCCAGTTTGGGTTGATCTCCTCAAGATAGATATTAGATCTCAAAAAAGTCTGTAGAAGGGAATAAATAATTCCTCTGGGAGGCTCTTCTTTATGAAAATGGAAGTACTGGAAGATGAAGAATGAGTGAGAACATGTTCAAAGCCTGCAAATTTATAAAAGGTAAAAATACAAAGAGTGTTCATTTATTATATATATGCATGTATAGTTACTATTATATTCCAGGCACTCGGGTAGGTACTGAGGATAAAAACTTGATTAAGACATAGTGACTGCCCTCAAGCACTCATATCTAATAGGAGACAGAGACACATAAATAAGTAATTTCAAAACAATGTGTAAGTATTATAAATAATAGTAGCATGCATTAAAAAAACAAAAAGGCTCAGCAGTGGCACCACGTAGGGAAAACTTCACAAGAGCAGAAACTGGGTGTGTTTTGTTTGCTGTTTTATTGTTAGTGCTAGCACAGAGCCCCACTTATCTTAGAAGCAGTTCTTATTAAACTGTTGCATGATCCACTTTGCTGTGGTGGGAGTTGAAGGGGGCAACTGAATAAAGGTGTCACTGAGGAGAAAGTAGTAAACCGGGCCTTCAAGGAAAATAGATGTTCTCTAGAAAGACAAGGATGGAATCAGCATTGGGTAGAAGAAGCCATGCATTTAAAGTGCAGAGGTGAGAGAGAACACAAACTTCAAGAACTAAATTTTGAGCAAGCACAACTCATTCACAAAGGCCCTCTCTCACATTATCAATGGAAAGATAATTTAATTCTTTCATGTGCAGTTCAACATTTTGTTTTTTCTCTTGATGCCTTTTTCTGTTCTTACCATTGAGTTGCTTCCTGTCTCTCTCATGCCTCTTTGCCCTAATTGGTCCCTCAAGGGTCTACTAATTCTTCCCACTGCCAGCCCTCTCCTTTGTATACTCCTTAGTTACTGTCTTATCACAATTGTTTGAGGTAGTTCCCTACCAGGTATATGTTAGGGCAAAAATGTGCTTTCATTCTAAATATATCCTGGATTGCCCCATAGGACCTGTTAGATATGGTATACTACTATGTGGGTTTCCCTAGGGAGCATGAACTTACATGCAGAATTTTCCAGAACAATGCTTATTTCAAACACTCTCAAAGTCCCTGAAGTTTGAATATTTCATCTCCTGTCTATGTCTCCCAGTCTGATCTCACAGCATGAAGCAGCACAAAATTCTTTTGTTAGACCATGTGTCACACACAATTTTTGCTTCAGAAAATCCAAAGACCAGACTGAAGGAGCCTTGTCTCCTATGGCAGAGTCTGTATGTCCTAACATTTGCTGCAACAGCTTCCCTACTGCGACGCTGCTCTAGAATGGGAGGTGCGTGTTTGTAACAATTGTGAGCCTACTGGCTGAAAACTGGAGGTCACAGTGCCCTTAGGAAGGGCGGGAGAGGTGACAGAGAGGCTGAGGCAGGACACATAGCACATGGGCTTTGCGGCCAGACAGGCCTAAATCCAAATCCCATCTCTACCACTTATGAGCTAAGGAACTGCCTTCCACTGAGTTGGTCTTGGCCCATGTAAGTCCTCTTCCTCCTCCACCTGGGGGTGAAATGGAGCCAGGAGGTTCTCTCCTAGCAGCTGGAGTATGTCACCCAACAGTACGTAATGCAACATGTGCCAATGGCCTTCCCCACCCCAAGGCTGCCTCCTGCTCATAGCCACACAGGCTCCTCTGCCACCTGCATTTGCAGGCATGACCCACACCCGAACCTTTGTCTCCTATGATTACTCTCCCATTGACTCAACCCTGCTCCAGGGTCTCCAAGCAATAGTACCCCAAAGCGAACCTCTGACCCACACAGCCCCTGCAGCACGGGCAGGGGTCCTTACCTGGGGGTCATGAGCTAGGCAGGGGCTCTCTGCAAAGCTTAGATTTGCATCCTGGCTTCCCAGTTCTCCTGTCCCTCACCCTCAGGGATGCTGCATGACGTTACGGAGGTTCGTCCATGCAGATGCACCCAGGCCGGTTGAGGACGTTACTCCTCCACAGCCACACAACTGCAAGGGAGGGTCTTTTCCTAAATCACACACACACTAGATGTGCCAGCAGTGGCCCTTCTTCTGATCGAGTCAATGTCCTCCAGGCAGCTGCCCGCGTTCTCCTTCACTTGCTTGCCCTCCCCCATCATCCCCACTGTCTTCTTGCACATCTTTCTCTTCCATTTATTCTCTCTACTCCCCTTTCATTCCCTTCACATGCCTTGGTCACTGTATGAAAATATAAAGGCTGCACATTTCACCATAAGTTATACCAGATCCTCTCAATTCTGACTCCTCGTGACCCCAAAGCAGCTGCCTGAAGCCGAGGCACAGGAAGGACGGCACAGCAATGTGTGGGCAGCATTATCTAAGAGCTAAAATACATACCCAATTTACATGGCGATTTGCATTTGTGTATAAATTATACATCAATATGTATCCTCCCAAGAGAGTGAGTTACTAAAATAATTTTGCTACTTTCAAACTTGCCACTGCTCAATTTTTTTCTCTCCCCTTTGCAACAACACCCACGCGTATATACTCGTTTCTCGGGAGAAAGAGAGTGAGGAAAAAGAGGGGAAGGAAGAAAGAATAGGATAACAGTGAAGTAGCGGAGAAAATGGAACACACGAGGGGATAAAGATCAGAAAAGGAAAATATCGATGAAACAATAAACATTTTTGAGCAATTAAATAAAGGCTACCACTTTAATGAGCTTATAATGATGCTTAAACACAATCTAATCCAACTCAAAGAAAGCAAAATAAATATAAAATCAAATATATGCACCCTCTCCATAATTTCCTACTTATGTCAGATAAAAATTATTAGAGCTTAAGTTCTACAGACAGCTTCTCTAATAGGTCACTCTGACATGCATATGCATAGACTCAGCCTTTTACCAGTAAGCAAATGTCACAAAATACTTCAGCTACAAATGTTTTGTGCCCACATTAAACTGGCTTTCTATGTGACACTGGAAAAGGATCAAGCAAGACACAGTGTGTCACAGACAATGCTAGTCCTATAAGACAACTACAATGAGAACTTCTCTCCCCGACCCCAGTCCATCCTACCCCAGCTCAGATCTCCGGGCAGCAGAAGTCTGTAGAAGTCCTACTCCCCTGACCAATCACTTTCTTTCTCCTAGGAATCTGAACTTGGAATTCAGAGATGTTGGGCAGCTTTTGGGCTCTTTACCCTAACTCAGGAGCTGCATTTGCCCTTAGGGTACAGCCAACTTCCACAGGCAGAAAGAAACACAAATAACAATGGCAGCGAGAAAGAAACGCAGTAGTGGGGAGAGCTGGAGGCCGACATCACGTCTGTGCCTAGGTTCTGATGGATTCCTTGCTCCAGGCTGCAATCCTATTTTCTGCCCTTGAAAACTCTGGGACACCTGTGTGTCCTGACACTAAACTCCCCCTTTCTGCTCCAGCCAGTTTGGGTAGGTTTCTGTTATTTGCACCAAAAGAACCTTGACTAAGACTATTTAATAAAATTAATCCGGAGGCATTTCCAATTTGATTTTGAATTTCTAATTATTTTTTAATATATTTACTGTGTTTCTGACTAATAAGATTTTTTTTCTTTTCCTATTAAATAAATCTGAACTCTTCAGGATACAGTCCATTTGTCTGAGGAGATTTCCTTAACAGCGTTATATTTTCGGCCATAAAAATATCAGATACTGTAGGGACATGTATCACTTTGCGTTGCACAAAAGATTATGACTTTGTGAACTGCACATCTTGGAAAATAAAATACAGTGAAGTTCAATAAAATTCTCACCCACAGGTCTCACTTCTTCATCTCCACCATCAAAATACCAATACCTCATTAAATGTGAACAAACATTGGAAATGTGCTAATTCAGTTAATAAATGCATGGAAAGAGCAAAGGCACAAATAATGAAAAAAAGCGGCAAGAAGGAGGCAATAATAAAAAAAAGGAATACATCTGATAAATCCTGCAGGGCAGGCGGCAGGCTTGATAAGTAATTTATTGCAATAGAAAAGAAAGTGGAACATGGCTGAGGTACAGAACCGAGAAGAGAAATGTGGGCCGGCCAGAACAGGGCTGTTCTCTCAGCCATACTTGTGTGGAACACTCAGAGTTTAATATCAGAACCCCATTGTACATTCTTTCTAGTTGGTTGTATTACCACAGGCCAAAGCTAATGTATGATAAAACGCACATCCATAGCATTGCACAATACTGAACCAGTAATTCTCAACTAATTTTTTACATTTCAACAAAGAAATATGTTGCAAGCTCATAATAGTACCTTATGTAATAATTCATGCCCTATCCATCCCTATGATAGGAACAGACTGGGAGCTACACATGTGAACAAGAGACACAAGCCCTGCCTTTAGTTGATACAGGTTTTAGCTCAGTCCTATGTTCATGCTCTACTTTCTCCACTCACAGCTACTAATGTAACTCATGTTGGATTGAAAAACATAGAACCATGATTATCATTCTTAATATTCAGTCGCTACTCTATGCCAGGGACTGTACTGGGTGCTTTCTATATATATTACATATAATTTTCTTTGTAACTCTGCACGGTAGGTATTATGTTACCTGTTTTACAGACAGGCGAATGGAGGTTCAAAGAAATTAAGTAACTCACCCATATCACACAGTAAGTAAATGAGGGAGCCAGGACTGAAGCCAAGTCTCTCTTAAGCCAGAGGCTACATATTTCTATTTCATCTGGACTCAACATAAACTACACCAAACTGTCTCTGAAAAATGAAAAGAAAGGCATTTTCTCAGTCACTCAGTTGCTTATTGTACCGATTTTGTACTGTGTCCACTACCATGGCGTGTGACATCAAAGGGACCACTCACAATGCACCCCGTGAGCCACTTCCTCCAGGTGTGACAATGTGGCCGGTGCTCTGGAGCTGCACAACTTACAGACCTCAGCTACCATCGAACAAGGTATCCTGAACGACGCAAAACTAAGGAAGAAGCGCACCGTCGACTGTGGGGTTAAAGAAAACCCTCACTAACCTTAAAACCAAAGAAACTGCAATAACTCCTCAAGAAAGGTAAAACCACAGTGGACGTTCCAAAGGGAGCATCCAGCTTCCCCAAGGGCTGCTTGAGGAGATTAATAAAGGAGCCCTTTAAATTTAACCAGGAGCAATCTGCTGGCTGCACAGGTGGCCTGACAGGGCCCACTGCTGCCAAGTACATTCAAAGACACCGCAAGGAAGCAAGGCGAATGGGAAAAGCTCTTTACATTTTTTAATCTTCTGTGTTGATTTATCTTCCCCTGTGCTATGAGTGGAAGTAAGGCATTCTCCTGCCTCCCCCCAGTTTCACCTCCTCCCCAACTTACACACACACACACACACACACACACACACACACACATATACACACACACACATACACACACACACACACACATACACACACACACACATACACACACACACACACCTCAACTTAAATTTATAATTCATCGGTGTTCCTCTTCATTCAGGTTTCAGTGACTCAATTTTAGGCAATGTAAATCTGTGTTCTCTTGCTACCTGCCCTGGCTCAATAACCACTTGTCAGTGTACTGACTACACGTGAATATACATGAAATTAAAGGACATTTGAAAAGACCTGTGGTTCTAAGACGAGACATTAGAAAATATTAAAAAGTAATGACTCCATATTTAGACACCAAGTAAACTTGCCTTCATGTTATTTCTTTGGCTCATGGATATCTGATAATGCACTTATGCCTCTAAAGTTAGGTATATTAGGTCAGGGATCCAATTTTGATTTTCTTTTCACATATCTAACATGATCTATTGCTACGGTTCCATAAAAATATTAAATTGATGCCAATCACATATATATATGAATACACACACACACACACACACACACACACACACTCACAAAGTCCCCTACCCAGAGATAAACTGCATCTGTTCTTCATTCCCCTCCTTCCATTGGTATCTAAGTTACCGAGGAAGAAAGATATTAATTTTTTGCTCTAGTAGTCAGAAGATTAGAAGCATTAAAACAGATGCACCACAGTCATGCTTATTTGAGGGTTTTTTTTTTTTCATCTAAAGACCAAAAGGAAGCAAATCTAACTGGTAGATACATAAACCAGGGCTGCATTCTCAAATAGATAATTTTCTAGCTGCTGACTTTCCTCTCTTGCTCTATCTAACACCTCATATTGGTAAATACAGGGTCTGTTTTATAATGAATCTCTGGAAATCCTCTCTGTCACTCAGCCATCCAGGGAGCAGTCCTCCATGGCATGGCACGTCCCTTCACAGGCGGCTACACCTGTTCAGAAGACATCAGAGATTCCCCAGTGGGGAAAAAAAACACAATAAAGTCAAATAAAGATTTCAGTGAGAAAGGTTGTTTTAGTTAGGGGAGGAAGAGAGCTCAGAGAAGACAAGGACTAGACTCAGAAAACGAGTGGCCTCTTCAGTACAAAGGGAAATGCAGATAAGTGGTGCCTCAGAGCAAACCAATCCTGCCTGGTCCTTAGAAACCTGAGCTTCATAAAATACAGGTTCCTGGGTGCCACCCCAAAACTGCTGCTGAATCAAAACCTCTGGGTATGGAGCCTAGGAATCTGTACATTTTCAAAGTGCACCAGATGATGGAGTTTATTCGAGTTTGGCCTTTTCAGACACACAAATTCATACTGTCTTGTCCTACTAGAAGCTGACAAAGATCCTGAAGGGGGAACAAGTCACTGGGACCCTTGAGACCCTGTTTAGGGTGGGGAACTGAGAGGCAGAGCAACAGCAGTTCTCAGTGAGCAAACCGTAACAGGAGATGGATATAATTTAGACATGAGTTCACAGTTCTGGAATTAAGTGGCAAGAAGAGGAATGGAAGGGAAAACGTAGATGCAGAAGGTATTAGACAGGAAAACTTAATAGACTGTGTGGACTGGTTGAATGAGAGGTGTGTTCAGACATAGTGATTCTGAGCTCTGGATGTGTGTCCCAGAACCAGCATTTTCTGTCAACCTCCACAACCTCCACCCTTGTTCTTATCTGCACTATTGCAATAGCCTCCAGACCAGTGTCCCTATGTCCACTTTGGCCCATTCCCTGCCCATCCATTCTCTTCCTCATAGACCATGGTTACCTAAAACTACACATCTGATCGTGTTATCCCCTTACTTAACATGGCCTCAAGGCCCTTCTTGATCTGACTCAGCCTCATCCCCTTCCACTCTCCCTTCCATGTCACTTCTCTACCCACATCATTTTCTTTGACTTGCACAGTTTCTTCCCACCGCCACCCCCACTTCCAAGACTTCTAGTAAGGTTGGTTTTTATGCCTGGGATGTTCTTATCCAACCCTGATTCAGTTCGCAGATCTCAGGTCAAATATCAGTTCTGCAGGGAAGATGTCCATCACCCCGAGTCTGTCAGGTCCCTTGTTATACATTCTCATGGCTCCCTGTACTTCTCCTCTGTAGCTCTTCTCATTCATGTAGTGAAGTATATTTTTGTGATTACATGATTAATGTCTAACTCTCCCACTGGAAATGCAAACTCCACTAATGCAGAGACCATATCTTTCAGTCCCTAACCTACCCAACCCCTAGAACAGTGTCTGAACTATAGTTAATACTTGTTTTTACTAGGAAAAAAAAAGAAAGCCAATATACTTGAATGGCTAGGAGAATAAGAGTACCACTGAAAAGACAGGGAAACCAGGAAAGAAAAAAAATGAAGCACTTGATTTCAAGTACTGACAACATTTGACAGCAGCAAATGCAGGTGGATTTAAGTCAAGATAATAATAATAACAATTACAATGACATTTGACTTTAACAGATAATTGATAATGTATGTTGTGCTCTAGGGCTGAAAATAAAAACTTGGAACATATAATCATTTAAGTGGTAGTTAATTCCTGAGAAATCCAAATGAAAAAGTACACATAAACAATATCAGAGAACCAAATATTGAATCTTGAGGAATACCCGTGGTTAGCAGGTGGGAGGGCCAAGTGAGAGAAGGATGGACCAGATGGACACGACCAACCAGGATGGTATAGTGAAATGGAGAGCACAGGGAGGGGTTTTCCAGATCTGAACTGTCAGTGATGTCAAATGCAGCAGAGAAGACAGGATGGTGAGGATTGAACAGGCTACTGGTATTGGCACAAATTTGCTCCTTGAAAAGCTGAGCACTTGAAACTCTCATGGAGATTGGGTAAGAGAAGTTGGGAGCTAGATAAGAGCCTATTTTCCAACACCTCCATATGTACATCTGAAAATGTAACCCCATCCTTAGAATAGGTCATTGTGCCCCACGGTAGGCATATTAAAGGCTCTTGAGATGGAGCCCCTTCCTCACTGTTCTACTCCCACTCAGATACTTGAGCTCCGTTTCCACTTTGTTCAACAGCATCTGTCCTGAAGGCTTGCTGACCTAGCACACATTGTGTGGTCAGGTGTGATTATTCACCATGCCTTCCCATCGCCTTCTGGATGGTGGCATCTTGCTCTTATTGAAGAGATACTGGAGAAGGCACCAATGGTATAGGAGCTTGCCCAAATCTTCTCTGAATTACAACCCAAGTTGGTTCTAATCTGAACCAACTACTTGACACATCCTCAATGAATGTTTACGGATCCTATGGTTGATGTTATGGCGTTTGATCTGTCTTCAATGTATCCATTTTTTATTTCAGCAGAGCAAAATTTGTTGTGTTACAAATATCTGTGAAACATTAAATGCGAATGCAAAAATCCACATATATGGCAGCATCCATTCTTGAGATGCTAATTGACAAACATAAAGGAAGACAGTGGTTTGGGGAAAACACTGAAAACATCAGTTGATGGGAGTTGGGAGTTTCTACTGGTCCATAACAACCCTGACACCCTAAAGTATGTAAATCAGATAAAGGCCAAAGAAGTCACTAGTTTAAGATTTCTCATAAAACGATAAGGTAATACTGGAAATCAACATATGTACTCCATCATCTAGCTTAGAGCACAGGAATAAAAACACAAGAGCTAAAAAAATAGAACTGATCAATTTGCATCCAGAAGTGACCACTTAGAAAGCCACTTTCTTCTAATATTGATTAGCAGACAGATGAAAATCTAAAAAAAGGAGTTTTAGTGAACTGTTGCTCCCCACCCATTTGCCAGTTCACTTGGCAAATGTGCCCACCTGTGGACAAACCCATCCTTGGTTCCCTAGAACCAGTGGCATAATCAATTATCAGAATGTTCACATGTGAACTTAGAGACCCATGATTAAGCTAAACAAGAAGTTAAACTCCTCCAACCCCTTGCTTTGACATCATCAGCCTTGTGTTCTCTGCCCGCCTGTCCACCAAAAGATAGATTTGCTCATTATAAGCAGCCCCAGATACATGAAGAATGGCTTTAATTGTCTGCAATTTCAAGATGAGCCGTCAGTGTATAATCTAAAAGTGGAAGGAAGCAGACGGTAGTCCCACTCTCTCTTCAGTACATTCAGACCACATCTGACATCCATAATCCACCCTCAGAGCCATACTTATTAGGGATGTAGACAACCTGAAGTAAGTCTAAACCTCAGTAGACAGAAGGCCTCAAACAATGTCATGTGAAAACACGTTGAAGAAACTGAGGCTATTCTTTTCAGAGAAGAGTAAGATGGGGTAGGATGCAAGGTGGGGAGATAGGAGGGTAACAGTGCATTGTTGAGCTGTCCACCAATGTCATTGATTTTTCCATCTTCTCCACTATACTGTGAGCATCACAAGTGCAATGACCATTTTTCATTGTATTGGGGCTCCAGGGCAGCTCTGGGCCTATAAATGATACTCAATAAATATGTGGCTTTTAAAAAAAGTGAATGAATGATAATTGCCTTCTAATTTTCAAAGAAATGCAATGTGGAATTTGTTCTCTGTGGTCCCAAATAATAGAATCAGGAACGATGAGTAGAGAAGGTATAAGGAGAAAGCTTTCATATCAGTATAAAGAATATCTTCCTACAGAGCTCTTCTTTAGAGAATGAGAACTTCTTCCTCAGAAGTATCTAACAGAGACCAGCCAAGTTTGGGGCACTGACAATGATGCAGAGGAGATTCAAGCATCAAGTGAGTTTACTTAGGTCATGGCTCTCAACCCTGGCTGCAGAGTAAAAACACTTAGGGTTTTGTTTTTATTTTAATACAGACGCTTAGGCACAATCCCAAGAAACTTGGTTTCAGTTGGTCTAGGACATCAGTATTTTAAAATACTCCCCAGATAATTCTACTGTGCAACTGTAGTTGAGAATCATTAGTCTAGATGAAAATTTAAGGTTCCTTCCAAACTTAGATTCTATGATTCTACATCTCAGGAAATGGGAGCTTCCACTCAAAATACTCCAATTTTGACTGACTGCCTAGCTCATTAGATGTTCTCTAACGCTGATTAAACTAATGAGGCATCTAAGGCGATATTCCAAACAGAAGGATAGAAAATTGGCAAGAGACAGAGAGAGAAAGAGACAGAGAGAGAGAGAGAGAGAGAGGGCACAAGCTGTATTAAAGCACATATCTTAATTTGTAGTTTGTGAATTCTAAATAATTGAATTTGCACTTTATCAAAATTTCAGAAAGTACCGGCTGTCCAAACACGCAAAGTTCTTCCCCTGATGTTTCCTGATATGGAACCATCACCGGTTGGATCACCAGTAGGTGTGGATTTAATCAGAGACCTCAAAATTCTCAAATGTCAAAATGCTATCTGACCTTTCAGCCTGAAGACTGAAAATACCCCAAGTGAATGGGAGAGTACATATGGTTGTTAGAATGCAAGTAGGTGACAATCAGATCATTTCATATGCTGCTTTTCATCCTGAACTATTTTAGTAAAAGTCTGCTCTTTGGTAAATGAATAATTCACTTATATTTCAAATGTATTTTAAATGCACCACATTTGAAAGCAGGATAAGATATATTTAAATAATATGTTATCACTTTTTAATAGGTTGAGAAGTGGTTTGGGGCGTTGCTCGAGATAGAAGCAGCCAGTCAGCTGCGCACCTAGTAAAATGGAGATGGGATGGACACCGGACCCTTTTCTTCAATCCGATAACTGGAGGCAAATTCCACTGGATAGCTTTTACAGTTCGAGGTTTCCAGTTTCAGGTTCACTCAAACTTACCTTCCCAGATCCTGATTTTGCTACCTAAGCCCGTTCAGTACTTAGTTGCCACTACCTGTTGTTCCCTATGATTGAGGATTCAGTTCATTTACATTTAAATTCATAGACGAGACCATAATTCTAGAATAAATTTATCATATTATTAAAACATAAAAGTCTTAAAAACATACTTAGACAAATATTATTAATTTCCAACAAAGAAAGTTGCAGGGTGGGAAGGCACAATGCCAGGTCTATAATAAGTGTTCAAAGATACTAGAATGCAGTGACTAAAGGTCAGTTCTTCAAGCAGAGACATCCAAGTAACACAGATAGTGCTTTTACACAGTATGTTTAAAGAGAATGGTTAGGGATGATTACTATATTCTTGGTAAAAAGCTTTAGAAATTGAAAACATTACTTTCAAGAATAAAAACCCCACCTGGTACTAAGATTCATGGCCAAATAATTTTATCTATACAAACATTGTCTCTTTTTATTCTGCTCCATGTAAAGTAAGTACTATAAGAGGAATTGGGTGAGGTTTTCGATTTTAAATAGGATGATAAGGGAAGGCCTCACTGAAAAGGTGACACTTGAGCAAAGACCCTAAGAAAGTGAGGGAACTATGCACATCTTGAGCAAGAAAGTTCCAAGCAGAGTGAACAACAAGTAAAAATCTCGTGAGGCAGGAGTGGCTGGAGTATTGGAAGCCAGGGTGGTCACTGACACACATAGTAAGAGAGGAGGGGGCTACTGGGGCTATTAGGACATTAGCTCAGAAACAGGTGTGAAGGGACTTCCCTGGTGGTCCAGTGGTAAAGAACCTGCCTTGCAATGCAGGGGACGGAGGTTCAATCCCCGGTTGGGGAACTAAGATCCCACATGCCACAGAGCAACTAAGCCCATGCCACTATTGAGCCCGTGTGCCTCAACTAGAGAGCCTGCATGCTGTAAACTACAGAGCCCATGTGCTCTGCAGCCTGCACGCCCCTAGAGACAGAAAACCTGCATGCCACAATCAGAGAGAAGCCCATGCACGGCAAGGAAAAAAAGATCCCACATGCCAAAACGAAGACCCAACTCAGCCAAAAATAAAAATTAATTAATTAATTATTTAACAACAAAAGAAACAGGTGTGAAGAACCTTGTAGTAAGAGCTTCATAAGGACTCTGGCTGTTACTCTGAGTGAAATGTGGATCTATTCAAGGTTTTGACCACAGGAGTAACATAATTTGACTTTGGTTTTTAAAGGATCACTCTGACTGCCATGTTGAAACTCCACTACAGGGGGACAAGGCAGAAGCATGGAGGAATCATTCAGGAATGACGCTGCAATAAACCAGGTGAAAGAGCGTGGTACATGGGACCAGGGTGATAGCAGGAGAGGTGATAAGAGGTGGTCAGATACTGAATATTTGAGCATTTTGAAAATAAAACCAATAAACTATATTGATACACTGAAACTAGAATGTCAGATAAAAGGTAAATTAAGGATGACTTCAAGCACTTGGGCCCAAGCAACTGAAAGGGAGGAATTGCCCTTTATTGATAAGGAAAAATTAGGAGGATCATTAGGGGGAGAACAGAAGTTCAATATGAGACATACTAATTTTTTAACATGCCTATTAAAATCCAAGTAGGGCTTCCCTGGTGGCGCAGTGGTTGGGAATCCGCCTGCCGAAGCAGGGGACGCGGGTTCGTGCCCTGGTCCTGGAGGATCCCACATGCCGCAGAGCGGCTGGGCCCGTGAGCTATGGCCGCTGAGCCTGCACATCTGGAGCCTGTGCTCCGCAATGGGAGAGGCCACAGTAGTGAGAGGCCCATGTACTGCAAAAAAAAAAAAAAAATTCAAGTAGAGAGTTGGGTAAGCATACGATTATATGCATTTCAAGTCCATGGGAGAGTTTCAGGCCAAAGATAAAAATCTGGGAGTCCTCAGCAGACAGATGATGTTCAAATCCATGAGTCTGGATGGGCCTGGGTGTAGGCAGAACAGGGAAGACATCCAAGGACTGAATCCTAGAGAATCCAATATTTACAGGTCAAGAAGCTCAGGCTGCACCAACGAAAGGGCCTGAGACGGAGTGGCCACTGAGGTGTGAGGAAACCAGAAGAGTGTGATGGATTCCCTGGAACCCAAGGGAAGAAATTGTTACAAGAATATAAGAGTATAAGCAAACATGTTAAATACTGTGACAGAGCAATTAGAATCGGGACTGGGAACTGTTTCTACCAATGGGGAAGGCACTGATGGTCACTATGAGTAGTTTGGCGGGAGTGGAGGAGATAGAAAGCCTGAGTGGAGTGGATATTAAGACAGGAGGAAAGGGAAGGGGATCAAGATGGTGGAGTAAGAGGACATGGGGCTCACCTCCACCAACAAACACAACAAAAATACATCTACATGTGGAACGATTCTCACAGAACACTAACTGGAAACTGGCACAAGAACTCCTACACAGTCAAGGCTGCAAGAAAGATTCCCATGTAATTGGGTAGGATGGGGAAAAAAGCACTGAATCAAGACCTGTGCTCCTAAGGAGGGAACTAAGAGGAAATGGAAGACCACACAGATGGACTCTCATCCTGGAGAGTGAGCAGGTCAGGCCACAGACAGGGCATCCCAGTCCTGGGGTCATATGCAGAGGAGACAAGGCCCCTTGGCTGCTTAGAGAACGGCTAGGCCAGAGAGAAGGGCTGGAGAAGCCTAGACTCCACTCACAAGGAACGACAGGTGCTGGCTTGCGACCAGACAGGGCGAAGAGAGGTCTGCCCTAGTGAATGCCACCTCGCCGCACTGCCCAACCCAAGCCGAGTGAACACCCCAACCCTGCTCACTCCACACCACAGCTTGGCCCTGGATCTAGGGCAGCCAGGTCCTGGGAAAAGACTTGATCTAGGGATGCTGAGATGACCCGGGGGCCTGAGGTGTGGTCCAGGTGGGAAAGTGGCAGCCACTGTTAGCACTTACTCAAACAGCACCCCAGAAGCAGCCCAGACTTCTGACAGCAACTCAGTCACTCGAATCCCTGCAACCAACACATCGAGATCCCCAGTCCCAAGAGATCCCCAGCTGAGCAAACACTCTGGCCCGGCCCACTCCACACCATTACCTTGCACTACATCTGGGACAACCACAACAGGGGAAAAAACATGACCTTGGACTGCATCTGAACGGAGCCACAGATGCCTTCACAGGTAGTGCATCAGACCTCTGAAAGCACACGATCCCCACTTATTACAGCTACTCCTCTCCTTTGGGGCAAAGGCCCCAGTGCAGGGAGAAGAAAAAACACACTTAAAGAGAACACAGTCAGCTCAAGCCTGACCCTCAGGGCATCTATCTGCTCCATCAACTTGCGGAGCAGACCTCAACCCTGACAGGGCAGTGATGGCCACTGAGCAGACAGGAAGTCCTGCCTCACACTCTGCACAGGCTCTAGCTCTTCCAACACCAGTCACACCCCTTATCAAGGTGATAGCAGCCAGCACACCCTGAGGAAACACATGGCTGGTGAACACAATAAATCCAGCCATCACACCAAAGACATCAACAGAAGGACTCTCACACATAAAAACACCCCTTCAAGACCACAGTAGACAACTGTTTCACCTAAATTCATAAAGACAGAGGAAGTTAAATAAAATGAAAGGGCACAGGAACTGCTCCCAATTGAAAGAGCAAGAGAAAACCTCTGAAAAAATAAATAATGAAACAGAGAAAATCAGTCTATCAGACACTGAGTTCCAAAGTTGGTAATAAAAACGCTAACTGAATTAAGAAAGAGAATCAATCTAAACATAGATCATTTTAAAAAGGAACTAGAAACTATAAAGAGAACTCAATCAAAAATAGATAATTCAATTCCTGAGATAAAAAGTACTCTAGAAGCAATGAACAGCTGACTAAATGACACAGAAGAATGTATAAGTGATCTGGAAGATAGAATAATGGGAATCACCCAATTAGAACAGCAGACAGAAAGACAAATTTTTAAAAAGCAACATATGAGATTTATGGGATAATATAAAACATGCCAACATATGCATGATAGGGGTTCCAGAAGAAGAAAGAGAGAGAGAGAAGGGGATCAAAAAATGTATTTGAAGAAATTATGGCTGAAAACTTCCCAAACCTAAAGAAGGAAACAGATATAAAAGTACAGAAAGAACAGAGGGTCCCCAACAAGATGAACCCAAACAGATCCACACTAACACATATAATCCAAATAGCAGAAGTCAAAGATAAAGAGAGAATCTTAAAAGCAGCAAGAGAAAAACAGAGAGTCAAATACAAGGGAACCCCCATAAGGCTATCAGCAGATTTCTCTGCAGAAACTTTGCAGGCCAGAAGGGAGTGGCATGATATATTCAATGTCCTGAAAAGGAAAACCTGCAACCTAGGATTCTCTACCCAGCAAGATACCATTTAGAACAAAAGGAGGGGGCTTCCCTGGTGGTCCGATGGTTAAGAATCCACCTTCTAATGCAAGGGATGTGGGTTCAATACCTGGTCGGGAACTAAGATCCCACATGCCATGGGGCAACTAAGCCTGCATGCCACAACTACTGAGCCCATGTGCTCTAGAGCTTGCACGCTACAACTAGAGAAGCCCTCGCACCACAACCAGAGAGAAGCCCACGCACTGCAACAAAGAGCCCGCATGCCGCAACAAAGACCCAGCGCAGCCAAAAAATAAATAAATAATAAATTAAAAATGTATACGTTAAATAAATAAAATTTAAAAAGCAAAAGAACATATTAAGAAATAGAATAAAAGGAGAGATAAAGAATTTCTCAGATAAGCAAAAACTAAAGCAATTCAACAATATGAAAACTACCCTAAAAGAAATGTTGAAGGGTTTCCTCTAAATGGAAAAGAAGTGAGACTCTAATTCTCTATTAAAAAAAAGAGAGAGAGAGAGAGAGAGAGAAAATCCCAATTGGAAAGGCAAATATATAGTAATGATTGAAAATCACTTAAATAAGGCAGTATGTAGAGTAAAAAACAAACAAAAAAAAGTAAAAGCAACTGTAACTACAATAAACAGTAAAGGGATAAGCATGAAGATGTAAAATATGACATCAAATTCACAAAATGTCAGGGAGAAGAGTAAAAACTGTAGATCTTTTAAAATGTGTTTGAACTTAAATGATTATCAGTTTAAAGCAAGTAGATATAATTATAGGCCAACATATATGAACCTCATGGTAACCTCAAATCAAAAACTGACAAGAGATACACAAAAACCAAAAAGAAAGGAACTCAAGGAGACTACAAAAGAAAATCATCAAATCACAATGGAAAAAACAAAAAAGAACAATAAATGAACACAGAATAACTATAAAAACAACTGGAAAGCAAGGAATAAAGTGGCAATAAGTACATACCTATCAATAATTACTTTACATGACAATGTATTAAATGCTCTGATCAAAAGACATAGGGTGGCTCACTGGATTTAACAAAAAAGAAGACCCTTCAATATACTACCTACAAGAGACTCAATTCAGGGTGAAAGACACACACAGACTGAGAGTGAGGGGATTGGAAAAAGATATTTCATGCAAATGGAAATGACAAGAAAGGGGTAGCAATATTCATATCAGACAAAATAGACTTTAAAACAAAGGCTAGGGCTTCCTTGGTGGCACAGTGGTTGAGAGTCCACCTGCCGATGCAGGGGACACAGGTTCGTGCCCCAGTCTGGGAAGATCCCACATGCTGTGGAGCGGCTAGGCCCATGAGCTATGGCCACTAAGCCTGCGCGTCCAGAGCCTGTTCTCTGCAACAGGAGAGGCCACAGTAGTGAGAGGCCCGCGTACCGCAAAAACAAACAAACAAAAGAAAACAAAGGCTATAACAAAAGACAAAGAAGGACATTATATAATAATAAAGGGATCAATACGAGAAAAGGATATTACATTCATTAACATATACATACCCAATACAAGAGCACCTAAATATATAAAGCAAATATTAACAGACATAAAGGAAAAAACTGACAATAATACAATAATAGTAGGAGACTTTAACACCCCACTGACATCAATGGACAGATCATCTAGACAGAAAATCAATAAGGCAACAGAGGTCCTAAATGACACAATAGACCAGTGGACTTAATTGATATCTACAGGACACTACATCCAAAAACAGCAGAATACACATTCTTTTAAAGTGTACAGGTAATATTCTCCAGGATATATCAACATACTTGATCCCAAAACAAGCCTCAACAAATTTAGGAGGACAGAAATTATTTCAAGCATCTTTTCTGATTACAACAGTATGAAACTAGAAATCAAATACAGGAAGAAAAACAGGAAACGAAGAAACACGTGAAGACTAAACAACATGGTACTAAAAAAATCCAATGGGTCAATGATGAAATCAAAGAGGAAATCAGATAATACCTCAAGACAAATGACAATGAAAACACAACCTTATGAAATCTATGGGGTGCAGCAAAAGCAGTTCTAAGAGGGAAGTTCATAGCAATACAGGCCTTCCTCAAGAAATAAGACAGATCTCAAATACACAACCTAACCTACTACCTAAAAGAATTAGAAGAAGAAAAACAAAGCCCAAAGTCAGCAGAAGGAAGGAAACAATAAAGATCAGAGAGGAAATTTTAAAAACAGAGACCAAAAAACAAAAGAGACCAACAACAACAGTAATAGAAAAGATCAATGAAACCAAAAGCTGGTTCTTTGAAAATATAAACAAAAGTGATAAACCTTTAGCCAGGCTCACCAAGAAGAAAAGAGAAAGGACCCAAATAAACAAAATAAGAAATGAAAGAGGATAAATAACAATCAATATCACAGAGATATTTTAAAAATCATAAGAGAATACATGCCAACAAATCAGAGAACCTAGAAGAAACAGACAAATTTCTAGAAACACAGCATGCCAAGACTGAGTCAAGAAGAAGCAGACAGCCTGGAGGGGTGGGATAGGGAGGGTGGGAGGGAGGGAGACGCAAGAGGGAAGAGATATGGGAACATATGTATACGTATAACTGATTCACTTTGTTATAAAGCAGAAACTAACACACCATTGTAAAGCAATTATACCCCAATAAAGATGTTAAAAAAAAAAGAAAAAACAGACAATTTGAACATACTGATCATTAGAAGTGAAATTGAATCTGTAACTTAAAAAAAACTCCCAGCAAACAAAAGTCCAGGACCAAGATAGCTTCACAGGGGAATTCTACCAAACATACAAAGAATTTCAGAGTGTGCCCTTCGCTTCAATTTTTTGAAATAGTTTGAGAAAGATAAAAGACACAAAGTACTATATATAAATAGATTAGCAACAAGGATATACTGTATAGCACAGGGAATTATATGCATTATCTTGTAATAACTTATAATAAAATATCATCTGCAAAAATACTGAATCACTACGCAATATACCTAAAACTAACGCAATATTGTAAGTCAAATATACTTAAATTTTAAAAGAAAAGACAGGAGGTGAGGCAGTAGAAAGAGCAGGTGTAGACAATCTAAGTAGCCATCACTGACTACAGGAGCCAATGAAGAACTAAATAGACTTATCCCCGATTTAAGCAGTAGAAATCGGCACATATAAAATGGGCCTATATTCTACTCACAGAGGAAAGAAAGAGCTGCTTATCTCTTTGTAATAAGGTAAGACGTTTATTCAACTGCTCATTTCGTCAGCCTACCTGGCTTCTGAATCCAATGTCACAGTGTTCCTGATCAATTTGACAAACTCGGGTGTCAGGCTTAGATTTCAGCTCCAACAGTTTTCGAGGCCCTCATACAAATCCACACCCCAAATGCCTCAGGCCTCCACCCAATCAATAAATTACAGTTAATGCCCTTAGGGAAAATGGTCTTTGATGAGACTCAGCTGTTAGCAGCCAATCCAAGCCCACTAACTTCCACATCTGGAAATAGGTAAGGAAAATGAGGCTGATGGCTTCAATTTAGTTCTCATTTATCAGCGACACAATAACCCGACTCAAGGACTTACAATTCAGGGTGATTGGATGACTTTGCTGAGTAGAGGTCCGAGACCGAAACAATAAGGAGGCTGAAGGTCAGGATTCAGGATGACTGGTAGTTATTTCAAATGACCAGGTTTATAGTCAGGGAGCAAGAATAAAAGGCACCAAATAAGATGCTCAGAGGCTCAAACCCAGAAAAGCCATCAAGCTAACACAGTATAATATAATTCACAGCTCTCCTGGGACTTTTGACTCTTAATTTAAATACATATATATATTTAAATTAAGTGATTACAATAACCCTTACATTTCTACAGCTTAATGTCCTCCAAAACACTTTACTGTCTGGCATTTGTTTTCTTTTTTTCATTTGAGTCCCTTAGCAGACAATAATATTCTCCATTTCATAGATGGAAAAACTGAGCTTGGGAGGGTGAGGTACACAGAACAGCAAACAGTGATGGCCAATAAAAAGCACACTTTGTTTCAGTGAATAACACACTCCCCTGATGAGAGAAGGAATTGGCTGTTGAGTCTGACAAAATTCGGAGAGTATATGTAACGGGGTGAAAAGAGTTTTATCTGTTAACACTAGAATGCTTCTTAAGGAGAAAACAGCCTGCAGTTAGGAAAATACTTTGATAAATAGCCGATTCTGGTTTGCCCAGAACAATCCCAATTTTTTGCCTTTTGTCCTGGAGAAATTATTAATATCGCCTACTTGTACTTTCAAAGGTGTTCCAGTTCCTAGGATGTGGTCACCCTATTGACTATCTAGGCAGGGAGGGAGGTGAGACCCCACCAGAGAGGGAGGGTCAGCAGGAAATGAGGCAGCAAAGGGATGGCCAAGCTGCTCTGCACTGACATAAACAGGAATGGAGAGAAGAGCCAGAAGAGAGAAGAAAGCAGTTAGAAGAAACTAGGCCAGTTACGTGGGGCTGGCACTCTGTAGGGGGTTAGCGGCCACAACCCCAGTCGCAGGGTGACCTTAGGATATCTCGTTTCCAATTTAAAATTCTTTTCATTCCCAAGTTGTAAAACCTTGCCCTGTCCTCCCTTTTCTCCACTTCAGTCACATCTACTATACATAAAAATGCTTTATGTAAGTTTTTTTAATAGAAATTAAAGAAATGCAAGTTATATAGGTAGGGCTAAGAGGCACCGAACAAAGAGAACACACAAAGGACAGGTGATGATGCAAAAACCAAAATACAGGAAACCAGAAACTTAGAGCCAGAGTTGACCGTGAACATGTGAGCCCCCCAGGGATTCTCAAAATCCACAGGACCCAGTATGGAGCTTTGGGACAACTTCCTGTAACTCACAGAGCAGGAACACCCAGGTCACACTTGGGTTGCATGAAGAGTAAACGCGATGGGGACTGACAGCTGTTCAACTAATCAGAAAAGTCAGTTGAAGTTCCTTAAACATTTGATTCAAACTTAAACCTATAACTGCACATTTATTTACCAAGGTATTCATGCAGAGCCAAGGCTGCTGCTTCTACTATGAGTCTGTTGATTGGAGTTCTTACTGGTTTTCTTGCATAAACCACATCCATAATGCAGCATCTAATTTCTTTAGATGAGGCAAAACAATCTAAATGCAGAACTCTCCTAGACTTTTATAATATTCTTCTAATCTTTTGCAGATGGTTTGCCCATCCCTAATTTGACAACAATCCTCCTTAGCCACTTGTTTTACCAAATCTTTCCAAAGAAGCTTAGCTTTCACAGCAACGCTTTCTTCTTGCATTAATGTCCCATCTACTTATGTAATATTTAATAAAATTACATAATTATGATAACAAAGACAGCTGGCATAAACAAGTTTGCCACAAAGGCAGCTGACTCTTGAGAAGTGAAGTCATCCATGGGAGCAGAAGTGGTTGGTATATTAAGAGCATTCGGTTTACCACACGTCTCGACAGTGTCCCGTGTTTTACAGAGGAGAGAGAGTTCTATTATTCCAAGGAGCTTACTAAATGGAGGTAAAGTTTTTAAAGTTTCTATTGGATTTATACCTAATTTTCCTGAAGAGTTGAACAGCTTGCCAATGCAAAGCACACGGAACAGTGGCCATGCCCTGCTCCGTCCAGTGGTCACATCCCTGTCAATTCCCAGACGTTCCGTGTGCTGTTCCTCCTGATCTCCATTCAGTGGGACGGACCTGGCTCAGAAGCAAGAGAACCACCCCCGTCACGGGAAAAAATCACTCCCATTCCTAACTGAATAATTTTATTGTGTGATGGACTTTGACATACGCTCAAACGTCAGTGAAGTCCCTTAAAGGAAGCCAAGCTGTGCCAAAAGCCAGACAGAACAGCTCCAGGAAACTCTTAACAAGAAGCTGTAACATTTAGTGGTAATGACTAAACGCATGCATGTGGTGTAAATTAGGACTCTCTTCCCCTGGAAAGGGCAGAGAGCTAAATCTAAGAAACAGTCAGAGAAAGCAAATTTTCTCCTAATCAGAAAAGCACAATCATGGTGAAGTGGAACAGGTAAATGGAGCTGGTGTATACAATTAGGAACTTTTTTCTTTTCCTCCAAACTGTGAGAAAGGAAAGGTGGGTATCTGAGGAGAAGAAAGTTAGAAACTTCTGGAAGATGACTTCCTTGGTTAATTGAGGAGACAGGTTAAGCCTTGATAATTGTCTTTTTTAAGAAGAGCTGAAAACACCTACAGCCCGAGGAAGTGCCTGAATTTACAGGGATTTCTGATGTCAGAAATTCTAAAGTGACAGCATCCTTTCTTTAAAGTTATAGATTTTTTTAAAGGATTGATATTAAGTACAATAAGCACTTAATAAGGAAGATTTCTAAAATACCCATGTTTTGTGTTTCTTTTAAATTTTATCCTGCTTATATATATTCTTCATAGATATAGTGTTTAATAAATACAGATGGTGCGGAACTTAGTACAAAAGGTGGTTGTTTTTATAAGAAAGGCAAAATTGAGTAAAAGAAATGTATGTACCATTGTCTTTGGAACTCAACCTCACCAGTAGGTCACCTAGGAATCCACACCTGAGGCAGTTTAATTAATCAGATCTAGAACTGCAGGGAACCCAGACAGCAAACTGAAAATGAGAACTGTTTTCTCAAGAAAACAAGAACTGGCAACTGGCAGAAGGTGGGGGATGTAAAATTGACAAAGTTAACTGGATGCTTTATTTGTTTTTATATTTAAAAGATGTAGGGCTTCCCTGGTGGCGCAGTGGTTAAGAATCTACCTGCCAATGCAGGGGACACACAGGTTCAAGCCCTGGTCTGGGAAGATCCCACATGCTGCGGAGCAACTAAGCCCGTGCACCACAACTACTGAGCCTGAGCTCTAGAGCCCAGGAGCCACAACTACTGAGCCTGCGCCTCAACTACTGAAGCCCACACGCCTAGAGCCCGTGCTCTGCAACAAGAGAAGCCACCACAATGAGAAGCCTGCGCACCGCAACAGAGACCCAACACAGCCAAAAATAAATAAATAAATCTATTTTAAAAATAAAGATGTTAAAAAAAAAAAGCAAAGAGATTAAATGAAAGTTACTGTTTGGGGGCCTGGGGAACAAAGATGCAAATTGTATTTTACCTGCAGCCAACTTTGCTGAAGAAGAGAGACTCTGGTTCCAGCCTAGCTTTTGTGGTGTGAAGTTGGGAGGCAGATATTAGTGGAGTCTCCACACTTCCCTCCTTTCTCTAGTTCTCCCCCAGCTCAAATTCATGGCAGGGAGGCCCACGCTGAGGCCTCTGCGGGAAACCATCAACAACTGCTGCTAATGGGAAACCTAATGACCTTTTAATGGGACGAGGAAAGCTAAGAGTGTCATGCAGATGATATTTATAATAGAAGAAAAAGAAACTATGCACTAAGCTAAAGCAAGAGCTGGCCAGGCTAGGCACTGTTCAGTCCAGTAAAGAAAAAGCTGCAGCCCTCCTAGAGAAAGGAAAGTTATCACACCTCTAAAGGTTTCCACAATATCACAGCATCACTGCAACCGCCAAACCCTGGGAGTAATGACACAACATTCACAGTACACCATAAGGCCTCACAGGACACCAGCGTTAAACAACAGCAGTGGACGGACATTTTTCTTAACTTGCGTTTTTAGGAAGCAGTGTTAACCCATAGGAAATAGACTGTGGGTGGGTCTCCAAAACCTGGGCTAAATCCAACTGCAACAAAACACGTCGTGAATCAAATTCAAATATGCCCATTATAGCAGAAGAGCATGACTGTACGAGTATTTTCCAAGCCCTGCTACATCACCTGGTTTTACTAAGCTAACCCAAATTCATCTTTAGATTTTGAAGATTTCCATCCCACCCATTCTGGTAATATTAACACACCTGAAAGTCTGGAACAATGGTTCTCAAAGTCTGCTCCCCAGACCAGTAGCATCAGCATCACCCGGGAACTTTTTTGTTACAAATGCAAATACTCAAGCTCCACTTGAAGTCAAGTTACTAGGAAAATCTGGGGTTGGAACCCAGAATCTGTGTTTTAACAAGCCCTCCAGGTGATTCTGATATACATTCAAGTTCGAGAACCACTGATCTCAAATTTGGCCACGTGCTGGAATCTCCTAGGAACCTTTAAAAAATAAAATGCTGATGCCTAGCTCCTACCTCCTCCACCAGCTCCAGTTACTGGCATCAGGTGAAGCCTAGGCGTCTGGATTGTTTTAAAACTCCCCAGGTGATCTGAATGCGCAAGAAAGTTTGTAAACCTCTAGAACATACTCGGGAAATAAATGTCAACAGACAAGTTCTGTTACCTGAGGCAAAAATTATATAAGTAGACAATAGGTGTTCAGAGCCATCAATTACAAAGAATAGCAAGTAATCTATACTGATAGACTCAACAATGTTTTTCTTTGATCATATTTCAACAAAAGAAAAAAATGAATTTTCCAACAAAGGTCTTAGGCTTGATTTATTTAAATGTATGTTTGAGATCTCCTGTTTTGTCCTTGCTGCTAGGGAACTCAGAGCCTATGTTTTGCCCTTTGGAATTTTCTCTCTCCCTTTTAGAGTACCTGACTCCTATTCTTTTATACCTATGGGAAAGTCCTATTGCCAGGCTCTGGCACTGAAGCGCATGTATCCCCGGGCTATGCAGTGATCTGTCATGGGATCCAGGAAGCCAGGGACAATGGTGACTCATATGTCTGGAGACCCCGATTTAATCAAAGTTAGGTCATTAAAAACATCTTAATACTAGGACAAACACAGATATATTATGAATTGAAATTGAAAGGCAAATTTAGATCGTTCTGGGTTCTTCCCCCAGGTCTCCCAAGAATGGTACCTATTTACTGTCTTCTGCCATTAGATGCACTTCACTAGGAAAGCTGGAAAGCCACAGACATGGTATATATGAGCCTTATTGAAAACTGCCTGGAGTTATTTTGCAAAAAGACGTAATATAAACAAATAAAGGCAGGAATTGTCCCTTGAGTTCTCTTCTATGTAATTATTCAAAACCATTATTATTAGTATCTCTCCTCCTTCAAACACTCTTTATTCTTTGCATTCCATCAGACACCAATATTCAATAAAGAGAAAGAAGTTTTTCCCCATGGGACATGATTGATACATGAGATCCCACTGTAGGAGACATGCAGAATACCTCTGAAATAATAATAGAGCTAAACCTTTAACTTTTCTTAATGAGAATGGAGGCTGGGACTGGCCTTCCAGGTGAGGACTTGTGTCTCCAGGAGGCCTATGGCAGGAGCAAGTCAGGACTTCGTGGTAGAGAAACAAGGGAACAGGGCAGGAAGCAAAAAGGAGATAAGTTGCTGAAATTGAGATTCAAGGCAGAAACTTGTAAAAACTTATAAGGCAAAAGCCTGAGAAAAAAGGGCGCCCTCACCCTCTCCCCGAAGAATGAGAGAGGAGAGAAGGAATCAAAAACCCAAATCAAGACTGCAACTTCAAGGAGAAACTGTCAGCATTTCGCAGAGAATTCTGGTGCCATATTTATAACACCCAAAGCGTTTATTGTTCAGCCTTTCCTCTGTCCTCTAGGTGAAAAATAGAACTCTGCTTCTCAGAGCTTTTACCAAAAAGGGCAATAAAATTCTCCATAGAGCTGGCCCAGTCTCCCAGGCTTTCCTGCTTTCTAACCAAGTTTGAGCTTGGGGAATTGGCACTTTGGGGTGTATTTCATGTAACTCTGGCTTGAGGCACTGGCACACTGCACTACGTTTGGGGGCTTCTCACTTCTGCTGTGTTCCATCCAGCGCAGATGGCAGCACAGATAAATGCAGCACCCCTTGGGTTTGTCAATATTTTGGAGAAATGCAGTTTCTCTCTTTTTGTCAGAAAAGATTAAAATATAAAACTCCTAACTATCCTTAGGACTAACCATTCTCAGCAACAAGATAAGCATATCCCTTTCCCAGAAAGTTACAGAGATAATCGGCTCACATTCCACGAATACTGCACTAGGAGCCATGACATATTAGAACCGACCACCCAGTCCATACTCTGCTCCAACAATGAGGATGAGGCAAGATGGCCTTCTCAGGGCCACACAGCCAGTGAGACCAGAATCCCAGACTCCTAGTTTAGCTCAATTTTCCTCCCAATCCACCTCTCCACTCCCTTGAATGCCACAGAAACCAGCAGGGCTGAGAGCTGCCGTTGCCACCAGCAAATTATTGATAAATGAAGCAGAATAAAATCTAATGGGATGGGAGTGAAGACTTGACACTTGATGAGGGTGGGAAATGGATGCACACACAGGAAGCAGCGAGCCGACTTGCAACAGGTCTTTGGCTCGTAGGGAAGCACTGAGGGCAGATCACACCACCAACCAGCAGATAGGGCCGAGCAAGGCCTTGCAGGGAGTGCCAGAGGATGTCCTCAGAGCCTGGCCTAGGGCACAGACCCTCTTGTTTCACTTCTGGTTTGATGCACTGGACGGGTACAAGGTATAAAGTCTGCTCCCAGGGAAGTAGAAAGTACAACAGATATTCTAGAAAATTGATTTTAGCTCTGTGTCCTTATCTATAAGATGGAATCATTACCCCCACCCTGTAATAAAATGAAGTGAGGTATGTGAGCTTGTATGCAAATTATAAAGGTGGGTGAGAGAGCACTTTTATTTATAAACACAATCCCTACTACCTCAGGGGCAAAAATACTAGGCCTTTAGGGAATTTCTAACAGAGTCCCTAGGTTTAGAGGTGGAAAAAGTATGTAGCGAAATGAGAACAAACTTTGGAAACAGAGCCGGGTTTACACAGCAGCTGAGTACCCTAAGCAAATTCCTGAACTTCTCCAAACCTCAGTTTTTTAGCACATATTAGGAAATTAGTAAATCGTACCATAAAAGAAGAAGAGGAAAAGAAGGGGGGGAGGGGGAGAGAGAGAGGGAGGAGGGATAATAATAAAAACAAAGATGCTAATAAAGCTCTCCCTGAGAAAGAGGCAATCTCAGGGCCAAGACAAAATCTTTCTTCTAAATATTCATTCAGTCACTGATTGCAAACCTAATCCCAGCTGGGCTTCTCTAGACACACCTTTGTCCCGAAAAATTTTCCCCCTGTCCCTTTCTGATCATCCAGGAGTGGAAAGCCAAACTCCAGTCACGGTTTAATCATCCAATCAGGGCTAGAAATACACCAACTAGCACAAAATAAAAAGGGAAGGGAAAAAACAATCTGTCAAAACCATCAGTTTTAAAAGTAACTAACCAAGAGAATCAACTATTCATTACATAATTTTGGAAAATTCTTAAAAATAATTGGAAATGATTGCCTATATTTGACTTTCTTATTATACATACAAGAAATTAGAAATTCCTTCAGGAAGTGAAAGAAACAAAGGCGGAAAACAACGACAGGTATATTGGGCAGAAATGATAGAAACCACAGTTCTCCGGTCTGGGTCAAAAATATTAAACAAAGAAAAAACACTCATTGTTCTGTCAGCTCTAAGACATTTTCAGCTTGCTCAAACTGGAACGTATCCCCCTGTGGTCTTGTAAAACTCACTGAATTGGAGTAAAGTGGTGTAAGTAGCAGCTTCATCTTCAAAGGTGCCATGTAAAATATACATATTAGCAAGCAGGGGTTTCTCACTCTTATTCCTTCTCTCTGTTGCCCGCTCTGTTCCAAGCCCCAGCCACGTCTTAGTAGCATAATACTGAGAACTGTTCACATGGGCCTGCACCCGCCACTGCCTCCCAACCCCGAGGCCTCAGCCTCTGCCAGGGACAGAGGGTTCCTCCAGTAGGGCCTGAACTTCCTGAGCCAATAAATCTGACATAAGTATTTACATCTCTTTCCTTTAGGACAGTACCTGGTAAATAGCACCCAGGTTAAACTGCTTGTATTTGAAAAAGCAAATTAACCAAAAAGGCATGTTTGTGGGTGTTTGTCTCAGTGTTTTGCTGTGTAAATTCCTCTTGAATAACTGATTAGACCAGGGACAAGCAGAGTCTTAGATCTGAAACAAGATTAGATATGTGAATTCAAATTTACAGTCCTAAACACATCTTCAGATTTGAGGAGTTCTGATACATCTTGCCATTTCCATTTTGCAGCACATTGGTGGACTGCTGTAGATAGGATTAGAGACTCCTCTCTTCTTCACCCCGTGCCACCTTTTGCAATGGACAGGTAGATGGAGCCGCAGAGCAGGATGCCCACCAACTAAGAGACAGGAGACCTGGCGATAACTTCATTGTCTTCCAGCTCTTTGTATTTGAGCTGCCCTTTTCCTTCCCACCTATGGGCACTGAGGTATGTCTCTCTAAAGGTACAGTAGCCATCCACAAAAGTGTGACTCTGGGCTTAATCCTACAGAGTGAAACTGAGCGACCATTTTTGGAGATCCACCTATAGGCCTAGAATTATGCAAAACCCTGTATCTCCAGCACCTAGCATAGTGCCTCTTGCAGAGTGGACACTAAATAAAGTTTGTTGAATTAATTAATTAACTAATTAATCTGTACTGGGCCTAGATTTTTTAAAAGAAGTTAATGCTTGAATTTATATCAACAGATTACAAAACTTAAAGATAGGTTTTGATCCTACTGCCGAAAGAAATACCGAATTCATGAGAGAGAGGAAATTACAAAAGAAAATATATCAAAAGTCTAATTTGACCTTCAAAACAATGCCTGATGAGAAATAAAAAGGAGACATGATGAGAGGAAGAGGGGCCAGACAACCAAGGGGTTAGAAATGGGAAATGCACAAACCCACCAGAGTGGAACAGGGGGTCCCTCAAGCTCCCAGAATTTGACAACGGAAGTGTAGGCAAGTGGTTTGAGCATAATAAGTAGTAAAAGTTTGGCACGGGCCACCAGCAAGCAAACAGGACTCAGTCCTGGGAAAGTCTAGCAGCAGCAAGAGACTGACTCATGGGGTCTGGGGGTCACAGATAGGACTCCAGGAACTAGGTAAGCAGGATTAACAGGAAAACTCTCATTGCACAGCTGCAGAAAGCAAGCCTAGTGTTCCTTAAACCTCTGTCACCTAAAACCTCCCATGGTCTTAGTTGGCGTTTGAGACCAGAGTGGGGCTGCGCCTACAACAGTATCAACGTCAAATACTAATATGGTGCTCACTGTGCTGGGCACTGTTAAATCCAGTCACTCATCTAATGCTCTCCCCAGCCTTATGACGTAGGCACGACCGTTATTGTTCCATTTTACAGATGAGGAAACTGAGTCCCATAGCACTTAAATGTTTGTCCAGGGTCATGCAGCTAATAAGTGGCACAGCAGGGATCTGAACCTGGACAGCCTGGCACCAGAGTCCATGCTGTAAACGCTAGATCTGCTACTTATTAGGGGCCCTGGTTGTGGGACTCCGAAGGAGGTGGTCAGGGAGCTCCATGTTCTTTCTAAGCAGGGCCAACAAAACCAATTACCTAAGTGGAGATCCATACTTTGAAATGTGCAGAATTAGAAAGCAGAGCACATAACCAAAGATTCACATGCAGGATGGCATGATCCTATAAGAAAAATTCAGCAGGGCAAAAGCCCCAAAGGGCCTGAGGCTTGCTTATGCAGCGAATTAAAATTTATACACTATGACTCAGATGTGCAGAAATGGAGTTTAATTCCCCATGCTCTTAAGCCCCCATGTCCATGTGGCTGCCCCTGCAAGGCTTCCAAGCAACCACTGGGGCTTAAAACGATCTCCTTGGGATGAATGTTCAGTGCATCCAGGATTCGCCCCTTTAGAGCCCAACCAGAGGGTGGACTTATCAACTCTCTTAGCTCTGGGAAAGGGCTTCAGGTCCCACTTACTCCTGGGCATGGGGCTCTGTAGTATGTGGCTATTTCAGTCAAAATTAAATAAAATTTAAAATTCATTTTCCATTCACACTGGCCACATTTCAAGTGCTCCATGGCCACATATGGCTAGTGGCTACTGTAACTGGGTAAGTGCAGAGGTAGAATATTCCCACCATCACAGAATATTCTATTGGACAGCACTATGTATACATATAATCTGTGTCTATTCTTGCCTATTTGTAGCTTACTTTCTTCCAAAAGTAATATAATACTGTTAACACACAATAAAATACATATATAACAAGACATTCAAACATCGAGTCAGAAGTCCCACACTTTGTAGAACCCAGCTCTGCCAACAGGTGGTAGTGGGATCATGAACAAGTTACTTAGCCTCCTGAGTGTCAGTTTCCTGGTCTTTAAAATGGAGATAACAGTTACTGATCACTTGAGATAATGCATGTGGAGGTACTTTCAAATTTCTAAGACGACAAATTTAGCCGTTGTTATTCCTATACTAATAAAGAATCACGCTATACACTGAAAATCTGTCCCCCCCCCACAAATTCATACACTGAACTCCTAACCCCCTAGTGTGGCGGGGCCTTTGGGAGGAGATCAGTTCATGAGGGTGAGGCCCTCACTGGACACCGAATCTGCCAGTGCCTTGACCATGGACCTCCCAGCATCCAGAACTGTGAGAAATAAATTTCTGTTACTTAAACCACTCAGTCTCTGGTATTTTGTTATAACAGCCCAAACTGACTAAGACAAAGCATTATTTTATTTTTAAAAGAAAAAAAAAAAACACATGTAGCAGGATTCAGACTAATTACATCTCAAGTGCTAAAGGAATCTGCACCTATATCTCAGAGTTAATCTATGTTAGCACGAAGAAATCATGAAGAATAGATAATGATTAGATGACTGAAGATGGAAGAATTCTTGAGTTTTTAAAAGGAGGTAAAAAGAATAGTTCCTGTACCAACTACAGTCCAACCCATTAGTTAGCAATTCTGAGGACATTTAGAACACACTTTAACAAAACCTTTTGAAATATTCACAAGACATTATTTGTTAGAATTCCTTACCAAGCCGAATAATTTGAGGGGTATGGCAACTATACCTTGATTTCAGCAAAATATTTAGCATCCCCCCCAATATATCCCTGTGATTAGGATGGTGAAATGGGGACTAACGGGCAGTGTGATTAGATATATTAGTGTCTGTTTGAAAAACTACCCCAAGTAGTGTTGATTATGCATTCAAAGTTGGCTTGAAAGAGGGGTCTGAGAATATCTTCCTTGGAGCCATTCTGTTGCACATTTTTGACAGTGATGGATGCTCAAGGGGAGTCTTTGCATAGGAAAGAACATAGAACAATTTGCCTAGGCTTCAACAGGGAAGGCTCTGAAGGGATACTGTCTAGAAGGGTGTGGCAGGCAGGCAGCTTCAACTCTAGGCAAGAACACACACACACACACACACACACACACACACACACACACACACACACACAAATACTGGACATTTTGTCCTGCTAAACTAACTACAATCATGCAAAGATAGATATTATTAACCCCACTTTCGAGTTAAGGAAGCTGAGAATCAGAGTAGTTAAATTAATCCTTTAGCGTCACAGGGTCAGCCAGCCCTGATTTTCCTAACACCCAAGCTTCCAGTCTTTCCTCTCTTCCTCTACCCCACATCTCAACTGTCTTCACTCCCAGCAATGTACGACTCCTTTATCCTTCTCCACCTTCCTCTTCTCTCTTTCCCACTTCTTTCCCTTTTCTGTAATCTGCTCTTTGCCTTCCTCCCTATCGATGCCCTATGCCTACTGATGTCTAGGCAGGCCTCGTGCCACTAGGGTTCTTAAGGAGAGGCCAGGGGCTGATCCCTGCACTGGAAAATAGTGTTCACATTCCCGCAAAGGCAAAATTACTAGATATCCCAAACACAGTTGGGAGTGACCCTTATTTTAGTGTTTATTCCATTTTCAACTCTGTTGGGACAAATAATTGTCCTATTTAAAATATTTAAAATATTTAAAATATTTAAACTGGAACTAGGGTGTGGGAGTGAGAAAGAAAAAGAAAATATGTAATACCCTCACTTCCTGGTTTTATAGTTGAAATCTGCTAGGTCAATCACACGTTGTCCAATCAGCATTCCAAAAGCATGACCTCTTTCACCCAACACGCACGTGCACCATCAGATACCTAATACCTCTATTTTTAATACAGACATCTGGAACCCCAATATTATCATTCACATCTCACATGCTCATTTTTATCTTCATAACAACCCTGTCTGATAAGAAGAAAAAGTATTACCATTCCCATTTTAAAGAATCACCAAATCAGAGAAGGTCAGTCATTAAATTTATAAGCAATTATATTTCCAAGTCTCTAGATCTGGAGTCGCCTGGTTTCCAGGTCTGCTCCCTCTAATCTCAGAGGGCACGTTGACATCATTTCTGGGCGAAAGCTAGGGCTCCTGTCTTCTTACTCAGGTCTTTTTACAGAAACACAAATTCATACCCCAAAGGGGCTAGGGGTGGGCAGTTTAAATGGAAATAATTTATTCTCCCCTTAAGTAAAAAGGGGATAAAAGGAATAGAAAAAGAAAAGAAAGGAGACAAAACCTCCTACCACTTCAAAGGCAGCTATGACCAGCCTCATGAATGGCCAGGGAAACAGTTATGTACAATCACACAGAGCCAAGGAATCTAAGAGCAGGACCCTTCAGCCTGACCCCCAGCCCCTTGCACAGACTCTATGGCATCCTTGATGATAATGACAATAATCACTAATGTTCAATGAGCACTCTCTAAATCCCAAATACTGTGCTTATATGAGTTTTACATGTGTTCTCTCATTTACTTAGTCTACAACGCTAAGAGATAACTATTATTATCATCCCATTTTACAGATGAGAAAAAACTATGTTATAATCTATCTCTAATCTTTGTAACAGTCCAAAGAGATTGCTGTCACCTTTATTACCATTTTAGAGATGGTAAAATGAAGCTCATAAAGGTCAAGGAACTTCTCGACAGGTTACAGAGATCTCACAAAATGGGGTGCAAATCTCCTTCTACAGAGCAATAGCTCAGCAATAGAGAAAATGCCTTCATATCCTCCTCCTATTAGACCACCCTCCTCCTATTAGACCATCCATCATAAAACATTTAAACACCACAACTGAATGGTGACATTCTGCAAATAAGCCCAAGACTGGGTCTTGCAGTATCCCACTGAAGAAAGGGGAACACTGGCCCCTGTGGAAATTATGAGTCAATAATTCAAAATGTAGACATGGATTTGTCCCAAAAGCAAACTTAACCCTCCAAAAAAACAGAGGAGTAATTTCATAGGAAGAGAATTTTAAAAGATAAACAGAGAACTGATGGCTTAGGTAAGGTAAAGTTATGGCACTGGGTTGTAAATCCTGATCATAAATTAGGGCTGAAATAAAGAGGGTTTTTGATTCAGTCGCAGGGCCAACTATTTTTTTGGATACACTAGCACCACCTTGTGGTGAAGGGAAAGAAGTTACAAGGTTCTACCTGCTGTATACTAATAAAACATGCCTTTGCTCCTGAGGATAAAACGATGTTGTTTACAAATCACAAGGTTCCAGAATTTCATTCACTAAGTGATGATAGCTATTTTGACCAAATATGCTGCTTTGGGAAAAGCCTGTTTTACCCCAGAGAGGGCAAAATGCAAAATGAGCTTAGTCTGGGTATCTTCAGGGCGCATCATGAGCGTCTTTATTGATGAATGCTAAAACAGGTTGAGATATGAAAATACCTCACATTTGCATAACACATTCACATACATAATTTTTATTTTGTTATCAAAACAACACTGTGAGTTAGGCATACAATATATACTGATCCCATTTTACAGGTGAAGAAACTGAGGTTCATTTGTGTTAAGTGTGAAGTCGTTTGTGAAGCTTCCAGAGACGAGTCCAGGGGTCAGTAAGCCAGCACAGACACTGAGAGCACTGTACAGATGGGCAGGCTGCAAAGGCCAGAGTATGAAAATCAAAAGTCAGTCGAGGAAATGTTTCATTCACTTTGAAATGACTTCTAAAGAGGTGACTTCTCAGCAAAGATGTGCCTTCCACACGTTTGAAAATAAACAGAATCATAGCAACAGGTGCTCTCTGAAATAGGCAGCCCCATGCCATGCCCAGGTGCTGGCCCATTACTGAAGTCCTTTACAACCAACATACTGACATAGAAGTACATTCCTCCCAAGCTGGCCTCATCACACTGCTGTTGAAATAATTACATCATCTTAACCGGACCACTTCACCCTGTCCCCAAGTTGTCCCAAATCTGCTTGGTCTTTCTTGTCTACAGAACATCAGAGAAATTATTTCTATCCCTCTGTTTGGACTGAGCCAAGGAATAGTGAACAGTCCTACATGTGGCCCTGTTCATTGTGGGATGGCATACATCTGTCAACTTTTTTGGATGCCGCTTTTAGTGGGCCTGTGTCAGGATGGGGTGCTCACCTGTCACAATTGGGAGGGGGCTCACTCAATTCCTATTTTTGTGTGATGTTATGAGACGTTATGTGATGTTATGTGGAGGGTCATATGTTCGTTCAGCATTAATCTTATTGATCTCAAATGTCAGTTCATCAAATCTATCAATAAACATACTATGAAAAATATATGCACATTAATCTTTGCATTTCAGATTGTTCCCTACTGGATATTTTTTCAAGGGAGAGGTGTAGAACTTGACAAAAGTATTCTAAATTCCATTTGGGAAAATAAACAGACAAGAATACCTTTTTTAAATACCTTAGAAGAAGAATAAGGAACCCTCTCTTCAAGATATGATATAGTTATTTCAAATAGTTTTCTTTGTTTGTTGTTTGCCTTCTAATTTGATGATGAGGTTATTTGACATAGATTATAAGAATTAGAGGATTTAGAAGAATTTTTGGCCAAAGATCAGTATTCTTTTCTCCTTGGTTGGTCCCAAATTAATTAATCGGTTCTTTTTTAAGGCAGTGAGTGAAAGGCCAAGATATCAATCAGACATTTTTTTCAACAAAGTCCCTTTATTTTCTATTCAAGATAACATTAAGAAATCATCAGATATCACTTCTCCTTGAACTGCTTTCAAAGGCCTGAGCCAAACTAGACACACACACACACACACACACACACACACACACACACACACACACACACACACCCCACATTCACTGGCTTAGATGCAACCATAGTCAAGTTCCCAGGACATGACCTGATCCTTCTATCTCTCCCTTGAGAAATCACAGCCTCCGCTATTATAATCCAAACATGATTGACAGTAATGAAATCCAGCCACAACTTTCCTTTTTTCATTGGGCTCCAAGAGATGGGCTTCCCATTCTCTGAAAAGATGTTATAAAGTAGCAAACATTCAAACATTTTGGTGACATAATACAATATAAAGCTAATGGACATCTTAAGTGTTCATCTTTTTCTTTTTCCATTGTTATAATTCACGTGTGTGTGTGTGTGTATCTATATCTCATGGGAACAACCCAGATCCCACTGCTTACAGATGAAAGCTGCATTTTCACTGTATAAGCTGGCACGTGGCAGTAGGTTTGCCTCAGAATTCCTGAGAATGCCAGGTCAAACGACATGAAAAACATTAAGGAATGGAAGAAATCTCAAAGGATACTTTTGAGAGATTTCATTACATTTTACCTATCAATAAAACAACAAATCAATAATGAAAATATTAAAACACTATAGAAAAACAGGCAAAGGATTAGACGATGCTAAGGAAAAAATACAAATGGCTTCTGAAAACATAGAGCCTATCATTAGTAGCTGCTTAAAATATATGTTAAGTAAAAATAACTATAATTAAGGAAATATAAATTACCTCAGCAACAAGATACTATTTTCTATCAAGCTGGCAAAGATTAAGAACATTATAAAAACTCCCTACTGTCCAGTAAGACGCACACCTTTTATACTGTTAATCCTCTTCCACTGTGAAAACACTAAGACAATATGCATCAAAAGTCTTAAAATTTTTATAGCTTTTGACCTAGTAATTTCAATTCTAGATAACTACCCTAAGGAAATAATCAGAAGTTCAGGCAAATTTATGTGCAAATATGTTTATTATAGCATTATTTATTATAGTAATAAATGGAATCAATAAAAATGCCCAACAAGAGAGGACTGCTTAAATAAATTATAGGCCATACAGACATGCATACTGTGGACTGTTACACAGCCATTAAAAATTACATTTACAAGGAATTTTGAATGACATGGGAAAACACTTACAATGCACTAAGTGAAAGAAACAGGATATAAAGCTGTTTATACAACAGAATCTCATCCTTATTTTTTTAAGTGAGTTTGTATGCAAAGATAAAGTACCAAAGCATGAACAATGTGTAAGATTACACATGATTTTTATTTTATTCTTTATAACACTTCTTTGTTTTTTCCAAATTTTCCATAATAGGATGTATTACTTTAATAATTAGAGAAAATATTTATTTAAAGTACATTCCATAGCATGGCACTCAAGGTCCTGGAAAGACTCCATTCCAGCTACTCCCCTCTATCCCTGTTTCCTCAACACATCAGGCATTTCCACACCTTCTTGCTTCTCTTCTTAAACTTCCTACTGCTTGGAGGTCCTTCCAAGAACTTGAAAGTCAGTCCTTCTAGGTGACATTCTCTGAAGCCCACAGTAAGCACTGGTTATTCCCTCATCTTGGTTTAAAACCACTTGATATTGGTTGTAGGATGCCATTCACCAAATTAATTCTAATTATTCATTTTACGTGTCAGTCTCCCCTCTTGGACTCTGAACTTTTCAAAGGTCCTAGGTCTTAGAAACCTTTAAATTTCTAATACCCAGTACCATCCCCTGACATGCCATAAAATATTAAATATATGGATGAATGAATGATAAATGGAAGGATGAATGGAAGGATGGATGGATGGATGGATGAAAACCTATAGGTTTTCAAAGGGTGAAAGAACCTAGAAACTAAATCATCTTCAAGTCGTTTCATGTATCCAGATGTGTACAGACGACACACAAGAAGCACTACCTCAGAGCACTGCTAACACAAGTGGAGCTATAATTAGCTTATAATAGAATTGAAATTTTTCTAGTGGAAACAAATCTGTTATCCTGCTTTACAGTAAACGGCTTTCTACAAAGGATGCCCACATGCTATTTTATTATTAAAAACCATTCCAATAAAAGATATGCTAAAAAATTATTGCAATTTCTACTAATCAAAAACTAATTAAGTCATTTGCTGAATAATACATGTTCTCGACTTGCATTATCTATGAGCATGCTCTTCACTTACAAATATTTGTCTTCATTTCATTAAAGTAATTAAACAGCTTCAAGTACGGTTATTTTTACAAGCATTTTATAGCCAACTCTCAATTTTCCATACCAATGGAGAAGCATAATTGAAACATTTAAAACTGAATAACAGATAATACAGAACCTCCCTGCTGTTCTTCTCCTCCTCCAGTTTAACAAACAAGCAACTTGAGTTTTAGCTCAGCTCCCTTCTCCCACTCCCACTCTGGGAGCCTGAACAGAACATAATTGCACATGAACAGTGGGATCGTATTCGTGCCCACAGGTCGCCTCCTCCCCACGCCCACCCCGTCCCTCCCCACCCCATCTCTTACTGTACAGTGTACATTGTGGCAAAATGGAGGGATAAATGAGCCTACTTTACCCTGGAAGATGGACCATCCCCAAATCAATGACAAAATTAATTGCACTCTGTCTCTCCGACTGCATCACCCAGGCTTTGTCCCAGGCAATTAAGACAATTCCTTAAGTTTCTAGAGAAAAAATGCTGCACAAAGCAAAAAATTCTTTATGCTAAGAATGATAATGGAGATTCTGAGTGAAGGTGTCACCGTGTGCATGACAGTGTTTCTGGCTGTAGCTTTGTTTGCTGTTTTAAAGTACGGGGAATTATGTGGAGGAAACATTTTCCTGCGTTGAATGGGAGGGATCATCATTAGGAAGGGGCAGAGAGTAAATATACGTTGGATGCATCTAATTACATATATGAGAAACGTGACAAGAAAACATATATTAGAAACGGGTTGACAACCCATTTTCCATAATAGGCACTTTGTCGGGGATAAACAGAATAAAGCTGTTCTGACTCCCTCATGTCAATTTTTGCCCTGAATGGAAGAGCTGCCTGTGGGAGGAGAGAGATGGTGCTGGGCAGGGAAAGCACCATCCAAGGAGGCCAAGAGTCATGCAGAGGGACAGCCGTGAACAAATGAGCAGAGGAGGAAGGTGGTCAGGGTGCAGGCAGTGTGTGGCCCGGGAAGATCGGCTCCAAGGGCTTGGAAGCTGCAGTTGTGATACAAAACACATAGATGATAGACAGACAGACAGACAGATAGATAGGTAGATACATAGATAGACAGGCAATAGATAGGCAGATAGAAAGATAGGTAGATAGATGATAGACAGATTTATAAATCGATAGATAGGTAAGTAGATAGATGATAGGTAGACAGATAAGTAGATAGACAGATAATAGATATACAGGCAATAGATGGATAGGCAGATAGAAAGATAGGTAGATAGACGATAGATAGATAGATTATAGGTAGATAGACGATAGATAGATAGATTATCTGTTACCCACACCTAGCATATAATAAGAACCTAATAAATGTACTAAACCCTTGAGGTCTTCAGACATAATCTGTGGTTTCTCACGTTAAAGACACAAAACAGGCTGTGTGGCAGGAGGCAGGAGGAGGGAGTTTCTATTGTCATTCTGTTTCCTTTATAATACAGACCTCAGAGGTGGTTCCCAAAATGTGTTCAGAAGTCTTGAAACAGAATTTCATTCAGACCTCGTGTGTTGTATGGCATCTCCTTTATTCTGGACTTTCCCCTGCTTTCAATTTTATTGTATTTTAATCAGAGACCATCTGATGAAATGTTCTGAACCTAGATTAGAATGGAACATGCACTCCAGCTGAATGAGAGGGAGGACAGTGAAATCACATAATGGAATATAAAATAGATTTTAAAAGCAATAAAACTGCGGCTGGCGGAGGGGTCTCCTCAGGGGCAAGGAGAAGCAGGGACATGCAGGAACACACTCACCACCCAGAGAAAGAGAACCCGGGCCAAGGAGGGGCCCAGCCCCAGCCAGTCACCTTGGGCCAGGATGTGCCCAGTCCTGCTGGGACACAGCAGAAAGGAGAGGCAGGGTCTGGGCTGGTTTATGCAAATAAAACTGAACAGAGTCATAAAACAGGGAGAGCCAGAGTCTCCAGAAACCTGAGGCAGGCTCTTGACTTCTCCAAAAGTCATTATGAGAGACCGTGGAAGGTCAGTTTGGCTGCACCAGCTGGAGCAGGGCTTCCTGACCTTGACTGTATAACTGAACCACAGGAGGTCTTATTAAAATGCAGATTATGATTCACAAGGTCTGGAGGGGGCTTGGGACTCTGCATTTCTAGCAAGCTCGGCGGTGACACTGATGCTGTGGTTCGAGGGACCACCCTGTGCGGAGCGGGATGTAAAGCAGCGGTTTTCTCACTGGCATCAGCATCACGCAGCACTCAGCCCCAACCAGACCTGCATCTCTAGGGACAGCATCTGGTAATATGCAGGCTTCTCAGGCTCCCCTGTTAATCTGCATGCCTTCTCTTCCACCTGCCAGACCAATTCCTGCTGACATGTAACACGGACTTCTCTACAGCAATGATTAGAAGACAGGAAGGTGAGCAACCAGTTGACTGGCAGGACAGGGAGTGATGTGAGGAGGTGGGGAGGGGCTCTCCTTGGGGACTTAGCTGTGAGTCTGTGGGCAGAAAGCCATGCCAGGACCCCTCTCTTCGGGCATCGGGTGCATGCGTTAGGGCAGGCACTCGTACGTGATGCCTACTTCCTCCTGAGCAGACTTTTAAAAAACTAAGCCCGGGGCTTCCCTGGTGGCACAGTGGTTGAGAGTCTGCCTGCCGATGCAGGGGACACGGGTTCGTGCCCAGGTCCGGGAAGATCCCACATGCCGTGGAGCGGCTGGGCCCGTGAGCCGTGGCCGCTGAGCCTGCGCGTCCGGAGCCTGTGCTCCGCAACGGGAGAGGCCGCAACAGTGAGAGGCCCGCGTAGCGCAAAAACAAACAAAAAAAAACTAAGCCCATTACAGGGCCCTATTCATTTCAGGAGCCATCGTTAACTTCACACTTTCCCCACACCCTTCTGCCCACCCCACCCCCCCCCCCCGAGTTATACCAAGTCCTGGAGGCTCAGCCTCTAAGATACAGCCTCTGATCCACCTCCTCCTCTCCATTTCCTCGCTGCATCCCAGTCCCAGCCGCTGTCTTCTCTCCCCTGGACCAGAGCAACAGCCTTGTAGCTGGTGTCCCACCTACCGTTTTGCTCACGACTTTCACGCTCTATTCCACAGCTGGCCTAAAACTCCTTCGGAAGCTTCGCTCTGCATTCAGGACAAAATCTTCACTGACGCCTAAAATGCTCTACGTGATCTTATTCCTCCAACCTCTCTGAGCCTCACCTTTCTCTCTCTGCTCCAATCTCGCTGGCCTTCTCTGTGTTTCTTAAATACGCCAAGATCTTTCCCACCACACAGTCTCTGGACAGGCTCATTTTTGTTGAATATTCTTTTCCAGACACAGCGAGACCCCACGCTTCCTTTAGGCCTAGGCCGAAACAGCACTTTCTCAGGGAGAACTTCCTGCCCATCTCACCTTAAGTCAGTCCCTCTCTGGCACCTGAGTGTTCCTTTATAGCATGAATTACAACTGACAATTATTTCACTTGCTTACTCATGCACTTTTCTTTCTCTTCCATTATATCATTGGTTCTCAAAGAGTGGCCCCTGGAAAAGCCACACCAGCATCACCTGGGAAACCCTGAGGGTTGGACCCAGGCTCTGTTTTAGCAAGCTCTCCTTGTGGGTGGGTGCATGCTGACATTTGAGGACCACTGCACTGGACTGCAACCACTGTAGAAGTACACTTGTCTGCCATTATGCACCCAGCACCGAGAATAGTGCACACAGTAGATATCTGGAAAAGTTTTTTTTTTTTTAAATGAAGAGATAAATAGGTCCCACTAGGCCAAACAATTTCCACGTCCCAACCAGTATCCCATCCTAGCACCATTAGTATACTTGCAAAAGTGCCACCTAAAAGAGAAATCTCACATAAATTTTGTTTCCAATGAAGAAGTTCCAAGCTGGCTTCAGAGTAGAGAATGGATTTTAGGAAGCAAGACAAACTGAGACACCAGCTAGGAGCCTGTTGCAGGGGTGCAGCTGAGAGATGATGATGGCAGGGGACGTGGACAGGAGGAGGTGAACTGAAGGATGGATCTTACAGGCTGAGCCATCAGGATTTGATGACTGGTCGTAGGTGGAGGGGTGTGAGGGAAAATGAGGGGTTGGGAAAGCCATGACACGGGTGCAGGGGGTGAAAATGGGGGTTCACAAGTATACTGAGTTTCAAGTAAAGGAAACAGGACAATAAGAGATAATAAGCAGACTGCCTTTGCCCAGGAATGATCACACTGGGCCCTTTCCTTTCTCTTCTTAATCTCCTTCCACCTCTCCATCTCCCAGCAAATACATGCAAGAAGTATTCTAATGTAACCCAAAGATGGAATGGCAGATTTGGAAGAAAACATTTGGTGGACCCACATGTTTATTACGAGGCTGAAAAGGCTGCAGCCCACGAAGCAGAAGTGGCTCATTCAGGTCACATGGCTGCTGATGGCCGTCAGGACCAAGCCCCAGTCTCCCACCTCTTAGTCCACTGAAATACTTGCTTCAGTGGGAGCTCTGTGGGAAAAAAGGAAGAACCACAGGATGGAACCGGTTTGGAAAAGCTGCAAGCAACATTCTCTAGAGAGTCTGAGTTCAGACTATATTAGGGCTGTGAAAAGTCTTCCAGTGGAGAAAGCTGCTTAACCCAGCATGTCTCCAGCATAGCTGACCATGGAGTCCCGTCATCCTGTGCAGATTCATAACACCTAGAAGCACCCTAGACCATACACACTAAGCCTGAGCTACAGAAGAGAGGGAAAAGTTAATTCCAATTTAAAGGTTACATCTGAATTTTTCATATATTCATAGAAGTCTTGGAGTCTTTGTCATGTTTATCCACATTTCGAAACCTTTAAATGGCTGTACTAAGCAGCTGGCCGGGCTCACTCTGAAGGCACGGAGCTACCCCCAGGGGAAAGTAACACCGGACGCCCCGCTGGGCTGACCCTCGCTTTAGGTACCCCTGTGTGCTCTAGAGCTTCCCAGGCCTGATCCCTGCACTCTGAAATCCTGCACGGCCCAGCTTCCCTCTCCTACCGTGAGGCCACAGCGTGCATGGAAGGGCACCCTCATATTCTAGAAGGAAGAACCCTCTCACATGGCCAAGAGGATGTGGTAAACAGGGGTTCACAGCCAGGATGGTCAGGCCAGGGATGAAGAGGGAAGGGGAATGGGGCCCAGTGCTTGGGAATCCCTGACCCAGGGGCGATGGGGGTCTGGGCAGGCTCGAGGCTGACTCAGGAACCCGGGGAAGAAGACCTCTCGGAAACGTGGGATTCCGAATTAGGAGGGTACACAGGTGCAGGATCCCCCAAATGGACAGGACCCTGGGAGCTTGACTGCGCTGGGTCATCCCTGTGAGGCAGAGGACAGTGAGGAGGTGAGCCGATGCTCTGGGATTCACAGAGACCAAAGTCCAGAGGAAAGCTTCTCGTGTTTGAGCTGCCTGACTTTGGACAAATTACTCAATTCCCCTCAGCCTTGGTTTCTGCGTATGTAAAACAGACACAGTAACTTCTGCCTCCCAGAATTGCTGGGTGGTTTAAATCAGATAATGAATATGGAAACACTGACAGATAATAGAAGTGCCACAAAATATAGGTATGATTATAATAAATATTATAGGTGTTTAATGAGCACTTACAATGCACCGGGCACTGGGTTAAGTACTTTACAGACATTTGGTTGTCTAAGCCTTCGAGGAACCCTCTGAGGCAGATAAGAGCATGGTCTCAGTTTTACAGCTGAAGAAACTGAAACCCAGGAAAATGAATTTACTTTCCCAGAGGCACACAGAAGGCAGTAGAGCCAGCATCTGAACGCAGACAATCTGAGTACAGAAAATGTTTTCCAGTCTGCAAACACTAATGCAGGAACACGGCAGAGTGATAGAGAGGCGTGTTCACGTGAGCCAGCCCAGCTCATCGGAAGGGTGGGCTGCGAATGCGGTGACAGTCAACAGCCCCTCCCAGGGTCAGTTTAACAAGCATAATCCTTTGATTTTAATGTGTACCCTCTGCCGGAAACAGAGAAAGAACTAGAAATCCTGTCAGGGGATCCATTCCGTCCTCGCTGGGGAGGGCAAAAGAGCCCAGCTGGGTGGCAGTGGCCAGACGGATGTGTGCCAGCACCAGCGGTGGCCATGGTGTGCTCTGCACTGACTTCCAGGACAGGAGCGTCCCTCCAGGCCCTCGGCGAGCCCTGCACGCAGAAACGGAGGGCACAGTGCATGCAGGGCCAGCTGGCCTCAGCCACGTCAGGCAGTGAGGAGCTACTGCACCCTCGTAGAAGCCCGCCCAGCGTGGTTGATGCAATAGTCCTTGGCAATCCAGAGGCAAAAACTCCTAGGTGGAGATTAAATCGTGGGAGAGAGACTTTCCCAGTTGGAATGTGATGGACAAACCTGGCCAGCCCTGAGTGATCTCTGAAGAAAGCCGGTGGAGGCTTCAAGGAGGGAGAGCTTCCAAGGAGCAGGTTGGAAGTGACCTTGCCATCGCCTGCCTGCACCTGGCCAGCAGGCGGTCCTCAGAATTTTGCTGAACTGAGCTACTCCAGTAAAGAATGGCCAATCCTTAATGTTCCATTATTCCATGCCAGGGTAGCTGGGAGAGGAACTCTGGAAGGGCTTGATGTGAACCCCAGAGATGAATCACAGCCCTGAGCAAAGTCAAAAGGGGTGGGGTGAGGGCTTTAAGAGGACTTGAGGCTGGGGTGCAGGGAATGGGAGGGAGTGTTATGCCCCAGCCTGCAGTCCCAGCCGGGTCATAAAATTCAGGATAGAAAAGTTTACCTCATGAGCGAAATTACACATTAGTGGGTAATTTATGGAGCAGGTGCTAAAACCAAGCAATGCTGGCAGAGATGGACAAAAATCTCAGTCTTACAGCCCTTGAGGGAGGCAGGCAGTGGAGAGGAAAGGAAGGAAGAGGAAGAAAAGAAAGGAAGATAGACAAGAAGGGAGAAAAGGAGAGAGACACGTGAGAAGGGCAGGAGGAGACAGGAGCTCCTAAATCAAGGCCAAATACTAAATGAAGAAATTTTATATCCAAGGCCAGCCCATATGTGACGGGACCATTTTATTCTATTGCTTAGGATTTGAATAAAATCTATTGTTTTAAAACAATGCTCTCAAACTTTGGGGGAAGACTGCTCTTCATTGTAGTTTTAACTCTTGTAATAAAGGGAAAAAAGAGTTTAAAATTAAACATAAATGATAAAAACCTCAAAATTTTCAAGTCACATTTTATTAACTGATAAAGGTCTACTCTGAGCCCTAGGCAAGGGCAGTGGAAGGGATTTGGTTAATTTGTAAGATTAAAGGCGTTTTGAATAATTGAGGCCACGTTAGAGGGAGACTCTAGTTTGAATGACATTCCAAGGTCAGAAGACTGAAGAGCTAAGAGTCCTTATCCAAAAACACCAAGTTAACCTTTCAGAGAGGAAAAATTCAAGCCACTGTTGGCCTTGAACTTCAATGACTGATAAACAAGAAGCAGACAATATAAACTGGTAATCTATCTGTTTATACACAGATTTATCTTTCCTTTGGTAAGGAATCTGACCAGTGGAGTCTTGAATATTTTAAGGTGTTCTGTATAAGGTAATGTGTTATTCTGACAGTTTATTAGCAACAAAGTCAAGAAGGTCAAAACTGAATACTCCTTCTATAATTTTATTTCCGCTCTGCTTACATCTTAATAAAAGGTGTCTCTTGCAACAGTAAACAGAAACCAATCTGCATTTGCAGGTGCAGAAAAGGTGCTTTCAAATATATTATAAGCAGAAAATGACATAAGCTTATTGGGATCAGCATTACTCAACACTCTTTGGACCTTGGCAAGATACAAAATGATCTGTTTCTTCTCTTGGCTAAACAGAAAGTGAATAGCGAAGTCTATAGGATATAAAGTAAACCAATTAAGATAATGGTAGTTTTGTTATGATTATTATTAATAATATAATACCATATACAGTGCTTTATAGGTCTCTAATATTTTCCCAGAGTTCACTGGTCAGCGCTGCCTTGGTTGAAGGTATGTGTGTTAGGCGCAGGTTGGGGCTGAGTGTCCCGCCCATCCCCTCACACCCTTAGAGGTGGCTCCTGAGGCTCTATGGGACACAGAATTGGAAGTACCATGGCCACGAGTTGCCTGTTTATCCTCAGTGTTATTATCATGGATATTGTGTTTGCTACGCTAACCTCCATTCCCCCTTCTCTTGGTAGCTGCCAAGATTTCCATTCTAGAATGCACACACTGCCCACTGTGGCCCACATGCTTCATGCCACACCTGGCTCTAGACATGGGGCACATATGAAAAGAATTATTATCCTGACCCCAGGCTAAGTTACTGGTTCAAGGGTAGGAACATGACAGAATTTGGGTCAATGAGATCATACACTGGAGTTTTCTACGTTTCTGAAAGATGCACCACCATCTCTCTTCCGAAAGATGTCCAAACGGTTCCCTTATGTACACACTCCAAATGTGGACAAGGAAGCATATGGGCCTGGAGTAGTGACAGCAATGGGGTGTATTCTCAGGATGAGGCTGGCATCAGGAAAGGCAAGAAAGGACAGAACTGAATAGAAACATAACTCTTGATGACACTGTGGTCTGCTGAATCCCACCAATCCTGAGGCCCACCTAGTTCTAGACTTCCAATAATATACACTAATAAATTCTCACTGTTACTTAAGCTGATCTAATTTGAATTTTCTGTTATTTGCAGCTGATCTCACCCTAAGTAATACAGGTACTATGTGAGGTGATATGGTCAGGTGTTCTCTCTCCATTTTAGAAATAAGGCTAAAGTTTCAAGATCTTAGGGAACAAGAGAACACAGCTAGTAAGCAATGAAACTGCTTACTCCTCTGACTGGAGAACACTCCAGTGTTCTTCCCATTGCCACGTCGCCTCCATGACATGGTCCTAGAAAGTTCCTTTTCAGATTTATGATTCCCATAGTGAGTTTGAATTTTAAATATCCTGAGATTATGCAATTAAAATTAAAATGTGAGTGTTGGTTCAAAATATTTTTGCCTATTAAAGAGTATCAGTGTTTGTTAATAACAAAGAGCCACCACCCTCTAGTGGCAGTAAACCTATGAAACAGCTCCATTCGCATCACCACCACCAATAGCAGGCATGAGGACAGCCTGGCAAAAGTATGCGTAGATGGTTAGGTATGCTGCTCTTACTGCACAGGCTATAAAACGTATTAAAATAGAAGCCCTAGGTCAGTTGTAACACCAGTTAACAATGTGACAGTGCAGAATCAGAAACAGAGCTCTGCCTTCCAGGAATTTGTTATCTAACTGAAGGAGAGAAGATGGTGATCCTTCCCATCTCTGCTTCTCAACTACGCTCCTCTCCCACTGCCCTGATGTGAGATAAACTCTCTGTACATGTATGCTAAATAACTGTGGGAGAATCAGGAATCTTTCTATACTCATGGGGAAAGTACCCAACTTAGCTTAACAATCAATTACATGAAAGAAAGCAAGTCCAGGCTGGAGGGACAGAGAGAGAACAGTTAGAAAAAAGAAAAGTGATTTGTTCTCTGAAGAGCTATCTTGGGTTAAAAAGAGCAAATGCAACTTGAACCAAAGAAGAAAAATTCAAACTGCCTAGAGATAAAGCATACAACAATTATTATTTGAAATTAATATTATTTTTATAAAACTAATTTCAGCCTGACAGGAGCAGGAACTAGGCAGGTATAGCCAAAGAAATGTTATGTTCTTCCTCCCACTTGGAATACTGACTTCTCACCCATCAAAACTTCTACAGAGTGAGAAGGTCAAGAGTGGCACTTAGGGCTTCCCTGGTGGCGCAGTGGTTGAGAGTCTGCCTGCCGATGCAGGGGACACGGGTTCGTGCCCAGGTCCGGGAAGATCCCACATGCCGCGGAGCGGCTGGGCCTGTGAGCCATGGCTGCTGAGCCTGCGCGTCCAGAGCCTGTGCTCCGCAATGGGAGAGGCCACAACAGTGAGAGGCCCACGTACCGCAAAAAAAAAAAAAAAGAGTGGCACTTAGGAGTTCTAGCTTCAAGACAGATCTGGATTCAAAGTCCATTTCCAATCTTTACTAACCACATGACTAAATGATGGAGTAAGTTACTGAACCTATTTAAAACTATTTCCTCCTTTACAAAATGGGTTACTGTTAGGACTAAAGAAGTTAACACATCTAAGTGTCTAAGATAGAGTGCTCAGTGAACTGAGGATACACGTCAATCATCCTTCAAAACTTTGCCCAGATTCCTCACTGCAGACCAAGCCTCCCCTGGCTTCCCCCAAACCCTGATAATTTGACCCAGAGAAGCTACTGGAGCAACCATTACCACGAATCTCTCCTAGAGGCTCTGGCCACAGACTCCAGAGAGATCTGCAACATTAACTCTTCCCCTTCCAGGACCAACCCTTCTTAGCTGGCTTTGCAGACTCTCAGTCGGGCTAAAGACCATGCCTCTCGTTTTAAACCATCACTACCTCATTTCCTGGGTATCTGGGCACTTTCGCTCAGTCCTGCCTGCTCTAGAAGGATGTAACTTCTGGTGACCCAAACCAGCATTCTGGAAAGGGGTGGCTCTTGTCTGGAATCACTTATAAGCTGCAATCTATGTCATTCTTTTCACAGAGGGCCTGGGGAACTGAGAAAGCGAGAATGTTCTTGCCTCTTCCTATTTTCTGCAAAGACTGTGTGTCTCAAGTCTTGCTACCATGCTAGCCTTGTCTAAAAATCCTCACTACAGTTCCAGGTACCAGCTCATGTAAGGTTTTGCATCAGTTAAGGCAGTCAGAAAAACCACAGAAGAAATGTGAATAGAGAGAACTTAATATAAAGAATTGTATAAAGTTACTTATCAGGAAACAAAGAATAATAGAACATTAGAGCATCATGGAGGCAGCAAGTACAAGAAACAGCTACCACTCTTCGGGCTGGACGAGCAATGGAAATAGTTTGTAATTATTACAACTTAGAGAAGGGGAAAAAAAACAACTTCCAGAGGGACACAGTCTGCTGAGGAGGGAGTACCAGCTGACTGATATGGGGTTTCTAGAAAGGTACAATGAGACTGATTCTCCAGGTGTTGGAAATACTGCAAACTAAATTCATCTGCTGCTACAGGAAGGAAGTGCTGCTGCCAGAGTGAAGAAGCTTTACTGGTGACTCTCAAAAGCAAACAGAAAGTAGTAAATGCCATCTTCCTCCCCTAGCCTTGCAATCTCCCTGTTAGTGCCCCCTACTGGAAAATTCTAATCAGGAACCAGGTGGCAAAGCATAAGTGCAGTTGGGAGATTATCACAAAGCAAAATATAGAAGGGTGGCTTTAGAGGTGAGAGACAACAGCTTAATGACTTGCTCAAGGCTCCTATCCTCCCCCTTGACCAGAGATGTCCCACACTGCAAAACCACTGGAGGGTTCAGAGACAACCCACTCTGCCCTTCTCTACTCATAGAGGCCCGTCCTCAGCCCTAGTAGTTCCTGAGGAAGGCAGGGATTTCCCAAGGATATGAAAGGCTTAAAGGACCTCCTAAAACTGCCCACACCAGATCGATCTCAGTTCCTAGGTTACAAATCATGTTTCAAGTGAGAGACTGAAAGGAATGACCGAATTCCCCACATCCACAAATACTTAAAAACTGGGACTTCCCTGGTGGTCCAGTGGTTAGGACTCTGCGCTTCCACTGCAGGGGGCATGGATTCGATCCCTGGTCGGGGAACGAAGATCCCGCATGCCACACAGCCAAAAAACAAAAATACAACAAATACTTAAAGGCTGTCTATTATGGCCATTACCACTGCTCCATCAAGGTCCCTAAGATGATGGATGGATGGATGGATGGATGGATAGATAGAATTTCTTTAATAATAAATGTTTTTAATAATAAAAATGTTTTAAATGTATTATATATAGAGACAAAGCCAAGAAAAAGCACGCTCCCCAAGGTCCCTAAGAAAATATAAACATTAAAACCAAAACAAGGCATACTCTTTATTACCATGAGTTGTTTACTCCAAATTCCAATGCAGCCCTTGGTGACCAAACTGAACCATATGGATGACTTCTTCTGCCTAACAGGCATATAAACGTAGAAGGCTAACAGGCTGCCTTGGGCCTTCTCCCCTAAGCTTAAACTCAAATCTTAATCCTTTGTGTTTTACCACTCTAATACAGAAGAGAAGCAATTCCAAGGAAAAGCACACCATGCAAAGGGAGGGAAATAGTTTCCTCCTACCACCTAAGACATCTCTAGGCAAGGCAGCTCCTCCCAGGAGGAAGAAAGAAGCAAAGACACAGGCACATCTTTATTCCTCCCACCAAGGCTCAACTCCTTGTAATGTGGGCCAACTAATGCCCTTAGACCGGCTCTCTCCTCATGCTTGGACACAAAGTGAGGGAAGGAAAAATAGTTCCAAGATAAGTCATGAGCTTCCAAAAGACAAAAATCACCATGACTGTTCTTCTTTCCCCCGCTATGGCTATCCATCCTCAAGGGAATATTCCACTAGCATATCCGAAAAGTTGAGTCAATGCCATCGTGGAGCCATCTTTCCCGTCCCTGCTCCTGGTCTTATAAATCTACCTCAAATCTAAGAGGTGAGTAGTTTAGCCTCTCAAAAAAGTGTTACCTCCAGAAACATCTTAGGTGGGTCAAATTGGGACATTAAGTTGACCCCAAGGACATATTTTATAAATGGTTAAGGTCACTCATTTAATTGACCACATTTTCCTACATCACTAAAATTTATTAATCAATGAGCACTAGATAATAGTCAATTTAATACAACATGAACAACATAAAATGTCCAAACTTGGCCACCATCCTTTAAAATGAATGTCTTCCCTTCATTCTCATAGATAAATTAACATCTGAAATATGTACATACATGTTCTTTCCATTTATTTTGCTTAAAATTCTATTCCCACTTCTCTTACTATTTTTATACAGAATCAGCTTGGGCTTTTTTTAACTTCCACAAGAAGAGGAAGTCTGGGATGATGGCAGTCTGGCACATATCCGCCCATCCTCCCAATTCACACGATCTGCCACTCCTACCCCAATTAGATGCCGGGGCTGATGGTCAGCTAAGTGCCAGAGAAGTCTTAGGCTCCAATCCATGTCTAACGGGGAGAGTTCGTGGGAGACCTGAAGACCAGGGTCAAAGAGCTGGGGTGACGACTGGATACCCTAAAGGAGCTTGGTCCCCAGAGATTTTCACCCCACTAAGGGCGAGGTCAACATTGGCCCTTTGTGAGAGGTTGCACAGGTCCCCAGGATGCTGAGATGAGCTGAACTATGGGGCTGAGGTTTCCATGTCCCTCAGGTGAGGAGAGTGTGTGGAATCTGGGGAGAGGGCAACTTTCTCCAGAGATTCCAGACTGCTGTTTCCATTCCACCGTGCCATGAGGTAGAGATCACATTACCTCTTGCTACTGTCAGGACTGGTGCCACTTAGGATACCCCAATAATCAGATCTAAGTCTCAGTGACAGACAAAGGAAAATAACAATACATCTAATGGCCCCAGAGAAGGCAAGACCAAACAAAATGGCACCCAGCAAAGTGGTGCTTCCAGAGGAGACAGATGACAACTGACCAGAAGTATATCAACAGCACTTCATGATATTCAAGCAAAGCTCACAAACATACAAAAAAGATCTTCTAGAACTGAAAACCTTGATTCTCAAACTAATATCTCAGTAAATCAATTGACAGAGAAGTGGTAAACATCGAGTCCCAAATTAGTGCACTGAACTCCAATTAAAAGAATAATCTCAAATTATAGAAAAGTAAATTGTGAGGGAAAAGGTGAAAGACTTGGAGGATAGATTCAGGAGAACTAAGATGCCAGTAATAGGAGTTCTAGAAATCATTAATGGAATACAGAAACAAGAGGAGATAATTAAACAAATAATAAAAGAGAACTTCCCTGAGATGATGGAAAGTACAAGTTTTCAGATTAAAAGTGTACACTAAATTCTACACAAATTTAACTGAAAAAATATATACTCTTGAGCACATGATGTTAAAATTCCTAAACTCTTAGGATAACAAAATAATTACGAATTTCTAACAAAAAGAATAAGTTATCTGCTAAGAACTGGTATAGAAATTTTTATTCATCACACTGGAAGCTAGAAGATGTTGGATTATTACCTATAAAGTACTGAGAGAAAAGGACTGCAACCTAAGAACCCGGGTGTTTAACTAGTAAGAGGAAAAAAATTGTTTATACTCATGTCACCCACACCTCATCAGACGAAAAGGCTCAAGAAAGAACTCTAACCAAAGAACTAATGAATCAGAGCCAAGAACTCAATTTGTAACATAATGAAGAGGAGAGGAAACAGTGTGTTTTGCCACATGGAGAAAGCTTTGCGGTGTGTGACTGTGAAAGAGAGACAGACAGAGAAAATTATAAATGGATACTGATAAACTATGTGAATGAGATGAATGCACTAAATAAGAATTGTTAAAATATAAGGGGTAAACTTCAGTGAAAATTTTAATAATACTCAAGAATTAAAAGTACTAAACTACTTCAGCAAAACTTTGAGACTGGGGATAGAGAAAAGACGTCTTCCAAAAAGTCTCATCTGGGTTGGGGCTGGGAGATTATGAGATGGGGGAAAGTGAAAGTATTCTTAAAGCCTTACTTTATGCCATAATGACAGGGGAAATAGAGGGAAGATACAGGGTCTTGATGGGGGAAATAGGCAAGATATTTTTAAATAAATAGGAGAGAAATATGTATGAGAGTCTGAATAACAGAAAACAGAACAGGAAAAGAAGTACAATAGAACTTCCAAATTAACAACAAATGAAGTGAATGTCAACTTTTACAAATCAACACCAAAAAAGTGAAAATGAAAAAGAGTATTCATTTGGATTATTTAACTATTTTTACTATTCAATAATAATTTATCTATTGGCTTTTTGGTTATATATGTTTTGCTTTGACTTGTTTGTTAGTGGTTGCTCTAGAGATTAGAATATTAATATCTAACCTTACCTTCTCAGTCTAATTTGAGCTCATTTTGTTCCACTTCATATAAAAGGAAAAAACCTTCCAACCATGTAAGTCCTTTCACCGACATTTATGTCATAATGGTCATTTATACTGCATCTTCATACACTAAAAATCCCACAAGTTTTTGCTTTTTCAGTCGTACATATTTTAAAAACCTTAAGAGAAAAAAAAAATAGTCTTTTCTATTCAGCCAGAGATTTGCCATTTCTGTTGCTCTGCCTTTATTCCTAAGGACGCTTTCACCTGAAAATTTTCTTTGGCATTTCTTAAGAAGCAGTTCTGCTGATGATGAATTCTCTTAGCTTTCCTTCGTCTGAGAAAAATATCTGTATTCTGCTTTCATTCCTGATGGATATTTTCACTGGACGTAGAATTTGAGGTTGACAGTTCATTTCTTTCAGCACTTGAAGTTGTTGTTTCACTCTCCCCTGGCCTCCATGGTTTTTGATGAGAAATCCACAGTCGTTCTAATCACTGCTTCCCTGTATGTAATGTGTCACTTTTCTCTAGCTGCCTTCAAGACTTTTTCTTTTTTTTTTACGGTACGCGGGCCTCTCACTGTTGTGGCCTCTCCCGTTGCGGAGCACAGGCTCCAGATGCGCAGGCTCAGTGGCCATGGCTCACGGGCCCAGCCGCTCCGCTGCATGCGGGATCTTCCCGGACCGGGGCACGAACCCATATACCCTGCATCGGCTGGCAGACTCTCAACCACGGTGCCACCAGGGAAGCCCCAAGACTTTTTCTTTATCTTTATTTCATCAGATTGACTATGATGCATCTAGGTGCAACTTTCTTTGAGTTTGTGCTGTTTAAGTTTCACTGAGCTTCCAGAATCTGTAAACATTTGGGTTTATATTCTCCAGATTTGGGAAATTTTGGCCATTATTTCTTTAAATGTGTTGTCTTCCTCAACATCTTTTTCCTCTCATTCTTGGACTACTGTGACATGTATGTTAGACCTTTTGATATCATTCCACAGGTCTCTGAGGCTCTGTTAACTTTTTCCATCTTTTATTCCTTTGTTTCTCAGACTACCTTCAAATTCATTACTTGTTTCTCTGTCTTCTTCACTATACTACTGAGTTCAAACAGTGAGCTTTTTCTAGTTCAGATAATATATTTTTCAGTTCTAAAATTTCCATTAGACTCTTTTTTATAGTTTTATTTCTCCTATTTTTGCATTCATTTTAAGTGTGTTTACCTTGACCTCATGGAGCATAGTTGTAACAGATGCTTAAAGACTTTGCCTGATATTTCCAACATCCAGGCCATTTCAGGGTTGGTGTCTTTTTATTGTCTTTTCCCTTGAGTATCAGTCACATTTTCTGGTTTTTTATATATCAAGTAACTAGATAATGAGATTATGTCATGTAGCCTCTGGGTCCTATTACAATCCTCTGTGTTGGGGAAGACATGGAACAATGGAACTCTCATATACTGTTGATCAGAATGTAAAATGGTATAACCACTTTGGAAAACAGTTTGGCAGTGTCTTATAAAGTTAAATATGGACCTACCACATAAAACAGCTATTTTGCTACTATGTATTTATCCAAGTGAAATGAAAGTACATGTCCATACAAAGACTTCTACATGAACGTTCATAGCAGCATTCTTCATAAAGTCCAAAAACTGGAAACACCCAAATATCCAGCAACAGGTCACTGGATAAGCAAATTACGGTATGTCCATACAAGAGCATATTAAAAGTGAACTATTGTTACACACAAAGTGGAAGAATCTCAAAATCATTATGCCATTTGAAAGAAGTCAGGCAAAAAAATATATATTCTCTATAATTCAACTCATGAAAAGTTCTAAAAGTTCAAACTAATTTATATTAGCAAAAGGCAGAAGTGTTTGCCTAAAGCCAGGTGAAGAGAGGGATGGATTACAAAGAAACACAAGGAAATTTTGTGGGTGATGGGAATGCTTGTTATCTTGATTGAAGATATGATTTCACAAATGTGTGTGTATATATATATTATGTATATACAGATATATATATATACACACACACACATATATATATATCAAAGTAATCCAACAGTAAACTTTAAATATGTGCCTTTAGTGTGCTTCAATTATATCTCAACAAGCCATGTAAATAAAAAGAAGATGCAACTATGTAAATACGAACCAAATAAATACGAACCAAAGAAGAAGAGACAGAATAACATCAAGTATACCAGTCCTTGCACTATGCACGCTGAATTCTCCCATTAAAAGACAAAAGACAGAATTCAGATTTGCTTATTAAAAAAACCCTAAGCTTACAAGAAATACTTAAAGTGATAATGAAAGGCTGAAAATAAAGAACTATACAAAGAGAATCTGGGAAAATATAAATAAAAGGAAAGGTGAAGGGAGCATTTTAAAATCAGCAAGATTATGAAAACATCAAACACATCAAAGAGATATTTTGCAATAATAAGAATGCACTACTTATAAACAAGATACCACGGTCACCAAATGACACAGTAGATAAATATGTAAAGCAAAAAGTACTGGAAATGCAAACAGAACTTAATAAATGAACAACAAATATACTAGGAAGATTCAATATGCTTCTTTCAGAAATGGGTAGACTTACTAGACAAAAAATAAGCAAATACCTAGAGGAACTGAATCATGCAATAAATGTACTAAATATATGGAGAACCATATGGCTCCAAATAGAGAACACATATATATTTTTGTCTTATGTCCATGAAACATTCACAAAAAAATTGATCCAGTACATTGCTTAAATAAACATATTCAAGAGAATCATTTATAGGCCACATTTTCCATTCATAATAAATTAGAAATAAAAGATGAAATTGGTCACTAAAGTAACTGTCAGGACTTTTCCAAGGCTGAAATGCCACCTGACACTGATCATGAAACAGGCTAAACTTGCAGGCAGAAAATCTGGGATCAAATTCCACCTCTGCCACCACGACATTGAGAGGTTATACAAACCCTTTGAGAATCCAACTCCTATAAGGTATCAGTGATCCTATCCACCCTACAAATTTCATGAAAGTTGTTGCTAGTGACAAGGCGAATTGAGATCATGAAAATTAAGGCAGTTTTCAAATTGTAAAGTCGCATACAAACATAGGATTTCTATGTGAAAATATGTCTAACTAGCAATCAACTGGACTCACAAAAAGTCTTTGGGGGAAAAAAGGGCTTTAGAAATATGTCTTTCTGTATTGGGGTCTACCTGTATGCATATGCAAAGGTATTTTTAAAGAGATCTAGAAAGACATACAAACTTGGATTAGTAGGAGCTGCAGTAACTAACAATGATAACTTGTTACTAACTTACACTAATGAAGAGGAAAAGTCCCTCAGGTAGGAGCTACGTAAATATTTGATGAATAATAAATTAAATGTTAATTAAATATTTCAGCGATTTTCTTCCCTGACCAGCATATAATTAACATTTAATTTGTTATAAAATATTTAAAGTTATAAAATATCCTATGGCATCTAAAATGTCTCCACTGTCAGCCCATCTTGGACAATGTGTCAAGGGTACGAGGGGTTAGACTGGCATATAAACCACAGAAGACAAAACAGAAAGTAACGTTTGTGACTTTCTCACATAAAGAAATTGAGAATGAGATAAGGAGAATCTCATGTTCCAACTGAATGTAGCCAAGGAATTTATAACTAAGCGTTACTAGGGAGTAAAGGACGAATTCCAAATCTAAAACTATAACGTCATGAATTTTACAACCACCTCAATGGCGACTGGAAAACATGATTAAAAGTTGGTCAGGGGAATTCCCTGGCTGGTGCAGTGGTTAAGAATCTGCCTACCAATGCAGAGGACACGGGTTCGAGCCCGGGTCCAAGAAGATCCCACATGCTGCAGAGCAACTAAGCCCGTGCGCCACAACTACTGAGCCTGCGCTCTACAGCCTGCAAGCCACAACTACTGAGCCTGTGAACCACAACTACTGAAGCCTGCGCACCTAGAGCCCGTGCTCCGCAACAAGAGAAGCCACAATGAGAAGCCCGTGCACCGCGACGAAGAGTAGCCCTCGCTCGCCGCAACTAGAGGAAGCCCGTGCGCAGCAACGAAGACCCAACGCAACCAAAAATAAATTAATTAAATAAATAAAAATTTTTTAAAAATTTGGTCAGGAAGAAAGCACCGTTCACTTTGGCCTCTTTGAACTTGAAATACATTTGGAATAATGAGCTTGAGGAGGAGGAGATTGGAAAGAAAAGTTATCTAGTAAAACAAGGGGTACCATTAAAGATGTGCCCTTCTCCCAATTTCCCCCACAAGGCTGTCTGAAAGTCCCAGATGGAAATGCATTTCCCATGCAAATCAAAACTATAATGAGGTACCACCTCACACAGGTCACAATGGCCATCATTTAAAAGTCTACAAATATAATAACAAATGCTGGAGAGGGTGTGGAGAAAAGGGAACCCTCCTACACTGCTGCTGGGAATTTAAATTGCTGTAGCCATTGTGGAAAACAGTATGGACGTTCCTTAAAACACTAAAAATAGAGTTGCCATATGATCCAGCAATCCCACTACTGGGCATATATTCAGACAAAACTATAATTCAGAAAGATACATGCAACCCTATGGTCATAGCAGCACTATTTACAATAGCCAAGACATAGAAACAACCTAAATGTCCATTGACACATGAATGGATAAAGAAGATGTAGTATATATTACACAATGGAATACCACTCATCCATAAAAAAGAATGAAATAATGCCATGTGCAGGAACATGGATAGACCTAGATATTATCATACTACGTGGAGTAAATCAGAAAGAGAAAGACAAATATCATATGATATCATTTATATGTGGAATCGTAGGAGTTTGGCATTTGCAGATACAAACTACTATATATAAAATAGATAAACAACAAGGTCTTACTGTATAGCACAGGGAACTATCTTCAGTATCCTGTAATAAACCATAATGGAAAAGAATACGAAAAAGAAAATGTGTGTGTATATGTGTGTATACACATATATATATATATAAACTGAATCACTTTGCTGTACACCAGAAACTAACACAACGTTGTAAATCAACTATACTTCAATTAAAAAAAAAAAAGAAAGAAAGAAATGCATTTCCCCACTGGTTCAAAGTTGACCTTGGAAAATACATGAGCCTGGGCTTATAGCAAGGGAACTAGGGTCTAGAAGGGCAGAGGGAGCTGTGACAAGACATCTAGCTGGTAAGGAGAGATGGATTTGGGTAATGAGTATCCATACTGTTAGTCTTTAAACTGGGACCATGCAGAATAGGCATCAGACCAAGAGAAACAACTTCTCTTGTGGATCAGGAGAACTATGCAATGAACCAGGTTAAGGGCAATCTCCTCAAAGAAGGCTCCTCTCACACACACCTACATCAAAGTGAACAGGTCAGTTCCACTTCTAAAGATCACAACTTGGGATGCAGCCTCTCCCCTTCCATCCCTTCATAACACTTCTTGCACACAAGGTCTGCAGCACACCCCCACTTCAGTGATTCAGAGTGCAACACACGTTCTAGCAAGGTGAGGGAAACATGGCACACACACCAGACACCAGATTTGGACTTCACACAACTAATTCCAACAGCTTCCCAAACCCCCTAAATATCCATTATAACAATATTGATGGTAGCCTACCCAAACTCTCTTCTCCACCCTCTTCTGTCTAGTGTTTTAGGAGAGTCTAGCTCCAGCCCCAGCCCCAAAGCCCCAAGGACTACACTCTGCTCAGCACAATATATGCTAATCGCGGAAATATCATTCTGCTCATCAGTGACTGATGTAGGAGTAAACAGGAACATACGTAGCTCTTGGCAGAGATCAGAGGAGAGATCTGCTGGGACCTCTCTGTGAAGGAGAACCTGGAAGAGTCAGTCCTCGTCCCGTTTGTTGTTGTGTCTACGTAACTATGGAAAGGAGGCAGCCATGTCATCAGCATGGGCCCATCCTGAGGGAGAGCACCCCCTGGCGCATGGAGATCAGGACCAAAGAAGCTGGCCCTCAAAGAACATTAATGAGGCTGAATTAAGCTCCTCTGGGGATGCCCACCTCCGGACTTCTCACACTGTGTTCTTTTTCTGATAGCCCTTCTCCCAACACGCAGCCTTCCTCTTATTGCTGTGTTCCATCTTCTCAATATTCCTGCCCTTTTTAACTCACGTTAATTCCCTGCTACCCAAGTCACACATCCAGGGCTTCCACTTGGACAAACCCCAGTCTGTTCACACTTAGTCCACCTCAGTACAGCAAACATTAATAGTACCTACTGTGTATTGGGCACTAGGCTTTGTGCTAGTAGTAAAGTTTATACGGGCTCAATATAAATGTTTCTAAAACCTAGTTTGCAGTATGATTGGTGTTGTCCCTTCCAGACAGCAGTACTCCTGGGTCATCCTGTAATTCTGGATACCCGAGGATCCAAAACTGCATGAACAATAGTGTCTGCACCAGGAACTGACTTCCTGTGGTCTCGATTCCTACTCCATCCTCCACCTTAGCAAGTTATTTCACTCACTTCCACCTGCAGATCCAGAGGCAGTCACTCCAGAGAACAGATTCAACCTTGGCAAGGAGCATCTATAAACTTCTGTGACTGAAGACGGCTTCAGTAAACAGCCTGATTTCGCAGCTGTTCTTATAAAACTTAGTTTTCTTGTTTGCTTTTCTCTATCTCTTCAGCTTCTATAGAACTACAAGTCCTAACCCCTTCCCTGGAAGGTAGGCCACCTACATGGCTTCGCTTTCCAGGAAACTGTGGCCCCAGGCTGTGGTCTGCCTGCCTGGCCCCTTACCTGCTCGTTGGCCTGGTTCTCACTCCTGGCACTGCCCTCCACGGCTCAGCTTAGTCAGTCAACTGCCACACAAGAAGAGCTGCTGTCCGCACCCCAATGTGTCAACTTAGCCAGAGCTCTGAGAAGTATCAGCTCTGAGGGAGGGAAATGCTTGCATAATGTTGTAGAACACACTGCCCTGTGAATATAAGCCACGGCAAGTGACACGTAATCTTCCATCAGAAGGTGATGAAGCAATAAAAGAGAATCAGAAAGAGATAAGGGCGTATGCATCAAATAGGAATATATGCAGAAGTTCTTTGATATACACAAAGCTATAAAAGACTGGATTGGAGAATGGTCAACAGACTGAAAATCTGAGAACAAATGAGGTGTTTGGAAACATCAGATAAATATACAATTTCACTGTTCATATTAACTAAGCCAGAATGGGGAGCATCCTAGATTAGAGCTGATTTCAGAGGAGGAACTCTTGTTTTTGTTGCATTTAACCTACCCACAGGTGACCTGACAGTGTGTACTAATACCAGACAGTCTGCGAGTACCCAGCAGTGCTCGTGCGCTCATCCGTCAGCAACTACACAAACTCCACACGAAGTCATGCAACAGCATCGGGTTTGGTGATGGCTGAAACTCTGCTTACAATGTCCGAAGACGTTTTCTTGGTGGAACAGCGTTCATCCAGGCCACTGAACTCTCTGATGAGCCCACCACAGTGATAAAAGCTCTTCATATCCCCAGACTGGCAGGGAACATCATCATCATACATAATTATCATCCTCAGAGAAAAGAGTCCATTAATGATCTGGGCTGAAACCAGGTCTGAATACTAATGAAAGGGTAGCCTTCTGGGATATTAATTTGGGGTGACACTTTCAGGGCAAGCTTGAGTTTTCTTCCTAGGATTCCAGTGGACACCATGCATTGGATGTGAGAAAAATGCACAGAAGAATAAGAAAGGAAAAGAAGGAACAGTGGAGGAAAGGAAGGAAAGAAAGAAAGAAAAGGAACCATGAAAAGCAAATCAGGAAGGTTTCAATACTAAAACCCCCAAAACCCAAAAACTCAAAAGTAATGCAGGTACCTATAATTCAGGTATCAGCTGCCCTCTTCTTGTCATTTGAGATTTAATAAAACTGATTCCAACTTTTTTTTCCTGTGTTCAGTGGGCAGTCTAATACTCTCCCCTAAGATATCTGAGGAACTCTAGGGTTTACGTTCTCAAGGTTTTTCTCATTCTAAGCTTTTCAATCTGCCGAATATGACAGTCCACCTGCACTTCTTCAAAATGTGATCTTGAGACCAGGGGTATCGGTAACACCTGGACACTTGTTAGTAATTCAGAATCTTGGGCCCTACCCCAGACCTGCTGGATCAAAATCTTCAAGTTTAATAAGCTTCCCAGTGATCTGCATGTATATTAATGTTCGAGAAGCTCTGCTATACTCAATGCAGACATTGCAGATGTAGAACTCAGTTGCTCCTTGATTTCCTCAAAAGCATGAAGAGAATAACAGACTTCATTACAGATCTGGGGCAATGCAGGGGTTTGCAAGAAAGCAATGCCTATACCTTATACCTCAAATCTCACATCTCAATTCCCCTCATTTTATTATTCAGAGTAATTTGGTTCCCACTCCAACTTAGCCCTGTGCTCATGTTGGCAAACATAAAAAAAAACCCACTCATTTATATCCTTTGACAAAACAATGGGTTATCTCAACCTTTGATACCCACCCCCAAATCTTGCAGCATTATTCAGATTAGAAGAAGAAAGGAAAAGAAAGAACAGGGGAGATTTTGAAGTTTTATGCTTTCCTCTCTTCCTCCCCTTCCGGCCTCTGTGAGTAGAAGGAAGCCATACAGATGTATATACATATTTTCCTCTGATATGAAATATGTCACTCCTATCCTACTTGAGAGGCAGATACTGTTATAGTCACCTTGGATTTTGAAACACTTTTTCTTTCATCCTACAAAGCCCAAATCTCAATTATTCACTGTAAAGCAAGATAAGAATAGCTCAGGTCATTCAAATCCACAGAGTGCAAACACCATATGTGAGTCACAATTTTCGTATGTTTTACCAGAATTACAGACAGAGAATGAGAATTATTCTAATTGGTTTCTCTTTATTTGATCCATCTCTTTTATCAAGATCAGCTCCGATGTCAAACTCCAGACTCATGATATTGGCCACACCTTCCTCACCTGGGTCATTGGCTTTACTTGTGGGCCTTGTGGCCATGTCTCTCTGGGACTGGCTATAGTCCCTGACGGGATCTTCCTAAGAAATTCCTGGCTCAGGTACGTGTTGCTTCATCTTATTTTTGGTGGCTTAGGATCAGGTGAGCAGGAACATGGGGTGTCATCAGACTTACTAAGAGTAGGGAGAAGGGAAAGGGGTTCACCTGCCTCCATGAGGTGGAAGCAAGAGAATGTTCCATACATGGAAGACTGGGGCGGGGTGGGGTGGGGGAGTAGCCTACATGACGATAACACATCAGATTAATTTGCTTCATTAGGTAGGTGGGCAGCAGCCTCTAGTAGGTAGGCACTAACCAACTTCAATAAAGAGAAGAGTTGATACAAATAGCCCTGAAGGACTTCCCTGGTGGCGCAGTGGTTAAGAATCCACCTGCCAGGGCAGGGGACACAGGTTCGATCCCTGGTCCAGGAAGATCCCACATGCTGCGGAGCAACTAAGCCTGTGCACAACTACTGAGCCTGCACTCTAGAGCCCGCTAGTCACAACTACTGAGCCCACGTGCCACAACTACAGAAGCCCACGCTCCCTAGAGCCCATGCTCCGCAACAAGAGAAGCCACTGCAATGAGAAGCCTGCGCACCGCAACAAAGAGTAGCCCCTGCTCGCTGCAACTAGAGAAAGCCCACACGCAGCAATGAAGACCCAATGCAGCCAAAAAATAAATAACAATTTTTAAAAAAATAGCTTTGAGTTCAATTAGCATGATGAATGTTCAGAACAACGAACATTTTTTTCAGCAGGTACTAGTGCCAGGCATTGTGCCAGACCCTGGGAAAGTACAAATAATTGCAATATAGTCCCTGCCTTCAAGAAGTATAGTCACAGGACAAATATAATTTGAGTATTATATAGTAAACCCTAAAATAGAAATAAGCACAGGGTGTCTTATATAAGCACAGATTTCTTCACCTGTCTTGGGCAATCAAGGAAGGCTTCAGAAGGAGGTATAACCTGAAAAGAGATTTTCCTATTCTACTGTGGTAGAGACTGATGTCCTATTTTCATCATACCTTTCACCATGAATATGCTTATGTTAGGTTTTCTAACATACTTCTCAACATACCTCTCCTGGAAGCTTTGTAACAGAGTTGTTAAAATAGAGGAGCCTATAGAAACCACCAGCCTGCAAGGCAGAGGTAGAGATCTATGGGAAACTGATGTTAGGTTATGAACTCCTGTTGTAAAACAATTTGGAGGATTAGAAGACAACAGTTCAAGTTAGAGCAATCTTATAATTTATTGTCTAAACTAAGACACTTCTAAGAGTGAAGGAAAGACACTTACTTAGTAATTTCTAGGGAATGTAAGAGCTGAAACCATAAAACTCCTAGAAGAAAACAAAGGCAGTAATCTCCGTGACATCAGTCTTGGCAATGATTTTTTTTTTGGATTTGACACCCAAAGCAAAGGCAACAAAAAAACAAACAAACAAGTGGGACTACATCAAACTAAAAAGCTTCTACACAGCAAAGGAAACTATCAACAAAATGAAAAGACAACTTATGGAGTGGGAGAAAATATTTGTGAACTATATATTTGATAAGCAGTTACTATCCAAAATATATATATATATAACTCATAAAACTCAATAGCAAAAAAACCAAACAATTCAATTAAAAAACATGGGTGAGGGATCTAAATAGACATTTTCCCAATGACGACATACAGATAACCAATAGGCACATGAAAAGGTGCTCAACATCACTAATCATTAGGGAAATGCAAATCAAAACCACAGTGAGATACCACCTCATACCTGTTAGAATGTCTATTATCAGAATGACAAGAAATGACAAGTGTTGGCAAGGATGTGGAGAAAAGAGAACCCTTGTGCACTGCTGGTGGGAAAGTAACCTGGTACAGCCACTATGGAAAACAGGATGGAGGTTCCTTAAAAAATTAAAAATATAACTACAATATGATCCAGAAATTCCACTTCAGGGTATTTATCTGAAGGAAACAAAAACACTAACTCAGAGATATCTACACCCCATGTTCACTGCAGCATTATTTACAAGACAAGACATGGAAACAACCTAAGTGTCCACTGATGGACAAATGGATAAAGCAAATGTGACGTTTGTATGTGTGTGTGTGTGTAGACACATACATACACAGTGGAATATTATTCAGTCATAAGAAGGCAGAAATCCTGCCATCAGAGATAAAATGGATGGACCTTGAGGGCATTATGCTAAGTGAAATAAGTCAGATAGAGAAAGACAAATACTGTATGATATCACTTACATGTGGAATCTTAAAAAAAAAAAAACTCACAGATACAGAGAAGAGATTCGCAGTTGGCAGACAGAGGTGGGGGCTGGAGGTGAGCAAAATGGCTGCAAGGGGTCAAAGGTACAAAATTCCAGTTATAAAATAAATAAGTCCTGGGGATGTAATGTACAGCATGGTGAATACAGTTAAACATACTATATCGTATATTTGAAAGTTGCTAAGAGAGTAGATTTTAAAAGTTCTCATCACAAGAAAAAAAAATTTGTAACTCTGTGTGGTGATGGATGTTAACTAGACTTAACTGTGATCATTTCACAATATATAAATAGATCGATTCACTATGTTGTACACCTGAAACTAATAATATGTTACATGTCAATTATATCTCTATAAAAAATAATAATTTCCAGGACTGTAAGTTTAACCTTTGACTAACCTGGATGAACTGATAGTAGGGTTACCCTAGTGTAAGGTCACATTTCCAGTTATCTTGACTCTTAGTCTGTCAGGCTGCTATGACAAAACTACCACAGACTGGGTCGTTTATAAACAAAAGAAATTTATTTCTCACAGTCTATAGAGTCTGGGAAGTCTAAGATTTGGTGTCTGGTGAAGGCCTACGTTCTGGTTCACAGACCAGCCTCTCACTGTAACCTCACATGGTAGGAGAGGCAAAGGAGCTCTGTGGGGTCTCTGTTTTAAGGGCCCTGATGGCATTCATGAGGGCAAGGCCCTCATGACCTAATCGCCTCCCAAAGGCTCCATCTCCAAATACCATCACCTTGGGGGTTAGGTTTCAAAATATGAATTTTAGAGGAACACATTCAGTCTATAATATCTGGTAAATAATAAATGCCCCAAACAACATATCTTGCCATCACCATTGGGCTTTCTACATCATGTTGAGGATGAACTGCTTATGAAGGATTTCCAATAATGCCCTTCTAAAACTTGAGATCAATTTTTGGTCTTGAGAACAGGTAACTTTTTAAGAGTAAGAGTAGGATCCCATCTAAATGAATCATTTAAAATAGGACTGATGGGAGGAGAGGGGCCGGGAGAGCACTCCAGCCAGCTACAGGAGATAGGCACTGGGGAAACAGACTCAGCTGCAAATGCCAACAGAGGTTCCTGATTTATATCATTCTCTAATCTCAGGCCGTGTAAATACTCGCCTGTGGCAGGGAAGAGAGGAGCAAAGGTAAAACTGGAAGCTATCTCAGTTGGTAGCAGAGGCCATTGAAAGAATGGGTGAAGCTCAGCAGGTGAGGGCAGGAATGCAATACCTAGACTGTCCACTGAAAGGTGGTAAAGCCCAGTCGCAGCCTGGAGTTCATTCAGGTTCTGCCTGGAGAGACCTAAACCTAAATCCAATTAATGGTACTGTGGCGCTGGAGGGATAGAATGGTGTTAAATACAATGTTGATTTGATACACATTTTAAAGTATGTATTTATATGAAGTCCTTTCAAATAAAAGTGATAGCAGCTAACACACTGAATAATGTTTCAGTCACTGTTCTAAGTGCTTCATATTTATCAACTCACTGTATTTTCACAATAACCTTAAATGCTAGATACTATTATCATCGTCATTTGCACTTGAGAAACTAAAGTTCTGACACGTGAGCTGTGAAGTCTTGAAGGAAGCAACGCATCCACCATTTTTGCAGTTCTGCCTCTGTAAAGGCAGATTTGAGTAGCTCTTTAAAGGCAATGCCACCTTCTTAAGGAACATATGAGGAAGAACTTGAGATTACCCTAGAGAGTGTCTTAAGGGTTCATAAAATAAAGAAAATTCTTCCAGAAATGGTGAGAATTTTAAAGGTTTGTTCATTTACGTGATGCTGAGCTTGGCGCACTCTTCAAAGTGCACACCTTAATTAGGACAATAGCACAGTGTAGTTCACCTAGAACTAATGGATGATGGAGGAAGCAAACTGGCTCCTATTTCTCAAAGAGGAATGGGAGAAGTCAGGGGAAACTCTCCAACAGAAAATCAGTTCTGTGAGAAAAGCTCACAGCTTCAGAGAGAACTGTCTTGCTGACAACCAAGGGCAAATTCAGAGAGGGTCACTATAGCCTGGGACTCTAGAAAGATATCCTACCACCCAGCAACTCAGACTGTAATTTGAGAACCTGCTTCGGAGGAATATCAGATTATTGTTAAAGCACATTCCAATAAACTAGAGCTCTTATTTGCCTTGGGATGAATGTTTTTAATTTTGAATGCTGCTCTGAATTGTTTATCATGAAAATGTTTAATAATGCAATGTGGCTGTGATACAGGAATGCACCATCGGAGGGGCAGAGGCTGAATAATTGACTGGGAAAAGCCTCTCAGCTGAAGACCAGCAGGACCACGCTGGCCAGTAAAGGAAACACTGTAGTAGGAGAGTGAGAGGAAATAGCTGGAGGAAGACAAGAAGAATCAAAGACAGTGTCACACAGAGAAGAGGAACTGCAGCTCCCTTCTCTTTTAAGTCCCTTAGAGAAGACCACGTGAGGTACGTAGTAGGTTTCCGTATTACCCAGGGGTCCAGACAACAACTAAAGGTATGCTTTCAGCAGTAGAATTGGGGAGCAAAGAGTGGGTTCCAGAAGGACATGGATGACACCCCTCACTGAGGCCCAGGAAATATGCCCCGAGAGTTCAGCCACACAGATGAAGTAAGGAACATCACAGTCAGCAACACAAGACATTTTGGCTTCTATATGAAATTAATGTTTATTGTGTGCTGTTTACAAATTAAATTTCTCATTAACCAATTCTTTGATTTTAAAAAAATCTCCTTAATTCATAAAGTGTTGAAAGAGAAAACATAAAGCAACAGAATGCATGGTCAATTAAATAAAATGCTTGAGAATTTTTTTAAAAAGGGCTCTGAATCAAATTACAACACATTTATATTAAATGATGTATTGGAAGTTCTCCAGAAAATGTCCTAAATGGGGCCAGATTTCCTGGCACTCCCACATAAGGAGTTTTCCTCTTCACAGGACTGAACAGAACTAATAGTCTATAATTGTTATTTGTTAGAAAGGTATGCCCTGTCCAAAGAGAGACTGCATATATGCAATGAGGGACAGACACCTGTAACATCTGCAGATTCTTGCTAAGAGCCACATCATAGAAAAACCTCCCTTATTCTCTCCTTTGATATGTGGTTTCTATAAATAAAATGGGAGAAGCTAAGCCTCCTGTAAGCCAAAGAAGACAAAATAAAATTGTGCCTGATGTCATACGAGCACAGTTTCAGCCCAAGATAAAGTAATAAAAGAAATCAGCATCCCTACGCCCCTTTGCTAGAATAGTTGCACGTTTTCACCAGGCTGCATGGTAGAAGAGAAGGCAAGGCTGGGAATGGGGATGCTGCCTTTGCAAAAAGCCTTTGGAGAAAGCATTTCAGCATGACAGTGAGAAACCATGTTTGCTCTCTATGGGAATTAAGCAGCTGCACTGTATGAATCTATAATTCCAGGGACGTGTCAGCCTCATTGCCACCAAGGAAAGAAGGTTAGAGGCAAAGTCACTATTAATCCCCATAAGGTTTGCAGCAAAGGGTCTGTTGTCAGCAGCAAGAACCCCAGGGGTTGCTGGCTTGAATTCTCAGGCCATGCTCACATGAACTGGGGTGTCTTTGTACTATACAGTGACTCTAGAGACTGGTGATGCATATTTCTCTCATCCTATTCTATGAAGAACTGTATTCTGCCTCAGCTGCCAGGATACCCAAACACAAGGACTAGGCAAGGACACAGCTGTGGTATGAGATTTAAAATCCTTGATACAGAGGGAGCTCAGGCCTGGACAGAGTCCCTCAAGAGTTGAGGGTCAAAATATTGACAAGCTCAGAGGCAAATGTGACAAACCGCCAAAACTCCAAAGGCAAAATGCGGTAGAGTTGCTCTAGAGATAAGGACATATTTAGAGTCAACACCATGGATGAGGATTTCAAGATCCTGCAGGAAAATGGATAGTTTTTTTTGTTTATTTAATCGACAAAGTTTCCTCCTGAACATCACGTAACAAGAAAAAAAATGCAGATCATATCTCTGCTTCTAACCACGACAGTAATCGATACCAAACTAATATTCTCACAGAATCACCCATAAAATTGGACAAATCTATAAAGTAACTGTTTTCAGATGTTGGACAACAAGAATCATATAAAAGAAGGGAAGCAAATGAGGTACACTCTACACTCTCCTTGGCTTTCTGTATGAAAGCAATTTCTGGGCCATAGTTCAGGGAGGTAAGTTCATGCAGAGCATGATGGATTTATTACCTGGAGAGACAGAGCTTGGAGATCAGGACCTCAAGGGAATGGAATTTGTAGAGCCTTGTACTAGAAAAAAGGAAGCTTCACAAAGGAGAACAACAAGAACTCTGCAAATGGATCTTAGCATTTTGAACAAAGATTAAGACGCACAGGATGAGAGCAGATGAGGCATAACAGATAACAGCTACTCGGGATGAGATCTGTGTATTGAGTGGAAATTGCAGAGGTCATAGAACGCAGAGACATGGGTGTTCCAACCACTCAATGCAAAGAAACCTCATTGTGCACTCCAAGAACTCAACTGAGACCTCAGAAAAGCCAAAGATGAGTTGCCTTATTCTAGCCATAGAATAAAGCCTACTATAAATCTATCCTAATACAGCTTACTTTATGCCCTGAAAGCATCAAACTCATCCTCCACTAAACTAACTGACAGAACAAAACCCAACACTCTTTAAAACAAGACAACAAAAACCAGGCTTTTTAAAAAGTAGCTAAAATGTCTACTACACAATCAAAAATTACAGACATGAGAAGTAAGAAAATGTGATCCATTAAAAAAATAATCAATAGAAACAGATCTAGAAATGACAAAGATGTTGCAATTAGCAAACAACTATTTTAAATAGTTAGTATAAATATGTCTAAGGATTTATGAGAAAACACAGATATATTGAATGAAGAGATACCCTCAAGAGGTAAGTGGACCCTACACAAAAGAATCAAACAGCAATTATATAAGTTAAAACTGATAATCGAACAGAAATGATAAAAGCTCTGGATGAACATAACAGCAGACTGAACCCTGAAGAAAAAACCATCAGTGAACATAAAGATAGGACAATAAAAACTATCCAAACAGAAGCACAGGCAGTGGGGTTGGGGGATGGGGTGGGGAGGCTGGAAAAATGAATAGAACCTCAGGGGCTATTGGGTAATATCAAATAGTCTAATAAAAATGTGACTGGATTTTTAGTGGGAGAGGAGAGAGATGTTACAGTAAAATAACAATAACAATAATAATAATAATAAATAAAACACAAAAAAAATTTGAAGAAATATGGTTGAAAATTTTCCAAACTTAATGAAAAATATCAACCCACAGACTGGAGAGGCTCAATACAGTACAATCCAAATAAACCAAAGAAAATGACACATAATCTCATCATAGTCAAATTTCTGGAAATCAATGATGAAAAGAAATGTAGCCATATAAAAAAGACCCCAAAATGCTAAGAATTATCACTGACCTCTCATTAGAAACAGTGCAATCCAGAAGCTAATGAACTGATATATTTACAGTGCTGAAAGGGAAAATAAACATTGTCAATCTAGAATTCTACATACAGTGAAAATATTCTTCATAACTGAAAGCAAAATAAAGACATTTTCAGGTAAGTAAAATCTGAGATTACTCATGACCAGCAGACCTGTCCAACAGGCAGTTTTTCAGGAAGTTCTTTGAACTGAAGGAACATGATGAAAATTATAAATATTCATGAAAGACATTAAAGTAGATGTGAATAAACAGAAACATACCACATATTTCAATAAGACTCAACATCATAAAGATCTTAATTCTGAGTTAACTCACAAATGGAACGCTAACAAAAATACCAATAGAATTGTTTTCTTACGTAGACAACTTAATTATAAAGTTCAATTGGAAGGAGAAAAAACAAAAACAAGCCAGAAACAACCTGATAAAAGAAAAGCAAAGGGGGAGAGGCTAGCCTATGAGATATGAGAGCATATTATAATCCTGTAAATTAAAACAGTATAATATTGACATATGAGTAGACAGAAAAGAAAGTCTACAAACAGACCCAAGTGTATATGATAATTTGATACATGAAAAAATGCCATCTCAAATCTTAGGGGAATATGACTTTTTAATATTGAGATAACTAGATAGCCATTAGAAAAATAAAATAAAATTGAATCCACCTTCAGATTACCCACCAAGATAATTTCCAAATTAATAACAGATTTAAATACAGAAAAATGAAATCATGTAAGAACTAAAAGAGAAACAGGTATATTGTTTTTAATTTGGAAAGAAGGAAAAGCTTCCTACATGACAAGTTTCAGATGCAAGAAAGAGAAAGATGGCTCTATTTGACTATATAAAATACTTTTTAAGGGGGGGGAAGGCCATATATGACAAACCCACAGCAAACATCATTCTCAATGGTGAAAAACTGAAAGCATTTCCTCTAAGATCAGGAACAAGACAAGGGTGCCCACTCTCACCACTATTATTCAACATAGTTTTGGAAGTTTTAGCCATAGCAATCAGAGAAGAAAAAGAAATAAAAGGAATCCAAATTGGAAAAGAAGAAGTAAAACTGGCACTGTTTGCAGATGACATGATACTATACATAGAAAATATTAAAGATACCACCAGAAAACTACTAGAGCTAACCAACGAACTTAGTAAAGTTGCAGGATACAAAATTAATACATAGAAATCTCTTGCATTCCTATACACTAACAACGAAAAATCAGAAGGAGAAATTAAGGAAACAATCCCATTTACCACTGCAACAAAAAGAATACAATACGTAGGAATAAACCTACCTAAGGAGACAAAAGACCTGCATACAGAAAACTATAAGACACTGATGAAAGAAATCAAAGACGATATAAACATATGGAGATATAAACCATGTTCTTGGACTGGAAGAATCAACACTGTGAAAATGACTATACTACCCAAAGCAATCTAGAGATTCAATGCAATCGTTATCAAATTACCAATGGCATTTTTCACAAAACTAGAACAAAAAATTTTACAATTTGTATGGAAACACAAGAGACCCCAAATAGCCAAAGCAATCTTGAAAAACAAAAACAGAGCTGGAGGAATCAGGTTCCTGGACTTCTGACTATGCTACAAAGCTACAGAAATCACGACAGTATGGTACTGGAACCAAAATAGAAATACAGATCATTGGAACAGGATAGAAAGCCCAGAGATAAACCCATGCACCTAGGTCAACTAATCTATGACAAAGGAGGAAAGGATATACAATGGAGAAAAGACAGTTTCTTCAATAAGTGGTGCTGGGAAAACTGGACAGCTACATGTAAAAGAATGAAATTAGAACACTTCCTAACACCATACACAAAAATAAACTGAAAATGGATTAAAGACGTAAATGTAAGGCCAGACACCATTAAACTCTTACAGGAAAAGGTAGGTGGAACACTCTTTGACATAAATCACAGCAAGATCCTTTTTGACCCACCTCCTAGAGTAATTAAAATAAAAACAAAAATAAATAAATGGGACCTAATGAAACTTAAAAGCTTTTGCACAGCAAAGGGAACCATAAACAAGACGAAAAGACAACCCTCAGAATGGGAGAAAATATTTGCAAACGAAGCAACTGACAAAGGATTAATCTCCAAAATATACAAGCAGCTCATGCAGCTCAATATCAAAAAACCAAACAACCCAATCCAAAAATGGGCAGAAGACCTAAACAGACATTTCTCCAAAGAAGACATACAGATGACCAACAAACACATGAAAACATGCTCAACATCACTAATCATTAGACAAATGCAAATCAAAACCACAATGAGGTATCACCTCACACCAGTCAGAATGGCCATCATCACAAAATCTGCAAACAATAAATGCTGGAGAGTGTGTGGAGAAAAGGGAACCCTCTTGTACTGTTGGTGGGAATGTAAATTGATACAGCCACTATGGAGAACAGTATTGAGGTTCCTTAAAAAACTAAAAGTAGAACTACCATATGACCCACCTATCCCACTACTGGGCACATACCCAGAGAAAACCATAATTCGAAAAGAAACATGTACCCAGTGTTCACTGCAGCACTATTTACAATAGCAAGGACTTGGAAACAGCCTAAATGTCCATCAATAGAGGAATGGATACAGAAGATATGGTACATATATACAATAGGATATTACTCAGCCATAAAAAGGAACGAAATTGAATCATTTGTAGTGATGTGGATGAACCTAGACTCTGTCATACAGAGTGAAGTAAGTCAGAAAGAGAAAAACAAATACCATATATTAATACATATATATGGAATCTAGAAAAATGGTAGTGATGAACCTAATGGCAGGGCAGGAGTACAGATGGAGATGTAGAGAATGGACTTGTGGACACAGGGTGGGAAGGGGAGTGTGGGACGAATTGAGAGAGTAGCACTGACTTATATACACTACCGTGTGTAAAACAGATAACTAGTGGGAAGCTGCTGTATAGCACAGAGAGATCATCTCGGTGCTCTGTGATGACCTAGAGGGGTGGGAGGGAGGGCCAAGAGGGAGGGGATATAGGTATACATACAGTTGATTCACTTCGTTGTATAGCAGGAACTAACACAACATTGTAAAGCAATTATAATCTAATAAAGATGTAAAGAAAAAAAAAAGGAGGAAAAAACTTTTACATTGAAAAAATAAGAAAAACTGAAAGCCAAGTGACCAAGCTGGGCCACGTGGCTGATCGCAAGCTCTGCCTGTGTGATCCATCTGGGCTGGCGGGCTTTAGGGCCCTGACAGAGGCGGGTAACAAGTTCTCAGCTTCGACCAGCTAAGAACTGATGGTCGACCTCTCACCTCTCACACACACTGGGAACTCACCTTTGACTCTCAAACCCTTCCCTGCAGAGTAATTCCTTATCTCAAAACACATTTAGGAGTCAGCTGCTTTACCTGGCAATCCCTGCCAACTGGTCTTAAAGGAAGGAGAATTCACAGCAGCTTGAGGGAGTGGCAAAAATCTGGGCTTCCTGGTCAGAGGCACCAAGATTTGAGTCTCAGCTTCCACACCATCTAGTTATATGACCTTCGTTTGAAGATGACTGAGTAGAAGGATGTGCACCTACTCATTGCGAGAGCACCAGAATCACAACTAACTGCGGAACAATGATCAAGAAGACACTGGAAAAAAATAATAAAATAAAATTTAAAAAAATAAAAAAAAAAAAGAAGACACTGGAACTCACCAAAAAAGATACCCCACATCCAAAGACAAAGGAGAAGCTGCAATGAGACAGTACGAGGGGCATAATCACAATAAAATCAAATCCCATGACCGCTGAGTGGGTGACTCAAAAACTGGAGAACAATTATACCAAAGAGGTCCACCCACTAGAGTGAAGGTTCTGAGCCCCATATCAGGCTTCCCAACCTGGGGATCTGGCAATGGGAGGAAGCATTCCAGAGAATCAGACTTTGAAGACTAACAGGATTTGACTGCAGGACTTCTACAGGACTAGGGGAAACAGAGACTCCACTCTTGGAGGACACACACAATGTAGCATGCACATCAGGCTCCAGGGGGAAGGGGCAGTGACTCCATAGGAGACTGAACCAGACCTACCTGCTAGTGTTGGAGGGTCTCCTGCAGAGGCGGGGGGGGGGGGGGCGGTGGCTGTGGCTCACCACAGGGACAAGGACACTGGCAGCAGAAGTTTTGGGAAGTACTGCTTGGTGTGAGCCCTCCCAGAGTCCACCATTAGCCCCACCAAAGAGCCTGTAGCCTCCAGTGCTGGGTCACCTCAGGCCAAACAACCAACAGGGAGGGAACTCAGCCCCACCCATCAGCAGACAAGTGGATTAAAGTTTTACTGAGCTCTGCCCACCAGAGCAACACCCAGCTCTACCCACCACCAGTCCTTCCCATCAGGAAGCTTGCACAAGCCTCTTAGATACCCTCATCCACCAGAAGGAAGATAGCAGAAGCAAGAAGAACTACAATCCTGCAGCCTATGGAACAAAAACCATATTCACAGAAAGAAACACAAAATGAAAAGGCAGAGGACTATGTACCAGATGAAGAAACAAGATAAAACCCCAGAAAAACAACTAAATGAAGTAGAGACAGGCAATTTTCCAGAAAATAAAATTGAGAATAATCATAGTGAAGGTGATCCAGGTCCTTGGAAACATAATGGAGGCAAGGTCGAGAAGATGCAAGAAATGTTTAAGAAAGATCTAGAAGAATTAAAGAAAAAACAAAGAAAGATAAACAATACAATAACTGAAATGAAAAATACACTAGAAGGAATCAATAGCAGAATAACTGGGGCAGAAAAATGGATACGTGACCTGGAAAAGAGAATAGTGGAATTCACTGCCACAAACAGAATAAAGAAAAAAGAATGAAAAGAAATGAAGACAGCCTAAGATACCTTTGGGACAACATTAAATGCAACAATATTCACATTATAGGGGTTCCAAAAGGAGAAGAGAGAGAGAAAGGACCCAAGAAAATATTTGAAGAGATTATAGTTGAAAACTTCCCTATCATGTGAAAGGAAATAGCCACGCAAGCCCAGAAAGTGCAGAGAGCCCCAGGCAGGATAAACCCAAGGAGAAACACACCAAGACACATAGTAATCAAATGGACAAAAATTAAAGACAAAGAAAAATTATTAAAAGCAACAAGGGCAAAACGACAAATAACATACAAGGGAACTCCTATAAGGTTAACAGTTGATTTCTCAGCAGAAACTCTACAAACCAGAAGGGAGTGGTATGATACATTTAAAGTGGTGAAAGGATAGAACCTACAAGCAAGATTACTCTACCTGGCAAGGATCTCATTCAGATTCTACAGAGAAATCAAAAGCTTTACAGACAAGCAAAAGCTAGGAGAACTCAGCACCACCAAACAAGCTCTACAACAAATGCTAAAGGAACTTCTCTAAGCGGGAAACACAAGAAAAGGACCTACAAAAACAAACCCAAAACAATTAAGAAAATGGTAATATCAACGTACATACAAATAGTTACCTTAAATGTAAATGGATTAAATGCTCCAACCAAAAGACACAGGCTCGCTGAATGGATACAAAAACAAGACACACATATATGCTGTCTACAAGAGACCCATTTCAGACCTAGGGACACATACAGCCTGAAAGTGAGGGGATGGAAAAAGATATTCCATGCAAATGGAAATCAAAAGAAAGCTGGAGTAGCAATACTCATGTTGGATAAAATAGACTTTAATATAAAGAATGTTACAAGAGACAAGGAAGGACACTACATAATGATCAAGGGATCAATCCAAGAAGAAGATATAACAATTATAAATATATATGCACCCAACATAGGAGCACCTCAATACATAAGGCAACTGCTAAAAGCTATAAAAGAGGAAATCGACACTAACACAATAATAGTGGAGGATTCTTAACACCTCACTTACACCAATGGACAGATCATCCAGACAGAAAATTAATAAGGAAACACAAGCTTTAAATGACACAATAGACCAGACAGATTTAATTGATATTTACAGGACATTCCATCCAAAAACAGCAGATTACACTTTCTTCTCTACTGCACACAGAACATTCTACAGGATAGATCACATCTTGTGTCACAAATCAAGCCTCAGTATACTGAAGAAAATTGAAATCATATACCTTCTCTGACCACAACGCTATGAGATTAGAAATCAATTACAGAGAAAAAAAACCGTAAAAAACACACACACATGGAGGCTAAACAATATGTTACTAAATAACCAAGAGATCACTGAGGAAATTTAAAAAAACCTAGAGACAAATGACAACGAAAACACGACAACCCAAAACCTATGGGATGCAGCAAAAGCAGTTCTAAGAGGGAAGTTTATAGCAATACAATACAACCTCAAGAAAAAAGAAAAATCTTAAACAATCTAACCTTACACCTAAAGGAACTAAAGAAAGAAGAACAAACAAAACCCAAAGTTAGTGGAAGGAAAGAAATCATACAGATCAGAGCAGAAATAAATAAAATAGAAACAAAGAAAACAATAGAAAAGATCAATAAAACTAAAAGCTGGTTCTTTGAGAAGATAAACAGATAAACAAAACTGATAAACTTTTAGCCAGACTCATCAAGAAAAAGAGGGAGAAGACTCAAATCAATAAAATCAGAAATGAAAAAGGAGATGTTACAATGGAACCACAGAAATACAAAGCATCATAAGAGACTAGTACGAGCAACTCTATGCCAATAAAATGGACAACCTGGAAGAAATGGACAAATTCTTAGCAAGGTAAAACCTTCCAAGACAGAACCAGGAAGAAACAGAAAATATGAACAGACCAATCACAAGTAATGAAATTGAAACTGTGATTAAAAATCTTCCGGGGTTTCCCTGGTGGCACAATGGTTAAGAATCCGCCTGCCAATGCAGGGGACACCAGTTCGAGCCCTGGTCCGGGAAGACCCCACATGCCGTGGAGCAAATAAGGCCGTGTGCCACAACGACTGAGCCTGCGCTCCAGACCCCACGAGCCATAACTACTGAGCCCGCGCGTCACAACTACTGAAGCCCGCACACCTAGAGCCCATGCTCTGCAACAAGAGAAGCCACTGCAATGAGAAGCCCATGCACCACAACAAAGAGTGGCCCCCACTCACCACAACTAGAGAAAGCCCGTGTGCAGCAACGAAGACCCAACACAGCCAAAAATTTTTTTAAATAATTAAAAATAAATAAATAAAAATAAAATAAGAATCTTCCAACAAACAAACAAAAAGGACCAGATGGCTTCACAGGTGAATTCCATCAAACATTTAGAGAAGATCTAACAGCCATCCTTCTCAAACTCTTCCAAAAATTTGCAGAGGAAGGAACACTCCCAAACTCATTCTACGAGGCCACCATCACCCTGATACCAAAACCAGAGATACTACAAAAAAAGAAAATTATAGACCAATATCACTGATGAATATAGATGCAAAAGTCCTCAACAAAATACTAGCAAACAGAATCCAACACCACATTAAAAGGATCATACACCATGATCAAGTGCGATTTATCCCAGGGATGCAAGGATTCTTCAGTATATGCAAATCAAACAATGTGATACACCATATTAACAAATTGAGGAATGAAAACCATATGATCATCTCAATAGATGCAGAAAAAGCTTTTGACAAAATTCAACACCATTTATGATAAAAACTCTCCAGAAAGTGGGCATAGAGGGAAACTACCTCAACATAATAAAGGCCATATATGACAAACCCACAGCAAACATCATTCTCAATGGTGAAAAACTAAAAGTATTTCCTCTAAGATCAGGAACAAGACAAGGATGTCCACTCTCCCCACTATTATTCAACATAGTTTTGGAAGTCCTAGCCACGGCAATCAGAGAAGAAAAAGAAATAAAAGGAATACAAATTGGAAAAGAAGAAGTAAAACTGTCACTATTTGCAGATGCCATGATACTGTACATACATAATCCTAAAGATGCCACCAGAAAACTACTAGAGCTAACCAACGAATTTGGTAAAGGATACAAAATTAACGCACAGAAATCTCTTGCAATCCTATATACTAACAATGAAAGATCCAAAAGAGAAATTAAGGAAATAATGCCATTCACCATTGCAGCACAAAAAATAAAATACTTAGGAATAAACTTACCTAAGGAGACAAAAGACCTGTACTCAGAAAACTATAAGACACTGATCAAAGAAATCAAAGATGACACAAACAGGTGGAGAGATACACCACATTCTTGGATTGGAAGAAGTAATACTGTGAAAATGACTATACTATCCAGAGCAATCTACAGATTCAATGCAATCCCTATCAAATCACCAATGGCATTTTTTACAAAACTAGAACAAAAAATCTTAAAATTTGTATGGAGACACAAAAGACCCCGAATAGCCAAAGCAGTCTTGAGGGAAAAAAACTCAGCTGGAGGAATCAGACTCCCTGACTTCAGACTATACTACAAAGCTACAGTAATCAAGACAGTATGATACTGGAACAAAAACAGAAATACAGATAAATGGAACAGGAAAGAAAGACCAGAAATAAACCCATGCACATATGGCCAACTAATCTATGACAAAATAGGCAAGGATATACAGCAGAGAAAAGACAGTCTCTTCAATAAGTGGTGTTGGGAAAACTGGACAGCTACATGTAAAAGAATGAAATCAGAACACTCCCTAACACCATACACAAAAATAAGCTCAAAATGGATTAAAGACTTAAATGTAAGACCGGGCACTATAAAACTCTTAGAGGAAAACATAGGCAGAACACGCTTTGACATAAATCACAGCAAGATCTTTTCTGACCCATCTCCTAGAGTAATGGAAATAAAAACAAAAATAAACAAATGGGACCTAATGAAACTTAAAAGCTTTTTCACAGCAAAGGAAACTATAAACAAGACGAAAAGACAACCCTCAGAATGGGAGAAAATATTTGCAAATGAATCAATGGACAAAGGATTAATCTCCAAAATATATAAACAGCTCATGCAGTTCAATGTTAAAGAAACAAACAACCCAATCAAAAAATGGGCAGAAGCCCTAAACAGACATTTCTCCAAAGAAGACATACAGATGGCCAAGAAGCACATGAAAAGCTGCTCAGCAACACTAATATTAGAGAAATGCAAATCAAAACTACAATGAGGTATCACCTCACACCAGTTAGAATGGGCATAATCAGAAAATCTACAAACAACAAATGCTGGAGAGGGTGTGAAGAAAAGGGAACCCTCTTGCACTGTTGGTGGGAACGTAAATTGATAAAACCACTATGGAGAACAGTATGGAGGTTCCTTAAAAAACTAAAAATAGAACAACCATATGACCCAGCAATCCCACTACTGGGCATATGCCCAGAGAAAACCATAATTCAAAAAGACACATGCACCCCAATGTTCATTGCAGCACTATTTACAATAGCCAGGTCATGGAATGCCCATCGACAGACGAATGGATAAAGAAGATGTGGTACATATATACAATGTAATATTATTCAGCCATAAAAAGGAACGAAATTGGGTCATTTGTAGAGACGTGGATGGAAGCAGAGGCTGTCATACAGAGTGAAGTAAGTCAGAAAGAGAAAAACAAATATTGTATATTAACACATATATGTGGAATCTAGAAAAATGGTACAGATGAACTGGTTTGCAAAGCAGAAATAGAGACACAGATGTGGAAAACAAACGTATGGACACCAAGGGGAGAAAGCGGGGCCGGGGTGGGGATGAATTGGGAGATTGGAATTGACACATATACACTAATATGTATAAAACAGATAACTAAAAAGAACCTGCTGTATAAAAAAAAGGAAAGTAAAATTCAAAAAATAATAAAATAAAATATCCTTCCACCCCTACCACTTTCTATCCACAGGATCCTTTCAAAGGCCCTTTCTTGCTTTAAACCCATTCTTGATGGGCTTAAAAATCCTCTATTAGTGATAAATTCCTCTTAGATCCAGGGCAAATTTCTGTACCAAAGTCTCTACAATATAGTCATATCATATAATTACATTTCAATATAATCATATGTTTAAAGATAGGTTTAAAACACTTTAAATAAGAATGACCAGTAAGCATATGAAAAGATGCCCAGCATCCCTAGTCATCAGGAAAGTTTTTTAAACATTGATTCTACTAAGTGTTGACAAGAAAAACTACAATTCTCATACGCTGATGGGAATGCAAAATGGCACAGCATCTTTGGGACACACTTTGACAGTTTCTTGCATAGTTAAACTATATACTTACCATACAACCCAGTCAACCCACTCCTAGGTATTTACCCAAGAGAACTGAAAACATATATACATATAAAGATTTATATATGAATGTTCATAGCAGCATTATTCATAATTCATAAATTCATAAAAACCGTTAACAACCTAAACGTCTATCGACTGATGAATGGACAAATAAATACCATATAGCCATACAATGGAATACTTCTCAGCAATAAAAAGGAACAAACTACTGATTCATGCTACAACATGGATGAATCTCAAAAGCATTATTCTGAGTGAAAGAAGCCAGACTCAAAGAGCTACACACTGAATGGTTCCAAGTACATGACCTTCCAGAATCAGATGGGTGGTTATCTGGGGCAGGGAGGAGGGGAGAGGGTTGACTACAAATTGGCACAAGGGAATTTGGGGGGATGCTGGAAGCATCTTGAGTGTAGTGGTGGTTACACAACTGTATCCAATAGCTAAAACTCATCAAAATGTTCAGCTATGATGGGTGAATTTTATTGTATGCAAATTGTGCCTTAATAAAGCTGTTATAAAATTTTAAAATTTTAAAGCTGTTCAAAAAAACACAAAAGTGACCACACTGGGGCAAATGCAACTTATATCAAAAAAAAAAAAAAAACTCGTCTCCATAAGTATAAAAGGGCTCTTTAAAAAAAATTTGTAGCACAAAAGACAAATAACCCAATAAAAATACAGGGCAGCAGATGTGAACAAATAAATTCACAGATAAAGAAACATTTCATAAACATATGAAATGACCTTTACCTCACTCCTAACGGGAGAAACACAAATTAAAACAACACTGATATACTATTTCCCAGCAAAGCCCATGAGTCTAATCATAAACCCTTTGGGTGAGGCTACAGGAAAACATTTGCTCTGATTCTTAGCTGGCAGATACGCAAAATGGCAACCTCTAGTAAAACTACGTTTGCGTTTATACAACCCACATTTCCTTATCTTTATCCTGAATTCTATTTTTAACTGGAAACACTTTAGATATTCCTTTCATCATCATCCCCACACTTCTAGGTAGAAGCAATATAAGCCCGTGTTTGACTTGTGTATTGCTACAGGACAGTGGGGAGGACACTTAGAACTCTGTTCAGTAACTCATGCCCAGAGGGTTTTCAAATACTGATTGATCAGGGGTACATAACCTGAGCTTATCAAGGCCAAGACCCCAGTGAGAAATGTCAAAACAAATACCCTGGATTTTCCAGCCTCTCCCACCTCTCCTGATAACTATGGAATACAGGTTGTTCTGGTGATGCCAGGAGTTTAAGAAGGGAGAGTATTATATAAAAGATATTTTATAGCAGGGATCAGCGAACTATGGCCTGTAGGCCAAATCCAGGCAGCAGCCTGCCCCCCCATTTTTGGAAAGAGAGTTTTACTGGAACATAGCCATGCTCATTTGTTTACATATTGTTTATGGCTGCTTTTATGCTACAAATGGCAGAACTGACTGGTTGTAACAGAAACTGGCCCACAAAGGCTAAAATGTTTACTACCTGGCCCTTTACAGAAAAAGTAGGCCAACCCCTCCTCTAAAGGAGGGAGTTGAACCTTGTAAAATCCTGGGACAGTTTAGTTCTGCAAGCAGGTCCTTTTGCATTGCGTCTCCTACTATCATGATATCAGCGGGTCTCTAGCGTTTATATGGCCGAACGGTCAAAGCAGAGCCACCCAGCCAGCAGAATCTCAGGAGACAAGTGTCTTCAGAGGCACCAAGCCACAATACAGACACCCAACACTGGCTCCTGCCCTCCTAACAAGATGTGGCACTTGGAGTGTGATCCTGGGGACTTTCAACCTCAGACCTCTGAACACGGGGACAGTTATGTTACCAACCATATAATTGAAATAAACCTTGCAAAGAAATACCCTCCTCTCCAAGGGACTGGGCTTTCAACTCTACCCCAGAAGGAGTAAATAACAACAGCAAATACAGACACAGGACTTTGGGAATGTGAGAACTGAGAGGCAAGTGACCTCACACACACACACACACACACACGCTCTCCCCCAGGCACCAATGAGTCCCTCAGCTTGCTCTCACTCCCATCTCTAAACTCTTGTCTCTTTCACCTGCTGGCCTAGCTCGCCGGTGGCGTTCAGTCTCCTGCACACAAAGCCCCCCACAGAGGAAACCTCCTGCCTTGGTCATTCTGCTGCTAAACATGCTCCCCTTGCTAGAGAGCTCATGGATCTGCACGCGAGGGAGGGAAGACGGCAGGCTTCGGGGCTGAGGGTCGCTGCACCAGGTGCTGCGTGGGAGCTCTGGGGGCTCGTGGCCCCGGCCGTGCTGCTCCCCTGATGACTGCCCGATGCCTCCTCTACCCTAGCCTCTGAGAAGGTGGCTGTGTCCACCCACCACAGGCGGTCACTGGTCCGGGGATACTGAGCTCTGTGAAACTGGCCCGGGTGTGCCCTGCTTTCTAAAGGGCTTAGGCAAGATCTTCGAGGTATCTGAACTAACATGGCAAGTTGATTTTCATTAGTCCCCAGTCCCTTTTGTTGCCTTCCCTCCAGCAATGGCAAAAAGGCCCGGGTCTTCTGAGTGTGAGCTCCTAGTCACCTCCCGCTTCTCCTAACATCCCTAACTGATGTGTGAACGTGCGGATTATGACTCTGCTCAGCTACACTCTTCACTGGTGTTAGGAGAGGCTGGTTGCAGGATGCACTGGGGCCTAACCACGTCTCAAAGAGCAGCTGCTTATGAGGAAATGGTGGGAGGAGTCTTCCGGTGGGCTTTCTACCAGCTCCACTCGGCAGGGAGTGAATACAAAGGGACCCTTGGTCCCCAAACCAGATCCCGGCCTTCAGTTCAATGCCGTCCATCTCAGCAGCAAAGACCAAGAGTCATTTCCCCCACACCTGTGACTGGGAAAACATGACCTTGAATTTAGGTCTTTAACCATGGTAAACCAGAAGGCCAGATAATAAAGGTTGTCTGTTATAGAAGATACCTCTGGATTTATTAGTACATCTGGAGCTCAGCTGTGTGTGTGTGCGTGTGTGTGTGTGTGGCTCAGTCTCTCTCCTACTTCCCTCAGTCAATCCTCAGACATCCAGCAGCCCACACCCCTGCTATCTCCCTCAGCACCGCCATCTTTATGTCTCCTAGCCATCACAAGACTGAGAAAGGTGTGGGCAGCTTTACAAAATGAAACTAAGTCCTTGCCAGTGAAAACATTAGAATCCAGTCCTGCCAGAGCTCCTCCCTTTTCCTGACAGGCTTCTTGAGTGGGTCATTATGCCTGAGAGTAATTACTGTACAAGTTCACCTTTATGGTCATAGAGCAAATGTCTCCTCTGGTCCTCTCAGAGCTGAAATTATTATTTTCTCATTTTTTTTAAATAATTTTTATTGGAGTATAGTTGCTTTACAATGTTGCGTTAGCTTTAAAGTCACTATTCTTGTCTCTGTTACATGGCAGGTGATGTGAGGACCTGACCCATCGCTGATGCAGGTAGGCCTCATCCCCCTCCGCTCCCTGGTGCCTCACTGACCTCTCCCACACTGACCACACTGCTGAGGTGGGAGAGGACTGTCTCGTCACTAACGTTCCAACATTCTAAATTGGTCCCTCCAAAATCCATTTGCTGAAGCCCTTACCCCCAATATGTCTACATTTAAAGATACGGCTTTTAGGAGGTAATTAAGGTTAAATGAGGTCATAAGGACCGTAAGAGTGAGCTCCTAATTTGATAAGATTGGTGTCCTTATAAGAGGAAGAGACACCAAAACACTCTCTCTTCCTCCGCTGTGTGAGGACACAGTGAGAAGGCAGCAGTTTGCAATCCACAAAGCGAGGTCTCATCAGAAACCAACCCTGCTGGCACCTTGATCTTGGACTTCTAGCCTCAAGAACTGTGAGAAAATAAATTTCTGTTGTTTAAGCCACCCAGTCTGTGGTATTTTGTTACAGCAGCTTGAGCTGATTAATATAGTCCCAAACAGGATGGACTTGCCTTGTCACGTGTTAAGTTTGTGGCCCTCTTCCCTCAGTTCCTTACAGTCCTTCCTACAAGATGTTCAGAGATGCCCCACTGGAAGCAAAGTCTGAGGCACTAGGGGAGGAGCATCAAGTGTTGCTGCCCACCGCACCCTGCCCACCAGGCCCTGAACAGTCTCAGCTGGCAGTTCCCTGATGTCTCTTGACTATTTTCTCAGAAGGCCCAATTAGTCACCACCCAGAGAGGGTCCAGTCCTTGTCTTGAACTGCTAACAATCCTTCTTGGGAAGACAGTGCTGGACTCTGCAGAAGCCTCATTCCACAGGGATGGCTCTTCTCATTTAAAGGTCTCTTCCCTTGGGTGTCTCTGTGTTTCTCACTCTAACTTTCCTGTCTCTTTATTTTTTAAATATATTTTCTTTATTCTCTCTCTGCCCCATTCTTAAGGTCTACCTTTGTCTCTTACTCCTTATCATTCCCTTTTCTGCTCTTTTCCTTTCTTTCACCCTTAATATTGAAGTATGCTTTTTAATTATTTTTAACTTAATGAATAAGATTTCTTCTCAAGGATTAATTTGATAAGTAAATTAGTCAAATGTTATATGTCTCTTCTTGTATGAAAACAAATAAGTAAATGAAAACCAAATTAATATAACTTTTCTAATCCTTGACTATTCTTTTTTATAGGGTGCACCACTAACTAACGTTTGTTGGTACCACAAGGGGGCAGTGCAATCAAGCAGATCATTTAACCCAAGCAGTGACAATGCCAGGAGTCAGAGGAGGTGGCCAGGGGCTTCCTCCTGGAGAAAAGGACGGCCAGAATGCAGCAACTGCTTGCTCTCGTCACTTGGGAAGACTTAGGACAGGCAAAGAGCATGGAGAAAGATTTAACAAACTTCCTGACTAATCAGTTTTCATACCTATGAATTGAGTTTATACCCCACTACAGGAACTTAAGAAGTTCATTCTGGCTCAAAAGTCTGTTTCGTTGAAAATCAAGAAGTAGGGAAAGGTGGTGTGATCAAGAATGACTTCAAATCTTTGAATATGGTTGACCAGAAAGACCTGGCAATTTGGTTATAAACATGCTGACTTTGCGGTAGGGAATGGCCAAAGGGAAATATCTACCTAACATCTATTAATCTGTGCCTAGTGCTCAGAAAACAAATGAGGGAAAGAGATACAATTTAGGAGGTCACAGAAGCCACATACATGGAGCGCGTAATGTTCTGCAGTCTCCATCCTGATGACGTATGCAGGGCTCTGTGTGGCAGCACTCCCAACTTCTATCTGCCTGAGCTGAGATCCAATATGTGCCTGTCCTAACTCTCATCTGTGAATGACAAAAACTCAATTCAAATCAGAATCAGTAAAAAGGGAATTTATTGGCTACTGTAAGTAAAGAGTCTAGAGAAGTGCTAAGCAATAGAAATATAATGTGAACACATACATAATTTTAAAATTGTTAATAGACATATTTTAAAGTTAAAAGATCCAGGTGAAATTCACTTTAATAGTATACTTTATGAATCCAATATATCTATAATTATCCTACTTTCAACATTTAATCAGAAAGTTAAAATTATCTGAGATATTTTACTCTTTTTCTTTAACACACAAAGTCTTCAAAATCTGGTGTCTATCTTACATCTCCAGGACATATCAAATTGGACTAGCTATATTTCAAGTGCTCACACGTGCTAGTGGTTACCATGTTAGACAGCACAGGCCTAGAGCTAGACCTTCAGGTTTAGCTGGATCCAGGCATTCAACAGTGTGGTTTGGGCTCTCTCTCAGCTTTGCTTTTCTTTGCATATTGGGCTCATCCTCTCCAAAAAGAGAGATACCTTCATTTGGCCAGGCAAGATGACCCACAAGTAATTCCAACTTATATTGTGTTTGTAGCTCACGGTATCAGAGGAAAAGACAACATTGTTCTGATAGCATTGTTTGGTTCTCCTGAAAATCCATAACCAATCACTGAGGCCAGGGGAACAGGGCCAACTCCAACCTACCTACATTGTCTACAATAGCTCTGGCAAACAAGGCTCTGACTGCACACACCTGGTCACATGCTCCTCTCTGGAGCTGGAGGTGGAATGAGGGGACCGATCAGACCCACATGAATCACACAGAATCACAGAAGATGGGTCCCCAAAGGAAGAGATGCGGCACAAATCACATATATCCATTTAACGACCACTGTGGGCTTAAACTGCCCAAGACCTTGGACTCAGTGACAAGGCAAGGGGAATTAGGAAGGTCGGTACTAAAAGCTGACTTGACTACCAGTTCCTCCTTTTCGGCTTACACCATAATCGTGTCCACAAGATGAATTCCCACTGGATTCCCATTCCTGACCTGCAGGTCCTTTTCAGCAGCTTCTCAACACCTGTGGCTGGATCTCTCTCATGCCAACCTGCATGGGATTCCTCAGAGAACCTAATCAACCCCACTCCTCCATTCAGCCGCTGGACCTTAGATTCAATTCTGACCGTTTGCCCATCCTTTCTCCCTTGTGGATTGGCGCTGCAGCCTGGAGGTCACCTTTGCTCTGGTTCTCAGGACCAGCACTTTCAGGCTCAGCTTTTTCACACAACTCTCCTTGCCCTTGAGAGACAACTTCAGTTCTCATGGCTCTCCCCTGACACTGAACAAAGGCAGCAGCAATGAAAATAATGCCAGGACAGACTGTATAGTACAGAGAATAAGACCCTAGACTCTGGAAAAACTGAAGCTGGGACTCAAATCCCAGCTCTGCCCCTTAGTGACTCTATGATGTTAAATAAGTAATTTAGTTTTTCTATGCCTCAATGTTCTCGTCTTCAAAATGCAGATAAAACGGACCTGTTCACCAGGCTTGTGTTGGAAATCAGATATGTAAACATGAGTGAAATGCTTAGAAGAGTCCATATGCGAGTATCATGGAGGGTGCGATCAGGGAAGCAGAACCATATGACTAATAATGGAATAAGGGTTTTATTACAGGGATTCCCTTACTCAACTGTGGGGAAATCTGGATAAGTAAAGGTCTGCAAGGGGAACGCTGGAGGATGAGAGAAAAATCGCTTATTAGGAACCACAAAGGAAAGCTGACGAAGAAGACCAGTGCTGAGAAGGCTGCCTCTGAATCTGCTGGAGGAGTTAGGTCAGAAGAGTAGGCCGATGGGGAAGAAACTCGAGACCAAAGCTGAGGAAAGCAAGGAAAACTGGAACCCACGACTGCCTCTCACAGCGTTTAACCACACAGTGCTGGTGACCAGAAAAAGAAGCGGCTGCCTTCGCCAAGCAGCATGTACCTACCTGAACCGGAAGAAGCTGAAGGAGAGCTGGTGGGAGCAGGAGCCGCCACAGTCACAGCTGAGGCTTGACTCCAGTGAAGTCAAAACAGCGCGAGCCACCCTTCTTCTACGCCCTGCACCAACCCGCCCAGCACGCGAGCTGCCGCGTCACTTCCGCCTTCCAAATCTCGCGTGGATTTCTCCTCGGGCAGCCCTAACCCACAACCAGGCAAGGAAGGAAACCTGGGGTGATGGTGCTAGCTGAGCACAGCTGTCCCAGTGTGAAACCACGACAAAGTGTTAACTAGTGTTGTTATTCCTGCTGCCGTATTGTGTATGGGTCTTGTGTCGTTATCATTTACTGCTTATGTTACACTCCACGAGAATGTAAGTCCCTTAGGTCGTCTTAGGATAACCACATTATACATAATTTACAAAAGTTGTCACATACACGTTATTTAAACCACATAACAACCCAGTTGCGTAGGCAAGGGAGGTTTATGACCCACAGAAATGTTACAGAGCTGCAGGTCGCCTGATTCCAAGGCCAGGGCGCCCCACTACGCCCCACTCCTGTCCCGCCACACGGTGGCAGCACAGTGCACAGTGTGGGCGCTCGGTGATGTATATTGACGCGCTTTTAATTCCCAGGTGTACATCAATTAAACAGGAATGTGGTATGCCGTGGCACAGTGAAACTGGTTTATGGAATCAGTGTTATTACTAACCCGTCACACCTCAGAAGCCTGCGGAAACCCAAATGTGGAATTTTTAAGCGGTGCAGTTCCTACAATTTGCAGCAAGTGTCACCCGAGAGCTACTGAACAATCAATGCCTGGACCTGACAGTATCAAGAGAGAGAACCAGTGTAATGCACATCACGTAATGCAGAACACCGCCTACATTTCACAATACAAAATAAAAACAAAAAAGCAAAACCATTGCACCGTTTCACATTACACTGCAGATAACAGCTGTTTAGCAGATTATTTCTCCTCACTCTACCCTCCTCCCTTTGACTATCAATCAGGAAGTGTCTGTAGGACAACAGCTGTGTGCTAAGCGCTGGGGAGTGACAGAATGTTAAAGTAGATTTTTCAAAGGTAGTCCTTGTTCTGTTGTTTTGATATTCCCCAAGTCCTTATGATTTTCACTCAGATTTGGAATCTTCTTTCTCTATGCAATGCTACCCCTAATAGCACACTGTCCTTTCCCTGCCTCCTTTGCTCTTTTCCAGAATCAACAGTCATAATGATCTTGACTGTCCCTAGGTCTGAACAAGCCCTTCCAGGCCTATATAAGATCATGGGAGATAATAACCTTATATTTGTTTTACCTTTTGTACTTTTCAAAATATTTTTCATTGTGTGATCTCATTTGAAATTCATAACTACATTGTACAATGACTAGGGCAGATATTATTGTACTTGTCTCAGAAAAGTGGAACTAGACTGGAGAGGTTAAGTCAATTGACCAGGTTGCACAGGTCGTCAGCCAAGTACTGTTTCTTCTGAATCCAAGTCCAGAACACACTCTGCTGTTGTGGAAGAGGAACCAGAGTCTTATGTACATATTAGTATAACTTATGAATGTTCCATCCTAGGTAAATTTTGACTGAAAAATGATGGTTTCAAAGGTCTCAATAGCCATGAAACCATAATCTCCAGTTTATCTAGAATCTAAAATAATTTTTAAAATGGAACTTTCTGGTTAATTCAAAGTGCCACGCATATCTATGATTTGATATGGCTGGGGTGACTTTCCTAATACTGATTTATGCTAATTCCTAGAACATAAGTTTCTTTGAGGAAAGAAACTTTGTTTTGTTTATTATTGCATCTCCAGCACCTAGAAGAGTCCCTGGCACATAGTAAATGCTTAATAAATATTTGTTGAAAAAAATGATGAATGAAATCCTGAAAAAAGCAAAGGGGAAAGGAACACAAGTGAAAATGGGTACACTGTGCCATTACATAATTCAGCTTTCTATGTTTTCCTCAGTCACTTCCGGTATGGAGGTAAATATCTTCCATTTTATATCTTAATCTATTCAATAAACAGAACTACAGAACGAGAAAATGAGACTTTTGGCAGTAGGAAATCCTGCCTTTTCCCTGAGCCCTTGTCATCTCCCCAGCATTCATAAATGCCATACTCAAATATTAAAGTTCTTCATGATCATTCTCCAGATCAGAATCTTGTATCCAAAGTCAAAGGTCCCACCCCCGCCAAAGGTATTGTTTTCCAAGTTTTGTCCATCAAATGTCTTCCTGAGTTTTTGAGAAGGACATAGTCCAGTGAAAAACCAAGTATGCTTCCCAGTGGTCGCATACTTGAATTGTGTCCCATCTCATCCCACTATCAAATTGTTCCAGAAACACACCCCAAACCTACGCCATAAGGAGGTTGGAACCAGTGCATCAGGACCAGAGGCTGAAGAGCGCTCTAGGGTCCCATGGAACATCTCAGGTAGGTCATTCCATGATTTCTACATTGGGAGGCAAGACAGCATTCCATGGCACTTGCCTGGTGGGCTAGGGTGTTACTATTACCATCCACTCTCTTCAAACAAACTGGGTCCCCATTTCTGTTACTACATAGGACTCATCTAACTATCTACTCTCAAGTCGTCTTATTCTATGTCAGAACTACCTCTCAAAGTGGGACCCTCTTTTCTATCCCCACTTTCTGACTCTAGTTCCGTTTCTCAGCATTCCTTACCTGAATCACTGAAATAACCCCTAACTCATTTCTAAAGGTTAGTTTCTCCACCATTTTGTCTTTCTATAATATAGGTCTTATCACTGCACTTTCTGCTTTCAAACCTTATGGTGCTCTAGTTCTTAAAGAATAAAGACCCAAAATTTAGCAAGGCATATAAAGCCCCTGAATCCTGGCCCTAAGCTATCTGACTAAATTCCTGCTCTTTTTCAATAACCACCCATACACAACACTACCTGCTATTCCTCAAAATTAACAGGTACTTCTAGCACCTCTGGCCCAATTCCTTTGATTATTCTGCTTTCTGTGCCTGGAATGTGCTTTCCTCCCTCATTGAATGCCTGGAAATGCTCACTACTCAGGGCCCAGTTCTAAAAAATCGCCTTAATGTACCATATGTTATTGCTGGTAGGGTAACCTGCTATATAATATTTCTAGACAATAACTTGGCAAAAAAATCAAAAGGTTAAAAATTAATATCTTTGACCCAATTATTTGCCATATCTATATGTTCTAGGGAAACAAACTCAAAAAATTATCCACAGGGGATTACCTGGCGGTCCAGTGGTTAGGACTTCGCATTCTCATTGCTGAGGGCCCCGGTTCTATCCCTGGTCAGGGAACTAAAATCCCAGAAGCCGCGTGGTGTGGCCAAAAAAAAAAAAAATTATCCACAGAAAAATCCATTACAGTGTTACTTACAATAGTAAGACATGTAAGTAACCTAAATGTCCTGCTATTGGCAGTAGCTTTTGAACTTTCTTGACTACTGTAAATATATTCACACACCAAAACATTTGCATGTTTTTATATATATATATATATAAAATCCAAAACAAAAGCTTCATGAGACAATACATGTTTCTACTACATACAATGCATTCAATTTCATTTTTTAAAGTGTTGATTGCAACTCACTAAACCTGTTAGTGAGTTGTGAGCTACAGTCTGAGAAACACTAGATTAAAAATATGATAACACTATAATGGAATATTATTTAGCTACATAAATATTTCTTAAAAACCACTTAATCAGTAAGAATATATTAATATAATATTAAGTGATTTAAAAATCAAGTTACCAATTATCCATATAGCCTGATTTTAATGTTTTTTAAGCATGTGTGCATTGGGATGTTTCTCTGGGGCTATACGTAAGAGATAGGGTACTTTATTGTATCCACAATTTGCCTAATATTTCTTTGTCATAGTTTCTTGTAGGGAGCAGAACAGACGAGCAGGTGATTTAGGCAGTCCTAGAGCCCTACGTGACCTTGAATTACCTGTAAAGTAGATTCATTTTTTTTCAATAAACCTTTATTAGCAATAAGCATTATGCGCTGAGTACTCAAAATGCAAACGTGCTCCAAATCTACCATGGGAAAGCAGACATTGAAACAAATTAATGCGCTGGTTTTGCAGATGGACATAAGATGTACAATGGGTACCCCAAAGAGAGAGAGTCCTCATTTCTGCTGAGAGATGATTCCTGAGCTGAGATAAAAGATGAGTTTGCCCCCAAGGAGCAAGGAAGAAAAGAAGAGCATTCCAGATAGAAGGATGGAGCAGTGGGGTGCCGAACAGGGAATGGTGACCGTGCAGGGTGAACTGGGGGTGTGTGAGGCATCTTGGTATGACAGGAGCATAAGGTAATGTAGGGACTGCAGTGAGAAGTGAGGCTGGAGAGTTGAGCAAGGGCAGGGTCACAGAGGGCCTGTGTGCCATGCCAAGGAGCCTGGACACTCTGGGTCCCTGGATCTTAACGAGGATGCACATCATCATCACCTGCACAGCTTTAAAAACTGCAGATGCCTGGCTCACCCCCAGTAATACTGATTAGTCGGTCCTGTGTGAGATCTACCATTTTTTACTGTTTGCTCAACCTCTTTCTGTAGGCAATGAGAGGCTATTTAAGGAGTGCAATAAGCAGAGGTGTAATATCACATTTCCAACCAGCAACAGTGTGGAGAGTGGATTGGAAGTGGACAGACTGAAGGCAGGAAGCCCAGCTAAAGAGACCATCATGACAGTCCAAGTGAATACGGGGAAAAAACACAGGCTAAAGAAAAGGCAGTTGGGAAGGAGAGGAGGGGAAGGATACTGAAATGTCAAGTCCACAGCCTGGATTATATGGAGTCAGTGGTGGCAAAGGGTGAGTTTGGTGCTGGGAGGTTTAGCTCCCCCATAATCTCCTGCAGCCCTCCTAAACAAACAGGTAATATGAAAGCAGGTATTTGCTATGCTAACAGAATGATAGGAAAAATCCTCCACTTTCCCTTCCTCCCCGTTGCCCACTTTCCAGTAGAGTACCACCTCCAAGCAGCTCCTCTTCCTGAAGCCACTAGTGTCTGAGGGTGGAGGAGGGAGACATGACTGCCTTTCAAAACACCTTGGGGAAAATAATACTTACCTCATGGATTGGAAGTGAGAATAAATAAGATAATGTATGGACTGTGTCTGGCACATGGTAAGCTCTTGATAAATCACTTCCTTTTCCTGGACAGCAGTGACTAAGGCCCCAGACCTCCTCTTGTCTAACCAAAATTTCTACCCAGCTCTGTTTTCCCTTCTTAAACATATTTATAAGTTTGCTAGCGCAAGACTAAAATGACAAGTTTTTACTTTCTTTTTCAGACAAGACAGAGGAAATTTTTTCATCATATGGAATAATTAAAGTCAAAGCTAGGTGAAAGATTCCCCCACCCCTTTTGGCTGCGTTTCATCAATGAGAAGAAATTCTCTTTCCTGATAATCCTCCCCGAAAGGTAACATTCTTTTCACCCATATACTCAATGAAAAAAAAAAAGTGCTAGCAGCAACACATCTGAAGATTCCTTGTACCCATCTGAAAGTTAATTCCTCTTCAGTGCTTTGCAATTAACCAAAAACACTGCACCTTAAAAAAAAAAAAAAAAAGTCTGCAGAGGCCTCTATTAAAGTTGTTCTTTTTATAGAAGTACAGTCACAAATCAATGCATTGTTAATGAAGAGTTTCCCTCCATAGGCCTCTAGAGATGTAGAGACTCAAGATTTGCTCGTGATTTCTCACTGGGGGGAGGGGGACTGGGAGTTTACACAATGGGGGCTTTCAGTTCCATGTACTTCAGAAGAACCTAGTCCAAGAAGTCAGGCTCCTGGACCAGCCCTGTCTCTTCCTTTCCAAGTGTGAAGCCCAGATTGTTATGAGGAGAACTGTGGAGAGGGGTGTACTGATCTAAATCATTCAAATCTTCCTCTTCATTTAAAAATGATCAGAAAGGGGCTTCCCTGCTGGCGCAGTGGTTGAGAGTCCGCCTGCCGATGCAGGGGACGCGAGTTCGTGCCCCGGTCCGGGAAGATCCCACATGCCGCGGAACGGCTGGGCCCGTGAGCCATGGCCGCTGAGCCTGCACGTCCGGAGCCTGTGCTCCGCAACGGGAGAGGCCACGGCAGTGAGAGGCCGGGGAACCGCAAAGAAAGTTAAAAAAAAGATCAGAAAGGCACCTTTTCTCCTTCTTCTGGAAGCATAAATATCACAAACCACTATAAATAAGAAAACCTGGCAATTAAGAGCCTGGTTGTCTTCATTTGAATCCTAGTCCCAGCTCTGCCGCTATTAAGTAGCCTGGGGCTACTTACTTGCTGGTGCCTCTTTTCCTCATCTGTAAAATGGGTGGTTATAGTAGCTACCTCATAGCGTTGTTGTGAGGATTAAAATGAGTTAATAGATGTGAAGTGCTTAGAAGAGTGCCTGGCACATGGTTTCTGGTCACCAGACACTACACAGCAGAGGAGAGCTCAGGCTGGATCAACCCATGGCACTGCTAGAACTGGGTCTGCTCTATAAGAGAGATTCTAACTAAGTACTGGACCACAGGCCAACGAAGGCCCACAGACATGCATAGTTAACTTGAACAGGGTTTAACTTTCCAAACACGTTATTATCAACATACATGACTTAGGAGATAAACAAATCAGCATTTCTAGCTTCTCTTGTAGATTCGAGAGATTTGGCCATCCCGGGCAGGCCTGGAGTCTTCCTGGCACGTCTAGGTGGGTGCTGAGTAGCTGCTAAATCGTGGGCATGGAGCCAGTCTCCAGGTCACTACCACCCACTTGGCGTAATCCTCTCATTTCCTTAACATCTGGCATTTGAAGTTGTGATGCCTACACAAAAGGGATTGGGGCTTGGAAAATCATAGCCTCTACCTACATCATAATAAAGGAATAGCTCTGTGAAGTTGGAGGAGTGGACACAGCCTTGCCTTCTTGATGACTGGGGAAAAGGAAGTAAAGAAGAGTGAGCATGATGAACTGGTTGTATCTGAGACCCAGATCTTCTGTAGTCTCTCCACTGGAACTTTTCCCCCCTCCTTATAAAATTCAAATAAATTACTTATAAAGTAAAAACAGTAACAGGGGCTTCCCTGGTGGCGCAGTGGTTGAGAATCTGCCTGCCAACGCAGGGGACACGGGTTCAAGCCCTGGTCTGGGAAGATCCCACGTGCCACGGAGCAACTGGGCCCGTGAGCCACAATTACTGAGCCTGCATGTCTGGAGCCTCTGCTCTGCCACAAGAGAGGCTGCAATAGTGAGAGGCCCGCGCACTGCGATGAACAGTGACCCCGCTTCCCACAACTAGAGAAAGCCCTCGCACAGAAACGAAGACCCAACACAGCCATAAATAAATAATAAATTAATAAATTAAAATTGCAACCTCCCTTAAAAAAAAAACAAAACAGTAACAGCTCCAATTTATTGACTATGCCATTTTACATGCATTATCTAATTGAATCCTCAGAACTGTGATGCAGAAATGATGATCTTCATCTTATAGGTGAAGGAAACAAGGCTCAGAGAGGCTAAACAACTGCCTAAAAAGTCAGTTAGGAAGTGATGGAGCAGGGACTGAAGCTCAGGTTCCAGGGTAATCAGTGCATCTGTCTGGTTAGCCGTTTCTTCCAAATTTGCGCAGTGCCTTTAGGGACTTTCTCGTCCCTAAAGGAGAAGGGACTTCTCCTCTAAGAGAATTTCCTCAAATGCATCCTCCTCTCACAACAGCTCTATGCAGAGCTAAAGGTGGTGAGGGGATCAGTATTTTATGTAAACTGCGAATGCCCTAGGAAACCAATAAAAAAAAGTAAAAGGCTGTGGGGCTTCCTAATGTATAGGAGTTAAAAAGGAAGACTCAAAAACCTTGACTGTGTAGAGAAAATTAATCTAATTTTCTAGAAGGTCAGAGATGGAAATCTTCTCCAATCATTAAAAACACTTGGGCAAAGAATGACTAAAAGGTATTGAGTTCTGTCTATGCCACGCCAAATTTGAGGCAATGCCAAGACTTTTAATATTTATCAGCTATCTTAATGGAGGAGTCGTCTATGATAACACGAGTAATACTGTTGGCTCTACAGCTTACTAGCTTTGTGACTTTGAGCAAATTACTTAACCCAAAGCCTTGGTTTCCTCATCTGTATAATTAGCATGACACTAAACTTGGAAGTGTGTCCTGAGGATTAAATAGGATGCACGCAAAGTGATTAGCATGCTGGCATACAGCAGGTGCTCTATAAATGTTGATGTTTTCCCACCCTCCCTTTTAATTCTCCTCAGTGATTTAAAAATTGATGGTAACCAGAACATAGATTTGCTATTTTGGGATAAAATGTGGGAAAATAGGAAACAAGGGTTTATTTGGTCAGACAGACAATAATTGCCAAGTCTTTTCCTTTCTCTTAAACCAAAAGAATCTCTAAGAGCTAGTTTATATGCAGCAGCACTCAAATAGCATCTCTGGCAAGAAGAGTTGGAATACTGAGTAGGTGTAAATGACTTAACTATAGCCTGGAAATGTAAGCTTCTGAACTACTAATAATAATGTCTAATATTGAGTGTTTTACTATAGCCAAACAATATGCTATTCACTTTACGTCCATTATTTCATCCAATCCTCACAACCTCAAAGGTAGCTACTGTTATTTCTATTTTTTTAAACCTTTTGTTTTTTAAAATAAATTTATTTATTTAGTTACTTGTTTTTGGCTGCGTTGGGTCTTCGTTGCTGCGCGCGGGCTTTATTTGTGCCGAGCAGCGGCTTCTCTTGTTGCAGAACACGGGCTCTAGGCGCGTGGGCTTCAGTAGTTGTGGCTCATGGACTCAGTAGCTGTGGCACGTGGGCTCTAGAGTGCAGGCTCAGTAGTTGTGGCACATGGGCTTAGTTGCTCCACAGCACGTGGGATCTTCCCGGACCAGGGCTGGAACCTGTGTCCCCTGCATTGGCAGGCGTAATCTTAACCACTGTGCCACCAGAGAAGCCCTATCTCTATTTTTTTTTAATGTATTTATTTTGTTTATTTAATTTTGGCTGCGTTGGGTCTTCGTTGCTGCACATGGGCTTTCTCTAGTTGTGGCAAGTGGGGCTACTTTTCGTTGTGGTGCGCGGGCTTCTCATTGCGGTGGCTTCTCTTGTTGTGGAGCACGGGCTCTAGAGAGCAGGCTCAGTAGTTGTGGTGCACAGGCTTAGTTGCTCCGCAGCACATGGGATCTTCCCGGAGAAGGGCTAAAACTGGTGTCCCCTGCATTGGCAGGCGGATTCTTAACCATTGTGCCACCAGGGAAGTCCCTGTTATGTCTGTTTCATAGATGAATTTGAGCCTTCTTGAATTTTGTAACTTGTCCTATAAAATGGACAATTGCAATGCATCCATGTACATACACATGGACATATAAATTTGTCCAAGCCCAAAATGCAAAACTGCTGTAAATGTGATGAACTTGGGGAGCAGTGATGGGTGGTATAGAAATGTAGCTTCAATGGAAATTTTTTTAGTCTAAATTATCTAGTTATCCAACCTGCCAAAATTAGTCAACTATCAACTGAACTCACAGTGTTAAATACACAGCAGGCACTCACACCTATTGCTTTAATACGTTTGTCTCTATCATTAATGTCTTATGATTAAGTCATAATTTTGTACCCTGCCTTTACCTAAAATAGGGACAAATACCTTATTCACAAGGGAGCTGTGAGGAAAAGCTATAAATAACTATATACACACAGAATTTACAAGCACCCTTTCTCTAGATTGCATTCATCTTCTCCACATTCTGCTGTGAGATTGAATATTATTTTACTAAACACAAGTTAGAGGGCTGTCTGAAAGAGGACCATTAGAAGGCAAAACAACCAGGACCCCATATCTCTCCTCCAGACATGGGTTCACTCAGACAGGAGGACTGAAAAACACGGGTTTTGTTCCAAATCACCGCATTTAGTATATTATCTCTACAGCTTTCCCAAAGAATACTGCATCTCTAGTATAAGAGCAAATGCCACCCAGGAAATTGGTACAATCATTTGCCCCTTGGATGAATGATTCTGATGCACCATTACTTCAGGAATTTACTGACATCTGACTACTACTTTTAATACCTGAGATGAAGAGACCAACCCTATATTTTCAGTTTCATCAAGTTAGCATATCCTTCAAGCATTTTCTCTGAGTGAAGCAATGTGCTAAGTGTTGTGATGACCACCCAGATCTAGAAGAGATCATACTGTCTGCCTGAACTTGTATATATATCCATTCATATACTTGTGATACTAAGTGTAATCATTTGCTGATTCCTCCTGTAATATGAGCTCCTCAAGGACAGCTGTTGTTGCTTGTTTTTATTTCCAATACCTAAAACAGTGTTTAGCACATAGTAAGGGATCAAAAATGATTCTGGCAAGGCTTCCTTGGTGGCGCAGTGGTTGAGAGTCTGCCTGCCGATGCTGGGGACACGGGTTCGTGCCCCGGTCCGGGAAGATCCCACATGCCGCGGAGCGGCTGGGCCCGTGATCCATGGCCGCTGAGCCTGCGCATCCGGAGCCTGTGCTCCACAACGGGAGAGGCCACAACAGTGAGAGGCCCGCGTACCGCAAAAAAAAAAAAAAAGATTCTAGCATAACTCAGTTTATAGTCCAGCAGAGGAGTTCAATCATGTATACAAATACAGGAATATAATACGGATTATGACAATTCCCTCAAAGTTAGTAAATGTTATATGGCTTGTGAGAAGAAGCACTGACTTCTCACTAGACTGAAAAAGAGAATACTTATGGAAGACAGAGCATTTGAACTGGACTTGTGGTACAGGAAGATTTGGGTGGGGATAGGTGGAAGATGTAGAAAAAAATAAAGTAGGAAAAATATAGAGGAAAAAAAGAAAAAAGAACAAGCTAATTCAAGAAAAGATAAACGGGCCTGGAGTAAAGTTTGCATGTAGAAGGCTAGCAGGAGTTGAGAATGGAAAGACAGTGAACCATTTCCGGAAGGAATGGAATGAGTCAAGCCAAGGAGTAAGAATTTTATTTAAAACACAATTGAGAATCCTCAAAGCTATCAAATAGTAGAGTACTATAAGATGTGTTTAACTGCTGATTATTTTAAAAAGGAAAGTTCCAGGATTTCTGGTTCCAGCCAAGATGGAATAGCCCCATTATAAGTCCTATTGTAAGACAGTCTTCCCTCTTACAATGAAAAAAACCTGGACATAACACAACACACAAGCACAGGAAGACTCTAAACAGTGGAAGGAAGACACACTTCCTAGGGACCTTGGCAACCCCTAGTAGGGGAGCGGAGCCTGCACTCACACCCAGCACCAACGAAGTGGAAATAGGTGGTACAGGTAGGGTAGTTGTCACTCCACTTCCTCCTCCCCCTCCCCCCAGTTTCAGCAGGCCCAGAGGGGAGGGGAGCCTCCACCCCACCTGCCATTAACCAGTGAGGTGCACTCCAGCTCCCTCCCCACCTCCACTGATGTTGGTGGGGGCAGGGTGGAGTTGAGTTTCTGTTGCCCCCCTGCAGCAGCAAATGGTGCAAGTCAGCACTCTGCTTCCTCCCTCCTGGGTGCCAGCAGGCCCAGCAGGAGCTGAGCTTACACTTCCACTTGAAGGCAACAGCATGGTGTGCTCCACTTTCACCAAGAAGGGGAAATCGAGCTGAGGGGGAGCCATCCTTCTACACCCCCGCATCTGCAGAGAGACCATGTAAACACTCCACTTCTGCTGAGGTGGAGCCTAGCAGGCAACTAAACATATACACCCATCTGGTCCTTGTGCTACACCTCCACAAAGAGAATGCCTGCTAAAAAATAAAATAAAATATTAAAAAGTTTCCAGAATCTCATAATATAATATCCAAATTGTCCAAGAGAAAATTAAAAATCACTCATTACCCTAAGAACCAGGGAAATCACAACATGAATGAGAAAAGATCGTCAATAAATGCCAACATCAAGACGAATCAGAGAAGATTTTTAACACAGCTATAATAAAAATGTTTCAATAATTCTTCAGTAAGCAATTATGAATTCTTTTGAAACTAACTGAAAAACTAGAAAATCTTGGTAAAGAAATAGGAATGAAGTAATAACATATGCTACAACATGGACGAACCTAAAAAATATTATGGTAAGTAAATTAAGTCAGTCACACACACACAAAAACATACACATATTATATGATACCATTTATATGAAATCTCCCAGAGTAGGCAAATCTATTGAAACAGAAAGTAGATCAGTGGTTACCTGGGGCTGAAGATGGCATGGAAAAAGGAGTGACTGTCAATGGGTACAGGTTCTTTTTGGGGTGATGAAAAATGTCCTAAAATTAGATTTTGGTGATGACTGTGCAACTCTGTAAACATAATAAAAATTACTGATTTGTACGCTTTATATAAGTGAACTTTGTTATGTAAATTATCTCTCAATATAATATAGGTTGAAATTTCAATTACTAATTAAATTTTCTTTAAAAAAGGAATCAAATGTAAGTTATCAAACTAAAAAATACAGTGACTGAAATTAAAAACTTGCTGGATGGGCTCAACAGAAGAGAGGAAACAACAGAAGACAGAAATCAGTAAACTTGAGGACAGATGAACAGGATTTACTCTGAACAACAGAGAGAAAATAGACTGAAAAAATGAAGAGAGCCTCAGGAGCCAGTGGAACAATAACAAAAGATTCATCATCAGAGTCTCAGAAAGATTTGAGAAAGAGGGTGGGACCGGAAGGGTATTTTAAGAAATAATGGCTGAATACTTCCCAAATTTTTCAAGGGTTGAAAGAAAAGAACTGTCAACCATGAATACTATACCCAGTAAGGAATGAAAGGGAAATGAAGACATTTTTGGACAAAAGAAAACTAATAGAATTTTTTCCTAGCAGACCTACCCTTACAAATTGGCTAAAGGGAGTTCTTCAAACACAAAGGGAATGATAAAAAAAAAAAAGGAATATGGACCAATAGGAAAAAAGAAAGAAAAACGAAAAAGCACATATATGGGTGCATACAATAAATTTTTCATGAGTTTTTAAATTATGTTTCATGATTGAAACAAAAATTATACACTATCTTATCAAGATAAAGATATTTAAAAGTGGGGAAAGAAAAGGAATATATATGGAAGTATGTTTTCACACTTCACTCAAAGTGGTAAAATCTTGATACAAGTAGACTGTGATATGTTATATATGCTTATTGTAATACCTAGAATAAACTTTTAAAAATATACAAAGTGATATACTCAAAAACACTGTAAATATATCAAGAAGAGATCCTAAAAACTGTTCAAGTAACCCACAATAAGGTAAGAAAAGAGAAATAGATAATAGGAAATAGAGGAGGAAAAAAACAGAAAACAAAAAAGAAAATAGCAGCTTTAAGCCCTAAACATATCAGTAATTACCTTAAATGTAAATGGTCTAAATATACCAATTAAAAGACAGGTATTTACAAAGTGGACACAAAAATATAATCCAACAATGTGCTGTCTATAAGAAATTCCCTTCAAATACAATGACAGTAATGTTATAAGAGTATGAAGACATTAATTTTTTAAATGCAAGAGTGGTAAATTAATATCAGAGAAAGTAGACTTCAGAGCAAAAAAAAATTACTAGAAATAAAAAGGGACATTACATAATGGTTAAATACTTAGGGATAAATCCAACAAAACATGTACAGGATCTGTATCCTGCAAATTGCAAAATGCTGATGAAATAAATCAAAGAAGACCTAAGTAATAGAGACAAAACATGTTCATGGACTGGAAGACAATACAGTAAAGATGCCAGTTCTTCCCAAACTGATCTATAGGCTTAGTGCAATTCCTATTAAAACAGCAAGCTGTTTTGTTGGCATAGACCATCTTATTCCAAAATTTATATAGAAAGGGTACAGGACCTAGAATAGCTAAAATAATTTTGAAAAAGAAGAATAAAGTATGAGGAACCACTCTACTAGGTGTTAAATATTGTTAATTAGCTACAATGGTCAGCATAGTATTGGTGAAGGAACAGACACAAAAATCAGAGGAATAGCTAGAGAACTCAGAAAGAGACCCACACATATATGACTAAAATGATTTTTTCCAAAGGTGCTAAAGCAATTCACTGGAGGAAGAATAGACTTTTCAATAAATACTGCTGGAGCCACTATACACTTGGGCATTTATCTCAGAGAAATGAAAACTTACGTTTACATAAAAACCTGCAAAAAATGTTCACAGCAGCTTTATGTGTAGTAGCCAAAAACTGGAAACAACTCAAATATCCTTCATACCCTTCAGTGGGTAAATGGTTAAACAAACTGTGGTATATCTGTACCATGAATTCTACTCATCAATAAAAAGGAATGAACTATTGATACATGCAACTACTTGGATGAATCTCGAGAAAGTTATGCTGTGTGAGAAAAAGTCAATCCTCAAACGTTACATACTACATGATTCCACTCATATAGCATTCTTGAAATGACAAATTATAGAAATGGAGAAGAGATTAGGGATTATGGACTTGGAGAGGAAGGAGGTGGCTATGACTATAAAAGAATAACTCAAGGAATCCTGTATCCTGAGTGTGGTGGTGGCCACACAAATCTACACAGGTGATAAAATTCCATAAAACTGATGCACATGTGCGCATGTGCACGTGCGCGCACACACATACACACACACACACACAGCAGTGCATGTACAATGTTGAAATCTAATAAGGTGGATGGATTGTATCCATATCAGTATGTGACACTGTATAATAGTTATGCAAGATATTACCCTTTGGAAAAATTAGGTGAAGGGTATATGGGAATCTCTATTATTTCTTATAAACTGCATGTAAATACATAATTATCTCAAATAAAAAGTTAAAGGAATGACCCAATATACATCAAGAGCTACAATCATGACCATAACTTTCTGAAATGAAACTTGGCAACTCCAGTTCAGAAATCATCATTTATCTACTCAATACCCATATTAGGCACTGTGCTAGGTGACAGAGATATAGGGTGAAAAAGATAGCCATGGATCCTGTCTTCATGAACTTCCAGATAAAGAAACATGAAAATGGCTCAGTGTATGAAAAGGATCATCACATCTTCAATCACACATGTGATAAATGGACTCAAATTTCTAATGATAAGAGTAGAGTTAAGTAATTTTTGGAATACTATATGCTCGTTAAAATTATTATAAATACTATTTAACAGAATGGAAAATGTTTACAACATTAAGGGAACACCAAGTACAAAACCATATATTCATTAGTATACGATAATTAATGACAACTTGTTTTTATATGAATAAAACTTTTATTGAATTTTAGATAATTAGAAAGAATAAAGAAATGCAAGATAAATGCTTTCTAAACAACATCTGATAGTATCATCTTATCTGTCATGGCATTTTCACTCTTCTTTATAAAAAGTATAGACATTCATTTATTTAAATTTTTACAAAGTCAAGAACCGTCAAACGGAAAAAATAAGTAATGCTAAAGTAAATTCAGTTCTTCATCAATATTGGAATGATTGCAGTGGTTAGGTTCTGAGCTTAGCCCTCTTGGAAAAATAGTGTATGCAGCAGCTGTTGGTTTCCATTATTCAAATAAGTCTGAAAACCAGAAGGCCACTTCCTGTGACGACTGTGCTTGCAGGAAAAGAGGGCAAAAGCATAGTGGGAAGAGGGAATGAGAGACTACATCGGGGAAAGAAAAGATGCTCTTATCCAATCCCGGGGTCAGCATCATAAATAATTTAGGAAACAAATCTGGGAAGAAACCATTTGTGTTGCTTAAAGTGTGATTAAGGCGAGAGAGTCACCGATACAAGCACAGCCAGATCTACAGAGCACAAATAGAGTGGAGAGTCTGCAAATTACCTGGTGAACTCCCAAGGCCAGGTAATTAATCACAAAGAATCTCTTTACAGTGGTGTAAAACGCATCCGGGCAAAGTTGCAACCCTGAGCTGCGACAAGAACAGGGCAGAGCCTCCCAGGAGCATATCTGAAGACATCCCTTTTGTCTCAGTCTTATCTCTTTTGCAAAAATAATCATTTTGAGAAAAACAGAAACAAAGCCACTCCTGCCCTCCCTGTAACAACCCAGTAACCTCAACTTGTCAAACAAGGAGAAAGTTATCTACCCCAGTACAGAGGCATGGGGTGCTGCCCTCATTAAGAGTAACCTGGTGTGACAGCAAGGGAGACCTGGATGGCCCTGCTCTGAGAGGCTGCCAGGAATTCCCTTCCACCCTCCTCCCTGCTCCTGTGCTGCCTGCACGACCTAGGTCTTGCTGCCTGCCGGAATCCACGAACAAGCTCACTGGACGTGGCGTTGACAGTAGTCTTTTCCTTCCTAACCCAATGCCTCTCTCCTATTTTTTTTTTTTAAAAACAACAGTTTTCTTTTAAAAAATATTTTCCCAGGAAATAATGAACAGTAACTGTCATGGACCTATAACAGACCCTAGAAAAACATAGACAGGCAATAATCTGTCAATATAGCAATATTCCAAATATGAAATTCATGGTCCAGGAAGAGATAAATAAATAAATATGAAGGGGCTCCTCAAAGAAGTTTATAGTTTTCACCCATTCCTTACTGAATTCTGTTGGTGTAAAAAGTTTTGATTCTACGATACAAAAGCCAGCCCTGCTAGGACCAGTATTCGCCATTTATGCCATTCGGCCCCCTACATCAAGAGGGGACGGGGAAAGGCAGGATGTAACACAGGGTTGCTCAGTATGTTTCTAAAGACACCTATCTTTTTAAATAATTTCATTATTTAAACTCCATCTGGCACTTTAGTCTCTTGAAAAATTATTACGTTAGACATGAATTAAAAAATAAGCCCATCTGGACTGCAGTTTGGGTTTTTAATGCTATTCTGCTCTTCTACCTTTTTCCTTGGCTTGGCACATCTGTGAGATCCAGCGTTTTGAACAGAATCCTGGGACAGCTGGGGTGGGGGAACGAACAAGTCTTCATGCCGGAGCATTCCAGTTCATTTTACCAATCTTAGTGGCCGGGTCACAGCCCTGCCTCCTTCTTTGTGCTTTTTTACTAGGATCATTGTCAGGAAAGTGTCTTTCCCAACACGCCACCACCCCGCCCCCCGCTGGAATGGGGGCTCCCTTTGCTTCTTCTCTGCACGCTCTATCTGCTTGCGTCCTAGACCAGGGAGCCAGCCCGACTCTGGGCTGGAACCATGACAGGGACAGCACCAATGCGCTCCAGGCTTGCTTGGCTGATGGTGTAGGAGTGTGTGTACTGAGCCCGGGGCTTCCTGCTGACTGAGCCATTGCTCCTGGACACGGCCTGCGGCGACGACCCTCTGTTGGCTGTCACTGCCAGGGTCTTCGGTGGGGCTGGGGCCAGATGGCTGCCGTTGGCATAGACGGATGGTATGTTGGCGTGGCCCGAGTGGAGGGAGAAGGACTGGCGCAAGTCACTGAAGTGGTCGAGCGACTCTGTGTTTCTGTGCACTTTGGGATTGTTGCTCCAGCAGCGGCTGTTATAGGTATTGGAAGAGGTAAATGTGTTGCTCTCTGAGGAGGACACCTCGGTGTGAAATGCTTTGGCAGAAGAAGGACATTTAGGTGGAAGATCATCCTCTCTGAAAACGAACAAAAATAAAGCTGTTGTTAGGATTTACTTGAGGCTTAACCTACCTACCTGCCCAGGACTCTGTCTTCCCATGTTCAGGTGAATATGTCTGTGAAATTCAAACCCTCAGGACAGACCACACTATCATGAAAGCAAACATGGCAGTCCTGGTGGCCTCGGCTTTGATATTCATTCCCTTTAAGACACTGCTTAGGAAAAATTCTCCCTCAGCTTCTCAGTCCCCAAGAGTAACCAAGAAAGTAGTATCAAATCTCTCAAAAACTGTGTCTTCCAATATAACTGAAAAATATATGTGTGTGTGTATGTATATGTGTGTGTGTGTGTGTGTATATATATATATATTTTTTTTTTTTTTCTCTAAATAGGAAAATAGTCCATGAATAAATCCACCGAACTAGCTGCTGTAAAGCTAGGAAACCAAACTACGGGTGTAGGAACTTCAAAAAACTATTAGAATTGGCCTGATTTTATTGCCTTTTGGGGTTTGAGAAATCACTGTGGTATGCTGATGAGAGGTTTTTCTCATTAATCTTACACTGGGATGAAATCTGTCCCTGCATAGGGTCCAAACCCTTAAGAATTATAAGAGGCTAAGAGAAGTCATTAAGTTAATTTAAGATGTTAACTAATTCAATTACCATTTTCTGAGTACCAGGCATTTTACTAGATGTTTCATGTGAGAAAAAGACAGCTCCTCTACCCAAGAAGCCTATGGTCAAATGAGGGTGACAATCAATGCAGGAACATCTGCAAGTCTTAAAGGTTGGACAAGGGCCTAAGTCAACTTATGTGAGGAGGTGATGCCTGGACTAGACTTAAACCAGACCAAGGAATGTACTGAAGAGATGGATGCAAAGGGAAGGAGTATATGGTCCAGGAACAAGGTTGAGGCTACAGGAAAGGCCCTGAGGCATGAGAGAAGACAACAGACTGGAACACAAAGTGATCAGGGAAGTTGTGAGAGATAAAAGCAGGGAAGCAGGTAAGGGTCAGATTCTGAAGGGCTGTGTATGTCATGCTAAGTAGACTGGAGTCATTAAAGCATTTTCAATAAGGTTATTGATGCGATGCCATCTAAGACTGAGCCTGAACCCCCATATCTCCACAATACAGCAAGAGTCACCTTTCTTTCAAGATCATTTGACATTGTTTCCTTAAGATGTTCATATTCTTGAATGAACTGTTTTCAACCAAGCCATACTGCTTTGGTCTATCTGTACAGGTGCTGTTCTTTCTTGCTTTGTGTTCGCATCATTCATAAATGCCAATATTAAACACATGTTCTAAACTCACTTTTCTACTATGGCAGCCACCTAACCCCACCCACCCTGAAGCTATGGGAGGAAACGGGGGAATTCTTCACTTGTGTCCTCCTAGTTGGGCACATGCTAGACTACCCTACCCACCTCCCGCCTTTCATGATCCAGTAAATAAAGCTGAGGAGTAAGTACCATGAGGAAGAGTGATATAACATACAAGAAACTATCATTTGGCCACTTTAACTACCTTGCTTAAAGTCATAAGATTAGCAAAGAAATCTTAGCTGCCAAAATGAATAGAAATACAGACACTGGCTATGCCAATGTCAGGATAAATTATCTGACACACAAACCTTATTTCATTAGGAATTTCTTCTTCCTCCTCTGCTTTATTTTTGCTTCTCCAGTAAAAGAATGCCCCTAAAATTAGTGCAATGCAAAAAATGATAATAACTGCACCAGTGCCAATGGCTCCAGCTATTAGTCCAATGCTCCTGGGCTGGGCTGCAAAATATATTTAAGGTATATTTAAAGGAAAAAAAGGAGAGAGAAAGAGAAATAGAATATGCTCACACAACTTCATAAACATAAAAGGCTACCAAAGAATTTTCTTAAAATGTACAAAATTGCCTACTGTATTGTATCCATTTAAAGTTAAACCTCACTTAATATTCTGTATCCCCAGTGGCTAGGACTAACACACAACAGGCTCACAAACATTTACTGAATAAATGAGCAATTCGTTCAATAAACGAACAGCTGTAGGAGAGCCACAACCAGGTCAGAGCAGGAAAAAGACCGTACCTGACTACTTGCTTGACCTGCCCCAAATGAACCTGGCAAGCAGCAGGATAACTTGCTACCTCATCACAGCCAGATCATTCCCTTTTGCAGCTGGAATTCAAACAACCCAGAATTCTCAACTAAAGAGAAAATTTCTGCACTGCTTATGTATGACCTGGGCACCCAACATTTAAGCAGATATAAGGGATTAGGAAAAAATACAAGAAGGTCTTGCCATGACCGTAAGATCATAACAAATTTTTAATATGTCTATAGCACTATATAATCAAACTGATCTGATTCTAATGATCCTGGGAAGACATTTTATCATAAAGAAGAAGTCGTATTGCTGAGGCTGAGAAGTATACTAACACATCTATTAAATATCTTCAGTAATGATTAAAATCAAAAGAATTTCTATTTAATCTTCAAACAACCTCTAAACAAGCAGAACTTTTCATTCCCTAGTTTAACAAAGATCTTGGCATTCAGACCCAGAGTGGACATCAGAATTTTATATACTTACGAGAAATAACCTGGAGATCCAAAAGACAGGTGCTGGTCCCAATGGCATTAGAAGCCACGCACTGGTACAAACCTGATGACAGGGCGCTGATGTTCCGGATGGTGACTGTTCCCTGGACCTGGTCTGTCACAAAAGTAACAGTCAAGTGAGGATTTAGGAAAGAAAATAAGAAAACCAAAGAAATCAGCAGAAGACTATAAAAAGAGATGAACAGTGAAGAGCTATGAATACCTTTTTTTGGAGAGATGTTTTTGGTTCATGAAGGTTAAAGACTAAAATAATAACATACGTTAAAGACCGGAGCTATAGAGGACTGTCCTAAATAAGGGCAGTCTTAGAACTTAATCTGCAGATTAGTGTGAGGTCCTAAAGGTGAGCAGCCTTCCCTGAGGAAATGTTGGCTAATGCCTATTTTAGAGAATTTATGATCAGAAACACCAAATTTTAATTCTGAGGAAATGCAATAACATACAAAGTTAAACTCATTATAATAATGTCTGCTTCATACTTGATGGAAAACATATCCTCTCTGTGCTCAAGGGTGTAGACTGCTACTCCCTTCCAACAACCACGATAACCATTTGTGTAAGTCCAGCTCCTCCAAGGAGTGGACACCAAGACAAGCAGGAGGTTTACTGGAGGAAATGGCAGTAAGGGAAATGGAGAGGAACCTGGAGGAAGCAAGGAGAGGCTCAGACTGCAGTACAGGTCTGGCCCCCGTGAAGGGGAGAGGGAAGGAAGGAGGCAGCGTCTCAGACTGCAACACAGCCTTATGGAAGTTTCCACCAGGCTGATGGGGAGTCCTTGAGCCAAGGTCACCCGTTAAAGGCATCTTAGACTTTGCAGGAACGGGCCTGCATTAGCAGCCCCACTGTGCCCAGTGACTGGCTGGGAGCTGCCCAGGCAAAGCATGGCCTGGGTGCGAAGCAGTGGTGGATGCTGCGGGAAGCCACTGGGGCTGTCAGTCAATTACGTTCCCACAGCAGGAGATCTGAGCCATGCATTTCCCAGGTGACCACACTGATATTACCAAGAAATATTGCAGTGGTTCACATTTTAGTAACTTATCAACATTAGGATAGTTGATTTATTCCTTACAAACAAAACACAAATGACTTACAGTGCTAATGAAACCTAAGTTAATAGTTATTACTGCGCGCCAAGCACTGGCTAAGCTTTTACACGTATGATCTCAATCTTTACACTAACTCTTAGCGGTATTGTCATCATCAATCCCATTGAACAGATAAGGAAACCGAGGCTTTACATGAGTGAAGATTACACAGCTGGGCAACAGGAACTGAACGGAGGGCTGTCCGACCTCTAAGCTCAGGCTGCACTGCGGTCTCCCTCAGGCAGTGCACAACTCTTCCAGCCACTCACTGCTCAAAAAGAGCAGCAAATCAGGAAAAGCCTCCTGGTGGCACACTGGTGGCACAAAGTCCACATACTCCTAGGGCAACACCTGGAGCTATCTCTACCCTGTGCTGACAACTTTTACATGAAACTAAGATTTAGTCACCTAGTTTCTTCTGGTAACCTTCATTTCTATTTAGATCAAAGGCAGAAGCAGAGTCATTTAACCAATAAATATTTATTGAACACCTTTCTGTGTGCTGGATAATTTTTGAGGATGGTTATATCATGATGAACAAGACACACCCAGCCCTGTACCTTAAAGAGACGAGTAGGTGAGAAATCACAATAAGTGGGGTAAGCGCCATCACTAGAGGATACAGGGTGCTTAAGAGGGGCATCTAGTGAGGATGAGCAAATTCTGAAAGACCCCCAGGCAGCAACCGCCCTCAGGGTTATCTCCCTGCCTTCTAACATAATATAGTGGGTAATGTTAACAAATGACTCATCAAACACACACTGAAATTAACTTCAATATACAAGCCAGGGAAGGGAGGGTTGGGTTTTTTTTTTGCTTTTGTTTTTGTTTTTTAATGGGAGCATTTAAATGGTCGAACCCATACTATATGGATATCTTACTGACTTATACTTATGTCTTACTTGGACATTTGAATTGTACTGTACACACCCAAGTCAATATACTTGGTAGTTATTTGGTTCACACTTGTGTGTTATTTCCTTTTCCTTAAAAACAAACAACTCTGATGGCTACAAATGTATGAGGCTTTTCAGTGAATTCACTCAGATAATTGGGTCCGTCTGGAGGGAAACTGTTTTCCCCTCCTCCGTGTTCTATCTGATTTCCCGTGCTCTCCTTAACCATCCCTCCTATGTGCTCCCCAGCACCCTGTAATCCCTAGTGCTGGAACTTACCCCATTATTATAATTTCTTGCCTACTTGTCTCATTAAGATAAGGGACTCTTGTTTGTCTTGTTCATCACTGTATCATCATCCTCAGAAACTACCCAGCACACAGAAAGGTGCTCAATAAATAAATAAATGGGCTATCTTCTCGAGCGTCTATTGTGTACCACATACACTGCACTAAGAGCTTCACATGTCTCATTTAATCTTACAAACCTTAAGTTTTATATTCCCTACTTTTCAAAGATGAAAAAGCTCAGAGAAGCTATGCAATTGGTCCAAGATCACACAGTACACAAGTAGCAGCACAGAAAATCAGGTCTGTCATGTCCAAAGCTCATAACCACCATACACACACTTGACTTTCTTGTAAGGTATTTAAAACCACAATATTCTGTGGGATGCATCTGTAGGATATTTCCTAACCTTGCAATCAATGTCCCAATGCTATGAGTATTAAACTAAGCCATCTGTCTAACTCCACCTTCAATACGTTAGCAAATGTCATCATGCAAGAAAACCATAATCTCTGGGCAACTAACCCCACAATTTCACACACTGTATCGTTGTTTTCCTAAATCCTGAAATTCTAGAAATTTGATCAGCTCACACCAAATCAGTGATTTTGTTGACACTTCCAGAGAGAGAATTTGGGAAATTTTTAACAGCTGATCTAAGCAGCATTCTGGCATGCAGAAAGAGGTAAACTGTAAAGATTCTAAAATAAAATAAAATGACAACTTCAAAAAAAAGGTGAAGCCACTGTTCTTTCCTCCTCAGTGAGGCTGACACACCACGCCGGAGTAAACTCAGAACGTAATCAGAGAATGGGACAGACACATGAGTAAGACAGGTCTAGCCAGAAGCAGAAGAGGGCTGCTGAGGTAGTCAAGGCAACAACGCACCTCTGCAGCCAGCACCTGACTGCTCCCTGCCACGGGCACAGGGCCCTTTCTGAAATGAAATGGGCTCATTCCTCAATCTGTCACTTCACTTGGCCTGCTCTGGAGCAGAATAATTTGTTGAAATGAAGTTAGAGAATAAATATTCTTTAGATCTTCTTTCTTTTAAAGAATAGGGGAAGTTCAACAGTGTGGAACTGCCGTTTGGAAAGCAACAAATTGCATCACACCCCAGTTCACAGCAATACTGTATCCCACACAAGCTGTGTACCTGGACCAGAAGCCCTACAGAATTTAGAGAGAAATAAATATAAGTGCACATTTCCACTTCCATCCTTTCTCCTTAGCTCCAGAACCACTTCTCTGCTGCCTAGTAGACGGTGCACTGGCTAAGAACATGTGTTCTAGACTCAGGCAGCCTGGGGTGGAACCTGCTCTACCACCTGCTAGCTAGCTGGTCATGAATGTGCTACCTCTTCTGCATCTATGTTTTTGATTCCTCGTGTGTGACATGGAACTGCCAACATGCTTCTACATCACAGGCTACTGTGAGGACTGAGTGAGATAATGCATAGTGCCTGGCAAGGCTTCCATGTTGGAATTCCCTCTTGGCATCACTTGGGAAATTTGTATCTTTTTCAGATTCATAAGAAAAATCAAGAAATTGGGAAAATGTTGAATGTCTCCAAATTCCAACAAATATTAATACTCAGGATTTGAGGTTGAGATCAGACTTCCAAAATCAAATTACTCTATATTTTATGATTTATGCATTTTTATAATAATAATGCATGATCATAATAAACAGTGAGTCATCTCTCATATAAAAATTTCAGAAGTACTCTGTAGAAGAAAATAATGAATACATGGTTTATTGTTATTTGAACCAATATATTATGACATACTATATATTTCAAAAATATGTAAAAAATTATCTCAACCAGATACAAACATTTGATGATAAAAAATAGTAAAAATGGGAACATTAACACAAAATAAATGCCAAAATAAAACCTATTTTAAAATTCAAAGATAATATCACAAATACTTAATTTTTTTTTTTTTTTGCGGTACGCAGGCCTCTCTCACTGCTGTGGCCTCTCCTGTTGCGGAGCACAGGCTCCGGACGCGCAGGCTCAGAGGCCATGGCTCACGGGCCCAGCCGCTCCACGGCACGTGGGATCTTCCCAGACCGGGGCACGAACCCGTGTCCCCTGCATCGGTAGGCGGACCCTCAACCACTGCGCCACCAGGGAAGCCCCCTCCTCAGTTCTTGATGGAGCTATAATCAAAGCCTCCCATCTGTGACCTGGCTGCCAATCTCTCATCCTGTTTGCTGAGGCTGTTTCTAAAATGCAGATCTAGGTATCTTCTCTGGCTTTATAAAAAGGCCAGTCAATATCCACAGTCTCAAGGACAACACCCAAATTCTTTGAATGCTATACAATGACTCTCACAGTCTGGACCTGAACTTGCCAACCTCCTCTCTGGTCAAACCTTCATGAATCTTTATCTCAGGTCATGAATCTTTATTCACGATCAAAGGTCAAACCTTCGTGAATCTTTAATCATAATTCTTCTCACTTTAAAATGTCAAAATTTTTAGTGTGTGTGGGATCAAGATGGTAGAGTAGGAGGACTAGGCTCATCTCCCTCATGAATACATCAAAGCTGCAACTATACAGAGAACAAATCTCACTGAAATCAGCCTGGGGACCAGCAGGATGGCTCTTCTGCAACCAAGGCTGTAAAGGAAGATCCACACAGAGTCTGGTAGGAAGGGAGGAGAAGCCATCTGGTTGGGACCCCCACCTCTAGAGGGGGACACAGAAGACGAGGGGATATCACAGGCTCGAGGATGCTCCCTGGGGAGCAAGGGGTCTGAGCCACATATTAGGCAGCCCAGCCCTGGGGTCCAGCACTAGGAAGACAAGCCCCCTTGGTGGTCTGAAAACCAACGTGGCTTACTGGAGGGCTGTAAGAAACCAAGACTACACTCTTGAAGAGTACGTGCACAGACCTGCTTGCTGCCAGTCGCAGCACAGAAGCAGCAGACTGGAAACTGTGTGGAGCTCTGCCCAGCCTGCCAGGACCACCCTGGCATGCCCCCATCCGGCAATGGCAACCTGCTCCAGCCGCTCTTGTTCCAAATCTGCTCTCCACCTGCTGTTGCCAACAAGTGCGCACACACTTTGAGAGAAGAGAACTTGGTCTGACCCCAGCCCTGCCTCTGACCAGAGCAAAGGCAGCCATGGCCAGTGCACGCTTTGGTGCACACTCTCAGAAGGTGAATGGCTAACTCCAGGGCAGAAACAGCCATCCCCTGAGCACGTGTCTCTGCACATACTGGGGAGGGAGCCAGCCCAGTAGTGTGGAACCAACCCCTCTGGCCCCGACCTAGCCTCTAACCCAGGTGCACACACTGGGGAAAAAGTGAAAGCAGCATAGAAGTACAACCCCAAATCCTCAGGTCCTGGCCATACCCCAAACCAAGGTTGAGAATGCCATCACACCTGGGAGAAATCCAATTCCCTCAGAGGTCCTGCCCAACCCCTGTGTCCCCAATCCCACCCCCTGATAGGGTGGTGATGGCCACTGAGCACAGGAGAAGCTCCAGCTCACACCTGGCTCCAGCTCTAGCCCCTCCATCTCCAGCCCTACCACCCATCAAGGTGGTAGCTGCCAGCACACCCCAGGTGAAGACACAGCCCATGCTCATTTCAGATCCAGTTCTCCCACCAAAGCCCCTGGGCACATGCAGACTGCATAGGGACATTCCCACACATGGACACACCTTCAAGACTGGGAAAGGTAACTGTTTCACCTAATTTCACAGAGTCAGAGAAAGTTAAACAAAATAAGAAGAGGAAGGAATATGTTTCAAACAAAAAACAAAAACAAAAAACCTTGACAAAACCCTAATAAAACAGAGATAAGTAATTTACCTGATAAACAGTTCAAAGCAATGGTAATGAGAATAACAACTGAACTTGGGAAAATAATACATGAACACAGTGAGAACTTTAATAGAGAACTAGAAAACATAAAAAAGAACCAGACACAGCAGAAGAATATAGTAAGTGAAATGAAAAATACAGTAGAGGGAATTAACAGCAGATAAAGTGATACAGAAGAATGCACAAGTGATCTGAAAGATAGAATAATGGAAATCACCCAAACAGAACAGCAAAAAGAAAAACAGATCTAAAAAATGAGAATGGTTTAAAGGACCTCGAGGACAACATAAGTGTACTAACATTTGCATTATAGGAGTCCTAGAATGAGAAGAGAGACAGAGAAAGAAGTAGAAAATGTATTCGATGAAATTATGGTTGAAAACTTCCTGAACTTGAAAAAGGAAACAGATATACAGGTCCAGGAAGCACAGAGAGTCCCAAACAAGATGAACCCAAAGAGACTCACACCAAGAATTAAAATGGCAAAAGTTAAAGATAAAGAGAGAATTTTAAAAGCAGCAAGAGAAAAACCAAGAGTCACATACAAGGGAACCAATAAAAAGCTATCAGCTGATTTTTCTGCAGAAACTTTGCAGGCCAGAAGGGAGCGGCATGATATATTCAAAGTGCTGAAAGGGAGAAAACCTACAACCTAGGACACTCTACCCTGCAAGATTATCATTTACAATTGAAGGAGAGATACAAAGCTCCTCAAACAAGCAAAAACTGAGAGATCATCAATACTGAGCTGACCTTACAAGAAGCATTAGAGGGTCTTCTTTAAGTAAAAAAGGCTACAACAAGAAATTATAGGAAGGGAAAAATCCCACTGGTAAAAGCAAATATATAGGAAAGGCTGAGAATCAACCAGTTAAGCAAGTGAGCACAAAGGTTAAAAGACAAAAATTGTAAAGTCAACTTTAACTACAATAAACAGTTAAGGGATTGACACAAAGATATAAAATATGACATCAAAACAGAAAATGTGGGGGAGAGGAATAAAAATGTAGTACTTTTAGAATGTGCTTAAACTTAAGTGACTATCAGTTTAAAACAAGCAAATATAATTATAGGTCAACATATATGAACTCCACGGTAAGAGCAAATCAAAAACCTACAATAGGTACACAAAAACTACAGAGAAAGAAACACAAACATAACACTAAAGAAAATCACCAAACCACAAGGGAAGAGACTAAAAGAAGAAGAACAGGGAAGAACTACAAAAACAACCAGAAAACAAGTAATAAAATGGCAATAAGTACTTACCTATCAATAAGCACTTTAAATGTCAATGGACTAAATGCTCCAGTCAAAAGACATAGGGTGACTGATCAGATAAAACAAACAAGACCCATCTATATGCTGCCTACAAGAGACTCACAGTGCTAAAACCCACATAGACTAAAAGTGGGAGAATGGAAAAAGATATTCCATGCAAATGGAAACAATAAGAAAGCTGGGGTAGCAACACTCATATCAGACAAAGTAGACTTTAAAATAAAGTCTATAAAAAAAGACAAAAAGGTCATTATATAAAGAAGAGGATATAAAATTCATTAACATATATGCACATAATATAGGAACACCAAAATATATAAAGCAAATGTTAATAGATATAAAGGAAGAAATTGACAATAATACAATAATAGTAAGGGACATTAACACCTCACTTACATCAATGGATATATCATCCAAACAGAAAATCAATAAAGAAACAGTGGCCTTAAATGACACAGTAGACCAGATGGACTTAATAGATATCTATAGGACATTCCATACAAAACAAAAGAATGCATATGCTTTTCAAATGCACATGGAATGTTCTCCAGGATAGATCAATTGTTAGGCCACAAAACAAGTCTCAACAAAATTAAAAGGGATATAAATTATATCAAACATATTTTCCAACCATAATTGTATGAAACTAGAAATCAATTATAGGAAGAAAAATAGGAAAAACACAAATACATAGAGACTAAACAACATGTTACCAAAAACCTAATGGGTCAATGAAGAAATCAAAGAGGAAATCAGAAAATACCTTAAGATAAATGAAAATAAAAACACAATTTTCCAAAATTTATGGGATGTAGCAAAAGCAGGTCTACTTGAGTAAGTTTATAGCAATACAGGCCTTCTTCAAGAAACAAGAAAAATCTCAAATAAACAACCTAACCTACCACCTAAAGAAATGAGAGGAAAAAAAAACAAAGTCAGAAAAAGGAAGGAAAAGATCAGAGTGGAAATAAATAAAAGAGACCAAAAGAAAAGAAAAGATCAGTGAAACCAAGAGCTAGTTTTTCAAAGAGATAAGCAAAATTAATAAGCTTTTTGCCAGGCTCATTGAGAAAAAAAAGAAAGAGGACACAAATAAGCAAAATAAGAAATGAAAGAGAATAAATTACAACTGATATCACAGAAATACAAACAATCATAAGAGAATACTATGAACAGTTATATGCCAACAAATTGGTCGAACTAGAAGAGATGGATAAATTCCTAGAAACATACAATCTTCCAAGATTGAATCAGGAAGAAATAGATAACCTGAACAAACTGATTACTAGTATTGAAAACGAATCAGTAATTTAAAAAAAAAAAAAACCTCCCAACAAAGAAAAGTCCAGGACTAGATAGCGTCACAGGGGAATTCTACCAAACATATACAGAAGAGTTCATACCTATCCATCTTATACTATTCCAAAAATTAAAGAGGAAGGAACACTCCTAAATTCATTCTATGAGGCCACTGTCACCCTGATACCAAAACTAGATAACAATACTACCCTAAAAATTACAGGTCAATATTTCTGAAGAATAAAGATGCAAAAACCCTCAACAAAATATCAGCAAACCAAATTCAACAGTATATAAAAAGAATCATACACCTTGATCAAATGGGATTTATTCCAGGGATGCAAGGATGGTTCAGTATCCACAAATCAGTCAATGTGATATACCATATTAACAAAAGGAAGGATAAAAATCACATGATCATTTACATAGATGCAGAAAAAGCATCTGACGAAATTCAACACCCATTCATGATAAAAAACTCTCAACATAGTTGGTATAAAAGAACATATCTCAAAATAATAAAGGCCATTTATGACAAACCCACAGCTAACAACATACTCAATGGAGAAAATCTGAAAGTTTTTCCTCTAAAATCAGGAACAAGACAAGCATGTCCATTCTCGCTATTTCTATTTAACACAACATTGGAAGTCCTAACCACAGCAATCAGATAATAAAATTTTAAAAGGGAAGAAGTAAAACTGTCACTATTTGTGATGACACAATGCTATATATGGAAAGCCCTAAATTCTCCACCAAAAAACTATTAAAACTGATAAATGAATTTAATCAAGTTGCCTGATATAATATCAATATACAGAGATCTGCTTCTTTTCTATACATCAATAATAAACTATCAGAAAGGGAATACAAGAAAGAATCCCATTTACAATCATATCAAAAAGAATAAAATACCTAGGAATAAATTTAACCAAGGAGATGAAAGGCCTATACTCAGAGAACTATAACACACTGATGAAGAAAACTGAAGATGATACAAAGATATGGAAAGATATCCTGTGTTCATGGATTGGAAGAACTAATATATTGTTAAAATGTCCATACTACCCAAAGCAATCTACAGATTTAATGCAATCCCTATCAAAATACCCATGACATTTTTCACAGAACTAAAACAAATGATCCTAAGATTCATATGGAACTGCCAAAGGCCCCTAATATCCAAAGCAATCTTTAGGGGGAAAAAAAAAAACAAAGCTGGAGGTATAATCCTCCCTGACTTCAGAATATACTACAAAGCTACAGTAATCAAAACAGTACGTTACAAAAAACAGACACATAGATCAATGAAACAGAATAGAGAGTCCAGAAATAAACTCACGCACACACGGGTCAGTTAATCTACAAGAAAGGAGGCAAAAATATACAATGGGAAAAGTCAGTCTCTTCAATGAGTGGTGTTGGGAAAACTGAACAGCTACCTGTAAAAAGATGAAATTAGAACATTTTCTCACACCACATACAAAAATAAATTCAAAGTGGATTAAACACTTAAATGTAAGATTGAAAACTATAAAACTCCTAGAAAAAAACATAGGCAATACACTCTTTCACATAAGTGTTACGAATATTTTTGGACCTGTTTCTTTAGGCAAGGGAAGCAAAAGCAATAATAAACAAATGGAATCTAATTAAGCTTAAAGGCTTTTACAAAGTGACGGAAACCACATACAAAATGAAAAAAATAACCTACTGAATGGGAGAAGATATTTGAAAATGACATGTCTGTTAATGGATTAATATCCAAGATACATAAACAGTTCATACACCTCAATATCTAAAAAGCAAACAACCTGGTTAAAAATTGGGCAGAAGACCTGACTAGACATTTTTCCAAAGAAGACATACAGATGGCCAACAGACATATGAAAATATGTTCAACATTGCTAGTCATCAGGGAAATGCAAATTGAAAGCATAACGAGCTATCACTTCACACTGTCAGAATTGCTACTGTAAAAAAGACAACAAATAATAAATGTTGGCAAGGATATAGAGAAAAGGGAACATACACTGTCAGTGGGAATGTAAATTCTTATACCCACTATGCAAAACAGCATGGAGGTTTTTCAAAGAAACTGAAAATAGAACTTCCATATGATCGAGCAATTCCACTGCTGGGTATATATCCAAAGAAAATGAAAACATAAATTCAAAAAGATGTATGCAACCTAATGTTCATAGCAGCATTATTTACAATAGCCAAAATATGGAAGCAACCTAAATGTCCATCAACAGATGAAAGGATAAAGAAGATGTGGCGCGGGAGAATACACACACACACACACACACACACACACACACACACACACACACACAGAGGAATACTCAGCCATAAAAAAGATTGAAATTGTGCCATTTGCAACAACATGGATGGGCCTGGAGGGTATTGTTCAGTGAGGTAAGTCAGACAGAGAAAGACAAAAACTGTATGCTTTCACTTATATATGGAATCTAAAAAATAAAACAAATGAATGAACATAACAAAACAGACTCAGAGATACAGAGAACAAACTAGGGGTTAACAGTGGGGAAAGTGGTTAGTGGAGGGTCAAGGAAGGGGAAGGGAATTAAGAGGTACAAACTACAAGGTATAAAAAAAATAAGATATAATGATGTAATGTACAACACAGGAAATATAGCCAATATTTTACAATAACTTTAAATGGAGTATAATCTATAAAAATATTGAATCACTATGTTGTATATCTGAAACTAATATAGCATTGTAAATCAACTATACTTCAAAAAAAGGTCAAACTTTTATGCTTGTAAGATTTTGCATGCATGGTTCTCTCTATTGATAATAACCACTTTTACCTGGTAAAACATCTACTCATCCCTTAAGATCCTTTTCTCCTCAGGAATTTCATTCCCTATAAAGTCCTTCTTAACCTCTTCAGGGAGAATTAATACTTCTATCATTTTAACTTTATAGCACTGTAAACACTTTTATAGCATTAAATACATAGCATTGTAGTTATCTCTTTATACTGGTCTCCCCCATTAGACAGTGAACTCTAGAATGGAGATATATCTCTTTATTTTTATATTCCTTTACCTTCCCCAACACTCTACCCTAAAGCAGTTGCACAGAATAAGTGTTGTGTCTGTGTATGTGTACACACACACACACACACACACACACACACACACACACACACACACATACACACTAAAAGAATGGATGAATGTATTAACAAATGAATACAGTTATGATAATCGCTCGTATTTAATTTTTTCAGAAGAGGGAGTAATGAACACTGCATAGGACTAGCTTCTTTATGTCTGAGGGCAAAACAAAGGGGAAATCTTATCTTTGGTCAGAATAACATCTCGATGAAGAAGAAATAAGCCCCTGTTTATTGGGCAAATTAAGTGGCTGAAGACTTTTCTGCTCCCCATGAGAGAAAAATGGACACCACTCTCACTGGGAAGGGAAACAGAGTGGGAGTTCAAGAAGGAGAAACAAAATTCCTGAGGCTTCTCAGCCTGGCAGGAGAATGGGAGTGCTTTCTATCAGTGGACTTTGGGCAAACCTGGTATCCTCTCTGGGCCTCAGTCTCCTCCTTTGTAACACGATAGTCTTGGACTACAGTGATAGTTAAGATGTTCCATCTATGATCTCCATACCAGGTTCTGCACAGAGTTCTCAAGCAAGCAGGAGAGTTAATCATCCCTTTTCGCTGCATTAAATTATGAAAGGATAAGGACAACAGAAGATTTCTTAGGAAAAATGCAGAATTTATAAAGAACATTGAAATAAGCAGTAGAAGGTATGGGATAGGGTGTAAAAGAAAAAACTGGGTAAATAAAAAACATAAAATATGGTATCAGAAATTAACTTAAGTATATCCATTATCAAAATTAATGTAAATGGATTCAATCAAAGGAAAAATGTTCTCAGATTGTAGACTGGAAACCAAACCAGATCCAGACATACTGTTTACAAGAGATACACCTAAAACATAAAGCATGGAAATCCAAAAGTAAATGAACCATAAAAGAGAAACATAACAATAAGAATTAACCAAAGAAAGCCACTACAGCGGTTTTAATATCAGTTAAAATAACACAAAAATGCATATTAAGCATAGAGAATCAGTGAGATATAACAACCTATAACCAACAGAGGCCCAGGATAGGTTAAAAAAAAGAAGGCACAATTGACAAATCCACAATCCTAATATGTGATTTTTAAACAAATCTCTCACATAAAATACTAGCTGAAACAAATAAAATATTGGTAAAGATATAAAGTATTTGAATAATATGATTAACAAATATAAATTTTAAGAAATATATATGTATACATACCCCCATTGTAGCACCTGTAAGTGGACAAAATAGCTCCTACTATTCTCTGCCTTGCTTACTCCATGCCAAACACACTGTCTTCTTTGTCCTAAAACACCTCTGTCTTATTCGTAGTGTTTCAGAGAACAGAAAAAGAGGAAGAACTGCCCAACTCATTTTATCATCTGATACTAAAGTTCAACCAAGGATAACACAAGACAGAAAAATATGGGCCATTCTCACTTATGATCACAGATGAGAAAGTTCTATTAAAATATTAGCATATTGGGCTTCCCTGGTGGCGCAGTGGTTGAAAGTTCGCCTACCGATGCAGGGGACACGGGTTTGTGTCCCGGTCCAGGAAGATCCCACATGCTGCGGAGCGGCTGGGCCCATGAGCTATGGCCACTGAGCCTGCACGTCCGGAGCCTGTGCTCCACAACGGGAGAGGCCACAACAGTGAGAAGCCCGCGTACAGCAAAAAAAAAAAAAAAAAAAAATTGGCATACTGCATATTAGCAATTTATTAAAAACTAATCACAAACAGACTTTATTCCAGAAATGCAAGGGTGTTTCAATGTTTGAAAAATCTATTAATTTAATTCACTTGTTGACATTTGGGGCTGGATAATTCTTTACTGTGCGGGCTGACCTGTGCATATACAATGTTCAGCAGCATCCCTGGCCTCTACCTACTAGCTGCCCGTAGCACCTTCCTCCCAGCTGTGACAACCGAAAATGTCTCCAGACACTGCCAAATTAAACTGTCCCCGGTTGAGAACCCACTGATGCAGAGGCTGATGAACTGTCTCATGCGTTATGTTTCCACTTAATGGGACCTGGGCCAACTATACAGGCCTAATGAAACACTGCCCAGACTGCTATATTTTGCTTCAGATAATATCCATCAAACATAGTTTTCACTTATTTTAGAATTCAAAGTTTTATATACCAAAAGAACAATGCTAAATCCACTTTATTATTCCTCTGTATAAAATCAAAGTATACCTCCACAGGATGCTGGTTCTAAATTTACTCAATATCTAGTATCCACATGTAAACTACATGAGGACAACTTTTTGGTAACTTTTATTGCAACATAATTTTATTTTATTTATTTATTTATTTATTTATTTATTTATTTATTTATTTATTTTATTGCAGAGTGTCTAGTTTATTATGAAAGGGTTCTCCCAGTATGTACATAGGAACCCAAACTTCAGTTTATCCTGCCCACCCCCACCCCCCACAAAGGCATATCAGCAACAACAGCGTTTCTTCATGGTACCTAGAAGAACTGCAGAACTGCTGGGGTGAAAACATCATCGATGCCCCCTGTGTTGTGTACTTTACACACTCTGAGGCAGTGTGATAAAGCTCTCAACATAGCAGCCTATCCAGGCAAGGTCATCCACCAAATGCATTCTCCCAGGGCTAAGAGACAATCTCACTACACACGAAGATACTAAGACCCAAACTCCAAAAGCCAGAGTTAGGGTCCAGGGCACTGGTTCTTCTACAGCACCAGTAGGACACATCAGAGTGACTGGGAAGCTTTCAACACTACACCTATAGGGCCCCACTCGGAGTCAGAGGGTTTGGGGACACCTGTGACTGGATGCAGAGGAGTGAATGCTCAGAGGGCAGGGATGCAGGAGGTCGTCATTCCTTGCCCTCCTTTTTTCATAGTTGTATATAACCAGATACATACAAAAACATACAGTTCACTTTTATTTATAATCAAATGGGCACTATACTTTCAAGTGCCTAATTCCACTTTAAAACTTCATGCTGGATGCTGGTGGCAGGCCAAGATATTACTTTTGTATGCATTAAATCCCACACTGGGCTTCAGGAGATAGATGATAAGAGAAAATAACTCACTGTCATCCCCCTTTGCCATGAGACCGGTAGCTCTGGTCTGCCAGGTATTGATAAAATAAGAGAAGGCAGCAAATCGGTGGACAGAAATCTTATGGGAGAGACGCCGGGCTGAAATACCAGACTCTACCCCAGAGGGAAACTGGCGTCTCTTAATCTAGAGCTATACTCGGACCAGCATGGACAGCACCTAACCAACCATGTTACAATGGAAAGCAACAACTGACACCTGTCCTTAGAAGCAGTAGCAGGTGGGGGTGAAAGTTTTCTTTGCACAACAGAAGTGACTGTGTATACAGTGTATACAGCTTGTCCTCCACCAAGGCTAAGTTGAGGGGACTTGAGTATCAAGGACAAAGGATTTAAGCCAATGATTATGGTGCCGCTGGGACTGGAATAAGAGGTGTTACTAGGCGTTCCCTACAACAAAAATGGGTCTAGAGCTTGGTAAGGCTACAACAAAGGTCTCCTTTTTCTTGACATCTCAGCCAGCTCTTCCCTGATGTGCTGTGCAGAAACCTCATCTCTTTTCAGCTTTGCTCGCTTCAGTGCTTCCTAGTAGATCTCTTCCGCTTGTGCATATCGTTCTCTGTGCATCAGGGCTGCAGCCAGATTACTGAGCAGCACTTGGAGCTCAGGGTGCTCCACCTGTCTCGCCAGGTCTGACGCCCTGTGTGTGTGAACACAGGCCTCATCAGAGCGGCCCTGTGCATCCAGGGTGGTAGCCAGGTCACTCAGCAGCACGATGGTCTGTGGGTGTCTTTCTCCTAGTATTTCTTCAGAGATCTGTAAAACTTCTTCATACATGCTTTGTGCCTGTGATGGCTGCTTGGAGAACAGAAGGTAGCGGGCATAGGTGTCTAGGCACATGCCCAAGAGGAGATGGGCGTTGGCTTTCTCTTACACTGACAAAGTGTCTTCTGATAATTCGTTTTCTCTTTCAATTTTTTCCTCTAGAGCTGAAATGCAGAATTATAGCCAGCAAGAGCCAATTCCTGTCTATTCTGAGCAGTATAAATAGTGGCCAGCTTTAGAGAGATTTCTATTATTGCATTGTCTTCCTGTTGCATGGCCCCTCCAAGCAAGTAACTCATTGTTGCTCTAAAAAGTTTTTCTGCATTTTCAAGCTGACCCCGTAAAAATGATAAGCTGGCCATCAAATCATAAATGTAAGTGATGGCCGTCTTGTTATCACTCTTATAGGCAAGATGAAGAGCATCATGCAAAATTAGCTTCGCCTCTTCTGGCTCATCTTTCATGATGCACAACTGCCAGCCGCAGCAGTTGAGAAACTGAAATTTTTTGTTCTAGTTCTGTGAAAAATGCCATTGGTAGTTTGATAGGGATTGCACTGAATCTGTAGATTGCTTTGGGTAGTACAGTCATTTTCACAATGACTTGGATTCTTCCAATCCAAGAATGTGGTGTATCTCTCCATTTGTTTGTATAATCTTTAATTTCTTTCATCAGTGTCATAGTTTTCTGCACACAAGTCTTTTGTCTCCTTAGGTAGGTTTATTCCTAGGTATTTTATTCTTTTTGTTGCAATGCTAAATGGGAGTGTTTCCTTAATTGCTCTTTCAGATTTTTCATCATTAGTGTATAGGAATGCAAGAGATTTCTGCATTAATTTTGTATCCTGCTACTTTACCAAATTCGTTGATTAGCTCTAGTAGTTTTCTGGTAGCATCTTTAGGAGTCTCTATGTATAGTATCATGTCATCTGCAAACAGTGACAGCTTTACTTCTTCTTTCCCAATTTGGATTCCTTTTATTTCTTTTTCTTCTCTGATTGCTGTGGCTAAAACTTCCAAAACTATGTTGAATAACAGTGGTGAGAGTGGACAACCTTGTCTTGTTCCTGATAATAGAGGAAATGCTTTCAGTTTTTCACCATTCAGAATGATGTTGGCTGTGGGTTTGTCATATATGGCCTTATTTATGTTGAGGCAAGTTCCCTCTATGCCTACTTTCTGGAGAGTTTTTATCATAAATGGGTGCTGAATTTTGTCGAAAGCTTTTTCTGCATCTATTGAGATGATCATACGGTTCATATCCTTCTATTTGTTAATATGGTGTATCACATTGATTGATTTGCATATATTAAAGAATCCTTGCATTCCTGGGATAAACCCCACTTGATCATAGTGTATGATCCTTTTAATGTGTTGTTGGATTCTGTTTGCTAGTATTTCGTTGAGGATTTTTACATCTATGTTCATCAGTGACATTGGCCTGTAGTTTTCTTTCTTTGTGACATCTTTGTCTGGTTTTGGTGTCAGGGTGATGGTGGCCTCAAAGAATGAGTTTGGGAGTGTTCCTCCTTCTGCTATATTCTGGAAGAGTTTGAGAGGATGGGTGTTAGCTCTTCTCTAAATGTTAGATAGAATTCGCCTGTGAAGCCATCTGGTCCTGGACTTTTGTTTGTTGGAAGATTTTTAACCAAGTCTCAATTTCAGTGCTTGTGATTGGTCTGTTTATATTTTCTATTTCTTCCAGGTTCAGTCTCAGAAGGTTGTGCTTTTATAAGAATTTGTCCATTTCTTCCAGGTTGTCCATTTTATTGGCATATAGTTGCTTGTAGTAATCTCTCATTATCCTTGTATTTCTGCAGTGTCAGTTGTTACTTCCCCTTTTTCATTTCTAACTCTATTGATTTGAGTCTTCTCCATTTTTTTCTTGATGAGTCTGGCTTATGGTTCATCAATTTTGTTTATCTTCTCAAAGAACCAGCTTTTAATTTTATTGATCGTTGCTATCGTTTCCTTCATTTCTTTTTCATTTATTTCTGATCTGATCTTTATGATTTCTCTCCTTCTGCTAACTTTGGGGGTTTTTTGTCATTCTTTCTCTGATTGCTTTAGGTGTAAGGTTAGGTTGTTTATTTGAGATGTTTCTTGTTTCTTAAGGTAGGATTGTATTGCTATAAACTTCCCTCTTAAAACTGCTTTTGCTGCATCCCATAGGTTTTGGGTCATCGTGTTTTCCTTGTCATTTGTTTCTAGGTATTTTTTGATTTCCTCTTTGATTTCTTCAGTGATCTCTTGGTTATTAAGTATTGTATTGTTTAGCCTCCATATGTTTGTATTTTTTTACAGATTTTCTTCCTGTAATTGATATCTAGTCTCATAGCGTTGTGGTCAGAAAAGATACTTGATATGATTTCAATTTACTAAGGGTTGATTTGTGACCCGAGATATGATCTATCCTGGAAAATGTTCCATGAGCACTTGAGAAGAAAGTGTATTCTGTTGTTTTTGGATGGGACGTCCTATAAATATCAACTAAGTCCATCTTGTTTAATGTATCATTTAAAGCTTGTGTTTCCTTATTTATTTTCACTTTGGATGATCTGTCCATTGGTGAAAGTGGGGTGTTAACGTCCCCTACTATGATTGTGTTACTGTCGATTTCCCCTTTTATGGCTGTTAGCATTTGTCTTATGTACTGAGGTGCTCCTTTGTTGGGTGCATAAATATTTATAATTGTTATATCTTCTTCTTGGATTGATCCCTTGAACATTATGTAGTGTCCTTCTTTGTCTCTTGTAATTGTCTTTGCTTTAAAGTCTATTTTGTCTGATATGAGAATTGCTATTCCAGCTTTCTTTTGATTTCCATTTGCATGGAATATCTTTTTCCATCCCCTCACTTTCAGTCTGTATGTGTCCATAGGTCTGAAGTGGGTCTCTTGTAGAAAGCATATATATGGGTCTTGTTTTTGTATCCATTCAGCCAGTCTACGTCTTTTGGTTGCGGCATTTAATCCATTTACATTTAAGGTAGTTATTGATATGTATGTTCCTATTACCATTTTCTTAATTGCTTTGGGTTTGTTTTTGTATGTCTTTTTCTTCTCTTGTGTTTCATGCCTAGAGAAGTTCCTTTAGCATTTGTTGTAAAGCTGGTTTGGTGGTGCTGAATTCTCTTAGCTTTTGCTTGTCTGTAAAGGTTTTAATTTCTCCGTCGAATCTGAATGAGATCCTTGCTGAGTAGAGTAATCTTGGTTGTAGGTTTTTCCCTTTCAACACTTTAAATACATCCTGTCACTCCCTTCTGGTTTGCAGAGTTTCTGCTGAAAGATCAGCTGTTAACCTTATGGGTTAACCTTGTGTGTTAACCTTATGGGTTAACCTTGTGTGTTATTTGCTGTTTTTCCCTTGTTGCTTTTAATGTTTTCTCTTTGTGTTTAATTTTTGATAGTTTGATTAATATGTGTCTCGGCGTGTTTCTCCTTGGATTTATCTGGTATGGGACTCTCTGTGCTTCCTGGACTTGATTGACTATTTCCTTTCCCATATTAGGGAAGTTTTCAACTATAATCTTCAAATATTTTCTCAGTCCCTTTCTTTTTCTCTTCTTCTTCTGGGACCCCTATAATTCGAATGTTGATGCGTTTAATGTTGTCCCAGAGGTCTCTGAGACTGTCCTCAATTCTTTTCATTCTTTTTTCTTTATTCTGCTCTGCAGTAGTTATTTCCACTATTTTATCTTCCAGGTCACTTATCCGTTCTTCTGCCTCAGTTATTCTGCTATTGATCCCATCTAGAGTATTTTTAATTTCATTTATTGTGTTGTTCATCATTGTTTGTTTGCTCTTTAGTTCTTCTAGGTCCTTGTTAAAAGTTTCTTGCATTTTGTCCATTCTGTTTCCAAGATTTTGGATCATCTTTACTATCATTACTCTGAATTCTTTTTCAGGTGACTGCCTATTTCCTCTTCATTTATTTGGTCAGGTGGGTTTATACCTTGCTCCTTCATCTGCTGTGTGTTTCTCTGTCTTCTCATTTTGCTTAACTTGCTGTGTTTGGGGTCTCCTTTTCGCAGGCTGCAGGTTCGTAGTTCCCATTGTTTTTGGTGTCTGCCCCCAGTGGCTAAAGTTGGTTCAGGGGGTTGTGTAGGCTTCCTGGTGGAGGAAACTAGTGCCTGTGTTCTGGTGGATGAGGCTGGATCTTGTCTTTCTCATGGGCAGGACCGTGTCCGGTGGTGTGTTTTGCGGTGTCTGTGACCTTATTATGATTTTAGGTAGCCTCTCTGCTAATGGGTGGGGCTGTGTTCTAGTCTTGTTAGTTGTCTGGCAAGGGGTGTCCACCACTGGAGCTTGCTGGTTGTTGAGAGGAGCTGGGTCTTAGCGTTGAGATGGAGATCCCTGGGAGAGCTTTCGCTGTGTGATATTACGTGGAGAAGGGAGGTCTCTGGTGGACGAATGTCCTGAACTCGGCTTTCCCACCTCAGAGGCACAGGCGTGACACCCGGCCAGAGCACCAGGACTCTGTCAGTCACACGGCTTTTGGGAAGTCTGAGGTCTTCTGCCAGCATTCAGTAGGTGTTCTGTAGGAGTTGTTCCACATGTAGTTGTATTTCTGATGTATTTGTTTGGAGGAAGGTGATCTCCACCTCTTACTCCTCCGCCATCTTGAAGTTCTCTCCAACAAAACTGATAGTGTGACTTGTTCAGGTATGTTGTTCATTCTGTGGCTTCCATTCTGCAGGTCCAGAGTCAGTCATTTGTTAGCAACACATACATATCTTCAAAGGCAATGCTGCTCCAGGGACCAGTGCAAAGCAGTCACTGGTCGTCCAGACCTCATGTCGGGGAGGCTGGTCTGCTTGTCCTGGAGCTTCGGCCTGAGAGGCAGGCATCCGATGTAGCACTTAGCTAGATTTGCTGCCTGGTGGGCACCGTCTCTGACTTTCTCTCCCTGCCTGGCTCTCACTGGGGCGCCATCTTTTTTTTTAAATCATAGAATCTTAATGCTGATACAGAGGAACTTGGAGATGATATTGTTAAATCGCCTTATTTTACAACAAGGCAACAAAGAGGTGAACTGTCACAGAAATAGTTACTGGAAAATCTAGAACTTGAATATAGTTTTCAGGATTTCAAGACAAGAGCTAATTTAAACATGCCACTTACAATGGTAATATTAACAGATTAGTCCACCAAAAAAAAAAAAAAAGACTATTTAGCCCAGAGTATGGCTAAAACATCTAGCAATGAACAATCAGTAGGCAACAACAGCATTGCAGTAATCATTATTAGAGTAACCCAAAAGTTATTATGTTGAAAAGAAGTTTTTAAAAATAATACTGGGCTAAGTTAACTAAAAAGTGATGGGAAGGTCTATTAATAATTTCTGTGGGGATTCTTAAAGGAAACTTAAAAGCTCTTAAGAGGCTGGTGATCCTGGTTCTTTAATGTCTAACTTCACCATACAACTTAGGACTTTCCTTTCCATGACAGGGCTATACCAAAAATATGATTCAAACTTATCAGGCATAACTAAGGTTGTTTGGGTCCTCTCCATTAACTGCCAACTCCTTAAGTTAAGATTTGTAAATCTGCCCTGAGAATGCTAGAAGAGACATGCTCTGTATTAGAGATCATGCAACACACAAGACTGCTAAATTTTATTCTCTTGAAATAGAAATTACATATATAATTCTGTAATTTCCCTCATTTCATAAATTTTCCTCAATTTTTCAAGGGTGTTTCCTTTAATATCAATTTAAGCAGCTGGATTTACATGCAGAAAACCATTGGTGATACTCATGCCTCCTCCATCTTTACTTGTCTGGTGTGATCAACTCCTAGATCTCCCATGATCTGAGGCCTTTTCCTGTTCTCTTTCCCATCTTCCTCCTCTAATTAGACTTGAGGCTGAAAACAGGATGATTAACCCTCTCATGACCATGCTGATGTTTCTCATACTAAAGTAGGCAGTTTTTTCTGAAGTAGGAAGTAGATTCTCAGTTATAAACTTCAAGGATTGTCTTACAGTTAACAATTCAAGGAAACTACCAATTAGCTATTTTAAGTCTTCACTACAAAGAGACAGAATTTCCATATATAGTTACCACTGGATAAGATATATTTCATAAAGGCAGCATTGCGAAGATGAAAGGAGATATTTTTATTCTCTTTAAAGTCAAAAACACAAAACGATCCAGATAGCTTTTTCAGCAGTTACAAATAGAGTGTGTTATTTTTCAAACTCTATTAAAGTCAATTACTTTGTGAGCCTGCGAGTCAGAATTTTCCATGGTAATGAATTAAATGGGCGAAGCAACACCGTACATACCCTGAGTGGCTGTTGGGGGTAGTTGGAGGCTACTGTCTAGCTTCTCCCAAAGGTAAGTTGGTCGAGGAGTGCCTTCCTCTGAGCTACAGAGCAGGATGACATCGCTGCCAATATCCTGGGGTCCTTGTATTTGGCAGTGTGGGGCAGAAGGAGGAACTATAATAGGAAGGGTAAGCAATAAAGAATACATTTACCATGAGTCAAGTGATGACAGAGGAGACATCAACATTCAGCACTAGAACCTCAGGTAACACTGTTTTGGGGACACGTATCAGAAGACTACCTCATGAGCAAAGCCAGTGAATGGTATGTACGATGCACAGGTTTGGCCATAGGTGCAGGGCCTACAACTTCGGGTGGCAGGGAGCAAATATGTATAAGGGGCAACACCCTCTGATTGTATTTTTAAGATACCTTATGGCTTTAGTTTCACTCTTCTTCCTCCAAAGAAGTATTCGAAGAATTCTTAAGATCCTTCATGTCAACATATTGCTTTTAAAAGCATTACTGAATACACACATGTTCAGAGCAGCATTATTCACAATAGCTGAAAGGTGGAAACAACCCAAGTGTCCATAGAGGGATGGAAGGATGAACAAAATATAGTGTATACATACAATGGAATATTATTTAACCTTGATAAGGAAATTCTGACACATGCTACAACATGGATGAACCTTGAGAACATGCTAAGTGAAATAATTCAGTTATAAGAAGACAAATAATGTATGATTCCACTTATATGCAGCACCTAGGGTACTCAAATTCATAGAAAAAGAAAATAGAACAGTGGTTTCCAGCTGCTGAGCTGACGGAGAAATGTCATTTAATGACCAGAATTTTATTTTTGTAAGTTGAAGAAAGTTCCGGAGATTGGTTGCACAACAATGTGAATATACTAAATTGTTCACTTAAAAATTAGCTAAGATGGTAAATTTTGTTATATTTTACCACAATTAAAAATTTTTAATTGATGAAAGAGCCCCCTTGTAAAGAAGATATCTCAAGGAACAGCATCCACTTACCCTGCCGGCTACTCTCGCCTAAGACCACCTTACCATAGTTCTTTGTTACTTTACAAACAAAACCAGACACACCAACATTATACCAACTTCTGTTTTATGGTGGGAGGAGTCAGAGCAAGGTTCAAGTGTATCTAGTACTTGATAGTAATGCAATGGACATTTTATAATCATTAATACAGATAAGGACACAAAGGATGTGAAACAAAAAATTACAAAAACCAAAAGAATACTAAAGGAAGAAGGTGATAGTTTATAGTGAAAAAGCAAGCCAATAAAAATATAAACTAAGCCCATGGCTTGGATTCTCATATTTGATAATGCATACAGTAGAGTTTAAATACAAGTGATGATGCACTTGTAATGCTAATGACTTTTTAATAAATGTGTTCAACCTTGCAAAAATGAATGAATGAGTGGAAAATGAATGCACTACACACAGGAACCAGCAAAGAAAATGGGTGGGGGAAGAGAGAACAATGAAAGGGTTAGGTAGAAAGACTGAAAAATCTCAGGGAATCTTAACTGCTGTGATGGGATAAACCAATCTCAATTTACTGCTTTAAACATTGACATCATGAGGCTATGAGGGGAAAGCCAAAATAATTATTTGAAGGTAGTACTAACTATAAGATAAATTACAGGGTTTTTTTCTTCCTTTAAAAAATGAAAAAATAAATGTGGATCATGTGGGAAGCTCACTACCTGAACTACAGGTGTAAGCGTCAAAATAATGTTAAATTCCAACAGTACTCTTTATTCAGTACTCAGAGTGCTTTAAAGTCTATATAATTTTAATATACTTGAATGAATAATAGTTCTAGGACAGAAATCTCCCACTTGTCCTTGGTTTTCTGATTCTGTTTGAAGACTGGGAGAACAAGGCACCAGGGCTATAGCATTTTCTTGCCCAAAGAAGGAAAATGGCAAGAACCCCCAACACTGGTATCTTCAAGTGACTCAACAGTGGAAGGGAAAAGGGGGAGAATGTACCAAGGAATCCTGGAATCGATTCTGAGACTTCAGTAGGATGGAGGACAGTCCAGAGCATCAGGCTTCTCTAAGCATTTCTCATCCTCCCCAGATGAGCTGAATTTAGCCACTTCTACCACAAGTACCCATTTAGGAGGCAGCACTTTATTTCAGAAGCAGCACAAGTGAGAAATAAAATGTGCTCAGAATGAATTTAATTTAGCATGAGATAGTCTATCTGTATGGTGTAATAGAAAGAATACTGGTTTAAGTACAGAGACTTAAATTTTAAGCTCAACTTTATTGTTGTTCATGGTCTATAAAACCTTGGGAAAGACTCCAAATCTATTTGATCTCAGTATTAAGACCAAACTGATCATATAATTTCTCGTTCAAACAAGGATACTTTTGAGAGTAAAAGGAAGTATTATTAAAATTCTTCCAGGACAAGAGGCAAAAGCTTAGAACTGTCGGGGGCCTACTCAGCATTACATAGATATGAAGTAGTAGTAAATTTATTCTCACGTGTGCTAAAACCCCTGCTCCCTGCTTATAATCAATTGTTCTTGATTTAATTTGCTCTCAACAATAAGTCCTATCCTATAAAAGCTTAGGAAAAGTGAGAGGCCACTTTTGATGGTATTTTATACCACCTTTCTCCACCTTGAGGAAAAGTCATTTAACAAGTAAGCTTTCGAGAGCCACCTGAAATGGAGTAATGGGTGGGGAGACTATGTGGAAGCAGCATGGAGAAGCAGAGTCCAGATGGAGCTGAAAGGAGAGAGGACAGGAAAAGGACACAAGCAGAAAGAGAGTACAGAAAAACTGGCAGAAGTAAATATGCTTGAGAGTAAATTCGTAAGTAAAGCCAAGGTAGCTGCAACATTTTCCTGTCACTCACCTAAAACTGTGAGACCGGTGACCCCAATATTCCTGCCCCCTCTATCTGGAAGGTTGTTAACCAAACACTGGTAGGTGCCTGTATCTGATAGCTGGGTGTTGTTAATGAAGATAGAGACATTGGTGGCTGGCATGGTGCCTGTAAATCCTACCCTACCATGGAACCGGGGGGCACCATCAAACATCTGTCCACTTTGATACAGAATGACCTGCAAAGGAAAGCGAAAGAAATAAATTGGCCACTGCATCTCCTTCTAGACACATAACAATAACTACCTAGTAAACAGCAGACTATACCAAACATTGGAAAATTATATTTCTAATATTAGAGTTGTCACCAACTTTTTTTTTTTTTTTTTTTTTTTGCAGTTCGCAGGCCTCTCACTGTTGTGACCTCTCCCGTTGCGGAGCACAGGCTCCGGACGCGCAGGCTCAGCAGCCATGGCTTACGGGCCTAGCCGCTCCGCGGCATGTGGGATCTTCCTGGACTGGGGCATGAACCCGTGTCCCCTGCATCGGCAGGCAGACTCTCAACCACTGCACCACCAGGGAAGCCCCACCAACTTTTTTTTTTAATTATTTGTTGGGCTTTCTTTTTCATTTCATTTTATTTTATTAACATCTCTATTGGGTATAATTGCTTTACAATGTTCTGTTAGTTTCTGCTGCATGACAAAGTGAATCAGCTATATGTATACATATATCCCCATATCCCCTCCCTCCCACCCTCCCTATCCCACCCCTCTAGGTCACCAACTTTGTACTACAGCACCTATCTGTAGATATCAGGGATTCTAAATTCTTACATACCAAACTGGAATAACATCGTATCCTTACCTAACTCAACAGAATATAGAAAGTGCATTTTATGATACCTTACTATTAGTTCATAGATACTTTTACCAGTGCAAAAATTAATTCCAGAAAAAATGTTAAAAAAAATTAACACTGCCATTCTCATGCTTACTAGGTCACAAAATGATAGCTCACAGTTATAGACGGAATATAAGTGAACGCCATGAAAGGGAAGAAGAGTTATGAGTCCATGATTGCTTACCTATGTCAATTTCCTTACCAAAGTTAACTCTTCGTGGGAGAGGACTCAGAGTGGTACTGCAAAAAGCCCTTTGGGCTGAGAGTGAGGTACCTGGTTTTATCTTAGCTCTACCTTAAATGTCTGGCAGATTGTGGTCAAGTCTTTTCTTGCCTCTATCAAGTCTTTTCTTGCCTCTATCACTGACTCCTAAAATGATGAATCTGAACAAAATGATCTCAAAGGCTCAGTCTAATTATTAAAGTTCCATGGATTAAGGAAATAGAAGAGGTTACTATTAAATATAGCAATTTAAATTTCCTATCAGAAAACTTAGCTTATCAAATATTTTTAGGTAGTGAAAAGCTTACTGATGCCGAAAAGCTTCATAACAGAAATAAGTTAATTTTGGGAATGAAGGTATAGTCATGTTCACAATTCACTAATTTTCCGAGGATTATTTTCTGCAGTGGGTATCGCATATTATGGGATCTTTTACCTATAACTGATACACCTTATTAGATAGTAGCTTCTATTTTCATGTACCCTAATTTATTTGAGAATCTTGGAAGAGATCTAGTGTGCCTGGCTTTGTTTATTTTAAAATACTTGTGCAATTAACCAAAAAAATCAAGTACTACTACCTAATGTTACTTCCTTAATATTATCACTATATTTATTTATTTTTAATTAATTAATTTTTATTTTTGGCTGCATTGGGTCTTCGTTGCTGTGCGTGGGCTTTCTCTAGTTGTGGCGAACGGGGGCTACTCTTCGTTGTGGTGCACGGGCTTCTCATTGCGGTGGCTTCTCTTGTTGCGGAGCATGGGCTCTAGGCGCGCAGGCTTCAGTAGTTGTGGCTCGTGGGCTCTAGAGTGCAGGCTCAGTAGTTGTGGTACACAGGCTTCTCAATGTGGTGGCTTCTCTTGTTGCAGAGCGTGGGCTCTAGGCGCATGGGCTTCAGTAGTTGTGGCACGTAGGCTCAGTAGTTGTGGCGCACGGGCTTAGCTGCTCCGCAGCAGGTGGGATCTTCCCAGACCAGGGCTTGAACCCTGGCAGGCGGATTCTTAACCACTGTGCCACCAGGGAAGCCCTATCACTATCTTTAAAAAGTACTCTCTCATCCACCTAACATATGTTAGTACTAGTCCCTCCCTGTCAAAATATACTTTGCTTTTTCTGTCTTAGTATTTCCTGTCAGCAATGTGTTCTGATGAAATTCCAGGTTCCTACATAAAATCCTCGGAAGGATCCCCTTGACATCTCTTAACTAAAAAAAGAAAATCTTTTACAAAGAGGATAGCTTCTTCTGATAGTTGACTAATAATGCAGGAGTAGGACTTAAAACAGCTTAGGTTCAGTGGAAGTATCACCTTATTCTAGAAATCAAATATGTACTCAAGATGCTTTCCTACCCACCTCTTGTGAAAAGATTAAAATTTCAGAGGTAGCACAGGATGGGACAGAAGTACCTGCTCAGGCTGGTTCGCATTGGAGAGAGGAATGACCATCCAAATGACATTGAGGTTAATGAGGGCGGCGCTGGTAGTGAAAGTACAGGGCAGGACTGCTGTCTGACCCCGGGCCACTTGGACACTCCCAGGGCTCTCGGAGACTTCCAGGGAAGCTGCAACACCTACAGAAGGAGGAACAAAGAGGTTATGTGATAGACCAAATCTCTTCATAAAAGGTCTGTGTGTTTTATATTATCAGTTATGTAAACAGACTGATATGACAGTCTTACTAAACATCTACTGACCACTCACTGAGTCAAAATAATAAAAATTTTTCAACCTTTTACTTCTTAGAAACTATAAAGGAAAAATATTAGAAGACACATTCTATTTTGTAAGACGGTATCTGATATTTGCCAGATTCAAATACAGATTGGGAGAATTCAACTGACAGGGTCTAAGCAAAGCTCCAACGGTGATGAGGGATAAGAAATAAACTGAAAGTATTTTAAAGAATCATTACACAATAGCACACTGTAAAATTAAATGCTTATAAATAAATCCAACAAAATATGCTCAGGATGTATATCCTGAAAACTATAAAATGCTGATGAAAGAAATCAAATAAGACTAAATAAATGGATATGCAATGTTCATGGGTTGGAAGAATCAACACTGTTAAGATGCCAATCCTCTCCAAATAGATCTACGATGGAGAGCACTGCCAATCAAAATCGTAGCGTGCTTTTTGCAGATATTGACAAGCTAATTCTAAAACACATGACAAGGCAAAGAACTAGAATAGCCAAAAGAATATTGAAAAACAAGAACAAATTTGGAGACGTTACACTATCTGATTTCAAAATTTGCTATAAATTAGCTACAGCAATCAAGACAGTGTAATACTAGCATAAGGACAGAGCATCAGACAAATGGCACAGGATTGATCGTTCTGAAATAAACCTTATTTATTTATGATCAAATGCTTTTCAACAAAGGTACAAGACAATGAAATGAGGGAAAAAATAGTTCTTTCAAAAAATGATTCTGGAACAATTCAATATTAATATGCAAAAAATTTAACTCAGACCCTTACCTCACAGCATATACAAAAATCGACTCAAAATGTATCATAGACCTAAATGTAAGAGCTAAAACTATTAAGCTTCTAGAAATAAACATAGAAGAAAACCTTTGCGGCCTTGGATTAGTCAAAGTGGTCTTAGTTATGTCACCAGGACCATAAACTGTAAAAGAAAACAATTAAGAAACTGGACTTGATTAAAATTTTTAAAAACTTCTGTGATTCAAAAGACTTAATTAAAAAAATAAAAAGCCAAGGTATAGACTGGGAAAAAATATTTTTAATTTACATATCTGATAAAGGACTTGTATACAGAATATATAAAGAACGATTACAGCTCAATAATAAAAAGACAAACAACCTAATATTAAATGGGCAAAACATCTGAGTATGTATTTCAACAAAGGTTAATAACAAGCACATGGAAAGCTGCTCAACATTATTATTCACTATGAAACCGCATATTAAAACCACAATAAGGTATCATCACACATCCAGTGGAACGGTTATAATCAAGACAAAACCACGTGCTGAACAAAGATGTAGAGAAACTGGAATCCTCCTCATTCACTGCTGGTGGAAATGTAAAACTGTACAGTCACTTCGGAAAACAGCTTCAGTTTCTTAAAAAGTTTAACACAGACGTGGAACAAACTTACCATATAACCCCGAAATTCCATTCCTAGGAATCTACCCAAGTAAAATGAAAATATATGTCCACACAAAGACCATGAATGCTTATAACAGCATTATTGATATCATACCTCCAAATGGAAATAATACAAATATCCATCAGCTGATGAATGGATAAACAAAATGTGGTATATCCATGCAATGAAATACTATTCAGAAATAAAAAGCAACAAGCTACTGATACATATTACAACATAGATGAGCCTCTCAAAAACATTTTGCTAAGTGAAAGAAGGCAGATTCAAAAGTCTACATACTGTATTATTCCATTTATGTGAAACGTCCAGAAAAGGCAAATCTATAGAGACAGGAAGCAAATCACTGGCTGCATGAGGTAACAGAGAAGGGAAAAGGGATTGATGTAAATAGGTTCAATGGAACTTTCTAGGGCAATGGAAAACTTCTAAAACTGTATTGCTTTGATGGTTGTATAAATTTACTAAAAATAATTGAATTTTATACTTTTTTATAAATAAATTTATTTATTTTTGGCTGTGTTGGGTGTCCGTTGCTGCACGCGGGCTTTTCTCTAGTTGCGGCGAGCAGGGGCTACTCTTTGTTGCGGTGTGCAGACTTCTCACTGCAGTGGCTTCTCATGTTGCAGAGCACGGGCTCTAGGCATGTGGGCTTCAGTAGTTGTAGCTCGCAGGCTCTAGAACACAGGCTCAGTAGTTGTGGCACATGAGCTTAGCTGCTCCACGGCATGTGGGATCTTCCCAGACCAGGGCTCGAACCCGTGTCCCCTGCATTGACAGGCAGATTCTTAACCACTGCGCCACCAGGGAAGCCTGAATTTTATACTTTAAATGGATGAGTTCTTTGGAATGTAAATTATACCTCAGTATTGCTATTAAAATTCAAAAAAAAAACCCCAGTAACTTACCAGAGCTAACTCCTGACAAGTCAAAATCAACTGTAATCTTTTCTGAAAAGAATGCCTGCCCCCTGGGACTATAGTACAATATGGGAATAACAGGAGATTAAAATAGGTCAGAGGGATCCAATAAAGAAGCTATTCTAACTATGAAAAATACACTGTCCATGGCAATAACTCAAACTGTTTTATTTTGAAGTGATATTACCTCAGTTCGCCCAAAAAAAGTAACACAATAACATACTGTTATGATTACAATTTGTTTAAAAAATAAACATACATAACACCTTCCTTCCATAAAACTTTGTGTTCTTCACATATAGTCCAATGACGCTCTTAGCAGTTAACTTTACAGGATAAAATGTTTCATAAAATGAGCCATCTGTGGTAGAATATAAAGCACTTGATAACATCAGGAAAAGTCTCTAAGTTAAATAACATTAGGGAAAGTCTCTAAGTTTTAAAAGGAAAGTTGAATGAACCTCAGGTGCTAAGAGGCAGAAAGTGGAGGTTACTTGAGCATGGAACAGGCAATGGCAGGAACAAGTCACCTCATGGGTAGAAGTGGGTTAACGAAAGATATATGTTATGATCATTATGATAAATGCAATGGAGATTTTTAAAAGTAAGTGTGGAAACCAAACTGGCAAAAAACCTCCATCACTTCATTCTTCAGATAATACTCCAAGGAAGAAGTGTAGGGAATACGCCACCCCTTAAACTATTTATACAGGATAACATATACCCCCCACCCTCGATTTACTAATTTTAAGCTGAACTCACACAATCTTTGATACAAATTTTAAAAAGAAAAAAAGGGCAATATAGACTATGAATGAAAGATAAAGATGTAGATGGGAAAACTACCAAAATACGATAGGATTCCAGTAAAGGAAGAGTAGATTCACAGGATCGGGGTGGGAGCTGAGGGAAACAGAGCAGATCTGCTGGCAGAGGGCGGGCCCCCAGGGTGGCAGAAGCTGTGAAAGGCTGACTTTATTTATCTCACATTTTTACATAAGGTTAACCCTGAAATCTCAAGCATTGAGACAGGTGCAGAATAAATACTCTAGATAAGCTGCTTTCAGAACTTGTAAAAGTATGGGTTTGAAGCTGGATAGGTCTAGTTTGAAATCTGGCTCTTTCATCTACTTAACTGTGTGGCCTCACTTATTCTCTGATTCCATTGCCTCACCTGTAAAATAGGGCTAACACCATCATCACATCGTTAGAAGGGTAGGATGAGGGCAATACCAGATGCTGACGGTTGACAGTGACCATTACCACACCACTATTGCTTGCTGACATTTAGGGCACACTGACCACATAGCGAGTCCACATGAAGCACTATATGTAAACATATACATGTACATACACGTATACATACACAAACTCATTTAATACTATAAAGTATCTTATACCTCATATATAATTTCTTATCCATAAGAAATTTAGGCCCAGAGAGACTAAAAACCAGCTATAGGTCACACAGTTCAAGGAAATGGTAAGCTCTGGATTCAAATCCAGACAGTTTATCTACAGAGAACATACACTTAAAGACCACACATAACACACAGAAATCAGTCCATAAATGTTTGTTTTTATCACCACTACTATATTATACAATCACCAAATTTTAAGTTAGTATGGACTTTTACATAAAGCCATCAGATAAAAACTCCCTCAACTTCCTGCTTCCAAGTCAGCTTTGATCTGCCTCTTCTTCCTCTCCCTCCTTAGATTAGAGAAGTTCATCTAAGGCCAGCCTCTCAGGTGAGCATAATTTATATTTCATCCTCTTGGCCTCCTCATAGACTGTCCCCTCTCTTGTAGCCTCAGCCTCTTGCTCTGCACTGGAGACTTCCTGACAGCATTTAAACATACTCAAGTATTTCCACTTAGAACAAAATTCCTCCCTCCCTCCACCCCACAGTTCCCTCCAGGGACTGCCCTCTCTCCAGACTCTTCTACATTTAGTCTTCAATCCACTCCTGCCACCATTACTTCTTAACATAGTTCTCCCTAGGTTTCCCAGAGACCTTCTGATGGCTCCATGACTCTTGAATTCATTCTTGGACTCTCAGTAGCATCTAGCAGTGATGACCATTCCCCTCTCCTTCTTGAAACGCAGCTTTCCCTTAGCTTCAGTGATGTAATTTACTTCTGGTTTTCCTTCCATATCTCTGGATACTTCTCAATCTCTTCTGCTGTTTCTCCCTTCTCTACCCAGCTATTAAATGTTGGCATTCCTCAATCGGCTGCCTTTTCTTTCTTTTATTTTTCTTTTGTGGTACGCGGACCTCTCACTGTTGTGGCCTCTCCCGTTGCGGAGCACAGGCTCCGGACGCGCAGGCTCAGCGGCCATGGCTCACGGGCCCAGCCGCTCCGCGGCATGTGGGATCCTCCCGGGCCGGGGCACGAACCCGTGTCCCCTGCATCGGCAGGCTCTCAACCACTGCACCACCAGGGAAGCCCCTGGCTGCCTTTTCTTATTCTAAACTCTCTCCCTGCAGACTCTCATTCACTATCATGGGTTCATTTCTCATATATAAGCCAATGGCTTCCAAATTTAACCAACCCAAACCTCTCCTCTTATATACAACTGCCTCCTAGACATCTCCACACAGAAATCTCAAAGATACCTCAAGTCAACTCGTCCAAGATCAGACTCTTGATCTTCCCCACCATGCCTGCGTCCCCTGTGTATCTGGCTCCTTTTTAGAGTTCCCTGTGCTAGCAAATGGCTCAACTAGCCATCAAGTTGGACAAGTCAGAAATTTAGAAATCTTTCTTGATTCCTTCTACTCTCTCATCATCTCCCAAACCCAGTCCACGATCAAATCTGATCCATTTTACCAATAAAATTTCTCTTGACTACTTCCATCACAGCCTTTGCTCTGTCCTCTGTCTTTCCTCTGAACTTCTCTGTTCCACACCCAATCTTTTACTTAATATATTACCTCCTACTCATTCTTCATATTAGCTCAAGTGCTACCTTCTCACAGATAAGCATTTCCTGACCCCTCAGCCTAGGTCAGGGTCTCATAAAGCAGTGTTCCTGTTATTCTGAACACTATTCAAACTTGTAATCATACTTTCATCAGTGTGATTATTTAAGATAACATCCTTGGAATACTGTGAGGTACATTAACTCCAGAGTAATTCCATTACTGTAAGCACACAATAAGGACTCAATAAATATATATTGTTTAATTGATCTAATTCAATTTGCACACGAAGATACTAGGGTCCAAAGAGATAGCCTTGCCAAAGGTCTTAAGATTAGGACCTATTTCTTCTGACTTCTGATAGAGTATATTTTCTACTATTCCAAACTCTTCCACAGACCATAACTCTGAAAACAAATGATACGATTACTTGTAGTATGATTAAGGCGAAGAGATACTTCTTTACCAACAGAAGCAACACTGAGCAATAAAAACTCAATTTATTTGTAAATATATCTGCTCTACTCTGTCTCATGTATACAGAACTTAATATAAAAAGTCTACTTTGCTCTTTAGCTATCAGAATTCTCTATGAAAGACAATTTTGAAAGTCAACCAACACATTAAAATGTCAGATATAAGATATGAGATATCAAAGCAAGTTTTTTTAAAAGCTATTTTTATTAGTTATCTATTTTATACATATTTGTGCATATATGTCAATCCCAATCTCCCAATTCACCCCACCACTATCACCACCATCTCCAGCTTTCTCCCCTTGGTGTCCATACATTTGTTCTCTACATCTATGTCTCTATTTCTGCCTTGCAAACCAGTTCATCTGTACCATTTTTCTAGATTCCACATATATGCGTTAATATGCAATATTTGTTTTTCTATTTCTGACTTACTTCACTCTGTATGACAGTCTCTAGGTCCATCCATGTCTCTACAAATGACCCAATTTCGTTCCTTTTTATGGCTGAGTAATATTACATTGTATATATGTACCACAACTTCTTTAACAATTCGTCTGCCGATGGGCATTTAGGTTGCTTCCATGACCTGGCTATTGTAAACAGTGTTGCAATGAACATTGGGGTGCATGTGACTTTTTGAATTATGGTTTTCTCTGGGTATATGCCCAGTAGTGGGATTGCTGGGTCATATGGTAATTCTATCTTTAGTTTTTTAAGGAATGTCCATACTGTTCTCCATAGTGGCTGTATCAATTTACATTCCCACCAACAGTGCAAGAGGGTTCCCTTTTCTCCACACCCTCTCCAGCATTTGTTGTTTGTAGATTTTCTGATGATGCCCATTCAAAGCGAGTTGTTTTTTTTTAACATCTTTATTGGAGTATAATTGCTTTACAATGGTGTGTTACCTTCTGCTTTATAACAAAGTGAATCAGTTATACATATACATTGGTCCCCATACCTCTACCCTCCTGCATCTCCCTCCCTCCCACCCTCCCTATCCCACCCCTCTAGGTGGTCACAAAGCACCGAGCTGATCTCCCTGTGCTATGCGGCTGCTTCCCACTAGCTATCGATTTTACGTTTGTTAGTGTGTATATGCCCATGACTCTCTCTCGCCCTGTCACAGCTCACCCTTCCCCCTCCCCATAACCTCAAGTCCGTTCTCTAGGAGGTCTGCATCTTTATTCCCGTCTTGCCCCTAGGTTCTTCATGACCATTTTTTTTTTTAGATTCCACATATATGTGTTAGCATACGGTATTTGTTTTTCTCTTTCTGACTTACTTCACTCTGTATGACAGTCTCTAGGTCCATCCACCTTACTATAAATAACTCAGTTTCGTTCCTTTTTATGGCTGAGTAATATTCCATTGTATATATGTGCCACATCTTCTTTATCCATTCATCTGTTGATGGACACTTAGGTTACTTCCATGTCCTGGCTATTGTAAATAGAGCTGCAATGAACATTTTGGTACATGACTCTTTTTGAATTATGGTTTTCTCAGGGTATATGCCCAGTAGTGGGATTGCTGGGTCATATGGTAGTTCTATTTTTAGTTTTTTAAGGAACGTCCATACTGTTCTCCATAGTGGCTGTATCAATTTACATTCCCACCAACAGTGCAAGAGGGTTCCCTTTTCTCCACACCCTCTCCCGCATTTGTTGTTTGTAGATTTTCTGATGATGCCCATTCAGAGCGAGTTTTAAGATCAACTACCCTGAAGGATTTGTACAAAGACAGATGAAAACTGGCTATATAACTTTTAGGACTACACAGAGAATAAATGGATCAGGCATGAATGTCTGGAAACAGATTTTGTGGAGAGCTGTGGTGTGCTATAAGTTCCATTCCATTCCCACCCAGCAAAAGGGGCTACTTTCCCTGAACATGTCAGGGCAAAGGGCATCTTTTGGATCACATGTGGGTTCCCTTAGATTCTGTCCCAGAGGGCTGTCTAATGAGCCTTCCAGGAGAAAGAAGCTGGAGGCAGACCTCTGGACTAGAGCGTGCGTCACTGGCATTCTGAGAACTACACATATAGTTCTGTGTATAAATTGAGATTTTCTTGCTTTGCTTTATTTTTAACCTAAGAATGATCAGAAAAGTTGTGTAACCTGCTTAAATTTTCATCTAGAAAAAGAAAAACTGGATCTTGAATAAATTTTAAAAGATGTGGAAGACAAAAAGTTGCTTTGTGATTGTGTCTCAGGATTCCTATTTAAAATACGGATTCAACTGAATATAATTGAGAATTTCTTAGAAAGAGTAAGAAGGAAGGAAATGGGTGTGTTTCACATTTTAAATGCTTCTTTTTTTTCTATTTCATTTTTAAAAAACCCTCTTTTCTGTTAGAGTGTATTTCCATGTTTGAAATTCTGGGCAGGAATTTAAACTTTAATGCTAAATACTAAATTAAAAATTCATTTAAAATATCTTACAATTTGCAGTATTTACATGTAAAATGCATAATTTAACAGTTGAATTGGCAGCATTTTGCAGACTTGAATCTTTTCTTAGTACATTCACCCAAGAAAAATTAAGTCAACTCATGAATTCTGAATGACTCCTAGCAATTAAACAAGAAAGACATAAAGCACATGGCTCTATTTCCTCCCAGGAGTTGAAACCATAAATAACAGTTGTGTATACTCTTTCTTTAGACCTCTATTTCCCAAGATTTAAAGCAAGAAGAAATTCCATTTTCTCAGACCAAGAGGTACATATTAGAGGAAAAAAAGCTGGCAGCAGAGAATCCTTAGAAGTCTGAAGAGGAATCATCCACACTGCATAGCCAAGAGAAGAGACAAAGGACATTTTACAGTGACTGGCTAGACTCAAAGGACACAAGGCCTCCCCTACAAATCCATCAGAGCCAGAACACCTGAAGTTCAGAAGCAGAACTGGCACAAAAATCTAACTGAGATGTTGAAATAGAGTGTTTGCTGATATCTATGGAGCATGTGTTCATGTTTCAGGATCAGCCCAACTGCCAGACCACTTCCCTCCAGGAATGTGGTCAGCAAAGCATCAACAGGATCTTATGGCATTTTGGAGGACCTATGCTCTCCTTCAGCCCCAAATGTTAATATCAGCGGTCACATAATGCCTATTGGCTTGTATGATTCCCATATGATTTCATAAGTGCTGTTTCGTGCATATAAAAATTATAAAATCCATCTAAACTGTTCAAGTTAAGTTTTGTAGATCTAGCAGACTGAAATAAATTTCAAAAAAACAAAAATTCTATGCTATACTCGTTTTCTGAAGGAAATTATGGAATAACACAAGTCTCTAACATTGCAGTGATTTTTATTTTTTTTAAGTTTTAAATATTTTATTTATTTATTTTAACATCTTTATTGGAGTATAATTGCTTTACAATGGTGTGTTAGTTTCTGCTTTATAACGAAGTGAATCAGCTATACATATACATATAACCCCATATCTCCTCCCTCTTGCGTCTCCCTCCTACCCTCCCTATCCCACCCCTCTAAGTAGTTACAAAACACGGAGCTGATCTCCCTGTGCCATGCAGCTGCTTCCCACTAGCTATTTATTTTACTGTAGTGATTTTTAAGGAAATCACTTTCTCTTCATATTTTAAGCAAATTTTAATCAGATGAAATTATCTTTACAATTGTTATTATTATATAATTTTAACTGCCATTTTAACTAAAAAACAATGTTTGTGTTAACTGACATTAAATTAGGCTTTGGCCGTCAACACAGCACTAAACTAAATGAAAAGTAAATATCTGGTTAATTTGATCAGTGTAGATGGCTTTATTATGCACTGGTCATCGACATTAATCAATTTACAGAACGACTGCCAATCTCTAAACAATATGCATACTTTATTGTTGGTATACAAAGGCAGGTTACCATAAAATTACACATCCTCATCTTCTGACTGGAGCACTGTAGCCCCATACATGTGCCACGGTATCACAGTATTGTATTTCCATGGTATTATGGTGCCCCTTTAAACGCCACTGCAGTGCATTCTCACTGGCTCCTCCTCTTCAGCCACAAACATTCCTCAGGAAGCATGCCAAGGGCAAACAGCATGCCAGGGGACCCAGGTATAGGAATGATTTCCTCAGGTACAGTTCCAAAGAGCAGGCCCAGAGGTCAGACAGCGGTCTAGAGGGAGGCCAAGGCCTTGTACTGAACCAATGCTCACACTCTACATTAGCATGCCCCTTTGTCACTTTTCAAGTGATCAAAAGTATATACATCTGCCTACTCGGCCCCTTCGTGCCACGGCATATCTATTATATGCGAGACTTCTACTCAGCAATAATTCCTAACACTCCATGTGATCTTGATCAGAATCTTCTACAGCAAGTCTCCCATTATTATCACCCTCCCCTAATTTTACATCTGACTTAGGACATAGTCGTTCTATTCCATTTAGGAATTCCCTTACAGGGCTGACTACAGTCTGGCAAGGTTACAGATGATTTACATACATATTTTGTTTGGCCTATGTTATATGACCCACTCAGAGTTTTTAAGTACTTCGAATTACTTACAATTAAATAATAAAAAACTCTAGATTACCAACTTATCTTAAAAAACTGTAAGAGTAATAGTGGGCCTGAATTTCTCATGGTAATTAATTAGTGCCGCCCCTTCACACAAATTTTGAGCTCTCCACATTGCCACAATCCTCACCACTCCCTATTATCTACAATATACCACTTTTCTCAGTCAGGATCCCTGCCTGACTCCTATGAACATCTGTGTTTGCAAATCCTTTTGTAAAAATGAGTAATGTGATTATAATTAGCTGTCCAAAGAAGCAAGCCACAAAAGCAGATGCAAGATTTGCAGTGTTATGATGAACATGATAATATGATGGCTACCACAGCCAAAATTCCCCTCAGGGAAAGCAGAATGAAGCAATTCCTTACATAGGTCACCATGGTTTTAACACAGGATCTCATTCACATCCTGGCTACACGTGATTGTATACCAGAAATCAGCACCTGACCAAATCAGTCACATATAGACCAGACAGTTGTTTTGAAATAGCTGTCATAAGATCCTTGTCAAAAGATGTACCAAACACAACGGTGCCTGGTAACTCCAATAGGACTTTCCTTCTTGTTGGAGAGTCTGAAAGAAGTAGCATGTGAAGAGAGAACTAAATCACCAAAATAGGAATAAAGAGGGACATTAAGTAATGATAAAGGGGTCAATTCATCAAGAACATAATAGTCATGTGTATGCATCTAACAACAGAGCTTCAGAGTACATGAAGCAAAAACTGATAGAACTGAAAGGATAAAAAGAAAAAAATCTCAATCACAGAGAGTGGAACACTTTTCTGTCATTGACAATTACATAAAACAAATATATAAAAATCAATAAATAAGAAAAAATCAGTGAAAATACAGAAGACCTACACAACACTACAAATGAACTTAACGTAACTGAGATTTTTTAGGACACTCTACCCAACATCATGGAATACACATTATTTTCAAATGCACATGGAACATTCACCAAGATAGACCATATTCTGAGCTACAAAATAAACTTTAACCAATTTAAAGTCATTAAAATCACACAGGGATGTGAATTAAATTAGAACTCAACAGAAAGAAATATAGAAAATCATCAAATATTTATAAAAATTAACTTCTAAATAATTCACAGGTCAAAGGCCAAATTACAAGGAAAATCAGAAAATTTTTTGAATTGCATAAAAATGAAAATACAACACATCAAAATTTAAGGCAAGCAACCAAGCACTACTCTGAGGAAAATTAATAGCATCTAAATGCTCACAGTATGAAAGAAGAAGGTTTATAGTCAAAAACTTAAACACCCACCTTAGGAAACTAGGAAAAGAAAATTACATCAAAAGTAAGTCAAGGGCTTCCCTGGTGGCGCAGTGGTTGACAGTCCGCCTGCCGATGCAGGGAACACGGGTTTGTGCCCCAGTCTGGGAAGATCCCACATGCCGCGGAGCGGCTGGGCCCGTAAGCCATGGCCACTGAGCCTGCGCATCCAGAGCCTGTGCTCCACAACGGGAGAGGCCACAACAGTGAGAGGCCCGCGTACCACAAAAGAAAAAAAAAAAAAAAGTAAGTCAAAAGAGAAAAGTATAAAAATAACAGTAGAATTCAATGAAAATGAACAAAGGAAAATTATTAATGGAGTAAATCACTGAAACCAAAAGCTGGTTCTCTGAGAAGTCAATAATTGATAAATCTCTAACCAGACTTATCAAGAAAATAAAAGACATAAATTACCATTATGAAGGAAAGGACATAACTACAGATCCCAGAGACATTAAAAGAATAATAAAGGGATATTATAAATAACTTTATGCTAATATCTTGGAAACAGATGAAATGAACAAATCCCTTGAAAGACACAAACTACCACAGCTCTCTGTAAAAGATATAACCTGACTAGCCCTATGTTCATTTTTTAAAAAATGAATTAATTTGCATTTAAGAATTCTCCCACCGAGATAACACCAGGTCCAAATGGCTTCAACTGTGAATTGTGCCAAACAATTAATGAAAAAATAATGCCAATTCCATATATAAATTCTTCCAGAAAAAAAAGGGAACACTCCCCAACTCATTTTATGAGGCTTACATTACCCTGATACCAAAATCCAACAAAGACAATACAAGCAAAGAAAATTACTGACTAACATCCCTTCTAAATATAGGCATAATAGCCCTTAACAAAATATTAGCAAATTGAATCCAGCAATATATAGAAAAATAATTAATAATGACAAAAGTGATGTTTACCCTTTTAAATGCAAGGTTCACTCAGTATTTGAAATCAATATAATTTACCAAGCCAATATACTAAAAAAAATACACACACACACACACTTTTCAATGGGTACCAAAAAAGTGACAAAAATCAGTGTCTGTTTATCATAAAAACTCTCTTCAAACAAGGAAGAGTAGGAAACTTCCACAAATGGATAACAAGCATCTACAAAAAAATAGAGAGCTAACATTATATTTAATGATAAAAGACAACTTTCACTTAATGGCTAAAGTTGCTTTCCTCCTATGATCAGAAACAAGGAAAGGATGTCTGCTCTCACCACATCCATTCAACATGGAGTTCCTAGCCATTGCAATAAGTCAAAGATAAGAAGCAAAAGGCATATAGATTGGAAAGGAAAAAGTAAAACTGTACAGATTATTTGCAGATAACACAACTGTCTACATTAAACATCCTAATGAACCTACTAAAAAGCAAAAAATTCTAATTAATAAATTAGTTTACCAAGGCTGCAGAAGTCAAGGTCAATAATATGAATATCAACTATATTTCTATTTAATAGTAGTGAATATTTGGAAATTAAAATTTAAAAATAGGGCTTCCCTGGTGGCGCAGTGATTGAGAGTCTGCCTGCCGATGCAGGGGACACGGGTTCGTGCCCCAGTCCGGGAAGATCTCACATACCACGGAGCGGCTGGGCCCATGAGCCATGGCCGCTGAGCCTGCGCGTCTGGAGCCTGTGCTCCGCAATGGGAGAGGCCACAACAGTGAGAGGCCCGTGTACCTTAAAAAAATAAATAAATAAAAAAAAATAATACCACTTTTACAATAGCACCAAAAAGATGAAACACTTGGGAATAACTTTAACAAAATATCTGTAAGACCTATACAATGAAAATTACAAAACTTTCCTGAGAAAAATTTAAGGACCTAAATAAATAAAGAGATAAACCATGGCCATTAATCAGAAGACAATACTTTTAAGATGTCAAGTCTCCCCAAATTCATCTATTGATTTAATACAATCCTAATCAAAATTCCAGTGAACTTCTTTGTAGAAATAAACAAATTGCTTCTAAAATGTATGTGTAAAAGTGAAGACTAAAATAGCCAAATTTTGAAAAGAAAAAAAAGTTTGAGGACTTGCAATACCTGATTTTTAAAACTTACTGTAAGCTACGGTAATCAAGATAGTGTAGGATCGGCATTAGGACAGATATACAGAGTACGGAAACAGATCCACACAAATATGGTCGATTGATTTCCAAGGATTTCAAGGCTGTTCAGTGGGAAAAGGATACTCTTCAAAAAACAGTGCTGGAAGAACTGGACCTCCATATGCAAAAATATTAACTTTACCCTTACCTTACACCTTATATAAAAGTTAACCTGAAATGGATCAAAAACCTAAATGTAGGAGTGAAAACTATGAAATTTCTGTAAGGAAACATAGGTGAAAGTCTCCATGACTTTGAGTTAGGAAAAGACTTCTTAGGATACAAAATGCATGAATTATTTTAAAAATTGATAAAGTAGTCTTTCAAAATTAACAATTTCTTGTCTTCAAAAGACACTATTAAGAAAATCAAAAACCAGCCACAGTTTGGAAGAAAATATTTTCAAAACACATCAAGGACTTGTATTTACGATATTTAAACAACTCTTACAATTCAGTAAGACAAACAACCCAATTTTTTAAGCGCACCATTGACAACATACAAATGAGTAATAAGAATATGAAAATTCTTATTACTCAATTTCATTAGTCAACATGGAAATTAAAATCACATTGAGGGGACTTCCCTGGAAGTCCAGTGGTTGAGACTTTGCCTTCCGATGTGGGGGTGTGGGTTCGATTTCTGGTCAGGGAGCTAAGATCCCACATGCCTCAGAGCCAAAAAACCAAAACATAAAACAGAAGCAAAATTGTAGCAAATTCAATAAAGACTTTAAAAATGAAAAAAAAAATACATTGAGATACTACTACACATCAACTAGAATGAGTTAAATTAAAATAACTGACAATACCAAGTTTTGCCCAAAATGCAGAGCAACTCGAAACCTCATACATTTCTGGAGGGACTACAAAGTGGTACAGTCATTTGGGAATATTTTCACAGTTTCTAACAAAGTTAAATATACACTTAATCATACTATCCAGCAATTCCAATCCTAGGTATTTATCCAAGAGATGTAAAAACATACATACACACACACAAAAAAACCCTATATGCATAGGTTTTTTTATAGGTTCATATAGCATCTTTATTCACAATAGCCAAAACAACTGGAACAAACTCAAATGTCCAGCAACTTGTGAATGGATAAAAATAATTATGGCATACACTGGAAAATTACTCATTAACAGAAAGGAACAAACTACTGATACATGCAACATGGATAAATATCAAAGGCATTATGCTAAGTGAAAGAACAGAGAAACAAAAACTATATACAATATGTATTCACGGTTTTTAAAAATTCGGTATTATGGAAAAGGGAAAACCACAGGGGCAGAAAATGGGCTGGAGTTAGGGCAGAGAGGAAAGGGGGCACAGAAAAGATTACACGGGGGCATAACCTCTTTGGGGTGATAGAAATATTCAGTATCATGATTGTGGTGATTATTAGGAGACCGTAAACATCTGTCAAAACCCAACAAACAATAAACCCAAAACAGTATTTTACTGTACGTCAATTATACCTCAATAAATCTGATTTTAAGTTCACAGAATCACTGAGATGACTAGAAAAACAAGAAAGCTCAAGGCTAAACTTCTAGGAAAACATCCAAAACTATGCTGTAGAACTGGCTTGATGAGAAAACTGCTGCATCTGTCCCAGTCACCAAACCCTAAATGCCAAAACCTGACTGCAACTAGTACTGATGCCCGGTCTCTACCAGGCACTCAACCCTACAACACTATCATCCCCCAGAGCCACGCTCTCCTGCTGCTGCCTATGCTCAGCACAGAGCCCGTTTCTCACGTGGTTCTCTTCCAAGTCGTGGTCTCACCTAAGTGCCTCCGACTGGAGAGTGAAGTCCAAGCAGCAAAAGACGCTAGAAATTTGAGTTCTCACTTCTGACCCTAAGGAGACGGATGCATAATGTGGAAATTTCTCCAAATGTAGAAATGCTGTCCAACATGTGATGGCCAGACATGAATAGGACAAATGTTGATGACAACAAGCAGTAAATGAAAACATTAAAAGTTCTTTCTCTTTCTTTTTCCTCTCCCCTACCTCTTCTAAGCCTTTCTTTGTCAAGCACTCTGTATTTCCTCACCTCAGAGGCTTTTGCAAGGTGGAAAGCTGAAACTACCAAAGACAAACAGGCTATCTCTAGGGAAAGCCTGGGCTCACTGAGGAAACTGTCCTGGGGAAGAGGAGGTAGGAGGGGCTACCTCTGAGCTGAAGAAAGGAGAACACGGACTACTAGGAAGGGCATGGATGCTATAGCCAACTTCCCAGAGAAGAGGGGATCCAAGCTCTACTTTCCTCAGAGGCCAAGGGAAATAGCAGTGTCTCAAAAAGGATGGCTGCCCCTGGACACTGGGGCTCTGTCACTGCAAGATCCCCTGAGTTCTACACAGTACAGAGCTGCAGAGCAAGCCTTCAACGGACCCTGCGGGCTCAAACGTGGGGCATGTTAATAGTTACTCTGCAGAGGACCAGAGGAGTCCCCCAGTGTTTTGGCTCTGCATGAGACCTTGCGGTGTGGAGGAGGGAGCCCCAATAAAAATCGATATCAAATTTATTGCCATGCTGATAAGAAGAGTCTCACATTTGTATTTAACTTGCCTTACAGAAAGCAGATGAAGAGCATTTCTTGCAAACCTTTGCAGGTCCTAGGAATAAGTATCATCTAAAAAATCTGAATGTCCCAAGGATTATATGAAAGACTTTAAAAAAAAAAAATCACTGTGCTTTCAAATTGCAGAAATCACTGTTTAGAAAGAGGGCAAGGCATGGGGAGAGAAAACTGACAGTTTATGAGCTATTTTTTCATGGTTACCTTTTATTACAGGGGTAACCTTTTGGCAAATCTGAACGTGCAAGTCACTGGCCTTTTCCAGCGATAAAAAAATTAAAATGCTTTTACTGTTTAGCTTTCTAAAGAACTTCTAAATATGTAGGCTTTTAATCCAGACAATGACTAGGGTGGAAGAATGTACTTTTCTTTCCTGGCTTAGTTTTGTTGTGTTTTCTAAAGAAATTACAGAGTTCTTTAGTTTATATTTGGGTAGGCCTTTCTGACATTGTCACACTAGCTAAATGCCAGTATCAATCTGGTTAGCAGATTGAAGATTTATATTGGGAAATACTAACTAGAGTTTCCAGATGGCAAAAGGCCAGATAAATGGCTTTTACTGTTAAATACAACCACGTACGCTCAACGTCACTAAATGGTTGAATATAGCCCCACTTGGCTATAATGAGCGAGCTCCATTTGTTTAATGAAGCATTCATATGATAAAAGAGGCTAAATCAAAAGTAGAGTTATTTATGAACAAATAAAGCCATCTGAAACCATCAGGAAGGATGTTATATTCTGAAACCAATTAAATTCTTTTTTAAAAATGACTCAACTGAAATTTTTATTCTTGTTCACCAATAACACTGCCTCTTTCCAAATTAAACACTATTTTTTTTTAATTTTCTTGATTTTTGGGGATATGTTTGTGTCAGTACCAGTTTAACTTCTAACTAGTGTAAAGCACTCTTCAATGTGTACAATATGAAAAAATAAGAGATTTGAAATGTGGAGGAAATAAGAACTCACACAACTCAACAGCTAAAAAATAAACAATCCAATTAAAAAATGGGCAGAGGATCTTTCCAAAGAAGACATACAGATGGCCAACAGGTACATGAAAAATGTTCAACCTCATCTTTCATCAATCATCAGGGAAATGCAAATCAAAACCACTATGAGATACGACTTCACACCTGTCAGAATGACTATCATGAAAAAGACTAGAAATAACAAGTGCTAACAAGGATGTGGAGAAAAGAGAACCCACTGTTCTCTCTCACAAACTGTACTGTTTGTGGGAATATAAATTAGTGCAGCCACTATGAAAAATATGGAGGGTCCTCAAAAATTAAAAATAGAACTACCACATGATCCAATAATTCCACTTCTCAGTATTCATCCAAAGAAGATGAAAACACTAATTTGAAAAGATATCTGTACCTAAATGTCCATTTCAGCATTACTGACAATAGCCAAGACATGGAAACAATCTAAAGGTCCATGGATGGATGAATGGATAATGAAAATGTGGTGTACATGTACAATGGAATATTATTCAGTCATAAAAATGAATGAAATCTTACCATTTGCAACAACATGGATGGACCATGAAAACATTATGCTAAGTGGAGTAAGTCAGACACAAAAAGATAAATACCACATTATCTCATTTATATTTGGAATCTAAAAAAAGAAAATAAAAACACCAAGCTCAAAGATATAGAAAACAGATTGTTAGTTGCCGAAGGCAGGAGGGCGGGCCAAATAGCAGGCCTAAAGGTACAAATTTCCACTTACAAAGTCATGAGGATGTAATGTACAGCTTGATGACTATAGTTAATAAACTTTATTGCATATTTGAAATTAGCTAGGAGAGTAAATCTTAAAAGTTCTGATTATAAGAAAAAAAATTTTGTATATATATGGGAACAGATGTTAACTGGACATACCGTGGTGATCATTTTGCAATTATGTATACAAGTGTCAAATCATTATGTTGCACGCCTTAAACTAATATAATGTTTATGTCAAATATACCTCAACTAAAAAATGCGAAAGTAGGAAATTTTGTTACCTATCCTATTAGAAACTCTTAGAAATCTAACAGCGCAGACAGAGGTAATATTACATCAGAATTAAGTACTGACACAATGTGTCTAAGTACTTTCCATGACCTTCAGACCCTGCTGAATATGGCCTTTGCCTGTTTTTCCAACCAGTCTTACAGCACTTTTTCCCACAGTGGACTTTTCTCAGGTCCAGAAATACACTGGCCTCTCCTGGATTTGTATGGTCTCTTTCCATAGCCTGAAATACACTCCCCCGCCACACACACACACACACACACACACACACACACACACACACACACACACACAGGATCCTTCTAACTCCTACCTATCCTTCAGATTTCAAAATTTCCCTGACCTCCAGACCTCTTACATACCTCCACAGTACCCTGTACTTCCCTGAAATTATCAGAAACCTTCTAGGCAGATTCTAAGTAGAAACTATATGCCCCGGTCCAATATGCCCGATAATACAGTAAATGTCCAATATGCATTTGATAATACTCATCAAGAACTTACATGCCAAATACTCTTCTAAGCACTTTATATAAGCTTAGTAACAAACAAGACTGGTAGGTGATAGGATTATTAATCATATTTTATACATGAGGACACTGAGGTCCAGAGATGCTAAAACACATTCCCAGATAGAACTGGGATTCAAACCAACGTCCACTCTGACTCCCTGGCCTCCTAACCAGTACTTCATACAGCCTCCTAGTAACAGTGAAAAGGGCACAGGACTTAGAATCCAGGCACGGCTACTTATAGCTGCATAACTTTAGACACATTACTTAAACCTTTGAGCCTTAGTTTTCTTGCATTTTTAAGAAAAGGGATAAAAATATCTACCTCACAAGATCACTTTGAAGAAGTGTACTTTAAGTACCTGGCTTAAAGGAAGTCCTTAATGCATAATAATTGAATCTGATCTCAGGAAGATAACCCAAAGTAGTATTAAGCAGTAAGAAAGAAGAGAAGAAAGCAAGTATATATTCACCCAGACTCACAATTGTCCCAGGGGCATGAAACTTCTCAGGAAAATTATGATCATATACTTATTTTTGACAAACCTATAACTGATTTTTTAATTACTAAGAGCTATACAAAGTTATGCTTAAGCATATGTTTAAGTTAAGAGAACACTTCTTTTGGTAGATGTATTACTGCATATTCATATCCTCCATAGCCCCTAGTAAAAAGCTAAAAGACTGAATACTTCCCCATGACAAAGCAGGAGTGAAATTCAAAAATTAAATGTGAGGTAAAAATATTTAAAAAGCATTAGAAGACAACCGGTAGGAAATAAAAAGACAAATCTAAATGAAACCAAAGATGGCACAGGAAGAATAAGCAGGAAGAGAATGGGGGAAGATAATGGGGCTAGAAGGCCCTGTATTGTTGACAGTATCTGAAACACTGATTAATGTTATTTCTAAGCAGATTAACCAAATCCCAACTGTTCTACATCAGGTCCTTTCTCTAAGCTTGTCCTCCCTCAGACCAGCAAATAAAGGATAAATTAAAATTTTAAACACACAAATAAAATAGAAGAATAAAGCCCACCCACACAAAACAAAAATGTACTGAGTTGACAACTCACCCTAATGCTCCTATTCTTTCCTTTCATTCTGTGCCTATACTAAAATGATAACGTGATAAAACTGAAAAGTGAAAAAGAGGAGGATTAGCTCTCCTATGTAATTTTTAAAAGAAAGCATCAAGCCATCCTCCGTCAGCAATAGGTGGTGCAGTACTTGGTATCATCACATGAGTGGGAGGGCACAAAGAGATGGTGTGGGGGGATTGTTATTTCTGTCCCAGATACAGGAAGAACTTTTAACCTTCTGATGCTTCTCCTTATCATAACTTTCTCCATAGCAACCACAGAACTGCAGTGGCAAGAAATAGATGAGAAGATAAAAAATATACGTATTATGTATACACGCACACACTTATATATAAATCCTGCAAAACTGCAGAATTCAGTAATGGTTTTTAAAAATATGACACATTCCTCTAGAAGATTAACAACTAAATAACAGAATTAAGCAAACATAGCATACTTGTCATTTTTCTTTGGCACTTATATTTGTAACATATATATAGCATTTCACAACAGATTTAATCTCTAAGATGAGCCCATTTTACTAAAAAAAAAAAAAATTCTTTTGAGGCCTAACAGATGTCCCAATGTTTGGTCCAGAAGAACAAGAACCTCACATATTATTCATAAATAAGAGTGTTATGACAGTAATATAAGATTGTGACTTTGTGTCCACTGCACATTATACTGCTGGTGAAAAGTTTAAAACTAGAAAAACAAGAAAACGAGAAAGGGTCACTCCACTGACAAGGGCTCTTATGCCAGGTAAAAGCAAGAAAGGGCTGGAGTAACTAACTCACTGGGAACAAACTCGTCCTAGTTTGCAGTCACTGTTTCCCTATTTTGGCTTAGCCTTGATGTTCAATTGCAGGATTAACAAATGCACATAAAACGTTAGGTTTCATCATGAAGAGGTCCTACAACCAGGTGTCAGGAAGCATGATGTTATCAGAAAAAGCATGGCACCCCCAGAGCCCCACTGCATCTTAGGGTTGAGATGGGAATGACAACGTTAGATGAATGAGTGTTCCCCTGCCAGACCTGCTCTTTTGAGGAACAGACTACATTTTACATCTTCTCACTGCTTCCATTCCTACTCTTTGGGTGCCCGGGGACCATTTCAGAAGGTGCTAAACACCTGTAAAAACCTACACTAGAATCCAGCAGGTCTCCGCGTGGGGAATTTTAGGATGATCACTCGGTTCTCTCACTACATGGTGAAGTCTTATTAATGGCTCAGCCCATATATTTACATCCGGTAATTTAAATGTCACAGGAAGATAAATTTTTATGGGGTTTGTTATTAAAATATAGGAAAAGGACAGGCAATAAGGGATTTGGACAAAACAGATTAAGTGGAGGAAGAAGAGGGAGAAAATATATTGATGACAGGTATATTATTGTTTAATAGGGAAGAATATATTTAATTCTTTTCAGGCATGAGAAGGGAACTGAGGCTGGAGCACTGGTGTGTGTGGTGAGTAGTGGAGGGGGAAGCTGGGGGGAGAGAAGGAGGAGGCACTGGCTGGGGCTAAAGTCTGGGGAGCACAGGGCAACCATACTCTTCATGCTTCCACCTCGGCCCCCAGGCTCACATGAGCCCAGGCTGATCACATTTTACCCTTACTAATTCAGGCAGCCAACCAAATACCAGGCACCAGTACGAGTGGCAAACATAGGAGTCACAGTTTCTACCCTCAAGGAATCCACCATCTAGTGGAAATACAGCTGTTAATCGATTAAACACAATGGTGATAAATGTTATACAGAAGATATGCACTTTTATTTCTCCCAGCCTGTCTACAATGCTGAGTCCTCAGGTCTCAGGAAAAATATCATGGAACCAGGGCTGGCTCATGGTCTGAAACTGACACACAAGAGCCCAGAGGGTGAACCGAAGGGCACGACTCTTTCCTGCAGCCCTAGGACTCTGTGCCCCGGTGCAGAGGGTGTGTGGGCACCCACTCTGGTTATCCAGCCCTTCCAGAGCTGTCTCAGGTTCAGAGAGGATTTCAGTTGAATTTAGATCAAACTGATTTTCAGAGGAAGACCAGACAGCCTGGTGGAGGGATGTTTTCTTTGGCATGAGAAGAAATGATCATGAACTAGAGACACCAAGCAGGACAGGGAGAACTTTCTGCATAGCTGCCGCTTCTCTGCAAAAATTAAGCTGCTGCCTGAGAGTAACGGCTTGAGAGTGAAACTTATCTGGCTCCACTCTAGTCACAATGGAACAAGCTGTGTACAAGAAACTAGGTGCTTCCACTGACTTCTGAGTTAAAGGGCTTTGAAAATAGTAAAGCACTCTCAGATCTAAGGTACTAAAACTACTTATACAACATGAGTAATACGTTCCTTCCATATGATTTTTAAAGTTCTTCTCTCCTTTTCTCCCTCCCCCAAACACCTTCCAGTTGGAGACTAGAAGCAGTAGTCCTAGACTCTGACGACTTTTCCTTGTACAGTGCACACCATCTTATGTCCTGCATCCAAGAAGGCCACTCCCTCAGTGCCCTGTGAACTAGACAAAGAGTCTCACATCTTTCCAATTTAATCCTTTCAGACAACTCCATGGCTATTCAAAGTTGTCTGGGGTTTTCAGATTTAGCCAGATGAAAAGAGACTACTAGGGGCAAAATGGCTTGTGACTAATTAATTAAAAACCATAGAAGCACCTGTGTATGTGTGTGTATGCACACGTACACACACACACATATACATATACATACATACATACAACCTGAAAATCTGGAGATAAAAATCAGTTACCCAGGTTGGATACCAAAAAAAAAAAAAAGAACAGTATTAATAAAACTACATGAAGAAAGCAGCTGTTGAGCTGAAGATCAGCAGAAAAATAAGACTGCCACATTATCTACAATTTTCAAAGGGTTCAATATTTTTTCCATGGCACACAAAAAAGGAGAAATTGGAGGTCACAGCTCTGTCTTTCTCAACCCAATTTCCTAATGAAAATATCCTCAAAGGAAACACCTGCTTCCTTTACCGCACTTCTCTCCTTGAAGCCAGACTCCAATGGGGACCACCACCTCAACAGAGAAGTGATCAATAAAGAGGAAAGTGACACTGAGGTCAGAGGTCTACACAATCCCCAAACTGAGTAATCCACTCCTCAATTATGAGGTATCTCTTATAGTATTTATGACCAGTCTTTTCTTTTTATATACAGCAGGTTCTTATTGGTTATCTATTTTATACACATTAGTGTATACATGTCAATCCCAATCTCCCAATTCATCACACCACAACCCCCACCCCCCGCAGGGAGGCCAGGTAGTCAAAGTGATCTTGTGACCCTGGTTTCCATACATTTCTTCTCTACAACTGTGTCTCAATTTCTGCTCTGCAAACCGGTTCATCTGTACCATTTCCTAGGTTCCACATATATGCGTTAATATACGATATTTGTTATTCTCTTTCTGACTTACTTCACTCTATGACAGTCTCTAGATCCATCCACATCACTACAAATGACCCAATTTTGCTCCTTTTCATGGCTGAATAATATTCCATTGTATATATGTACCACATCTCCTTTATCCATTCGTCTGTTGATGGGCATTTAGGTTGCTTCCATGACTTGGCTATTGTACATAGTGCTGCAATGAACATTGGGGTGCATGTGTCTTTTTGAATTATGGTTCTCTCTGGGTATATGCCCAGTAGTGGGATTGCTGGGTCATATGGTAATTCCATTTTTAGTTCTTTAAGGAACATCCATACTGTTCTCCATAGTGGCTGTATCAATTTACATTCCTACCAACAGTGCAAGAGGGTTCCCTTTTCTTCACAGCTTCTCCAGCATTTGTTGTTTGTAGATTTTCTGATGATGCCCATTCTAAGTGGTGTGAGGTGATACCTCACTGTAGTTTTGATTTTCATTTCTCTAATAATTAGTGATGTTGAGCAGTTCTTCATGTGCTTCTTGGCCATCAGTATGTCTTCTTTGGAGAAATGTCTATTTAGGTCTTCTGCCCATTTTTGGATTGGGTTGTTTGTTTTTTTAATATTGAGCTGCATGAGCTGTTTATATATTTTGGAGATTAATCCTTTGTCTGATGATTCATTTGCAAATATTTTCTCCCATTCTGAGGGTTGTCTTTTCGCCTTGTTTATGGTTCCCTTTGCTGTGTAAAAGCTTCTAAGTTTCATTAGGTCCCATTTGTTTATTTTTATTTCCATTACTCTAGGAGGTGGATCAAAAAAGATCTTGCTGTGATTTATGTCAAAGAGTGTTCTTCCTATGTTTTCCTCTAAGAGTTTTAGAGTGCCCGGTCTTACATTTAGGTCTCTAAGCCATTTTGAGTTTATTTTTGTGTATAGTATTAGGGAGTGTTCTAATTTCATTCTTTTACATGTAGCTGTCCAGTTTTCCCAGCACCACTTATTGAAGAGACTGTCTTTTCTCCATTGTATATCCTTGCCTCCTTTGTCATAGATTAGTTGTCCATAGGTGCATGGCTTTACCTCTGGGCTTTCTATCCTGTTCCATTGATCTATATTTCTGTTTTTGTGCTAGTACCATATTGTCTTGATTATTGTAGTTTTGTAGTATAGTCTGAAGTCAGGGAGTCTGATTCCTCCAGCTCCATTTTGTTCCCTCAAGACTGCTTTGGCTATTCGGGGTCTTTTGTATCTCCACACAAATTTTAAGATTTTTTGTTCTAGTTCTGTAAAAAATGCCCTTGGTAATCTGATAGGGATTGCATTGAATTTGTAGATTGCTTTGGGTAGTATAGTCATTTTCACAATATCGATTCTTCCAATCCACGAACATGGCATATCTCTCCATCTGTTGGTATCATCTTTAATTTCTTTCATCAGTGTCTTATAGTTTTCTGCGTACGTACAGGTCTTTTGGCTCCTCAGGTAGGTTTATTCCTAGATATTTTATTCTTTTTGTTGCAGTGGTAAATGGGAGTGATTCCTTAATTTCTCTTTCAGATTTTTCATCATTAGTGTATAGGAATACTGGAGATTTCTGTGCATTAATTTTGTATCCTGCAACTTTACCAAATTCATTGATAAGCTCTAGTAGTTTTCTGGTGGCATCTTTAGGATTCTCTATGTATAGTATCATATCATCTGCAAACAGTGACACTTTTACTTCTTCTTTTCCAATTTGTATTCCTTTTATTTCTTTTTCTTCTCTGATTGCCATGGCTAGAACTTCCAAAACTATGTTGAATAATAGTGGTGAGAGTGGACATCCTTGTCTTGTTCCCAATCTTAGAGGAAATGTTTTCAGTTTTTCACCATTGAGAATGACGTTTGCTGTGGGATTGTCACATATGGCCTTTATTATGTTGAAGTAGGTTCCCTCTATGCCCACTTTCTGGAGAGTTTTTATCATAAATGGGTGTTGAATTTTGTCAAAAACTTTCTCTGCATCTATTGAGATGATCATATGGTTTTTATTCTTCAGTTTGTTAACATGGTGTATCACATTGATTGATTTGCGTATATTGAAGAATTCTTGCATTCCTGGGATAAATCCCACTTGATCATGGTGTATGATCCTTTTAATGTGTCGCTGGATTCTGTTTGCTAGTATTTTGTTGAGGATTTTTGCATCTATATTCATCAGTGATATTGGTCTGTAATTTTCTTTTTTTGGAGTATCTTTGTCTGGTTTTGGTATCAGGGTGATGGTGGCCTCATAGCATGAGTTTGGGAGCTTTCCTTCCTCCACAATTTTTTGGAAGAGTTTGAGAAGGATAGGTGTTAGCTCTTCTCTAAATGTTTGATAGAATTCACCTGTGAAGCCATCTGGTCCTGGACTTTTGTTTGTTGGAAGATTTTTAATTCACAGTTTCAATTTCATAACTTGTGATAGGTCTGCTCATATTTTCTATTTCTTCCTGGTTCAGTCTTGGAAGGTTAAACCTTTCTAAGAATTTGTCCATTTCTTCCAGGTTGTCCATTTTATTGGCATAGAGTTGCTTATAGTAGTATCTTAGGATGCTTTGTATTTCTGCGGTGTCTGTTGTAACTTCTCCGTTTTCATTTCTACTTCTATTGATTTGAGTCCTCTCCCTCTTTTTCTTGATGAGTCTGGCTAATGGTTTATCAATTTTGTTTATCTTCTCAAAGAACCAGTTTTTAGCTTTATTGATCTTTGCTATTGTTTTATTTGTTTCTATTTCATTTATTTCTGCTCTGATCATTATGATTTCTTTCCTTCTGCTAACTTTGGGTTTTGTTTGTTCTTCTTTCTCTAGTTCCTTTAGGTGTAATGTTAGATTGTTTATTTGAGATTTTTCTTGTTTCTTGAGGTAGGCTTGTACAGCTATAAACTTCCCTTATAGAACTGCTTTTGCTGCATCCCATAGGTTTTGGATTGTGGTGTTTTCATTGTCATTTGTCTCTAGGTATTTTTTGATTTCCTCTTTGATTTCTTCAGTTATCTCTTGGTTGTTTAGTAACGTATTGTTTAGCTTCCATGTGTTTGTGCTTTTTATGTGTTTTTCCCTGTAACTGATTTCTAATCTCATAGCATTGTGGTCAGAAAAGATGCTTGATATGATTTCAATTTTCTTCAATTTACTGAGGCTTGATTTGTGACCCAAGATGTGATCTATCCTGGAAAATGTTCCGTGTGCACTTGAGAAGAAAGTGTAATCTGCTGTTTTTGGATGGAATGTCCTGTAAATATCAATTAAACCTATCTGGTCTATTTTGTCATTTAAAGCTTGTGTTTCCTTATTAATTTTCTGTCTGGATGATCTGTCCATTGGTGTAAGTGAGGTGTTAAGAATCCTCCACTATTATTGTGTTAGTGTCGACTTCCTCTTTTATAGCTTTTAGCAGTTGCCTTATGTATTGAGGTGCTCCTATGTTGGGTGCATATATATTTATAATTGTTATATCTTCTTCTTGGATTGATCCCTTGATCATTATGTAGTGGCCTTCCTTATCTCTTGTAACATTCTTTATTTTAAAGTCTATTTTATCTGATATGAGTATTGCTACTCCAGCTTTCTTTTGATTTCCATTTGCATGGAATATCTTTTTCCATCCCCTCACTTTCAGTCTGTATGTGTCCCTAGGTCTGAAGTGGGTCTCTTGTAGACAGCATATATATGGGTCTTGTTTTTGTATCCATTCAGCGAGCCTGTGTCTTTTGGTTGGAGCATTTAATCCATTCATGTTTAAGGTAATTATCGATATGTATGTTCCTATGACCATTTTCTTAATTGTTTTGGTTTGTTTTTGTAGGTCCTTTTCTTCTCTTGTGTTTCCCACTTAGAGAAGTTCCTTTAGCATTTGTTGTAGAGCTGGTTTGGTGGTGCTGAATTCTCTTAGCTTTTGCTTGTCTGTAAAGCTTTTGATTTCTCCGTCAAATCTGAATGAGATCCTTGCCGGGTAGAGTAGTCTTGGTTGTAGGTTCTTTCCTTTCATCACTTTAAGTCTATCATGCCACTCTCTGGCTTGTAGAGTTTCTGCTGTAAAATCAGCTGTTAACCTTATGGGAGTTCCCTTGTATGTTATTTGTAGTTTTTCCCTTGCTGCTTTCAATAATTTTTCTTTGTCTTTAATTTTTGCCAATTTGATTACTATGTGTCTCAGCATGTTTCTCTTTGTGTTTGTCCTGTATGGGCCTCTCTGTGCTTCCTGGACTTGGGTGGCTATTTCCTTTCCCATCTTAGGGAAGTTTTTGACTATAATCTCTTCAAATATTTTCTCGGGTCCTTTCTCTCTCTCTTCTCCTTCTGGAACCCCTATAATGCGAATGTTGTTGCATTTAATGTTGTCCCAGAGGTCTCTTAGGCTGTCTTCATTTCTTTTCATTCTTTTTTCTTTGTTCTGTTCTGCAACAGTGAATTCCACCATTCTGTCTTCCAGGTCACTTATCCGTTCTTCTGCCTCAGTTATTCTGCTATTGATTCCTTCTAGTGTATTTTTCATTTCAGTTATAGTATTGTTCATCTCTGTTTGTTTGTTCTTTAATTCTTCTAGGTCTTTGTTAAACATTTCTTGCATCTTCTTGATCTTTGCCTCCATTCTTTTTCCAAGGTCCTGGATCATCTTCATTGTCATTATCCTGAATTCTTTTTCTGGAAGATTGCCTATCTCCAATTCATTTAGTTGTTTTTCTGGGGTTTTATCTTGTTCCTTCATCTGGCATATAGCCCTCTGCCTTTTCATCTTGTCTATCTTTCTGTGAATGTGGTTTGTGTTCCACAGGCTGCCGGATTTTAGTTCTTCTTCCTTCTGCTGTCTGCTACAGTGAGTTTTCTATTCCTAAAAGTATCAATTACCCAAGCTGTACTCAGAAATAAAGTCAGTGACCAGATGGCATTTGCCATTGTTGCTCTCCTGTTCTTCTTTCATTAGGAGTCTCTTTGAAAGTATTTATTTTGGATGGTTTCATGTGCCACCCTTAAGATTCCCTACAGAGCTCACAGATTGTTTCACTTTTCATGTAAAAATCAAGGTTTAGGGTAAATCCTAGACCTTAGGTGTCATTTTTTTCATATATAAATTTATTTATTTATTTATTTATTTATTTATAACTGTGTTGGGTCTTCGTTGCTGCACGCGGGCTTTCTCCGGCTGTGGCAAGCAGGGGCTACTCTTTATTGTGGTGCGCGGGCTTCTCATTGTGGGGGCTTCTCATTGCGGTGGCTTCTGTTGCTGTGGAGCACCGGCTCTAGGCATGCGGGCTTCAGTAATTGCAGCACACCGGCTCAGTAGTTGTGGCTCACGGGCTTTAGAGCACAGGCTCAGTAGTTGTGAAGCACAGGCTTAGGTGCTCCGTGGCATGTGGGATCTTTCCGGCCCAGGGATCGAACCCATGTCTCCTGCATTGGCAGGAGAATTCTCAACCACTGCGCCACCAGGGAAGCCCCCCTTAGGTGTCATTTTAATGTTTGTTTGTTTGCTTTAATTTGAAGCTTTTCTGAATGTTAAAAGGGTAGAAAGTGACCTTAAATATCATCTAATCCAATCCTTTTATTTCATAAATGAAAAACTTCTCCCACAACAGGGAAGTCACAGGTCTGAAATCACCGTTAGTTAGTGCTAGTCCTCAATTCCCAGCTCAGTGTCTTTCCCACTGTATCAGATTTGTTGCACAAAAGACAGAAACTCAAATACTAAGGAATAAATCTCAAGTATTTCTGAATAAGAAGCCTGAAATTTATGTTTCTTTATCTTTTCCACTGTTATTTATTCCATTACTCATTTGGCTGTTTACCAAATGATAGATGATAGAAAGGAAATGACTGTGAACTCAGTCCATTCTAATAATTTCTGGAAAACTTAGTGATTTTAAAGTTTTTGGATGAAAAGAGATTAAAACTATAGAGGAGAAATTGCAATTGGTGATTTCAATCATTTCAATTATCTATGTTTCATGTCTCCCCACCTTCTAATATATTAGGCCACAATCCCCATGAAAACATCAATAAATATTCTCTAAATCAGAAAATCAATCATTGGTATTAATGTTTCTGCATGAACTCAAACTAAATACAAGATGTTTGAAAACTTACTCTGTCATAGGGGAAATACAAAAGCTATCTGGCTACAATTAATGCCAGAATATCCTATTTATGATAATCTAATTACATTGTATAAAAAATTCAAATGTACTTTTAAAAGTTACTGAAATATTTTGAGAGTTGAATTCGATAAAAGTGTAAAGCATAAAATATACGTATCATGTACCATAGTTATATACAACTGAATCTGGTAATATTAAAGACAAGTTCTGCAGAAAACCTACAAGTAACTCAACAGCTATTTAAGAAGAGTGTGATCGATCGAAGTAAAAACATCTTGTCTAGATTATGTAAACAATTAAAACATAGCATACCATTGGATAAAGCTGATGATATTACTTGAAATGGTTAGGATAAAGTTCCTACCAAGTTTTAGTAAAAAATATATTATAACTTCTACTACCAGCCATAAAAGACTAAAGAGTATCATACTCTCCCTCTTCATTGTGTACAAAGAGCTATAAAATTGAGCAGAACACATGAAGCAATTGCTTTCCGAACTTGGAAAAGAGGCATACAGGACCGTAACGACGTGAGTCCCATGATGGTCCCAGCCTTCTGCCTTGAGGCACATTCTAGACTTAGTGAAGACAAGTGGACTCAAAGCAGAGCACAGCATACTCAAGCTGAAAAGGCAGACAAGTTTGGGGCTACCGAGGTGGGTGGAATTTGTGGAGTAGGTCACAAGAGAGTAGGAGCTATAAAAAGACGAGCTCCAGATGTCCACACAGAGTTCCCCTTAAGTCTTTGGCTGAAGGTGAAGCTGTGCATGCAAAGGGCATGATTCGATGAAGCTCAATAGAGAAGAGCTACTGGGGAGCTGAACACAGATGCTGCAGGTTGAGATAGTCCAGAAGGTTATGGCTCAGGCCTACGAGAGCCTCTGTTTCCAGATCTCAGTATCTAATGGCAAAGAGCGTGGGACCAGGAGGCCAGTTGATTGCATCAAAAGTCAATGCTGTGTGGTGATTATGGGTGGTCCAGAGATTCTAGGAGGTATGAGAAGAGGTTGTTAAAGCCTCTGTAGTAAAAGAGTCTTGGGGTCGGAGGAGGGGCACCAACAGGAGTGCCACCGTATTGCTATATGGACAGATTCTATAGCCTTTTGTTGTAGGGAGTCCCATTTAAGATCGGCTGGTTTGCAAGTAACAGCACAAATTCACTTAAGTAAAATTCTTTAATGAAAAATATGTTGTCTTCAAAACCCAGAAAGACGTTGAGCCTATTTTAACATTTGTGGGTGCTGAAAGGGCCATGAGCTGTTTCTGGACAGTGTCAGAGATGGAGTGGCTCTTGGCTTATCAAATAATTTTCAGGGATTTAACAAAGGTAGCAGGGCCCTGTACTATGTGTGGGGCAATCAATGGCTCATGTCCTTTGTGAGTATTAGAATGTCCTGAATGAGTATGTCAAGTGGATCTCCTTGGAGGAGAATGTCACCAGGGTGATGTCATACTTGTGCTTCTGGAGAAAGCTGGATGTGGTGAAGATCTTGCCTGCAAAGACTGTACACAATAATAGGACTATTGATGGACCCCATGGACAGCTCGGCAGAGGTGTACTCTTCAAAGATGAAGGCAGACTGCAGTTGAGAGGTTGCTGAAATAGGCTTTGAACAGAACGTATTAGCCAAATCTATGACTGCCAAGTACTACCAGCTGCTGATTAGGTGGAGTCAGTAATTTCCATAATATTAGGAATGGAGGCCTTAATGGGTAGGATCATGGCTCGAAAGTTATGGTAATCCACTGTGAGGTACTATTCGTTCTTTCTGAGTTTAAAAACAGGTCAGATTGTGCTGTTAAACTGAGAAAGAGTAGGAATCATCACCCATTGTGTTAAAAGGTCTTATATATGGGTTTTAATTCTTGAAGGCTCTTTATTTTCATTTACATTGGGCAATATTAGCTATTTTAATCATGGAGTGGGGAGGGATTCAAGGAAGTCCCATATTTCCAAGCCAACTCTAAGTCTCAAAGATGTAACTTAATTTATTATTCATTGGGTCAGTGCATCCATGCTGACCTTGGATATTTTAGGGCAATAAATGCTATGACCATGGGGAATTTAGGCAAGGCACTAATTCCAATGGGTAAGGTGAGACAGGCCTATTTGTTCTCTATTACATATTTGGTAACTTCTCTAGGGGTATTAGGGGTACCTTATTAAAATTTGGTAGTATCTCCATGTACAGGATTACCTTGTTTAAATACATTAAGATCCTCAGGTATAACTATAATTTGAGTCCCAGCATCAATTAAGACATGAAATGAAAGTGCATTTCAGCAGATGTTAAAATTAACTCAGAACCTATGTTGCAGAGGTGCAAAAGTCAATTGGTGCCTTTTTATCTTTTCGTTACATTCTTTTAGTAAATTCTGGGCTTCCAATTGGGTCAAATTTAGGCTCTCTGACTCAGTTCTTTGTTTCTTTCCCATGTATCCAGGTATCCGCTTGTTGGTTTTTTTTCAGTGATTTCTCACATACTTCAGGGAGATCCTCTCTACCCTGCTCATAGTTTAGTTAAGTTTCTTCCTCCAGAGGGCCTTAAATAAGTATAATCAAGGTTAGGGGCCTTCCCCATGGTAATGATGAGTAAGGTTTGAATTAACCCCTTGGCTTTGCCATGGAGTGCCATGGGCATTTTTCTCTATAACCTTGAAATATTTGGGATGCAGCTAAACGAGTGCTTAAATTATAGCTCTAAACGCTTGTATTAGAAAATAACAAAATAAAGCAAATACAATTTATAATAGTTATTTTTATAATCAGGAACAAAACTAAAGAAGAATAAATGTTCTTTAAATTGATGGATTAGTAAGAAAAAGTATTTAGTGACCAAAAGTAAATAAATCCAACATTTACAAATAAGATAAAATTAGCTGTAACTTCATATTTTAATGTGAAATTTTTGAAACATAACAAACATAAAGAAAAATGCACACATCTCAAATATATGCCTCTGCATACTTCACCTCTTAGAGAATGGATACATTCACTTTAATGTGACTGTAATATCTGAAATTAATTCACCAATAAAAATTGGTATATGTGTTATAATCCTCAAGCCCAAGGCTTGGAATAAATTAGATTAGACTGGGAGGTGAGGGGACAGTTACCAATGCAAAAGCTTAATAAAGACAGAAAATACAAAGAATTGCCCTATATTTATTGAGTCAGGAATGGAAGTACAGATTTGTTCAGGAAAAACTGGTAATTCCCCCTGACACACACATTTGATGCTACCAGCTCTTCCTGAAGAAACCACAGCCATACACACACTCCCGCTATATGCTTTCTTTGTTCAAGGAGTAACACATGGGCTCTATCATGAATGGCAATAGAGATACAATTCCATCCACTAACCTGAACAGCCCTAAGGAATGTTATCTGCTACGTCACACCACCACCAGTTTAAGCCTCCTCCAGTAGTTCTAATAGTGAAAATTCTTCAAATCACCATTAAATGATTAAAAGTGTGCTATTTCCCACTCTACATGATAAAGCATTATTCTGGCAATAGTAAATATTGATGGCCAACCTGAGATACAAGATTATTATGATGGTAAAAAATTTCTAAGGCAATATGCATTTTATATATTCTATACAGAATATTTAAGTTTCTCACTGATGTATTTTTCTGAGTGGGAGGAAATACACACAAATGCAAACACATATATACCTCAGTTCAATTTTCCCATTCATCCCTGGAAAGGCACTAATAATGTATCTTTTGAAGTTCTGTGGGGAAAACCACCCTTTCTATTCCCCTACCCTATAGAATTTTCTCCTCAAATGAGATTCACCTAGTGCCAGAAGCCTACAGTCACCAAAGAGCTTTCTTAAAAATACTTCAAAAACAAACTTATAAACTGCTGCTAGGGAGTGGATTAACAGCTATAATGTAAAACCAAGCAGAAAACAATTCCTCCCAATCCCATACTACTGTAAACTACTGGTCTACTGCCTTTGGCCTGGCCATTTCTCATGGAGGTACATGTAAGTTGGTAGACAGTAATGTGTGAATATTTTTATAAACCATTAGATCAGCTCTATCCAACAGAATTTTCTGTAATGATGAAAATGTTCTATATATACATTCTCCAATATATTACTAGCCACATGTGACTATTGCACACTTGAATTGTAGCTAGTGTGACTGAGGAACCAAATTTTTATTTTAATTAATTTAAATATCCATGTGTGGCTAATGGGTAGCACAGTTTTAGATTCTTAGTCTTTTTATAGAACTAAACTATTCATCATGCATGTTTCCTCCACACCAGGGATTGCAAACAGGTGATCCATGGACCAAACTTGGCTGACAGATGGGTCTGGTTTGGTGATCACAGCATTTTTTGCTCTTAATCTAAATTAAATACTTTTATACATGGTAATCCCCAGTTGGCCAATATATCTAACATTTCTTGATTCCCCTAAACACACACGCACGTGCGCGCGCGCGCGCACACACACACACACACACACACACACACACACAAGCATTTGACTTTGGTACTCCTACAAAATGGGGTGGTATTATTTTTCAGATTCCTTTTCATAAAACATCACACATTTACATATTAGTAAGCTTCAGGTGATGTCTCCTTTTTTTTTTTTTTTTTTTCTGTGGTACGCGGGCCTGTCACTGTTGTGGCCTCTCCCCTTGCAGAGCACAGGCTCCAGACGCGCAGGCTCAGCGGCCATGGCTCACGGGCCCAGCCGCTCCGTGGCATGTGGGATCTTCCCGGACCGGGGCACGAACCCGTGTCCCCTGCATCGGCAGGCGGACTCTCAACCACTGCACCACCAGGGAAGCCCTGATGTTTCTTTTTAAAATAATAATAGTTCTAATAGTATCTAGCCCTTTAATGTGCACTTACTACGTGTTAAGAACCATCCTAAGTTCTTCACATGTATTAGCTCAAGCTTTACAACCTTTATATAAGTACTATTACTATACAGATAAGAAAAGTGAGACTGAGAGGGATTAAGTAATTTGCCAACTTACTGCAAATAAATGACAGAGCCCAGTCCCAAATACAGGAAGCCTGTCTCCAGAGTGCATGCATGCTCTTAACCACCATGCTCTCCATGCCTCACAGGCGAGCTTATTTCCTCCAATCATCACTTTTTTTCACAAGCAACTCATTTCAAACATAATTTTTCAATGCAATTACTATCACCCCTATTTTACAGAGTAAAAGTAATTTCTACTTTGAAACAGCAGCCAACTGCTAGGAGAGGCTTCAGAGGAAAGTGCCTTCTCTATAGGCCAGAGTAAAGGAACAGCTCGTTTCGTTACAAACTTTATCAGGGCTCATGAAACCAACATTCCTTTCTTTACCTCCAAGAAAGGACAACACCCTCCAAATTTCCTTACCTTTCCTGCTTTCTCTGGGCTACTGAGCGTGTTACAAAGTTCTGATTTATTAGGAGACATTAACATTAACGTCATTAATGAATGAGGTTTACAGCAGCTGCACAGCTCTTTTCCTAAAATCAAAGGTACTACAATCCAAAACTGGACACTCAAAGGAAAAAGGAAATCATAAACTTAACTCTGCTTATTCTACAATCACTTGCAAACCACCTCTTTTCTTGTATTTCTCAGAATCAAACATTTCCGCAAAGTTCTCTGTAATATTTCGTAGGATATGGTACTTTTAAAATATTCAAAGTTGCAAAAAGGAAGCGTTAAAGTTCACAACTAACCTTGTCAATGATGAAGACTACTGTTTTTCTTTCATAAAGGAAGAAGAGAAATAAATAAAGTTGACAAATGTGGCAGTGAACCAAAATCCAGAAGCCATCAAAATTACCATCACTGTGACCACCACTCATGCTTTAGAGGGAAAAGCAAGGAGGAATGTAGGCATATTTTGTGACTAAACTTGGTAATTTAATTTTTCCCTTCCCTTACTTTATCACAATGTACCCAGAGATGACTTATATGAGCGTCTAGGGATCTTGTAGGAAGCACTGCATTAGTCTCCAACTAATGAAAACAGTGAAAACAATAAAAATGGTGTCATAAGCAACAATACAAAGAACACTATTACAAAGGGATACATGAATATTCACTACAGGAACCTCAAGAAATGTAAACATTTTGATAGCCATGATTGCTTCTGCCACTGGAATGATTCAAAAATGAAGAACACTAGGGCTCCCCTGGTGGCGCAGTGGTTGAGAGTCCGCCTGCCGATGCCGGGGACACGGGTTCGTGCCCCGGTCCAGGAAGATCCCACATGCCGCGGAGCGGCTGGGCCCGTGAGCCATGGCCGCTGAGCCTGCGCGTCTGGAGTCTGTGCTCCACGACGGGAGAGGCCACAGCAGTGAGAGGCCCGCGTACCACCAAAAAAAAAGAAGAAGAACACTAGACGTAAGTGCAGTGCGTAAAAAGCTGAGTTAATGACAAGGTCAGCTGGTGACCTGAAGGATTCATAAACATACTTTAAAACAGATGTTCATCAACACTTTATCACAAAAGGCATTATTATAACAATAAAATGAAATAGAGGTGTAGACGAACAGAGAACAGATATTTATTAAGGGCAAGTTTTGTCCTTAGCACTGAGTTAAGCATTGTGAGGAACACAAAAGCAGCAAGTGAGATTCTCTACATTAACAGAAGTCATCAGCCCATTTCATGTATTCCAAGTGCTAACTCCTCTCTTTCCTCCCAGCAGTAACTTACTTCTGCTGAATGTTATGGACTACAGAGGCACCTGCAAAATGTGTGTGTGTGAGAGAGAAGACCACTTTACTAATAAATAAAGTTGGATACACCAGATTTCACTGGACGTTAAAGACTGCATTTTGGAGGTGATGTCTGGATTAGGCAAGAAGTGCAAATAGGCTACCTGCCCTGCAATATGTATGGAAGATTTTTCTTTAAAGTGGGAGTCAATTTCAATGTTTCCTATCATGAACTGTAAGCCACAGGGCTCTGCTTTAGAGAAGATCCAAGCCACTGGGTAAGATGTCTGGCTCAGATTACATATGCTACTGGATGTCAGAAAAGGAAAAGACTAACGGGAGTAACTCAAAAAGGAAAGACTGTGGATAGTCTGAGTCTTGTGTGAGATCTGTAAATACAGGGAGAAGAATAATTAAACATCAAGGAGACAGGACCATACTCCAGACAAAGGAAACAGCAATGAACTCCTCAGAGAAACACGTCGTGTGTAACTCTTGATGGAATGATAGGTAAGGAATAATATTCCAAGATAATGGGACCCCACCAAGGAACAGACTACCGAAGCCATTCTTAGCTGGCTGTCCTTGAATTCACAGAAGGAGAGCAGTTAGTATCAGGAGTGAGAGGTCCAAACACTACAAAGAGGGAGGAGCTTCAAGATGGCGGAAGGTAAGACGTGGAGATCACCTTCCTCCCCACAAATACATCAGAAATACATCTACATGTGGAACAACTCCTACAGAACACCTACTGAATGCTGGCAGAAGACCTCAGACCTCCCAAAAGGCAAGAAACTCCCCACGTACCTGGGTAGGACAAAAGAAAAAGAAAAAACAGAGACAAAAGAATAGGGATGGGACCTGCACCAGTGGGAGGGAGCTGTGAAAAAGGAAAGGTTTCCACACAATAGAAGCCCCTTCGCGGGCGGAGATTGCAGGAGGCGGACGGGGGGAGCTTCAGAGCCGCAGAGGAGAGCGCAGCCACCGGAGTGCGGAGGGCAAAGCGGGGAGATTCCCACACAGAGGATCGGTGCCGACTGGCACTCACCAGCCCAAGAGGCTTGTCTGCTCACCCACCGGGACAGGTGGGATCTGGGAGCTGAGGCTCGGGCTTCGGTTGGAGCGCCGGGAGAGGACTGTGGTTGGCTGCGTGAACACAGCCTGAAGGGAGCTAGTGCGCCACAGCTAGCCGGGAGTGAGTCTGGGAAAAAGTCTGGTCCTGCCAAAGAGGCAAGAGACTTTTTCTTGCCTCTTAGTTTCCTGGTGTGCGAGGAGAAGGGATTAAGAGCACTGCTTAAAGGAGCTCCAGAGACGGGCGCGAGCCGCGGCTATCAGCGCAGACCCCAGAGGTGGGCATGGGACGCTAAGGCTGCTGCTGCTGCCGCCAAGAAGCCTGTGTGCGAGCACAGGTCACTCTTCACACCTCCCTCCCGGGAGCCTGTGCAGCCCGCCACTGCCAGGGTCCCGTGATCCAGGGACAACTTCCCCGGGAGAACGCTTGGCGCACCTCAGGCTGGTGCAACGTCACGGCGGCCTCTGCCACCGCAGGCCCGCCCCGCACTCCGTGCCCCTCCCTCCCCCCGGCCTGAGTGAGCCAGAGCCCCTGAATCAGCTGTTCCTTTAACCCCGTCCTGTCCGAGCGAAGAACAGGCGCCCTCAGGTGATCTACACACAGAGGCAGGTCCAAATCCAAAGCTGAACCCCGGGAGCTGTGCGAACAAAGAAGAGAAAGGGAAATCTCTCCCAGCAGCCTCAGGAACAGCGGATTAAATCTCCACAGTCAACTTCATGTACCTTGCATCTGTGGAATGCCTGAGTAGACAAGGAATCATCCCAAATTGAGGAGATGGACTTTGGGAGCAAGAATATTTATATATTTTTTTCCCTTTTTCCCTTTTTGTGAGTGTGGATGCATATGCTTCTGTGTGTGATTTTGTCTGTATAGATTTGCTTTTACCAGTTGTCCTAGGGTTCTGTCTTTCCCTTTCGTTTGTTTGTTTGTTTGTTTTTAGTATAGTTTTCAGCACTTGTTACCACTAGTGGATTTGTTTTTTGGTTTGGTTGTTCTTTTCTTTCTTTCTTTTTTTTAAATTACTATAAAAAGTTTTTTTAATAATTATTTTTTGTTTTTTATTTTAATAACTTTTTTTTTTTACCTTTTTCTTTCTTTTTTTCTCCCTTTTATTCTGAGCCGTGTGCTTGACAGGATCTTGGTGGTCTAGCCATGTGTCAGGGCTGTGCCTCTGAGGTGGGAGAGCCAAGTTCAGGACATTGGTCCACAAGAGACCTCCCAGCTCCATGTAATATCAAACGGCAAAAATCACCCAGAGATCTCCATCTCAAAGCCAAGACCCAGCTTCACTCAACGACCAGCAAGCTACAGTGCTGACAGGAACACAGCCCCACCCATTAGCAGAGAGGCTGCCTAAAATCATAATAAGTCCACAGACACCCAAAAACACACCACCAGACGTGGACCTGCCCACCAGAAAGACAAGATCCAGCCTCATCCACCAGAACACAGGCACTAGTCCCCTCCACCAGGAAGCCCACACAATCCACTGAACCATCTTAGCCACTGGGGGCAGACACCAAAAACAATGGGAACTACAAACCTGCAGCCTGCGAAAAGGAGACCCCAAACACAGTAGGTTAAGCAAAATGAGAAGACAGAGAGACACACAGAAGATGAAGGAGCAAGTAAAAACCCACCAGACCTAACAAATGAAGAGGAAATAGGCAGTCTACCTGAAAAAGAATTCAGAATAATGATAGTAAAGATGATCCAAAATCTCGGAAATAGAATGGAGAAAATACAAGAAACGTTTAACAAGGACCTAGAACTAAAGAGCAAACAAACAGTCATGAAGAACACAATAAATGAAATTAAAAATTCTCTAGAAGGGATCAATAGCAGAATATCTGCGGCAGAAGAACAGAGAAGTGACCCTGAAGATAAAATGGTGGAAATAACTACTGCAGAACAGAATAAAGAAAAAAGAATGAAAAGAATTGAGGACACTCTCAGAGACTTCTGGGACAATATTAAACGCACCAACATTCGAATTATAGGGGTCCCAGAAGAAGAAGAGAAAAAGAAAGGGACTGAGAAAATATGTGAAGAGATTATAGTTGAAAACTTCCTTAATATGGGAAAGGAAGTAGTTAATCAAGTCCAGGAAGCACAGAGTCCCATACAGGATAAAACCAAGGAGAAACATGCCAAGACACATATTAATCAAACTATCAAAAATTAAATACAAAGAAAAGGTATTAAAAGCAGCAAGGGAAAAACAACAAATTACAAGGGAATCCCCATAAGGTTAACTGATCTTTCAGCAGCAACTCTCCAAGCCACAATGGAGTGGCAGGACATATTTAAAGTGATGAAAGGGAAAAACCTGCAACCAAGATTACTCTATCCAGCAAGGATCGCATTCAGTTTTGACGGAGAAATTAAAACCTTTACAGACAAGCAAAATCTAAGAGAATTCAGCACAACCAAACCAGCTTAACAACAAAGGCTAAAGGAACTTTTCTAGGCAGAAAAGACAAGAGAAAGAAAAGACCTACAATAACAAACCCAAAACAATTAAGAAAATCGTAATAGGAACATACTTATCAATAATTACCTTAAATGTAAATGGATTAAATATTCCAACCAAAAGACATAGACAGGCTGCATGGATACAAAAACAAGACCCGTATATACGCCATCTACAAGAGACACGCAACAGTCCTAAGAAACATGCAGACTGAAAGCGAGGGGATGGGAAAAGATATTCCATGCAAATGGAAAGCAAAAGAAAGCTGGAGTAGCAATTCTCATATCAGACAAATTAGACTTTAAAACAAAGACTATTACAAGAGACAAAGAAGGACACTATATAATGATCAAGGGATCAATCCAAGAAAAAGATATAACAATTGTAAATATTTATGTAATATTTATGTAATTTATGTAAATATTTATGTAATATTTATTGAGCATCTCAATACATAAGGCAAATGCTAACAGCCATAAAAGGGGAAATCGACAGTAACACAATAATAGTAGGGGACGTTAACACCCCACTTTCACCAATGGACAAATCATCCAAAATGAAAATAAATGAGGAAACACAAGCTTTAAATGATACATTAAACAAGATGGACTTAGTTGATATTTATAGGACATCCAGTCCAAAAACAACAGAATACACTTTCTTCTCAAATGCTCATGGAACATTCTCCAGGATAGATCATATCTTGGGTCACAAATCAACCCTTAGTAAATTTAAGAAAATTGAAATCGTATCAAGTATCTTTTCTGACCACAACGCTATGAGAATAGATATCAAGTACAGGAAAAATTCTGTAAAAAATACAAACACATGGAGGCTAAACAATACACTACTTAATAACCACGAGATCACTGAAGAACGCAAAGAGGAAATCAAAAAATACCTAGAAACAAATGACAAGGAAAACACGGTGACCCAAAACCTATGGGATGCAGCAAAAGCAGTTCTAAGAGGGAACTTTATAGCAGTACAATCCTACCTTATGAAACAAGAAACATCTCAAATAAACAACCTAACCTTACACCTAAAGCAATGAGAGAAAGAAGAACAAAAAACCCCCAAAGTTAGCAGAAGAAAAGAAATCATAAAGATCAGATCAGAAATAAATAAAAAAGAAATGAAGGAAATGATAGCAATGATCAATAAAATTAAAAGCTGGTTCTTTGAGAAGATAAACAAAATTGATAAACCTTTAGCCAGACTCATCAAGATAAAGAGAGAGAAGACTCAAATCAATAGAATTAGAAATGAAAAAGGGGAAATAACAACGGACACTGCAGAGATACAAAGGATCATAAGAGATTACTACAAGCAACTATATGCCAATAAAATGGACAACCTGGAGGAAATGGACAAATTCTTAGAAATGCACAACCTTCTGAGACTGAACCTGGAAGAAATAGAAAATATGAACAGACCAATCACAAGCACTGAAATTGAAACTGTGATTAAAAATCTTCCGACAAACAAAAGCCCAAGACCAGATGGCTTCACAGGGGAATTCTATCAAACATTTAGAGAAGAGCTAACACCTATCCTTCAAACTCTTCCAAAATATAGCAGAGGGAGGAACACTCCCAAACTCATTCTACGAGGCCACCATCACCCTGATACCAAAACCAGACAAAGATGTCACAAAGGAAGAAAACTACAGGCCAATATCACTGATGAACATAGATGCAAAAATCCTCAACAAAATACTAGCAAACAGAATCCAACAGCACATTAAAAGAATCATTCACCATGATCAACTGGGGTTTATCCCAGGAATGCAAGGATTCTTCAATATATGCAAATCAATCAATGTGATACACCATATTAACAAATTAAAGGAGAAAAACCATATGATCATCTCAATAGATGCAGAGAAAGTTTTTGACAAAATTCAACACCCATTTATGATAAAAACCCTCCAGAAAGTAGGCATAGAGGGAACTTACCTCAACATAATAAAGGCCATATATGACAAACCCACAGCCAACATCGTCCCCAATGGTGAAAAACTGAAAGCATTTCCACTAAGATCAGGAACAAGACAAGGTTGTCCGCTCTCACCACTATTATTCAACATAGTTTTGGAAGTTTTAGCCACAGCAATCAGAGAAGAAAAAGAAATAAAAGGAATCCAAATCGGAAAAGAAGAAGTAAAAGTGTCACTGTTTGCAGATGACATGATACTATACATAGAGAATCCTAAAGATGCCACCAGAAAACTACTAGAGCTAATCAATGAATTTGGTAAAGTTGCAGGATACAAAATGAATGCACAGAAAACTTGCATTCATTCCTATACACTAATGATGAAATTTCTGAAAGTGAAATTAAGAAAACACTCCCATTTACAACTGCAACAAAAAGAATAAAATACCTAGGAATGAACCTACCTAAGGAGACAAAAGACCTGTATGCAGAAAACTATAAGACACTGATGAAAGAAATTAAAGATGATGCAAACAGATGGAGAGATGGACCATGTTGTTAGAATGGAAGAATCAAAATTGTGAAAATGACTCTACTACCCAGATTCAATGCAATCCCTATCAAACTACCAATGGCATTTTTCACAGAACTAGAACAAAAAATTTCACAATTTGTATGGAAACACAAAAGACCACGAATAGCCAAAGCAATCTTGAGAAAGAAAAGCGGAACTGGAGGAAGCAGGCTCCCAGACTTGACTTCAGACTATACGACAAAGCTACAGTAATCAAGACAGTATGGTACTGGCACAAAAACAGAAATATAGATCAATGGAACAGGATAGAAAGCCCAGAGATAGACCCACGCACATATCGTCACCTTATCTTTGATAAAGGAGGCAAGAATATACAATGGAGAAAAGAAAGCCTCTTCAATAAGTGGTGCTGGGAAAACTGGACAGCTACATGTAAAAGAATGAAATTAGAACACTCCCTAACACCATACACAAAAATAAACTCAAAAGGCATTAAAGACCTAAATGGAAGGCCAGACACTATCAAACTCTTAGAGGAAAACATAGGCAGAATACTTTATGACATAAATCACAGCAAGATCCTTTTTGACCCACCTCCTAGAGAAATGGAAATAAAAACAAAAATAAACAAATGGGACCTAATGAAACTTCAAAGCTTTTGCACAGCAAAGGAAACCATAAACAAGACCAAAAGACAACCCTCAGAATGGGAGAAAATATTTGCAAATGAAGCAACTGACAAAGGATTGATCTCCAAAATTTACAAGCAGCTCATGCAGCTCAATGACAAAAAAACAAACAACCCAATCCAAAAATGGGCAGAAGACCTAAATAGACATTTCTCCAAACAGGATATACAGATTGCCAACAAACATATGAAAGAATGCTCAACATCATTTATCATTAGAGAAATGCAAATCAAAACTACAATCAGATATCATCTCACACCGGTCAGAATGGCCATCATCAAAAAATCTAGAAACAATAAATGCTGGAGAGGATGTGGAGAAAATGAACCTTCCTGCACTGTTGGTGGGAATGTAAATTGATACAGCCACTATGGAAAACAGTATGGACGTTCCTTAAAAAACAAAAAATAGAACTACCATACGACCCAGCAATCCCACTCCTGGGCATATACCCCGAGAAAACCATAATTCAAAAAGAGTCATGGGCTTCCCTGGTGGCGCAGTGGTTGAGAGTCCGCCTGCCGATGCAGGGGACACGGGTTCGTGCCCCAGTCCAGGATGATCCGCGGAGCGGCTGGGCCCACGAGCCACGGCCACCGAGCCTGCGCGTCCGGAGCCTGTGCTCCGCAACAGGAGCGGCCACAACAGTGAGAAGCCCGCGTATCACAAAACAAAACAAAACAATAAAAGAGTCATGTACCACAATGTTCATTGCAGCTCTTCTTGCAATAGCCAGGACATGGAAGCAACCTAAGTGTCCATCAACAGGTGAATGGATAAAGAAGATGTGGCACATATATACAATGGAATATTACTCAGACATAAAAAGGAATGAAATTGAGTTATTTGTAGTGAGGTGGATGGACCTAGAGTCTGTCATACAGAGTGAAGTAAGTCAGAAAGAGAAAAACAAATACCATATGCTAACACATATATATGGAATCTAAAAAAAAAAAAAAAAGTAGTCATGAAGAACCTAGGGGCAAGACAGGAATGAAGATGCAGACCTACTAGAGAATGGACATGAGGACACGGGGAGGGGGAAGGGTAGGCTGGGACAAAGTGAGAGTGTGGTAGTGTATACATGGACATATATACACTACCAAATGTAAAATAGATAGCTAGTGGGAAGCACTCGCATAGCACAAGGAGATCAGCTCAGTGCTTTGTGACCAGCTAGAAGGGTGGGATAGGGAGGATGGGAGGGAGGGAGACACAAGAGGGAAGAGATATGGGGACATATGTATATGTATAACTGATTCACTTTGTTAAAAAGCAGAAACTAACAAATCATTGTAAAGCAATTATACTAAAATAAAAATGTTAAAAAAAAAAAAAGGAGTGAGAGGTCCCTCAAAGAGAACAGACAGACAAATAGGTGTCCTCAATTTTTAGGAGAGTATGGACTTGCAAGTCTTGATTAGATAGAACAGAACAGCTGTGTGTGTGTGTGCATGTGCACACATACAAGTGGTTGTATTAATTGTTGCTGCTGTTGTTTTTATTAAGAAATAATATATGTGTGAAATGAAAAGGCTATATTCAGGTAATGTAGCTCAGTCCTTAGTTAAGGCTTAAAGGATCACTAAAATTAAAACTGCTATCTATGGGACTTCCCTGGTGGTCCAGTGGTGAAGAGTCCGCCTTCCAATGCAGGGGACGCGGGTTCGATCCCTGGTCAGGAAACTAGGATCCCACATGCCGCGGGGCAAATAAGCCTGAGCGCCACAACTAAGGAGCTTGCGTGCCTCAACAAGAGAGCCCGCATGCTGCAAACTACAGAGCCCACGCACCCTGGAGCCCACACGCCACAATTAGAGAGAGAAAACCCACGTGCCACAACTAGAGAGAAACCTGTGCGCCACAACAAAGAGCCTGCACCACGAGTGATCCCGCATGCCTCAACAAAGATCCCACGTGCCGCAACTAAGACCCAACACAGCCAAAAATAAATAAAATTTTAAAAATTAAAAAAAGAAATAAAATAAAACTAGTATTTTGAAAATGTTCCTATTTTCTGGCCCAGTAATACCATCTCGAGGACTCTATCTCAAGGAAACAATCAAAGATGCAAAGATTTACAAAGAATTATTTATATTACAGGATTACTTAAAATGGTAAAAATTTTAAAACAATCTTAATGTCCAGCAAGAGAGAAATGGTTCAGCAACAAACTATTATATAACTTTTTTAAAAACGCTTTTGAAAAGCCTTTAGGGAAAAGGGAAAATGATCATGCTCTAACATTAGGTGATAAAGAAACAGGATATGAAATTCTATAAAAAAATATTGCATCAAATATGTACACGTAAAATGTATACCATAAGGCCGTGTAATAATGCATATATATTCGATCAGGAAATTATTAGCTCTCATGGCTGATTAATTATTTTTAATAGCATTTGTTTCTCCTAGCAATAAAGTATATAATTTATTTCAGACTATTTAGGAGGAAAAAACCGAAAAGAAAAAAGAGAAAAATTACCTGTAATGTCACTTCTCAGAGATGAAGACTGTTGGTGTGTAGTTCTGATCTTTTTCCCATGCGTTTATTATATTACTCTTATTATCTCATAGCAAGGCTACACACCTGTTTTTAGCAAGGGTTACTTTTTGTGGTAAAATGTTGCAAATTTATTTTTAAAACTTTCAGGGTGCAAAGAAATGCAGCCTCTTTCATTTCCATGGCTGATTTAATCATCCTTAGGCACCTCATGGGAAGTGGGAAAACAGATTTGCTAATCAGCAATATTTCAAACTCTTCCAGTTTAAACAATTCTTCAGTTTAAATATTTATCTATTAAAATCTGACTTGACAAAATTGCTGGTTTAAGTGGTCCCCTTTGGAGGACTTGGACAGACTCTCAGAGCTCTATGTCACCCCGTCCCCTTCTCCAGGAACACCCAAAGAGACAGTATATATGGGGGCTCACAAGATCCTTCCAGCGAGGGGGGAGAAGAGGGCCCTGATCTGAGTACTGTTGTCAGGTATAGGGTGGCTCTCTTCCTTCTACCGGTTCCTGCTGAAATGTGGCTGGTCCTGGGCTATTCCGCAAAGAGTTGCTGCCACTCACTATGGGGCCTGTGGTCCTAACAGCTGGCTCTGGTTGTGAAGTCGTGCACAGAGACTTCTTCACTCCAACACTAGGTGTCTGCGGGTCCACAGGCTCTTTCACACTCACACACCATATTCATTTCTCAAAACTCACAGCACTGTACACTAGAAAAAGGGTCAATTGTACTGTATGTAAATCACTCCTCAAAAAAAGAGCTATTTTTTAAAGTGGTGAAGGGAAATTTGCCCAAAATGTTCACATTAGCAAAAAGAAAATCTCAAAATTAATGAATTAACCACATAATAGAAAAGTTTAAAAAAGAATAAAAAAGTAAACTCAAAAAAATTAGAAGAAAAGGAATTTTTTAACGTGATTCTAAGGTTTCTGGCTTGAGGTAAACGCGTGAAGGCAGGATCCAGTGGAGTAGTAAGGACATAGGAGTGAGCTGGACAACACCGGGGTGCACTGTTTACATCCAATTTAAAAATAATAATAATAATAATACAGCTCACAAAAGTCAGCTTCTTCTTGTCACCATGACCCAGTAATTCTAAACAATGTCATTAATAAACTACTCCCTGGGCTCCCCTGGTGGCGCAGTGGTTGAGAGTCCGCCTGCCGATGCAGGGGACACGGGTTCGTGCCCCGGTCCGGGAAGATCCCACATGCCGTGGAGCGGCTGGGCCCGTGAGCCATGGCCGCTGAGCCTGCGCGTCCAGAGCCTGTGCTCCGCAACGGGAGAGGCCACAACAGTGAGAGGCCTGCGTACCACCAAAAAAATAAATAAATAAACTACTCCCTGAGAAAATGTGCTGGTCTAAACATTTGCCATTGTTATTTTTAGTAGTATAATACATATGTAAACTTTGAATTAGCATATTTTTATTACTTCTCCTTTAATAAAATTATATTCCACATGGAAGTTACTTCACAGAAATCACTAATTATATGAGATTTACACATATGTAATTATATGGCCTGGCCTCTGATACATGTTTATTTGAAAGAACTGGAGCTCACTTCAAGTGCAGTTCCTGTCTTCAACCCACGTTGTATCTCCAACTACATGGTCCTGTGTTTGAAGAGTAGATTCTAAATAAACAGTGATTAGCACAGTGATTGTAAGGGAAGAAACACAACTTGAATTATTTCAAGTCTGTCTTTCTACCTGCAAATCATTCTCTGAACCTTGCAGAATTCACTTTTGGAAGTGTTTCTTCACATATTTTCCTTCTTTTTTCAACTATAATATCAATATAATTGCATTACTATAATTTATAAGCTTTCATTTTGCATTGTAATATTTATTTTGTTACTGGCATGAGAGAAAAATTTATTGCCTGGCCATTATTATTTGTTTCATTTCATGTTTATTACTGAAAATAATTTTGTCATATAAAAAAGGAGGGTATCAAAAAATCTACTCTGGTTATCAAGTACTCTGGATAGGCCACTGGTGGGACCATTTGCTAAAATAGGAAATACAGGTGGAAGAAGTGTTTGGGGGAAATGATTTGGGGTCAATTTTAGACACTGAGTTTGAACTTCTAAGGGACTAGCAAATGAAAATGCTCAGGATGTAGCCGGAAATACGGGTAAAGAGCAAGATCTAAGAGTCACAGACAAACAAATGGGCCATGAAGTCATGACAGTGAACAAAAGGTCATTCAAGGAAAGACAAAAATAAAAGCCAGAACTTCGTGGCACACCACATTCCAAGGGCAGGCAGAGGAAGGGGAACTGGGGAAAGAGAACAAGGATGAATGAGGATGGGTAAGGCAAGTACCTGGAGAAGGGAAAAATAAGGTGGGGGGGGGTGTCGGGGGGAGAGTAACACAGGCACAAAAAAACACAAATATCAATTTGTATGTTAAAGTCAATTTATTAAGAAACCTGCAATCAACCACACTGGATTTGGCAACCAGGATGTCTGTGGTGGTCTTTACAAAAGCAGTCCACAAAGGGTAGTAGATCTGGCCATTTTGCTAAAACATAAAACTGCAGAATGAGAAGCCCATGTTCCTAACCCTAGGTGAACCAGAGTGGACTCACTGCGCTCCAGTGATCTACAGAAATAAGGTCCCTGAACCACACGCACCAGGATTATCAGAGACACTCGTTTAAAACTGCTGATTCAAGGGCCCTACTTCAGACCTTTGAATCAGAACCTAAGGAGTTAAAACTCAAGCTTAGGTATCCTTAGTAAGCTCCCCAGGTAATCCCATGCATACTAAAACTTGAGGATCGCTGCACTATATGCTCTTCACAGTCCATTCTCCCTCTGACATTCTGTAGTTTCAGTAATTTGTCTCTCTGAAAATAGGATGCTACAACAATGATTACTAGCATCCACCCAGAAGTCAAAAACTACATGATAAAAATACAATAATCAGAAGTACTCAGGGCAAAAATAACACTTCTGCTCTTCATTTACATCAGCTCATTTCAATTATGATTACCATCATTCTAATGAGGGTTGAGGAAGTACACTAGCCGGGGGGGAGAATTATGTTCATGGGTAGACGGGAGACCACGGAGATGAGGGTTGAGGGCCAGGTGAACTATGTAAAACAAGAATGAAAAGAAAAAGCTCTGTTTGGTGGTACTGAGGTGCTATAAAGAAGTCATGCAACCTAAAAGCACTAGATTACTATTATTAGATACATTAAAGATATTCAGTGTGATTGCCTTTCTTTTGATTTGGGGAAAAAAACTATATTTCTACTTATTTATATATAGAAATAGACAGTCACTGTTTTTATCTATGTATAGAAACAGAGAATCAATTTTCTTTTCCTTAGGGAGGCAGCAATTTTAATTAATACTCCCTAATTGGTATTGATTTGAATTGACTACTGACAGTCTTGTGATGGGCCTAGCTGCCAAGCTTCCTGGGTCAGGAGCACAATGAGCTCCACTACGTACAGAAACCTTTTGTTTTCAGTGGTCTCCGACTAGGCAACATTTTTTAGGTCTCAGAATACTGGAGCCAGAAAGATCCTCGGGAGGCCCTCTAGTGCAGCCTGCCACACACTGTTTTCTAAAAATCACTCCAGCACCTCCCCACTCCCACTTGAAGCCTAAAGGATGTGCTTGTTTCCCTTGAGTTTTTCCAGTCACTGCCTCTTGACTCATCTGTGGCATTCTGTATATTAGACTACCTTGGGAAAGATGGCTCTTGGGTATCATTACACTCTGGGTTTGCATACTTGCTTTACAGATTTGTAAGTAAAATAGCAAGTGGGAAAAAAAGTCAGAAGGTTGGATGGGTTATATCTATGACTGTATTTTTTTTTTTTTTGCAGTACACGGGCCTCTCACTGTTGTGGCCTCTCCCGTTGCGCAGCACAGGCTCCGGACATGCAGGCTCAGCGGCCATGGCTCACGGGCCCAGCCGCTCCGCGGCATGTGGGATCTTCCCGGACCGGGGCACAAACACGTGTCCCCTGCATCGGCAGGCGGACTCTCAACCACTGCGCCACCAGGGAAGCCCTATGACTGTGTATTAACCACAGTGTTTCAGAAACAAGTAACGCACAGGTACATAATGAGCGCAAATCAGAGGATGGGTTAAAGAATGGGCAGAGCTAAAGAGAAAAGGAAAGGGGCTCAGGGTTGAGGACTTCCTACCAGTATGGCACAGGCTGAGAAGAGGGTTTGAAATACTAGCTTAAGGTAAGTACACACATTACAGCAAATACACAGGTTACCTGCAGGAAGAAGGGCAAGGCAAGAGGAGAAGGTGCAAAACCAAAAGAAGAAAAGACATTTTATACTTTTAACTAGCTGTTAGGTTTCGTTTTTTTAAGGCTCTTTCATAGGTAATCCAACCTATTTTAGCGCCAAATAAGATCACTTCTAGACAACCTCACACAAACAAAACATCTGTCTTATTTATGAAGGCCTGTAGAAGAGAAGATTCCACAAACTCATTCTTGTAGGCGACTTCCATCTCCATATCATGAATCTCCAATGATACAGATAAGGATTTCCAGACTTAGGTTAGTACAAAGGTAGCATTGAGACAGTATGTCAAAGACTACATATTTACCCAAATAAAAGGCAACCAGATTACAGTGATAAGGGCCAGATTTAGATTTAAATTTAAGATAGCCAAGTGAAAGAATCTTTTTGCCACTTCCTAGTCTCTACATCCAGTTTATTCTTTCATAAACTGAGTATCCCGCAGCTTAACCCAGCAGCCCAGTGCTCCTTCCTCTCCCTTTGTCTCATTTCCATTCCCAGGACATCTCTGGAATGCGCAGGGTTCTGCCTGCACAGGAGGTGGTAACACAGCACCATGTCTAAAAGAGACAACTGCTCCCATTGCCTTCTGTAATTCTACCTAATAGATAAGCTGGAGAAGGGAAAGGAAAAGGGAAAAAAAGGACACGTTCCAAACTTAACCGGGTACTGAAGGAGGGCTCTAACTTAACCACATTGTTACATTCTCAGTGAAGTAACCCAAGTTCTAAAGGTTACTAAACATAAGGGGATGCCAAATACTGAGTTTCAAAAATTAATGCCAAAAACATTAAACTCAAAGACAAATATATATATATATATATATGAAATGTGTCAAGTAAATGTCCAGGTATTCCACTCATTAAAGTAAAAGATTAAAAGGCTTATAAAGGCCATTGATCATAGTATGACCTGTGTTAAATCTCTCCTCTAGGCTTTCTTTACATTCTCTATTAAGAGTTAGACATGACTGTATAAGAATCTACTGTTTTGGCAAACTGATGACCCAGAACAAACTATTTCACTTTCCACAGCTGTCAATCATGAACCCAAGAATCAACTTTTAGAAGTTAAATATAAGCATTTCTAAATGAAGCTGCCAGGCTTCCCTGGCGGCACAGTGGTTAAGAATCTGCCAGCCAATGCAGGGGACATGGGTTCGAGCCCTGGTCCGGGACGATCCCACATGCCGCGGAGCAGCTAAGCCCGTGCGCCACAACTACTGAAGCCCGCGCGCCTAGAACCCATGCTCTGCAACAAGAGAAGCCACTGCAACAAGAAGCCCGCACACCGCAACGAAGAGTAGCCCCCGCTCACTGCAACTAGAGAAAGCCCGCGCACAGCAACGAAGACCCAATGCAGCCAAAAATAAATAAATAAAATAATTTTTTAAGAAATAAAAAATAAATGAAGCTGCCTCCAGCACCTGCCACTCTGCTCCTCAGTCGCTGTGCCACATGTCCAGCCCTCAGGTCCTCCAACATACCCGGCCATTTCCAACTTCAAGACAACAGCCTCTTCTTTGACCCTTTTACTCTCTAATTCCTATTTGCTTTTCAGGTGTCAGCTTAGACATCACTTCCTTAAAGCACCCTTCTCAGAAAGGCCCCCTTTCCTATGCATTCTTTCTCATAGTGCCAGGTGTTTTTTCTCATCAGCATCTATTGAAACATGTTAAATAAGTGCATGAGCAAGCAAGTAAATAAATATAGTTGTACTGTTTTCTCTTTGTAGAGGATTTTCTATTTATTTTATTTCATTTTTTTATTATTCACTGGCAAGCAGTATCACCGAACAGGGCAAGGATTCCGCCCAAAGTTAATGCATCTTCTTCCTTACTCTCACAATAAGGGCACACTTTGGAATAACCTTACTGTGACAGGGTCATTACCAGTAGAAAAGTGTGTGTGTGTGTGTGTGTGCATGTGCGTGCATGTGTATGTATACACACACACGTGATTTTTTTTGAGAGCTTCTTAATTAAAAAAAAAACTCAGATAAGATTGCATTAAAAGCAGAGTATTACAAAACTCAAGTTGTTTGTAAGGGATCATTTAAGGACTTAAAAAATATTAGATGCACTATATACTTTTACATGTAAAAAACAATACATGTTTTATAGGTCATCCCTGAAGAGGGGTTATGGCTGACTTCTGCAAAATGGGTTCTGCATTCTCCTGTGGAACTGGGGGAAACAGATGCATTGCTGGGGAGGGTGGGGAGGGGGAACAGGATAACATGTGGCTGAAGCCTCTCGACTTTCAGCTCCTGCCTTCCTTTCCCAGGTCTCCTGCCTGCCCTGGACCTCCAGGGAATTATTATAGCCAGAGAGGTATATGTAAAAGGAAGATCCAGCCTCTCCAAAACAAATTGGAGGACGACCCCTCTATGAAGAGGCTCCAAATACTGAATAAAAAAGAAAGTACAGAACAGGGCAGGAAACCAGCTGAGTTTCTTTCAAGCAAACAAATGAAACACAGAACTACAATCTGTGATAAAATTACTCTTGCGGTCAAGGGACCGCAATTAATGTCACATAATTTTTCATAATTAAAGAAACTTAAACAAGACAGAGCATTTGCTTTCTCTATCCCTTCAATTAACTCGGAGCAAGTATTAACTAAAGAGGTTAAACCTGTAGGTGCCCATATTCCAAAGGTCTTTTTACCGAAGTATACGACTGCATTAAAACAGAGTACTTATTCAGCTACCTATTTTCAAGTGACACCTGAAAAACGAACACCATCAAGCTTTCTAAAAATAGAGCAAATCAGCTTTGTTTCACTTGTGGGAGCATGCATCCACCCACTGCTTGCTTCTTTTTTTCTTACATCTTTATTGGAGTATAATTGCTTTACAATGCTGTGTTAGTTTCTGCTTTATAACAAAGTGAATCAGTTATACATATACATATGTCCCCATATCTCTTCCCTCTTGTGTCTCCCTCCCTCCCACCCTCCCTATCCCATCCCTCTAGGTGGTCACAAAGCACCGAGCTGATCTCCTTGCGCTATGCGGCTGCTTCCCACTAGCCATCTATTATACGTTTGGTAGTGTATATATGTCCATGTATACACTACCACACTCTCACTTTGTCCCAGCTTACCCTTCCCCCTCCCCATATCCTCAAGTCCATTCTCTAGTAGGTCTGTGTCTTTATTCCTGTCTTACCCCTAGGTTCTTCATGACATTTTTTTTCTTAGATTCCATATATATGTGTTAGCATACGGTATTTGTCTTTCTCTTTCTGACTTACTTCACTCTGTATGACAGACTCTAGGTCCATCCACCTCACTACAAATAACTCAATTTCGTTTCTTTTTATGGCTGAGTAATATTCTATTGTATATATGTACCACATCTTCTTTATCCATTCATCCGATGATGGACACTTAGGTTGCTTCCATCTCCTGGCTATTGTAAATAGAGCTGCAATGAACATTTTGGTACATGACTCTTTTTTTTTTTTTTTCTTTTTTGCGGTACGCAGGCCTCTCACTGTTGTGGCCTCTTCCGTTGTGGAGCACAGGCTCCAGACGCGCAGGCCCAGCGGCCATGGCTCACGGGCCCAGCAGCTCCGCGACATGTGGGATCCTCCCGGACCGGGGCACGAACCCGTGTCCCCTGCATCGGCAGGTGGACTCCCAACCACTGCGCCACCAGGGAATCCCTACATGACTCTTTTTGAATTATGGTTTTCTCAGGGTATATGCCCAGTAGTGGGACTGCTGGGTCATGTGGTAGTTCTATTTTTCGTCCTTTAAGGAACCTCCATACTGTTCTCCATAGTGGCTGTACCAATTCACATTCCCACCAGCATTGCAAGAGGGTTCCCTTTTCTCCACACCCTCTCCAGCATTTATTGTTTCTAGATTTTTTGATGATGGCCATTCTGACCGGTGTGAGATGATATCTGATTGTAGTTTTGATTTGCATTTCTCTAATGATTAATGATGTTGAGCATTCTTTCATATGTTTGTTGGCAGTCTGTATATCTTCTTTGGAGAAATGTCTAGTTAGGTCTTCTACCCATTTTTGGATTGGTTTGTTTGTTTTTTTGTCATTGAGCTGCATGAGCTGCTTGTAAATTTTGGAGATCAATCCTTTGTCAGTTGCTTCATTTGCAAATATTTTCTCCCATTCTGAGGGTTGTCTTTTGGTCTTGTTTATGGTTTCCTTTGCTGTGCAAAAGCTTTGACGTTTCATTAGGTCCCATTTGTTTATTTTTGTTTTTATTTCCATTTCTCTAGAAGGTGGGTCAAAAAGGATCTTGCTGTGATTTATGTAATAGAGTGTTCTGCCTATGTTTTCCTCTAAGAGTTTGATAGTGTCTGGCCTTACATTTAGGCCTTTAATCCATTTTGAGCTTATTTTTGTGTATGGTGTTAGGGAGTGTTCTAATCTACAGATTCAATGCAATCCCTATCAAACTACCACTGGCATTTTTCACAGAACTAGAACAAAAAATTTCACAATTTGTATGGAAACACAAAAGACCCCGAATAGCCAAAGTAATATTGAGAACGAAAAATGGAGCTGGAGGAATCAGGCTCCCTGACTTCAGACTATACTACAAAGCTACAGTAATCAAGACAGTATGGTACTGGCACAAAAACAGAAAGATAGATCAATGGAACAGGATAGAAAGCCCAGAGATAAACCCACGCATATGGTCACCTTATCTTTGATAAAGGAGGCAGGAATGTACAGTGGAGAAAGGAAAGCCTCTTCAGTAAGTGGTGCTGGGAAAACTGGACAGGTACATGTAAAAGTATGAGATTAGAACACTGCTTGCTTCTTTTATCTAACTGCTAGAGTGGTAGAGATGTAGAAATACACAGCGAAAACAGATAAACTTTGTCTCACATGCACAATATAAACAGCAATGGCTTCTACCCTGCTAATTAATGAGTAATCTTCCATTATCTGCTCTTGCCCATCATGTGCTAATATTTAAGAGAATGCAAGAAAAATATGGGGGCGTATGACCCATATTCCCAAGAAGCGTATCATCTAGTCGGAGAAATAAAGACTAATGGCTGTAGAACAAAAATCAAGGCACAAATAGCACTATGTAACTAAGGGCTAGGTGGTACTGTAATTTTTTTAAACCAAGACCATTGTGATTTTGAAATTAAAAAAAAAAAAACCTTTTAAAAAGGCAGCACAATCTGAGCTGAATCTTGAAAATGGATAGGATTTAGACTGGCATAAAAGAGGAGATGCACAGTCCCTGTCTGAACGTAAAGAGGAGAAATATAAGCAAATAAAGAGTGGTTGGGTGAGATGCTGAGGGGTTCTCTGGCAGACATGAGGCTAATGAGGAGATCAGCCTGCCTAAATGAGAGGTTCAATTTGGAGCACAGTGGGAAACAATGGGGTAGAACTCGACTATGAAGAATCTGGAAATCCAGGCCATGTATTGCAAACAGCGTCGGTAGATTCCTCCACACAGAAAGCAGCAACATTAGGAAGGCAGCACTGGAAAGGAACTAGAGTAACAGGTACACATACTGCAAAGCACCATCTCAAGCATGCAGGAAATTGGAGTTTATTTCTGTATAGCTGAATTTCATTTCTGTTTGGGGGCTACCATTCCACTGAATGGTAAAAACTGAATTTCAGTCAATTCAGGGTAATCTCAATCAATTTCTGGTTTCTTCTTTCTCAAAGGTTATATCTAAATGCCAAAGGATTACAAAACGCTAGATTTGGGGGATCTGGGGACAGGATGGGTGAAGACCATCATTTGCCTTTATCCCTGCAAATACCTGAAGCTCTTCCACCAACAGGTCTACCCAGATCCTTCCCTCATCCTCCTCATCCCTCCCACAAGCCTTCTCCAAGTCTGGCTCTCTCCTGGCCACATTTATACCCCCCTGTGCACACACAGGCACCTCCTGTTGCCACCTAAATTATCCTGGCCATGGGAATTGGCATAGCTACCTCAGCTCCATCCACCATGCTGGGCACGGGGATCTCTGTGCCACCACGTCAAGCTCTACTTTTCTGAGGACAGGAAGAGCAGATTTGGAATCTTCCACACCAATTCCCTTTCTCCCTCGAACCTGACTTCTAAAGTTGAAAAGCCAAAAACTTGACTTTTTTATACTACAGAATATGCTGTGTTTAATCTTTTCATTAAAAAATAAGTCAGAATGCCAAATGAAAAGAAGGGTAAGTATAAGAAAAACCATAGGGAGGGGATGGCCACTGGTTAATACTGCAAACATTATCACATCAAACTAAGTGGGAAATAAAGAGGACCTGAACCAGGGGATCTTTGGAAATGGACAGTAAATAGGTAAGGTGAGAGATATTAAAAGGAAAAATTGATGGGAATGTTTAACAGAAGTAAAGGATACTGAATAAGAGAGAAAATAAAATCATCCCATGGTTTTTCTAGCCTTTGAGATTAGGAAAATAATGGCATTATCAAAACAGACACCAGTTTAGAGTGAAAAGGTTCTGAATTTGGTTTTGAATTACACTCACATAGGTTTTTCTGGTTCAAGATGATGACTTAAAATGCCAGCAGAAAAAGGATTCCAGACTTATTCTAGAAATTAGTACTATTGAGTTGTTTCTCAGTAATACATTCATTACTATGGTTTTCAAATACTATCAGACTTCAAATAGATACACAGTTTTATGAAAGAGACAGCACGACTGATCTTTTTAAAAAGTTTTTAAAACCTTCAAACCCTAAAATCTGCCTTTCCATTCACACTTCTCTATTAAACAGTCTCTTCATTTATAGGAATAGGTACGTAGGTTACTTATTCTTTGGAAAAAAAAATATTTAGCTGAAAAAGAAACCAAGAATAATGCTGTGCTACCTTCACACACACAGAGCTGGGCAGCTAAAACAGAACAGGCAACAATAGGCTGACAAAAACGAGCCTGGCCCAGCTCTCCACACCCCACCAAAGCCGGGAGGTGAATCCTGGTGAGCCCTGGAACTGACAGATGCTCCTACTGCTATCTCACTAACTAAATCTCTGACCAGAGAACAACCTGAAGAAATATATAACTAGAGTCAATTATAGTGTTTGAGAGTAAAAAGCACTGAATGACTGAAGCACACAACGGGCATGCATGGCATGGACACAGACGGGGCAGAGAGCAGAGAATGACTTTCAAGTTATAAATTACTAGGTCAGCGCCAGTCAAATTAGCAAACTTTAGGGAGTGAAAATCAGGTAACAGAAAATAAATACCTAAGGGAAAACATTTTATGCCTGAGCATGAAAAACAGAACATCAAAACTTGAGGATTATGCCAGGACATGTGGTTTGATCTTGATTCTGAGATACAGTTCCTCAGTTCAGTAACACTGATTATCCTAAAGAGAAGTGACAAGAAGAAAAAGGGAGAATAAAAGATTGAAAGTATAGTAGGTAGACAAAGGAAATGCATCCTTTCTCCACTCACCTTTTTAAGCCCTTCCTTGCACCTTAATATTTTAGCGTGTAAATTAAGAATGAAGAATGGCATGTTCAAGATAACGTATTCCTAAACTCATATTTAAATCTATTCAGTAAAAAGGTATTTAATCAAAAATACCTAAAACTCCAATTATTATTGCTGTACATTGAAGCCAAATATTAGAACAAGACACATTTCTATCTTTAAGGAGCAACTTCCAAGTCCATGAGAACAGAAAGGAGGCATTCAATGTCTTCTTTGCTTTGGAGCTTCTTCTCACTAAATTTTGATCTACAGACTTGAGGTTTGGGGGTTTATTCCTGTCCTTCTCTCCAGTCCCAAATGGACAGGACTAAACAACCAATTATTCCTGTAGGGTCCAGACACCAGGATCTGAATGCCCGACTAAAAAACCCATGAAAAGGTACAATCTCTTCAAATTACATTTTTTTGTTTTTAAATAAAAGGTTTGGGGAATTCCCTGGAGTCCAGTGGTTAGGACTCTGGACGCTTTCACTGCCAGGGCCCGGGGTTCAATCCCTGGTTGGGGAACTAAGATCCAGAAAGCTGCGCAGCACGGCCAAAAAAAAAAAAGGTTTAAATTTATCCAAATTGAAAATATTAAGCTATATTTAGTCTCATTCACATATTTTCAAGTCACCTCCTTACTATTCTGTACTTTTTCTGTCTCCCAATGCACTTACCACCTCCTAACGTAGTATACATTATCCTTATTTTTCTTACTGTTTATTGTCTATTTCTCCTTGCAGTAAAATGGAGGCTCTGTGAGGGCAAGGATCTTCACATTCTTCGTATCAGAGAATACTTGCTCAATAAACAGCTGTTGAGTGGATGCATGTGCATAGTCTGTGCAATTCCTGACACCCTATAAATTTGCCATTTTGAAGCAACAAAATCCATGTGACTGAAACATAAAGTATGGTTACAGGGCTGGACAGCTGTATCCTGGACACTTTGGACAGACTCCATGGCTGAATCTGTACAAACTAGAGCTCCATGCTTTGGAGATATAATTCAAGGATAAATGGAACAGTTTCAGATACGCAGACCAGGATCTCACTGGCATAACTAAAATAAAGAGTTAAGTAGCCTTGGAGAACTAAAATATGGACACCTTTCATGAAGAATTAACACCTTCTTAAAGTAGAGTTGGGATAAGGCATAGATCACACTATAAATGAATAAGGAGTTGGAGTCAGTTACCTTCAAGTGATGCTAGGACCCAGATAAAGATGCAAGACACTGAGAAAGACATCACAGCCATGCTCTCCCTGGCTGTTTCCACTAGGAATGTGGATACCAATCCCCTCCATTTTTAATATCTCGTTTTCTTTCTGCTCTTAGCACTCACTCCCAGTCTCTCCCTCCCAGTGTTTTACCCCTCTGCTGCTCTCTCACCCGGGCATATGCCCCGCCCAGCAGGAGCAGAACTTGTCATATGCACAGAGACCAGCAGGCCTCTCCTGCCCACCACCATGTGCCAAGCTCAGCAGTGGCCTGGCACACATAAATAAGTTCTGATCTGAATAGAGTGGAGCACGGACAGCCCCTAGAATTAAGTGTTCCATGCACACAGCCCTGGGCACGCACCCAGACGCTAAACACACTCAGTGCATCCAGGATAAATCCCCTTAAAACGGGAGAAAATGGTTGTCTCTGTCAACTGTTCAGTGACACCAGGGCTCTGACAGATTAAACGAAGAAATGCAGTAAAGACCCAACTCATTTCTTTAAGCTGATAGACTCGGTGCCACAACTGCTTGAAATTAAGAACAAGATGGGCCATCTTGATCTCTAAAGTTCTTCCACATCTAAAGGCCTATGGTTCAATCACCACCAACTTTTCGGCATCTATCATGTTATACACAACTATTCTGTGCACTGTAAGGACTATTCAATAAAAATGTAAGAGACAATAGTGGTAGAAAATAATTAGGATAGTTAAGTACTGAGGTAGACCTTGAAGGATTTAGAACTTTGAGAAATAAAGAGGTTTTCAGAAAACAGCAATAGCGTGTGCAGAGATGCAGCAGTGGACGTGAACATGAAACATTCTTAAGACAGGGACGACACTAGACTAGCTGGAAATAGTAGGGTTCATGTAGAAGAGCTATGGTTGATAACGTGGGTCAGTAACCTTTCAGGGGACCTTGAATGCCAGGGTAAGAAGTGTGGCATTGCGGGCAATGCGGAAAACACGTGAATTAAGAGAGAGACGAAAATGAAGTGATGTTTCATAAAAATGCATTTGGTGGCCTCAGGTAGGTTGAATTGGAGTAGATAATGACTTGATAAAGATCAGTTGGAAAATAATGCAACAGTTCAGTTATTGGTGATGAGAATCACCACTAGTATATTGGCAACTGAAATGAAGATGAAAGGGCAAAGAGGGAGACAGAGCAGGAAGGAAGAGCTGTCAGCCCTCACGAGAAGTCCCTTCCAGGATGTGGAATGGCACACTAATCCTAGCTGGTTGTGCAGAGTGGCACTGCGGTCCTATCCGAGGGATCCCACAATAGTTTAGCACATCTTTGTTACAGTACCTAACCCCCTTGCCCTTCTTCAGTACACAAACCAAATTCAGGTGACTGGCTCCCCAAAAGAGAGTTCTGTACATCTCTAATCAACGCTGTCTCCTTTCAATTCTCCTTCTCCTCTTCTCCATTCCTGCCTTCCAAGCAGCTCAGTGTCAACATTTTGGAGAGAGGTTTCCACCACAATCACCACTCCACAGAGCCCTTCTCCTCTCTTTCTTCTACAACCTTTCTTCTCTATTACCTTTTGAGTTCATCTCATTAAAAACATATTTGTCAAGATACCTAGTCACCATGGTGATAGGAAAGCAACATTACAGAGAAGAGAAAAAACTGCCCTTCTTCTTTTAGTAGCTTAAACATTTCTCGGTTTCCATCAGTTTACCTAAAAGATTAGGCCGTTAATCTCCAGTCTCTCAAAATAAGCCTGCAAACAGCTCAACCCTCTTTCCAAGACCAATATATAGTGCAAGCCTCAGCCTAATTGCTCTAATTACATGAAGAACATAATGAGATACAGCAGCAGATGGCTACAGATTAAATTTGACAGAGAAGAAATTCTCCTCTCTCATCCTTTTATTGAAGAAACTTTGCCTTGAAAAAGAAAAATTAAACAAAAAAAAATCAAAAAATCATTTTGTTCACAGAGCCAAATGTATATTTTTAAGTGCCATTCCACTTTTCTATTTTCTTCAGTAGTACCTGTCCTTAAAAAAATAATTCACTCATTCCATGTAGGTTTCTGTTACTACAAATAACAGATAAGTTTGTACCCCCGATGAACAAAAGGTGCGCTCATAGAAAGTCTGTCTGAAGTTTATATAATAAATCGTATACTTCCACAAACCTGTTCTAAAATCTCAAAGATGTGCTCTATCAAATATAAAATTGGGGGACTGGGGTTATTTGAGCCTAACAACAGAAAGTCTCTACCTAAACCACTGTTAGCCCAGCTTTTCACAAGAGATGGAGTGTCAAACTTCCAACCACCACGTTAATACTCTTTAAACTCAATGTCCAAAAGTGAAGTCACCATCTTCTCCTTAAAAATAAGTTTGCTTTCCCAATATTTTCCTAGCTAACGGTAACAACCGGCTCTAACCTTGGAGCTATCTTTTCAAACTCCTTTCATGCTGTTGTCAATGCTATCAAATGGTATCTGATAAACTCATTCACTAATAAAATTATCAATTATTACTCCAGAACACAATTGTTTGAAGTTTAACAAGATACAAGAAGCTTTAAAACAAGTAGATTTCTATTATAGGATATGGGGCAAGAAAAAGAAGGGCAAAGAATTCTATCACCCAGTCATAAACTTACATTAAACCTCTTTCAAAAAGAAAAATTAATGTCCCTGTCTCAACCCTGTCTTGTTTCCTTAAAAAAATCCCTTCCTCTCTCCTTAATACCTTCACTGAAAAGGCCCCTGCTAAAATTGACTCAACAGTTTCTTTCATTTGGTATTCAACTAGTCAACAATCATAACAGCCATATTACATTAATCCTCATAGGCTACATTGTGCCTCAGTAACAAATTAACTCTGAAATCTCAGCAGCTTTAAACAAAGTTTATTTCTTGCTCACACAGTGTCCTCTAGGGATCCAGAAGCTCTCTACCAAATGGTGACTCAGGGACTCAGTCCAGTATGACCTTGTGAAACCATCATATGAAGGTCTCTACAATCCACATGAGGGTCTCTACAATCCATGTGGCAAAGTGCTTTGGCTCATAAATGACACCTGTCACCTCCACTTATAATCTACTGTTTAGAATAAATACATGGTCCCAAGCTAACCCACAAGGAAGGAAAGAAAAAGCAGCCAGGACCTGGCTCTAAAGAGGAAAATAAAACAGGACTAGGTGATCACGTAGCATTGTCTCTATCACCATGAGGCACTTACTCTATGCCTGATGAACTACCGTGCGTCTGGAAGTCTTTATATGTGTTAACATCTTTAATATCCACAACCACCTCGAGATAGGTATTATTATTATTACCCCATTTTACAAACAAGGAAATTGAGGTCCAAAGAAAGTTAAGTAACTTACCCAAGCTAGTAAGAGGCCTAGCTGGGATTCAAATCCAAGCAACGGGCTCCAGAATACATTATGTCACACTGCTTCTCAAATATGCAAGACACAGTGCTAGGCACTGTTGAGGATATTGGTCTTCAAATATTTATAAGCCTATCATATGAAAGAAGTATTTAGATATATTCTATTAAGTCTTAAGAGGACAAAATAAGAAGCAGTACTGAGACAAAAAATTAAGTGAGAGAGTTATTTCTGAGTGCCTATTATAAGCCAGACACCATTCTAGAGACTGTATGTACCTCTCATCTAAGCATCAAAACACTCCCACAAAGTGGGTATTATTATTCCAGTTACACAAATGAAAAACAAAAAACCAGACTCAGAGAGATTAAGTAACTTGACTAGGATATTATGCAGAGCTAAGATTTAAACCCAAATTAATCTGGCTTCCAAGCCTGTGCAATTTTCCACTACGTCTCACTGTTTTTCAATATAGAAATAGCACATACAAATCTCAGCCTACAAATCAGATGGGAAAGAAATGTAACTTCATTCTCTTCATTTCTTCAGTAACTAAACTTAATTTTCATTGTGAGCCCCCACTGAGCTGAGAGGCAGAAACTTAATCTTTGCAGTTTTGCTGTGAGGTCTTACGGAGAAGTTCACTCTCCTCTAGAATTCATCAAACCTTCCTAGAGGTTCTCTCAAGCACAAGGCCGATATCTGGGCTCTCTCAACTCCCTATCTGACTCTCCCTCAACTTGTCTACAACATCTTTTTTCCTGACTTTTCCAAATTTAGTTTTATAGTCAGACCCAGGCTTTGTAATTTCTGAAATTCAAAAACCAGACACTTGCCTCTTCTCTGCATTCTGCCGAGGTGTCTCTTCCCCCACTGCTAACCAGAAAAAGTAAAACTGTCAGAGGGCAGCAGAAAATACCAGAAACAGAAAGTACATTGTTTAACATATCACAGTAGCACGTGGTTATATCATAAAGAAAGCCTTTTGACAACTGAAGCTGCTGAAAATGAAATAAGTCATACGAGACAGCAAACTTCCCAGTATAAGAAGTATTTAAGGCAAGCGTGGTTGGTCGTGTCGCTAGAGCAATACGGAGGTTTAACAGGTATATTTGGAGGGTGGGGGTGGGAAAAGTGGCAGTGATTGAACCTAGAATATTTGTCATCTCAATGGATAGTAGGAGAGAGAGAAAGAAAAATAAAAAACAGGCAAAGCTATAATTTTAAGGATGCCAGAAGAGCACGGCTGATTTTCTATGCATATTCAAGTGGAAGAAGATAGAAAAGGACAGGTTGTCATAAACCTCAATACTGACAAGAGGAAAATTAAGGAAAACACGTATAGCCCACAAAGGAATAGAATGAGAACATCCAAGAATATGATTTCCTAAGGTCCGCTGGAATAAGAAAAAAAGAAGAGAGAATGGTAGGAGGAAAGGTGAGGATGTGGAAGATTATCCAAAAAATTCTGACCTGTAAGGACTCTGTCACTGAACGCTGCCACTCAGCGACAACTTGATGCTGATCTAAAACTGCAGAGCCCCCAGGAGACAGAAGCCAGGGTGTGCCGAGTGAGAAGACAAAAAGCCACTGTAGCCGAGACCTTACACTTATCCCTTTCACAGCCTAGGGAATACATCCTGATTGTTCTAATAATTTTCTCTCAACTTCTGTCTAAGAGCTAATGATAAAATAATAATAATAATAAATTACTAAGAAGCACTCCCAGAGGCATCAGAAGTTATGCTAAGCCCCATTAAAATGCAGCTTAGAGTTATGGAAAGTATCATATTAAAATTTAAGACCCTTCAAAATTCAACCTTATTTAATTTCAAAGCAGTATTTCAAACCAAAAGGCCCTATGGGGGTTGAGAGAGAAAAGGGAAATAGCAATATCCTATCTCTACTAAGGAGAGAACTGAGGTAGGAGGGGAGGGGGCTCTATTGGACATTTTTAATGACAGCTTCATTTGTGATATATTATAAATGTCTGTCCCTCTGTCACAGTGCAAGGACAAAGCGACCATTTTACTTATTGTTTCCTATGTCGTTATTATCGATCAAGGTGAAAAGCTACATTTCTGGCTCTGACCTCCCTTAAGCCCTAGACCCATGTATCAAATTGCTTCCTGGTTTCCCTTCCCTTGGATCACATTCCACAAGCAGCACCCATTCAATTTATCCAAAACCGAATTTATCATATTTTTCCAAAACCTGACCTTCCTCCTTTATTATTTTCCATTCCTATGCAGCCAAGACAAGAACCTAGGAGATTCCCCCAGATGCTTTTTCATTCTGTAAGATGAAGGAGTCACAGATTCTTACCTCCTCAGTTACTCTCAGTTGGTGTCCTCCTCTTCATCCCTTCTGCCATCTTCATCTCTCCTCTGAACCCCTGCACCAGCCTCTTAGCATATGTCCCCCCTTCTCCTCACCTTGTCTCCCACCAACAGATTCCATGCCCTCGCACCAGATGGATGCTTCTAAAATGCAAATTTGATCATGCCACACCTCAGAAGAGAGCCTTGCGATGACGAGCCCGTTCTCCCCAAGAGACAAACCAAGTTTCTCAGCATGACAGAAAGGCCTTCCATGGGCCGGTCATCAGCAGCTCCACCGTCCAGCACTGGCCGTGTCACACATCGCTACAATGAAGCCAGCCTGAATGACTTGCGCTGCACGCCCCATGCTACTTTACACTTTTTGGTCTTTTGCGTGTAGTTCCCTCAGCCTGGAACCTCCTTCCTCTCTTCAACAAGCCACAGTTCAAAACCCCATTCCTCCAGGAACTCTCCCCTGACTTTCTGCCATCCCTTCTGCTCCTCTCGCCTTAGAAGCGAGTGGCCTGCCTCCACATTTGCAGAGCACACCAGCCGCACCACCACAGCACCCATCACACCCTCTGCAAACACCGCTTGCTTCTCTGTATTACCCGTGAGACTGCCAACAGCTCAGGGAAGCTGTCTTCTCCTCCACTCACAGTGCCTGGTGCCCAAGAAACGTTCACTAAACTTTTTTCATTACGTGCCTCGATTTCTACTTGATGCCATTTGTAACATTTTCACTACAGGTACAAATGAGGGATTTATAGTAAGAAATATTGTGTATGCTCAATGTAACAGGAAAATGGCAAGGATCCTTTATCATCCTTCCGCAGGTCAGCCGGGTACCACACCAAGTACACTCCTTCACATGATGCTTAATGTTTAAAATAGTAGTGGCACTATCTTGTTTTTACTAGGAAGGAAACTATAGCTCAGAGAGGATAATAAATTCTCCCAAGGCTAAACAACTGGAAAGCAGATGGGTCAACATTAAAATACAGGTTTTACATGAATCCGTTAGTGCCTCTCACATAAGAGAGAGAACACAGAAATTAAATGGAAAGAAAAGGCCACACAAAGAAGAAGAAAAGAAAATTTTCTAAGTTCTCCAGACTCACAGTCTCTTCTCCATATTTCTCAGCAGAATAGGTGACTCACGGTAATGGGATCATCCTAAAACCACGGCTGTTACTTAGAACACCACGTTAAGGAAAGTTAAGGCTAGTGGTGCAATAAACTTAACTAGTTTCATTCCACTAGATATCCATCTACTAAACTTCTAACCTTGTGAACCATTTCACAAACCCGTAGCCTAGGAAAACGTGTGTAGGGGCTCAGTTTTAATCCGTCACCACCACTGCAATACAACTCCAAGTACTAACCTTCCTCGTGGCGTCTGAGCACTTTGGTGTATGAAAGATCTTACAAAGAGGCTCAGCGCTCAGCTCTGCAAACGGAATGAGCAATGGGATACCTACCTAGAGAAGCGGGTGAGGACAAGCTACAGCTCACACCACAGCCCCGCACACCCCGGCATGGGGATATTCAGGGGCACGCTGTGGGGACTGAGGACTGTGGGCTCAGTGTACGGGTCACAGCTGCAAGTCTTGCCTGGTGATATCATAAAAACACGCTTGGTCTACTCGGTGGAGGTAATCCAGCCCCAATAAAGATTGCACCGGCTGCTCAACGATGTTTGGAGTTCACCACCCAGAGAATTAAAAGAGCTACAATTCAGGGACACCAGGCACAGAGCCCAACAACAGCAGCCTTGAAAAAGACAAGGAAGAAAAAATGTAGCAGCAACTCCCTGGGCATGTGACTTGAGACTCTTGGCAGGCTGCCCCACAGGGCTGGACAGTCTGTGGGCAGAGAACTCACATCTTTCTCTCAGCTGCCCGAGGCCAAGAAGGCCCAGACAGAGGACTACCAACTCAGATCCTCCATCAAGCTAATAATCAATGAGACCCTCCAGAGGAAAACAGTGAATGAATAACCACAACTCTCACCTGCTTTACACAGTCGTGGGACTGATCAGCATCGCTCCAACCGGGCTTCATGACGTCCACAACCTGAAACAGTTCTGTAATATATTAGTTGGACATCAAATACGCAACTGATGCAAGGTTTGTTCCCCGGTAGGCAGAGTGCTAAACAAAGCTCTGTAGCAAAAACAAAGGACAGAGTTCAGCTTAACAAGTCAACCAACATTAATAGGGCGAGAATGTCAATATAATATGGTAACTGCTGGCACACGATGTACATGACAGTATATGAAGATCACTAGCCAGAGTTAAATGACCAAAATCAAAGCAGGCAAACGTCGACTCCCACAGGGACCAAAGGGGAGAGTTAAAAAACAACCCTATAAATCATCTAGTCTGGATTTTCCAATGAGGACTCAAGTTATAAGGGGAGTATGACTTGCCCAGAGTCATGCAGTCAACTATCAGAAAAGCCTGGGCTGGAACTCAGATTTCCACTGCTTTCCACCATAGCAGAACACTGTTCCAAGATCACAGATATGGGACAAGTTCTAAGCTTCTGAAGCTGGATAACTACAACTTTCAGAAATGCAGATTCTAAACTGAGTAATGAACTGTGAATGGGGATGGAAGGAGGGGTGTGAGGGCTGGATATCCCCAAGGGTGGGAGACCTGGCATCTGCGTGTAGTGTGTCAGTAGAACCAGAAAAATTAAAAGCATTTCATTTGTAACTGGCAACAAACATTCTCCTCAAAACAAGTATGTGCTAAAAAGTTGCTTCAGTGGTGTTACTAGTTCTCTGCTCCTCCCCTACAGCAGAGAGCTATTTTATCACTTGTGCTAAGAATGTGGACGCGTGTTGCATGCAAGATTTCTCAGAGACTACTGAAATTAGGCAGAGTACAACATAAGTGAATCTACTTCAGACGGAGTCAGCAAGCCCCTTCCCCAACAGAACTTCACTATGGCATCATGAAGTTCAAAGCAATACCCGTATGAACTAACACAAAGCTCTACCCATGTGACTTTGCGAACTGAAATGCAAGTCAGTTGTGATTATACGGTAATGAGACCACTGCTATACTTAAATCCTTCAATGAACATTCACTGATTAACTCTGTCACGTACTATTTTAAGACCTGGTTTTGGGGGGGAGGGGATGACCGGGGTGTCGGGGGGGAGGTTAGGGGACAAAGGATGAGAAGCCAGATAAAGGAAAACACAAGATAAAAAAGACACAACCCCAGTCTCGTCAGGAAAGCAAATATGCATGCAAATAACTGTAAAACTGTTTGATAAATGTTATAGAACAGTGCTACTCAAACTGTGACCTGTGGACCAGTGACGACCTGTGAATTGTTTGCTGTTGGTCCATAAAAACATAGTTAAGTTCAAAACTGAGCATAAACATTTAGAAACCTAGTAATTTTTGGGCTGTTGAATCTAATAATTTTAAAATGAGGTTTCTATTTTCTATGTCTTCTTTACACCTCATTTTTCTATTTCATTTTTATTACATTTTACAAAAGTATTGGTATACAAAGCAATAAAGTGATATAACAGAAGTACTATATATAATATGATACTGTATGAGCACAGACGAAGACAAATGGCGTGTTCAGAGAGGCTCCAGAGAGGAGATAACCTTTGAGCTGCAAAGGATACATCAGACATAGTGAGACGTGAAAGGCATCTCAGGCAGAGGAAGAGCATCTGCAAAAGCCTGGGGGTCATAAAAGTAGATGGTATGTTTACAGCACAGACTTTGAGGCAAAGTAATAAACAGTAAAAGTGCAGAAAGTTAAGCTACAAAGATTCAAAGAAACTTGTATGACTTTATAGTTTAGGCTTTGGGCTCTACCCAAAACGCAAGAGGGAATCACTGACCATTTTTATAACCAGGAGAAGGACGTGTTTATATTTTCATAAAGGTATTCTTTCAGAAGTACAGTAGGCAGATTTGAAGGGAGAGAGAACAGGGAGAGATAGAAACCAGTTATGAACATACTGGAAAATAATCTAGGTGGAAAGTGAAGAAACCTGCATATGTCAAGGAAAACAGGCAAGAGAGAACGACTTAGAGAAATGTTTCATTTTTTTATTTTATTTTTTTAAGAAGAGACAATATGGAGTTTTTACTCAGCATAATCCACCTAGAATATGTTGACCTGTTGCAATCAGAACAAACTATTTTCAAGAAAAAAAAATCACTTGTCTTATATCACAGATCCTACTCAAATGAATAAATAATTATCAACTATTACATATAAATTTAGATCAGAATTAAAACAGAGAAATCAAGGAATTTAGAGTCACATCCTATTTCTCTGTGGGAAGAGTTGTTTTTAAGCCAAGTCTTCATCTGTTTGTGGGTTACCTAGAGAGATAATGTGGACAACCTAAAACTTATGAAAATTACATAACCTTGAGGTTCATAATTGTCATCCTGGAGCACACCTGTATCATCAGAGAAAATTTTTTAAAGGTATAATATGCATAATATTCCTTGCTTATCAATATGGGTCAGAATCTGTAATCAGACAGTTGTTCACTTAGTAAGTGATTAAACAAGGGAGAAATCGCTAAGTATAAGAATGAGGAGTGAGTGTGTTACTGAGAGACAGGAGAGATACTGGGATAAAATGGGAAATTCTGGAATGAAAATGTGAAAGTTCAGTAAACACAAGAACAGTGCGTGCGTTGCCAAGAAACAGGGGAGGTATCTGGGGTGAAATGTGAAATTCTAGAATGATATTGGGCTTAAATAATCTAAATAGATTCACATGTATCAGTGGAGAAGAAGTTGTAGCTGGGGCTTCCTTGGTGGCGCAGTGGTTGAGAATCTGCCTGCCAATGCAGGGGACACAGGTTCGAGCCCCGGTCTGGGAAGATCCCAAATGCCGCGGAGCGACTAGGCCCGTGGGCCACAACTACTGAGCCTGTGCGTCTGGAGCCTGTGCTCCGCAACAAGAGAGGCTGCGATAGTGAGAGGCCCGCGCACCGCGATGAAGAGTGGCTCCCGCTCGCCACAACTAGAGAAAGCCCTCGCGCAGAAACGAAGACCCAACACAGCCAAAAATAAAATAAAGAAAGAAAGAAGCTTTCATAAAAAAAATAAAAAGAGTTGTAGCCAACACATTTATTTTGCACGTTCTATGAACAGAGCAGTATTGTAGATACTACAGGAGCTACAAAGGGGAATAAGAGGAGGTACCTCACTGTTAGTCCCAGGGCAATTCTAGGGTCTCCTGAGACTCCCCAGAAGTTAGTTCTGGACCACAGAAGGTCTGAGGTGCTTACCTCAGTAAGTAACAAACCAAGACTCACTTTCAATCAAGAGAATTCTATGGGTTCAAGGAATCTCTAAAGGGTATGGGGTGTGTGTGTGTGTCTGTGTGTGTGGTGGTAAGTGGGGAGGGAGGGTCCCTTGGCTGGAAGAAATTCGTATTTCCTGAAATGTTCCCAGGGCAAGTTTGAGTCCCTGAAATGAAAATTGTTGAGCCAGCCAGCTCCTCTGGAAGCACCCAGTCTTCAGGGAAAGTGCAGCCCTCCCATACACAGTGTAAACTCCACTGAGATCCAGAGTTAGGCTTTTTCTTAGAATAGAGGTCACAGGCTTAGGGAGTCCCTGAAACTCAGTGACTCCTGAGAGAATGCAACAGGAGTGCGGAATGTAGAGCAAGCATATACCATTTTCATGAAATATTTTGAAAAAAAAATAAGCCTGTGTTAGATGTAGTCAAAAACAATTCAAATATTATTCTATCATGGATATTTATACCCCCAATGGCCATAACTAACACACACAGGGAACACTGCTTATCATAACAGTACTGTTGTGAAACTGGCTGAAGAGCCATGATATGGTGGTCTGACGGTGTCTGACCAGGCTCTCATAGTAAGTGCCTGCTGTGTTTCAGGGCACATGATTTTACCAAAGTATATAATAGGCTTAGTTTTATAACAACTTTGACTGCCTTCTAGTCATGAACTGGAACAAATAACCACTATTGTATCTCTACAGCTCTACCTATATAAATGAAATTCAGCAATTAACCTGTAAACTTAATCTAATTATTCAACAAGTATACAAGATTAAATATTAAAAAGTTTAATTTACCTAAAGAGTAATAAGCCTTGAATCTAAAATCATCAACAGCCATTTCATTTTATTTTATTTTACAAAAACATAATATCGCCTATGCATGTGTAAAATGACATTGGATCGAAGATAAATTGTTCATGTATATGAGAAGAAAACAAAAAACTTTCTCCTAAGAGCATTAATTGCCATTCCGTTCTTAGAAAAAGAACAAATTCTCAATCAGCGCCTGTCATCTGCAAGACACTATTGGGAATCAACGGAAAACAAAAAGATCTAATTATCCACAAGGTCTGGAAAAGATCAAGAACAGAATCCCTTAATACCGACAGTGTATGGAGGTAAGCAGAGGAGAAGCTCTCCATTCAAAGTCCCCAGGATCCTCAGCAAGGCCCGTATAATGCACCAGCACGGAAAGTGATGAATAAGCTTCATTGAGAATAGTGGCCACGTCATGGCTGGCTGAACATTCAGTCCACAAACAGAAGGCTTCTTGTATTTGCTCGAATCAACCACAGGAAAGTTTCAGCAAAAAGACTGTTATATTCAAATGGAAATCAGTACTTTCCAGCAAGAATGGACAATTAGCAATTTCTTAAACTGGCACTAAGAGGAAGAGCAGGGAATTGTACCAGAATCATCACAAACAACCCATATTTCAAAATGTCAAATAAAAAATAAAGACTACTAGGGTTATTCGCATGTTGAAAAATTTCACATAGCAGGCCTGAGTCTGGATGTTATGCGTCTCCCAGTGGTCAACCTACACTGGGAGGTTTCACCCAAATACTCCCCTTTTGTAAATCTCTTACTACATACGTACAAGTGTAAACCACAATCTAAGATTCCAGCACGTAGTTAACTTAGATGGTATTCCTCAAACATTTAGTAAAAGAGCGCAAAGCCTGTTTATACACTATTTGGATCTACATTTAAAAAGCTTTTATTCACCAGATTAACAGATTCTAGCAAATACCTCTTCCAGACGGGCAAGACAAACAGTTACCATCCTCACCCCCAACTCCAAGCACTCATGCAATTTTGGCCTATCTGATTTATGCACCTGGCTTTGTGAAACTGATCCTGGGGCTGTAACAAGTCACAGGCTCTCAGATAAATTACAAGGATTCCATAGCCACTTTGGGATTGAAGAAAAAAGTTCAATGGAAAAAGAGAAGTTGAAGAAATTGCACCAGAGTTAAGCAATGATTTCTTAAATATGTACAAAAAGCACAAGCAAAAAAGGGAAGACTTGCTAACTAAACTTGATCAAAATTTAAAATGCCTGTGCTTCAAATGACACCACCAATAAAGTGAAAAGGCAACCAACAGAAGGAGAGAAAATATTTATAAATCATATGTCTGATAAGGGACTTGCATCCAGCATCTACAAAGAAATCTTAAAATTTAATAATAAAAAGACAAAAAAAAAAACCCAATTAAAGAATGACAGGGCTTCCCTGGTGGCGCAGTGGTTGAGAGTGCGCCTGCCAATGCAGAGGACACGGGTTCGTGCTCCGGTCCGGGAAGATCCCACATGCAGCAGAGCAGCTGGGCCCATGAGCCATGGCCGCTGAGCCTGTGCGTCCAGAGCCTGTGCTCCGCAACAGGAGAGGCCACAACAGGGAGAGGCCCGCATACCGCAAAAAAAAAAAAAAAAAGAATGACAAAGGGTTTGAATAACACATTTCTCCAAAGAAAACATAGAAATGGCCAATAAGCACATGAAAATATTCCTAGCATTATTAGGAAAATGAGAAACCACTTCAAACCCACTAGAATGGCTACAATAAAAAGACAGTAACAAGTATTGGTAAGGAGGCGAAGCTAAAACCCTCACACACTGCTGGGGAGAACGTAAAATGGTGCAACCACTTTGGAAAATAGTTTGGCAGTTAAACAGAGACGTGCCACAAGGTCCAGCAATTTTTACTTCTGGGTATATATGCAAGAAAAATGAAAACGTTATGTCCACACAAAACCTGTCCATAAATGTTCACAGCAGTATTTTATGAAAGCCAAGAAGTAGAAACAATCCAAATGTCCACCAAATGATGAATGGATAAATAGAAATTTGTCCACCCACACATATAACGTTATTCAGCATTAAACAAAAGGAATGAAGTACTGATACATGCTAAAAGATGAATGAACCTCAAAAACACTATGCTAAGTGAAAGAATCTAGTCATAGAAGACCATATAGGCAACTCTACAAAGGCAGAAAATAGTCTACAGGTCGCCCAGTACTAGGAGGGGGTGGGAGAGAGCAGAGAGTGACCATTAATGCGCACAAGCTTTCTTTCCGGAGGGCTGAAAATGTTCTAAAATTACATTACGGTGGTGGATGCACAAATCTGCATACTGAAAACTGCTGTATAGATGGGTGGATGTTATGGTATGTAAATTATATCTCAATAAAGCTTTTTTTAAATTGTGCCAAACCGCAAATCTTTATGCACTCCTAAAAGCCATCCTGCAAGCTACTTGATATCAGATGGGGCCAGGCATATTTGAAGTAGAACAATTATTCTCATATCAACATGCATTCATATCCCAAGCATTGGTCTAGAATTGGACTGGCTCTGGGGGCACCAAAGGACGCAATATTTATATTCCAAACACCTTGAATCTCTAAGAATTAACAAAACCTAGCAGCACTTGCTGCCAATTTTGGCTCCATTTACTTCAACGAACACTGACTGAAGTCCACCATAGGCCACGACTAGGTTTACAACACACAGACAAAAGATACAGTGGGCCCAATGCCCAAGGAGTTCATGGCCTCTTAAGTCTAAGACAGACATGTAAGCACATGATTCAAGTTCAGTGCTCTGTATGCAAACTAGTATAAGTATGGGGGCAGGGAAATGGTACAGAGAAGAGAGTAATTAACTTTGTCTAGAGATGACCCACAAATGTCTCATAGGAATGACAACACCTGAGCAGGGCCTCAAAGAACTGGTAAAAGGGAATGGTGTGGCAAAGGGGATGGAGGAAGGGAAGCAAACCAGAATCAAGGCAAATAGGCTTGGGGGACTGAAAGAAACTGGGGAACAAATAAGGGTGAGACTAGAATGTTAGAAGATGAGTTGGGGAAATTAAGCCAGATCACGAAAGATCTTGTGGATATGCTACAAATTTTAAACCTCACCCTAAAGGTAATAGTGAGGCATTGAAAGGTTTTAAGCAGTGAATGAAACGATCGGATTCATTTTAGAAATATCATCCACGTAACTGTTTGCAGGATGAAGATTCACTAGGGAAAGAGGTTTTCCAGTTTTTATTGACCTATGTTATTTTTAATGCGTCTTCAAATGAAATTTTACACAGAAACCCAAGATGTAAAAAAAGCAAAGCTCGGGCTTCCCTGGTGGCGCAGTGGTTGAGCGTCCGCCTGCCGATGCAAGGGACACGGGTTCGTGCCCGGTCCGGGAGGATCCCACGTGCCGTGGAGCGGCTGGGCCCGTGAGCCATGGCCGCTGAGCCTGCGCGTCCGGAGCCTGTGCTCCGCAACGGGAGAGGCCATAACAGCCAGAGGCCCGCATACCACAAAAAAAAAAAAAAAAAAAAAAAAAGCAAAGCTCTTCTGGTTGAAACAGTGGTGGAGGAGCCTGGACAATGTCCCTCTACCCCCCACCACAGAAGAGCCCTTTGTGCTCTGGCAGAAGAAGGTGTGGAAAACTTTGGACTAAAGAGAGGATAACAGGAGATGGAGATTATTAGGAAGCTAGCGCAATAGTCCAGGGGAAAATGACCAATGCTTAAAATAATCACTAATGATGGAGAAAGGGGAGAAAAGAGTCCAGAAAACTCTAAAGAAGTACAGAATTGACAAGAGTTCACGGCTTACTGAATGTAGAGAGTGAGGAAAAAGAATCATGGATAACTTCTGGGCTTCTAGCCTGCATGAAGAGAATTAATGTCATTGATAAGAGGAAACGTACAAGAGACAGTTGACTCTCCTAAAGATACTTCAAGTCTAATAATTCTCAAAATTGAACTCTTGCTGCTGCTCCCCAACCTGTTCTCCAGTGTAGGGTTTCGTATCTCAGTATGTGGCACCAGGCTGATGCTACTGTTTGAGCCAGAAACCTGGGAATCACCTTTGACATGGGATCTCCAGAGCACGCCCCCACCATTCAGTCCATCACCAAGTGCCACTGATTCTAATTCCAAAATTTGGTTCATCTATCCACCACTTCTATCGCCACTGCCGCCACTCTGGTGCATGCCACCATCACCTCACTCCTTGATTTCTCCAATGGCCTCAATCACTCTCCTCACCACTCTCCTCGACTCACTCCAATCCAGTCTACAAACAAGGATAAACTTTTTTTTTTAATCTTTATTGGAGTATAATTGCTTTACAATGTTGTGTTAGTTTCTGTTGTACAATAAAGGGAATCAGCTATAAGTATACATATGTCTCCATATCTCTCCCACCCTCCCTATCCCACCCCTCTAGGTCATCACAAAGCATTGAGCTGATCTCCCTGTGCTATGTGGCTGCTTCCCACTAGCCATCCATTTTACATTTGGTAGTGTATATATGTCAATGCTACTCTCTCACTTCGTCCCAGCTTCCTCTCCCCCGCTGTGTCCTCCAGTCCGTTCTCTATGTCTGCATCTTTATTCCTGCTCTGCCACTAGGTTCGTCAGTACCATTCTTTTAGATTCCATATATGTGCATTAGCATCCGGTATTTGTTTTTCTCTTTCTGACTTACTTCACTCTGTATGACAGACTCTAGGTCCATTCACCACATTACAAATAACTCAATTTTGTTCCTTCTTGTGGCTGAGTAATATTCCATTGTATATATGTGCCACATCTTCTTTATCCATTCATCCGATGATAGACACTTAGGTTGCTTCCATGTCCTGGCAATTGTAAATAGTGCTGCAATGAACATTGTGGTACATGACTCTTTTTGAATTATGGCTTTCCCAGGGTATATGCCCAGTAGTGGGATTGCTGGGTCATATGGCAGTTCTATTTTTAGTTTTTTAAGGTGTTAAAAAAAACTGTTTTTTGAAGTTTAGGCCTTCCGTGAATTCCCATTGCACTTAATGTCCAAGACAGAGAACATGTCCGGTTTTATTCATCTTGGGATACTCAGTGCCTAGTACATTGAAAGAATGAAAGAGAGAGGATCAGGTCGGGGACAAGACGATGAATTCAGTTACAGGCCGGCTGGGTTTGAGGTGCCTATGGTACATCTAAGTAGAGTTACCCTACTGGCAACTGGCAGTATGGGCCTGGATCCCAATGACATTTGGCTTCACTGTTTCAGAACAGAAGTAGAGTTATCTATGGTAAACAGGACTAAGACTATTTTAGATAATCATGAACTAAGTTAATAAAGCTTGAAGCAAGCTCAGCTTCTTAGAAGAGATTAAAGTGTCTCTCTAATCTGAAATTCGGCAGCTCCAGGTCAGGTCTAGGTTAGCATTTCAAGGACAAGAGAAACCACTGAGATAGCACTAGATTTGTGGTGGGATCTTTACAAGGGGTGATTTGGTCACAAAGCCTATGATTTGGGCACTTCCTTCAAACTGCTTTTGCAATACCTCTGTTATCTGATGTCCTCACCAATTTCCAAATGCCTTCTCTATTAGTTAATCATAAATCATTCCTGACTCTCAGACAGTACATCTGGGGCCGTGCTTGGAAGTCCGTATCCTGACCACTACACCAGGCAATTTCTCAGTCTGGGCACGTGACTAAGTTAACAGTTTAGGCGACAGATACAAAAGTTATATCCCTTCCTCTCTCCCACTGACGCTAGAGAGCTGCCTTAGAATGTGCTGCTACAAGGATTTTTAGACAATAATAATTAAATTATGACTTACAGCGGGCTTCCTATAGTACTGTGCAAAGCATTTAATATAAAATACTGTACATGACAAATAAACGTGAAGAGATTCCAGAGAGTTTCTTTAAGTAATGATTACTTTTCCAAACGCAGATGTAGGGGACACTGATTACAACCTCCTAATTCTGTTTCCTCCTTAACTTTCCTCAATATCAGTGTTTCTTAACTACTGAATACAAACCCTTCAAGTTCAATAAGATAATATTCAATTTTTAAGTCAATAATAAAATAATTATTCAAATATTTTAACTTTTAAAACAGAACTTTTGAGAACCTCTTTCTGCATATCCAGGGAGCACGTATGACTACAGTGTAAGAGGGGTCGGCTTATGACCTAGTCAGCTGGTTAACTATTCAGGTGACCACAGACAGCAGCCTGGTGACTTTGCCAGTACTAAGGTTTTAAACTGATTTATATTTAGTCATATATCATTTATTTGATATCTATAAAGAACCATTGGTTAAATACAGAAAACATGGGAATTACTGAAATATAAGTCAATAAAATAACACAAATGTTAAATCCTGCAACTTCAACTCAAGATGATATTTACCAGCTGTGTATATCGCATTATCTGGTCAAATTTCTTATGCCTTGCAAAATGTCTCCACTACTTCCAAATCCAATGGAAAAAAAGGAAAGATACAGAAAATATAACATCAAAAGTGGCTTTTCATCTATGGGGAATAAAGACTGCCCCCACAATGTGCTATTTGCCAGAAAAGTACTTACAAATAGCAGCTTGAAATATTTTGTCTATTATTGTATTCAAAAAGAAGCCTCAAAAGTAGTTTTTAAAAAATAAGACAAAATACCAGACAGGATAACAAAGTAAGGTTTTTATTTCTTTTCAATGTCTCAACACAACTTAAATTTCAATCTGCACTTTCTATATTCATGTCCAAAAGCCTGTTGCCTTAAAATTTGACAGGTGGTGCTTTCTTTGATGTGATTAATTTAAAGTAAATTCAGCAATCCTGTTACACATGCAAGATAATGTATATACAATATGTTTATTCACCTTAGCATTGTTTACAATAGTAAAAGTTTGGAAACCACCTAAATATTCATCAACAGGGAAGTCAAGTTATGGTACACCAATACAATGAAATGTTGTGCAGATATTAAAAAAATAATAAGGAAGCATACAGGTACAGTGTGCTACTACTTGTGTAGGAAAAAGGGGAGGGTTATACATGTATTTGAATATGCTTAAAATAACTCTAAAATGATATTTCTTAACAACAACAAAAAAAACTAACAACATTGGTTGCCCTGTGAAGGAGACATATTGGAGGAATGTGGTCAAGGGAAACTTTTCAATGAAGTATTCTTTTATATATTTTTTGAAGTTTGAGCCATGTGAATGTATAACCTTTTTCCAAGATAGAAATGTTTAAAATAGATGACATTTTCAAAAAGTAAACCATGTCTAAGATTATTTTAAAAGAAATGAACACTTTCAAAAACATTGTATTCAATAACTAGGTTATATATAATCACAATGATAAAACCATTTTGTAAAAAAGGAATTATCACAATTATGTCTGTAATCTTAAAACTGCTCAATACACACCCGCTTGAATCACACAGAACACAGCAATCTTAGAGTTAATTTCATCCCAAATCCTTTCTATATTCCATCAGTGGTTGAAATAGCACCTACAATGGGTTCCTTCATTTCATTACAATGGGTTTCCTTCAGGGCTACAAGGAAACGGCAGTAAAAACATGAGTTTCTTGAAAAATCCTCATAAGAAATGATTGAGCAAAAAAGTTTTGAAAATATTTGATTTTTCTAATCACACTGCACATCACTTGTTAAGTAAAAAAGTCAAAATGTCTCTTCATTTATAACGCTAAATTAAAGCATATATTATACATAAACTTTATAGCAATAGTACTTAATAACAGAATGTCCATTTAAGGTCACTTTTATTTTAACCACATTAGCTAGTATTGCCCCAAAATGACAGAATGCTTTGTAAAAATTAATTCATAGGGAGGTTCTTGAGAAACAGGGTCTCAGGTCAAAAAAACAGTGAGAACAAAGCAAGCTGCCTACAGTACTAGTGACCAGCTGACACCCAGAGTTGTTGGGGAACAAAAATCACAAATCTAAAAATATAAAACAAAATGAACAAAAAAGGTTGGCTTTTTGATTCACCATCCAACTTCCAACAGATATTCCCATTAATCATCGCTCACTGAGTTCACAGCAGACAGACTTTAAAAGCTCTTCCAAAGATGCATCTTTCTTAACTCCTTTTCCCATCCTACCCTTCCAACTCCTGGCAAACACCTCACTTTTCACCTTTTCTAGAAGAAATTCAAGGAATTCTCTCTACCACACTGTAGTGTCCATCTTTTTACCTATCCTTTTGCCCTTCTCTTCCATCCCACAGGAGGTAGGGTAACTCCTTCCTTTACTTAAAGCATCTCTCAACCTCCACCAGGATCTTGTTTGTTTCATCACCCAACCACTTCACATTTCAGGTGCTCCCTTTTCTTTGGCCGCTTCCTTTGTGCCTTCAAAAAAGCAAAAAATTTTGTTATTTTGAAAATTTTCTTTTGACTCTGCTCTCTCCTCTAACTGTTGTCAAATTTCTCTCCTTCTTCTAGTCAAGCTGCCCAAATATAATCCACATTCGTTACCTCCTCCATTTTCCTTCCGGATGCTTCCGTTTCAAATCCTCTACTAAAATAGCCTTATCAAAGTTCCCTAATGTCCTCCTAATCACTGAGTCAAAACTGAAAGAGACCTTTAAGCTTATCTACTCCATTTAGCTCATTATATGGATAAGGAAGTTGACACTCATGAGGGATTAATTTGACCAACATTATACAGTGAATCACTGTGGGCTGGAATCTTGACGGCCTTCCATCCAGAAGAATACACATTTCTTGATTAAAAAAAAAAAAAGATAACTAACTAAAGCAAGATGACCCCTACTCAAGATTATTTCAGGTATCTCCACAAAAGAAAAAGGACAAGCCACATTTATAACCTGAAATGAAGGTCAATACAAATACAGCAACAGACAGTCCAAAGCTCATTTCAGTTGGCTTTGGAATGTGTCCTTGAACTTTATCAATTCCTAAACATCTAAACCAAATAATAAAGTTCCACTGTGAAATCTTTTCAGGAAAGTCAACTTTCCTCCTCATTTTCTCTATCCCTCCCTCTGCCATGCACTTGTCTGCAATACACAGTCTAAATCTGAGTGTTGAAAGATCCTGCATAGAAACTGAAGTCAGAGAAGTAGAAAGAGAAACAGGGGAATAAGAAGCAAGGAGTTTCTAGGAGGAGGAAGCAGGCAGCAGTGCTGAATGCTAACTGTGCACATCTTCCCCTACAGACCTCTTTCAGATATTGTTGGTCATTTTAAGTAAGTCCCTGGAGTTTTCCTGAATTAGAGCTTAGCCGCTTTTACAAATAAACATGCCCATGGGCATTAAGAGCGTACATTCCTTAACCTACTTGTAATCTACTTGTGCTCAGTCTCTCAGACTGTAAATTCTAAAGACCAAGCTGTAATAGTGTTAGACTAAGATATTTGCAATTCTGCTACCAAAGCTTTCTCTCCATCCAACACCGTCTTCCATAACACACTCCTCGAGACATCCATAATACTACCAAAATAATAACCATCATAGTAACAATAATAACTTAGGACTTTAACAGAGAACTGATAGGACAGATAAAAAGATTATTTTGTTTACACTCAGTCTCTCCAGGTATTTCTATTCCCACATAATTGGGAGTTCATGGACTTTCTTGCTTCACTCTCTACTGTTCTGTCACACTATTTTCAGCTACCCTACAAATTGAGGAAGGGAAGGATCTATAAAATACCCAACATCTACCTTAAAACATACAATGCCTAAATTTCAAATGAAACAGACAATTTAAAAAGTAAGGTAATGGGGCTTCCCTGGTGGCGCAGTGGTTGAGAGTCCGCCTGCCGATGCAGGGGACACGGGTTTGTGCCCCGGTCCGGGAGGATCCCACATGCCGCGGAGCGGCTGGGCCCGTGAGCCATGGCCGCTGAGCCTGCGTGTCCAGAGCCTGTGCTCCTCAACGGGAGAGGCCACAACAGTGAGAGGCCCGCGTACCGCAAAAAAAAAAAAAAAAAAAAAAAAATAAGGTAATGTTTTATTGGCTAGGAAACATAAGATACTATTTTGATATGATTTTGAATATTAATCTAATAATTTAATTAGCACAATGAGGGAAGGAGGGAGAATAGGAATGAGCAAATAAGGGGAAAGACAAAAATGGAGGAATCAGGGATGAAGGGAAAGTAGAGGACGTTAGGAAGAGAAGAGTCATCCCAGAGGCTGCCCCCTGGGGCTCTGTGTGTTGTCAGCTAGTTTTCCCTCTCAGACCCCTGTTTCAGAGCCAGCTAGACTTAGAGTCAGGTGACATCACTGCACAGAGTGTACCAAGAATAGGGCTTCCTCTGGCGAAGCAGTATGCATGAGGTCACAGAGATTCAACCGGGATTCCCAACAGCCTTGTTTAAAAGGAATAAAGATAATGAACACAACAAGAAAGGGAAAGGCAGGGAAAGGCAAGAAAGATGGGAGCAATTCCTACATTAGCAAACACCAAGATGCTTCTCTTAATACCTCAATACTCAAGAACAGTAGCAAAGAATAGGCCATCTGGTCACCTTAAGTAAATATAATTTTGAACTTGAGGAATGATACTAGTTAAAAATGAGCTAAGGAGCTTCCCTGGTGGTGCAGTGGTTAAGAATCTGCCTGCCAACGCAGGGGACACGGGTTTGAGCCCTAGTCCAGGAAGATCCCACATGCCACGAAGCAACTAAGCCCGTGCACTACAACTACTGAGCCTGCGCTCTAGAGCCCGCAAGCCACAACTACTGAGCCCGTGTGCCACAACTACTGAAGCCTGCGCACCTAGAGCCCATGCTCCGCAACAAGAGAAGCCACGACAATGAGAAGCCCTTGCACCACAACAAAGAGCAGGCCCCGCTCGCCGCAACTAGAGAAAGCCTGTGCACAGCAAGGAAGACCCAACACAGCCAAAAATAAATAAATAAATAAATATGAACATCTACTCTCACCTAACCTTGAATTACAAAAAGTAATTCCAAATGGATCATAGACATTTATGTAAAAGCTAAAACTATAAATCTCACTGATGAAAACATAGGAGAAAATATCTGCAACTTTTGGTAGACATTTCTTATGACACTAAAAGCACAAAACATAAAAGAAAAAAATTATAGTGGACTTTTCAAAATTAAAATCTTTTGCTCTTCAAAAGACACCACTAATAAAGTAAAAAGGCAACCCACAAAAAGGCAGAAAATATTTACAATACATATATTTGATGAAAAATGGTATCCAGAATATATAAATAACTCTTACAACTCAATAATAAGACAAACACCCCATTTTTAAAAAATTGGCAATAGAGTCTAAACAAACATTTCCCTAAAGAAATGATACAAATGGCCATTAAGCAAGTGAAGAGATGCTCAACATCACTAGTCATCACGGAAATACAGACTAAAACCACAAGAAACCACTACACATCCATTAGAATGGCCAGAATTTTAAAAGATTGACCACACCACGTCTCGGCAATGATGTGAAACAACTGAAACTCTTACACACCGGTAGTGGGGTAAAAAAAACAAATGAGGTAACTGCTTTGGAAAACAGTTTGGCAAGTTTCCTTAGAAAGTTAAACATCAACCATTCCACGTAAAATTATTTACCCCAAAAGACTGAAAACGTGTTCACACAAAGACTCATACAAGATCAGTCCCCAAACTGGAAATAACTCAAATTTTCCTCAATAGGAGAATGGAAAAACAAGTTGTAGTATATCCATGCAAAAGGGTTCCATTCAACAATAAAAAAGCAACAAATCAATGCATGCAACAACATGGCAAAATCATCATGCTGAGTCAAAGAATCTAGACACAGAAGAGTACACACTGTTTGATTCCATTCACAAAAATTCCATAAAATGCAAACCTACACACAGTAGCAGCAAGGAGATCAGTGGTTTCCTGAGGCTAGAGGCAGAAGAAGGGAGGGAGGGATGCAAAATGAGACAGATAATCTCTAGGGGGCAGTAAAAATGTTCCGTATCTTGACAGCAGTGGTGGGTCCATGGATGTCTGTACAACTGTCATCGAACTGTGTACTTTAAAATGGATGCAGATTTTTGTACTCAAACTGTACCTTATCAAAGTGGATTTTTAAAAAAATCATTGATGCCCACTTCGGGGGCCTTTTTTCTGTAGTAAGATGAGTGACCTAGTCATAGGCAACTCACCATCTTACCACCTTCCATGAAATCATGGTTCAATAAAGGCTGTAATTACATCAACCAAACTAAAAAAATAAATCATGTTTCATTTCCATACCAAAAATACCCTAAGTAAAAGGGATGTAAATTTTTAAAAACCATTTCCCCGTGGGGTGTGGGAAGGAAGCTACAGTTAATAAGGGCTAACTTAGCTTAATGTACTTCTACTGGGGAGTCTAAGGTAAAGGGAAAGAGGAGGGAGAGGATGATGGGAGAGGATCCATTCCAGGAAGTGGAAAATGCAACTTAATTAGAATCTTTGAAAAGACCCTTGAGGCCAAGAGATTGTCAGAGATTCTTGGGGACCTCTGAGAAATACAGAGAACCTGGCAAACCATCAGTGGTTAGTGACTCAAGGCAAATTTGAGAAAAGAAAAACCACAAAGACCTCCCATTTTCAGGATTATTCATTATGACATTTCCCAAACCTTACGAAATTCCCAAATAAGGGCTACACTATGATTCTACATGCTTTATTTGATGTATTCACAATTGTATACCCCCTGTAAAAAAGTGGTTTGTTTTAGTTTGTGCTCAGATGGACACTGTTTTACTGAAACTGAATTTGTCTATCATGCTATCTAGACTTCTAAGGTCTGGCCTGGTCACCAACCACAGAACTAGAACATAGACACAAATGCCTAGATTTCAGGCTCAATACAACACTAATAACCTTTCAATTATTCACATTTATCCATATATTAATGAAACTCCCACAAACTTAACACTTTTTTCCTTCCTACATTTCCCCCATTCTGAGAAGAAAATATTCTCTTTACAAGTCTTCACTTTGTGGGGAGGGAAGCTTTGCGTTTTTTTAAGATTTACTGAGAGTATGTCTCTCTTCTTGGACTTAATTTATCAACATTTATGATGAACCTCACATGATTTTGAGCTTCCACAACAGCCTCTTAGCTGACCTCGCCATCTCCCTCCTGGTCCACTTCCAATCCATCCTCCACTCTGCTGCTAAAGCCAAATTGCTAAAAGAGCAAAGCTGAGCAAGTTATTCCTCCTGAAAACCCTGGGATGGCTTCCCACTGCTCACCAGGTAGTCCAGATCCCTGTGCTGGCCTATCCTGCTGGCCCATCTCTGGCCTCTGCTCCCGGGGAACCCTACCCTCCAGGCATGCAGAACTACTCGTCGCTCTCAGACGACTTTATGCCTCTGTTACTCTGCTCATCTATTCTCTCTGCCAGAGGGCTGGCCCTCTCAGGCCCCCTCCCTTCAACATTTCCCCTTACTTCCTGAACTACTCATCATCTAAGATGAAGCTTCTGGACTCATTTCTGACCTCATCTTGCAAACTTGATCATTCCACTTCCCTTGGTTGATGGACTTACAGGTTGTTGTCTGCTTTCCCGCCTGTAACTTTGGAATAAAGGAGATTCTATCGACATATTCATTTGCATAAAATGTGATTCCCCATACAACTCACATTCCAATGGAGGTGATGTGCATATTCACAAACCTCCTCACTTATATGGATATTGCTTTTTATGTCCTTGGATGACTGTTATCTCCTCAACTTAACTATAAGACACAGGAGAGAAATATACATAGTTATTCTAATAGGGACAGGGTGGCTATAAAACACTTAGTTCTAAAACAATTTGCCCAATGTATTTTGTAAAACTGAAAATATAAGGCTGTATTGATGCTTTTGACAATGTTTATTAAACACCTGCTATGTGCCAGGCACTGAGCTAGATTTTAAGGCCACAACACTGCACAAAATAATTTATAGATACAGATAATTTTCAGAAACAAAGAACTTTACAACTGAAAGGTACGTTAGAGACCACTGAGTCCAGTCCACCCATTTGATGGTAGAGTAAGTATCTTGTCCAAATTCACCCAGCTAGTTAGCTGCAAAGGTAAGATACAAGAAACTGCTCATCTAACGTCTCTTTCCTATCCTTTTCCACCAATTCGAAGGAACTTTGAGTAATAAGACAGATTAAACACTATTTTGGTTTAAGACACTATATAAATCGCACCAATGTTAAATAATATTAACGTATATGTGAAAAGAGGCTTAACACTACATTTTCAGAAAGGAAAGCAGTGACATAAAACAAATCTAAAGGGAAAGAAATAACAGAGACACAAAAGTGGGAGCTGAGATTCATCTAAGTCAGCAGATGACATCTATTTGCACTGGTTAGCACTGCCTGGCATGTGCTACACCACCCCCTGGGGTAATTTACATTTTTTTAAAGCATGTATTTCTAAATTTAGGAAGTTAGGATAATCAGGGTGGAAAAGCCCATCTGTTTGAGTTCACTCCAGCTGCTACAGATTCTGAAATGAAATTTGCGTATTTTCTTGTCTGTTTTGTCTTACCCAGTCTGGAATAGGAGGACATGACAGAAGCATAATTGTAGTAAGGGCAGGGTATCATATATATATATATATATATATATATATATATATACACACACACACACACACACACACATATATGTGTGTGTGTGTGTGTGTATATATATATATGTGCACACATCTCCACTGTGTTTAAATAATCCTACCACAATTATACAAACACATGCGCTATTTATACACACCTGTGTACACTCATGGTATATGTACAATTTTCTTGTATAATATTTTTTTTTCTTTTTTTTTTTTTGTACGTGGGCCTCTCACTGTTGTGGCCTCTCCCATTGCGGAGCACAGTCTCCGGATGTGCAGACTCAGTGGCCATGGCTCACAGGCCCAGCCGCTTCGCGGCATGTGGGATCTTCCCGGACTGGGACACGAACCCGTGTCCCCTGCCTCGGCAGGCGGACTCTCAACCACTGCGCCACCAGGGAAGCCCTCTTGTATAATATTTTGTTGAGGTGGTGGTGTGACAGAGACAGAAAGACCCTAGGAAGAGATGATGTTTGACCCTAAAGCGGTTAAAATTAATGTGAACAAGACAGAAAAAGTAACTGAAACATTGCTTGGCTGTATTATTTGTCTTTATTGGAAAGAGCATTAACCTGGATTCTGGTCCAAACTTTGCCACGTAAATGTTTTTACCTCTCTGGGTTTCTTATTATACAACCAGAATACGCCAGAATAGAGGCAAGAGGGGAAGGAAGAAAGAGGTCAGCAACGAAGAGAAACCAGAGACTAAAGGTGTTTTCCGGATATACAGTTCTGGAACTGTACGACAGCTGCAGAAATGTTCACAAAAAGCCACCGTAAGCGTAAGAAGTTTTCCCCTTCTAGTCTGAAATTTGCAACATTAAACCCAGAAGCAAATGGATCAATATTTATTTATATACCTTTTTATTACCCCTAAAATGTATGAGTATATACATTGGAAGTTAAACAAATATTTAGTAAGTACTAAAACAACCTAGAAGTATTTTTAAAATAAACACAATTCAAACGGGACAATTTTACATTTCTAAAGTACAAAAATAAGGTAAAAGGAAAATGAAAAACAAGCATTATCGAGGATGATGTTTATTACTGGTGATAAACATCAGATGTAATTCTTAATAAAGCCCTCAAAAAAGAAGTTTATTTCTCAGTTAGCGAAATAAACATTTCCTGGGTCCATAAACCTTTCCTGAACACCTTCCCACTGTAAGGTACTGTGGTATAAGTAATACTAAGCAATGACTGTCTCAGACGAAATTGTTGAAGTTTTTATTACTGTTCTTAGTAACAGGGAGTCACTTAATTAGAAATAAAAACCATACAACTAACGAGAGTCCGTTTCAAATTCTTGTGTAAGATCCAGCTTATCTAACACAACTAACTGCAAGTGTTACGGAGACAGAAACCCAGCACAGGTTGTAACTTCACTAAAGAAACTGATCTATCTGGAGAACATAAACATAAATCCAAAGGTTGTAAAAGCTTTAAAAAGCACGTTTACCATGACTTAAGGAAACTTAAGTTCTTAACATAATTTCTTTCTGTGTCAGTTACATGATTCTTAACCTACCACTACATTATAAGTGAACAAGCATTTCAAGACGACACAGGGACTTAGAGTTACAGACTCTTCCTATGTACCACATGCGTTAGGGCCATCTCTTCATCACTCAGTGGGGTAGGTGTCATGTGCCTCACTTTCCAATGAAGAAAAAGATTCAAAGCCTAAACAACACTCTGACCAAAGAAGAGGAGAAAACATGGAACCACCTGACCATCTAGTCTACCTAGATGGGCTGGGGTGCAGGTGCAAAATTCCTCCAAGAAGCAGGACATAAAAGACAACCAGGAAAAAAGGCTGAGCTGGGAAGGCTAGCAACAGGATGAGCAGCACACGGGAAGAGCAGGTACAAACAGTGTAACCGGCTGGACCACAGAGCCAGGCAAGAGGCACAAAAGGTGTCCCGCTGGGCTGCTGGAGCCCGACAGGGAGGGTGGGAGGTGTAGGACCCTCAGGGGTGAGGGTGTAGGGGTCCTCGGAACCAGGGGAATCAGGGAAACCAGGGTGGTGTGCGTCATGTGTTCAAAGCTCTCAAAGTAAAAACAGTCTAGAAATATGTCAGTATAAGCAAATAATGGCATGAATGTTAGTGACAAAGACGATGGTCATTTATGGTAAATCATTAGTCAAGCTGTCAAACCTAATTCTTTTTTAAATCATCTTTAGAAATCTAAAGGGAAAAGCCAATTTTCACCAGAAGGAAGAGAACATTGTAAATATAGAATTATTGACTATGCAGGAAAATGCTTAGAATGCTGAAGCAAATAGTTCAATGTGTACAGATTACAAGCATAATAGAGCTTCAAATGAGTTGCCATAGTTACAAAAAGATAATTAATTTTGAGGAAACAAAAGAAAAGAGATATCATTGGGGCAGTTTTCAAAGAGCTGAAATAATAAACGTGGCATCCAAATTTAACTCACATTACTTCCTAACAGGAGCTAGCAATGCTCCTTTCCATGTGACCACTTCTGATGTTGTCGCCACACTCAGCCTCCCCAGTCTGCTGTGTCCCGCCTCCCTAGTGCTCGGCTAAATCCTATTCAGATACTGCGAGACTCTGCTAGCTCCCTGCTGTTCCATAAAGTCTCTTTGAAGTCCAGTTGCTCTTATAGCTTGAGCTATGCAATTATCACTTATGATTTATGAAACAAATATCTATTAAGCACTGGCTGTGTACCAGGCACAGTGCCTAAAGGTAAGGAAGGAAGAGGGGGGTTAAACAAAGCAGAGTGTGTAGACTACAGAAAACAGGACGGGCTAACGTCTGAACAACGTTCTATGGAGATAGGGAGGGGAAAAGCCAACTCAGGGAGACCACATGGAAGGTGACATCCAACCTCGGTCTGGAAGCATAAGCCTTATTTTCCAGGCCCAGAAGAAAGAGGAAGAAAGGGGATTTCAAGTTGAAATGACAGTGCTTTCTTTCTCTCCTTTTCCTGAAGCAAGAAGAGGGTAGGTTTTGGATACCAAAAGGCACTAGAGGTGTGACCTTATTTAACTTTTCCTTGTTTATAAAATGGAAATAATGCAATGGTGTGATGAAGATTAATTACATAATGTACATTTGAAGGGCTAGTATCTAGTAGGCATTCAAAAAAATGCTTCCTCCCTTCCCTCCTTGAAAACTGTCAACTCAGTGAAGGCTGGAAAGGAGCTGTGCACTTCTATCCTACCACCTGCAGTGTCTAACACAAAGGCCAAGCACAATTTCTTCTTGGTATAATTATTTTTCAATCATTCCCCTTTGAATGTGAGAACTTATAATTTACCATGCCAACTTATTTGAAATAAATGAAAACAAAGTTCTCAACTCTTTTATGGCTCATGCTGTATTATCCCACAGGCACACCAAACAAATACCTAAGGCACCAGCAAGGCAGGAGGGAGAGAGAGGGTTTTTTAAGGTTGATATTTGATATTTCAGAACAAAGATTAAAGCAGTCTTCCTGAAGGAAAAATCACAACTGTGCTCAACTTGCTGACTCTTGCTTTACAGTTTAGGATTTATTTTGAGCTTCACAGGAAGGGCACCATAATCTTTGCACGCTTAGGGTTCTAAAGGTCTTTATAAGCCCTGCTCACACAGCTCATATAAAAGTTCCCCAAATTCTTCTCCAGTTAGGCCCTAGAATGGAGACAAAATCACCACAAAGTCAGAGCTTAAAACAGAAAATGTGGGCTTCCCTGGTGGCGCAGTGGTTGAGAGTCCGCCTGCCGATGCAGGGAACACGGGTTCGTGCCCCGGTCTGGGAAGATCCCACATGCCGCGGAGCGGCTGGGCCCGTGAGCCATGGCCGCTGAGCCTGCGCGTCCGGAGCCTGTGCTCCGCAACGGGAGAGGCCACAACAGTGAGAGGCCCGCGTACCGCAACAAAAAAAAGAGAAAATGTAATCCAGTCACTGACTGTCTGAGCCTGACACAGCACTAGGCACTTTACATATTATCTTACTCTTCCAGGCACTTAACTCCAGGTACTGAAATTCACGCTACTCTCCAACCACACAGTCAACTTTCTCGCTTGGAAACAGGGCTAATATTCATCTAGCTCACAGGCTTGTCTTAAGGATCTTCAAGTAAATGTATCTAAAATGCCTGGGTGATGCATGGCACATGGTGGGTACCAAATAATGGCAGTTATGACCTTAATGGAAATTTGACATCTAGACTGGAAACTTGGGACACTAAAAGCAGGAGAAATGTGTTGACTTAGAGAGGCATCTAGAAGCGGTGGAGCAGCAGAGCTGGAGCCTGTCAGAGCTGGCACTGGAGGCAGGACGGCTTGGCTTGCCAACCCTTTGGCACATGTGCCCAGAGTCTACTCAACTCCAGTGTTCCAAGCTGTTTAACCACATTCGGTTCGCTGTGGGCACCTCAGTATCGAAGAAGCCTGCCAGATCCAAGTATTTTTTAAAAGCACTCCAAGTGATCAAGCAAATAAAGAGGCTTTTCTGAAAAGATCATTTATTGAGATTCAATAAACCACTGTCATACGGTTCTTGCAACTGTTTACACATTTGCTGCCATGTTGGTACGTCAGCTTCAGTTAAAAACCAGGACAAAGCTCAAGGTGGGTGCATCTGGCTAGAGGAGGCCCCTAGATTCTGTGGGATTGGCCATGCATCTAAACCACATGTTACCAAGAGGACAGCAATAAGTAAGTCTGCATTTCTTTGTTAATAAATAAGCATGTGCAAAGAAACAGTCTATTTTCTCTCAAACTGATATGATCTTCTTACCACTTCTCACCTCCCAACAACCCACCCCAAAAACCAGATGGGTAGTGGGGGTGAGGGGGATAACTCAATTCAGCCCAATCTGGTCATCTAAGGCTGCTCCAATAATTTGAACACCTTCTTTAAGTAATCTCATAGATGTCTCTTTCGGATGGCTCAGATAAATGCTCCGTCTTTCAGATTTCTTTCCCCTCGTCCTGATTTTCTTCAAGATGGTATCTGACTGCATGAAGGACAGAGTCCTCAAACTACCCCAAGGCAGAGAAGAAGGCTGGCCCTCATATCCACACAAAGTCCTCTGGGTCTTTACTGGCCTCTGCTGTAGAGTATCTTAACTCGCTACTCCCAGACTAATAACCAGTAAGTTAAGACTGGTGCTCTGTGGGGATGTTCCTTCCAGTGGTGGTGGTGGTGTTGAATGGGGAACAGTGGTGGCTACGTGCTGGTTCCCATCCTTAATCAGGGGTCCTGGCCATTTGCCTCTGATCTTGCAATTCCTACACACACGGATTTCTTCATTCTAACCTCAGACCTCTATCACCCGGACACACAAGCACTACTAGGTCTCTTACACACTTCATGCAGGCCCTAGGGAACCGGGAGCACTGCCTCAGACTCCACCTGCCTTCTGCCACTACCTCCACCACATCACTCCAGCACATGCTGAAAGTGACCAGCTGCAGAGCTGGAAGACCCCAAGAACCATACCACCTAGGGAAATGACATGGCTTGGTCAAAACAAGAATGAGGATTGAGCAGGAGACAACACTGCATCCATATCAGTGTGACAAATTAAATGATAATGAGCTGAATCATGTTTGTCTTTTAGACTAAACTCATGGAGTCCTGAAGACGGAATCCTACACTTATTCATCTTTCTATCCCCAAATGCCTGGAGCATAATAAGCCCTCCTTTTTTTTGTTTTATTTTTTCCTTAAAAACTGCTGAATAAAGAAAAAACAAAGGTGTTCTGCCTCATCAACTGGGATGAAGACCAGACAGGCAGTGCACAAGGCCATTAACTATCTGGCTCTACCTTCTTGCGCCTGACACTTCAACTACTACATCTCTGCACTTCAACTTCCACACATGATTCTGACAACAAGTGTTCCACAATTACTCCTTTTCTGATTCACATAAATCTCCAAGTTGTAACTGCGCTTACAGTTTTACCTATAGTTACACGTGTGTTAAGTTCTTTAAGACCAGGTACCATACTGAATACTCTGTATGACCCACAATGCCTCCTACAGTGGTGTACATAGAGTAGGTTTCTCAACAGTTTATTGGAAAATGAAAAAATATACTTTTAAAAGTTGAGATGTTCTCACCAAGAAAAATACCAAATGTGTACAACACAAAAATTTCTGTGACATCTCTGAAAACCATTTTTGGACCATGGGTTAAAATTCCTGGTACAAAACAAATGTAAGGTGGTGTTGTTATGATGCAAGGTACTCAGCAATATAAAATACTATTATAAGACTAAAATTATTATTTTTAAAGGAGAGTACTATATAATGGTAAAATTAAGATCATGAGAGTCAGAATCTAACCTCAGTTCCAGACGATGAGGATGATATTAATGAAGGAGACGGAGACAATGCTGGCAGAGATGGCAGTGGCAACAGAGGAGGAAGAGGAAGATAACAAAAAAGGAGAGAAGAGGGCTTCCCTGGTGGCGCAGTGGTTGAGAGTCCGCCTGCTGATGCAGGGAACACGGGTTCGTGTCCCGGTCCGGGAGGGTCCCACATGCCGCGGAGTGGCTGGGCCCGTGAGCCATGGCCGCTGAGCCTGCGTGTCCGGAGCCTGTGCTCCGCAACGGGAGAGGCCACAACAGTGAGAGGTCCGCGTACCGCAAAAACAAACAAAAAAAGTGGTTACCTTTGGGGAGCAGGGAATGGTAGGATGATTGAGACGGTCTTTTGGGGCTATTGGGTGTGGGCAATGCATGCCACTGCATCCAGATGATGGTTACCTAAGTATATGACTTACGATAATTCACTAAGTAGTACTCAATATTTCTACACTATTTTTGTGTATATTACACTGTCCTGGCCACTATTCTCTTTTCTAATAAGTTTAACAAGTTTGAAATATAATCCAAAAAATAACTCTGTATGTCATCGTTCTTCAGTGGACTGAACAACGTATAAATTCTAGAAAGGCAGCAGGAACATGTCAGAAGAAAGTGGGAAGCTACTGTAAACTTAGTTCCATAAAGGAAAAGGCTGAGTAACTACTAAAGATTTTCGGAGTTTGCGGTTGTTATTGCTGTTGATGGAAGGGAGAAATATAATGAAAACAGTGTTTGACGGAAAAGCAACCTGGCAGAGACGAAAGCATGGATCAAAGAGAAGAAAGGTGAAATAAAGACCCGCTAGAAAACTGTCAGAATACTGTAAACTTAAAATGATAAGGATCTAAATTAAGGAAGGTGATGAGGAAAGAAAGGAGAGCAAGAAATTAAGAACGCTGAGAAGAAACAGTTTAGATTCGGTGGTGTCAGATGGGATCATGCACTGGTACAGCATGACTGCCACAGTCTCCAAAGTCTGGACAACACCAGAAGCTTGGGCCACACATAAAATCAGTCTGCCTGAGGTTTAATTATAAATATATGCGTGTGTATGTGTGTGTGTATACATATACACACACATCACACACGTATATATACAAACTGCCGCATATAAAATTAGATAACTATGTGTGTGTTTTCATATTAGCAAGCATATATGAAGTAGAAAGGCAAGTAAAGGTTTTGTGAAGTTTAATCTGAATGTGGAAAAGCTGAAGAAGTGCACTCACTGCACCTGGGATAACTACACCACAAGGAGTTAGGGAAAGGGCTCCACTACCCTCTTTCTCAAGTCAAACAGAAAGCTGGCAGGCCGACTTCCACTATGTCAAGAGAATCTGAGATGAGAATTCAAGAGGAAGTGCTCAAGATTGCAAATTATTTTCGTGTTCATGGTCATCATCATCAGTTTATAGAATATTCGTTAGACGTTGACGGAATAAGCAGATTTGATTTATTTCAATGCAGGCAGATGGCTTGGTGGTGGAAATTGTGAAGAGATTTACTGAGCGGCTTCATCAGATCAAGGACATTATGGAATTAAAGGGCTCTAAGAGACCTTACTGGTCCAGCTCCCAGTGGCTCACAACATTGCACTTTCTTATTAATGAGAAAGACAACTCAACCCCCTGGATTCGAAGTAACCAGGGAGGGAGGAGGGAAGAGCACAATTCATTTGTCCAAAGAAGTGCAAATGTTAACACAGAAACTGGAGATATCAAAGGGCAACTGAAACATGTCTTGCTCTGAGGACAGTGAAATCACGAATTAGGAAGAATTAAAAGTCACATTTTCAGGGGCTTCCCTGGTGGCGCAGTGGTTGAGAGTCCGCCTGCCGATGCAGGGGACACGGGTTCATGCCCCGGTCCGGGAGGATCCCACGTGCCGCGGAGTGGATGGGCCCGTGAGCCATGGCCGCTGAGCCTGCGCGTCCGGAGCCTGTGCTCCGCAACGGGAAAGGCCACAACAGTGAGAGGCCTGCGTAAAAAATTCACATTTTCAGAAAATATTTTCATGAAAATGAATCATATTTAAGTTTCTATAACTATTTTGGAGTACAAACCTCAAGAACCTTCTCTACTAGTGTGTTTTAGTTTCAGGAAAAATTTAATGATCTGAAGACAAACCATACTTACCAAGAAAACACAGTAGGCAGTGAGTTTATGAATCTCAGAATTAATTTGAAAGTTCCGCTAATGTGACTAACTGTCCATTTGGGAGACCACCTAGCTTTGTATAAAAACATTCTCTTTCATGAAAATGCACAAAGAACAGCTGGGAAACACTATCAATGACATACGTCAGAATTAAGATGTGCCCAACCACATCTCTCCAAAGCTTTTATCACTACCTCCCTGACTAAAACTCATTGTTTTTTAAAAGCTCACAGGCTTTTCACCTTTAATCAACAGCAGTACGACTAAAATGTCTATATTCATCATGTAACCCAGTATAGATAAATTTTCACACCTATGCCTGGCTTAGACCAAGAAAAGTCATTATGAGATAAAAGCAGAGAAAGGTCCTAAAAATCAATTTAAAGGATGAGGATACAGTGATTGTGGTAAAAAGTTTTTCTGTCACATTTAAAGCCTGTTCACAACTGACCCTCTCCTGACACATACGATACCTATCTATGCTATAAAGGATTTAAGAAAATAAAGATGTATGTACATAGCCTGAGTCAAAGTGAACAGAAATTAATTTTAAAATATAATTCTTTATATTTGAAACCACTTTTTATAAAGTTTCTACAACAGATGAAGATGGTTTTAATTCCCAGAACAGATATCACCATAAAGTCTCATTATATTGATGGGGGAGAGGGAGAAGAAAGTCATATAACTATTTTAGGAAAAGTTTTAAAAATATGTTAACACCAGTCATATATTATCTCCAGCTTATTTTATTGCCAATATTCTCAATACTTGGAAGCCAAGTTAAAGAATCATGAGATCACAGAGCTGGAAAAGAAGAGATTACCCTACCTAATCCCTCATTTTGCAGATGAAAGCAAGCCTGTAGAGCTGTATCATGTGTCCCAGGTCACACCTCCATTGACAACCCTGGATAGAACTCTTGCCTCCTGACTCAAGTTGGGGCTTAGCAATACTTATAACAGTAACTATTACTAACCAAGCATTTTCTATATGCCAGGCACTATGCTAGACAGTTGAGAGATGTGTCATTTCATTTACTTTAGTACTTCTCAACGCACTGATACAAGATAATCAGACTCAAGCTCAGAACATCATAACACTCCCAAAGTCATAGAACAAATAAATAAGTCAGGAATTCAAACCCAACCTGTCTGACTATACAAACCCATGAACTTTTACACAATGCTCATCTCCCCCCAAATGCTAAATGTGTACATCCAAAAAATTCCATTTTGGGCAACCCAGACTACAAAAACACCTACACAAATTTATAGGTTATATGTACAAAGATGTTTACTACATCATTAATATCAAGAAATCAGAAACAACATAAATATCCAATAATGGGGAAACAGCTAAATAAATTACAGTATATACATGCTGTGAAATACTAAATGGTCACTAAAAAGAATGAGGTAGATCCATGTAACAGATGTGGTAAGATACCCATATTAAATTGTTACTTTTTTTTGTTTTTTTGTGTGTTTTTTTGCGGTACGCGGACCTCTCACTGTTGTGGCCTCTCCCGTTGAGGAGCACAGGCGCGCAGGCTCAGCGGCCATGGCTCACGGGCCCAGCCGCTCCGCGGCATGTGGGATCTTCCCAGACCGGGGCACGAACCCGTGTTCCCTGCATCGGCAGGCGGACTCTCAACCACTGCGCCACCAGGGAAGCCCTAAATTGTTACGTTTTAAAAATAAGTTGCAGAACAGTATTTATGGCATTATTTATTTTTTTAAAAAAATTACATGTGCATGCAGGCTTTGTTTGTGGTTAAAGAAAGGTCCAGAACAATGCACAGTAAACGCAGAGAATTCAGTGGGTGGAGGTGGGTTTGAGTCAATTCTTAAACACTTCTGCATTGTCTGAATTTTTAGGATATGTTACTTTTATAATTTAAAAAATTATCATACAAAAATAAAGAATTTTAAATGAGTTTATTATTTATTTTTTTTAATGCATGCATTCTCCATTTAATGCCATCCCCCATAACATAGAATAATTGTGTGGCTATTTGTCTCTAAAACACTTTTTTAAAAAAAGAAACTAACATCCCATCACAGTACACCAGCATTTCAAGTCTAGTCCACAGACCCACGGGGGTCTCCCAGATCCTGACAGAAAGTCCATGAGGTAAAAGCTTTTTTCTTAATAATGGTAAAGTGTTATCTGCCTCTTTGCCTGAGTTAACATTTGCACGGATGGTGCAGAAGCAGTGGTGGGTAAAACTGCTGGTGCCTTGGCACAAGTCAAGCCACTGTCACAAAACCGTGGGAGAAGTTATTGTAGTCATCACCATCACGCACTCACAGTTAAGAAAGGAAAACCAGTTTTAAAAAAATGTCTTTGTGAAGCAACAACAGCAGTTTCATTACATCTTGACCTTTTCTAATATTCTGTGTGACCGAATGGGCAGAATGAAACATGAATCTCATATGTGGCTACCAGAGCCAAATGGTGTCCCAAGGAGAAGCGCTGGGGCAGCTGCTGGAGCTCAAGGCTAACTCAGCTATTCGCTTTTTCCACGGATCAGGACTTGTACTTGAAAGAACAACTGACAGACTAATCATTCAGACTTAGGTACCTGGATGACATTTTCTCAAAATTGAACAAAGTAAGACTCTCACTTCAAGGGAAATAACTGATAACTGTTTGTTGCCAAAGATAAAATTTGAGTAAATAGTAAAATTTGGAAAGCTTGAATCTGCCATTGTGAGCTTAATGGCTTCCCAATACTTAAAGGCTGTTCTGGTGAGATCAATGGTGATATTAACATGTGATTATTTTTTTACATTTTATAAAATGTAATACATGTCAACATTTGTAAGGTCTGCATAAGTGAACCAATATTTTCCGAATATTATTATTCAACCGAATAATTATTCAACTGAATAATCAATGAATAATGTTACAAAAAAATCACACACGAGTAAAAGATCCATTTAAAGTACAATATTTAATATTTATTAAAGTGGACTTTAATATAATGGAGTAAGAAATGTTTATTGATATGGTTTCTGATTCTTCATTGCAACCAGTCTTTAAGTTACTACCACTTAAAGTGTTTTGGTAGAATATCAAAGAAGAATAACCAAAATTATCTAAAAATGCTATCAAAATACTCATTCCTTTTCCAAATACATAGTTGTGTGAGGCTAGATATTCTTCATATAGTTCAACCAAACAAAGACAACACTTCATAATAAACTGAATACAGAAGCAGACAGGAGAATCCAGCTGTCTTCTAATGAGCCACACATTTAAGAGTTTTCCAAAAATGTAAAACAATGCCACTCTTCTTGCTCATATTTTTTGGTTTTGGAAAAATTCTTACTTGTCATAGAAATATACTATGTCAACACATAATGGATATATGATTGTTGTTTTTAAATTGATTAATACATATTTTTAAATTTTCTCATTTTTAGTTTCCAATATAGTAAATATTGATAGACATACCCACATAAACAAAAGCTCTTCTGGCCCTCTATAATCATTAAGGTCCCAATAATCTTTAACGCCAAAAAGTTTGAGAATCTTTGCAGTGTACTGTTAACACATTTTTCATGTGTTTTTCTTACTGTCTTAGGTCTTGGCCAACAAGTGCAAGTATAGCAATCTGTACTTATACGTGGGCAATACGCATAAGTGAAATGTACTACAAACTTTCTCAACCAATGAAAGCATAAAATGTTAGCCTGATTTGAATATGTTCTGCAACAAGTGATGTTCACTACACTTCAGCCTCTCTTTTTGCCATGTATTTTGTGTTCTGGCAAATGAACTTGACCAACAGGGGCTGTTAAAAGTTGTATAACTGATAGTGATGGGCATGGTCCAAAGAAACAAAGATTAGTATAATGATACTTAAAATTGATGATACTTAAATGATGATGCGAAAGACCCCGAATAGCCAAAGCAACCTTGAGAAAGAAAAATGGAGCTGCAGGAATCAGGCTCCTGGACTTGACTTCAGACTATACTACAAAGCTACAGTAATCAAGACAGTATGGTACTGGCACAAAAACAGAAACATAGATCAATGGAACAGGATAGAAAGCCCAGAGGAAAACCCACGCACATATGGTCATCTTATTTTTGATAAAGGAGGCAAGAATATACAATGGAGAAAAGACAGCCTCTTCAATAAGGTGCTGGGAAAACTGGACAGCTACATGTAAAAGAATGACATTAGAACACTCCCTAACACCATACACAAAAATAAACTCAAAACGGATTAAAGACCTAAAGTAAGGCCAGATACGATCAAACTCTTAGGGGAAAATATAGGCAGAACACTCTATGACATAAATCACAGCAAGATCCTTTTTGACCCGTCTCCTAGAGAAATGGAAATAAAAACAAAAATAAACAAATGGGACCTAATGAAACTTCAAAGCTTTTGCACAGCAAAGGAAAATATAAACAAGACCAAAAGACAACCCTCAGAATGGGAGAAAATATTTGCAAATGAAGCAACTGACAAAGGATTAATCTCCAAAATTTACAAGCAGCTCATGCAGCTCCATATCAAGAAAACAAACAACCCAATCCAAAAATGGGTAGAAGACCTAAATAGACATTTCTCCAAAGAAGATATATGATTGCCAACAAACACATGAAAGGATGCTCAACATCACTAATCATTAAAGAAATGCAAATCAAAACTACAATGAGGTTATCACCTCACACCAGTCAGAATGGCCATCATCCAAAAATCTACAAACAATAAATGCTGAAGAGGGTGTGGAGAAAAGGGAACCCTCTCATACTGTTGGGAATGTAAATTGATACAGCCACTATGTAGAACATTATGGAGGTTCCTTAAAAAACTAAAAATAGAACTACCATACGACCCAGCAATCCCACTACTGGGCATATACCCTGAGAAAACCATCATTCAAAAAGAGTCATGTACCACAATGTTCATTGCAGCACTATTTACAATAGCCAGGACATAGAAGCAACCTAAGTGTCCACCGACAGATGAATGGATAAAGAACACGTGGCACATATATACAATGGAATATTACTCAGCCATAAAAAGAAACGAAGTTGAGTTATTTTTAGTGAGGTGAGTGGACCTAGAATCTGTCATACAGAGTGAAGTAAGTCAGAAAGAGAAAAACAAATACTGTATGCCAACACACATATATGGAATCTAAAAAAAAAAAAAAAATGGTTCTGAAGAACCTAGGGGCAGGACAGGAGTAAAGACACAAAATGTAGAGAATGGACTTGAGGACACGGTGAGAGGGAAGGGTAAGCTGGGACGAAGTAAGAGAGTGGCATGGACATATATACACTACCAAATGTAAAATAGATAGCTAGTGGGAAGCAGCCGCATAGCACAGGCAGATCAGCTCGGTGCTCTGTGACCACCTAGAGGGGTGGGATAGGGAGGATGGGAGGGAGATGCAAGAGGGAGAAGATATGGGGATATATGTATAGCTGATTCACTTTGTTATAAAGCAGAAACTAATACACCATTGTAAAGCAATTATACCCCAATAAAGATGTTAAAAAAAAGTAGAAATAAATGATGATGATACTTAAGGCATCTGCAAGCACACTGTTGAGGATGCAGTTATGATTAGTGGAAGACTCTGGACATTTTGAGAGCTATAAAACATCACTGCAGACTGAGAGCATGGTCCATAAAGGAATGAATCACAGCTGGAAGAAACTATGGCTGGAAATACATAGCCTTCAAAGGATGGAAAGAGAATGGGTGGGGAAGACAACTAGCAATCTCCACCAGGAGGAGGTTATAACGCCTCCCACATGAGGCTGACTGAGTTAATGCTCCTTTTTCTAAAAAAGCTTCTCTAGTACTTTATACACATGATGTGGGGAGGGGGAGAGAGGGCTTAGACCACATGAGGAGTAATTTTAATTAATTATCTCCATTCTTGGGAGACTAGTTCTAACACACAGGCCCTCAGGACGAAGAATACCAGTAACGTAAATGGGAAACTTCGAGGTTCTAAATGGATTCCTAAAAGTCTAACATCATTCTTCACTACGTGGAGCAAAACCTTCAGAAATTCCTTAATAAAAAACTATCTCAAATTGGACAACTTCAAAGTTTTAGGATTAAAGATAAGCTAAGAATCAATTTTAAAAGATATGTGAATACAGCATTTCTAAATAAACTTCTAAAATCATAAAATTTGAAAAGACTATGAAAATAGAACTCTAGCTCCTCTATTCCACAAAACATACAGCAAGGTTTAAAGATTAGTTGAAGCTGATAGCCAAACCAAATCCTTAAGGAAAATTTTAATGAAATTCTCTTTTTCTTTAAAAGAAAAAGAAAGCATTCTTTTCAGGTACTCCAAGCACACGGGAGTACCACCTGCTTTTGTAACCACTCACTCATTCAGTCACAATTATCTACTGAGCATTTATTCTGTGCCAGGCATGGTACTGTCTTTTAGGGAAAATGTACACACATACATACATACATATATACACACCCATAATTACATCATAAAATTAACCTCATGGAACAAGGGAAAACTGTTAGCATAGAACTATGTCCACACTCTCATACACCCCCACCAATTCTAGCTTCTAAGGGGATTTCTGGTTCTGTCTGGTTGGCTGCAGGGTTTGTTTTTTTTAATGTCAATCCTGGAATAGGTAGAGCTGAATAACTGAAAGGAGCTATGACTGGCTAGATTTATTTACCTAGGAAGAATCTGATGCTACTAAAAGAACATAACATTCTCCAAAACGGAAGGGGAGGATGAGGAGAGAAAAGAATCAACATTAATGAGAGAACAGGAGTGAGAGAACAGATTTTACATGAGCTACTGCTGCGAACAGGGAGACTTTGGGCAAAGGTGGATAAAGCTCAAACTCTAAATTTGAACATTTCTTAAGTTTCCACTGGTGTGATCTTCAACAGACTTTGATGGAATTTTAAATTTCTTTTCATTTTTTAAAAAAATTTGGATTAATGAGTCTTTTAAGAATGGCCCACAAGTAGGCCCATTACATTAGAGTGACATTCACAATGTCAAATTGTGGTATTACATAGTTGTGACCCTCCATGAAAAAACAATATTGAATTTCCAATCCCACAAACCTATTATACTTTAACCATCTATCCCAACCCTAAATCCTGATCCACTATCGTTATTAGCCATTAATGCTAACCTAATTCTCTGAAGATTCTTCCAAAAAACGTTCTGTGGTACAAGAATTTCCTGAACTCAGCGCTTCTGGGATCTCAACTTCTTTACCCACAATGCTTTTCTAAATAAAAGTGTGCATCTAACCTTGTCAGTTTGTTACCTCTCCCAAGATGAAAATGATAACTGAAGAGAAACCAGTAAGTAGACAACTTCTAAGAATTTTTTATTGAATAGACTTCTTGTTCACATTGGCAAATTGCATTGGTTTAATACTGTTCTATAAAAATAAAAAATTAATGATATTTATGAAAATGTGACCTTCCTATAACACGAGTGAGGCAGAGCCACACCATATAGCACCTATGTAGTACCCAATAATGGTAATGATGAACTGGTATCAGATCAATGACTGAGCCTATCATTTGTAAAATTAGGAAACACTGACTGACTTCACATTTCTGAAATTTTAAAACCATCACAGAGGCAAACTACCACTACAGTCTCTTTCTTACATGGTAGGAAACCAGGTACAGAGGAAATCAATTACGCAAAGTTTAACAGGAAGAAATCCTTCCAGTTTAGTAAGATCAGCTTAATAAGTAAACTAATCAACTTTCCATTTTTAAGACCAAAATCAGCTCAAATCAGATGGCGTTTTGAATATCACCCAAGAACAGACAGCGTCTCTTAAACTAGCTTCTCTCAAAGTACGATCAAGGGAGGATTTCAGAGCCTCCAGATGGTCTAAGGCTGCCCTCAAAACACAGGGTTTAGATGTGTAAGTGCCAGGGAGTCCTCATCAAACAAAGGAGGAAGAAATTGAGGGGATAGGGTTCACTTGAGGTCATCAGACTACTAGAAAGTCAGCAATCCTACCTCAAACTGCCTAACATGTAAACGGGTACCACTGGTGTAGATAACAATAGATTCAGAATCCCTATTCTAAATAGTCCAGTTCTAGATGAGAAATTAGTGGAACGCCACAATTTTCCCAACTTTCAATCCCACACCAGTGTTCTGTATAACTCAGAGCAACTAAAGAATCTTGTGTATCAGCACATCACCTTGTCTGACACTAAATCACATGGCTTAAGTATAAAGATTCAAATGAGAATTTTCAATATAAATGCTTCCACTATCGAAGTATGAAAACACATTTGAAAATGTGCCACATACTGTTACTGTGGGGAGAAGTCTTTACCCACTGCATCATTACCTTGGGTCTGACAACAGTTCAAAGCATAACATTTTTAAAGCGCTTGGTGATTTAATATTTAAATTGCTTCCTGAGTAGTCCATGTTGAATACTGAACTTAATTTCTCTAAAATTTTCATCCAGTGGCTGTCACCTTTCATGTAGGTCAAACTACAAATTTTTATAAGAAGTGACTCCTTCCAAAGCAGTTCCATAATTCAAGTTAGATGTAAGAAATGGGAGTTTACAATAAATTTTTCATAATGCTAACAATCGGAGCTCATAATTCTTTTCATTTTATGTCATCTTTTATATATTTTTCTCAGATTCTGGAAGGTTACCTGCTATTTAAAGGAATCAGAAATAATACAAGAAATGCTTTAGATATATCTAACCCACTGGTAGAACTATACAGAAGTCAACTTTTCAATTCAAATTCCCTTTGAAGTTACTCCACAGAGATTTAAACAAAAATAAAAACAGAAATTTCTTGACAACCATTTTCTCTCAAAAATGTAAGAGCCTATTTCTACCTTTGGTGCATTCTCCCATTGTACTGGCCACTACTATAATGGTTATTTATCTAGCATCCATTTCCCTTTTCTCCCTTCATAATGGACCCAACTTTGTTCCACCCGATATCCACTCTTCCCCTCATTCCACATTGCAAGTCCTAGGAATGGGCCTTAGTTCATTCACTCCAACTTTACCATTGACTGGTTCAAGAACTTAACACAGTCAGGACATGGTACCCTCCTGGAAAGTGTTATGCTGGGCACTCAACAGCTGTTCATCCTCATCCCCTCCCCATCTTAAGGAAACAGTATCAGTGGTCTATCCATGGCCCACTGAATAAAGCCCAAAGTCAGTATTCAACGTTCTCTACCATCCTTTTACTACCTTTTTAGCCCTTTCTGCCTCACATATACATCTCCTGTTCCAGCAGCTACAAGCCTGGCCTTTCCAGAATATGCCCCTGCACTTTCCACTTCATATCCTACAGCCAGGCTGTTCCTTTGGCTAGGAAAGCCAAACACTCTCATCTCAGCCAATTCAAATTCTACTCATTCAAAGTCCAGATCAAAAGGAAACTTTTCCACGAAGTCTCCCTTGATATCACCAACAAAAAATGGCACTCATCATATACTCCTTGTATCATAAATCACTTGTGCATGCTTACAGTTTGTTTTAAAACTGCGAACTCCTTACAGGCTGTGGACAAACTCTCGTGCATCTTTGTCTTCCACCACCATCCTGCCCCACCAGACACCCAAGTGCCCAGAGTGGGAGCTCAGTAAACACTTGCTGAACAAATGAACACATTTTTTGAGGGTGAAAAGTGCCTCTACAGAATAGATTATCACGAAGGCTGAAATGTCCTTGGAAGTCTTTAAAAACATCCTAGTATGGTTTAGGAATAGTTCTGCTGAAGGAAAAGAAACACATCAGATGACCTTGCAAGGCTGATTCTGCAAATTTCATCAACTCTTTAAAAGTATTGCCTAACAATTCAAAAACAAACCATACACAAATGCTATTTACAAGAAGAGGGTGGCATTTACTGTAATATACAAAGGTTAACAACCCAATTTTTTACCAAAAATTTCAGTTGTTCTTATAGTAATATTTATAATAATTTCAGTTATGTCCAAGGGATTATTTAAAAGCCCATTTACTCTATCTTATTTCATACCTAAAGGAAGGACAGAGAAAAATGTTGGCCCTCTCAAAGCAGTAACCAGACAAAATTAATTTAGAAGCACACGTTTACATAATGCACATACTGATGTCACTTTATTATCTACACATCATCACTAAATATACACCTAATGAAGTCCAGAGAAGTTATCTGTAATTTTGATTATTTCCTTCTATTACTCCTATGGACCCCTTAAATTGAATTTGTACAATTTAAGTCGGCTAAAATTAGGTTACTTCAAGATCTATGGGTACACTATCAGTGCAACTAAAATTATGGGAAACATACTGATATTTCCAGAAAGAAACTGTATTAACCACAATACTCCATAAATCAGTTAACCTGTTTCTTAAATAAAAGCCTTCAGAATGAATCTCAGTAAATCTCAACAATCAATTAAATGGAACAGAAAACTTGATTCCATAGGACAGGACACACAAAAAGAAAGGGCAGTGTATAAAATGAAAATCAGGATCTAAATATCACGACTATTCATAGAAAATAAAATATAAGAAAGATTAAATAGAAATTAGAAAATTAAATAGATTTTTTTTAAAGACAGTTAATAAGAAAATTAAACATATGTTTATTTCTTTTGTTCTTATGTTGCTATGTTCTATGTATTTTTGTAAGTCGATTTAAATCCCTTGGGTAAGAAACTAGACTATAAAAAAAATAAATAAATTCTTGTTTTCTAATCTAGTGTAGCACACCGTTGTTATTTTTTAAAATAAAGACCACATTTTCCGTCATAACCTACATATGCTCGTTAAAGATTTGGGGAAAGCTACAATTTAAAGTTTTCCAAATTATTTTAAAAGCATCTCCAGTTTTCCTGCAGCCGCCTGACAACGGAAACGATTCTAAATCCCGTTTCTCCCTGGACCCAGTAAGTAAGGGAGTTCGTTGTCTAAAAGGGGCAAAGAGCGGGGTCGGAGTCAGAGCCGTGTTCAGGACCGGCGGTAACCGGTGGCGGGTGTAGTTACCTCTGGATCGGAACACCTGAGCAGTGCGGGGGCCACGGACCGAGGCAGGGGGCGCCGGCTGGGCAGCAGCCGCCGCGTGGGCGCGGGAGCCTCGGCCGACAGCAACGAATATGGCCCCCGAGAAAGTTGGGCTCCGAAGACCGGCCCTGGCGAGAAAGCTGTCTGCGTCGCGGAAAGCCTCCCCCGGCCCACCGGCCCCGCCAGGCCCCACCGGGAGGGGAGGGGAGGGCTACTCACCGTGCAGAGAGAGGAGCAGCAAAGGCGCCAGAGGGGAGCCCCGACAAGTCATTCCGGGGCCGCGGGGAGCGCGCCCGCCGCCCGCCCGGCTCCTCGTCGCGGCAGCGGAGGAGCGGGCCGGGCTCTCTGAGCTCTCGGGGCAGCCCGGACCTCCCAGACCCGCCGCCCGGCCGCAGTCCGCCCGGCGGGGCTGGGACGGTGGGAGCTGCAAACGAGGCAAGTGCGGCACCCGCGCCCTCCGGCTCCGCGGAGGCTGAGCTGCGACCAGGTGCGTCCCGGGCTCGCCGGCCTTGCCCCGCGGCTCCACGGCCACCTCGCGCTGCCCCAGGACCCGCCGGCCCCTCGCGCCACCCGGGGATCCACTCCCCGCAACTCTCGCCCGGCTACTTGGGCGGCAGCCCGGCTGCGGCTCGGCTCCGCGCCGCCCACTCGCCCCGCTTGGTCTCCCCGGCAACCGCGGCTCCAGCGCGCCGCCTGGCGGCCCACCAGCTGAGCGAGCGCGGCGCGCAGCTGGCGCGGCCCTGGCCACCTGTGCGCGGGGCCGCCCGCTCCCAGCACACCTCCACGAGCGCTGGGAACCGAAGGCGGGCATCCTCCTCGTCCGCACCCAGGGCCCTCCCCTGCCCTGAACCACTCCCCAGACCGGCGGTGACAGTCCTGAGCGCCAGAGATCTCCACAAGGCAGTTCACCACAGCTTGCGTCCGAACAGGCAAGATTCTTTTCTATCGCAGTTTTCAGATGATTTCTATTTGGCCGTTTCACTTTCTCTCAATCCTTTCTTCTGTACCCTAAGTAACCCAGAAGAACCAGACTCTAGCAAAATTGAGAATCGATGAGGTTTGTCCTATACCTTTTATTTTTCCGACTACCGTTTCTTCCTTGAAAAGAGCGTAGGGGCTGTAGCATGCCCCTAACTCCCAATTCCTATCAAAGACCACCCTCTCTTGCCCCTTTAGTAAAACTTACAACAACTTACAATATTTAAAATTTTTTCTTTTAAACCTTATCGCTTTCTTAAACTAATTTCAAGTATTTGTTAACTAGTAATGCTTTTATTTTAATGTTAACTAGAGATGCTTTTATTGTGGTGATTGATTACTTTGGTTGGGTTTCTATTTTTTGTTTCTTGCTTGTTTTGGTTGGATGGGAAGAGAGACCTTCATGGCATCTGAAATTATTTTACTTAAATACCTACCTACATCTTTCCTTATAAAACCTAATCTTCATTCCTTTTCCAATGAGGTTCCTGCTCCCTTTCTTTTTTTCTTTTTTTTTTTTTTTTTGCGGTACGCGGGCCTCTCACTGCCGTGGCCTCTCCCGTTGCGGAGCACAGGCTCCGGACGCGCAGGCTCAGCGGCCATGGCTCACGGGCCCAGCCGATCCGCGGCATGTGGGATCCTCCCGGACCGGGGCACGAGCCCGTGTCCCCTGCATCGGCAGGCGGACTCTCAACCACTGCGCCACCAGGGAAGCCCCCTGCTCCCTTTCTTAAAGCCCACAGTCCCATTCTACTTCAGCCTCCCACCCAGTCCTTCTAGATTTGAGGACATATCTCCCCCGGTAATGTCAGACCATTCTGGTCAATTTCTACAGCAGCATAGATTAGAATTCTTGGAGCCATTCAGAAATTCTGAGCCCCCATCTGGCAGATACAGTCCTCCCAGGGCAACTCAGAAATGAAAATGGCACTCACGGGAGAAAGACAAATATATAAAACATCTATACATTTGGACAAAGATTGAGACACATAGGTAAAAATTAAAATAGTATCAGGATGATGGAATTATGGATGCACTTTTTCTTTTTTGAAAATGTTGCTGTTATAATTTGAAGTTAAAAAAGAAACCACATTAAGAAACATCAACCACCTTTAACAACAATACCCTGAAAAGATAGTTTGATTATGAATTTTAAATGCTTCAGCTTTGCTGACTACTTCCAATTTGCTAGAATCCCTTACCAGATCTCTAATGGCAAGAAAAGTGTGATATGACAGTATAGAATTTTTTTTTTGATATTAACAAAAGTTTAATATTTCAAGTATTTCATCACTGGGATCATTCTCATTCTTTTAAATTCCAGAGTAAGGACTAAATATTCTTTTTCTCCAACCAATTCAGTTCCTTCCTTTGTCTTGTACATATTCCTGCTTTCTAACCCAGCCACAAGCAGGGTATAAAAGCAAGTAATATAAGGAGAAAAGAAAGGTGTTACTCCAAGCAGGACTTTGCTTCACTATAATCCCAGATTTAAATAGATAGAATATTGGTTCTATAATTAAATAAATAACCTCATAATCTAGGCTTAAAAGCCTTCATAAAGCAAGTTACCTGATATACTTCTTAGCAAATCAATTCAGCAAATATTTACTGAGTATCTACACTGTGTAAGGCACTGGGTTGAAGGTTAAACATAAAATATCAGTGTATGATCCTCACCCTTAAATAGCTTCCAATTACACTTGGGATATATCTACAATGTTATGAATCAGCAGAGAAAGAGAGCTGTCCTGCCTCTTTGTCACCATAGTGTACTTCTGCCTTGCCGGACAGGAGCTAGTGAGTTATTAAGAGGACAGAGTGCTCACAGTTTGGTGGAGCAGTCCTTCTAATTGAAAAAGAAGTGTGGCTTCTGAAGGGAGACTGGGGATGATCAGATTTCAGGAGGCAATCTGGCTGCCCAGAAGCATGCGGGCAGATGGTAGATGGCTGACTCAAAGGAAGCAGATCGGAGTACTGGAAACTCCAAGCGCTGTACACAGAGGCACCCAAAAGGACGCTCTCACAGGAAACAAAGAAAAACTGTGCTATTTAATTCACAGAGCTAATACCTCAGGCATGTACTCTGAGTAAAATTTTTATTAGTAATGAGTTTTACCAACTCTTTTATCCTAATCTGCCTTATGACCACAGTAGGCTTTCTTTAAATCTCAATTATTCTGAGTGCTAAAGCAACAGACAACATCTTTCATTTGTAGAATACTTTATAAATGTCAAAGTGCTTTCACATATATTGTCTGATTCGATCTTCACAGCAACCCTGGGGGTAAGTAAGGCAAATAGTATCACCCCCTCCTCACTCACTAAGACACTGAGTCTCAAAAAGATCAGTGAACATCTCAGGGATTGCAAATACCAATGGGCAGAATTGGAACCAACCCAACAGTTTTTTCAACCACACCACAAAGTCTTTCTTTTATCTCTTTATAGACCAACATCTAAAGAAATTTATATCCACTATAGTGTCTTAAAGCTATCTGTGGGGAACACTGCAATTGCCTCCCCAACGTTAATCCCACCTCCACCCCATCAGCATCCCACCACCACCACATCCCACCAGCACATGAGTAGCTGTAAAATATTTTTTTTTTAGAAGATGTTGGCGGTAGGAGTTTATTAATTAATTTATTTATTTTTGCTGTGTTGGGTCTTCGTTTCTGTGCGAGGGCTTTCTCTAGTTGTGGCAAGCGGGGGCCACTCTTCATCGCGGTGCGTGGGCCTCTCACTATCACGGCCTCTCTTGTTGCGGAGCACAGGCTCCAGAAGTGCAGGCTTAGTAGTTGTGGCGCATGCCTAGTTGCTCCACGGCATGTGGGATCTTCCCAGACCAGGGCTCGAACCCGTGTCCACTGCATTAGCAGGCAGATTCTCAACCACTGCGCCACCAGGGAAGCCCGTAGCTGTATAATTTGAATGAGACGAGCCCCACTCTCACCTCTGAGGAGGCTATAGTTGTCTTACCTGACCAAGGAAGAAATGGAGCGGGGAAGGACTGGGACAAGGGACTCTGTTATAGTGAATAATAATTTTGGATCAAAAACACTGATGACCTGACAATACAGTCAACTTCTCAATATTTAAATAGGAATTATCCAAATTCAAATTTTAGTCCTAGACCAGCTTCTCTCCTCCCCCCATCAAAATGCTGGACCCATCTCTTTCCACAATCAGTTACTCTGCATTCAAGAATGGAAAATTAAATTTATGATTAGCTCAGGAGAAACATAATTAGGAAAGAAAAACTGTGGATGGAATCATAAGGCTTTCCAAAGCTAAATATAAATTATTTTAATTAGCTATTTTAAATTATTAATACCACCTATCCCTCTCCGTTCGTGTATATAATTAAAGGTTAATTTATGTTTTTGAGAATGTTTGTCTATGGAATGTTTTATAAGAACATCATTCATAAAGTTAGAAAATATCTTTCTGATCCTTGTTTGAGCCAGTAACTCATTCTGTAACTATTTTAACCTCGCTGTTTAGAACCATATATAGTCTAGAGCAGAGCCTGGTCCTTTTTCTTTTTGATTTAAAATAAAAATTTTACTGGAGTATAGATGATTTACAATGTTGTGTTAGTTTCTGCTATATAGTAAAGTGAATCAGTTATACATATACATATATCCACTCTTTTTAAAATTTTTTTCCCATACAGGCCATTACAGAGTACTGAGAAGAGTTCCTTGTGCTATACAGTAGGTCCTTATCTATTTTATATATAGTGGTATGTATATGTCAGTTCCAATATCCCAATTTATCGCCCCCACCGCTTTCCCCTCTGATAACCATAAGTTTGTTTCTACATCTGTGATTCTATTTCTGTTTTGTAAATAAGAAATAAATATTTAATTCTTTAATTTGTACCCTTTTTTAGATACCACATATAAGCAATATCATATGATATTTGTCTTTCTCTGACTTACTTCACTCAGTATGAGAATATCTAGATCAATCCATGTTGCTGCAAACGGCATTATTTTTTTTTTTTTATGAGCCTGACCCTTTTAAAAGTAGAACTTGAGAGGAATTCTTCCCTCTTCCCCTTTGTGCAGAGGCAATAAGGTCTCTAAAATAATAATAAAGGAGTAGAAAAGATAATAGTGGAATCATTAGAGTAAAGCAACAAGCAAACTAATAAGTGTTTATTGTATGTTAAGACATAAATAGATCATTTAATATTTTAAAACATCCTTCTCAAATTTTCGATCAATTTGTAACCTAGATATATCGACAGCTTAGTCTTTCTTATATCTGTTTCTGCCTTTTCCTCTGGTAACTCTTGCTAGACAAGATTTACGCAAAGGTAAACAGCATCTCCATCCCCTTCACCATAGCCCAGTCCCTGTCACCATTGTGAATATTGCTGAAGTGAAGTTTCACATCTTCATTCATCTGGGGAGAAGTTAGCTCTTTTCCTTGAAACCATGTCATTATGAACACATTTATTTTTAGGCAAGGTTATTCTCTGAGCAGGGCCCAGTGTAACTAAGTGCTTTTGAATTTATTCTAATGGCAAATGTAAAATGGCACCCTTATGTTTTTTAGGACTTGAAAAGGGCAACAGCATAAGAAGCATTTCACGTCACCTGAAATTTTTTTGTATTCTCTTTATTATAAGGAAAATAATTTTAAAGTATTCTTCAAAGTCTCTTTACCAGTTTTCACTAATCTAAATTAATCTGCTTCAAACTCTGTTACTTGATTCTATATATTGGGGTATTGGCAATCAATTATCTTATTTTTTTCAAATTTGATGAGCTTTTCATAGAAGTTTAAAGTATACATCAGACTTTCATTTCTGACAACAAAATAGATGAGAGACCTTGACTTACAAAAATTGTGAAATTATTTTTTCAATCTTAAATGAATTGATGAGCTCTCAACAAAATATGGAAAAGTCAAGCTAAAATCTAGAAGGAAGGAATCCTTCTTGTCTGTTCTATTCTCAACACAGCATCCAGAATGATCCTATTATGTCAGATCAGGTCACTCCTCAGCCCGAGTCCTTACAATGGCTTCCCATCTCAGAGTGAAGTCCTTGCTATAAACTAAAGGGCTTGTATTAGATTCCGATTGCTGCTGTAACAAGTCACTACAAACGTAATGGCATAAAATGAAACAGATTTATTATCTTATAGCTCTGAGGTCAAAAGTCCAAAATGTCATTAGGTAATCATCTCATCTCAAGAGGGCGACAGGGCTGTGTTCCTTTCCTTCTTAGCATCTACAGCCCACCTATTTTCCTTGGCTCACAGCCCCCTTCCTCCATCTTCAGAGCCATCAGCGTAGACCTTCTCCCACTGTCATCTCTCTGACTCTCTCTCCTGCCTCCTTCCACACTGAAGGACCCTTGTGATTACAGTGGGCCTGCTTGGATAATCCAGGATAATCTCCTCATCTCCAAGTCAGTTGAAGAATGACCTTAACCCCATCTGCAACCATAATTCCCCTTTGCCATGTAAGGTAACATATCCACGGGTTCTAGGGATTAGGAGGTGGGCATCTTTGGTGGGGGAAGGGGCGTTATTCTGTTTAGCACAAGGCCCTACATGATCTAGTCCCCCATTTTCTCTCTGATCACTGCTTCTGTTTTCCCCTCGCTCATTCTGCTCTCACTACAATGATCTCCTCCATGTTCCCTGAATAAGCAGGAACGTGTTTACCTCAGGGCCACTGAAATTGTTCCTTCTCTAGGTTTTTGCATAGCTCCCCTTTCACTTCCTTTAAGTCTTACATGTCACCTAAAGTTAGGCCTTAGGTGACCCTTCTATATAAAATAAAAAGTTTAAACACATTTTAAAATACCTTTCCCTATTGTATTTTTTTTATTGATTGATCTATTGATTTATTTGGCTGCGTTGGGTCTTCGTTGCTGCACGCAGGCTTTCTCTAGTTGCAGCAAACGGGGGCTACTCTTGGTTGCAGTGCACGGGCTACTCACTGAGGTGGCTTCTCTTGTTGCAGAGCACGGGCTCTAGGCATGCGAGCTTCAGTAGTTATGGCACGTGGGCTTCAGTAGTTGTGGCTCTCGGGCTCTAGGGCGCAGGCTCAGTAGTTGTGGCGCATGGGCTTAGTTGCTCCGCAGCATGTGGGATCTTCCCGGACCAGGGCTCGAACCCATGTCCCCTGCATTGGCAGGCAGATTCTTAACCAATGCACCACCAGGGAAGTCCCATCCCTATTGTATTTTTTCTTAGCACTCCATCACTAATACACTATATTTTACTTAATAATCATGTTTGTTTATTGTCTGCATCACCCAATAGAACTAATGAGGGCAGGGATTTTGATCTGTTTTATTCATTGCTGAATTCTTGGTATCTTTAACAGTGCTTGGCACATAGTAGACACTGAATAAACATTTTGAATAGATGAATCAGTGACTGAAGCAAAATTTCACAGGATTGAAACCAATTGGAATGCACTCTCTGGCCACAATTATATTAAGCTAGATATCAATAACAAGATGAATTTACACACATACACACACACATTTGGGTGTTAAGAAAGGCACCACTAGGGGCTTCCCTGGTGGCGCAGTGGTTGAGGGTCCACCTGCCGATGCAGGGGACACGGGTTCGTGCCCTGGTCCAGGAAGATCCCACATGCCGCGGAGCTCTAGGCCCGTGAGCCATGGCCACTGAGCCTGCGCATCCGGAGCCTGTGCTCCGCAACGGGAGAGGCCACAACAGTGAGAGGCCCACCTGTGCTCCGCAACGGGAGAGGCCACAACAGTGAGAGGCCCGCGTACCAAAAAAAAAAAAAAACAAAAAACGAAAGGCACCACTAAATAATTCAAAACCTAAAATTAAATCATAAAGGAAGCTTAAAGTATTTAGAAGAAAACAATAATAAAAATATTTCATATCAAAGCCTGTGAAATGCAACTAGAATATATACTTGGAAGGAAACTTAGAGCCTTAAATGTTTACATTAAAAAAGACTAAAGCCTAAAAACATTCTGAAATAAATCGTAGCAATATTTTCTTAGATCTGTCTCCCAAGGCAAAAGATATAAAAGCAAAAATAAGCAAATGGGACCTAATCAAAAGCCTTTGCACGGCAAAGGAAACCATTAAAAAAAATGAAAAAACAGCCTATGGATTGGGAGAAAATATTTGCAAATGATGCGCCCAACATGGGGTTAATTTCCAAAATATAGAAACAGCTCATACAACTCAATATCAAAAAACAAACATCCCAATCAAAAAATGCGCAGAAGACCTAAATAGACATTTCTCCAAAGAAAACATACAGTCGGCCAACAGGCACATGAAAAGATGCTCGACATCACTAAGTATTAGAGAAATGCAAAGCAAAATTATAGTGCACCACACACAGGTCAGAATGGCTATCGTCAAAAAGTCTACAAATAATAAACGCTAGAGAAAAGGGAACCCTCCTACACTGTTGGTGGGAATGTAAATTGGTACAGCCACTATGGAGAACAGTATGGAGGTTCCTAAAAAGACTAAAAATAGAGCTACCGTATGATCCAGCAATCCCACTCCTGGGCATATATTCAGAAAAGACAAAAACTCTAAATCAAAAAGATACATGCACCCCAGTGTTTATAGCAGCACTATTTACAATAGCCAAGACATGGAAGCAACCTAAATGCCCATCAACAGGTAAATGGATAAAGAAGTGGTATATATACACAATGGACTATTACTCAGTCATTAAAAAAAAATGACATAATGCCATTTGCAGCAACATGCATGGACCTAGAGATTATCATACTAAGCAAAATAAGTTGGACAGAGAAAGACAAATATTGATATTATATGATATCACTTATATGTGGAATCTAAAAAATAATACAAATGAATCTATTTACAGAACAGAAACAAACTCACAGACAGAAAACAAACTTAGGGTTACCAAAAGGGAAAGGGAGGGAGGGGTATAATTTGGGGGTATGGAATTAACAGATACACACTACCATATATAAAATAAATAAACAACAAGGATTTACTATATAACACAGGGAATAGTATTCAATATCTTGTAATAACTTATAATAAAAAGTAATCTGAAAAAATAATATATGTAACAGAATCATTTTGCTGTACACCTGAAACTAACACAATATTGTAAATCAACTATACTTCAATTTTTTAAAAGATAAAAGCCTAAACACTAATTAATTAAGATATAGCTTAAGAAGTTTGGCAAAGAAAATAAAATAGGTCCAAAGAAAATAGAAGCAGGGGACTTCCCTGGCGGTCCAGTGGTTAAAACTGCATGCTTCCAATTCAGGGGGCGTGGGTTCTATCCCTGGTCAGAGAATTAAGATCCCACAAGCCAGGTGGCATGGCCAAAAAATAAAATAAAAAATAGAAGGGGAGCTACACATATTAAAAAAAGGAAAAGAAAATAGAAGGAATAAGATAATAAAGAGGTAAAATTAATAAAATATTAAACGAACATGTAATAGAGAAGATAAACACAGCCAAAAGTTGGTACCTTGAAAAGCTTAATTAAATTAACTAAAATAATGAGACTAATCAAAAATTAAAATGAGGGAGGGAGAGCTCTCAAATACTATCAGAATAAAAAAGATGAGACATCACTATAGATGCTGCTAAAAAGATAAGGAGAATAATGAACAATTTTATGCCAATAAATTTGAAAACTTGGAAGAAATGAACAAATTCCTAGAATAATATAACTTATCAACACTCGCTCGAAAATAAACAGAAAACCTGAATCGTCTCATATGGATAAAGTAATTAAAGTAATAGTTTAAAATCTTCCTACAAATGAAACTTCAGATCCAGACAATTTTAACAGCAATTTTTACCAAATATTCAGGAAATTAAAAATTCCAGTCTTTTGCAAACTATCTGAGAATACAGAAAAAATAGCAAACACTCCTCAACTCATTTTATGATGCTAGTATTATATTGAATACCAAATATCAGCAAAAATAATGGGAGAAAGGGAAAGGGGCCAATTTTCATCATCTAGAGAGATGCAAATGAATATTAGCAAACCAAGTCCAGTGAAAAATGAAAAGGATAATGCATCACACCACTTGGATTTTTTCAGAAATGTAAGATCGGGTTAACATCTGGAAAATAATGCTCTTCGCTACATTAAGAGATGAAAGGAGAAAAATCATATGATCATTTCATTAAGTGTCCATGAAAGCAAGGCTTTGAGAAATCTGGTTTCCGCTCTTGGAGAACAGTAAAATCAGCATGAAGAACTGTGGGGTAGGTGACTACTTTTAATGGCACTAGACTGCTTAAAGAAAGAAGGTAACATGCTTAAATTCCTAAATTCTGGGCTCAAGACCTGGAATGAAAGTCAGGTGCTTTCTAAGAGTGTATGAAAATAATGTTTCCTCAAAGATTTAGGGTTGAAATAGATTCAGGGCCTCAGAATCAGTTTCAGAAATAAAGTCTGTAGCCTCTATAATCTCATTCCTTGCTGGGTCATTTATATATTTACAAGTTCAACTGGCTTTCTGTTTCTTTCCTTTTCCTTTACCCTGCTATTTTACTTAGGATGTAAAGGTAACTTTACAGTTAGTCCACAGACTGAATAATATCAAGACAGAAGAACAACCCACTGGACTTAAATCTCGAAAATGTAACTAATATTAGACTTTGGGTTGTCTTCTAAAATGGAAGAATTGAGTGATTTTTCAGTTGTAAGAAAGATACATGCATTATGTATTTTTTAAGCATAAATATAAGGAAAATGTATTGGTGGATGTTGGATATCAGAAGGGCTGGACTCTGGCGAATTTTTTGATTGCTAAACATTTTTTTGACTGCTAAGCATCAAGACCCTCTTCCAGTGTTCAGAGAATTCCCCAAGGTTTGATTCTCAATGGGAACAGAGTATACTCTCCACTACAGAAGCCAAAAGTGCGTCCCCGCCTCCTAGCAACCAGAGTGCAGTCAGGGCAACCAGGTATGGTATCCAGTACGTGGTGCTGGCAGCGGCGGTGGTGCCAGGAGGACTCACTGGATTGTTCCTACACTGTCATTTTGGCTACCTAGCTTCCTTGGGTTGCTGCTTGTTTTCTGATCCTCTAGACTCCCCATCTTTTCTACGAGCTACCCAACATCCTAGACTTTTTCTTCTTTAATTAATCACCATCCATTTCTGTTGCTTGCCACAAAGAACACTGTCTTTAGGATTAAAGAGTTCTGAGGTTCTTTCCTTTCTAGAAGGAGGTTAGAGATACTCATTAACTTATACTTCAAATGGGGAAGGTCGTACTTGATGAGAGCCATCAGGGAAGATTTTTCTAGGCTAGTACTCAAAAGATATGAAGAAACAAGCCATGAAAAGAACCAGAAATTTCAAAAAGATGGCCTCTAGTCTGGTAACATCCACACATTGCTATCAGTGTGTGGATCAGATCCAGTTGGTGTACATTTCAGGTTTAAATTCAATCCATATTTATGGCATACTTACTATGTGCCAGGCACCATGCTATGTGTTTTAGTGTACATAGTCTCACATAAATCCTCACAAAAACCCTGTGAGATATGTGGTTTTATTCCATGTTTTCAACTGAAGAGAACTCAGATTCAGAGCAGCTTTGAAATGCTTGGTCAAGATCACTCAACTTTTTATGTAATAAATCCCAATCTTTCTGACTCTAAGGCCAGTTTTCTTTCCAGTAGACCCTGAAATCTCTATTTGAATTAGCAACCTGGTTAACATTCAGAACTGATAATACTTCGGCTACTTTTTAGTATTAAATGATTGTTGGTTTAGATGTTAGCCCATCTTCTGAATCTGTTCATGAATATTCTTCCTTAAAAGATATAGACTTACACAATTAAATGGATACCATCCCCCTTAAAAATTATTCTAAAATCTTATATTTAATGAGCTTGAAGGACTAAATAATACCTGGATTTTGTATGCCATTAATAATAAAATCAGAAATAACCCATAAAAATGGAATTCAAATTAAAAAACAGTGAGCCACACTAATGTTTCTATAGTAACACAATGAGGTAAAAGTTAGATGCCCTAAAAGATATTTTAATTCCAATAAATTGGTTTATAGCTTTAATACCATTTTAGAAAAATCCATATGTATCTACTCATTATTACCAAAATCCACATATTAATACTCTGTAATCCTAAAGGACGGGTACCACAGTATGAGACCCTTCTTGTACACTGTTTCAGACCTTCTCAGCCCTACCTCTTCTTCCATCCTTTGCTGCAGGCTTAGCTCATCTTCTCACTGTATAACCTGACAGTGACTTGCTTCATGGTGGCCTATACCAAGTACCTCTCCCTGCTCAGTAGCTTCTCTGACACAGCTGCCTGGGACACCAGCAGGAATCTGGTGGTAGTGACTTGTGCAACCTGGTAGCACAGGGATGTCAACACTTACAGGGCCACTCTTGACTAATGTGGGATGGGCACCAGTGGATAATCCTTCCCCTTGCATTCTCCAAGTAGACAGTTCTTAGTTCATCAAGCTCCTCAGAAGGTCCTGGCGTGATCAAGAGTAACCAACTGACAATGAGCACAGCCTTGACTGCTCTTCTGTCTTCCCTTTTCACTCCCCCATCAATCAACCCTCCCCTCTGAAATTACTTTTTTTTTTTTTTTTTGGTACGCGGCCTCTCACTGTTGTGGCCTCTCCCGTTGTGGAGCACAGGCTCCGGACGTGCAGGCTCAGCGGCCATGGCTCATGGGCCCAGCCACTCTGCAGCATGTGGGATCTTCCCGGACCGGGGCACGAACCCGCGTCCCCTGCATCGGCAGGCGGACTCTCAACCACTGCGCCGCCAGGGAAGCCCTGAAATTACTTTTTAAATAAACTAACTCTACATAAGCCTTTGACTTGACACAAGTTTTCAGGGGAACCCAGGTTAAGAGACCTACTCTTAAGTAAATTTTATGTATCTGTTATACAGTTCTTACTAAGATTCTACTATAGTTTCTTTTTAATAGCCAGATCTTTTCATATTGCACATTAGATTTCTGGGAATAGTACATTTCTTCTTGTCCTATAGGTCTTGGCAGGTTTCTATCATGTGTCTTTCTTGATATTTAGAATCAGATAAGGCAAACACAAAATGTAGCTTTTGCATTTGAAGTTCTAAATGATGAAAGGTTTGCTCAGTTTCAACTCTGCTTTATTTTTTAATAACCTTTGGAAAGTCACTTAACCCTCTATGCCTCAACTATCTCCTTTACAAAAATTATTTTATTTCCTACTTCATGGTTGTTATAAGGATTCAATGAGGTAATATATGTGAAAATGCCTGTTACACGTCCTGGCAGATAATCAGCCTGGAAAGTAATGTTAGCTGTCTTTATTATTATCATTAGTGTAGATTATTGACTCTATTTGGAACTCTGCCATCATGGGGATAAAATATCCATTTTGTGGATTTGGTATTTTCACCAAAAACCTTTTATTAATTGTATTTTGCAGCCATAAGCAAATATTTGAATTCATTTAGTGTTTGGAATCAAGATATATCCATAGAATAAACTGAGCAAACCTGTGTCTGGATCTTTGAAATGAGAGACTTCAAGGCATTATTGCTTTAACAAATACCTTTGTCTCACAACCAATCCTACCCTGTCGTTCCCCCATTACTGAAAGTTCACAGCTTCCATGCAGTCCCTCATCAATTTAACAGGTATAGAAAAACCCAGGTATGATTGTTGAGTGGAAAATAAACAGTTTTATCATGTAAAATGCACAGCCACAGTATTGTGAGGTTAAAAAAATAGCTGGGTTAATAAACTGGCTAGCTGGCCAGGAATTCCAGAGGTCCTGTTGCTGGATCCCTGTCTATTCCTGTCCTAGCTGTGGTTTAGCGCCACCTGGTGGCACCTCAAACTAAAGCTCAGCTATTGGGAATGTTTCTGGGTCCTGTATTGATTGGTACTTCCCATGGCAGCCTTGGTGATTCCAGGAACAGTGAGTTGGCACTTGTTTCATCAGTTTGATGCAAGAATGCTGGGCCATAACATATGGGGACACACCCTCTGCTTCCTAAGACAGAAGTACTTGCCATTTAACCTTCTAAACTCACTCACCCCACCAAATCCTCCCTTAGAAAGTAAACACTTTAGCCTCCACTCCCTTCATCCCCCGCCCCACGTGAAAAAAGGGCTGAACACAGAACAGGAATTGTAAATTGCATTATATACTAATTGTCATTATTGATGGGGCATATTACAATAGGGTTGGTTCTACAGTATTTGTTAAGAGTATACCGTCTCCCAGGCTCTGTCTCCATTTTAAGTGGAAAGGGCAGAAATTCATCACATAATCCTACAAATAAATGTGACAGTGATATGAAGGAGAGAAATTGGATGTTAAGTGGGATTGAAACAGAATTTAATGTAATTAAAGAGATCTGGGAAATTTCCCTAAAAATATGATTCCTTTACAAAGATTGAAAGGTTGACCAGGCAAAGGGGAAATTGGTAATTTGTGGCACAGGCAATAGAATGTGTAATGGGGTATTTTGAAACAATTAAAACTATGCATTTTAATTCCCCTTTGTAAATCCTATTTTCCTGCAATCCCCCCTCTCCCAGGTCAAGCCATAAGTTTTGTTGTGCACAGAGAAGGACAGAAAAGGCCCCTAGGGGCAGAAAATGTCATTCTTCTGCTTTGAGAATGACAGTTACTTGTTTGAGTTTATGGCAGAGCTACTTTCTTATAGCCAAGCTTCAAGAGAGGGGAAATTTCTACGTACTTTTATTGTTGTTCTTGTCATTATTGTTTGTAGTTTTGTTTGTTTTTAATTCTAATAGCTCCTTTTTTAAGTATCAAGAAATAAGTCAGATGGATTCAAACAAAAAGATTTCACTGTTAAGTCACCCTTAAGACAGGTCAGAGGATATTATATAAGTGAGGTTCCAACCCTAGGAAAAAGGTAAGGGAAACTTTTCAAAGATGAACCAAGGGAGAGAGAGAGAGAGAAGGCCAGGAAGCCAAGTTGGAGTGTCCTCACTTTCCCTGTAGTGGTTAGCAGTTCAGGGAGGTACTACTGCAGCTAGGTAAGTGGATGGTGGAAGAACAATGGCTGTGGCAAAGTCTTGACACTTAGGCCAGAAGATGACCTCACAGAGCTGCACGCACTCCATTATGGTGGTGCCTAAGGACAGGTTAGGGTTCTCATGTTCTTGGTTCAGGGAAGGGAAGGGAGGGCACTCTGAGATGCCAAGTAAACTGGTGTGCCAGAGGGCCCTGCAGTTGGAATGAAATGACCACAGATGAAAGACTACACCAATGTCAGAAAGATGTTCTCCTACATTTTCTTCTAAAAGCTTCATTGTTTTACCTTTCGCATTTATATCTGCAATCCATATGGGTTTGATATTTGTGTATGGTGTGAAGTAGGGATAGCCAGTTAATCCAGTACCATTTACTCAAAGTAAGAAAAATCCTCTCCTTACTGAACTACAGTGTCGCCCGCATAAATGAGATAATCGAGTATGCGTGGGGTTTCTGCCTCTATTCTGTTCTTGTTGATCAATTTCTCTATCCTAGCTAAAATAATACACTGTCTTAATTACTATAGGTATATAATAGTCTTGATATCTGATATCAGCTTTGTTCTCTTTCTTAAGAGCGCCTTGGCTACTCTTGGTGCTTTACATTTCCCTGTGAATTTTAGAATCACACCTCAATTTCCACAGTGAAATCTCCTGGAATTTTGATTGGGATTGTGTTGAAACTATAAATTAATTGAGGGAAAATATCTTTACTATTTTAGGTTTCCCAATCCAAGAACAGGTCACATCAATCAATGTATTTATGGTTCTTTCATTTCTCACAATAATATTTAGTAGCTTCTCGTCCATTTTTAGTTAAGTTTATTCCTAGGTATGTGATATTCTTGGATGCTGTTGTAAATGGTTTCATTTTTCAAATTTCATTTTTTATTTGGTTATTGCTAGTGTCTAGAAAAAATTAACTCTTGTGCATCTGTTTCTCACAATCTCATTAAATTCATTTACTGACTCCAATAGTTTATCTATAGACTCTTTTGAATTGTCTACATACACAATCATATCATCTGAAGATAAGTTTATTTCTTCCTTTTCAATTCTTATTTACTTATTTTTCTTACCTATTATACTTCCTAAGACGTCCTGCTGGTAGCAGGCCTCCTTGTCTCTAGTCAATATCCGAGGAAAAAGATTTCAATAATTCATTGTTTATTGTGATGTCTCCTATAGATTTTTATCTACTGTTTTATCAAATTAAGAAAAATCCATTTTATTCCAAGCTTACCAAGATTTTTTAAAATCATTAATGTGTCTTAAATTTTCTCAAATGCTTTCTTTTTGTTTGTTGCAATGATCATGGATTTTCTCTTTTTTTTTCTTGGCCATGTGTAAATTACCTTAATTGATTTTTGAATACTTAACTACCATTTTGTCTGTGAAATAAATCCCAATAGTCATGATGTATTATCTTTTTTACATATAAATGGATTTTTTATGCTTTATTAAGAATTTTTGAATCTACTTTCATGAGAGAAATTGATCTGTAATTTTATTTTCTTACAATTTCCTTGTGACGTTTTAAAGTCAGGGTTATGCTGATCTCATAAAAAGTAAGGAAGTATTCCTTTTTTTCTATTTTACAAAAGAATTTGTGAAAGATTTGTTTTATCTCACCATAAATGTTTGTAAGAATTCATTTTCTTTTTTTTTTTTTTTTTTTTTTTTTTGCAATACGTGGGCCTCTCACTGTTGTGGCCTCTCCCGTTGCGGAGCACAGGCTCCGGACGCTCAGGTTCAGCGGCCATGGTGCACGGGCCAAGCCGCTCCGCGGCATGTGGGATCTTCCCGGACTGGGGCACGAACCCTTGTCCCTTGCATCGGCAGGCGGACTCTCAACCACTGCGCCACCAGGGAAGCCCAATCACTCACTTTTAAGTAGTCCCAGAAGTTCTAACTTAACCTTCCATTTGTACATCATTGACCCAAACTGTATCACTTGTCCAAAAGGGAGTCTGGAAAATGTAGTATTTGTTAACCTGAATACAATGTTGCCCCTAAGAAAACTGGACTTCCCTTAGTAAGGAAAAAGGAAAGAATGGATGTTGGGTGGGCAGCTAGCAATCTCTGCTACAGTTCCATTCTTAGCCCTTCTTTTATCTTCTTTCTTATCTAACTAATAAACTCTATAATTGGACAGGAGAAAACTTTTCTGTTCCAAATACCTTATCAAAAGCCCAAAGAGAGTCCTATAATTTCATCTTTGCATGGAAGAAGCATGACTTCCCTATCTGTAGTGATCTTTTACCAATGAGAAGGAAATAATTTTACTGGCAACATGTTTCTACCTCACTCAGTTCTTCCCTCAAATAAGAAATTTTCAGTAAATGACTTCTTTACTGATCTCTGAAGCCTGACCTCGGTCACAGATTTCTGCCAAACTGCTTTCAAGGAATCAGGCTTTCAGAGCAACTTTTTAAAAATATGTTTTAAGTGGAATATATTATTTTAAAATAGCTTTGTACTATGTAATGTAATAAAAGGACAACAGTTTATCTTAAAGAAGAGATTATAATTGCAGTATTTCTTAATAGAGCATATAAAGATATGTTAGTGATGATGATCTGTATCTACATCATTGGTAAGAGAGAGAAGAGGCTTAAGTTTTAGTAGGTTGGGTTCCTAATTAAGACTATAAAAGCTATGAGGGAGTGAAATATATTACCATGGAAATTAACTGAGTCAACTTTAGGCACGACAAATCAAAAAGAAAAATTCCTCTTGGAAATGATCCTGTAGAGGGTGAAAGAAAGACTAGACGACCACTGTAACTTTTTGAGATTACAGAGTATAATTTAAATACATCTGAAAAATGCAGATATTGATTTTGAAAAAGTCTAATTTCAGATAATAATAAAACCCCAGGTACCTTCCATGATATTCTGCAGGCAGCAGTTAGGAGGTAAGTGGTATAAATGTATTAGATATCATTGTTAACATTTACCTAGTAATCAGAAAATCAATCTCCAACCTCTCCTTTTGGTCCTTTCAGAGTAAACAAATAGGATTAGGGACACGAGTTAAATAAAGCAGAGGGAAAAGGGAAAGAAATCACATACTTGCCATCAATTAAAAAGGTTCTATACTTTGTTAACAGTTCCTCACTGCTTTGAGAGGAAATTTTTCACTTCTCTGATTCTGTTGTCATGGCAATGGAAATGGAGACCTCTATCTTTCCAGCTCTGAAATTCCATTTAGCAATGATTCACTAAAGTATGAGACAACTCTGGAAGAAAAGGCATTGGGTAGGAGGAGTAATGATTGTTGAGCCCCTGCTAGGTGCAGGGCACTTTGCATTATCTCATTTAACCATGACAGCAATACTGGGAAGTATATTCAATTTACAAAGGAGGAAACTGAGGTCCATTAAAGCTCCTTAACCAAGAATACATACGTAAGCAGTGAAGTTGGAATTCAGATGTTCTGACTTTAGAGCACATGCCATATCCCCTATATCACAGTTCTTCCAGACCAAAGAAGAAAATAGTATAGCTTTTCACCGCAGGTCCTCAGCAAGAGGATGTGCAGGATGGTTCTACACAATTTACTCCTCACCACAACTTAGGAAGAAGAATTATGTTCATTGTGCAAAGGTGAAGTAACATACACAAGGAAGGCAATTCCCACCTGTAGAAATAATGGGGAATTGATACAAGCCTATCTGACTGTAAATTCAGTCCTCTTTCCACTCTCCCATTCTACCTATTATAACATGAAGTGGTTACAACATGTAGTCTGAAAGCAGCCTATTAAAAATAAACCATGCATACAACAGATGCAGAAGTACTGGCAGTACTGCCCTATATTTATCTACTGCATAAGTGTTTAATATCATCCGGAACCTGGCTCTCAGAGCTGCTAAGCAATTTTGTATATTCTGAGAGATTATGTGGGCTACAGAGATACTTCTGGCCCTGTCAAAGCAACTGGTGCCAATGCATTCTGTTCTCTATCACCAATGGAGCCAAGCAAAAGTACATAACTATAATAAGATCTGATCTACTTTAATCTAGTTAACATGATCCAGGGATATAAGGAAACTGATATCAAAATAAATGTCCAGGGCTTCCCTGGTGGCGCAGTGGTTGAGAGTCCGCCTGCCGATGCAGGGGACACGGGTTCGTGCCCCGGTCCGGGAAGATCCCACATGCCGCGGAGCGGCTGGGCCCGTGAGCCATGGCCGTTGAGCCTGCGCGTCCGGAGCCTGTGCTCCGCAATGGGAGAGGCCACAACAGTGAGAGGCCCACATACTGCAAAAATAAAAAATAAAAAAAATGAATGTCCATACTTCTGAGAAAGGCTTAGTTTACATAATCAGAAGTCCCTGAGGTGACCACGCAGGAGCTGCTACCTGCTCATGGCTACTCTCTCGAAGGAAACACACAAGAAAACATGACTGATGTTCATGACCAGAACAATGCCCTAGTCAGACGAGAGATCTGGTTAAGACTTGAGGCCACAGACCAACGCTTATCTGAAAAATGACACTCATGCAGTAGAAGTTTTATTAGAAATGAGTATCAAATTTAACTACGTAAACTCAATCGTTCACCCCCTATCAAAAGTTCACAACTAAAAATACAGAATTTGTAAACCACTTGCCATAGGCTAACTTGCCATAGATTTGGCTTGTCTGACCTTACTGGGCAACCGTGCCACAAAGAATTATATCTAATAATGGTGGTTTCAATCTGTCAAGAAGTGAAAGCTAAATTTAGGCACTTTTCTTGGTGCTTCTCATGTCTCATTGAATCCTCCCAATTTTGAGGTATATAGAATATTTTTGTATTGGCAAATAACCATCAGTTGCTCTCACATTCCATTTTTGAGAAGCTGTGACCCAGTTTGGGAGACTTAGGTATTACATTAAATCCCTCCCTCATGTCCCCCAGTAAGCAAGCTAGAGTCACTACAAGTCAGAAGATATGATATTTTTTTTAAAAAAAACAGCTTTATTGAGACATAATCCACCTATCACATAATTCACCCATTTAAAGTACACAACTCAATGGTATTTAGTATAGTCACAGAGTTGTACAACCATTGCCACAATAAATTTTCATCACCCCAAAAGAAAATCCATATTCATTAGCAGTCACTCCCCATTTCCCATCCCCCAACGCCTTCCCATCCCTAGGCAACCACTTATCTACTTTCTGTCTCTATCTGTTTTCCTACTCTGGACATTTCATATATATGGAATCATATAATCTGTGGTTTTCTGTGACAGTTTTCTTTCACTTAATATAGTTTTTTTCAAGGTTCATCCATATTGTAATATGTATCAGAACTTTATTCCTTTTATGAAATCATCGTATGGATATACCATATTTTGTTTATCCATTCCTCAATTGATGGGTATGTAAACTATTTCCTCTTCTGACTATTACTAATAAGGCTACTATGGCCATTCATGTACAAGTCTTTGTGTGAACATATATTGTCATTTCTTTTTGGTATATACCAAAGTACAGTTTGGTAGTAGAATTGCCAGGTCATATAGCAACTCTATGTTTAACTTTCTGAGGAACTGCCAGACTGTTTCTAAAGTGGCTATACCATTTTACATTCCCCCAACAGTGTCTCAAGGTTCCAATTTCTCTCCATCTTAACCAACATTTATGGTTTTCTCTTTTGAAGTGGTATTTCGTTGTGGTTTTGACGTGCGTTTTCCTGATTCCTAATGATGCTGAGCATCTTTTCATGTGCTTATTGGTTATTTGTATATCTTCTTTGGAGAAATGTTTATTCAAGTCCTTTGCCTACTTTTAAATTGTGCTGTTTGTGTTTTTGAGACTTTTTCTCTTGCTGAGTTGCAGGGGTCCTTTGTATATTCCGGATATTAGACCCTTATCAGATAAATTATTTGCAAATATATTCTTCCATTCTGTGGGTTGTGTTTTCACTCTTTTGATAGTATCCTTCGATGTACAAATATTTTTTGTTTTGATGTAGTCCAGTTTATCTGCTTTTTCTTTTGTTGCCTGTGCTTTTGGAGTCATATTTAAGAAACCATTCCCTAATCCAAGATTATGAAGATATAGACCTATTTTTCTTTCTGAGAGTTTTATAGTTTTAGCTTTAGGTCTTTGATCCATTTTGAGTTAATTTTTGTAAGTGTTGTAAAGTAAGGGTCCAACTTCATTCTTTGGCACATGAATATCCAGTTGCTCCAGTGTCCCTTATTGAGAAGACTATTCTTTTACCATTGAATGTTCTGGCATCTTTGTCAAAAATAAACTGACCTTATATGTATGGATTTATTTCTGGACTCTCAGTTATATTGCACTTAATATATAGGTCTATTTTCACACCAGAACCACACTGTCTTGATTCCTGTAGCTTTGTATTAAGTTTTGAAATCAGGAAGTTTAAGTCTTCCAACTTTATTTTCAAAATCATTCAAGCTATCCTGGGTCTCTGGGATTTCTATGTGAATTTTAGAATCAACTTGACAATTTATGCAAGAAAAGAAAAGAGCTGGAATTTTGATAGGAATTGTGTGAATCTCTAGATCAATTTAAGGATTCCTCCTGTGAGTCCTTGGATTTAACAATTTGCCAATGTACCTTTAAGAGTTAGGCCAAGGGCTTCCCTGGTGGCGCAGTGGTTGAGAGTCTGCCTGCCGATGCAGGGGACACGGGTTCGTGCCCCGGTCCGGGAAGATCCCACATGCTGCGGAGTGGCTGGGCCCGTGAGCCATGGCCGCAGGGCCTGCGCGTCTGGAGCCTGTGCTCCGCAACGGGAGAGGCCACAACAGTGAGAGGCCCACGTACCGCAAAAAATAAATAAATAGGCCAAATTGTAGACCTACTAAGTAACTTGTCAAATTGTACATCTGCCTTCTTGAGTAATTTTTCTTAAGTGGCATTTCTAATTTTACATTTGGCTGTTTAACTATACTTATTCTTGTCCTTAGCTGTAACCCCTAGAAGTTTCCCTTTTTATGATTTTTCTATATGCTTAGTGGTTGAAGCTTTGATTCTTCACACTCTGAGGATTATAGAAGAAATTGCTGCTTTATTCTTAAATACTATGCTTCTATTACTATATACCAACATCATGTTGGCTTTTAATAATAGCATGATTCTATGGTACCTCTTATCTTGATCCAAAAAAATTATGGACATTTGCAAACCACAGCTTTATACCAATCAGTATGACAGTGTGGAAGAAAGTAAACACTATCCACACAATTTCAGCAGACAGATTTTCTTCTCTTCTTTCTTAATAACAGCGGGAAGTCTTCTCCAGTAACAAATAACACTGAAGAAACAAAGCCCAGAGAGGAAGGGCAGAAGCTGGAGATGGTGTATTTTTAGTCATTTTGATTCAATTATGGAGATGTGAAGTTGATAATTTATTGAAGGGGAACAGGCAAGTCTATGTAAATGTTTGCAGATGAATAATTAATGTGAATTTCCGACATCACTAGGCCTTTAATTAAAGCCACAGTGAAATAAAGGAAGAACCAAAGAGCAGATAATTGTAACTTTCCTATCCTAAGTAACATTTGAGAGTCCATGCTTAATCTGCATCTTTAAAGGAAGATAGACCCTACCTAGGGTGACAGTTGTTTTTAACAGCCCAGTGTAACTACTTCCCTGCAGAGTAAAAATCTATTAATATATTAATGAATTTCCTCCTTCTAAAATTTTACCCAGAAAGTTTTGGGTTTTATTTGTTGGTTTTGCTTTTTTAAATGTTGAATTGGTTTTCATTTTCGGGCAATATATTGGTGCCTCTCAACAACTTAGAAAGTCAAATGAATACCCGGTTTCTTTTCATATTAAGCATTTAATGTGCTGTTCCATCTGCTATTTACAACATCTGGTTGAACATCTGACTGCCCATGGGGGGCATTCCTCATCTCTTTTATGTCTTATTCTTTACTACATCTTTCTTACTCACTTTTCATTCTCATAGTCCCAGTTTTTGGTCTGTTTTCATTTTGCTCATTTTTATTCTCCTTTTTCTGTCTCTTTCACTTCTATTTTTGTCTCTGTCTTTCCCACCTGCCTCTGCTTCTCCTCATAGTCTTTTTCTTTACTCCTTTTCCCTCTGCTGTTTATTGCTACTTGTTCTCACGTATTCTTTTTCCCAGTCTCTTTCAGGCTCTACTGGATCTCTATTCTCATTTTCATGACCGTAATACCTAGATGAATACTGAATCCACAAGTGCTGGGTGGTTCCCCTCCAGGTCCAAAGGTGACGCTTCTTCAGTAGAGTATTTTTATATGCTAAGTATATATTAAATATATATATAAAGCACTATACCATGCCATTCGGTTCTTTTAAAAATCTATTTTCTGACACATACACTGGGTTTTGAGTTAGGATTTCCAGTCCTGGTTTTTAACATTTATAAACTGTACGCCCGTGGGCAAATCACTTTACATCAGGGAGCCTCAATTTCCTCATTAATAAAAGAAGAGTTGGGACTTCCCTGGTGGCTCAGTGGTTAAGAATCAGCCTACCAATGCAGGGGACACGGGTTCGAACACGGGAAGATCCCACATGCCACAGAGCAACTAAGTCCATGGGCCACAACTACTGAGCCTGCGCTCTAAAGCCCTCGAGCCACAACTACGGAGCCTGCATGCCACAACTACTGAAGCCCGCACGCCTAGAGCCCATGCTCCGCAACAAGAGAAGACACCACAATGAGAAGCCCGTGCACCGCAACGAAGAGTAGCCCCCACTCGCCACAACTAGAGAAGGCCCGCACACAGCAACAAAGACCCAACTCAGCCAAATATTAATTAATTAATTAGTTAATTAATTTCAAAAAGAAGAGTTGTTTGGGCTCCCTAAAATTCCTTTCAGTTTCATAACACTGTTACTTACCCACACCTATTTGTGGAAGGAAGTATGAAGATCCAATTCCTAGTCCTTCCATAGGCATTTGCTGTTGTCCAAATAAATCTATGTCTAGTGGAATTTTAGGCAACAAGGAAGATATTTGGGGGCAAGAAATCTCCCCTTGTAATACACTTCTTGTATCTATACTGCTAAGGCAAGCACTGAACATGGAGACGAGGGGGAAAAGGAGAGAGTTTGAAGTCACAGTCCTTAGAACACCTGAGATGTGGGACGCTCCAACGAGAGAAATTGTTAAACCTGATTTCCTGTTTCCTCCTACATTATGCGTCCTGAGTTCGTCATATAGAACTCAGAGCAACTTCCTGCTTCATCCAGTTTGCCCATGTTCAGTACCAACCCAGCACAATTGAGTTTGACTATGTAAATACCTATCACCTGTAATTACTTACATGAGCTGCTCACTTTGTTTATTCAAACCTCTTAATTAAAATTTAGAGGCTCATCCAAAAATTAAAACAATGTAATAGGGACTTCCCTGGTGGCACAGTGGTTAAGAATCCGCCTGCCGATGCAGGGGACATGGGTTCGATCCCTGGTCCAGGAAGATCCCACATGCTGCAGAGCAACTACGCCTGTGCACCACAGCTACTGAAACCCGTGTACCTAGAGCCCGTGCTCCACAAGAGAAGCCACTGCTATGAGAAGCCTGCGCACTTCAGTGAAGACTAGCCCCCTCTCACCACAACTAAAGAAAGCCCACACAGCAACAAAGATCCAATGCAGCCAAATAAATAAATAAATAAAACAATATAATATGTTATAACAAAAATTAATAGGTAAGAAATAATGGCAGGGGGAGATCAGCTCAGTGCTTTGTGACCACCTGGAGGGGTGGGATAGGGAGGGTGGGAGGGAAGGAGATGCAAGAGGGAAGAGATATGGGAACATATGTATATGTATAACTGATTCACTTTGTTATAAAGCAGAAACTAACACACCATTGTAAGGCAATTATACTCTAATAAAGACGTAAAAAAAAAAAAAAAAGAAAGAATGGCAGGGTGAAAGTAAGATGAAGTGTGAGGTTAGGACAGATAATGTATGCCATAATAGCCCCCAAACTTACTACGGGTCAGCCATAAATTTGACTCTGAGCTTCCTGGCAGGCAGTGCAAAGAGGAACATGATCAGTTATAAGGTACAGTGTCCTTAAAAGGTAAACAAAACAGTAGTTTAGGAGCAGCATAACTATTCCAGGTACCAAGAACAGAGAGAAATTTCTTCCAGGAGTACTAATACAGAAAATAGTGTATAATGTATTAAATCATAACCTCAACATCATCCTGACAGTTAATGCAATAATGTTTTATGGATTATGTCTGTACTGTCCTTAAACAGATAAATACTTTAATGCCAAATTTCAGTGCTTACCATGTGTCCTTAAATTTCATGAAGCACAGTAGTAATCATGATAATCATTAAATATTTCAGATTAATTGATGTCATTTTAAGTTTCATTGATTACAACATAAAATTCTGTTCATCTATGTTTAGTCTTCAGAGTTTGTATGTTCAAATACTTATAACGATAAAAAACTAATTTTACGGAAATCCTAAGAGAAGGATCTGGAAGACATGATAAACTTTCTCTGAAAATGTCAACTTAGCATGCTTCTGTGACCAAAACTACAAAGAAAAGCAGGGTTCTCAAAGACGAACAACCAAAACTATCCTTTCTCAAGGGGGTATAAAAAGAATAGTACCAGGTAAGATAATACAGCTTCAATATCAATTGTTAGGATTATGTTTTAAGATAAAACTATAGTTAAGAAGCCTAGGGACTTTCCCTGGTGGCGCAGTGGTTAAGAATCCACCTGCCAGTGCAGGGGACATGGGTTCAAGCCCTGGTCCAGGAAGATCCCACACGCCGTGGAGCAACTAAGCCCGTGCACCACAACTACTGAAGCCCGCGTGCCTAGAGCTGTGTTCCGCAGCAAGAGAAGCCACTGCAATGAGAAGCCCACGCACTGCAGTGAAGAGTAGCCCCTGCTCGCCGCAACTAGAAAGCCCAAGCAAAGCAACGAAGACCCAACGCAGCCAAAAATTATTTATTTATTTATTTATTTTAAACTATTTTTAAAAAAAAGAAGCCTAAATTGACAATTGAAATATAAATGTAGCACTATAAATTGTGGATTCTTTTACCAATTGCCCCCAGTTAGCTTCATGGACTATTTCTCTATCATATATTCCCAGTTCCTCTCCTAGCCTTCCTGGGAATAAGTGATCTAACTGATCTATAGGGCAAGCACCCTTACCACAAAGATTTTATATATATAGTCTTAGTCTGTTTGGGAGGCTGGGTGGCTTATACAAACGCCATAGGCTGCGTGGCTTATACACAACAGAAATTTATTTCTCCCAGGTCTGGAGGCTGGGAAGTCTGAGGTCAAAGTGTCAGCAGATTCAGTGTCTGGTGAGAGCTCCCTTCCTCACAGACTGCCATCTCATCCTCACTGTGTGGCCTCACATGGTAGATGAGGCAAGGGGTCTTTTCTAGGGTCTCTCTTATAAGGGCACTAATCCCATTCATGAGGGCTTCACCTTCATTACCTTACTATCTCCCAAAGGTCACACCTCCTAATACCATCACCTTGGGGGTTAGGGTTTTAACATATGAATTTTGGAGGGACATAAACATTTAATCCATTTTATATATATATATATATATATATATATATATATACACACATATATATATATAATATCACAAAGATATAATAAAATGTAAATAATGAGGGGTGAAAATGCTGGATCATACAATCCACACACTAATTGTCTTAATGTTATGTAGGAAACTGAAGATTGCTAAGCTACCTCTGCCTGCAAAGCTCATCTATTTCACCTTCAGTCATTAGTACTGCACTTTTTGGAATGCTTCCCAGGGATTCCACGGCATCAGCTCCATGTTAATGGAGTGAGCTCAGACAGACGCAAACACTGTGGATCGCTCCCTGCAGAAACTGTTGGCCATTCATGTATTTAGGCTTCTGCAGCCTTTTCTCACCAGACCGTTAAAAATTACTCTGGTTAACCCTACCTCTTAGGAAAGCTTGGGTCATTAAATGACATTATCCAACTAACAAACACCAGGAATTTTTAATATCAATACTCAGAGTCTTGTCCTCCACATCAATTTGAGGTTCAGTAACAGTTTGTTTCCTTCTACCTCCCAGAAATTTTACTAGTTATTTTTATAAGGCTTTAATAGTCAGAGTGTCCAAATTCCTTCTCCACATCAGAGGTTGTTCTTAGGGGTCTGACATCATCTGAGGTAAGGACAGATCCCTAATGCCAGCAAACAAATGTACCTGTGAGCCCCTTAAGTGTAGGGTCTATGGTTTATTCAACTCTGTGTCTCTGGTGCCTAGCTCATAGTGCCTGGTACAAACAATGGGACCAAAATAAGGGTTAACCTGAATTGAATATGTAAATAATTTATCAAGATAATAGAACAACCAAGGGTATTTATTCATCTCAGCTAATCAACAATATTTCTTCCAAGGGAGAAATGAAGTTAAGGTCAGAAGATAGACTAGATACAATACGGAAAATGATCCTAAGACATTTTAAAGGGTACCTTCATAAAGCTGAAGTGCCCTTGTAAAATGCCTCAGGTATATGCGTCAGGGTCAGCATTTGGCAGGATTATAGTGGCTCAGCTAATACTATCAATAGTTATACTTGATAATAATTTTAATATGGATCCCAGGAAGAGGGGGCAGTGGCAGCATAATTTTTTCATTTTTTCAAATCCTCACATAAAAACAGGAAGGGCAACTAGATAGCAAAGTCAAAAACCCATGAACAACATTTATTTAAAAGTTGAATGACAAGATATGCTTACAAACCATGAAACACAAATGGGTGTGCAGGGAAACCATTAATAGCCACAAAACTTGTATGGTATTGGTGTCTGTTTCATAGGGAAAACAAGGCAGAAGTTAGGCATCTTCTGATGGATTTGACAACAGAACCCCTTTATCAGTTCAGGTCCCTCAGGAAGTAGATGCTGATATAGAGTCAGGAGTGCTAGGAAAGGGCAGAACAATGAGGAGAAACAGATGTGAGTGCAATCAAAATTGAGCAGAATAGGGGAAAAGGAATAAGAATATCTGGATCAAAATAGTATCAGTGAACAAAGCCAGAAAGCCACCATATTTTTAACACCACACAGAAGACAAAGCTCTGTGAAATTAAACAGACGAACAAACAAACAAAAACCTTTCCTGAAACCCACTTCATTCTAAAGGTTCAGGAAATTTTCACATTAAAATAAGCTAAGGAAAAGTATCAAAGTCAAAACCCAAACAAAATTATTATTTAAAAACAACAGTAGGAACTGAATCAATCCCTCTCTCTCTCTATATATATATATATATATCTCACCCCCGCACACACACACTCACACACTTCAGATTATGGTTCAAGTCTAGGTTGGAGAATGTGTAATCTTTCTTTTTGTTGAAAGAACAAAGAACCATGAACTATTAAAGATCTATTGCAAAGAGAATATGCACATAATGTTTCCAAGAATAAAACCAATGAACCAAGTAGATCTATGTAGGTCGGAATTAATGAGAGCTAAAGCCTTCAGAGGGCAGCTTTGCCTGACTCAGTGTTATCTGACCTTCTTGTCAGCCTAGAAAATCCATATTCCTTCTTCAAGTCTCAGGTTACTTACCCAAGGCAGAGTACAGTCAGAAATTGTGAAGGACCTACCTATAAGGTAACAAGCTAGCTTATTACTGTTTCATGGTGCTGGCAGAAGACATGAGATTCCTAGATCAGAGACAAAGGACTTCATTATGACAAAAGTAGTAGCCAAAGCTTCATGTGTGTGCCAGTTCCTTGGGTCTTCCCAGTCTCACAGGGATGACACAGTCTAGATAGTTGGGTCTAGATAGTTGTCTACGTATGCAGTGGGTTGCATCACAGGAGAGAAACACCACACTTGGAGATTCACCACTTTTACAGCGAGTAATACGCAATTCTTTGTCCCGGGGAGACATCACCTTACCCTCAAGATTGCTTGCTGCTGCCCAGCTCTGAGGAGTGGTCCAGGTAAAGGGAGCTCAGGCCTGGCATTCTTGTAATTTCCAGCACACACAGGGGTGCTCAGGGCCCATGGAAGATTGCCTCATAAACATCTTCATTCTTTACTCATGTTGTGTTCTAACTACTCATTTACATGTCTTTTCTCCAAGTACACTTTGAGCTCCTTAAGGACAGGGACTATCTGTTTATATTTTTTATCTCTAGCAACTACCTAGTGCAATGTTTAGCACTTTATAGGGGGTCACCAAATAAGTAACAGATGTATTGAAAAAAATATACCATGGTTATAGTGACATCTCCTAAGCACTCTTCTTGGTGGGAAAGCACCTCTTGGTGGGCATGCTTGTCCCCAACGCTTTCTTAACTGGCCTACTCCTCACAGCCTAGACTCTTGGGCATCCATGTGGAAGTAGGACAAATGGACATAGAGATGGCTTTCATTTTCTAAAAGGAAATGCAATCTTTATTGATTATAATAAAGTCCAGACACTCCAAGGACTCTTCAAATGGCGAAAGCAACTAGATTACAGTTCCTGACCCTGTATGAAATTCTTCCTTCCCCTTGTCTCCTTGCAGATGACTAATGCCATAATCATATTTGCCTCTAGGCTGGAAAGTTGCGCTACTTTCCATTTAACTGCCTACCCCAAGCTGCGCAAATATGTCTTTTCTTTATGTCGAGCAGCATAGATGGGAAAGACTAGACATTCATGCCTTTATTAAATGCTAAGGCATATCATAAGGGAAACAGAGAGAGTAACATCGACCTTGATTGGCTATAACTTTGTGTCATACAGGCCCCATTTCATCTCCTGGGGCCTTAGGTAGGCAGCCAGCCGTGGAGTTCCTGCTTTTAAATTCACTGAGCTTTACTCCTTCTGATCCATACTATACCCTCTTCGGGACCAGAAGTCCAACATTTATCAAATACTATTTTGTCACAAGGTCTGTTTTCTCACAATTTCGGGGCCCAGTCTTTATCACATTGCCATCTGTGTGACTCTTCCACCTTTAAGGGTGATTGTACCCACCTTGTGTTAGTCAGCTTGGGTTGCTATAACAAAATACCACAGGGAATTCCCTGGCAGTCCAGTGGTTAGTACTCTGCACTTCCACTTCAGAGAGCATGAACACACAGTTCAATCCCTGATTGGGAAACTAAGATCCTGCAAGCTGTGCAGCGCGGCCTCTGTGTGTGTGTGTGTGTGTGTGTGTGTGTGTGTGTATCCCCCACAGACTGTGTGACTCAAACAAAAGAAATTTATTTGCTCCCAGTTCTGGAGGCTGGAAGCCTAAAATCAGGTGCCTCGGGTGAGCTCCTGTGAGACTCTCTTCCTGGCTTACAGATGGCTGCCTTCGTTACGCTTTATGCTCACAGGGCCTTTCTTCCATGGGTGCTCATAGAGAGAGAGAGAGATTCCTCTTCTTCTAAGGGCATTAATCCCATCACGAGAGCCTCACTTTCATGGCCTAATCCAAAACCAATTACCTCCTAAAGGCCCCACTTCCAAATACCATCACGTTAGTGGTTAAAGCTTCAACATAGGAGTTGTGGAGGAACATATTTAGTCTATTCCACACCTGGTTAATCCAGGATAATCTCTCATAGCAAACTTAATTCCATCTGCATCTTTATTCCCCTTTGACATGTCACCTAACATTCACAGGTTCGGGGATTGGGATGTAGACATGTTTGGGGGACCATTATTCTGTCTACCCCAACGGCTTTCTCAAAAATAGTAACTAGGGGGCTTCCCTGGTGGCGCAGTGGTTGGGAGTCTGTCTGCCGATGCGGGGGGCGTGGGTTCATGCCCCAGTCCGGGAGGATTCCGCATCCCGCATGCTGCGGGGCGGCTGGGCCCGTGGGCCATGGCCGCTGGGCGTCCAGAGCCTGTGCTCTGCGGCGGGAGAGGCCGCAGCAGTGAGAGGCCCACATACCGCAAAAAACAAAACAAAACAAAACAAAACAAATAGTAACTAGGAAGTAGCTGACAAGAGCTAGACAATGATAGGGAGGTATGCATCACCACTACTTCTGGTATTTACTTCCCAGAGAAACTCACTCACTGTAATTACTGGCTTCTCTCTGCTCCAAAAAGATGGAGAGATTTATCTGATAGGTAATTTGGGAAGAATAAATTAGGCATGCTTGGCTCAGAGCCTGCCTTCCTTTTGGGGGGTATGAGGTATTTATAGGGAGCACTCATTTCACTGCTCATCCAGGGACTCTGCCCCTGCTGGGAGTAAAAGGCTTACCTGAGCCTGGCTTCCCTTCATAAAGGGTGAAGGAGAAACCTGCTAATTCTGCAACTCAGTATCAGCAAGCCCATTTGCATAATAGATCTAAAGCCAAATCCTCCAATTTGGCTTTTATCTGTAATAAAGGTGATATTTTGGCCCCATCTCCCAACTCTTTTTCTTATTCCTTAAACTGTTCAGAATCCAGGTGAGAAAGAGGAGTACATTTACTGACAGTCTATCATAGACCTCAAGAGGAAGCACTTAATTCATATGATGCTGTTTATTTCCCCAGGATGTCTCATTTCCGCATCAGTGATCATTTTCTGAGAACAGAGCTTATTGCGGGAAACACGATAGTAGCACAATGATAAAGAGTCCACGTGTCATATTAATACTGCCTAAGTTCAAATGCTGTCTCCACCATTTAAATAGTCTGTGATACTTACCAAGGTGCTTAACCTCTTTGTGCCTCCATTTACACCTGTACAACAGGAATACTAATGCCTAATACTTCTTAGAGTTGTGAGCAGTGACATAATAGAAGTAAAGCACATAGAACAGTGCCTCGCCCATTGTAAACATTCAATGCATTCTCTATATTATTATGTCGTACACATATTTGTGTCCCCTATTGTATTTAGTATAGGACTACTAAAACAATTTTTAATAAAACAAGGTTCTCTGAAGCTAGGATATGTCTTATGCAACTTTATATTCCCAGGAAAAGCACAGTGCCTGCCACAGAACAGAGCTTAATACATGAATATGTGAAATGAGAAATGAAATTGAAAACTAAGGTGAGAAAATTGGTCTAACACAAAACGCAATTTGTCTACTAAATTTAACAGCTAATACTAGGGCTTGATTTCCACCTAGACAGAAAGTCAATTATGTTTTTTAAGTTAATGGCAAATGCATTTTGTCCAGTTTTGCATTGGAAACTATAATCCAAGGATAATCCCAAAGCATTTTACTACTGCCTGGTGCAATCATGAGTCACTGCTACCCTCTAGTGGAAGACACAGTGTAGTGCACATAAAGGTCATCCTTACCAGCTAAGCAACTCATCTTCTGAAGAAATAAAACAACTTTTCTACTCAAATATTTTTCCAAATACTCATATACATTTTTGAATGCTTACAATTTTGTATTAGTATCTCCAGTAACAAATTTATTTGTATTCATAATTTATTCCCTTTGGGAAGTCAGTCATATTAAGTGCAATGTTTCACTTTTTAAAAATTTGCACCAATTGTAATAAATTGCAAAATAAATAGACATGCAAAAATTGCAACAAAAAAGTCACAAGTGAAGAATGCCATTTAGAAATATAACAAGTCACTCGAGAGTACTTCTATTCTGTTATTACTTAAATATTCATGACTGATCCCTCCATTTTCTAACCTCAGTTTTCAAACCAGGTCCAGATCACTGAAGTTCTGCAGAGGAGACACAAAGAGCCCTCAATTCAATCCCAACTTTTTTTTCTGAGCATCTAGAATGTGCAAAATTTGGGAAAGAGAAAAGGTTGATGGAGTATACCGAAATGAAAAAGATACAGTCTCTGCATGAAAAGAGAAAAGTACATGGACACATATACCACTAAAATGGAAAGTAAACTGTCAGAATACTATTCTATTAGTGGTACAAAGCCAAAGACATGCAAGTAAGGTAAATGTTTGCCCTAGGAAATCTTCCTAAAGTAGGTAGTAAATTAACAGGCTCTTGAAGGATGGATAAATTTTCAACAAAAATAAACAAGGGAAAAGTTACCTCAGATGAAAAAAAGAAGTGAACTAATAACATTAGTGGAAAGATACAGACTGAATTTTGGAAAAGATGACTAGTCAAGTATCGCTGCAATGGCAGGTATATTCAGAAATGAAATCAGAAATAAGAGTTAGCTACAAATCATGGAAACCGTGAATGCCCTCCAAGAAATTTGTACTTTTATTTATCTGCCAAGAACAGTTAGTGAAAAGAGGTCACAATAAGACCCACATTTTTAGAAAGAAACATTTTACAGTAATCCAGAAGATAAATTTAAAAAGAGAAAACCTAACACTAAGGAGATCAGTTTAAAGGCCACTGCTATAGTCCAGGCAAAAGAATCTGAACTCCAGCTGGAATAATGGCAATAGAGACACTGACATAAGATGCTTCAGGAAAGAAGAGATCAAGATGGCAAGTACAAAGACATGGAGCTCACCTCCCCCAATGAACACATCAAAAATACATCTACATGTGGAACAATTCTCACTACAAACTAACTGGAAACTGTCAGAAGAACTCCTATACAACCAAGGCTGTAAGAAAGATACACATGTAATTGGATCGGACAGGAATTAAAGCTATTGGGTCAGGACCTGTGCCCCTAGGAGGGGTCTCAGAAGAAAAGGGAGATTGGATGGGCAGACACTCACCCCGGGGAGTGAGTGGGTCAAGCCACAGATTGGGCATGCCAAGCCAAGGGTCCTATGTGAAGGAGACAAGCCCCCTTGGCTGGCCAGAGAACCACTGGGATAGAGAGAAAGGCTGGAGGGGCATAGACTCTATTTACGAGTGTGCACAGGCTGGCTTGGTGAGAAAGGTCTAGCAGTTGATGGGTCTCCCACCTCCGTCTCAAGCCCCAGCCTGAGCCGAATGAACGTTCCTGCCCTGCTCACTTCACATCACAGTGCAGCCCTGGATCTGAGGCAACAAGGACCAGGGAGAAAACTCAACCTTGGGACTCAGAGGCAACACAGGTCTGGAGCGGACCCTCAGTGGGGCAGCAGTGGCCCCTGTTGGTGCTCACTCAAGCAGTGCCCCAGAAGCAGCCCAGACTTCTGACAGCAGCTGCTCTGCCACAGCTCACCCCCTAATACATGCAAAGAAACCACACAGACCTCGCCTGCCCTGTAGAGCAGTTCCATGACAGGTCAGGAATGGCAGAGGCTGGGAACAATGATCAGCTGTGAGACACAAAGGGGTCTTGCCCCCCAGGCAGGGCAGAGAGAGACCTGCCCTGTGGCTGCTGAATTTCCTGCCCCAGCCCAAGCCCAGTGAACATTCCAGCCCTACGGCACTGGATCTGGGGCAGCCAGGACTGGGAAAGAGACTCCAAATAAGCTGTGTCTAAGTGGAACCCCAGGCAGTACCATGGACCCCTGTATGCCCACAAGCCCCATTTGCTTTAGCACTCCCCTCCCTCCTCTGGGGCAAAGGCCCCAGTGCAGGGAGAGGGAAAAATACACACTTAAAGGGAATAGAGCTAGCTCAAGCCTGACCCTCAGGGCTTCTGCTCCAGCAAATTGAGATCAGACCCTGTCCCTGACAGGGTGGTGGCAGCCACTGTGAAGGGAGGAAGTCCCGCCTCACATCCAGTGCCAGTTCTAGCCTCTCCATCTCCAATCCCACTTCCTACCAAGGTGATAGCTGCCAGCACACACTGAGGAAAGACATGACTGATGTCCACATCAAATCCAGCCCTCCCACTGAAGACACTGGGCACACAGTCTGTATAGCGCCACTCCCATATAAGAACACCTCTTTAAGACCACAATAGCTAACAGTTTCACCTATATTCATAGAAGCAGAGAAAGCTAAGTAAAATGAAAAGGCAGAGGAACTACTCTCAATTGAAAGAGCAAAATAAAATCCCTGAAAAGATAGATAATGAAACAGAAATAAACAATTCACCAGATAAAGAATTCAAAACATTGGTAATAAAAATGTTAACTGATACAGGGAAAAGAATTGATCTAGACACTGATCATTTGAAGAAGGATCTAGAAAATATAAAAATGACCCAATCAAAAATAAATGATTCAACATCAGAAATTTAAAAAAACACACTAGTAAGAATGAATAGCAGACTAAATAATACAGAAGAATGCATAAGTGATCTGGAAGACAGAATAATGGAAATCACCCAAACAGAGGAGCAAAAAAGAAAAACTAATTAAGAAAAATGAAAGCAATTTAAAAGATCTCTAGGATAACATCAAGTGTTCCAACATTCACTTTATAGGGGTTCCAGAAAGAGAAAACAGAGAAAAGGGAATTGAAAATTTGAAGAAATTATGGCCCAAAGCATCCCAAACCTGAAGAAAGAAACAGATATCCAGATACAGGAAGCACAGAGGATCCCAAGAAAAATGAACCCAAATAGACCCACATCAAGACATATAATTAAAATGGCAAAGTTAAAGAGAGAATTCTAAAGGCAGCAAGAGAAAAACAAAAAGTCATATACAAGGGAACCCCCATAAGGCTATCAGCTCATTTCTCTGCAGAAAACCTGCAGGCCAGAGGGAGTAGCGTGATATATTCAAAGAGCTAAAAGGGAAAACCCTGCAACCTAGGATATTCTATCCAGCAAGATTATCATTTAGAATTGAAGGAGAGAGAAAGAACTTCTCAGGCAAGCAAAAACTAAAAGAGTTCATCAATATCAAACTGACTCTGAAAACTATAAGACATTGAGGAAAGAACTTGAAGACAACAGAAATGAATGGGAAGATATACAATGCTCATGGATTGGAAAAAATAATATTGCTAAAATGTCCATACTACCTAAAGTAAACTACAGATTAAGTGCAAACGCTATCAAAAACCAATGGCATTTTTCCACAGAACTGGAACAAATAATTCTAAAATTTGTATGGAAACACAAAGACCCCAAATTGCCAAAGCAATCTTAAGAAACAAGAAAGTTGAAGGTATCATGCTTCCTGATTTCAAACTATACTACAAAGCTATAGGAGTCAAAATTGTACAGTACTGGCACAAAAACAGACACATAGATCAATGGAACTATGATGGAAAAAGAGAGTCAAGAAATAAACCCACACTTATATGGGAAATTAGTTTACAACAAAGGAGCCAAAAATAAACAGTGAGGAAAAGATAGTCTCTTCAATAAATTGGGTTGGGAAAACTATATCCAAAAGAATGAAACTGGGCCACTTTCTTACACTATATACAAAAATAGACTCAAAATGGATTAAAGACTTAAATGTAAGACCTGAAACCATAAAACTCCTAGAAGAAAACACGCAGTATGCTCTTTAACATCAGTCTTAGCAATGGATCTGTCCATTGGATCTGTCTCTTCAGGCAAGGGAAACAAAGCAAAAATAAGCAAACTGGACTATATCAAACTAAAAAGCTTTTGCACAGCAAAGAAAACCATTAACAATTAACATATCAACGCTATTATATATAAAATAGATAACCAACAAGGATCTACTGTATAGCACAGGGAACTATACTCTATATTTTGTAATAAGCTATAAGGGAAAAGAATCTGAAAAAGAATATATATACTTAAAATATATATATTATATATATTATATATATATATGAACCACTGAATTACTGCACTGTACATCTGAAACTAACACAACATTGTAAGTCAACTATACTTCAATTAAATAAATAAATAAATAAATAAATAAATATATATATATATATATATATATATATATATATATATATAGGGTGTGGGGGCCACAAAAAAGAAAAAGAAAACCATCAACAAAACAAAAAACAAATTAATAAGAGAAGATATTTTCAAATGATATATCCAATAAGGAGTTAATAGCCAAAATATAAAAAGAACTCACACAACTCAACATCAAAAAACCAAACAGTCCAATTAAAAATTGGGCAGAGGACCTGAACAGGCATTTTCCAGAGAAGACATACATATAGCTAGCAGACACATGAAAAGATACTCAGCATCACTAATTATCAGGGAAATGCAAATCAAAACCACACTGAGGTATCGCCTCACACTTGTCAGAATGACTATTATCAAAAAGACAACAAAAAACAAGTGTTGGTTGGGATGTGAAGAAAAGGGAGCCCTTGTACACTGTTAGTGGGAATGTAAATTGGTGTAGCCACTATGGAAAGCAGTATGGAGGTTCCTCATAAAACTAAAAAATAGAACTACCATACAATCCAGCAATTCTACTTCTGGGTATTTATACAAAGAAAATGAAAATGCTAATTGGAAAAGACACATACACCCCAATGTTCATAGCAGTATTATTTACAATGGCCAAGATATAGAAGCAACCTAAATGTTCATTAATAAATGAATGGATAAAGAAGATGTGGTACATACACAATGGAATATAACCATTAAAAAAAGGATGAAATCTTGGCATTTGTGACATGGATGGACATAGAAGGTATTACTCTAAGAAAAATATGTTTGAGGAAGACAAATACTGTATGATTTCACTTATATATGGGATCTAAAAACCAAACCAAAACAAACAGATTCATAGAGAACAAACTTGTGGTTGCCAGAGGGGAAGGGGGTGAGGGGTTCGGCAAAATAGGTGATAGAGATTAAGAGGTGCAAACTTGCAATTATAAAATAAGTCACAGGGATATAATGTACAGCATAGGGAATACAGTCAATAATATTGCAATATATTTGTATGGTGACAGGTAGTTATAGACTTACAGTGATCAAATTGTATAAAAATGTTGAATCACTATGTTGTACACCTGCACTAATATAATACTGTACGTCAACTGTACTACAGTAAAATAAAAAAAGAAAGATACAGGAAGAGAAGAGAGATCAAAAATATGTAAATTCATGCTCCAACTTATATAGATTTTTAACAAAAATCTAAGTCACATATTGCCTCTGTGCCTTAGGGTTTTCACTAGTAAAACAAAATGATAAGACCATGATAAATTTCAAAGGTCCATTTTAGATCTAAATTTTACGATTCTTTAGTACAAAAATTAGTTAAGGGTATGTATTTGAATTAACGTCTAGTTGGCGCCTGATGATCCAGGTAAGGTAGAGTTTGTAAAAGATATAAAAGAGAGGTGATTCACAGAGGTGAAAACTGAAGTGGTGGAAAGGTAGAAAGGTGTGAAATAACAGAATTCTACAGATAAAGGATGAAGCCTGTGCACAGATCTTTAGGGAATCTGAGTATCTCATCTTGTGGAATGACACACCTATCCAGTTACCCAAGCTAGTAGAAACCTAGGTGCCATCTTTGACCCCTTCTTCCTCCCTACCCATCATTCTAACTGATAATACCTCCAATCCATCTACTTCTCTCCATCCCCACTGCCATTTCACTACCATCCTCTCTTACATACGTGACTTAAATACCCTCTTTTTAAGAAAAATAAGTTATTTTTTAAAGTAATGTTACAAAATTCAAAAATTTCCAAAAGGTATACAATAAACATTTCCCTCCCACCCCAGGCCCCCAGGGACACAATTCCCTTAATAAGAGGAAACCAAGCTAACCAAAGTTTTGTGTTCCTTTCAGAGATATTTTATACATACACAAATATGTATGTATATATGTTGGTTTTCTTTCCTGATTCTGTTCACTGTGTTCTGTGTCTTGTCTTCCCCCTTAATAATACATCTTGGAGATCATTGCGTGTAAGTATACATAGAGCTCATTCTTTACAATAGCTGTACTCTACAGATATACATTACATTTATACTATTCCCAATCGTTTGCTTTTTACAAATGATGTTGCAATGAATATCTCTTCACAAACTGTATTTTTCACATTCACAAGTGTATCTGTGGGATAACTATAAACTTATATTAATCATCTATTTTATTGGACATTATCTATTACTCCATAATAAGAGCAACATTAAAATTATATATTTCTATTTCCTTTTCACTTTGCTCTTCACTCCAATAATGGTACATTCCCATTATCCCAAATAAGGAAATGTAGGGGGGGTTTTCCCCTTAGGGTATAGTGTCTTTTCTATACCCTAAGGGTATTTTGCCTGAAATATGTAGGTGCAACATCCTTCTGTATCTATTCATATTCTTATTTAACCACAGCTGCTCTCAGTAGCTTTTCCTCATATATTATTGTTCAGGGCTATAGATTTCATCTAATTTTTTTTTCAAAGATTGCATTTGCATTTCTGTCTTTTGTTCTTCTTACCTTGCACTGATTTCTGAGAGAAGAGTTTAGTGCCATCTTTACATGGCCATTTAAAAAACAGAAGCCTCTGTAACAGAATTTTATTAGTCTCCCTACCTCCAATCTTATCCTTCAATCCATTTTTTTCAGTTACAACAAGAATGACCTAAAATGCAAATCTGATCATGTCAGTACCCTGCAAGTAACCCTTTCATGACTCTGTACGCTCTTGAGATAAAGTCCAAACATTTCTGTCATCTGGCCCCTGCCCACCTCTCCTGCCTCATCTATTTTTCTGCAACCCCCTCATACACAGTACTGGAGCCTAATGAATTTCTTTATTCAAACTCTCCGTGATCCGTTCTTCTTCCAGGTATGCCATGTGCTCTTCTCTGTGCCTGCAATATTCTTCTCCTGACACCAACCACTCGGTTACTTCTTAACTCCTGATAACCCTTCAGCTCTCAGAATAATAATGAGTTACCATTTTTTTATTGTTTACCTAAGTACTGTGCTAAGCAATTTATATGTATTGACTGATTTATTTTCATAGAAAACCAATGAGATGACTACTGTTATTATCCCCATTTCAAGTATGAAGAAACTGGAGGGGGTAAAGATTAAGAAATGTGTCCAAGGTGACAAGCTAGTAGATGTTGGAGCTGCAGCTAGACTGCAGCTCTGCAAAGGTCCTACAACAACCAACTGGCTAGACGTTATGCCACTCTTACGTCACTGCTCCTCACCCCTCAGCTTTGGGTTAATTGCCTCATCTCGATGCACCAACAGCTGCTTGTACTTCTCCCTTCATAGCTCTTAGCACAGTATTACAATTTGTTGTTTTCTTACCAGAGATGCCTTCTAGAATATGAGATTCTTGAGGTTAAAAACTGTATCTGTCTTGTTTCCTATTGTATCCACCTTCCCTGACACACAGCAAGTGTTCAATACATTTTTTTTGAAATGAAAATTTTTTCCCAGGATTGAAAAATGGGAGACTCTTTTTTAATATGTAGGAGAATGTGACAAGAGGTCAGAATCATAAAAAGCCCTTCCCTCAGCTAGGTCATCAGAGATAATAACTGCTAAGACTATTAAAACCTTATCAATGCCAAGTCACTCACCAGTACTAGAAAAGTAGTCCCACCAGAGCAAAAGTCCCACCAGGGACATGTCCTCTTCTTACCTGAGAGAGGTGAGGAAAAGGAGAAAGGAAGATTAGAGTAAATAAATCTCATATCTTAAAATTTAAAAAGTAGTTACTTTTAGAAAGTCCTCTTTGGATACATGATTCCAGTACAAATATTAGGATGGGACCCATTCTATTAGACCACACAAACCTTTAAAAAAGAATGGATTACTTAAAGCTAACTCAATTTAGATTTGTATGGGATCATCTTTAGTTGTCCCAACATAAATCAGGGTAGTAGGATGGATGCTACTTCTCTGTCAAAGCTGCCACCATCCAGGAGCTCTGACCTTCCTCTGTCCTGTATCACTCCTTGTAGTAAGTCATCTACATGAATTTCAACAAGCTATCATCAGAACAGTAATATACTCATCCAATCTTCCTTAGTAAATTCTGGCTCCTCTGCATAATCAGAAAAGAGTTAAAGGTTACAAGTACTTTACAAGCAGATTAGGCAATCACAGGTACATTTAGTCTCTTCACTTGGAAGACAGCATTTACTGCTTTTCTTCAACAGGTCTAAATCTTTGTGATCTCGGATTAGATAGTGGTTTCTTAAATGTGACACCAAAAGCACAGGCTGCAAAAGAAAAAATACATTGGACTTCATTAAAATTTAAAACTTTTGTATTTTTTTTTTTTTCCGGCTGCATTGAGTCTTCGTTGCTGCGCACGGGCTTTCTCTGGTTGCAGCGAGCAGGGGCTACTCTTCATTGTGGTGCGTGGGCTTCTCATTGCGGTGGCTTCTCTTGTTGTGGAGCACAGGCTCTAGGCACGCGGGCTTCAGGAGTTGTGGCACGTGGGCTCAGTAGTCGTGGCTCGTGGGCTCTAGAGCGCAGGCTCAGTAGTTGTGGTGCACAGGCTTAGTTGCTCCATGGCATGTGAGATCTTCCCAGACCAGGGCTCAAACCTGTGTCCCCTGCATTGGCAGGCGGATTATTAACCACTGCACCACCAGGGAAGTCCAAAACTTTTGTATTTCAAAGGATACCATCAAGAAAGTGAAAAGGCAACACACAGCATGGGAGAAAATATTTGCAAATCATATATTTTATAAGGGATTTATATCTAGAATATATAAAGAATTCTTACAACTCAATAGTAAATGCAAGTAATTTTTAATTCTTTATTAAATTAAAAATGGGCAAAGTCTCTGAATAGACATTTCTCCAAAGAAGATATACAAATGGCCAATAAGCGCATAAAAAGATGCTCAACATCATCAGCCATCAGGGAAATGCAAATCAAAACCACAAAGATATACCACTTCACAGCTGGCTAAAATAATAAAGACATAATTACAAGAGCTGACAAGGATGTGGATCAATTGGAACCCACATACACTACTAGTAGGAATGTGCAGCCATTTTGGAAAACAGTCTGGTGGTTCCTCAAAATATTACAGAGAGGGCTTCCCTGGTGGCGCAGTGGTTGGGGGTCCACCTGCCAATGCAGGGGACATGGGTTCGTGCCCCAGTCTGGGAGGATCCCACATGCCGCGGAGCGGCTGGGCCCGTGGGCCACGGTTGCTGGGCCTGCGCGTCCGGAGCCTGTGCTCTGCAGCGGGAGAGGCCGCAGCAGTGAGAGGCCTGCGTACCACCAAAAAAAAAAAAAATTACAGAGAGAGTTATCATATGATCCAGCAATTCCACTCCTAGGTATATACCAAAGAGAAATTAAAATATATATCCATACAAAAACTTATACACAGATGTTCATAATAGCATTATTCATAATAGCCAAAAAGTAGAAATAACTTAAATTCCATCAACTGACAAATGGATTAACAAAATGTGTTATATCCAAATAATGGAAATTATTTGGCACTAAAAAGAAAATGACGTATTGATATAGGCTACATTGTTGCTAAACCTTGAAAACATTATGCTAAGTGAAAGAATCCAGATACAGATCATATGATTCCACTCCCGTGAAATGTCCAGAATAGGCAAATCCATAGACCCAGAAAATAGATTAGTGGTTGCCTGGGGTTGGGATGAAGTGAGGGAGGAACAGGGTAAGGAACGGGGAATGACTACTAACGTGTATGGAATTTCTTTTTAGAGTGTTAAAGAGATTCTAAAATTAGATTGTGGTGACAGTTGCAAAACTCTGTGAATATATAAAAAGCACTGAATTCCACACATTAAATGAGTGAATTTTATGGCATGTGAAATATATATTAATAAAACTATTTTTAGAAATACATAATTATGTTAAAAACTCAGCCTCATGCTTAAAGAACAATAACTTCCCAGACACCAACCAAAAAGGACAAAACAAGCAAAACCAAGAGAAAACTGTCTTCCCTAGTCCAAACCACAGATTCTTAACTGGTTTTAGGGATAGGCAAGAATGACAGCTTGAACTAGGTTTAGAGTTGCTTTCACTTTCGTTTTCTCACAAAGTAATACATAAATAGGGTAAAGAATATAAATGAGAAAGGATGCAAGAGGGTCAACTTGGCTCCCTACTGACCCCTTTGTATGTCATGGAGGCACACCCAAAATTTAGTGGTCTTGGCAGTCCACACAGAGTTAGATATTACAAGTCAGAGGAGCACAAAACTGTACACTGTTTATTTTATTACAGCCTTACCACCCCGAAACAACTCACAATAGAATAAACAAAAGAGGTGTTTCTCTTAAAAGACTGTTTAAAGAAATACTGAAAAAAAATATTAGAGTATAACTGAGTAACCAAGAAAGAAAGAGGACTCAGTATTGGAAATTAAAAAGGAAATATAAGCGTATATAGAGAAGATTGAAATAATATTGTAAGAAAATACTTTATGCTCAATAAATCTTAAATTTGAGAGGAAACGAAATATTTTTCTAGCAAAGTCGAATTGTCAAAATTTTTTCAAGTAGAGGGAGAAAATCTAAGTAGACCAATAAACATAGAAAAAATGGAAACTCTATAAAAGATGTCTACACACCACAACCATAACCCCTGCACCCTACAAGGACCAGACCATGAGATTTTATAGGTGAGTTTTAACAAAGCTTAAAGAACAGATAGTTCATATAAAAACTATTACAATGTACAGAAAAAGACAGTAAGTTTCTTAAATTATTTTATAAAGCTAGCCTAATCCTGACACCAAAACTTAACAAATATAAAACAAGAAAAGGTAACAATAGACCAATCTTACTGATTAATAAAGTACAAACACCTTAAATAAAATATTAGCAACTTACTCCAGAAGTGCATTTTAAAGGAAAATATAGGATGACCAAGTAAGGTTTATTCCAGGAATGGATAACCGATTTAACATTTAAAAATCTCTTGATATAAACACATGAATAAATTAATGGAGAAAATCATATGATTATTTCAACAGATGCTACACATTATTTGATAAACTTCAAAAGCCAATTAAAATCTCTTGTAAAACAGAAATAGAAACATATATATATATATATATATATTCTTATAAATATCAGAAACCAAAATTAAGCTTTGCATTTCATGGGACATTCTCATTATATTCAGGAATAAAATGAAGACATCTATAATCTTCATAATTATTAAACATTGTTTGACAGTCTTATTCAATATTAGAAAAGAAACAAATGAGGTAAAAATATTATAAAGGAAGAGGAAAAGCTATCATTACCACTGTCTATTATGAAAAATCAAACTAATCTGAAAATCTGTTCATTCTAATAAGAAAATAAAAAAGATGACAGTATAAAAGAAACAGAAATTACCTTTCCTACATATTAGCCATTTGGAAAATATATTAGAAAAAAAATCCAATTCACAGCAATAATAAAACTCATAAACTACATAAGAATAACTTTTTAAACAAATACAGTCAACATATAAGAAAAATAAAGTCCAAACATTACCAAAGAACATAAAAGATGGCCTTAAGAAATTTACATTAAAACACATAAATACTATTATTTACTTGCTGAATGTTAGGCACTGGCCTAAATTCTTTATCAATATTATGTCATTTACTCATCTCAACAATCCCATTGAGTAGTTGTGTTTATTTTCATTTTACAAGTGAAGATGCCACAGATCACAGAGGGCACACCACCTACCTAAGGACACACAGTATTTAAATGGTGAAGACAACATTCAAATCCAGTTTTGTCTGGCTCAAGGCCTGAGCTCTTAGTCACTATGTAATACTACAGAGATTGAAAATTAAAATGGATGGAGGAACAAATCAGGTAACTTAAATGATTAAGGGGCAGAATGGAAAGTGTGGGACAACTGAAGAATGTAGGTCCTCCCTGAACTGGTAAACTACTACTCACTAGGCAATTGTTGATATGTGGAACTGTGAGCCCAGTATTGGCAGATTTTCCCATTCTTAAAAAGAAACTGGAAATCTGATGTGTATATACAATGTTCCATTTTCAAACCTTTAAGCTGGGAGGGGTGGAGAGTGATGAAAATGGCAGAGTAGGTAGCTCTGGGAGCCTGTCCTTCCACTGAAACAATGAAAAAATAAGCAGAAACTGTCAGTCAACTTTGTCAGGACCCTAGAAAGGTTTTCAGCAACCTAATGAATGCTGAGTCAAGAAAGGCACTTAACAAAGAGTAGGAAAGTACTGCAGCATTTTTACTTGTCCTTGCTCCCAGCTTCTCAACTCGGCAACAGTTTTGAAGATAGCAGCCCATGTTCACAGTGTGGGACCATAGCCGCTGGTTCCAGAGGGAGCAGAACACACCTTGCTCTCAAAGAATTATGTTTGTCTTTTTTTTACTTGTCTGAGGGCTTTTACCTGAAGGACTGACACAAGATGCCTAATGGATAGAATATCAAGACAAAAGATCAGTATGAAAATACAGGACTTGAACAACACTATAAACCAACTAGACCTAACAGATATATAAAGAACATTCCTCCCAAAAGAGCAGATACACATTCTTCTCATGGAACATTCTCCAAGACAGACCCTATGTTAGGCCACAGGTCTTAATAAATTTAAAAGATTGAAATCCCAAAAAGTATTTTCTTTGATACACCCCATGGAATGAAGCTAGATATCAGAAGGAAGACTGGAAAATTCACAAATATTTGGAAATTAAACTACAGTTTTAAATAACCAATGGATGAAAAAAAGTATTACAAGGGAAATGTATACCTTGAGATGGATGAAAATACCTTGAAATGGATGGAAATAAAAGCACAACATACCAAAACTTATGGGATACAGGGAACGCAAAACTCCAGAGGACATTCATAGCTGTAAATGCCTACCTTAAAAAAGGGGCTTCCCTGGTGGCGCAGCGGTTGAGAGTCCACCTGCCAATGCAGGGGACACGGGTTCGTGCCCCGGTCCGGGAGGATCCCACATGCCGCGGAGCAGCTGGGCCCGTGAGCCATGGCCACTGAGCCTGCACATCTGGAGCCTGTGCTCCACAACAGGAGAGGCCACAACAGTGAGAGGCCCGTGAACCGCAAAAAAAAAAAAAAAAGAAGAAGATCTCAACTGATAACCTAACGTTATACCGTAAAGAACTATAAGGAGAAGAGAAAACTAAACCCAAGCTAGAAGATGAAAAGAAATTCTATTCTAAAGAATTGATCAGAGATAAATGAAATAGAAAAACAGAATCAACAAAACAAAAAGTTGGTTTGTTGGTTGGTTCCTTGAAAAGATCAACAAAATTGACAAACCTTCAGCTAGACTTACAAAAAATAGAGAACTAGTAAATAACTTAAGTCATAAATGAAAGTGGGGACATTTCTACCAACTTTATGGAAGTAAAAAGGATTGTAAGAGAATACTATGAACAACTGTGTAGCAAAAAAATTAGATAACGCAGATGAAATGGACAAATTCCTAGAAACACACATACTACCAAAACTGACCCAAAAAAAAACCATGGAAAATCTCTATTTTTTTATGTGACCTGTAACACATAAAGAGACTGAGTCGACAAAAGTAAAACCAAACAAACTGAACAAACCCAGAAATAGATTACTTCACTGATGAATTCTACCAATCATTTACAGAAAAATTAACACCAATCCTTCTCACACTCTTCCAAAGAATAAGAGAAGAGAACACTTTCTAACTCAGTCTATACACCAGCATTACCCTGATACCAAAGCCAGACAAAGACAACACAAGAAAAAAAAAAAAAACTACAGACTAATATCTCTTATGAATATAGATGCAAAAATCCTCAAGAAAATATTAGTAACTAAATCCAGAAGCATATTAAAAGCATCACACTCTACACCCTACTATATACAAAATGGATAAACAGCAATGAACTATAGCACACGGAACTATATTCAATATCTTGTAATAACCTATAATGGAAAAGAATCTGAAAAAGAATAGATAGATGTATATGTATACCTGAAACATTGTAAATCAGCTATACTTCAATTAAAAAATAAAAGAAGCCTCACAGTCCATGACCAAGTAGGATTTATCCCAGGATTGTTAGGGTGGTTCACCATATACAACTTAATCAATGCTATGCACTACATTAATAGAATAAGAGAAAAAAACACATAATCATCTCAATTGCTGCATAAAAGGCAATTTTAAAAATCCAACACCCTTTCTTGATAAAAACAAGCATAATCTGATAAAGGTCTTTGATGAAAACCCCATATCATACTCAGTAATGATAGCCTTCCCCTTATGATCAGGAATATGACAAGGATGTTCATTTTCACCACTTCTACTCACCATTGTCCTGGAAATTCTAGTAAGAGTATTAGGCAAGAAAAATAAAATGCATTCAAATTGGAAAAAAAGAATAAAACCATCCCTATTCACAGATGACATGATCTTATACATAGAAAATCCTTTAAAACTCACAAAAAACTATTAGAAATAATAAGCAAATTCAGCAAAGTTGCAAGATACAAGATCAACGCACAAAAATCAGCTGTATTTCTATACACTACCAATGAACAACCCCAAAAATGAAATTTCATTTACAATATCATATGTATATAAAAAAATAAACTAGCTAGGAATAAATTAAACCAAGCAGAGGGTGAAAGACTTGTACACTGAAAACTACAAAAGATTGCTAAAAGAAATTAAAGAAGACATAAATAAATGGACAAACATCTCATGTTGATGTATTAGAAGACTTAGTATTCTTAAAACAGCAATACTAGCCCAATGCAATCTACAAATTCAATGCATTCTCTATCAAAATTCCAATAAGCTCTTTGTAGAAAAGGAAAAGCCAATCTAAAAATTCATATACAACTTCAAGGGGCCCTAGCAATTCAAAACAATATTGAAAAAGAACAAAGTTGGATAACTCATACTTCCTGATTTCAGAATTTACTATAAAACAATAGGAATCAAAACAGTGTGTGACTGGCATAAGGACAGATAGATAGACTAATGGAATAGAATTGAGAATCTAGAAATAAGCCCTCACATCTATGACTGTAATGGACTAAATAATTATGTCCTCCTCAAATTCACATGTCAGGCTCTAACAAATACACCCAAAGCCAACAGTAAGAGGCAAGATGTGGTGCAACTTGAATTCTTTTATATATAACTGGTGAGAGTGCAAATTGGTACTACCATTTTGGAAATCTGTCTGGCAGTATTTACTAAAGCCAAACATGAGCCTATCCTATGATCCAGGAATCCCACACTGGTCTATCCCAAGAGAAATGAGCACTTAGGTCCACCAAAAGACATGTACAAGAAAGTTCTAAATAGTTCCAAGCTACAAACAGTCCAGTGTCAATCAACATCAGAGTTGATAGTTTGTGGTATAATCATACAATGGAATATACCAGAGCAATGAAAAATAACTGTATACTGCTATGTGTAAGAATATGGTTTAATCTCAGACATAATGTAGACCAAAAGAGGCCAGAATAAGAATCATATTGTGTGATGTTCCAAAACCAGAAAAACTAAGCTATGGAAACAGAGATCAGGACAGCAGTACTTAACTTTGGGAGGGGTAGTCACTAGGGAGGAACATGAGGGAACCTGCTGGAAAGTTGGAAATATTCTATATTTTGATGTGGGCAATGTGTACATATATGTATATGTGTGTAAAGATTCATCAAGCTGCACACTTAACTTTGTGCACTTAACTCTATGTAAGAAAAAAAGAAATACACACATACTGAAAAGTACTGAAAGAAAATATAAGTGGGGAATATTTGTATAATCATAAGTGATAACAAAGGTCTTCTTAAACATGACCCCAAAGAAAAAAACTAGAAAGGGAAAAATAAACTTAACTTCATAAACCAAAAAATATAAAACTACATGGCAAACAAGCCAGAAAACTTTATTTGCAAAGTTTTATGTAGTCTTTATATAGCAAAGAATTAAGTATTTTAATATGTAAGAAGCTCTTACAAATCAATAAGGAAAGACAAAGGCAAGACTAGGAAATTTACAAAAAAAGAAATCCAAAGTCATTAAACATATTTTAAAAAATACAAATTAAAACAAAATACTACTTTTCACTTATCAGATAGGCAAAAATGAAAAATATATACAGAATTGGACTTGGTATAGGGAAATAGCATTCTCATATATTACTGGTGGAGCTAGAGATTGGCCCAACTTTTCTGGAAGGCATTTTTAAATATAGTACTTTCAAAACACCAAATGAGCAAACTTCCTTAACCAAGCAATTCCACAACAGAAAATTTATCTTAAGGAAAAAATATGACAAACTTATAAAATGTTTGTACAATGATGGTCAATGCAGCGCTGTTAAAAGCAACAAAATAAATTCATATAATAAATTATATATTTTTTTAAATAGCTACTCTTTATGAAGCACATATGAGCTAATTATATTTGTTATCTCATTTAGTTTTCACAAGAATTCTGAGAACTATTATATTATTCCCATTTTCATCTGCAGATGAGAAAATTGAAGCTCAGAAAAATAATGAGATTTGCTCAAACTCAACAATCTAATAAGTGGCAGATACAGAATTAAAACAAATTGGTCTAACTCCAAAAGCCAATGCTCTTTAATTTAGATTACATTTCTTGACATGGAAGAACATTTAAACTATAGCATTAAATGAAAATGTAGTTTATAGAACAGTTACATGGTTTGATTCCATTTTGTAAAATATACACATACCTATAGATATTAGATGTATAGATTTGCATGGGAAAAATTTTAGACGGGTATACAGGAAAATGTTAATAAAGGTTATCCCTGGGGTGTTTGGGGGAATTTTTTCAAATTTATGCTTGTTTTTCTTACTTTTCTACAATAATTACATTTAATTTATAAATGGAAAAACAAATCTACAAAACCAATGCCCCTTTGAAGTTGCAAACCATAGACCATCACCTATTTTACTTCAAACGTAGCATCCATTTGCTTCACACATTTTTAGATAAATAAATAAGGCAAATCTTTAATATATTTATATCCGACAAACTCGTCTTGAGCACCAAATATGTTCTAGGTACTGTTAGGTAAGTGATTTTATTTCAGTGCATCTAAAGTCTCCTTCTGCTCCTAAGTATGGCACCAAAGGTACGCACTCTCCCTCTCACTCCTTAATTACTACTATTTGCATTTGGATTTTAAGTCTTATCTCTAATTATTGAATGCAATTAAACCCATATTAAAAGAATATCTGGCATCACACTACCAATCCTTGGCCTGCCTCACCACCTCTGTACTACCCCGCTCCTGAGAGTAGAGGGCGTGCTGGCCTGAAGTGGATTCTTAAGGTTTATTTCAAAAAGGGAGGGGCAAATCTCAAAACATGTACCCCACTGGCCACCACCATCAAGTGCAAATTCCCCACCTGTTAAGTATTCCTTCTCCTATCTCTCCCCCACCTTCCTTACTCCTTTTCTTTCTAGAACTCTGGCTCCTAACCCTAACCCTCCCTTCTGCTATAAGACCATTGGATCGGGTGATTTTAGAACCCATTCTCACTGGATCGCCTCTCCTCTCTCCAGCCCTCCAACCATATATGACTAATTCAGCAAGAAAACACTTGGAGCTTGAGTTTCCACCGTCAGGACAGCTCTTCCCAGAGAAGATGGAAAACAGCTTCTCACCTGTCCGGTGAGACAGAGAAGAGGATGCTCCTGCAGCAATGAACTGCCAAGGGGTGTGTCGGGATGAGAGTGAGAAGGAAAGCAAAAGCCTCCTCTCTACACTCTTACTATGAAGAAAGAAAGATACGTTTGACTTTGGTAATGTGAGTGTTAGAAGGACTAAAGCCTTCCTGGTACCACTGAAAACAGTACGGGCACTCTTTGGAAAGGCTGGCTTTTAAAAGTTTTTGTTTTGTTTTGTTTTTTTAATTAAAAGAAAAACCACAGAATTTGGGCCACATCACCCCAATACCGATAAGAGTCTAAAGAAAAATAACATTTAGCAGGACCGTTTACTAGCACATGCCCAGCAGTAATCATACTCTGCAATACAACTGTGGTTGTAAAAAGTCAGTAGCTGATGAAACGTGGCATTTGGTTGATGGCAACAGTAACCTCTGTTCAGGTCTGCCGCCCTCATGTGGTTGGACGCGTGTTCATAGCTAACATTTTCTTGGTTCGAGTGATAACCTGCTGGATCCTATTTCACACACACAGCTGCGGACCTCCGTAAGAAAACGGGGAGGGGACCGCTCTAAGGCACCGATTCACAGAGCCCTGAGGCCCGGTCACTGGGCGGTGGCGACGCCAGGCTGTGGGCATCACCACTTCTTGGGAGAGGGTGTCCGCCCCTGCACTCGCATCCTCGCTGGGCGCCCGGAGGCATCCCTCCCCAGGCAGCGGCGGGGCTCCCCCGCTCACCTCCCGGCATCCACCGGCATCCGCCCGCGCGCCCGGAAGAGCTGGAGCTCGGAGGTCCAAACAAAGCCCGCGGGTATTGTTGTCTAGTGCGCTCCGAAGGTCGCCTAGACTACCCGGCGCGGCCCCACCCACAGCGTCTGGCAATCTAGACCAGTCTGGTACCAGGCAGAAAATGGAAAAGCCTCCAGAAGAGGCTCTGGCGGAATCATCGGAAAACCAAAGTACGGCCAAGTCCCCAAATGACAGCCACACAGACAGCCAGGAAGACAACAGACAGAACCAGGATGAAGTGGAAGCTGATGACCAGACTGATCACGGAGCAGCTGACCAGGCTGCCCAGATAGTGTCTGCCCCGGCTGAACCCAACGTAGTTAATGAAGCTGACCACAAAGCATATGACTCCATGGGAGAAAGAACATCTGATCGGGCTGACCTCAGAGCATCCAACCATGCTCATCATGTTGCCGATCTTAGAGCATCTGATCAGGTTAACCGAAGCATGTCAGAACAGATGGACGACAAGGCATCTAGCCAAGCTGGTGGCATGGAGTCTGAACAGACTGACAGCCAGATGTCTGCTCTGCCTGAACGAGGTACTTCTGAACAGACTGAACAAAGGGCTTCTGAGCAGATTGATCACAGAATGTCCAGCCTAGCTGAGAGAAGAGCTTCTGAAGAGATTGACTGTAAACCATCTGTCCCATCTTTACAAAGAGCCTCTGAGCAGAGCGATCACAGAATGTCCCTCCCGGCTGACCAAAGAGCTTCTCAACAGATTGAAAGTAGATTGTCTGGCCTGGTTGAGCGAAAAACTTCTGAACAGATTGATCATAGATTGTCTGACCAAGTTGACCACCGAACATCTGTAAAGACGCACCACGAAGTGTATGACCAAGCTACTAAACCATCTGAACACCAGGCTGCTGACCCTGACAAGGCTGGCAGTGAATCTGACCAGGCTGACGATTTAGTGGAAGAAGAGGATGATTACACAGAAGACAACCTGTTTGACTATGGAGCATGTAGCCGGTCTGATGATAGATTATTCCACCAGCTTGGCTGCAGCAAGGAAGACAAAGAGGCTGACTTCAGAGTACAACCCTGCAAATTTGAGCCTGGCCAGACAGATGGCAGCATAACCAAGGCTTCCCTTGAAACTGAAACGGAAAGTGTAGCTGATCTGCAAGCATTCATCCCATTTGATCACGGATTGACCAGTACTTCCCAAACAAAAGACCAAGCCTACTCCCCAAGATTTCCCTCCATCTCATCCAAATTGGACTATATCATCAGTCAAGAAAAAACTCAACCCGTGGAAACCAAGCCTGTAGGTTAAAGGGGCATTTGATACCCACCTGGGAGGTTGGAGGTTAAGCCAGGGGTCTGGCAGAATGTAGGAAGAGGGCACATGTTGTGGTATGTGTGACCCATAGGATTCAGGAAGGGCAGGAGAAGGGTGGGAAATAAAAAGATGGATTGCCTTCTCTGCTACACTAAGTAAGGCCATTCAGGAAGGATCAACGTACCAGGATTCAGGAGACCTGGGTTTCAAGTCCTGGTTCTGCTGCTAACACTGGGACACTAAGTCATTCCCCCTCTGGGCTTCTACCAAAGGAAAGGAATTTGGAGTCAGTTGGAAATCTCTGTGAAGGGAAAAGTATTTGAAGTAGATTGGAGATGTCTAAGGTACCTCCCAGGACTCAAGGTGCATTACATTGCCTGGAGAATCAGCCAGGTCTCTCATAATAATGTCTTTGCTCTTAATTCCTGGTGTTCAGATCCCATCAATACCAGATTCCACTGATAACAGCAGCAATAGCAACAAAACTTCCTGGGGATTTTCATTTCATTAAAGACTCTCTTGGGGGATATTTCCATTTTAGGTTGATATTTCAGAATACCAGGAAAGAAGGAGTTTTCAGGCATACAATCAACCTTATAAGAAGCAGTTACCTCCTATAGTACATGAAGATCCTTATCAAGTTTCACTTCGATACGTGGAGAAACACCACATTCTGCAAATATTCCAGGTAAACCACTCAACCTCTTTTTTAATTGTGAGTTTTAAAGTAATTATAATGTAAACGACAAACTTTGACTTGGCTTATAAGAGGTACAAGAAAGGGCGTTTGCTATAAAAGGGATATAATCTTAATGAGAAGTCAGTAAGTGCATTAAGATGTATTAACCAAAAGTAGTAAATGATAAACACCAAATGAATGATTTTTATCATGATGTGAAGCCCTTCAGAGGAATTAGAGATCTGATAGGTTGGTTGCTAGGGAAAAAATTTGGCCCAGTGTTAAAGTTTGAGCCAGACTAGGAAGGAATGACAAAATAATGGCAATTGAAAAGGAGAGAAAAAGACTTTCCAGGCAGGAATATAATACTTTCAAAAGATGACCAACCTGTGACCATCTAAGAACCCACAGTCTTTAGGAGAAAAATGACATAGTTAAAAGTTGCTTCCAATTCTTGAAACTACAAATTTTATAGACCTCAGGATATGGGGCTGGAACCTTCTTTAAAGTATGACATTCCTTGGCCAATACAGAATTATAAAATGTTATCACATTTATAAAGTTTTTGCTGTTTTGTTGTTTTTGTTTCTGTTCTCCTGACATGTGTATTTTTATGTTAATATTATTATGCAGCAAGGTGTATATACATATATAATGACATATATACATGAAATAACTTTGTGGTTAGAAAGTTGTAAGTAAGAGTGGCCCACCCCAAATGAAAGCATTTAAACTGGAAGAATTTAAGTTTAAAGAAGTAGGAAATAGAGGAAAGTGCACAAATTTTAAAATCTGTTAGCCCAGGGCTCCAAGCTAACTTTGTCCCTTCTCATCTTTGTGATTTGGAGGAAATTACCTAACTTCTGTGAATCTCAGTTTCCTCATATAAAATAGAGATAAGTGATATTTGCTTTATTAACACTGCTGTATGCCTTTTCTTTCTTTAAAATGTCATTTTGTGGGAGAATGCTAATGGCTGGATTTTCTGGCTTTAACCAAAGAAATACTAATTATTAAACTCAAGGATGAAAGCCGTAGAAAGTAGAATTCTAATCGTTCTGTAAGTAATTTTCTTTATCTGTCAAGAAAAAAACAATGCTTATGCATTGAACGTTGTTATCAGAAAAATTAGTTATAAATATGTGTTCAGGAGACACATATATGAAATAATTAATTAGCGTGGATGCATTAAACAGACCAGAATATTTTATACCAAAAAAATTGCCCTATTGTTATTCCCTGCAAGTGAGAATTTTGCTTGCTTTATTATAATTTTTTGAGTTATTCAACAACAGTAAAACATATGGAAGGGGGTCTCTGAAGTTTTTTATGTTCTTCCTCATTTATTATTACAAATGCTGAACATCATTTTCACCTTTTAGAATCAAATGCCTTAGGAGGAAGTTTCTATGTAAAAATCATACAGTGTTTTAAAATTTTTATTCCAAACTTTTTCTTCGACTATTCTTCAAAGCAAATAATTTATTGATTTCTCAGTCTAGCAAAATCACAATTCTCAAAACCTTTCTCCAAAACTCTTTGATCTTAGAAACTAGAAAAATATACATTATTATTTATTCCTAAATTTTTAATCCCTCCACATTTTACCTTAATTTGCCCAAATTTATCAGCAGTAAGAAAGTAATTTGTCACTATGTAGAGATATACGAATTTCTTTAAAATGCTATGGTAGATGTTAGGTTAATGTAAAAGATTGCTTCAGGTATAACCTGACCATATAGCTTTAGCTCAGAACCATAATGTGATGCCTTTCTCTCTCTCTCCCTCAGCAGATCACTGAAAAGCTAGTCTATGAAAAGCCAGAAGACCCCCTGAGTTTTATGCTGTGCCAGGTATGGAATAGGAAAAAAAGAACAAGCTTGTTATTCTGTTCATTATAAAATATAGCACCCATACAAGTGTACAAAACATATACAACTCAGTGAATTATCATGAAGTGAGCACACCTGTAACTACCATTCAAGTTCAAAAAAAATTAAAACATTACCAGCATCCAAGAAGCCCCCTTTCTTTTCTTCATGCTTATCACTTCCCACAAAGGGACTATTATTCTGAATTTTACAATAATGACATTCTCACTTTTCTTTATAATTCTACCATGAAACATGAATCATGAAACACTTTGGTTTAGACTTGTCAGCCTTTTTTTTAAATTTATTTTTAAATTTCTTTTTTTTTTTTTTTTTTTTTGGTGGTTAAGAGCACGACTTCTAGAGCCAAAAGCTTTACCTTTGAGACTTTAAAAATGTTGTTTTAATTTTTCATGCAATTTTAAAAGGCTACTTTCCATCTACACTTATTACAAAATATTGGCTCTGCTCCCCATGTTGTATAATACATCCCTGAGCCTATCTTACACCCAGTAGTTTGCCCCCCACCACTGGTAACCACTAGCTTGTTCTCTATATCTGTGTAGGCTTGTCAACCTTTTAAACTTTATGTAAAGGGAACCATGTACTAGGGACTCATTGGTTCATTCTTCTTCTCAAAATATGTCTGTGAGATTAATCCGTGCTGTTGTGTGTGGCTGTAGTTCATTCATTTTCATTGCTGTATAGTACTCATTGTATGAAATGCCACAATTTATCCTTTCTGTGATAGATGTGGACCTTCAGGTTATTTCCAGCTTGGAGCTATTACAAAAAATTTTCCTAGGAACTTTCATGTGCATGTCTCTTGGTGCACGTATACACACATTTCTCTTGGGTGTATACCCACAAGAGACAATGCTGGATTGTCAGGTATGTGTTCGATCAGCTCTAGTAGAGTATTTCAAACAATTTTCCAAAGCAATTGTACCAATTTACACTCCCAATAGCAGTGTATTTTAGAGATCCAGTTGTCTTACATCCTTATCACTTACACCTAACGCTTAGTATTATCAGTATTTTCAGCATTAGCCTTTTTTTTTTTGCGGTATGCGGGCCTCTCACTGTTGTGGCCTCTCCCGTTGCAGAGCACAGGCTCTGGACGCGCAGGCTCAGCAGCCATGGCTCACGGGCCTAGCCGCTCCGCGGCATGTGGGATCTTCCCGGACCGGGGCACGAACCCGTGTCCCCTGCATCGGCAGGCGGACTCTCAACCACTGTGCCACCAGGGAAGCCCCAAATAAATTTTTTTTAATAAAAAATAAGAGGCTTCCAAATCAGAAAGGAAGAAGTTAAAGTTATCTTTTCCATTTAAAATGTGTAGCATTCTCTTGGTTTTCTATAACTAGGATAATTTCAATTGTATCCTTAACATTGTGAATATTATGCTGTGTAGACTTGAGTTCTGTCATACTGCTGTGACAAGTGATGGTGTTGTTTTTGTTTTAGCTGGCAGTTAACATGGTTAGATTTGAATTGTAAGCTCTCTCTCTTGCCTTCTGTGGTCATAGCTCAGGTCAGTTCCTTAAGCCTACTACTACTTTGAATCTGTCCTATGAATGCATGATTCAGAAGTCAACCTGAGGCTTGTGCAGAGTTCATGCACAGAATTAAGGAATCTCCTCCCCTCTTCTAGGATTTCCCCTCACTCTTCAGCATCTAGCCATATTTGACCAGTCTACTTCCTGTAATTCTTCCATCCAGAAAGACAGGGGGCTTTCTGTCACAGTTTGAGGCATTCTCGTGCAGCCATAGCTATGTCTGTGAGTCACGACTGGCATTGGGTCAAAATTACAAAAAATGAGAAATTCGCTCCATTTGGCCACTTGCTCTAAGTTTAGACTCCTCTCCAAAATCTGCCTGTCTTTGCTTAGTCACCGGAACCTTCAGGTAGCTGTGAGGTTTTTTGTTTTGTTTTGGTTTGTAGGGTTTTTCTTTTGTGGGCAGGGTTGTATTTTATCCATGAATACATAGCTGTATTTTATCCATGAATGCATAGCTGTTATCCATGAATACATAGCTGTATTTTATCCATGAATACATAGCTGTTATTTGCATCATGTGGAATGTGTAGCCAGTTGAACTGGTATTTGAAAGCAAAAAGCCTCAACGTGATCTACCTGGTATGAGAGTATCTGCCCAGCAATCATAACTGAGATGATCATCTGATTCTTATTTGCAGAATTCATTTTTTTTTATTGCTTACTCTTGCATATAGGAAGCAGATCTTCCTTTTTAATATATAATATATACATATGGGTTTTATCACATAAATTTAAGTGTGTGGTGTTTTTAGTTTATTTAGTTCAAAATAGTCTCTAATTTTCATTATGATTTCTTCTTCAACTTATGGATTTTTTGACATTAGATTATTTATATAAATTATCAAATATTAGATATCTAGTTGCCCTTTGGTTTATGATTCCTAAGTCAATTGCATTTTACTCAGAGATCAAGATTTCAAATCTTTGAAATGTGTTGACTTGCTTTATGATGCAGCATATGGCTAATTGCCGTGAATGAATTAATTGGAGTTGAAAAAATATTTATTCTGCAATTATTGGGAAGTGTCTAAATATATCCACTAGATCAGGTTTGCTAAACATATTGTTCAAGTCGTCCAATATTATTGTGAATTTGCCTATCTCCTATAGTTCTGTCAATTTACGCTGTGTATATGTAATTGAGGCTATGTTATTCGGTGCATATGAATTTAGAGTTCTTATATTTTTCTGGTAAATTGAATTTTTATCATTAAGAGGTATAACATGAACTCTACTCCTTTCAATATTGTTATAGCTGTACCAGATTTATTTTAGTCAATATTTAAATGGTATATATTTATTATTTTTAACTTTACTCTGTCCTTGTCTTTTAGATATCTTTCTTATATATAGCATGTATTATAATTTTTATAATTATTCAAATCTGATAATCTTTTAATTGGAGCATTTAGTCCCTTTATATTTGATGTTATTAAAGATACATTTGGGTTTAAATCTATTGTCCTACCATATGCTATTTGTCCTGCCTGTTTTGTTTCTTTTCCTCTACTTTTTATCTTCTTTTATTGTTCCATTTTTCTCTCTATTTAGAAGTTATACTCTCTTAATCTTTTTTTTTTTTTTTGGTTTCACATTGGGGTGATTTTTAAAAATTAATATACTTTATTTTTTAGAATGGTTTTAGGCTTACAGAAAATTTGAGCAGAAAGTACAGTGAGTTCCCATTTACTCCCTCTCCTTCCCCCATTTCCCCTATTATTAACATCTTGCATTAGTGTGGTAGATTTGTTGCAGTTGATCAGCTGGTTTGATATATTATTGTTAACTAAAGTCTATGGTTTACATAAAGTCTCTTTGTGTTGTACATTCTATAGGTTTTGACAAATGTATATGATATGTATCTATAATTACAGTATCATACAGAATAAGGTCACTGCCCTGATAACCTTCTTAATATTTTAAATGGTGTCCCTAGATATTACAACACGTATTCGTGACTTATCAAAGTCTAAATTATTTGTACCAAGTCAGTACAAGGACTTCTGTATTTTATTTTATTTTTATTTATTTATTATTTATTAATTTATTTATTATTTATTTTTTACATGACAATTTCTTGAGCATCTTTAACAGTCAGGAAACCTGCAAATTAAATTTACAGTAACATAATACGTAAAACCACAAGATAGCAAAAATTTAAAAGGACTTCAGTATTTTAAATGTCTATATATTTTAACCCTACAAGATAAGGTAACTCAAAGTAGACCAAAACTGCAAGTGAAAAAAAATTCTTTTTCATTCTCCTCAGGTACAGGAAATGATACAAAACAGAAAGAAAAGTGAAACCTATGAAGAATGAATCTCTCCTCAACATTGTTTACAACCATCAGTGTCAACACTATGTTCTGTTTCCCACTCTGAAAAATCATTGTTGAATGGTCATTTGTAGTGACTCTGCCTAAATGTGTTCTTATTTTTTAAGTAAAAATCTACTGGGTAGCTTCGTAAAATTCACATAACAGTTACAGATACCTCTGACTCATCATACAAAAAACATAGGCACATATACTTATCCATGCATTGATATTTCTGTACTCATTCCTCCAAAGCACTGAACAGAAACACGTTCACAAATCCCAGAGAGGATCAAGAAAAGAATATTAGCAATTTATACACATTCCCAAAAGCATACAAACCCATCATGTCTCGAAACTGTTTATAAAATTTTCAATCGGAAAATGTGCGGAAAATAATTCGTAACAGCACTTTTTTCTCTCTTAAGGGAAGGTAACTGTTGTAAGATCTCTTTTCTTGTTTCTTAATACCTCCAACAAATTTTTACTGTTTTCCTCTTTGACCCTGCCTGTTATATTCTGACATTAATGGAAGTGATTTAATCTATTCCAAGGGATAATCTTCTTCTGATTTTTAACCTAAAGCAAAACTCAGACATGTTATACTACTCTGTATACACCTATGGGAGAGGCAGAATGTCACTTCCTTATTACCTTTAACCTCTGAAGAGTGTCTGCATCGTGTGGAACGTGTAGCCAGTTGAACTGGTATTTAAAAGCAAAAAGCCTCAACGTGATCTACCTGGTATGAGAGTATCTGCCCAGCAATCATAACTGAGATGATCATCTGATACTACTTTTGTGAGCTGAACCTTTCATTTAATTTCTGTTTGAACATTATAGCAGACTTGATTCTTCATATTGTTTCCCTGGCGATTTGGTATAATTATGTGGTGTATTGCAATGAATTAAGCCTCTGTTTGAACAATCATGCATAAATCCCCTTTTTTATACCTGAATTTCATGTCTAATAATTATAGTTTTAAAATCTCTACTTAAAACTTCAAAGCTTCTTTAGCTTTTTCTTCAATTGTCCACAAAATGTGCCAGTGCCCAGACTCCAGGCGGATAAGCAGCCTTTCTGTTGATTGTGGGCTGGCAAAACTAGGTAAAAGCTGATAAACTTACAGTGAACCTGTGAGAAAACTTTGAGTGACATGACTAAGGTTATAATTAATCAGTTGCTAGAACAAAATAACCCAAATATTGAAGGGTCCACAATATCATTAGTGATCAAAAACTTGGATGTTATCAATAACATCTGAAATTAAATACTGAATTTAGTTCACTGGTTTTCAGCCCTAACACTTTACTATGTTTCTTAAAGCAGAACACCTCAAACTAGTCCACCTCAGCCACTTCAGCCCTTCTCATTGACATTCTGTGATGCATTTCAGAGCTGTCATTTTGACCTTTCACAGTGAGGCAGTGGACCAGAGGGGATGGGCTCGGTATGGTCCAGTGATCCTGTCTGAACATGTTTGACTGAAAGGAGAAGGGAGAAAATGGAGATCAGGCCTCACTCTCAGTGACTCAGGCTCTCTACTAAAAGATCTGTATAGTGCACAAGATCAGTCAGCGAAAAGTATATTCAGTTCTTAGTCCCTAAGTGGTAGGAAGTAGTCCCAGACCAGGAGTAAAGGTGAGTCTCCAGGTGGCGCTGGCTGTCAACTAGAAGAGGAATAGGAGTCCCAACCTTTTCAGAGTAAAACTGACAGAGGACATGGAATGACACATGGAATATAAAGGTAATGGGAATAAAAGTTTCAATGTCAGAACAAGCAGAGATCAGAAGATATGATCTCCCTTGAAGGAATCCCCCAAGGATGCTTCTAAAAGAAGGAGTTATTCCTATAGATATGAGGTGTGAGTGTCTCAAGTATTGATATTAGATTTTACCTGAACAATCCTAGTGACGCTCCCTCGCTGTGTTCCCCAGCCACCCCAATCTCCTCACAGTAATAGAGAATGAAGCTATTAGAACAGTTTTCCTGGGCATATCCCTTCCTCTCTTCCATTTAAAGAATAAACATGACATCATTTGTCATTAGGGAAATGTAAACCAAAACCACAATGAGATGCTACTTCACATCCACTAGGATGGCTCTAATCAAAAAGACAGACACTAACAAGTGTTGACAAGGCTGTGGAGAAATTAGAATACTTATACTGGTAGTGGAAATGTAAAATAGTGCAGCTGTTTTGGAAAACAGTTTGGCAATTCTTCAAAAAGTTAAAATTATCATATCACTCAACAATTCCAAACCTAGGTATATACTTAAGACAACTGAAAATATATGGCCATATATAAACTTGTACAAGAGTGTTCATAGCAGTGTTCATAATAACCCCAAAGTGGAAACAACAAAAATGCCCATCAAGTGATGAATGGATTTTTTAAATGTGATGTTTGACAGATGAATGGATAAACAAAATGTGGTTTATATATACAATTGAATATTACTCAGCCTTAGAAAGGAATGAAATTCTGACACATGCTACACCATGGATGAACCTTGAGGACATTATGCTAAGTGAAATAAGCTAGTCACAAAAGGACAAATACTGTGTGATTCTACTTATATGAGGTGTCTAAAGTAGTCAAATTCAGGGACTTCCCTGGCAGTCCAGTGGTTAAGACTTTGCCTTCCAGTGCAGGGGGTGTAGGTTCGATCCCTGGTCGGGGAGCAAAGATCCCACATGCTTCGCGGCTAGAGTAGTCAAATGCATAGAGACAAAGTAGAATGGTGGTTATCGGACTGGGGGAAGGGGAAAATGGGGAGTTGTTTAATAGGTATAGAATTTCATCTCTGCAGAACGGAAAAGATCTGTTGCACAGCAATGTGAATGTACTTTACTGAACCATACACTTACAAATGGTTAAGATGGTAAATGGCATGTGTTTTCTACCACAATTTTAAAAAGTTAAAAATGAAAAAAGTTATATATCCATACAATGGAATATTGTTTGGTTATTAATAAAAAGGAATGAAGTACCAATATATGACTATGGCTTGAGTGACCTTAAAAGCATTCTGTGAAGTGAAAGAAGCCAGTCACCAAAGGCCACATAGTGTATGATCCCATTTATGTGAAATCTCCAGAAGAGGCAAACCCATAGAGACAGAGAGTAGATTAGTGGTTGCCAGGGGTAGGGGAGGGGGAGGAGTGGGGAGCGAATGCAATGAGAATGAGGTTTCTTTCGTGGGTGATGAAAATGTTCTAGAATTAGATAGTGGTAATGGTTGCACAACTCTGACTGTCCTAAAAGGCACTGAATTGTACATTTCAAAAGGGTGAAGTTTATGGTATATGAACTATATATCAATAAAGCTGTTTTTAAAAGATTAATGTGAAGATAAATATTTTAAGTCCACTTTATGACAGAGGAGAGTGAAGGAGAATAGCTATGAAACTCAGAAACAATAGAAACAGGAATACCCCAGCCTTCCAGAATTATCCCTCTACTTCCCCATTCTTTACAAATCCCCTTGTTTTACCCTTCAGTCTCTTGCATACACTTTATTTCTTTTAAATTGGCCTCCTGTTATTTCATGTTTGTGTGTATATGTATGTGAGTGTGTTTCCAGCTCACTGAGATATAATTGACATATAACATTGTGTGAGATTAATGTGTACAATGTAATGATTTGATATATGTATATATTGGGAGATGCTTTCCATGATAAAGCGTCCTATTATTTCTTGACCTACTTATTCTCAGTTTTACTCACCCTCTCTCCTCCACTTACCTTCTTTTGCTCTTATGTCATCAGCCTTTATGTCAACACTCTGCAAACCACCTATTCTCTTTTTCTTTTCTCTTTTTTTTTTTTGGCTGCACCACGTGGCATGCAGGATCTTAGTTCCCCGACCAGGGATGGAATCCATGCCCCCTGCATTGGGATCACAGAATCTTAACCACTGGACCACCAGGGAAGTCCCATGCAAGCCGCCTATTCTTGTGAATAAGGAGTTGTGAGTATATAATTATAATTATGTCTGCTGATGTTTTTGTACTCACATTTGTCCAGATATGTTTTTGTTTAAGAGGGGTGTGGACAGGTATGGTTCCAGATGGCTGTGTACCCATGCTTGAATCTTTATGCCAATAATTTGATTGGAAACATTGTAAGGCTAAAACTCAGATAAAGAGAATTGTGTTGTTATGAGTGGCAAACAGTGTTAGTATGCCAATGCCTTATTCGGCTTTCAAAAGGCTATTTTTTTACCTGCAGTGTTGGCAGAATTTGCAACAAGTTGACACCAGACAGACAGTGGTAGTGTGGCTTATTCTTATGAACAGATAGGATTCCAATGGGTAGAGTTAAGTTGTCTGCCTAATTCTGTGTTTTAATTTTTTAAAGAAAGCCAAAGCAGTCCTCCTCAAACTCCATTAAAATTACAGTAAATATTTACAAAAAGAAGTAAATCCATTTTAATACTCAAAGCAAAAGGGAGAGAAGCCAGAGATTTCTATGATTTCTGTAAACGGAAAGCAGATGGGGCAACAATAATGGATAAATTAGGGCAGACAACCCACCTAAGAACCCACAGAAGCAGCTAAGTGCAGGATGTTTTCCAGGCAGACCTCAGACAGCTCCACAGTCAGCGTGGGCAGGTACAGGGGAGAGGAGTGAGCAGTGAGTAACAAAGGACTCCTCCTTTCTTACGACCTTTATACTCTATTTTAGTCACCCACCACTGGAGCCACACCTTGTCATCACCAAAACTGTCCCGCAATGAAATCACGCATATAGTCAAATTACACTTCCAGAAATGACACTGAACCTGGAGAATTTTATAGAGAAGATTTGTTTCACATTTTTATAATGAGAGAAAAGTGGGGATAATTGTCCAACCTCAAAATTGACCAACCACAGATTGATCAAATAAATTGTGGCATATCCATGCAATGAAATTCTATTCATCCCATTAACGTTGCTGTAATTATTGTTTAATTATTTGGATGAGTATAGTTGGATCTACCCCGTATCATATAACAACATACACATACATACACAACAATATACATATTTACATATAAAGAGTTAAACAGAGAAAGAGACAGACAGACTGAAAGAGAGAAAAGAATAGGAAAATATGAAATCTTGACTTGGAAATCTCTTTTTAAACGTAATGCCAAAGGCAGAAATTATTAAGGACAATATTTATATAACTGACATTAAATATTTTTAAATGTATGAGAAAAAGTTAGCAAAAAGGCAAACGATTAATTGAGAGTAATAGATGCAATGAATATGTCAGGTCAATATCCTAAATATGTAACAAATTCCCAGAAATCAGTTTTTAAAACTGTAAATACCCCCAGTCAAAGAAGAGGGCCAAGAATATGAGTGGGAAACTTACTGAAGATAACATGTAAATAGCCAAAGAAATATAAATTAAAACAAAAATTATATACCAATTAAATATTTTTTATAAACAAAAAAAAAACTTTCATAGATGATACCTAATCTGGCTTAAAGTGCAGAGAAATGGGCACTTTCTTATACTCCTGTGGGGAGTATATATTTTACAACCTCTCTGGAATGCAGTTTGATCCCATGAATCCAAAAACTTTAAAATGAATATACCCTTTAGCCAGAAATTCTAATTCTAGGAATTTGTATGAAGAAAATAATGAAATGTGTTTAAAATTTTCCATAGCATTATTTATAATATTGAAAAATTGAAAATCTGAATTTTCAACCTGAGAGGTTCAGTAAGTACATAATAGCATATTCATATGGTGAGATACAATACAGCCACTAAAATTATGTTGTAGAATAAACTCATAGGGAAATGTCTGCACTGTATTGTAAATAAAAATAACTGGTTTAGAAGACTGTAAATAAGTGTGATCCCAATTATTTTGTGAGAAAATGTAAAGAAGAAAGGTTGAACGTGCCATGAAGGTAAATGCCATGTTTTATTCTGGCTAGTACTGTACCTGACACGTAATAGTACCTCAAATAGTTCCTAAATGGATGGTTCCACACCAAAATGTTCATTGTGTTTATCACTGAGTAAGGAAGTATAGTGATTTTTATTTTCTACAATGAACATTCATTCATTTTGTTATCAGAATAGAATAATGAATGTTGGTTTTAAAGCAGAGAATAATTTAGGGCAATACTTAAAGAAATGCAGATACCAAAAAAAAAAAAAAGAAATGTAGATACCTCCATATAATTGGCACTTTGGTCCTGTGCTTGTGGCTCTACTCAAACACTATTTAATAAAATGAATTTTTTTTCCCCAGGACTGAGTAGACCTAACTCACCCTAAACCTCCCGGATCAGAAATTCATTCATTCATTTGAAACTTACTCTAGTTTTGGTGAAGCAACAAGGGCAGAGGAAAAAAGACAACAAATAAATTAATAAGATAATAATCGACTGTGATTATTTTTTGAAGGAAATAAAACATGATTATATGAGAAAAAGTCACTGGCATGGAGAAGGCAGGGTACTTTAGGTAGGGAGATAAGGAAAGGCTTCTCAGAGGAAGTGAGAGCTGAGCTGCATTTCAAGGTTGTTGGGAACCACTGGGAGAAATGGATTTCCGCTAATGGGAATAGCAAGTGCAAAACCCCTGTGGCTGGAACATACAGAGGGTGAAAGTAGTACCTAATGAAGCTGCAGAAGAGTACATGGGCAACTTGTAAGCCATGGTAAGGAGTTTGGATCTTATGCTGAGGGCAGAGAGAACTACTGGACTTTTTAAACAAAGGAATGACAAAATCTGATTTATTGTCTTAAAAGTTCTCAGAACAGTTCTGATAAAGAGGGTAGCTTTAAATTGCATTACAGAATCTTCTGCCCCCAAAATCTAATAAAATAAACAAAAACTTTTAAAAATCAAAAGTATATATACTTAGTAAATACCAAATTGAGAGACCACAACCTATTCACTGTTTTTCAAAAGCTGGTGGCCAGGGAAAGAAAAAGAAATTTCTGGGGGGAAAGCAGAGAAACACAGCTGTATTTGTAAGAAGACAAAGGTCTACAATTCTTACTCTTACCCTTACATCCAGACAGCGTTGCTTCATCTTTATTTGGACTTCTAACCAGGAAGTAGTGGGCATGAGTGAGGGGCCGGCTGAATCCTGACGGAGGCGCCATTTCAGAGCTAGATTCCCAAATGAGACTTGGACCCAAGCCCTGGAGTCTTCTAACATAATTGGTCAGGCCAAGAAGGAGACAGCTATGGGGACTGAGAAGGAACAACCAGAGAGATGGAAGCACAAGGAGAATATGGTATGATGGAAGCCAGAAGAGAAAAGCAGTATGAGAAAGATGGCGTCATCAGCTGTACCATCGGCTGCTGAGCGACTGAGTAAAATGAAGACAAACGAGAGTCCACTGTTGTTTATAAAACAGAAGCAGACTCACAGACATAGAAAACAAACTTATAGATACCAAAGAGGAAAGGGGGCTTAGGGATAAATTGGAAATTTGGGTTCGCGGATTCACACTGCTATATATAAATAAACAACAAGGGCCTACTGTGTAGCACAGGGAACAATACTCAATATCTTGTAGTAACCTATAATGGAACAGAATCTGAAAAAGTATATGCATATAACTGCGTCACTTTGCTGTACACCTGAAACACTGTAAATAAACTGTATTTCAATAAAAATAAATAAAAATAAATTTTATATTAAAAAAAAAAGACGAGTCCTCTGAATTTGACAAAATAGAGGTTGTTTGGAACTTTCCAAGTAGTTTCAATGGCGTGGTAAGAACAGAGGCAAGGTTGAATCTGGTGGAAGATTAACAGTGTCCAATAGATCAAAACAAACCAATTGATTAGGAAAAGTATACTCATTCCACATACTGAGACCAGAGAAAATGTTTTCCCTTGGGACCTCTCCGACCCAACATGTAAGACTGTACACAACATCCTCAATACCTCTGCAATAAACACAACAAGTTTCATAGACTTGCCTCCTAGTATCAGACATCAGAGATAATATAGAGGCTTTTCTTCATTGGGTAAAAAACTGGACTAACTGGTTATTTTATCGGAATATGATTATTCCATATAATTGTTCCTTATAATAACAATAAATGGTTATTGAAATGGGCTAAAGTCCCTTCCAGTTGTAAGAGTCTATTAATACTGGTATGTGCTTTTCCAGGGAAAGGGTTAGACTTGCTTTTCGAAGTCATTTTTTGGTGACCATCATCTAAAAAATATGAACAAAGTGAAGCGTTCATCGTCTATAGGCGCCGAAGAGAAAATGAGAACGTCAATTAACTTGAACAAAAGGGTTGCTGAGTTAGAGAGAGGACCCATGAGAGGTCAGAAAGCCTGAATTTAAATATTTCAGTAAAATTTGCAAAGAGAGTCAAGACTTGCTGGAGAAAAAGCCATTTTTAGCAGCACTAGAGAATTGTGCAGACCTGGGCCCTGCGGCTCACTGTTCTAAGGTTTGGCTCAGTTGTTTTTTAATATAGAAGCGGAGCTTTAATAACATTTAAAAAGTTACACTGATTGTCTAACTACACTCAAACAGTATATCCTAGTGGTTAAGAGTACAGGCTGTGAGGACAGACCAACCAGAGTCTTTCCCTCTAAACAGCTCTGTAACCATGGGCAAGTTATTCTCCCCTAACCTCCAGCTCCCTCATCTATAAAGCGGGGCTTAGTGATAGTATATACTTCACAGTGAAGAGGAAATATGACAATGCCTGGGACTTTTAATAAGTACTGAAAACATGGTAGACAGCATCATGGTTTGGAGAAGTCTTTCTTTCCCCTGAAATTGGTGATTAGAGCAAAAGGCTTTATATAACCCACATTCTTATTTCAAAGAACTTCCAGATATGGGGCCAGTCTCTTTCCCACCCAGTTTACACTACAGCTCCCTCCCTCCCCCATTAAAAAGTGGATTTTTGGCTTCCCTGGTGGCGCAGTGGTTGAGAGTCCGCCTGCTGATGCAGGGGACGCAGGTTCGTGCCCCAGTCCGGGAAGATCCCACATGCCGCGGAGCGGCTGGGCCCGTGAGCCATGGCCGCTGAGCCTGCACGTCCGGAGCCTGTGCTCCGCAACGGGAGAGGCCACAACAGTGAAAAGCCCGCGTACCACAAAAAAAAAAAAAAAAAAGTGGATTTTAAGTGAGGGATCTGTTTAAGGAGTGCAGTGTTTGTGAATAGAAACATTCCAGTGGTTCTTTGTTCCAAAGATGAGAGAGAAGCCCCATGAGGGTTGGAAAGTTTGAGGGTGTGTATAGGACCAACATCTGGTAGTCCAGTTAGAAATCACATTAGTCACCAGACTTGTTAAATTGCCTTGGAACTACCACAGAGAAGGAATAGCAATGCAGGGTGATGGGCAGTGGTATGGCCAGGCAGAAACTGGGCACACATACCTCCCTTTAATTCCGGGTTACTGAGGTGCACTGAAGATGGATTCAGTTTGAGAACTGGGGTACTGGAGTGTGGGTGAGACTGGCAACTGGCTGCAAACCAGTGAAGGGGGCAGAGCATCCTCTGGTGCTTAGGGGAGCTGTTTAGGGTTGGGCGAGCATCGTTATCAGCTAGACCTGTACAGCTCCCCCTGTCTACACTGAGGCTGCTGGCAGTGAGCCAGATGGTGGATGGTGGTAAGGACCAAGAGGAAGGGACCGCAGCCTCTCCCAGTCCAGTCACTTAAGACAACATCACTTCACTCTCAGAGGAGTGTATACGGGGAATCTGAAGGGGGATTACCTGGGAGATACCCCCCCATCTCCTCCCCATATCCTCCCAAACCACTGGAGTCTCAAGTCTAAATTGTAATGATAGGAAGAAAATATCTAAGTCTTTCTAACTGAACTGAGATTTTTAGTAATGAGAATTTACTGATGAGCTTTGGAATGGGGTTAAAAATAGTTAAGGGAACCACCGAGCCAGAGGGAAGGAGAGATTAGCAGAACAGTTAGAAAGCACTTACAGTATTGGAAAAATAAACAGTCATACTTACACATTCAGGACCTGAAATGCCTCATCTAATCACTTACAGATATTGTCTGAAAATTAATCTTCCTTTTCCTAGCTAGCCTCTGGTTTCTTGTTATGGGTTTTGTGTTCACATTATCTATTTTGAAAAGATTCATGTTTATTTTCTCCCCACATAATCCTAGTAATAGAACATAAAATGCCTAAGATATGAATGGAAACATACGTCCTTGTCTGCATCCTTGCTACTTTACCATAAAGATTTCCAAAAGAACACGTTTTTAATAATTTACCTATTTCTCTGTAACATAGATCGTTTGTAAACATATGAACTACAAAAAAGAGTCATCCACATTGCATCATCCAGATATAACCCTGTTGATATTTAATTTCTTCCTAACTTTTTAATTCATATATACATATATACACTTTTTAAAAAAATAAAAGCGTGACAAATTGTACACACTATTTTGTAACCTGCTTTTTTCACTTGTAGCACTTAGAAGAGTGTCTGGAACATCATAAGTTCTAGATAAATAGTTATATAAATAAATACTGAAGGAGGGAGGGAGATGCAAGAGGGAAGGGATATGGGAACATATGTATATGTATAACTGATTCACTTTGTTATAAAGCAGAAACTAACACACCACTGTAAAGCAATTATACCCCAATAAAGATGTAAAAAATAAATAAATAAACACTGAATATAATAACTGAACATATTTCCATGTCATGAAGCATTTTTCTTTTTTCTAAACATTTTTATTGGATTATAATTGCTTTACAGTGTTCTGTTAGTTTCTGTTGTACAACAAAGTGAATCAGCTATACATATACATATATCCCCATATCCCCTCCCTCTTGCGTCTCCCTCCCACCCTCCCTATCCCACCCCTCTAGGTGGTCACAAAGCACCGAGCTGATCTCCCCAGGGGATGCAGCTGCTCATGAGGTATTTTTCTGTGGCTTCATTTTTTTCATCACAATTGCATAGGATTCCACTGTGTGAATTTTGCTATCTCTAACCATGTCCTGCAGAGCTGAGGAGGAATAAGGCATGTGATGGACTCAGAGATGCCCCGTGCAGGCCCCCTCAAGGGGGAACATGCTGCCCAGCTGCTGGGAGTACTGGCATCTCCAGCCTCCACTACCAGCCCCCTGCAGGGATTGCTTTAGCTACAAGCACCTTCCCAGGGCAACCCACATCTAAGGACTGATTATAGAGGGGCCCAAGGCAGAGCGACTGTGATAGGGCATCCTCCTCTAGAGTTTCCTGGGGCTGTCCACTCTGCATGGTAGCTCAGCTTCTCTCTCTGCCCCGTCCTATTTCTTCCCTCTTCCTTCCATGGGTGTTTACTCGCTAATAAATATACTACACATTGTACTCTGTCTCAGAGTCGGTTCCTGAAAAACATAACCTGACCCATGAGAACTCCCAAAGTCTATTGATTAAGGCACTCAGTAAATCCTGACATTACTGCCAGGACCCATGGCTCATGCCAGGCTAAATAAACTGTGATGCACGTATCCGTGATGTGTTATGCAGACATTGAAAGAAATGTTTGTTTTGTTTAGACGTTGTTAGTGCTGTTATGGCACATGGCGGCTCCAGAGGGAAGAAGGAAAGAAAAAGGGAGGGAAGAGAGAGAGGGGAGAAATTCATTGAATAACATCAGATGGGTACTTGAGCCCTCTATCTCGCAATCTTTGTTTCCAGATCTCTTGCCCCTTATTAGGCTTTGGACCAACTCAGTGGGAGCATTTACTTGGGCAAGTCCTATCCCCGTAAATGTAGAGTCTGCAAGATATAGAAACTGAAATTAGACATGACCCTGGACACATAAATGTGTACCAGCCTGACTGTGAAGAATTGGGACAGTGGATAGGACTTTTAATGCATAAGAGCAGAATTAAGCATTAAATCACACTAATAGAAACAAATCAAATCAAAATCAGAACAAAAGCCCTGAGTGTGTGTTCGAGGAAGCCCAGACCTCCGAGGAATCCAGAAGGTGCTTGCACCTGTCAGAGTCACACATTCCAAAGTAGCAGAAATCTACTGGCTGAAAGTTTCCTGTTACTTCCGGCCTCAGAGAGGCAGGCTCAGGCAGCATCGGGCTCAGCCCATGTGAGATGCCTTCTCCCAATCGCAGACCACCCTCCCCTGGTCCCAGAGGTTCAAAGGATTGGTACAGGGTAGAAAAGCACCTCAGGCCAGAGCAGTGTGCACAGTGGGCCGGCACAGTACCAGGAGGTGGAAGAGGGGGAGAGGGCAGGTGAGTAGACCCATTCCACTGGGCAGGGAAGATAACTGCACTCTTAGGGGTTGGGGAAGAAGTTCATTTCCTGATGAACAGTCTATCATTTTTTGTAATTTAGGATATTGTGACTATTCTGTTCTCTTTAAACTGTACAAACTGCTTTCTTATCCCCTTTGATATTGTCCAGTTCTCAGAACTAAGATAATGTTCTTCCAGGGGGTGTTACTCACCCATCCTGATTTCCACCTCACATTTCCACCTCTTCACAGAAAGACCAAGAAAACTCCAAGAACCCTGGGAAAACCTCTGTCTCCTGATTAAATCTCAGATAGACAGACCCCTTTGAGGACCTCCAGTTTCCATGTAGAGTTAAAAAAGCAAAAGGAAAATTAGCCTAGCAGAGAGAAAGTTTCTTAATCTTCTTGTCAGAAATCATTTGGTCCTGTCTACTCATAATGGGATTTGTGAGGCAATTTACTCATGTTTCTTCTCGGCAAACAGTTCTGCTTAATAAATGTTGAAATAGGTCAACAAATTAGCTTTTATCTACACAATGTTATTTTTACATAACTTATTTTTACTCTTCACCAGTTGGTGTTTCCACCAGGATTTGCAGGTTGTATTTTTTTGTTCTAACAACATTTCTACACGTAATACAGATTAAGTTTCAAATAATAACAGTATCATTTTATGTTTATGAGCTTAAAACCCCACTTATAACTAGCTTTAAAGATATTTATGACATTTAGAATTTTTATGAATTTTAGTGTCTTTTTTTAAACTAAAGATAATGTTTATTGATCACTTTTGCCTGAATAGAATCGCCAAGCATAAGAAGAACTCACTTAGATTTTATATATATATATTTCTAAGTTATATATATAACTTGGGTCGTATAGTTTTCAAACCTTATAAAAAATGTTTGGCTTTTTTTTTTCTTTCTCAATGAGGAGAAAATTTCCTTATTTTTCTTTCTACTACAACAGACTATTTTTGCTTTCTGCAACAATGGGCTTATAAATCAATCACCTATATTTTTTTTAACTATCTGGAAAGAATCATAGACTTGTAAGTACACAGGGGACCTTAGGCATCATCTAGTCAAGAAAAACAAATGAACACTCGGAATTTCTTTTGACCTCTCCTGCTTACATTCTTAGGAAGAGCAAACACTGATCAGCCCTAGAATATGCTTCCCCTTGACGCTGAAATCTGAGCCTCATGGCCATGAAGCCTACCCACACCCCTGGTGCGTCACTGTTCCCTAACCGGGGCAGAGACCAAATTCATGAGGAAGTGTCTTAATTTCACCTGCCCCAAGGCATCTCCATGGTACTCCTGCCCTGGGGCTGGGCATCCCACTGGCATTGCCCACACCCGAAGTCCTCACTTGGCTGAGAATGCCTGAGCCATTGCTTACATCTTACTCCACGACTTCAGGTGAGTGAGTGACTCAGCTCAGCACAGCAAGCATCAGGGATCTAAAGCAGTGCTGTCTCATAGAACTCTGCAAAGAAGGAAATGTTCTACATTTGCCTATTGAGCACTTGAAATGTGGCTAGTGCAACTCAAGGATTGAATTTTTTATTTTATTTAATTGAATTAATTTGAATTTAAATAGCTACAAGCCTCTACTAGTCACCACACTGGTCAGAGCAGGTTTAGAGCTGTAAAGCAAGAAAAACGAAAGGTTGCCGTGGGCCATGGGGGTCATGGCCATGGGAAAAAGCTCCTCCTTTCATCATTCCCACGACCTCGTCATACCCTAAGTGTAAGCAGACCAGCAATTGCCCTGATCTAATCTCCACAGCCATCTTTATCCCCATCTCTGAGTCATACAAGTGTCTAATCTTGTTCTGGGTTTCAGAATCTGGGCTAAGGCAATAGCCTATTATCTGTTTCATCCTCTCCTATTTCTCCTTTTTTTTCTTTTGTCAATCCAAATTTCACTAATAGGAGCTAAAGTATGAGGTGTGGTTTGTGTGTTCTCTGGTCCAACAAACTTGGGTGAGGAAAAGAGGTAATGAGCTTGAAAAAATGATCTCATGCCTGATGGGTGAGTCTCACTTCTTTTTCCTCCTGCTCTGAAAATTGGTTTGTTTAGTAAGCAATGGTGTTTAGACCTATTCAATGTGTCTGGAAACATCAACACTGTAGGGATGAATAATTTTTAGAAGAAAACAAACTGAATGAAGACACAAGAAAAATACATAAAGAAAACTCCAGCCTTTCAAAACTCTGTACTCCTCAGAGCAAAGGAGTTCCCGGAGGTTGTGCAATTTGAATAAATCATCATGGTGCCAGGTCACTGGGCAGTCTTCCACAGGGTGGGGCTCACAGGGGCTATTCCTGTGTGTGGAAAAATTTTGAGGTGAACTGTGCACTTTCAGGCAAGGGCAATGTCGTCTCTGAAGGGGGACAGCTGCTATTCCATCCTCTGCCCGCTACCAATCCCATTTTTTAAAATTCACCCCATCCCATCCACTTCCTTACTAGCTCTCCCAAATAACAAAAAAAAAAAAGAAAGAAAGAAAGAAAAAAATCAAATATATATGAAGGAAGCACTGCTTTGGAATAACACAGGAAAGTTTCAGTAAACCCCATATTTGAAAAGTTCATCCATACTGGGAGCTAAAATGGAAGGGGGGGAAGGGCAGATACACCATATTATCAGGAGTCAGTCTCTACTCACAGCCCGAAGCCCCCAAATCATGGGTTAGGAAGTTCATCTGTTCGTCTGTGCTCTCTCCTCAGGCCTCCTTCCCTGTCAGGGTGTCTTCCCTCTCCCTTTGGAAATACAAGAACGGTTTCTACTAAAATCATTCACAATGAGGCATTGACATCGATGGCTCATGAGGCTCACGGTGCCTCTTTTATATGTATTTGCATTTTAACCAGGAGCAAAGGAGTATTCTTGAGTTATGGGAATTTGGAAATTAGAGTGAAGAGTGAGGAACACTTTGAATGGAGGTTGAGGGTAGAAGGTTCTCACCTTGTCAACTTTGTTTATGTGACTCCCCTTCTGGCTAAACTTGTAAGGAAAAAGGGCAGGGGAGTATCTCTTAATTTTAAAGAAACATAAAGGGAGGTGGTATCTCCCTACGTTAAAAAGAAGAAAGATCAGCAACAAATTCAATACAAAGGCCTGGTTTAAGAGTCAGGAGATCAGGACTGAAATCTTGACCCTGAAAATGACACACCGATGATCTTGAACAAGTCACTTTCCCTCCCAGAGCTTTGGTTTCCTTGTCTGCACCATGATGGAGCTGCCTATGAAGCCTCTTGGTTTGCAGCCAGAGCTGATATTCAATCATGCTATGAAAGGGCACATGGCTTCAGTAGTTGTGGCGCGTGGGCTCATTAGTTGTGGCTCACGGGCTCTAGAGCTCAGGCTCAGTAGTTGTGGCACACGGGCTTACTTGCTCCGCGGCATGTGGGATCTTCCTGAACCAGGGCTCGAACCCATATCCCCTGCATTGGCAGCGGATTCTTAACCACTGCACCACCAGGGAAGTCCCATCATACAGTATTTGTCTGTCTCTGTTTGACATATTTCACTTAGCATAATACCCTCCAAGTCCACCCATGTCATTGCAAATGGCAAAATTCTATCCTTTTTTTATGGCTGAGTAGTATTCTATTGTATATATACACCACATCTTTATCCGTTTATCTGTTGATGGACACTTAGGTTGCTTCCATATCTCGGCGATTGTAAATATTGCTGCTGTGAACAATGAGGTGTGTTTACCCTTTTGAATTAGTGGGGCTTTTTTTTCAGATATATACCCAGGAGTGAAATTGCTGTGTCATATGGTAGTTCTATTTTCAGTTTTTTGAGAAACCTTTCCACAGTGGCTGTACCAATTTACATTCCCTATGCGGCTCTGTTTTAAAACAAAATTAAATCACTAGTTTTAGATGCCTTCATCATTCACTGTTTGTTCTGGTCTGTCTGCTTCAAGAAACTGAGGCAAAGGTAAAGAAAATGAATATTGGTTGGGTAACTAATATTGTGTTAGAACTTCACACATATTCTCATGTAATTTTCATAGTACCCCTTTTAGTTAAGTATTATAATACCCATTTAGAGATAAAGCTCTACAAGATTAAGTAATTACCAAAGGCCACAAAACTTCTAAGTGGTGGAGCTAAGATTCAAAGCTAGATTTGTCCAAATCCCATGCTCTTTCTACTTCATCATACTCTAACCTGTTCTGCAATAAAGTTCTAGGCAAATAATTCACTCATATATTCTTCTCACTCAAATATACATTTTTAAAATTTATTTCATCTGCCTTTTTACTGAGTAAAATAATTTATTGAGTGCCTACCACATGTAAAGCGCTGTGCCACTTTGGACTGAAAAAGACAAATAAAACAGGGTCCCAGGGCCTTCTTCTGCCTTGGAGACTCTTGCAGTAAAGTGCAGGAAGCCCTTCATAGGTTGATACCAGGAGGAAATAATGCACAAGGGGAGCAGAACAGAGTCCTCCCTGAGTAATTTCTGTGCCAGGGGGGGGAAGCAGCCCCAGTACAGAGGAGGAACCTCAAGGGTCATCTCTGCATCACCTCATAATCTGGACCAGAGGCTCCAGAGCTGGCCAAAGCCTAGGGATGAGGCCCAATGGCGGTGTTAACTGTTCAGGAATGCTGGTGCAATGTGCAGAGGGCCCCTGCCATAGGGACGTGCTGTTTGGTACCTGACTCTGGCCATACCCCAAGCACAACTGGGAAGCTTTTTTCCCTCTCCCAAAGAGCTTCTCCCTTCTCCCCCAGCCAATGAATCCTTCCATGGAAAATAAAAAGGGGCACAGATGGGAGATGGGTAAGGCTTTTAGCACCCTCCAACAGAGCAGCCCTTGAGCAGGGAACAGGAGGAAGGTGAAAGAGGCTGCTTCACCTCAACCTCGATGCCTTTGGCTGTGGTATCAGTAACCATTAAAACCTCCCTCCTAGGCCCCAGGGGTCACTGGTACATGAAGCAAAGCCACAGCCCAACAGCCTGCCCTTCCTAAATATTCCTCTAGTTATTATTCATACTTTCTCATGCTTGTAAATGATCTTGGTGTTTACCAATCGCTTCGACATCTTTTATCTCAGTGATCACAACAATCCCATCAACAAGTTGTGTTTTACCCATTTTGTAAGTGAGGAAATAGACACTGAGTGGCATTACCCAAGGTTACACCGTAAGGACTGGGCAAGACTGCGTTTGAACCTTGGCTTTCTAACACCAAGTGCGGTGTGCTCACTGTTAGACCACAGCCAGTAGACCACCCTGCGAGCTGCCAGAAGCCTACACTTGGCTGTCTAACTGCCACCCCTCTTGACATTTGTGGCTGTTTGGGGGATGCAATAAATATTTTACGTCTTCTAGACAACAACCTAGTCAACTACAAGTGGCCGAGGAGAGGCTATGAAATGCTGGCTCTCACACTGACCTGCACATTTGTACCTCTTCTAAGAATTTTGTTCCCAAGGGGTGCATGAGAAAGGTGCAGGTCTGGAATACATCTAGACAGATTTTCTGGAACAACGTGTGGGTGCAGCTCTGGGTTTGGGACAAATGTGCAAATACGAGTGCAGTGTTGAGGGGCTAAGGAGGCAAGAACTTGGAGAAGTGAGCGAAGAGAGGCCCAGTGATTCTGACCTTTGCAAAGGCAGGATCACCTGAGCAGGGAAAAGTGGTACCTACTCTCTCTGCTCCAGATTTGGCGAGGAAACAAGCCAGGTGTTTCTTCTTCTACTGAAAGTATTAGCCATATGGCAGGTCTTTACAAACTGCAGTGTTAACTTACATGATCTGGGTTTGAGTCTCCGCTTTTGCATTTTCTAGCCACGTGCCTTGGGCAAAGCAATTAATCCCTTTAAGCCTCATTTTCTGCATCTGCAAAATGGCAAGAAAACAGATTCTCCCCTAGATCCTCCAGTAGGAGGACAGCTCTGCTGACACCTGGATTTTAGCCCCATGGGACTCATTTCATGCTTCTGACCACCAGAACTGTAAGATAATTCCCTGTGTGTTGTTTGAAGTCACTAAGTTTGTGGTAATCTGTTATAACAGCAATAAGAAACCAGGACAGATTTTGGTAAAAATACCCATCTCTCAGGTCTGTTGAGAGGATGAACACAGAGTGCCAGCATGTGCTGAGGACATTAAATGACAGCTTTCACCATCACTTTATTTTGTGCCATTATCTAAGTTATTACGCACCGCTGAAGGAGGAGAAGGAACGCGTAGCGGAAAAGGAGAAACATCGAGCAGCCACTTCAGCATTCTGTGCCCATCCACACAGTCCTGCCTTCCTGAATCAGATGCCCCTCCCTGGCATCTCCTACTTCATGCTTGTCTAGATTTCTTCACTTTACTCTCCTTTTTCCTCACACCAAGTTCCCACCTGTCTCCTTCCTTCTTTTTTCCCACTCTGGTCTGCGTTTCCCCACCCTAATTCTGACTTGCAATTCTTCCACGGAGTATTCATAGGTCTCTTCCCCTTTTTAAAAACTCTGTGTGGCAGAGTCATCTTTGGGAAAGTATGCATCGTTACAGGATATATTTGGGTCACTGGGGCCAGCTCTCTTGTTCAGCAGCTCCTCCTGGACCAATAAAGCCCTCTTTCTTTGGTGACCTACCTGTCTTCTTCCTTTTTCTCCGTAGCCCTACTTTCCTCCTTTATTCTACAGTGTACAGTCATTTTTGCTGTGCAGCCATGTTGCTACAATCACACTTTAACTTCCTTGAAAGAACAAATTGTCTTCCTTCTGTTCTTTAAGCCCAGCTAATGACCATAAATAGGCTGCTATCTGCAAATGGGTCCTAATTGGTACTGGGTGATAATGGGGCTGCTTTGGGCCTCTTTTGCCCTTTACTCTCTCTATGTACTTGTGTTGTCTGAACTTCTACCTTTCATGGTCTATTTATCTGTGTCTCTAGTTTCGACAGTGACCCAACTGGTCAGGAGCAATATCTGTGCATTCCAGTGAGGAACTTTATAATGTGGCTGATCCAGCTACGTGAGTAAGGCTCCCCTTTGGGGGAGGTTGTGCATTAACTCCTTCGCGGCGCTCAGGCTCCACTCCGTCTAGTGTGCAACAATCTCGGGAAAGAATGAATGACATTTCTAAACCTGAAATGACATTTCCAAGCGGAAAGAAATGAATGGCATTTCTTAGCGGAAGCTACGCAGAGGGATCTTGTAACTATGGCCCCATTTCTTCTATTCACTTGGCAAACACTGATGGAGTACACCATGTGCCCAGTTCCGGGCCAGAAAACACTCATAAATTTCAACTCCAGTTCCCACCACTGCCCAGGTGAACAGGTAAGGGAAAATATTTAGAGATGTTTAAGATTACTTGGAAGGTTGTGAATACTTACTTTAGAGTGTAACAATGAAGTTACAATTTAGCAAGGTCTGAGTCCAATAGAAGGCTTCCCTCCCACGCACGCCGGAACTTCAGCCAAACTGGCTAGTGTGTTATCTCCTGGGCTCCTTACTCTTCTAAGCCTCTACTCCCTGACCTTTCCTTTCCTTCTACCTGGAATGTCACCCCCATCTTCCTCCCACTCCCACCCACCTCTTCTTGACCCATCAGAACCATATATACTCTGCACGCCTTACCCCTTCCCTCCTCAGAACTCCCACGATACTTAAGGTCTTATTAGACACATTATAATGACTTGGGAACACAGCTTCCCTACTAAAGCCTGAAATTCTAGAACACAACCATCTCTCTTACATATCTTTGTATCCCTCAAAATGCAAGTTGTGTCATATAACCCATTTTGATTTAGAGCCTGAGTGGATGAAGTGGATAGTTAATTTAATTAACAAAACACTGAGAGATGTGGATGGCTTATCTCAAGGTAATTAACGTGCAAAGGCCAAAATAATTCACCCAAACACTTACCCTGTATTCCTTCCAGAGGATCCTCAGGGAGGGAGAGACCTGCTTTTTAAAGTGCCAGACACAGCGCTAAGCCTTGTAGATAATTTCTGGGAGCCAGCATGGGCTGGGGAGAAGCACTGGGGCTCTGGAGCCACGCAGACCAAGGCCTCCAGCCCAGCTCTTCCACTTACTGGTTGTATGACCCCAGGGAACTTAATTTACCAATTTAAGCTTTAGTTGCCTCATCTGCAAACTGGAGCCTCCCCACCCTTTTTCTTCTTCTACCTAATTAGGTTATGAGAATGACATGTGTGGATGTAAATTACCTAGTAGAGTGGCATAGAGAAGGAACTAACGTTAGCCCCTCTTTCTCTCCTCGCCCCCCCCTTATGTGACGGGGTATTTTTAATTTGCCAACTATATTTGAAGATAACAATACATTCTGAAAATGATGGGTTTTAACCGCTGCCCGGAGTCCGTATGGGAACCAGTCGCCCACTCTGCCCATAGGTTTATCCTTTGGGCTTCCGTTTGCCGTGACCAAGGGCAGGAAGAGCCATACCAGGGACCTTCAGTGTACTTCATCACCACCTCCGGTCTGCCCTCGTGACTATGGGGCCTCAGTTCATCACTCAGAAGGATGCAGTCTGTATGTTCCATACCCTAAAGAACTGCTGAAAGTTGGTGATGAGACTCAGGCTGGCTTTACTTTTTTTTCTCCTTTATAAAATTACTGTGATCACTGAACTGAATAACCAAACTTCTTCCATGGCTAAATGATCACATGGCTTGGTTTGGGTGCTCTGGAACACGAGAAGGCGGGGCACGGTGGTGTGGCTTAGCTCTGCTATGGTGCAGCAGCAGTCTTCATGGGGATGAAGACACAAGCTCCTAACGAGTTGTGATGTTCTCAGCTGTGTCCTCAGCTCGTGGGAGACCGTGAAGATGGCCAAAGATGACTCCACTGTTCGTTGCTTCCAGGGCCTGCTGATTTTTGAAAATGTGATTATTGGTGTAAGTAATGAGTATTTTCCAGGAAATTCTGCTCTTCCTGTAATTATGATTTGAGATCAATCGAAAGTGAGAGTTTAAAGGGAAATAATGATATAATGACTGGTTCCCTACATCTTTTCTTCCTTTTAAGAAGTGTGTTATTAAAACATGCTAACTAGAAGTTAACTATATAAATAATCCTATATAACTATGTAATATATCAAAAGACCATGTGGGAAAAAAAAAGAGAGATTTCCCTCCCAGCTTTAAAACACAAGAATCTAAAAGCAACCACGCTAACCACAGTCAGTGTCCAAGCACTCTCAACACACACGCTTTGGTGTGTCTTTCCTACCCCTCCTTGGTTTGATTTCCACAGCCTCCACTGTTAAGGTTGTTGGGGACAGATGTTTGCATCTTCCTGTCCTGGTCACACGGGGCGGGGGTGGGGGGGCAGTACTGGGATGTAAGAGTAACTCAGAGGCCAGGCTGCGTGGGCACAGTGTGGTGAGAGCACTTAGGAGTCAGGATCACTGGCTCTGGGCCCAGCCCTGACTATGACTCTGCGTGACTCCGGACAGGTCATTGCCTTTCAGGGCCAAGATCCTTCATCTATGAAATCCAGGGGGCAGGAAAGATAACCACCAAGGTTCCTCCCAGCTCTAATGTTCCATGGCTCTCTGGCACAGAGAACATGACCAGGACCCGTTTAAATATTACAATCCAGGAATATGGACAGTGGGCAGTGGGAATGGGAGTGAGAGATTATCTTCGTACAAGAAGTCATTGTTTGAGCGGTTCCTGCCCCAGGGGTTTTATAGATGGTCTGAAATTGTCTGGGTCTCCTGCCAAAGAGCGAGAAGATAGAGCGAAATGTGGAAGGAGGCGTGAAACCAATACGTAGGATGGAAGGAGCTGTTCAACTTCCTGGCAATGAGGAGTGTAAGCCAGTTGCTTAAAGCCTATGCAGGGGACAGAGTTAGTCTCTCTTACCACCATGCCCCTACTCCTCTACCCCTTTCCCAGTGCCGCTCTCATGGCCGCCAGCCTGACAGAATCCCCTCTGCCCCCAGATGTGCGGCATCGCCCTGACTGCAGAGTGCATCTTCTTTGTATCCGACCAACACAGCCTCTACCCGCTGCTTGAAGCCACTGACAATGATGACATCTATGGGGCAGCCTGGATTGGCATGTTTGTCGGCATCTGCTTCTTCTGCCTGTCTGTCCTGGGCATTGCAGGCATCATGAAGTCCAACAGGAAACTTCTTCTGGTGGTAAGACCTTAAAACTCTCTACATTTCTCTCCTGGACCAATTTAGACGGATTGTTTCTTCTTCCCTGAGCACAGTGCTTTGGTTTTCAGTGGGGTAGGCGGGAGCACAGAGTGCCAGGTGAGGAGGGAGTAGAGGGGAAGACCCTCCCTGCAGTGAAGATTATCCAAGTGGGGTCAAAGATGCTCTCCTCTATGGGAAGTCCAGAAGAGTCCAGCACAAGAGAAGCTGAAGGGGAGACACCTGGAGGTCACCTGTTGAGTATTTTCCGGATCTTCGCTTCTCTCACTGGTGTCTGCATGGGCCCAACAGATACAGCCAGGAGCTACACAGGCCAAAGGAGAGACAGTGAGAACTCGATAATTAGACTTTTTCTCTTGAGAGTAAGTAGTTTAAAATATTGTTTTAATAGTAATCAAGTGTTGATATATTAGGATATAAATCACAAAATATGCATGAATTTTTAAGAGAAAGCATGAGCTTTTGTAGACATTTTTGAGCTCAAGGCTGATGATGTTGTGGGATGGCCTACACTTCCCATTTCACGCATTCACTCTGCTTTTCAGGGACCCTAGAAACCCATGCTGGGCAACATGTAGAGAACAGCTGCAGCTCCCACCTGCCTGTGGAGGCTCTAACTCTGTGCACCCATAGGGAGGCTTCTGCCCCAAACCTCAGACAGTAGGTTGTGCCCTGCCTTTGCAGATGGGAGCAAATTTGCAGCCAGCCGGGCTAAGAACCCTCGGTGTTGGGTCTAAACTTCTACTCCCTTCCCCCGTGCACAGGACAGCAGTTTCTCGCCCTGTGATGGGGCCCCATCCTCACTCCCTACCTGAAATAACTCTCCTAGCCAAAGGCTGCAGGACCTGAGTTCCACCTTCATGGAACGAGTCCAGCAAGCTAAGGTGCTTGTTGGTTGGAACAAGTCCAGCAAGCTAAGGTGCTTGTTGGTTGGCTTTTCCTGTGAACTAACATCATCCTGGTACCTAGGGAATGCAGAATGTTTACATTCTCTGGGTCTTTAGTGTGAGTTAGTTACAGGGCAAAAGAACCCACTTTTTCAGGGTGGGGTTAAGGAATGCAGGGAAAGGTAAAGAAGGGGCAGGTGTCCTTAGAGACGAGCTTCAGCTGCATCCCAGCCTCACTCTGGGCCAGTCACGTGTGTCTCGCACAGCCGGGAACATCCTTCACCATGCCTGGCAAAGAGATGGAGCAGCGCGCCCTCCACGTGGCTGGAGGAGAGAACACCTGCACCCTGTGCCTCCTTTCTGCAGCGTCTCTAAGGGGCTTCTGAGCCTCTTTAAAGGGAGCCAGCAAAGCTCTCAACAAAGAGCAATGCAGCCGCTAATACAGAGGGAGGCAATGTTATGAGGCCTCTGAAGGGGCTCCTGCTGTTAACTGAGAGAGAGAGAGTTAACAGTAGCCAAAGCCTTTTTCTGGGCGGAATGGTTAGGGCAGCAGAGGGTGCCGCTCTGAGAACCGCCCCTGCCCAGGGAGGGAGAACCGTTTGCCCTGCGCTCCTCCGCTAACACCGTCACAGCGCCCCTTCTGCAGAAGAACCCAAGCACCATAAGCGTATGCGGAAGGCTGAGGACAGCAAAGACAGGACTCTTGCAAATAGTCCCCGTCCCAGCTTCGGAGAACATTTGTCCTTCAGATATTTGCCAGCCATAAACAGGGGCAGTGTGTTGTGGAGCCATCACACGTGCATGCGCACTCTACCACACACACACGCGCACACACACTGCAACAAAACACACAATGCGCTGTTTCACTCAACTGACCTGATGCAACTGGAGTGGGTGTGAGTGAGAGAAGATGCTGGTGAAGAGCTGTGTGCCTGGAGGCTGCCTGCTCCTCTCTGATAAGACTGGACGTTGCCAAGAGGGAAGACGGATATTAAACGCAGCCCTATTCATCTTTGAGCTCCGTAATCCTCAACTCTCAGTAAACCGTAAGGAAAATGTCTCCCAATGAGAGGGGAGTTATGAGGCCCTACATAGTGTGTGATACACTGATTCTCTTGCCAGCCATTGGACGAACACACACACACATACACACACACACCAGTTCATTCTCTTGTATGTTTTTCCCAGTTAAAATGGAAATGCAGGGTACTGAACTGAGAAAGCTTTGTATTCAATAGTTGTTTGTTCTCTGGGGAAAGGAGAAGAGTTGATCTGATTAGCACCTAGCACCAAGTCTGGCTCTAAGCAGCTGATCAACGAGGGTTTGTTGAATAATTATGTAAATGATCAGATAATTATATTTAGGTGAATGTGCTGCAGAAAACATAACAGTTATTTGTAAAAACAAAACAAAACAAAAAACTCTCTTTGGAGGTAGATGTAATTCTTGTATTCCATTTGTTTCCCTTCCAGTATTTCATTCTGATGTTTATTGTATATGGCTTTGAAGTGGCATCTTGTATCACAGCAGCAACACAACGAGACTTCGTGAGTACAACATCAAAAGAAGAGCAGAAATGACCATATGAATCATCATTACCATCATAACACTACAATAACTGACACATATTAAGCCCTTACCCTATACCAGGCATTGTAATATGCACATTAATAATAAATATACAATTTTTCTCCTCATAGTAACCCTATGAACTAGGTATTCATTTTATAAATAAAAATAAAATGAGACTTAAAAAATAAAGGAACTTGTCCAAGATTACTCAGCTGGTAAGTGAAAGTGGGATCCTGAATCCAGGCCGTGTGATTCCCGGGGCCCAAGCTTGCACCGCCGTGCTCTTCACTACTCTGCCACAGTCACTGGCCTTCCACTGGGATGAGCAATAGTCCACCACATCTGAGACATCCTCCCATCCAGCACCCTGCTTTCTCTCCTTTTTTCCATTCGCTGGCCTAGGCCACCCCACAATGCCTGTCTACCCTTATCTCATTGGAATTTCTTTGGAGATGGGGGTCTTCTCCCTACAAGGGGGACTTCCGCCACCCAGAGCAGCCTTACTCCCACCCCCAGCCCTACTCAGTGACTCTAAGCTCAGGAGACAATGTTCAGGGACCCCAGCAACATGCCGAGCAAATCACTTCGCCTCCTTGAGGATTACTGTGCTAACTCTTCCTCTTGTGTTACCTCCTCCCATAATAGTTCACACCCAACCTCTTCCTGAAGCAGATGCTGGAGAGGTACCAAAACAACAGTCCTCCAAACAATGACGACCAGTGGAAAAACAAAGGAGTCACCAAGACCTGGGACAGGCTCATGCTCCAGGTAATGCCTGCAGTCCTGGGGAGATGCCATTTGGTACCTAAACCAGTATCCAAGGGCATATGGATGGTTAGGAATGAAGTTAAAGTGTGGGGACCACTGCCTCCGAGGGGGCTTCCTTCACAAAGAGACTTGACATAGGCAAGTTCCTCTATTCCTCTCATTTACTGGCAGGGACTAGGGGGTGTACACATGACTCAGCGGGACCCCTAGATCTATATTTTATTTTAAGCCATGATGTTGATTAGCTTCCATTTATAGGAGTAATGACATTGGTAAGAAATTTAGATTAATCACACACTCTGCCTCTTAGAACTCAAGCATCACTTACATTAAAAAAATGTTGCCTCTGGGCTTCTCTGGTGGCGCAGTGGTTGAGAGTCCGCCTGCCGACGCAGGGGATGCGGGTTCGTGCCCTGGTCCGGGAAGATCCCACATGCCGCGGAGCAGCTGGGCCCGTGAGCCATGGCCGCTGAGCCTGCGCGTCCGGAGCCTGTGCTCCGCAACGGGAGAGGCCACAGCAGTGAGAGGCCCGCGTACCCCCCCCCGCCCCCCCCCCACACACACAAAAAGTTGCCTCCACCTCACAATGAACTCAAGTGGCAATTATTGTCTGCTTTGCTTGTTTAGTACCTTTTCACACCTGTGGGCTAGTCCTGTTAGGAACCAGAGGCTGTGACTTGATTTGATCACCTGTTTTTCTCTAACTGGCAATCGTAACCTTATATCCACATTTACCTCAAATACCATCAAAAGTACAAGTCTTTCAGAATACCCACTCTCACCCCTACGCTGCTGTAAGTATGTGAATTCTTATCCCTGCATAAGCCCTCGTGTGACACAACTCTCCCATGGCCCCCCCCCGACCCCCTCCCCACCCAACCACCTATGTTTCCCAGTCCATCATCAGCAAACCCCCTTATAGCCTCCACGCCTTCTTTGAACTCTCTTTACCCTCTATCTTCTAAAATTTCCTTCATTTAGTCTAATATTCCTGCTCTATAGTTTTTTTAGCCCATTAGGACCTCCAATCTATTGGCCACTTTTTCACTTCCTATCACTCTTCTAAGTCAAGTTTTTTTTTCCCACTATGTTAGCAAAGAACTAAGCTTTTCAAATGAAAATGTGAATGCTCACACATTTGAAAATCCACTTACCAACTTTATAAAGCCCAGTCTGAAATAAGTCTGTTTCAAACTTAACCATTTCCCCCCAAAATGCTCAGGTCAAATTACAGAATGATTATTTTCTTTGGTGAGATATTTTCCATAATCCAGTGGCAAAACAGGACATGCTTTTAAGATAGTCACTTTATCACCAAGTTTGCTGAATATATTTATCTTAAAAGTTGAGAGATGCAGTAGTATTTATTTCTTCCCTTGAAACATTTTAGCAGAATTTATAAACTGGAAGGAAAGTGATGTGAATTGTGTTTTATCCCCTATCCTCAATTCTATCTAGAGTAATATGAGCTACGTGTTAAGTGATCTTCCTTTCCTATGTAGAGGCAGAACGATGTGCCACTAGGTTTTGGTTATTTTTTCCAGTTTATTTTCCCCCATTATAAAAATAATACATAATTGCTCCAGAAAATGTTAAAAATACAGAAGAGTAAAACAAGAAGAATTATTCACGATTTCTTCACCACAAAAATTTTAATTTTCTGATTCTCAATTTGCTCATATGTAACATGAGAATAATTATAACTCTCTCACATTATTGTAGCAAGATATTCGTACTAATAATGATTAACATTTTTTAAGGGTTTACTAGGGGCCAGGCATTGTGCTAAACGTGTTAAATGTATTGACTAATTTATTCCTCACACAGCTCTGTGAGGTAGGTACTATATTTGTCCCAATTCAGTTAAGGAAAATGAGGCTTAGAAAGTTTAACTCGTCAAAGGCTACAGAGCTCATTAATGGCTAGTAAGGTAATAAATGTAAAAGTATTTTGCAAACTCTACAATGTAATACCTTAAAAACACCTTCAGCTCTCATTAGGGGATTTTTAGTAAATGTAAGATACAGTATAATTTCCATATCTTCTTTCTCCATAAAGTCTCAGTTGCCACCTTGGTGGCTCTAGCAAGGATTATGGAAGAGAATTTTGTTTCTCTCCTGTGCTGACAGGACAATTGCTGTGGTGTAAATGGGCCATCAGACTGGCAGAAATACACCTCTGCCTTCCGGACTGAGAATAACGATGCCGACTACCCCTGGCCTCGTCAGTGCTGTGTTATGAACAGCCTTAAAGAACCTCTCAACCTGGAGGCCTGCAAACTAGGGGTACCTGGATACTATCACAATCAGGTGAGTCCTTGCTTCTCCCAAGACCTGCCAGGAGGTTTTTCTGCTGTTTATGAAGAAAATACTGGTTAACTGTAGGTAATAGTCTCTCACTAAGGAATGCTGCATCCTTTTTCCTAAACCTCATGTTAACTATTTCCTTCTCTGTTAGTAAAATGTAAGTGCTAATCTAGGGCTGATCTGGGAAAATTTACATTGTAATAAATGAACAGAACGCGAGAATTGCAATAGCAGAATCCAATTTTGTTTAAATGAACACGATTTGTATAATGTATAGAATTAGTATTTTGAAAAGTATTTATATCAAAGATTTGCTCTATTTTTGCAAAATGTAAATTGAAAGGGATGATATACAAAAGGAATGTTTTGCCAGTTCCAAAACAAAGGCAATTGCTGAGGGTAGATGCAGTAATGGTACACCCACCCGCCTCATTCAGTGGTAATGTAGGATTGTCTTAATAAAATAATTAGATTGGTGATTTGGGTAGAAGCTAATTCACATACAAGTGATTTTTGAAAAAGTGTTTCCAGCCTGATGAGAATGATATGATGATCATGAAAACAAACATCAATTGAGTACTTACCAAATGCCAGACACTGCTCCAAGTACAATACAGATATTAATTCATTTAAGGCTCCGTGGGTAGTGCCACTTTGATCCTTATTTTACAGAAGAGGAACTGAGATACAGAGATGCTAATAATTGCCTTGCCCAAGGTCATGCAGCTGGTAAATGGAAGAGTCAGGATTCAAATGCTAGCAGCCTGGCTCCAGAGCCCAGACTCTAAACCAAGAAAGAACTTGGTAATAATCCCAAAAAGCCCTGAAGAGAATCCTCATACACTTGAAGTCAGCCTCTGAGATGCTTACACTGCTGTGCATTACCACTTTGAGGAAAGCTAGTTGTGTACCAGTACGTTAAATAATTGAGAAATGCCAGACTCTTTGGTCTTGCAGGAAATAATACAAAATGCATTTTCAGAATGAACGACACGGCACTGCTGGTCGTCATGCCCCCCCTGGAAGGGTGCCTGGACTAGGACTGGTTGCATTAATCTGGAAAATGACATGGGAGTGATATAGATTATTCTGCAGAGTTGTTCAGAGCAACCCTCATTTAGCCTTTTAGCAACATTGTTTTGGTATCATTTTAATTAGTTATATTCAGACTGCTAAAAAAATTAAATTTATTGCCTATAATCACAATATGCAATATAACGATCACTCTGAGGAATAATAAACTGCTTTTAACATTTCAGCCTTGGAACTAGTCCATGCAGACGTATCTTGATTGGATTGTAATTCCATACAAACTGTATCATATCTTTGAAAGAGACCAAAAAGGATGTTTGCCATCAGATGATTGGTTTATTTCACAGCCACACTATTTTCCCTCACACATAGAACATTCTAGTAATAAGGGACACTTTTGTCACACCCTCCCTAACAGTCCTTGGACTCACCACGTCCTCTACCCACTAGCTATACCACAACTACAAAGTCATGTCACTGAGCAGTACTCCCACACCAAATTCCTGCATCTTGAAATTCCTCTCTGTCCCTGACTCCCTGTGCTCCTACTTTCTCAATCTCACTCATTCTTCACCCCTGACATAATCTCTTATCTACTCATCCTTCCTGCTTCTCCCTACCCTGGTCTCCCAGATTCCCACATGCCACCATTCTCTCCGAGTTACAGGTCCTGCTAATTCTCCTATAACAATCCTTTTCCACAAAGCAAAGTACGCCACCTCAGTACCTCATATACTTTACTTCTATTATTGCAGTTGATACCTTGAAATATAATTATTTGTTTGCAAGCCTATTTTTTCTATGAGTCTCCTTGAGGACCATGCATCCTTCAATTCTGTATCTTCAGTACTTAGCATAACGCCTGGCACTGAGAAGGCATCAATAAATGTTTGGTGGGTGGGCAAATGAAGAGATGAATGACCCTTTTTCACATCCAAATTGTAGCTTTGCGAGATCTGCAATGCACAAAGAAAGGCTAACAAAACTAGGGAAGTTGTCACAAGTGTAGTAATAATAGAAACCCACCAAATGTCACATAGCATGTCAGACGCAAATATATATGTTCTTACGTCATGGTTCATCTGCCCCCAAAATGCTGTGTGCAAATTCTAATCACTACACCTCAAGAGCATTATGATGGAACTAAAGAAGATCAAGGTAGGCGCCACTACAATGAGAAAAAAGCATCATGAAAGGCACTAAATGAGAAGAGGTGAAAAACTGGGGCTTTTGTCTGTGAGCTTCATGAGGGCAACACCCATTTCTGCCTTGTCACAGCTGAATGCCCAGCCCAGTGCCTGGCACCCGGCATAAGTGGGTTTTTATACATATTATTGGACAAATGACCACTTCCCAGGATTGTCAGGGGGATCAAATGAGTGACGGATATAGGAGTGTTTGTGAACCATCAAGTGTGTCACAAATAATATCCTTGTAATTATTACTTCTTATCACATTCCATTCATCCTAATCAGGTACCTGCTTTGTGCCAGACACTTGTTCTAAGTTCTAGAGATTCAACAATGAACAAGATAAAATCCCTGCCCTCGTAGAGCTTGCACTGTAGTATGGGAGACAGACCACAAACAAGTTACCAAACCAATACACAGTAAATTCCAGGTAGTAATAAGTGCCATGAGCAGAAACAAAGCAGGATATAGAAAATGATGGGGGGAAAGGTATTTTTCTCTATGGTTGTCAGGAAAGGCTTTATTAAGATGATATTTGCACAGGGTTCTGAATTAAGTGAGGAAAGGAGACCCTCACTTAAAAACGGTTGAAGAAGAGAGTTCTGTAAAAAGGAAGCAGCAAGTGCAAATGCCCTGAGGTGGAGGCCCTTAGCTTTTTGGAGGAACATCCGTATGGCAAGGCTGGAACAAGTGAAGGAAGAGTAGGAGGCAAGCATGCATCTAGATTTTGTAGGGCCTGAAGCTTATCAGATTTGTGGGGAGGGGTTCTCCTCAGGAAAAACAGTTTAAACTACACATGCAAAACTAGGTACAGGACTTTGAAATGGTCTTGCGAGGAAGCAGCCCTGAGCCCAAGCTCATTAGCTTTGCAGTGAAACAACCTCCTCTGGTGGCGGCTGGGGTCACAGAGAGAGGCAGGGCCGTATCATACAGCACCTCGTAGCCATTGTGAAGACTTAGAAATTCATATTAAGGGTGGTGGGAAACTTTCAGAGGGTCTTGAGAAGGAAGGTGAAGTGATCTGACATGTTTTACAAGGATCCCTCTGGCACTGTACAAAGACTAGTAGGGCACCGTGGGTGGACTCGGGCCTCAGGGAAACCAGCCAGGAGGTGATTGTAGGAATCCTGAAGTGAGGCCGTGGTGGACCAAGGTGGTAGCAGGAAGTAATAAGTGTTTGGATTTGAGATATATTTTAAACCCAAAAGTGTTTGCTTAAGAGAAAAACAGTTAAGGATAATTCCAAGATTTTTCATTTGAGCATCTAGGTGAGTGGGGGAGTCAGGTAGATGGAGAGGTGGGGGAGAAATCAAGGCGTATATAGCAAAGGCAGGACATGCAAGTGGATGAACCAGGGACTGGGGCAGGGTTAGAAAGGATAGAACTTCAAGTGGCTACCTGGAGACCCTGGGCGGGGCCTAAACTTCAAGGTCAGCCTTTCTAAGACATTTCTCTCTGGATCTCAGTGTTCATAAAACCAGCCTGGTCATGGCATCTCCTAGGCATTCCTGTGATTCCAAGGGCTTTAGTGGAGGTCGCTCAGATGGCAGGTCTAGCCCCATACGTGTGTATCACTCCAGTACTTTGCATAGAGACTAGAACAGAATGTGCTACATATAAAACTCACCAGATTATGGCATGCATGAATGAATGACTCGATGAATAAAGAATGATTCACTCTCTCGCACGCACCCCGTGGCTCTTCTACAATACTATAAAGATATGTTGAAATATGATGTCAAATGAGAATTTACGAAGCATGGTATAGGAGTTCCTTCAATGACTAAAAAATAAAGCCTCTAATTTTCATTAACTGGAAGAACTTTTATTGAAAAACAAATCAAAAAGTGACCCTGCCCTCATACAAATCACCAATAAAATCTTTGGGGAGAGGAAAAAACTCAAATTTTATTAAGAATACTTTACATTGCCACATATTCAATATGAGAAAACGTTATGCTAAAATAGCAGCACCTCGGTTAGATTGAATGAAAAAACAAATAAATATGATATAGAATAGTTCTTCATAAGGATTATTCCTATAGATTATTCCTATTTCTTCAGTACAGCACAACCACCTAGTTGTCCACAGGAATGTAGAAATAGCCGGGTTATGTTAAACTGGATGTTGGGGTGACATTGATTCAAATCAGCTTCCCACCCATCTCTTACATCTCTTTTCTGGTCCCTTTCATGTGGATATGGAATCGCCCACTCCTCTAGGGCTGCTATGAACTGATCTCTGGACCAATGAACCGACACGCCTGGGGGGTTGCGTGGTTTGGATTTGCCATTCTCTGTTGGACTGTGAGTATTTCCCATCACATGTTTCATTTCTGGGAGGATAGTGATAAGGAGAGACCTTGAGATTGCCCCTGGTTAACCCAAGCACGCTAGACTGACTAGAAAAAAAGCTTAGACCTGAAGGCTAGTCAGGAAGCTGCTGGCACCAGGGCAAGGACAGTGGATTCCCTCGGGAGGTAGGGCGTGAACTTCCCCTACTAACCAGATCTTTCTCTGGCTGACTGGGATGCACTTGTGTGCTCCTCCATCTCTCCAGATCTCATAAATTCATTTCAAGTAGATATCAAAGGCTGTCATCTCTCTAGATGCCTCCTCTAACCTGCCTCCCTCCTTCCAAAGAGCTGCCTTCACCAGTCTCACCTTGTTCTTCTGACCACTTTATGTGATGCACATGCAGCAAGAGGATAGAATGGTAGGTCTCAGCCCTGAATGCACATTTAAACCTCATGGGGGAGCTTGGGGGACAAAAGCATACCTGAACCCCAGCCTCTGAGATTCAGATTTCAGTTGATCTAGGTGCAGGACCCAGGTCTTTTTTTTTTTTTTTTAATTTTCCAGGTGATTCTAACTTGTCAGGATTAAGAGCCATTGCATTCAGGAAGCAGTCCCAAACTTTTGGTTTCAGAACTCTTTTACACTCTCTCAAATATTACTGAGGACTCCCAAAAGCTTTTGTCTATGGAGGGCTGTATCTATTGATATTTACCCTGTTGGAAATTAACACAGAAATTTTTAAAAACACATGTTAATTCATATAAAATAACAATAACAAACGAATTACGTTACTATTAACAATATGTTTCTGTGGGAAAAAAGTGACTATTTTCCCAAACAAAAAGATATGAGAAAAGGGGAAGTATTTTTTTTTTTACATTTTTGAAAATCTCTTCAATGTCTGGCTTTAATAGAAGACAGCTGGCTTCTCATATTTCATCTTCATATAATGTTATAATATGTTGCTTACGTTGAAGGATTTGAAAGAAATCCATCCTACACGCTGATATGTAGTTGAAAAAACAAAAGTGTTTTGGTAGCCTTATCTAAAAATAATTGTGAATATTTTCCTTTGGTACTACACAAAACTTGCTAAGTAGTAGTTTCTTAAAGGTTAGTTGCAATATGCAATCTGAAACTTCATCAAAGAACTTTTAGGACTCTGTTACATTAAAATACATTACATTGGTTTGTCTTGCAGTTTGCATAAATATTTACCCATTCGTGATTCTAGAACATCACGCATTGGTCATTTGGGAAAATATTGGTTCACTGTGTGACAGGATGGACTCAGAGTCACCCCTGCCCCTGTGATGATGCTTAAGGCAAGATCATTCTTAAAAATCCAGTGTCACCTGAGCCTGAACGAACCTCATATCATTTTTCTGCAAGTACCAGATGTTTCGAAAACAATTCCTTATTCATTTTTCTTTTCCTTTGTATTCTAGTTTTGGGTTCTCCTGGGTACCATGTTCTACTGGAGCAGAATTGAATATTAAGAATAAGTGTAACCACCATACCACTCCCCACAGTGACTCTGGATTTGGTGCTGGAACTCCTAATATTCCACCTCTGTGCTCCCCGGGAAATTATGCATTCTTCCTCAAATTGCCAAGTCAGTTGGTGTGGAGTTTCTTTAGGTTCTTTAGGCTCTCAGACTCCTGAAATTCTTACCACTAATGATTTCACCCGATCTAGGATTCTGCAACATTGTTATAGACCGTAGGAAAGGGAGAGTTTAGGATAGTAGATAATAACTATTGCCATCTCTGTTTATTTTTAATTTGGGGGCACAAAGACATTCACAGGAGCCTGTCTTATCACAGCAAGCCAAGTCTGTATTTGGACAGCAAATCTGCCTGTATTTCTCTCTGCTTTCTAAAAGAAACCTTCAAAGGCTTTCATTCATCTCAGTATTGTCCGCGTGAGAGAACTAAGGAAAAGACTCTGCTGAAATATATCTTTTGCCTTTGTTCTATGGTGGCTCCCATCTACAGAGACTCAAGTGATTCTCTTAATGCCACCTTGGGATCCTCTTATTCTCCAGGACAATGCCTGATCTTGAGCTAACAATGGTGTAGTTTCCTCTCAGACACTGCAGAGTGATAGGTGTTAGTAACCTCAATTCTCCCGCTAATTAAAAGTATGTGGACTCTGGGGGACAAAGGAGGGACCTGTTATATATTTACCAATCTCATCCCATCCAAAAGCCCCTTTCAAATAAGGGAGAAGCAAGCCCGCTGTTAGATAGGTGATTTATGGTGACTTTTTTTTACTGTCAAAATATTTCTCTTCTGATCTATGTTTCCTTTTGCAATCCTGAAGGAAGTTCTTATAACAACATTTGTCTAGTCTTATAAATAAAGAAGGCTTTTGAATATGTTCACTTTCTTTTCTTTTTACCAGTGTCATAATTGGTCATATATGAGGCTAGCAAAATGGGTCTTCCAACAGAAGAGCTTAGTAGGCTCACGGGAATTAAAATTTAGGAGATGGAAAATGCAGTCAGGTGTGGCTTCCCTCTGGATACCGGGTAACCCTGCTGTACAGTTGAATGACTGGAACTTCCACGTTTACTTTTTGCTCCTGCTGCCCTTTGCCCAGAAGCGGGGATGCAGTTGCTGCTCCTCAGATCCTTTCCCCCTGCAACTCTGACTCCAACTGCTCAACTGTGTCCCCTAGGAAGGAAATGTACCTGTCACTTCAGGGTCCCACTCACAGCTGACTCAGTCACATGGAGTAGCCCACTCCCAGGCCTCCACCCAGGTTCTTGTTCCTCAGTCTGAGCCCCGGGGCAGGGAGGGACAAGGAGGGGGAGGGCGCTATAGCCTGCACCTGGGCGGTAAAGCTGGGGCAACAGCCGGATTGCTGATTCCCAGGACAGGGCGCCAAAGGCTCCTGCTCTGACACACGACCAGCTTGCCCCTCCCCTGCCTCGCTTGCCTCTCCAGGACAGGGCTTGGGGTGTCAAGATAAATGACACCTGCACTTGACTGAGAAGGTTCTCTCTGTGGTCTTTTTGAAAAGAGGAGAAGAAGGAAATTCGAGCTTACTCTGGGCAAAGCTTTGAAGCGCCTCTCTCCCTTCTCTCTGTCCATCCTCTCTCATGTGTTCTGGTGCCTTTTTCTTCTGCTGCTAACTGGATTTTCCAGTGCCCTCATGCGTGAGCAAATCCTGTCCCAGACCCACTTCTGCCTTCCCCCTCCAAGGCTTTGGAGCTTCAAAATTCTCTCCCTACAAGATTCCATTCTCCTTGTGACTTGATCTCAGCTAGGTTAAGGGAAAGCCTTTTTGCAAGCTAATTCATACTAAAGGGTGAGTGACAGCTAGTCCCCACTCTCAATCTTCTCTGCAGATTTTTCCTTAATAACTGAAATTGATCTCAGTTGGCGGAATCCAGTGCAGCAGTGGGAGCAGGAAAAAGCTACTGTGGAGGAAGATGGCCCACCTGCTGCTCGTTAAATCTTACCACCTGCCTTCTCTACCACGAAGTAACTAGAAAAACAACGGGCCTTCAATTGGTCATTACCGTCCACCCCCTCTCCAGCTAGCTTCCTACAAAATAAGACCCTGAACCCAGGTACTCACTGTCCAGCCCCCAGCAGTTGGGGAGGACACACCTTTCAGCTGAGACAGACCCGGGCCTGAGGACTTCCCTATGGAGAGTCCAGCTGTTCAGGACTCCTGCACTTCCTGCTACGGGGGTCTTCAGTTTAATCTCAGGGCAGCTCGTGCTCTGCCCAGTTTCTGCTTCCATCCCCTCCACCTTCCCTGGAAGCCCAGCCTTGTCCCTCTTCCATCTGGCTTCTGGGACAGAAGTGGGGTTCACGGCGAGACCCAAGCCACACTGTTCAGGGTGAGGCCCTCACCAGCCCCACCAGGCCGGGGGGCGGCGGGGGGGCGGGGGTGAGAAGAGCAGTAGGGCCTGGCTCTGGGTTGCTGGCAGGTTGCTGGGCTTGAGACACACCCAGAAAAAACCATCTCGAGAAACCTCCCAATCCTGCAACAGGCCTGCTTATCAGGTGGGCAAAGAACAGTTACCACCTAACACTGAAAAATGGGTCAGGCTGACTCTGGGGTAGGTTTTACCTGATTGCAATACCAGACGGGTCATCACGCTCCTCGGTTGGCTTTTTCCTCCCCAGATTGTTACTCAGGTTCCTGGCAGGCTGTTCACCCTGAACGTTAGGAAGCCCTCTGCTCATTTTTTGGGGCCCTATAACTTTTTTCCCACATCAGCTGTAATAAACGGGAACTGCTCCCATTCTAAGCAGCAGACCAGGTAGTTTCTGACCACCCATGAAGGAAAGAAGGAATAGTGAGTCATGCGAGTTTGAAAATCGTATCTCCTCTAAAACCCCACCCCCATCCACGTGACTGACAAGCCGGGCTGTGGTTGAGGAACTGGAAACTAACCTGCTTTCTCATTTCTTGTTGTTGTTGGGTTTTTTTAAATAAATTTATTTATTTTTGGCTATGTTGGGTCTCTGTTGCTATATGCAGGCTTTCTCTGGTTGCGGCGAGCGGGGGCTAATCTTCATTGCAGTGTGCGGGCTTCTCATTGCGGTGGCTTCTCGCTGAGGAGCACGGGCTCTAGGCACCTGGGCTTCAGTAGTTGTGGCTTGTGGGCTCAGTAGTTGTGGCTCGCGGGCTCTAGAGCACAGGCTCAGTAGTTGTGGCACACAGACTCAGTTGCTCCGTGGCATGTGGGATCTTCCCGGACTAGGGCCCGAACACACGTCTCCTGCACTGGCAGGCGGATTCTTATCCACTGCACCACCAGGGAAGCCCCTGCTTTCTCATTTCTACAGAATGAACAACCTCCTTTGTCCTGTGTCATGTCCCTTTCCTGTTTCACCTCACGCAGATCCTTATCATCTCCTATATGTGAGACTGAATCAAAGAAGAAACCCAGAGGAGACTAGTTGTAAGCTATTGAGTTTGCTTTCACACGTGATGTTTTTATCACAAGGCTTGAATGGCCACATCCAACGAGGAGATCCAAAAACATCTTGGGAAAAGGCGCATTGCTGAGAAATGTATAGTTCCCAGACCCTTCTCTAACCCACCCTCCCCCTCACTCCCAATCAACTCCCAAAGCGCACACACACACACACACACACACACACACCCCTCCTTTGAAAAAGACAAATAGCAAATCCTGGAGTTAAGTGGTACCATCATGCCCTACTTTCTAGTGGCCTCCACCCTGAGTTCCTCTTGAAAAAAGAGCAGCCCCTGACATCCAGAAGCTAGCCTGGCACTCACAACTAAGCCATGCTATCCTCCTGCTAGACGTGAACAATTCACAGAACGCCAGCCTCAGATAAGGTCAGGTAAAATGAGGCAAAGTGAGGCCACTTCATAATTCTGTCCAAGCACAAAAGCAAGGTCACTGTGCCACCCTCTGAATACCAAACACACCCTTTTTTTTTGCTAAAATAAGTGACTGCTACGTGCTCACAATTACAGCTCTGTTCTTCCTCTAGTCCTCCCTGTGGGTAAATCAGAACTGTCTTGGCTTTCTGACAACGTCCAATACAGAACACATCCTGCTGGCTTAGAACCTCCCCAAATGACCCACCCCAAACCCAAATGCTCTCATAGACTTTGTCTGACTTCTTTTCCTGAGACACCTCGAGATTCCCCATGGTGTGTTCTCAACAGCTTTTTTTTTTTTTACATAAGAAGTGGATTTATTTAGAGAGAAACACACTCCACAGACAGCGTGGGCCGCTTTATTCAATACCATGAAGTTGTTAAGAACATGAGCTTTGGAGTCAGAAACCTGGCTCCAAATCCCAGCTCTGCATGACTTTGGCAAGTCAGCCTCTTGGAGCCTGCTTCAGGAAGACAGATCTCACTGCGAGGATTCCGTAAGATATGTAAAGAGTGCATTAGAACAGCTAACAGTCTGTAAGAAATACCAACAGGAAGTTATACCATAAATCTGGTCGAAGATCTCTGCTCGGCCTGTATTCCTGGGAACATGCCAACTAATATCATGTTACTTCAATTTACTGCAACAAGCTTAATGACCAAATATACTGGTCCAAATTCACTGGCCCTCAAACAGTAGTTGAGTAATAGCAAAACTCCTATTCAATAGTGGAAGAATGTACTAGGGTATGAAGATAAGGCATTTTAATGGCTATATCTCAAGTTCTGTACATTATTTCCAGAATCCTAGCTACAAATGAGATCTCTGCCCTTACTGCCTTCACAAAGAAATCTCATAATCTCCTGACAATGTGATATTCTGGGGGGAAAAAACAAGACACTAGAGTCAAGAGACTTGGGTTCAAATCTTATCTCTTCCTCTTACCAACTTTGGGAAGTTACTTAACTTGAATCTGTTTTTTCTTTGCAGTACTACATACACACTTACAGGAATGTTGGAAAGTTATAATTTAAAAAGCAAGGAAAATTCAAATACAGAGCAAGCATTCAATTAGTGTGCCTCACCCTTCACCAACCTCTCCACCAAGGCCCCAGATCTCACACACACACACACACACACCCTCATACACATCACACACTCTCCTCTATGAATATTTTTGAGAGACTGGTCTGGCCCTCTCAGCAGGTATAAGACGGTCTTCAGTGGACTTAAAACTAATGAAGGTGGCAATAGCTTAAACATTTAAAGTACTAAGGAATAGACTTAAAAATCTTTTTTGGAAAGTGATGGGCAAAAAAGAACCTATGAACTGTTCCTGAATATGCTCCATTTTGTGGGACATACTAATGGCTTTTGAGAGAGACTATATATGTATAGGACTTGGGGAAAGTGGAGGTTTTTAGTCCCGCAGAAAATGTCTTTCCTCTCTCCCAAGAGTCCATTCACAGAGCAGTTGGGGCCCCAGGAAACCCCCAGGGGCTTGAGTGGAAGTGAGGGGGCAAAGGGCAGAAAAACCAGGGAGGGAATCTGGAAAAAAGTTTAGAGACTAGATGAGAATGGAATGCACTTTTTTTTTTTTTTTTTTTTTTTTTTTGGCTGCGTTGGGTTGCTGTGTACGGGCTTTCTCTAGTTGCAATGAGCAGGGGCTACTCTTCGTTGCGGTGTGCAGGCTTCTCACTGCGGTGGCTTCTCTTGTTGCTGAGCACGGGCTCTAGGCGCGCGGGCTTCAGCAGTTGTGGCTCGCAGGCTCTAGAGCGCAGGCTCAGTATTTGTGGTGCACGGGCTTAGTTGCTCCACAGCATGCGGGATCTTCCCGGACCAGGGATCAAACCCGTGTCCCTTACATTGGCAGGCGGATTCTTAACCACTGCACCACCAGGGAAGTCCCTAGAATGGAATGCACTTTCAAGTCCAGAATATACCAAACTTCTCTAGGAGCTAGGACAGGGATGTAGAGTCAGGAAACCTTCCTTAAAGAAAGTGAGAAGCCCAGGGAATTCCCTGGTGGTCTAGTGGTTAGGACTCGGCGCTTTCACTGCTGGAGCCAGGGTTCAATCCCTGGCTGGGGAACTGAGATCCCACAAGCCGCATAATACAGCCAAAAAAAAGAGTGAGAGAAGCCCAGATGGAGGCACTATGGTGTAATGGAACCTCCACTTCCTCTTCTACCCTACTTAACTCTAATCAATAAAGTGTGTATAAAAATGTCATAAACCATAAAGCACTATAAAAAGGAGTGGTACTATAAGTGAGAAAAAGCCATAAAAACTTTTAAAGTAGTACACTCCTCATGTTAAGTATTTGTGGTGTTCAAACAGACCTGCGTCCATGTAATCCTCAGCTAGTATAGTAGGCTTATCTAGAAAACTCAGAAAGCTTGGCCTCTTTGTGGCAAATGACAGCAAGAGACACACAGGGCGGGAAATTGGGAAAGCTCGGTTCCTCTGAGGCCAAACTGCCCAGCAGAACAAGCAGGCAGCCATATGCCTCCTGCCAGTCAGGGGCTTCGAATCCCGTTGCAGGTACAGTGGCAGAGAAGGAAAATAAAGGTCTTAAAAAACTATCTTCCAGGGTTCCCTGGTGGCACAGTGGTTGAGAGTCCGCCTGCCGATGCAGGGGACGCGGGTTCGTGCCCTGGTCCGGGAAGATCCCACATGCCGCGGAGTGGCTGGGCCAGTGAGCCATGGCCGCTGAGCCTGCACGTCCGGAGCCTGTGCTCCGCAACGGGAGAGGCCACAACAGTGAGAGGCCCACGTACTGCAAAAAAAAAAACAAACAAGCTTCCACCTCCAGAAGTTTCATAGTGAGTCATTTAAATGACATGTACTTTATCTTGGTTGAAAGAATTACCTGAAGAATATCAATAGGCAAAGGACAGTGGTTTTGAACATTTAAAAAAATGCAGATGCCTTGTTAATAGCTGAAAATACATAGGGAGTTCCCACATGGTACTAATTGTATTTTGTTTCCATTGAATGAGAAATTGTTCTCAGTACGGATCCTCAAATTCCTTGCACACACTATTCTCTTCCTTTACCCTCCCCAGCCATGACCAGGGACCCACAGCCTGCAAACTGGAGGCCCCTGGCACAGGCTGTTGGCAATTACAATAGCTCAGTCTGCATTAGATTATAATTAAGAAAATTGGGATCGTTAACAGATACAAGCTACTATACATAAAATAAATAAACAAAGATTTACAGTACAACATAGGGAATTATACCCAATATCTTGTAATAACCTATAATGAACATAATCTGCAAAAAAACCCTGACTCACTATGCTGTACACCTGAAATTAACACAATATTGTAAATCAACCATACCTCAATTAAAACATTGGGATGGAAAGCTAGAGGAAGATTCTGCAGAGGAGACAAGAGGGTGGGGGGAAAGGAAGAAAACCATTATTATTTCTTTTCTAAATAAAGAAAAAACACAGCATTTACTTGTCCCTACTGGGTTAAAGGTAAACCAGGCCTGCCCTAGGTAAACCTGTCACGTCCACAAAATGCACTTTTCTTTCTTTTCCTTCCCCACGTGGGTGGTGACTGCTGTCTTTTTGGAAGCCCCAAATCCTCCTATTCCCTCCCTCTCCCTGTTTGGGAAGGATATTATTTACACTAACTGGCTGGCAGGCACTCATGTTGAATTTTAAAAATTAAGTGTCATGTAATAATGATGGATTGAGAAACCCTGGGGCACAGTTGCATAATACACGCTCAAGAACATCCACATCTACATTATTTGTGTCCATTCCCCTAGGCGAACAAAATATTCTTATTTCTGCTCTGAGCCAGCATCCATCCCCGATTACCTTCCTTAGATTATCCTCCCACATTTCCCGCCCCTCTCCCAGGAAGCTCAGCAGTGCCAAATCAGTGCCATGGCCCCGCCCTTCCTTCCAAATCAAAGGCCTCAGGAGCCCTGGCTCCACCCCTTCCTATCCTCTCACCAACGAGGTGTGGCCCTGAGGCAGCCCTGCTGTGCCCGTTACTGATCACAGTCAAGCGCAGGAGGATGAAGAGACAAAAACACAATGCGGCCCAGGAGCCGAGACTCAGAGGCACCTGCCACAGGCCTGGAGCTGTCTCACAAGCAGGCTGCGCACAGAAGAACAGGATGGAACAACAGAAGGATGAACACGGGAGAGCGGGGGAAGGCTTAGTCTCATCTGTTTTGTTTTTAAGCAGTAGGATTACTGACATGAATACATCTGGAAGCTAGAACCGAGCAGGACCCTGCGGGGCCTTCCTGGAAAAGACCCACCCCCATGTCCTCCCCCATGTCTTGTTTGTAGAGAAACTTTAGCCTCCTAGGCCTTCCCTGAGTTCCAAAGAGTAAATTTAATCAGAGAAGCAAGAAAATGCAGAAAGAAAGGAAAACAGTCAAACAAGACAAAATAATAATAGTTTAGCCATTAGACAAAGTCAAGGACCTTTAGTTCCTTCTCAAGGGCTACAGATAATATTCTGAGCCATATCCTTTGAGCTGTCTGGCAGATACTGAAACCCCCATCAGGTGGAAGCAGTTAACTGTACGCTGCCCACAAGCAAGTAGACCCCAGACCAGTTGGAACCAGAAGGTTGATGATGTTGACTCCTGGTTACATCACCACCAGCCAATCAGAAGACTGTCCATGAGCTGATCACACATCCCACAACCCCTTTCACCCTGTCTTTTAAAACCTTTCCCTGAAAGCCTTCAGGGAGTTTGGGCTTTTAAGCAGTAGCTGCCCAGACTCCTTGCTTGGCGCCTGCAGTAAAGGCTGCACTTTCCTTCACCACAACCCAGTGTCTGTAGATTGGCTTCACTGCATGTGGGCAAGCGGACCCAAGTTTGGTTTGGTAACAAAACAATAGTAAAAAACAAGATTGACCACCCAAAGCTTTTTCATATTTTACTACAGAGGTACTTCTGATGTATTATTAGTTAATATGTAATTTGTAAACTGCTACTTCATATCCTACACGTACAAAATCATTTTACAAAAATGTTCTAAAAACTAGTAGATAAAATGTTACTGGAAGGCGTATCTGGGCAGGTGACACCTGCCGCAGGGCAGCAGCCATAGCAACAGTACAACCACCGCAGCTGCTCTCCGACTGATACGGTCCTTCTGCCACCTCTTCGGTCCCAAGTTCACGGCATCTTCATTCTTCACCTTTCTCCCCTCTTCTTCGGCCTTCATCTCACCCGGGACCCGCCTCTTCCCAGATGACCATGCAGGATAAATGAGTAACAGAAATATATCTTCAACCCTTTCCTGGTTCTCTGGGACATTCAGCAATCTTATCTCCTGTGGCATTTTTTATCCCAGAAAATAGGTGTCACTTCAAACTTAAATAAATCTCCTTCAATCAGAGTTCTCAAATAGCCTTCATGGCATCTTCTGAGTGGTCCTTTTATACTTAGTCCTTCAAGTATCTACATTACAATATTTAACCCTCATGATCAAAACAATTGTTTTACATTCCATATCACCAGGAGTTCTGCTAAGAAAATCTGAAAGAGGGAGAATCAGCTCAATAATTGGCTGCAACAAGTTCTTAATGTGTGCTACTAGGGGAAGTCTCTAGGCCAAAATTATTGCAATCAAATATTCAGTTCCTCCAAATGTCAGCAGAAGAGCCAGGGTCATGGGCCAGACCAGAAATCCACTGTGATGTTGACATATAAAGGATTGTAATCCACAGAGAGTAATTTATAATCACAACTGCTCAACCCATCTGTTCTCCAGACACGTGACACCTGATGTAAGAGCTTCATCCTAAAGATAAAGAACAAATGTGAAAGATAAGAATTTAACATCTATTTCCACTGCTTTTTGCCTTGTCACAAAGTTCGGCAAACGCATCTTTGTAAATTATTGCACTTGTTGGGTTTCCTACTGCAAAAGAAGTTTATTTTCTCCATCTAAGGTAACAGATACTAACGATAGCCATGTGTTCACATGGCAAACCCCATGGAAGACCCTGAGGACCAATGATCAGAAGAGTCCTTCATGCAGTGAGCCCCCAGTCTACAGGACAGAAGGATGTACAGTGATACATCTCATCCACTGCTGACAGGTCCTTGGATAAGCTTCAGGGGATCTAGGAATGCTCCAATGTTGCTGGGAGAACTCTGTGTCTGCAGGCAGGGCGGGGACTCATAGGAACCTCAAACCAAGCTAAACTGTATGCAGAGGAGGCTGAATGAAGTGGCACCTAACTTCATGAGGGTCACAGAGAAGGTAAATTTGACCAAGGTTGTAAAAGAAGAAATTCACAGCAGAGAAGATGAGGGAAAGGACACCCAGGAAAAGAGACCACCCTATGCAAGACACAGAGACGTGTCAAAGAGCAGGATGTGTTTGAAGAAGAGGAAGTGATTGTGTGGCCGGAGCTCGAGGATGCAGGGAGAGGGGTGGTGTTGAACCAAATTGGTCTCTAGGAGCTGAGCAGTGAAAAGCATGCATTTCGGTTACAGTAACAATGTGGATGGAGACTAGAAGCATAAAGTTGAGCTAAATAAAGTCAGAGAAAAATAATACAGCATGATTTCATTTATATAAAATTGAAAAGCATGCAAAACTAAACAATCTTTTGTATATGAATACAAACACATGGGAAAATAAGAAAACCAAGACACAGCAAAAATAACTTTAATTATCATCAAAATTCAGGAAAGTATTTCCTCTTGGGGTAGGGGGAAGATATGGGATAAGGAAGGGCCACACAGGGAAAGGGCGTAAACTGGCTAGAGGATACGACCAGTGGTCATGGTATCAAGAATCTTCAGATTCTTCATACAGTTGGTAAGTATTCTTTTGTATCTATTCATTAATTATTATTATTTTAATTTAGAGAGAAAAATGCACACCTATGGGCAAAGGCTCAAAAGACACATGGAAAATAGAAATAGCTGTTTTGTTAAAGTGGTAAGTTCTAACAAAAGGGCTAAAAGTCTTTTAATATTGTTTTAAAATGTAGACTCTAGCAAAAAGGCTAAAGGCCCTTTAATACAGTTTCAAACATTAGGAAAAAAACCCCACCAGAACAAAGAAATGTAGATTTTTCAGACATAGCCCCCAAAAGAATTGGTTTATCTGCCAGGATTCCTTGGTGAAAGGGTTAATTCCTGGGGCAGGAGCACAAGATGAGCCTAGAACAGCTCATCACACCAGAGCAAAGGGAAAAATGCTCGCAAAACGACTGCAGTTATGTCAAAGGATTCGGGAGCCCACTGGAAAAAGATAACATTTGCCAAAGACAATCTGAGCATCGAAAATAATATTAACTACATCCAGAAGGCTGTAGGAAGCATCAACTCATCATTTTGAAATAAAAAATCAATGCTGGTTCTTTCCCTTTATCCTGCCTTTTCTATAAGAACCGTACCCCAGGGTACTCAGACAGCTGAAGAAGGCATATCATTCTTTGTAGAAAAATCTATCTAATAAATGCAGAAGGACTGACAGAATATCACAATTTTGCAATCCCTAATTGAATAATGAATTTAGGCAATGATCACCAATGGCTCCTAAAATAATTAGGTGAAGACTAATGGGGACCCTCACAATGACTGCATGAGGCCGACAACACGTGAACCCACAGAACAATCCTGACATCACCAAAACATGACCAGACATCATGTCCCCTTGCTGGGATACAAAAGGAGATACGTGGCACTATAGAGGAAGCGTTCTTGCCCCCAAATAGTACCAGAATCTGTTTAAGCCTCCAGATCGAAGACCTAGCTTATAAGGAAATGCAGGGGCACAAATTAAGTTATAGCACAGGGATGTGACTGGCAAAACCCACAATGTAGGAAATTCCATCAGACAAATGACCTGGTTTGTTCAACAAATAAATTACAAGGGAAAAAAAAAAAAAAGGAAGGAAGGGGGAACCTACAGATTAAAAGCGATTTCAGAGAAATCATTCAAATGCAATGTGTGGACCTTGTCTACAATCTGAATCTGAATAAACCAACTGTTTAAAAAAATTTATTAAAGCATTTATGAGATAATTGGGGAAATCTGAACACTGACTGGACCTTTGACGACAATAAGCAAGTATTGATAATTTTATATTAGGTATGATAATAGTATTGCAGTATTTTTTTCTTAAATTAGGAAGTTGAATATTTTATTAGTAAACTGTTTCTTATTTTCCTGTAAGGCTGTTGCTTCACTGTATAAAAACAGCACCAGTAAACACAGTATATTGCAAAATTAAGAGAGTAACGGTCTTCACTGGACACTATACAACTAACAAACTTTTCTCCACTGCCATTTATTTCCATTGGGAAGTTAATTGAATATTTTGACCCAAATCCAGGGATGGCTATAGGCAAGTTACAATATTATATACGGTTAAGATAATAATGTTATCCTTGAATTACATAATTTTCATAACTAGTTTTACCACAGATAATTTCAGGAATTCTGAATATTATAACTGGAGACTAGCCTAAAAATCACAGGCTGTTGTGAAAAAGATGCATAGCGTTTATCTGAAGTCATTAGGAAGTTAAGGGGTATTTTCTTCAGGCAACACCGTTGCAAGTAGTTTCTTTTGCTAAAAGTTGCTTTTTAAAAATCTATCCACCACTAATTTAAGACAACTATTCTAGATTAAGTTGTTTCAAACTAGTTTCTTTACGGGTTCCATTTTCACTCCTCAATAGATTTTATGTATTTCTCATATGCTTCTTCACTCATTAGTTCATCTAGTTCTGAAGGGTTACTGAGTGTCATCTTGATCAGCCAACCATCTTCCTAACAAGAGTTGTTGACAAGTCCTGGATTTTCTGCTAGAGCTTCATTAATTTCAGTTACTTCTCCTGATAGAGGAGAAGAGAGTTCACTAGCGGCTTTCCCACCTTCCAAAGCACCAAATTCCTCGTTTGTTCACTTTTGTCCCAACTTCAGGCAGACTACAGTGAACAACATCTCCCAAAGCTTCCTGTGCAAAATTGCTGATTCCCACTGTTGCAACACCGTTTTCTGTTGTTACCCATTCACGTTTGTCTGTGAATTTACGACCTGACAGCAGAGCGGGTCCGGTGTGCAGCGCCCGGACGGCGCCTGCCTGCAGTCCCCAGGGCAGCGGTGGGCAGGGCGCGCTGGGCGCAGAGATGGCCCGCACGCTCTGCGCCGCTCGCAGCGTCGTGTTCACAGGGGTGCAGCGGGTCTCCGCACAGCACCTCTGCAGTTCTTTTTTTAAGACTTCTTTTAAGGATACTATTGAAATATTTACACAGGAAATGCTGTGATATCTCATTTGCTTCTAAAGAATCCAGTGGGGGAGGAGAAGAAAGTGGGAGAAAGAAGAGAAGCCATGAGTTGTTAACTGTTGAAACTGGGAATGTAGTACATGTACATGTGAATTCAATAGATGTTCCCTCTGCTTTTGGGTCTGTCCGAAAGTTACCTCAATAAAAAGCTTTGAACAAAATAAACTGGTTTATCTGATCAAATCTGGCATAGGACTAGTGACAGAAGAGACTACGCAGGTAGCCTGCCAGGCGCATGGATCCAGGACTTACCGTTCTATATTCACCTCATTGCCTTGGTCTCTCTTGTGGAAGATCATAGTATATTTACCCACTTCAGGCAGTGGCCGGGTTATTTTCATTCTATGAAGCTCAACCCTGGAAAAATAACAGAGGTGTTAAAAAAAAAATTCTATCCCAATTATCTACCACTAGGCACTTAAAAAAGAATCATTTGCAAAAATTTACATATATGTGCACATACACATATCTTGATTATTTAGGTATTAAAAGAAAAAGAATTTTCTTATGTTGGGCCTCAGGCAATAAGTCCATAGAAGAATCACCCTTAACATTTACTACTGAGGTACAAAGATGTGTCAATTTACACTTTGTCATTTTCCAGAAACAACTGAGAAAATACACCTTTAAAAAATCAAGTCTCTTAGGATCCCTAATTTACTTAGTGTTTCCTTCTTTTAACAGGGAAAATAATGACTGTTAAACGTCACAAACCTAGGTTCAAATCTAGACTTTGTTATTTACAACCTTGGTAAGTCAATTCATTATTCCAGGCCTGGGTTTCCCAAACCGTAAAATGGCAATGGTGTTACAGAGTTGATCTGACAGACTCAAATGAGACCGTCCACATGGAACATTCTTTGCAAACTGTAATGTACTGTATAAGCAGAAAGAGGGTGGTGCCTGTTGCACAGGTGAGTAAATAAGTATTTAGTAAAGAAATTTCAGCAAATGTTTATGCTCAAATCAGTTGGTTTATCCATAGTGTTAGTCAAGAATCACTCTGGAGGCCATGATGTTCTTATCAAATGCAAGCAAAACTTGGGGCTCCCCTTTACCTTGAAACTGAGGAGCAACAGGAAAAAAGAGAGTGAAGATACATCAGTGTAAAATTCTAACCGTACCATCTGGGCAGTGAAATGGATTTGGGGAACATGATGGATACGGTTGACTCCGAGCCCTTGCTATTCCTGCCCTGAAATCTAGCAGGTACCCTCTGTCCACTTCATAAGCCACGGCCACAGAGGCTGCTGATGGGCTGGGCCATGAAGTGCTGCTGCCCATCACTACAGCCATTTCTATGCTGCCTTTGGTCAGGGAGATCCGTTCCCTCCTGCCAGAAACATTCCAGAGACTCTCAGCCTAGACCTGGAAATGAGACCAGCATGGAGCCGGGCTTCTTCATGCTGAAGCAATGGAAAACATCTGGCAGCCACACGTATATTAATTCAGAACGCCAGCTGAGAAAGTTTCTTTCTAAGAGGCAACAACAGGAGGAAAGGGGGTCTCCTAATAGACAGACCTTGTTACAAGTCTGAAGATACTGGCCCCAGGCTCTTGAATAATTACTTATTTCTGGGAGTTAGGGATACCCATAACTATCTGGCCATGAAACCCAAGTTCAGGGAAGGCGGCTGAGAGGGGAGACCAGGCATATCCCCTTTGAACCCCCCAGAGCAGAAAAGAATCCAAGAGAATCTGAGGGTCAGGCCAGCAGCCCCGAGTCAGGCCAGGGAGTCAGGCCAGCAGCCCCGAGTCAGGCCAGGGAGTCAGGCCAGCAGCTGCTCCCACGGAGTGCGGGGCTGGCTCGTGTATAAGGAGAGGACATCTTGGCCTGCTTCGGGGCGTGCACCTCCTCACAGGCTGCTGGCACTCCCTGCTCTGCACGCTGGGAACCACCAGGGTTGCCTGGGGTCTGAGAGACCGCAGAGGCTTAGAACAGGCCTCTGGCCACTTTCCTCAGGTGGCAGTTTTGCAAACGCTCTGGTCTGGGACTTGCCATTCACGGGTGAGACTCTATCTCAGTAGGTAATACCTGCTGACAAGCCCACAGAGACCTCCACCAACACTCCCGGACCCCGGACACCCATGAGCCAGGACTACACCACCCTCTATCATTTCTGAACTGCCAGTGGCAAAGAGCGATTTGGGCCCCCTTGCTCACCCCCCACCCCCTGCCACCCTTCAAGCCCAAGTCGGAGCCTCATGACCTGCTGGCCTGGCCTCCACAGGAACCACACACAACCACTGCTAGCAGAGCCCCGTGAAGGGGACCTGTCTCTGTTGTTCACCTGAGTCTGAGGTCATCGTCTTCGCCTCCCCATCCCCAGTAGTTGTTAGAGAATCCATTCACCTTGAAAAACTGCTCTCGGCTTAGGGCGGTAACACCCCCAAAATACCCACTGTAACGCAACCTGGAGCAGAAGAGACGAGAGAAATGGTTAGAATGTTAGTGCAGAGTCCTTTTGTTCTCCACAGATGCTTCAGAAGTCTCTGACTGCAGGGCGGGCATTCTAGAAACACTTTGAAGACCATGTACTTCCACCCACCCACTCCCGCTTGACATCCACCTCCCCACGTTCTCGGCCTTCCTTGTCTGGCCTTCTGTCCTCTGTCTAGACAAGCTCTCACATCTGCTCACTAAGCAAGGTGCCACCCACCTTTTCTTGTTAGTGTTTGTGTGCAGAGGTCTACAGAGGTACCTGTCAATGTGCACTATAACATCAGATCTGGATGAGAGATTTCACCTCGTGTGCCAATCCAATGAATAGTTGTGGCTGCCCAGGGCTCTGGGTTAAGAACATTCTGAGGCTGCACCCAGGTTCGGCGTGAACGAGTGGCTTTTTTACTTTTACTTTCTTTTAGGGAGTGGGGTGGAGAGCAGGAGAGAGCTCCTATACACACTTTTTATGCAGACCTCCACTTATATGCATACAAGTCTCCGTCTCAGAGTCTGTTTCCTGGAGAACCCAACATACCTTAATAACCCTGAGGTTTCCAGCTTGGGCAACTAGGTAGATGACAGTGCCTCTCACAAAAACAGGGTATACAAACTGATAATTAGGTTTTGAGAAGAAGACAAATTACAGTTTGGATAAACTGAATATGAGGTACCCTTGGGGCTTCTGCCAGTGGGAAAAAGGTTACAAGGTCCAAGTTCAGTACAGAGGAGTGGCTACAGAGATAGCTTTGGAAATAAGCTGTCAAGAGGTGGTACCTGAAGGCACAAGGGTAGGGAGAGCTGCCCGAAGACAATGTAGTAAGTGAAAAGAGGAGAGTAAAAAGGGTGGAGCTGTGGGTATACCAACAAGGAAAAGGGGAAAGAAAAGAGGTCAATCATTTAGGACTCATGGATTATTGGTAGACAAATTAACAAATCTGAGAAATAAAGATGTCCCTTGAATAGAACATGGTAACAATTCAGAAATGCAAATGAAGGCAGCTTAATAACTTGGATGTTACTGAATAAGAGGATGTGAATATATATGGAGGATCTCTAACTTTAATTAATGTCAGTTCAAAGTATTCCAGGACCAATAAAATATGTCTGCTTTTCTAGATAATAAGAAAAACCAAAAGGAAAGATCAATAATCATGTAGACACTTGCCATCTAATAGGTGGAGTCCCCAAAGTTAATTTGTAGCTCAGCTGCTTGTTTCTATGTTCTGAGTACAGATGGGGAGGACCCTGCTTAACCCACAATGGAAACAGATTTACTTACATACCCCCAAGCTAAAATTCTGGAAAACCACCACCTAAAACAAACAAAAAGAACAAAGTGCTCAGAAGGCAGCTATTACTGACCAAGACATTGACTGCAGTGACTTGTTGCCATGGTTACTGGACTCTGTTTGGCTGGGAAGGGGTTCCTAAACTACCTGAAAACTAGCAGCTTCATCAGAACACTGAGTGGAACCACTGCCCAGGCATAACCTGCCACGCCCCAAAAAGGGGTCACCAGGAGGGACCCAGCACTGATGACTTGGTAGTGACCCATTAAGTAACGACTATCCACTGTGTGCAAAGCAGCTGGCTAAACGCTAGAATAAGTGGGCCCTGCCCTCACACACACTTGATAGTCCAGCAAGAGAGGTGAACATTATCAGGGTTCTGAGGAAGGAGAAGCCACACGTCAGGGCAGGTGGGCCTGGGAGGATTCAGACAGGTAGAAAACTGGGGGAACTCCTGGTGATCAGAACTCTGTGACGAAAGGCCAAGAGGGAGAAAAGTGCAGGCTGTGTGAGGAGCACCGAGAGACCAGGTTGGCTGCAGTGGGAGGTGCAGGAGGAGACCAGTTGGAAAGAAAGGTTAAAGAAGTATCAGTTCCTCAGTTGCCTCTTAGGTGCTAAATATCTACATGTTTATTGATCTTTCCTTCTGGTTTTTCTTCTTATCTAGAAAAGCATAAATAGTTGATTGGCCCTGAAACAGTTTTACTTATTTTTAAAGGACTGTAAGGCCCAAGGGTGGGGAAAATGGAGTCATCAAATAAGAGTAAAGTCCTTGTAAAAGCAGGCAGGTACTAAAGGAATTCTTGGCAATAAAATTTCCCACAGGCTAGTACAGATGTTTATCACTGACCCATAATCACTGGGATAAACAAGATTTATTTCTGTCTTCATCAGAGTCTGAGATAGCTGAGACAAGTTGCTTTAACTTCTTCCCTCTGCATGTGTGTAAAGTGAAAACACTTCTTGCGCTTCCTTCATACTCATGGGGCAGTTGTGACAATGAATAGTGTGCTGATTTAAGCTCTGTGGCACAGGGACACACAGTTACCAGCAGAAGGCAGACACTTAGCCACCTGCAACTGCACCTGCCAGCAACTAGAGGGATTTTGCCCAAAGGAGGAAAGGCAATAACTAAGGAGGAGGAAGACAACTCCTACACTACCTATGCAAACCTCCCCCAAAGCACAGAAAATGAGGCAGTTTACATGATACATACAGTAAAGTAGAAAAACGTAAATGACAAACCAGGACGAGAAGAAAACTTCACTCAGATAGAAGATTAGAATAGGAAATATATTAGAACTCTGATCTGCAAATAAGATTCTTTTCAGCTTCTAAAAGAAGGTCATGGATTTGACTCTGAGCTTCTTGCATCCAGATCAAAAGAGGAGAGAGACACATTCAATCACCTGGTTTACATTAGGAAAACTGTCAGTTACTCAAGGAAGACAAAGGCTTCCTGAGTTCTAGTTATAAAAGAAACTTCTGGCCAATTACAATAGCAAGTTAAACCAGCAACATTGTACAGGGGCTGTTTTTAGAGTGAGTGGCATCTGATAAAACCCACGATCATCACACCAAAGTTTTACTCAAGATCAGTTCCCAGCAGGAATGCCCAAGAACTCATTTTCTTATGGTCCAGCTTAACGCAAAGATAAAATCTAGAATCCCAACAAAAGGCCTGTCCTTGATACAATCCTGTGTATCCATACTCCAAAAACAAACAAATGAGAAAACAATCCTGTGTGATTGTAATTTCTCACCACAGATGTCTAGAAAGACTGGGCAATGGGAAGTTATCACCCACGTCAAGGGTCTGAAGTACAGGTATTCTGTGTCGTAGAGAGTGACATCTTAATACCAATGAGTGAGCAGATGGCTAACATGCTTCTGAAAATACCAAGGTACCTGGCCATGATATGCTACTTTCTTCAGTGCAGAGGTGGCTCACAGACCAGAAAGCAAAATCTCCAGATAATGATCAAGTTCCCCAAAAGAAAAAGTCCTGGGATTCTCTTCCAGACCCTTCTCCTGCCCTCTGGCCCCACTGCCCCTGGAGCATGGAGGCAGGAGTGGGCATCTGCCCCTCATCGTCTCCCCTCCTGCCTTGCTCCATCCCATACACTAAAGGCCAGCTGAACTGACCTTTCTCCTGTCATTCCTGGCTGTAACCATGTGTCAGCAGCACTCTAATTCCTTCCACAGGCACTCCAAACTCCTTACCAGACTGAACAACACCTGCCTAACCTGGCCCCTGCCTACCCTCATCTCTAGCGTCTCCTCCCTCCACCATCCCAGACATTCACTCTCCAGCACTAATGAACTACCAGCCTTTCCTCAAAACCTGTGCCATGTTCTCTCTTGCTTCCACATCTTGGAACTCTGCTGGGAAGCTCCCACTGATTCCACAAGATGAAGATGCCACATTTCCTGGACAACACCTTTAAACCCTTCCCTAGGTGTTTCTTAAAGAGAGTGTGCTCTCACCCATTGTGGCTTATTCTAGGTATGTGTTTATATCCCACACTTTACACAGGGACTAGGTTTAAAGTCTACCTGAGGCAAAGGTCGCCTGCAGTCAGCGTTACTCTTGGAAATCTCTTGAACAGTCCGAAGTGAGAAACCTACACAGTAAGAGCAACATGGAAACCAAGAGCAAGGGAGGCATCAAGAGATTCATGGTTTGCAAAAACTTCTTTAGCACTATTCTGTACCCAGTTTTGTACAGACCACTGGGATCTCTGCTTAAGACAGCACTAACCAACAAAACCTTGCTGTCATCTTCAACTTCTCCCTCTCTCCCAGCTCTCACTTCCTCCCAGCAACCAAGGCCTGCTGAGCCAACCTCCCAAAAGACTCCTAACTGATGTTACAGCTCTCCCCTCCATCCTCACCCTCGCTCTCCAATCCAGGCTCTCTTCCACGGATGGATCCGACCTGGGATCTCTGAAAGCCTTGGTAGTCGAGGTGTGATTCACAGATCAAACCCTGCTGCCAAAATATCACCTGGGAGCTGGTTAGATACACAGAATCTCACAACAGAATCTGCATTTCAACAGAATCCCCAGATGAGTCATATGCACATTTGAATTCCAGACTCACTGGCTGAAAATGCAAATCTGATCCTGTCATCCCAGTTGACATGCTATTATAGGGACCAACAAATTATAGCCCGCAGGCCTCATCCGGCTTACCACCTGTTTTTATATGGTTTGTGAAGTAAAGATGGTTTTTACTTTTCTAAATGACTGAGAAAAAATAAAAAGAAGAATATTTCACACACACACAAAGAGATTCATGGTTTGCATCTCATGATCACTTCCCAGAGTAGACACTGGTGGAACCTCCCATTTTATTTTATAGTGTTATAGCGCTCTCTCCCTCGGCCTCACCCCCACCCCAAACTCTCCCCCTCATTAGCACGTGCTCCTAGTTGAATTTGCAGAAGTGAAGTGCAAAGCTGACACAGCTCCACTGCAGCTGCCTGTCTCCCCACAGCAGTACACACCAGGGAGTGCTGTGGGGATGGGCACCCGGCCTCATTCAGATCAGTCTCAGGGTCCCTAGTGCAGTAGCACCCCACATGTGAGCACACACGAAGGGCAGGGCTTGGTGGAGGCTGACAGGTGCGTGTGCACACATATAAGTGAACATATAGTTTCCCTTGTGGAGAACTTTCTCGGTTGCTATTTCCCCTCAGCTGTTTTCAAATAGGAACTGGTACAAAATAAGGTTGAAAAGCAGCTATGCCTCTCCGTGTGTGTGTGTGTGTGTGTGTGTGTGTGTGTGTGTGTGTGTGTGTGTGTGTGTGTGTGTGTGTGTGTGTGTGTGTGTGTGTGTGTGTGTGTGTGTGTGTGTGTGTGTGTGTGTGTGTGGCGGAGGGTGGGATGGGGCGGGGGGGGGGCATGAAAGCAGAAATGACGGTGCCTGGCTCTTCCCACAGTGACTCTGAGAGAAGGGACCTTGTCCTGGGTGTCCTGGCTCCTGAGCAGACCACTTGATGGACATGCCCCTTCCCAGTCTCCCTCCGGACTCGGTCTGGAAAGAGACATCACGGTCTCACAAAAGAGGCCTAAAAGCGGACCTGGAGGCACACTCTTGTTGCCTCTTAGAGGCAGAAGGCAGGGAGAGATAGCTAAGTTACTTGAGTTCTCCTCAGCGTGGGAGCCCTCGCAAAAGTTCCAGCAGGCGGGCCCTGCAGGCGAGGCTGGCCGCCATGTGCAAAGCTTGGACTTCCCTCCCCTCTTCTCTCCCTTTTTATCTTTGTGATCCTCTGCCAAGGCTGCTGGCGGATGTTTTCCTAATAAGAAAAAAAATCGAATTTCTCTAATTCCTGTTTTGAACTTTAAGTGATATATCATGGACCATTTTTCCTATTTCTCATTTTCTGCAGACACCCTGGACACAGTGTCTGCACAGCCTTGATGATAACAGGCCAGGCTTCTGACCTAAGGCAGCTGTGAGCAGAGCCGCCTTACCTGTACCCAGTGCTGTTCCTGCCAACCACCAGATGCCTGGGCTGATCCTCACACTTGTAAAGGTTCAAATCGTTCTCGGGCACCAGGTCCACATCATGGAATATGAAGCAGTCCCAAATTTCATCCTTGAGAGCTTCTAGATAGCCCACATTCAGGAGTTTGGCGCGATTAAACTTGTTACTTCCAGCCTATAGATATGGAAATTAAAACTTGAAAAGCTCCTGAGACAAGATTTCACACTGTTCCCCTGTTCAGTTCACATGCAGGAGCTGGTATTATTCTTGCTAACGCACAAGAGTATACATATGACATGAAAATCTGACACAGTAGACGCAATAACAATAACAGGCCTTTTGTGCTTTTCTTTATGCTTCATACATACTTGTATTCCATAACTAAAAACACCTTGAAATGAGGAGCTGTTGTTTAATAGGTTTGGAGTTTCAGTTTTGCAAGATGAAAGATTAGTTGAGATTATTTACACAATAATGTGAACAAACTTAACCCTACTGAACTCTACAATAAAAATGGTTAAGATAGTAAATTTTATGTTATGTGTATTTTACAACAATTTTTTTTAAAACCATAGTTTTAAAATAGTAATAAAGATAACTCTAAAAAAATTTTAAACATACCTTTATTTTTTGCATGTAAAACCACAAAACCTTTCTTACATACCAGTCATGCCAAGTAGAATCACTGCTTCGCTGTTCAGCTCTTAGCTAATCCCAACCTTACCGCATGTAACAAACTTACACTAAGCTCCCCCAAAAATATAGCTTGCCAGAAAGGATCAAGAAATCCTGACATACAAACAGAGAAGGTTACTGCTCATATACCTAAGCTACTTAAAAGTCTCGTGGAATCACTGTAAGAGAACCCGGATTTAACACTTCATGGCAGACACTAATCCTCATAGTGGCCTTACAGAGGAGATTCGTTACTGGGTAAGGAAAGAACACAGTAAACCAGTAATATAATCAAAGCTACAATATGAAACATTTTTTTACAGTAGTAATTTTTTCATGGCTATTTGGATCAAATTCCTTAAGAATAAATTCCAGTTCAATCAACAGTTTATCATAACAAAAGTATAGGCAGTTCTCAAAACTCACCACAGTACTTTCCTGAAAAGAATAACATAAAGCAGACATATTTTTCTATTCATAAAATTATATACTGGGGGTTGCTGTCCTGAGTAAGTCCTCTGAATGACTAACAATGTTAAAAACAAAAATAATGATAAACCAATATAACAGTTAAATTTTGTTTCAAATCCTCACAAAATGGGGATAGATGTAATATATATATGCACATTAACTTTTAAGACCCCCAGTTTATTGTAAAGTATACATTGCAGAACAGCATCCTCTGATCTATCAAAAGTTTTCCCAAAACAAATATTACCAGTTATAACCAATATTAGGTATACAGTTAATGATTTTCCTTGCATTCGGAGCATTTGTAAGGATTTGAGGGGGAATTATTTGGATGGCCCAGGACAATTCTGAAAAGATAGCCATGTATAGTTGTTGATGTCTTATTTTTCTTTCAATAAATGTTAAGACCAGATAGAGGCACCTTAAATCACCCACTCCACTTAGAGCTAAACTCTTCAAAGCAGGCTACACTAATACTTACCGTGTTCCTACTAAATCATGCTTTTGGAAGCCAAAAAAGTGAATCATAAAAGTGAAAACTAGGGGCGTCCCTGGTGGCACAGTGGTTAAGAATATGCCTGCCAATGCAGGGGACACGGGTTTGATCCCTGGTCCGGGAAGATCCCACATGCTGCGGAGCAACTAAGCCCGTGCGCCACAACTCCTGAGCCTGTGCTCTAGAGCCTGTGAGCCACAACTACTGAGCCCGCGTGCTGCAACTACTGAAGCCCTCACGCTTAGAGCCCGTGCTCCGCAATGAGAAGCCACCGCAGTGAGAAGCCACCGCAACGAGAAGCCCGCGCACCGCAACAGAAGAGTAGCCCCCGCTCGCTGCAACCAGGGAAAGCCCGCACACAGCAACGAAGACCCAACACAGCCAAAAATAAATAAATAAATAAAATTAATTTATTCTTTTTAAAAAAGTGAAAACTAAACATAATGTTCTCCATAATAGATAGTGGCAAAGTTAAAGGCAGAAAGGTGGAGACAGTCATAGAATTCCATGGCGATTAACACACAGTAGTCAACTCCTCTGTCTAGATCCCCATTGAATAGCCAGGCTCAATAATAAAGCACAGTTCCAACATCTCATTGTGTAGTGTATAGCAAATGCAGAAGGCAATGTAAGGTCAGTCCCAGGGAAATATCTTTGGGCTTCATTGTCTGCAATGGAAGGGCTCACAAAAGCAAACAGGCTTCCCCCAGAGGATCACTTAAGAGCCAGTAAAATTTCCCAGCACTTATCCCATTATTCCACAGTCTGGGACAAGAAGTGCCTTTACTACTTTCAAGGATAAATGAGATAAGAGACCTCACCTTTGATGACAGTTTGATGCCCTTTTACCCAAGACAGACGAAGCGCCTCACAGAGGAGGGTGTGGCGGGCAGAGGCCTGGTCTGCCCACACACTCACCTGGTGGATGACGTAGATGCCATACTCCAGCTGCTGCCTCTGCAAGAAGGGGTGAAGGTGTTCTAGCAGGTACAGCAGGTGCTTCTCTCTGTGCCGGTGAGGGATGAGGATGGCGACCCGCTGCAAAGCCCTGCATTCCTCAGGGTGATACCGGCCTCTGTGCACCTTGGGGTTTTCTGCCTGTACTTCTTCCAGAGTGAGATCTGGTTTGAAAACGAGCTTGTTCTGGCCTTCTACAATAAAAACAGGACACAGGAACTAACATGAACGAGCTCATCAAAGGCTGACAGGCTTACAGGAGCTGGTACATGTCACACACTTTGTGCTAGTTGTCTGGCACACAACGAGCACTACTGTAAAGCCTCATTTGGTCACAAACTATAACCACAGAATCTATGACTCAGGTTATTGGCTGCAAAAACAAGCAAATGACATATAAGCCATTCCCTTGTGCTGGATTACCAGTCCTGGCTCTATGATTCATCCGTAAGTAGAAAATACACTCTGTTCTGAGGACCCTGGTGAAGAGCAGAGGTCAGGGGTAGACTGAGCAACTTCAAATTTGCTCTAACCTCTTTTCCTTCTCAAAATTCCAAAGGGGGCAAAAAAACAAAACAAAACACGGAAGCCTCACCCAAGGAATGAATCAATCAATCAATCCAACTTTCTTTGTTGTCATTAAAAAAAAAAAATTCCAAAGGAGGGTGAAGTCTCTTAAAGATCAAGAGCATTCCATGGAATCAAGCTCACAGACAAGGCCCTTTTCCCCAAGGTCCTTCCCTAAGCTCTTGAGAGCTATTCTAACTCCCTGAAACTAAAGCAGCGAAAGGAAATAGAAACTAGCCTCCCTCCCTAACTCAGCAGTAACAGGTATGGGCAACACCGCAAGAATCCTCCCATTGTTCCACGGGGCGAAATCCCCAATGGGGCATTGCTCAGTGAGTCTGGACACAGCCTGACTGGATGAAACGCAAAACCATCCATGGTAACCAATCTCGTGCAAGGCTTTAAAGATAAGGCTGAAGCCACTGACCCTCGCCTCAGACCCGAATGAACGGGGAATACTGACTGGTAGGAGAGGAGGCAGAGCTCTGGTTAGGGAACACACTTTTTACAGCTCGGGACCTCCCTGGCGTCCAGTGGTTAGGACTCCACGCTTCCACTGCAGCGGGCACGGGTTCCATCCCTGGTCGGGGAACGAAGACCCCACATGCCACGCAGCGTGGCCGAAAAAAAACAAAAACAAGAAAAACTCCACGTATACTGTTCAAGGTACTTGCAAACTGAGCTATCTTCTTCTGGAGCAAAGCAGTCACCCACCTTTCCGATGTATGTCCCTGTGCCTTGCTTCATGTGACCATCTCCTACCCTGGCCACGGCTGCTTAGACCAGGCTCTACTGTCCACAGCATGGCTGACAGACTCTGCCCAACAGCATCAAGAACAAATAACTGACCTACAAGAGCCTTTCCACAAGGGTCTACACACAAGACATAGAGTCAGCAGGCAGTAATCCCTACAAACAAACAGTAAGGAAAGGAGTTACAAGGAAAGGCAAGCTACCAGAGCTGCTGGGAGATGATGGGATGGCTGTAGAGATGTCTTCCTGTGTAGCCTGTCCATAAACCCCATCATCTGAATTAACCTGACCGTGTCTCTGCTCTCGGCCCCGGAAAGAGCCCCATGCAACAGGTCTGATGTAAATCAGTCCCCCTGCTCACTCCCTCACTGTAGTAGCTTATTATGTGCCCAATCTTCGGGTGCCTGCTTCCACTCACTCTAGCAGTCTCCCTTACCGCCCCCGTCATATTTTCTCAAGTTTTATTCCTCCTTGGGTCACTAATGGCCCATCTTAATTTGTCGCTACTTATGTCGCCCTCTGGATCCATACTCAGTACCGTGTCACTGCCCATCTGTTTCCATGAATGCATCTGTTGCTTAAGTATGTTGAGAGAATTCTGAACAAGGGGGATGATACAGTCAGATCTGCATTTCAGTAACTCATTTTGCTATCTCAACTTGTGTAATCTGTGAGCAGAACAATTTCCCTTGAACAATCCGGAATAATGTTTTGACTTTTCCGTGACTGAGTAAAGAGAAGCAGCATGCCAGTATGATCACACTACAAGTCTGTGATGCAATCAGGAAAAAGGATCTGCAGGTTTTGTGCCGCTAAAAGCAAGAAGCCTCTGAAGAGCCCTGGACTGCCCCCCAGAGAGCTAATTAAGTGTATGCAGAGAGCCACCTCTGTAGGACCAGGGAGGAGCTCTGGACTTCACAGAGCTGGAAAGGATCACCATGCCCTCATCCCGCCTGCATACTGCCTCCAGGGGAAGAAGGGCAAATGTGTAAACAACACTGACCAGCACAACAACAAAATGTGTAAGCAATACACTGACCAGCACAACAACAGAAACAAAGGTGGAGGAGCACCCAGGGAGCCTAAGATTAACTCTGGGCCAGTCCCAGAAACCTTTCTGGGAGAGAAGTGATCTAAACTAGATTTCTGATGACTAGACAGGAATCCGCCAGACACACATGGGCTGAGGAAAGGTATTCTGGAAAGACACTCCAAGGATTATCTGGAGAACTCTAAGCACTTCGATGTTCTGGAGAATCAGAGGTCTGACAGAACCTTTGTGGGTTACATAGAATATCGCTGTGGAGTTTTTCCTAATTAACGTGCTCCCAAAGACCAACTTCTTATTCATTTAAATTGAAAGGCAAGATGTCAAAGGAGAATCAAAACATACAACATATTTAAGAAATAAACACAGAAATAAACTAAGACAACACTGAAAACATACTATCCTGTCCCTCGACTCCATATGGTGGGCCAGGGGGATGTTAATAGATATGACATGAGTGGAAGCTTGGATGTGCTATCATTTCCCTGCAGATGCCAGGAGAACATGCCCAGGTTAGCCCGCTGGTCCCAGGAGGATGAGAAACACTTGGAGCAGAGCCACCGGCCTGGGTCAATCGACCCCCAGCTCATCACACATGCCTATCGACATGCCTGCTGAGACTTCTGCAGCTGGAGGATCAAACTGGGCATGTTCACATAATAAATACTACCTGTCAGCAATACAAATACAGCTCACAAACATAATGTTGAGCAACAGAATCCAGACACAATAGAGTACATAGTGTATGTTTCCAATTACGTACAGTTCAAAAAAATCTAATGGATGGAATATAAGCTTGGAGTAAGGGTCGTGACTCAAAGAAGCATCTCTGGGGTTCTGGGAAGATTCCATTTCTTAATTTACATACTGGTTCCACTGGTATGTTCATTTTGTGAAACTTAAGTGAGCTGCACACTTCTGATTTTTGTACTTTTCTGTACATTTGTTATATTCAAATAAAAAGTGATGTACTACTTGTTAAAAAGAAAAAATAAATACTTACTGAGGTGTGGAGACACAGAAGAGCAGTTGTTAAGGTCTGCTTTTTTCACAGAGGCTTCCTCTGTCACAGTTCTTTTCTTCCCCAAAACTACACCCTTGTTCAAACTAGCCATGAGATCCTTTGCTTTAGAAATCTCTTGAATAGCACCCACAAAGTAGTTACTGGTGGCCCACCCAACCACCGTCAGGCATAAAGTAAAGAGCAACAGTAATCGGAATTTATAGGAAAGGTGGAGAGTCACGTTGAAGCTCATGTCTTTTATTATGTGAGCAGTAGGTCTCTCTCAGCCTCACTGCAGGCAGGAAGCTTCAAGTTCAGCTTTTCCAATCTGATTGCAAATCTGATGACAACTGACAGTGCAATGCCTGCTTCTGCTTGGTAGTTCCGCTCCAGCAATCCCTAAAATGCAATCACAAAGACATGCCGTTTCAGATGGAAATCCTATCCTGAAATTATTCACATCAGCACAAACTGAAAACCTATCCCCAACTGATTAACAGTAGTGGGAGTTCTCCAACGAGAGTTTAGAGATCAGAAAACCAGAGATTTTGGATGTAGAAGGATCCAACCATCTATATACCACAGGAGTTCTCTCTGGGTTCTCACCCTAGCTGTCATTCACCCAGAAGAAAAGCCTTTTCCAGATGCTGCACCGGTGGAGAAAGCAAAGAGACGGTCGATGCCTCCTCAGTTCTGAGCTGGCACAGCCCAAAATACAGCCCTAATGGTTCCCTTTCTTAGTTGCCCCTTCCTGGCACAGCTTTAAGAGAAGGTGAACTCTTGTTCTAGGGCATATTTTGATCCAAAGAGAAAATAAGGGAAAAGACAAAGCTCTTCTCCCTCTGTAAGAGCTGGAAAAACATGTTCCTTGAAACAGAGGATGAAAAATCAAGGATTTTTCAGTTATCAACGTTATTGTCACAAAGAGACGATGGCACAGGGCACGTCCCAGGAGGTTGGGGAGACGGCAAGGAACACAAAAGGATGCCAACACAGGAGGCCAAATATCTGTAAGAATAACAGAACTACAGCACAGTGTTTAAGATCTGGGGTTTGGGTTTAGACAGAAACTATGAAACCTCGAGCCCATCACTTCACTGAGCCTTGGTCTCCTTACCTGTAAAATGGGGATAAAAATTGTACCTCCCTAGAGAAGTTATTGAGGGACTGGATGACCTAATATATTAATACATAAAGTGTTAGCCCACCTCCTGATGCACAGCAAGCACCCACTAAGTGGGGACCATCACTGTTGTGATCGTTATATTATTTTACTTTACATTAAATGACTCTAGACTAGGGATGACCTACAGGCAGACACACTGGTGGCTGCCGGAATCACCACTCTACTGTACTGTATTTCTGTCAGTTGATGGGTTGTTATTTTGACTTCATACTTCAATTGCATGTAGTAGGATAGTATGAATTCACCTGTGAGAGGTGGCTATGCTCTTAGTTCCTGAAAAATCCAGTTTCTGAGGCCACATAGCTGAGGGCCCTCCCTGGACCACGGTAAATGCACTAAGATGATGAAGGCTACTTCGCAAGGCCCCACATCCTCTCTGCATTACCAAAACCACGTCTCTCCTCAAATTCTAAACGTGTTATCAGAAGAGTGCGGAAAATGCTAAAGCCAGGACACAGAATCTCCGCAGCAAACGTATCCTCAATTAAATGGACAGAATGGAGACCAAAATATATTCTGTGCCAAAATAACACAAAAACACGTATGATGAAATCTTAAGTAACAAAAAGAAAAACAGAAAATAAATTCTTGCATATGATTACCACTAAAATTAGAGAGTTAAGAAAACTCTAGAAAGAAATATTACCAAAAGCTAGCAATAATTCTGTTAGGAGTATGGGATTAGCCAGGGGTGCTTTTTACCCTTTTCTTTCATTTTTGTAAAAGTATGACACACTTTTGTCCTTTTGTAATGAAAACAAAGTTGATTTTTTACATGAGATGTGAGGGACTTCCCTGGTGGTCCAGTGGATAAGCCTCCGTGCTCCCAATGCAGGGGGCCCGGGTTCCATCCCTGGTCAGGGAACTAGATCCTGTATGCTGCAACTAAGGATCCCACAGGCTGCAACGAAGATCCAACGTGCCTCAACAAAGAGCCCGCACTGCATGCAGCAATAAGACCTGGCACAGCCAAATAAATAAATGAGTAAATATTAAATAAATAAATGAGACGTGGGGATGTGGCAATTTACTGTGAAAAACAAAACACTCGCACTTCCCTGGTGGCGCAGTGGTTAAGAATCCGCCTGCCAATACAGGGGACACAGGTTCGAGCCCTGGTCCGGGAAGATCCCACATGCCGTGGAGCAACTAAGCCCGTGAGCCACAACTACTGACCCCAGACGCTTAGAGCCCGTGCTCCACATCAAGAGAAGCCACCATAATGAGAAGCCCGCCACCACAACAATGAGTAGCCCCCCCCTTCAAAGCCTGCGGCAGTGAAGACCCAACACAACCAAAAATTAATTAATTAATTAATTAATTTTTTTTAAACACCCTTAGCAACTCTCAAGATAGCCTCTTACTTACTTAAGGGTAGTATTCCAAAATTTTAGCTCTACATGAGTTTGAGGGAAACCTAGAACGTATTTCTCTCTAGACACCATGTTACAAACGTAGGTTAGGTTCCTGGATCAAACCACAAGAGAGAAGATTTGGCCCAGGAAGCAATTAAACAGTATGGCCTGTGTTTAGGGTCTTGTTTAGGGTCTTTAGGCCTTGCTTAGGGGCTTGCTGAAGGCAGTAATAACTAATTAGAAGATTAATCGCTAATAAGAAGAGTGATCCATTTGTGCATTTACTCTGTGCCATGCACTGGGGCTAAACCACTTGTATTAACTTACTTAATTCTCATCTCAACTTTGTGAGGTAAGAATTTTATAGAGGAGAAAATGAAGGTTGAGAGATTACGGAACTTGCCTGAGCTCACACAACTACTAAGTGGTAGAGCTGGGGTCTGAGCCCACGTGCTCAGCTCCAAAGCCTGGGCTTCTGCCACATCCTTCACATGGACGTTTCAGTCTCTTTCCTCCCCTTGGTACCTGGGTGTGCCCGGCACAAACCCTTGAAACATGCAGCCTTCTACCTGTCTCTTCCTGTCCCTTTCCTTGAGACTGTCTCTGAAATGGTTTCCTGGAGGTCTGTTTTCTTCCCTCCAGGTAACAGTAAGCCTGCAGTTTTCTGGAGCCAGACTACCTCTTGCAGACTTAATTGCAGGAGGCTTAAATGCTAGGATTGGCAACAGTTTTTGATAAAATCTCAGTCTTGCAAAAGTTAGACAGGGAACATTGTTTTTCTAAGAGCTGCTTATAGAGGGATAATGTTTCAAGAGAGATCTGCCCGGCCTGCTTATCAGATTGAAGGCAAACACTCTCCCCATGTTTCCATTTCCCCAGCTATAAAATGATTTTTTAAAATTAGCTTAATTTACAACATGGCTGTAAGAATTTAATGAGATGACACAGCAAACACACCTAGTACATTCCCAAGGATATAATAAATATCTGTTGACTCTGATTACCAATATGATTCATGCTCAAATTTTATCGCCATGCTAACCAAGATGTTATCTCTGGAATTACATATTGAATAATTTTATTTTCTATTTCTCTGTAATTTCCTGTTTTTCTTTCAATGAGTATATACCACTCTCATAATTAAAAAAAATAATAAAGATTTTTTAAAGAGACCTCTTTTTAGGGCAGGTCACTCCTGGTTGGTGTTTGGGAAAACATCATCAGATTGGACTTCTTTGTAAAAACATTTAAATAAATGAGAGACCCTGAACTCTTCCTAAAAAGAATTTTCTCTTTCAGTCAAGGCTGTCTTAAGGTGACAGGGGAATCATGGTTATAGAGAACAAATTCAGGTAACATGAAAGAAGTTATTTTAGGGCAAGACTCACCACCCTTTTTCCTTTCTAGGTCTGCCCTAGGGTTAGTTCAAAATGATGATGTTCTCATAATTTTGTTTTTCCTCCTCTCAATTCAACCAGTCTTTTCTGAACACCTGCTATTTTCAGGCATAGTGCTAGGCACCAAGGGAATTAAGGTATAGTCCTTGCACTCAGAGTTTCAGTCCTTCCTTAGCTTGTAATGTCTGCAATTTGTTTTCAAATACGCCAGCTCCAACCCTGAAAATGGGGGAAATAGTTGAAATAAAATTGGCAAAATATTGAAAAGTACTGAGCAAGGTGATAGGTATCTGAGAGTTCATTTTCTTTTTCACTCTACTTTTTTGTATGCTTGAAATTTTCCATAAACAAAAATCTAGCACGGAAGACAAGTTATAACAAAGGGTATATCAGCATGAATGCCAAGTATCATTCTCATTCTCAGAGAATCTCTATATGCACACATTTTTACATGTGGAGGTCAGGGGAGGACACCAGATGTCACTCCATAAATATTCACTAAGCACCTAGTACCAAGGAGAAAGAATGTGGTCTTCATTCAGCAGCCAAGAGCACTAAAATCAGCATTTCAATGTCTCTAAATCCATCTGGTAATCCTGCAGACACTGGATGTCTCATAGTGGGCAAGATGTGGCCCCAGGCACACAGTCCTATTCCCTTGGGCCTCTCTGGGGTAGCACCAATAAAAAGGCTGATATTTTGCTACTCCTTTTACTCCTGCAGAGCTCCTGAGAGCTGACTATTTGCAAACACGTTGTCCTACCTTCCGTGGACCTCTGGTATTCATTCTCCCAATTATAGTTCCTTCACCTGGCTTCTGAGTGATCACTGCCCAGACCCTAAAGAAGCAATGGTTCTGTGAAAATTAATGAAGGGAAACCTCACTGAAGTGGAACTGGGAGGCCAGAAGGGGAGATACAGATCACATCAATACAGATCCCAATAGGAAGAGACCCACCTTGCATCTTTGGCAGGAAGTGACCCCACTTTACTACCACCAGCAGGAGGAAGAAGCTCTTCTCTTTGCCCGGCAACACCTCAGCCAATGACAGACTGTCACAACTCAGTCAATGAAAAGCCACTATATTTCGATCTCCTAGTTTCCTCCAATGGACTTTTTGTTTATGACAGAGCCTCCCAATTTCCCCTTCTCCTCTATAAAAAAGTTTCTTTTCCTTTGCTTTACTGGACTTGCAATGTGGTTTGCCATAGTTGCATGCCCCAAACTGCAATTCTTTGCTGCTCCAGAATAAACCCATTTTGCTTGTAAAATAACTGGCTGTTTTATTGTTTTAGGTTAACAGTTCCCTGGGCAGAGGGCAAGGGTGGGATAGAAATGACGACAGCCATTTACGTGTACAGGTCATTTAAACTCAGACTGAGTTCCTAATGACCAAAACTGGAAGCATTTGAGCAAGAAAATAATGATGGCATTGTATTTTAACCCACAGAATAAAATGAATAGCCATGAGTCCATACTGATATAAATGATCAAATAAATAAATGGGAAAGGGCAGCTCTTTCTTACACTAAACTTCCAACCAATAAGGAAGCAGGAAATGGGGGGTAAAATCACCATTAGGCAAACACCACTGTAAATAATTGTTGCAGACGAGATCCACCAATGGGTGCTAACATGAGTAGGTAAAAATTTGAGTTTAAACAGCTTGCATAGTCTCAAAGTATCTCCCCTCAAATAATTATTAGCTACAAAGGGAAAGTCAGTAACTTTATAGTGAAGAAACCTAGCAGATATCACCTTAACCAAGTGATGAAGGTTAGTATCACCGGTGATGAGATCTATCAACCTCATGAATCAGTGATGTATTGCTCTCTACAAAATAACTAATCAGTACTTTTCTACAGAATAACTTCATTCTACAAAATAACTAACTGGGACTCTTCAAAAGGGTCAAAATAATGAAAAACAAGGCAAAACTGAGGAACTATCTCAGATTGGAGGAGACTAAGGAGAAATAACTAAATGCAAGGTAAGATCCTTGACAGCCAGTGGAAACAGAAAAAAAATTCATTAGCAGGAAAGCTGATGAAATTCAAATAAAGTCTATAGTTTAGTTAATAGTATTGATAACTGAACAATGGTTATGTAAGGGGCTAATATTAGGGGAAGTTGAGTGAATTCTCTGTACAATATTTGCAACTTTTCCCTAAGTCTAAAATTAATTAAAATTAAAAGTTAAAAGAAAAAGTCGAAGACTATGTATAATCCAAGTCAACATACAGCAGTAAAATTAACTTACTTCTCAAAGAGAATCACTGTTTTTTGTATTCCTAGTGCCTCAAACTGACCTGACACATAGTAGGTGCTAAATTTGGTAAATAATGAATGACTTTCTAGGATATACTAGTTTAAACACACAAGGACACACAATAATCCCAGGTTACTACTAAAATAAATGTGACATGGTATAAAAGGAGAAAAAATAAAGACTAATAAAGAAGGGGAAAAATTAACTGGTATAAAATTCCATTTGGGGAAGATTTTTAAAATTGAAAAAGGCTCATATACACTACCAAATGTAAAATCGATAGCTAGTGGGAAGCAGCCGCATAGCACAGGAAGATCAGCTGGTGCTTTGTGACCACCCAGAGGGGTGGGAGGGAGACGCAAGAGGGAGGAGATATGGGGATATATGTGTATGTATAGCTGATTCACTTTGTTATACAGCAGAAACTAACACACCATTGTAAAGCAATTATACTCCAATAAAGATGTTTAAACAGAAAAAGCCTCACCCCCATGCTAGTTCCCTTCGGTACGCTCTCCTAAGGACAGAGGGCCCCATCTCTAATAAATGGCCCATTCCCTTCGTTATGCCCACCACCTTTTGCTTCTCTGTCATTGAGTTTCCAAAAGCAGTACTCCTCTCTTCTGACTCTGGGAGGAGTTGCTGTCTAGTCTGCCACTTCCTCCCTGAACCCACAGAGCACACCAGAGCAGTGTCCCTGCCTCTGGGCAAGAGCTGCCTGCAGGTCCTACATCAACTGTTTTACAACAAGGGCTGGCATGAAACAGTCAAGAAACATGAAATCAATTTAACAAGCAAGGGACTGAAATTGTTTTATTTAGTCTTTGTTATGCAGCATGAAAGAATTCCTAAGAATTTCCAATGGGGGATTTTAATGGAGGCTCGTTGTGTACTTATGTGCCATTCTCAGCTATCCCAGAGAATCCTGTAGTGGGGTCACTTGCAGTTCCCTTTCTGCAGTTATTAGAGGCACATCAATGAGAAGGCTTGAGAAGGTCTGAAGGTCTGAGGTAATGGAGAAAACAAGGGCTTTGAAGTCACAAAGAGCTGAGTACAAATCTGGTTACCAGATGCATGAATGGCTTTGGGGAAGTGACCTAAATTTGATTCCGTTTTGCCATTTATTTTAAAAACATTTTTCAAAGTGTGGTTCCAAGAGTGCCTATATCAAAGACAGAGGGAAATTTGTTAAAATTGTAGATTCCTGGGCCCTACTCCAGAGCTAATGGGTCAGAACAACTGGGCCTGGGACTCAGGAAAATGAATTTTTAACAAGCTCCCCAGTTGAGTCTTACACGCATTAAAGTTTGAGAACCACTGAAATAAGAGATCGGACCTGTAATGCAACAGCTCCCTCAGAAACGTTCATTTTCCTTTGGGTGAGGAAAAGCAGTAAGAAGACATGTGAAAAGGAGATTTTAAAAATGCATTTGAATAGCTTTCAACTCCATCATTTAGAAACTTATTCTAAGAAATAATCAGAGAGGTAGACGACGATATTCAAACCAACATTACTAAAATAACCAAAAATTCAAAAGATTCAAAATGTTAACAATAGGGAACTGATTTAATTAATTACAATACCTACATATAATGGAGCACATGCTTTCCTTAAAAATGGTGCTTAAAAACTACATGGGGGGGCTTCCCTGGTGGCACAGTGGTTGAGAGTCCGCCTGCCAATGCAGGGGACACGGGTTTGTGCCCCGGTCGGGGAAGATCCCACATGCCGCAGATCGGCTGGGCCCGTGAACCATGGCCGCTGAGCCTGCGCGTCCGGAGCCTGTGCTCCGCAACAGGAGAGGCCCCAACAGTGAGAGGCCCGCGTATCGCATAAAGAAAAAAAAAAAAAAAAAAAGAGAAGAACACCACCACTAACTTGCTTTGAATGTTTCCACTTTGAATTAAAGATCTTCAAAGAAATGGTTAGTTCTCAAGTCTTGCAAGCATCTCTGGAAAAAACACACATTATTATTAGCTCATTTTAAAGTAGATACTAAATACTTATCCTATAAAGTGGCCCACAGAATATACTAAGTGGCCCGTAAAATATACTAAGAGAGTTAGTTTTATTGCCCCCTCCAAGACCGTGTAGTCAAACAGTTCAGTACTTCTCTTTAACAGACATTTTTAATCAGATTAAAAATGCACACTGAAGGGAAGCAAAATATGCCACACCAAAATATGCCACTTTGGCATACTGATTACTTTGAATTAAAGTTACTTAAGAAACAGCCAGTGCAAGGACACTTTCACCCTCTTTTCTCCCCCTGAAAGCAGGAAATAAATCTCCCATGTGAAAGGTACCTTTTCTATACCAGGAGGGAACCAGGAGCAGGCATCCTTATTATCAGAGATAAGAATTCAAGGTAGAGGGACTTCCCTGGTGGCACAGTGATTAAGAATCCGCCTGCCAAGGCAGGGACATGGGTTGGATCCCTGGTCCGGGAAGATCCCACATGCCACGGAGCAACTAAGCCCGTGCACCACAACTACTGACCCCGTGTGCCACAACTACTGAAGCCCACATGCTTAGAGCCAGTGCTCCGCAACAAGAGAAGCCATCGCAATGAGAAGCCTACGCACGGCAACGAAGAGTAGCCTCCGTGGGCCACAACTAGAGAAAGCCTGCGCGCAGCAACGACGATCCAATGCAGCCAAAATATAAATTTAAAAAAAAAAGAATTCAAGGTGGAAAGCACTGTATCAACTAGAGAACGCCCACACACGGCAACGAAGTTGTCTTGCCAATTCTTCACATATGTATTGTTTCTTTGTCTAAAAGATATAAAAGCTGCCTACTTTGGTTACTTCCTGAGCCTCATATTTTTATGGGATCCCAATGGTATGAAATTTAATGTTTCTCTCCTGTTAATCTGTTTTATGTCAATTCAATTTAATTATTAGACGAGCCAAGGAATCTAGAAGGGGCAAGAAGAAAAATTTTTCTCCCCTACAACGCAAACAGGCACATGAACACTTTGCAATTTCATGGAGTTTAAAGGCCAACCCTGCCCTAGAAGATAAAATTCCAAAAAGATAAACTATGGTCCTATTAAGCATTATCTCCTCCCCCAGAGACACAGTAAAGCACTCTGGCCCACCAGCCCAGCCCAGGTGCCTAGGTTAGCCCTGGGCCCCTCTTTTTAAGCCCACTTTCTCAGCCTGGACCCTGAATCTTATTTATCTCTAACCAAGACTCCTTGACTTTCTTGAATCCTCAATGTTATTGTCCTTTCTTAACAGAAATTTAGAAATTATAAAAAAACAAACAAACAACAGCCTCAACCCTCAAATTTCTGTCTTCTTCCTACTCCCTTTCGTCACCAAACGGCTGGAGAGGTCTCCCTGTGCTCCGGCCGCCTCCACACCCTCATCCCTCACCCACTCTTGAACACTCTGCAACCCCGGCACACGCCCACCCTGTTGATAACTGCTCTCCCTGAGCCTACCAACCCAAAGGCCTTTTCTCAGTCCCAATACTCATGGACTTCTCTGTTTTCTTCAGACCTAGAGTTAGCCCTTATCTAATGGAAGACCGAACACCAACAGATACGGATTGACAGGCACCGGATGGACGCAGAGCCAGACTAAGGGCAGGTATCTCAGGTACTTTAAAATCGTGTCGACCCTCACCACTCGTCGGCCCCTGAAGGTCCCAGGCGGAGATCAGCAATGGGTTTCCCAGTAGAAACGCTGGGGAAAGAGGGCTCCAAGGAGGAAGGGGCTTCTTCACGCTGATTCTCCCGGCAGGGAGAGAGGTGCTGGTGGCGACTCCAGAAACGCGACGCGGGGCCTCGGAGGCCGACCCCTGAATTCCCACCTGGCAGCATTTCGCCTGGGAGCGCCGCGGTGCCGCCCGCACCTGAGCCAGTGCCTCCCGCCGAGCTCGGCCTCCGCAGGCCCCCTGCCCGGCCCCGCCGCCTGGGCGGAGGCAGAACGGCCCTCCGAGGCCCGGCCCGCGCCCGGCTTCGGCGCGGGGGACTGACCCGGCCCGCCGCCCGGGGATGCCCACACGGCGCCCGCAGCCCTCCGCGCGGAATTGCGCTTCCCGGGCGCCGGCGGAGCGGAGGCCCCACTAACTCACCCCTCACGCGGCCTCGACGAGCACCTCTCGGAGAAAGGGAAGGCGGTGAGAAGCGGCCGCAGGGACCGCCCCCTTCGCCCGGGAGGAGGCTCCGGCGCGCCGGCTCCGCCCCACCCCCACCCCCGCTCCGGGAGTCGCTTCGGCCGGGCCCGGGGGCGAGTCTGCGCGGTCCTCCACAAGACCCGCCCGACGGATTCCCCGCTCCCCGCTCCGCCACCGCCCCCGCGCCCGGCCACCCTCCCCGGGCGATGGAAGGAGCACCTGGAGGGAGAAGGACAGCTTGTCCTTTGGGTGATCTTAATAAATCCTTGTGCCAATACTGCGCTAGGGTCTGGGCGCTTCCCAAATTCCATCCTCGTAAATACAAAGCTTTGGGAAGGAGATAGGAACTTTCCCATTTTACGGAGTAGGAAACGGAGGCTTTAGAAGTTAATAAATTTACCTTACATTACCCTGACAGCTTTCAACTTTGTCAGCTGCACAATGTACCAAATTAACTGACTCCCATTTCACAGGACTACTGAGAATATGAACTGAACCAGTTGTGAGATGAGACATCCAAATTTCTTCAAAGATATTATTACAGAAAGCCAAGCAGAATCATATTTATACTAAAGATTAGAGTGAAAAATCAGAGTGGGTTCTGCTTAGGCAGGCAGGATAGAAGACTAGATTCTCCAAGACACCCTTCCACTCAATGGGGAAGTAAGAGAGTCTCCAAGAACCATCCCTACCCCAAAAGGAACAAACCATGGGAAGAACCAGTGCTGGGATGCTTAGACTTTAAGCAGGAGACCTGGGCTGAGGGCATACGGAAAGTCTCCGCAGACACTGATTTGGGACCGACATGAGAAGAGCCAAACCTGCGCCTTCCTCGTCAAGCCAAGGCTGCGGAAGAGCACGAAGGAGTTCCCAAGTCTCTTGTGCTCTGAGCAATGGAAACACACTTTAGAGGATGTGTCCTCAATACACACTCCATAGGACTCAAACAAATTCAATTTTAAAAAACAATTTAAACAATTAAAAAAAAATCACCAAGCACTGGAGGCCCACACATAAGGACAGCCGGCAGAACTAATACCCAAGAGATTTAGACCCCCAAGGACATCAGATACTGGAATTGTCTGACACAGGATACAGGAAAGCTCTTTTTGAAATTTTTAAAGAAAAAACAATATCCTAGAGGTTACTTACCAGTTACAAAGAGGATATACTACGCATTGGAGAAATCTGGCAGATAACACCTTAACCAAGTACTCAAAGTTAATTTCACCAATAGTTCAAACTGACATCACACATGAGGTGATGCTCTGAGGACATAACATCACCATTCTTGTATTCCTGCCAAAAATACATGACTAGAATTTAATCATGAGGAAACAGTCAGACAAGCCCAAATTAAAGGATATTCTACAAAACAGTTGACCTGTACACTTCAAAACTGTCAGTGTCATGAAAGACAAGGAAAGATGAGGAATGTTTCAGATTAAATGAGACTGAGGAGATTTGACATCAAAACTCCTGGACTGGGACTTCCCTGGTAGTCCAGTGGTAAAGAATCTGCCTTCCAATTTGGGGGAACGCCGGTTCGATCCCTGGTCAGGGAACTAAGATCCCATGTGCTGTGGGGCAACTAAAGCTGCATGCCACAACTACTGAGCTTGTGTGGCTCAACTAGAGAGAAGCCCACGAGCCACAAACTACAGAGCCCACACGCCCTGGAGCCCGCGCCACAGCTGGAGAAGAGAAAACCTGCATGCCACAACTAGAAACAAGCCCACGCACCACAACGAAGAGCCCGCACCGCAACTAAGACCCGATGCAGCCAAAAATAAATAACATAAATAAATAAACAATAAATAAATCTTTTAAAAAAACAAACTCTTGGGGGCTTCCCTGGTGGCGCAGTGGTTGAGAGTCCGCCTGCCGATGCAGCGGACACGGGTTCGTGCCCTGGTCTGGGAAGATTCCACATGCCGCGGAGCGGCTGGGCCCGTGAGCCACGGCCGCTGAAAAACTCCTGGGTTGGAAAAAATTTTGTTACAAGATATATTATTGAGACAATTGGAAATAAGTATGTACAACATGGTAGATTTAAAAAAGGAGAGTGGAAGTGAAGCTATACCAGTTCTGAGCCCAGCCTTTTTTTTTTTTTTTTTTTTTTTTTGCGGTACGCGGGCCTCTCACCGGCGTGGCCTGCTCCCATCGCAGAGCACAGGCTCCGGACACGCAGGCTCAGCGGCCATGGCTCACGGGCCCAGCTGCTCCGCGGCACGTGGGATCTTCCCAGACTGGGGCACGAACCCGCGTCCCCTGCATCGGCAGGCAGACTCTCAACCACTGCTCCACCAGGGAAGCCCAAGCCCAGCCTTTTAAAGGCAGTTTCTGCTTCCACTTTCACTCTCTCCCATGTGACAAAGCAGTCATAGACCAGCCCAGATTTAAAGGGAGGGGCAATATAGCCTCATTTCTCAGTGAGAGGACTGTCAAAGAATTTGAGGCTATTTTTAATCTACCATGCTGTACATACTCATTTCCAATTGTCTCAATAATATACCTCAGAACAACTTTTTTCCAATCTAAGACCACATGTAAAGAAATCTCCTTAGTCTCTGTTATGGGCTGAATTGAATCTCCTCCAAATTCAGATGTTGAAGCCCTAACTCTCAGTACCTCAGAACATGACTATATTTGGAAATTTGGCCTTCGGAGAGGTCATTAAGTTAAAATAGGGTTTTTATGGTAGGCCATAATCCAACATGACCAGTGTCTTTATAAAGAAGAGGAGATTAGGACAGAGACAGCACAGACTGGGGATGACCATGGGAGAACACAGGAAGAAGGTGGCAACCCGCAAGCCAAAGAGAGAATCTTCAGAAGACACCAACCTGTCAACACCTTCATCTTAGACTTCCAGCCTCCAGAATTGTGAGAAAATACATTTCGGTTGTTTAATCCACCCAGTCTGTGGTATTTGTTATGGCAGCTCAAGCTAACTAAAACAGTCTCCATTAATCTGAAATAGTTTCTCATCTGTCTTTTTCTTTCATGACATTGACATTTTTGAAGTTTACAGACCAGTTGTTTTGTAGAATATTCCATAATTTGGGCTTATCTGATTGTTTCCTCATGATTGGATTCAAATTGTACATTTTGGGCAGAAATATGATAAATATGATATTATATCCGCAAACATCGCCTTATGTGTGATACCTATTTTTATTATTGGTGATCTCTAGAATCACTTTTTATTGGAACCCTGAGCCACCATGTAAGTAGCCCAGCTACCCTGATGCTACCATGCTATGAGGCAGCCCACACTGGCCATGTGAAGAAGCCAACAACCACTCAGATCCACCTCCAGCTGAGGCTTAGACATCATAAAGCAGAGATGAGCCCTCCCCACTGTGCCATATCTGAATTCCTGACCCACAGACTCATGAGATATAATAGTACTACATTGCTGTTTTCAGCCTCTAAATTTTGGGGTCATTTGTTACATAGCAATAGATAATCAAAGCTGACCATATATTATATGATAATATTCTATCAATGTTAAATTCCTTGCATGTGATCCTTGTATTGTGGTTATATAGGAGAGTGACTTTATTCTTTTTTAAATTTATTTTATTGAAGTATAGTTGATTTACAATGTTGTGTTAATTTCTGCTGTACAGCAAAGTGATTGTTATACATATATACATTCTTTTTCATATTCTTTCCATTATGGTTTATCACAGGATATTGAATATAGTTCCCTGTGCTACATAGTAGGAACTGTTGTTTATCAATTCTATATATAATAGCTTGCATCTGCTAATCCTGAACTCCCAATCCATCACTCCCCTACCCCCCTCCCCCTTGGTAACCACAAATCTGTTCTCTATGTCTGTGAGTCTGTTTCTGTTTCATAGGTAAGTTCATTTGTGTCATGTTTTTGATTCCACATATAAGTGATATCATATGGTATTTGTCCTTCTTTGAGATAAACAAAATGGATTAAGCTCTAGCTGGACTAGTCAGGAAAAAGAAAAAAGACTCAAATTCTCAATATCAGGAATTAGGGAGGTGACATCACCACGTATACTACAGGTATTAAAAGGATAAAAATAGATTTTTATGAATAACTTTATGCCAATAAATTTCACAACTTAAATAAAATGGACAAATCCCTTGAAAGACATAAATTACCACAGCTCCCACAGGAAGAAATAGATGAACTAAACACTTCTTTATCTGTTAAAGAAATTGAAACTGTACTTAAAAGCCTTCCCACATAGACATCTCAAGGCCCAGATAGCTAGTAAATTATAGAATTATAATTCTATATTATAGAATTCACTAGCTAGAAGAAATAATATTAATTCTACACAAGATTAGAAATAATACACAAATTCTACACAAATTAGTATTTGTACTAATACCAATTTTACACAAAGAAGAAATAATACTAATTCTACACAAGATTGTCCAAAAATTTGAAGAGCAGGGAATACTTCTTAACTCATTTCATGAGGCCAACATTACCTTCATATCAAACCCAGACAAAAATATTACAACAAATGAAACAACAGATGAATATCTCAAATATACATAGAAGCAAAAATTCTAAACAAAATTTTAGCATATTGAATCCAACAGTATGAAAAGGATAATGCAACATGACCAAGAGGGGTGAGTTTATCCCAAGAATGCAGGATTGCTTTATGTTAAAAAATCAAACAGTAATTCACCATATTAGCAAACCAAAGGAGAAAAACCACATAATCATCTCAATAGATGCGAAAACTGCACTTGACAAAATCCCATAGCCATTACTGACAAAAAATTCTTAGCAAACTAGGAATATGAAGGAACATCCTCAACCTGATAAAGGACATTTACAAAAATCTATAGCTAGCAACATGTTCACTGATGAAAGACAATGCTTTCTCACTAAAATCAGGAAAAAGACAGGGATGTCTTCTGTCACTTCTTACATTCAACATTGTATGTAGATACAAAAACCCTAAACATAATTTTAACAATCAAATTCAACAACATATAGAAAGGATACTACATCATAACTGAATGGGATTCACAAATCAATCAACGTAATTCATTCAATCAATGTAATTCAAAAATCACTATAATTCATCATATGAGCAAACTAAAAAGAAAAATCAGATGAAATAATATTTCTAAAAAAGTAATAAAATGAATCCAGATTGGAAAGAAGAAAAAAACTGTCTTTTTCGTAGATGACATGATTGTTTCTATAAAAATTCCAATGGAACATACAAAAATGCTACAAAAACTAATGAGTTCAGTGAGTTTGCAAGAAAAAGATGAATATTCAAAAATGAACAATTGGAACTTGAAATATTAAAATACCACTTATAATAGCATAAAAAATATGAAAAACTTAGGGGCTAAATGTGACAAAAGATGTAAAAGGTCTTATACTGAAAATAACAAAGCATTGTTGAGAGAAATTCAAGAGACCTAAATGAATAGAGATATATACTTTGCTTATGGGTCAGAAGACTCAATATTGTCAAGATGTCATTTCTCCCCAAATTGATCTGTACAGTCAATGCCTTTCCCATCAAAATCCCAGCAGATTGTTTTCCTCCAGGAGTTGAAAAGCTAATTCTAGAAATCATATGAAAATGCAAAGGACCTAGGACTCTGAAAAACAATTTTGAAAAAGTACAATTACAAACTCTAAGTAAAACCAAAAAAAGAAAGTTTTTAAAAATGGAGCATGGGGGACTTCCCTCGTGGTCCACTGGTTAAGAATCTGCCTTCTAGTGCAGGGGACGCGGGTTTGATCCCTGGTGGGGGAACTAAGATCCCACATGTCTCGGGGCAACTAAGCCCCCACGCTCTAGAGCCCGCCCACCACAACTAGAGAAAAGCCCGGTGCACCGCAATGAGGAGCCCACGCACCGCAACAAAGGGTCCCACAAGCCGCAATTAAGATCCCACGGGCCGCAACTAAGAGCCGATGCAGCCAAGTAAATGAATAAATAAATGAATATTTTTAAAAAATAAAATTAAAAAATGGAGCATGAAATATGATATGAATTGAGCAAGTTATGTAGTATAAGAAAGAAGAATCTACTTGGCCTTGATGCTTGTTTCATTCTCCTTTGAATTGCTCAGATTTGGAGATATTGAATGTTAATCTTCTGAGCCAACCACTCAAAATTCTATAGTAAATTATATTTGCATAAGCACAAACTATGCTACAGAGTAACTTATTGATTTCAACTTTTAAGCTCAATCAACAGATAAAATACAGAAAAATTAGTAATACTTATAGAACAAAATGGAAATGCTATAAACCCTAACATTGTAAATGTAAAGGTAGAGAAGACAGAAATTGAGAGGTACAGAGATTGGGTGGAAGTGAGGGGAAGGGGAGAGGGGAAGAGTAATGTGAGGGGGCTATTTCTCTCTTGTTACCTAGTAGGGAATCAAGAGTCACTACCTATTCTTGATGGAGCAAGAATTCAAAGGTTAAGCATGGTATTTAAATTTACAATGATAACCAAAAGATACATGGTAAATAATATCATTAACAGAGCGCATGAAGGGGAAAAGAAATGGAGAGATAGTTTCAATGAACTAGATTTATTATCATTCATAGCTTGGGGGTTAACAGACCTTGGATAAAGTATATAAATTAAGAAATAGTGATATAAGCATAGAGTTTATAATTATAGTGCTAACTATCAAAATAATTAAAAACAAATTCTTAAAGGTGGTTACCTTTGGGTGGTGAGACATGGGGGTGGGGGAGAGGTTTAAGGAATGAAGCAAGAAGCATTTTTCTTTTTCCATTGAATACCATTCCATACCTTTTGAATTTTTTAACCATGTGCATGTATTACTTTTATCATAGACAGTTCTTATACAATTTTATCATTTTAGTTTTGTTTAATTTTAGGTTTAAGGCACATGAGGAAATTATAATGTACCTATTTTTAAAGTCTTATGGTCTGAACACTTACGTTTTCCAGATAAACCTAAGACACTTCACAGCCTGTCTCCTCATGGTCTGATTTTAAAAAAACAAAACAAAACAGAAAAATGCTAACCCAATCCAAAAATAACAGAAACACAAGTTAAATCTTTACTACAGTGTCATGAAAACATCAAAGGGGGACTCCACTCACAATGCATTATAAAACCTCTTCAAATCTTCTTTCCCTGCCCCTCTCTCAATGTCTCACATCATATGGTAACTGCTCCCAAATCTCTCTCCTCTTCAAACTTCAACAAAACACCTCCCACGCTGACTCTAGTCTCCTTTACTCCCCTTTCTTTCTGGGCCTATTCTAAGTCTCTACTCGTTCAAATAGAAATCAACGTTCCCCTGATGTTCATTTCATCTTTTACCACAAGGGTCCTTCTTCTTAGTCAGGAGAAACTGGCATTATTATGATGCTATTTCTAAAAGAAAACCAAATTCTAATTTCCCCAAAATCTACCCCAAACAAATATTTGAGACATATCCTGCTGGAATTTAGTTACAAGCTAGAAGTTTCTCTACTGTAAGCATCTTAAAGATAGAAGTGGAGTTTTATTCATCTTTGTATTTGAGGAGACAACAACATGCTTCACACAGAGTAATGCTTTACACCAAATGCACATTTTACTGTTGAATTATACTTTGGAATAGCTTTTATGGAAAGTATAGGGAAAAGAAGAGGAAGAAAGCTAATGTTTCCTGAGTATCTACTATGAGGCAGGCACACTATACCTTTATGGTGGTGATATATATTTCTACTTTCTCTTCTGGATCAGTAATTCTCAAACAGAAGAAAGAAAAGCAGATGTGGAGGAGTGCATGTGGACTCTTGCTTTTTTTTTTTTGACGGTTTTTTTTTTTAATTGAAGTATACTTGGTTTACAATATTGTGTTAGTTTCAGGTATACAGCAAAGTGATTTGGTTATACATGTGTATATATGTATATACCTATATAAGTACATGTAATTTGAAATGAACCTCCATGTGAGACTATTATTCCCCACTGTGTGTGCAAGCACACACGTAATAAAACATTCTCGTAACCCTGATTCATATAAACGAAGACACTTTTACAAATACTGATGTGTCAGAAATACCATTTGACCTTTAAGTGTCGCGGGGAGGGGAGGAAGATTATGAACCATGGATGGAAACTCTGTGTGTGTGTACATGTGCTGTATGTGTATCTACAATGCATGCACACTCACAAATGCCCACTAGAGGGCAAACCCACATCTCAGACGTTAATGATTACTGGGATGCCCCTTGTGGGCATTTTAATAATTCAAGCCAAATTCCTCTAAGGACAAGGTATGATATACAGTTTAAGGCGTGTGCAAATTAACTTTGTGATGATGTTCTTACAAATAATTCCCAGGGAGAGAAGCTAAACTTACAGCTCCACAGTTTCTAGAATCTATTGTGACTTATTTTTCGTGCAAAATGTAGTATTAATACAGATAAATTCCCTTAATAGACCATCTGATTTCATATTTAGGCTTCAGAATGAACTAGTTGCGGGACTAAAGCAATTGACAAGGCCAGGATTTGACCCCAAGTAGTTCAACTTCAGAAACTAGGCATCAACCAGGATGCATCTCCACCTCTCAGTAAGGTGAGAGAGCAGGCAAGGAGGGATGCTGGTGCCTTTCCCCCTGGTTTGCCGCCTCCCTCTGTCCCTGTCCTGACCCCCACATCTCTGCCAGGCTTGGCCGACACTGCCTTGCTCCAACTTCCTTAGCGACTTCCCACTGTAGGATCAACTCCGGACTGGCACAAGCCAGCCATGCCACCAATCTCTCCCACACCCAACCATGCTGACGCTTTCCACTCCCTGCACAAGTCCTGGTCTCACACACATCTGTGTCCCTAGAAATGCTGTCCTTGTTTTTCTGAAAATCCTCTCCCCTGTTATCTGCAGGAGAAATCATCACGCTTCAAGCCTCCACCAGAGTCACCTCCTCTAGGATATCCCCTCGACTCAGCCAGGCAATCAGTCACTCCGACTCCAGGGCTCCCATCTGTCTCCTGATATTGCAGTTGCCAGTGTGCTTGGCTCTCTTGCCACTAGAGTGAGGGCTCCCGAGGGCATGGATGGAGTCTTTTCTGCGTTGTGTCCTCAGCACCAAACCCGGTATCTGGCATGTAGAGGACGCTCAGGAAATTTGACTGGCTGAATAAATGAGTAAATGCTGAGTGTAAACAGACTTCGCAGACTCTTGAAAATTCCAGCCTTCAGGAAGGTAATTCCTTCCTGGATCCCTTGCAGAGGTGTGAGAAGGGACAGAAGAGCAAGGGGCCGGAGCCAGAGTGGCCCACGCAAGAGGCCACAGCGCCATCACACAGGCCCCGCAGAGCTTCCTTTCTCTGGTACCCCAAACATGCTTCAAAACATTAAGGTATGTGGGAAGGAGCCCACCCCCCACCTCCGCCAATCTCCCTATCCCACCCATCCTGTACAATCAGGTGAAATGCTGTATACTTCTGTAACTCTTCTCCTTGACCTCCATTGGAGCTCCTTGCTGAAGTGAGCATTCTCTGCATAAAAGTGCTTAACCGTTAGTGCCAGCTAACGATACAGATATTTCCACCAAGGCACTTCTGAGTTTACTTAGACTCTTACCAATCTGATCATTAGAGTAACAGTTTCCAACGCGGGACTGGGGGCTAGCTCTGCTTCTTTACTATGCTGGCTACATTAGTTTACTAGAGCTGCTGTAACAAAGTACCACAAATTGGGTGGCTTCTACAACAGAAATTTACTATCTCACAGTCATGGAGGCTAGAAGTCAAGATCAAGGTGTTAGCAGGGTTGGTTTCTTCTAAGCGCTGTGAAGAAGAACCTGTTCCATGCCTCTCCCCTAGCTTCTGGTGGTTTCCTGCCAATACTTGGCATTCCTTGGCATGCAGAAGCATCACTTCAATCTCTGCCTTTATCTTGGCATTCGTCCTGTGTGTTCAAATGAATGTGTTCAAATTTCCCCCTTTTCTAAGAACACCTTTTGTATTGGGTGAGGAACCCATTCTACTCCAGTTTGATCACATCTTAATTCATTACATCACAGCCACCCTCTTTCCAAAGGAAGTTCAGATTCTGAGGTACTGGAGTTAAAACATCAACATGTGAATTTGGTGGGGGACACAATTCATCTTATAACATTGGTCATATTTTCTAAAGCAAAAATCAGTATACATCCTTTAGCATGTGGTTTGACAATGGGGCAGAATATTTGAAATCAGGACTGTCTGGGAAATGTAGGGGTTTAGGTAGGATATTTTAGGAGTAAATCCGGGCATGTGCATGTTAATCTGAAAGGTTTTAACACACCACAAGGTAGATATCCAACTGAAGAGGTTCTTCTAAATAGAAGAATTAGAGAGGAAACCTGAAGCTGCTTTAAATAATCAGTTCCCACGAAATCTGTGAGGACTTCCCATGAAATTAAATTAATGTGTGATAAGCTGGTGTTAGATAGATATACACACACAATCTTACTTTGAAAAAGTGCACCAGTAAATGATATTTGTGTACATCTGACTAGGTTCTTTTAGGATCCGCATGGAGAATTAAATACTTGTGTACTGAGGATTGAAAAAAGCAGAATGTTCCCTGAAATAGATGTAAGATTTTTCAAGTATAATCCTTTTTACAAACTGGTACCATTTTCCCACCACTGCCAACCCCCATGACCTTGAAACATATCCAAAAGGTATAATGAAAAACAATAGGAATATATTGTCCAACTTCCAAATGTTTACAATTTGGGGGATATAATTATATATTGAGGTAACTTATATCTGTAACCTCTGATAATTCCTGTCCTCAAACTAATTTCTGCATATTGTGCTTTCAAGATAGGAGTAAAAACAGGTCTGGGGACACCAGAGATGTAAGAAAAGTGTGAGCCACAATCAGAACGGCTTCCCAAATTGCCCACAAAAGGCAACATATCTTCAGTGTTAGAAAACTGTTTAACAAGAGGCAATCTTACCTTTTCTGAAAATGTTTCCTGGTTCTAAACAGTTAAATGTAAAGTAAATCATCTCAAACCATGTTGGAACTGGTTAAGATATAAATAAATAAATGAAAATAAAATAAAGTCTTATAAATGTGTTTTATATGGGAAATGGGACCAGGATGGGGAAATGGGAAAAATAATCCCAAGGAACTGGATCATGATGGAGGAAACAGAAATATTGCTCAGTGAGAAGATAATAAAAATCATTCTCTACAATGGAATATTACTCAGCCATTAAAAAGAATGAAATAATGCCATCTGTAGCAACATAGATGGACCTAGAGATTACCATACTAAGTGAAGTAAGCCAGACAGAGAAAGACAAATATCATATGATATTGCTTATATGTGGAATCTAAAAAAAAAAAAAAAAAAAAGGTACAAATGAACTTATTTACAAAACAGAAAGGAGATTCACAGGCGTAAAAAACAAACTTATGGTTAACAAAGAGGCAAGCGGGGTGGGGGGATAAATTAGGACGTTGGGATTAACCTACACAGACTACTATATATAAAATAGATAACCAACAAGGACCTACTATATAACACAGGGAGCCACACTCGTTATTTTGTAATAACCTATATGGGAAAAGTATCTGAATCACTTTGCTGTATACCTGAAACTAGCACAACATTGTAAATCAACTATATTTCAATTAAAAAAAAAATTACTCTCCTTTGTGTACTGAGCACTGGCCTAAATACAGGCCAAGTGCTAGGCTATTTCCTTATCTTATTTAATCCTCACAACAACTCTACCAGGTAGTTATTATAACCTTGATTGATCAGGTGGAGGAACTAAGGCTCAAAGAGGTTAAGAAATTTGTTCAACCCAGGTCAGCCCCAGACCACAGCCCATGCACCCAGAGCTGGTGAGGGGCCTATGGGGGATCTGAAGCTTCTATCCTGTGCCTCTAGAACATCTTCATCCAGAGAGGACTGAGTAAGAACACCAGGCATGTTGAGGAAGGTTGGAATGTATGAGGAGGAGGGTGCAGAGGTAGATCACGGGGGGCATGGAGGCCTAAAAACAACTGTGTACTGGGAAAACAATTTTGTTCAAGAGGGCTATTTATAGGGATGTTTTTCCTCAGTACTCCCTTCCCCCATCTCCTCTCTTTTGTGTTAAAAGGCTCCTGGCAGATTGGTAAAGGGTTACAGGCAATGCACAGGAAACTCTGGAACACAATGAGCGGGGTGGAGACAGATCCCCACCCACCTAAGAAAATCACTTGTTTCAGTATTCGGAGACCCTGGGGGAGACAGATGGAGCTGGAACCACATCTCTGCTCCTTTTATTGGCTTTCTCCGAGCCAGAAAGAAGGCAACATTCCCAAAGGGATGCAGAACAGAGTAAAATGGGAAGCAGAGGCAAAATAAGAGGCAACAAAACAAAACAAAACAAACAAGACACTAAGATAAATGAAATCAGCCAGATAGCTAAGTTATCCCCTCTCCCAGGGACTCCTGAATTCTATGAGGAATCTAGTTTTTTCTTCCCAGAGTCTCTGTTCAGATTAGGAACTCCCAAGATACAGAGCAGGGAGTGAGAGAAGTGATCCCAAGCCCAGCTGCTGAGAGGGACCCCAGAACCTATTGCTAGGTCCTCAGGACAGACCCAGCCAGGCCTCCGGGGGCTGCCGGTTCCAGCAACGCCCCACACCCCCCAACCCAGACATCTTTCCCTCTGGGCCACCGAACAGACACCTCCACCCAAAGGGATACAAATTCAGACTTAGAAACTAAGGCCACTACTATATATAAAATAGATAATCAACAAGGACCTACTGTGTAGCACAGGGAACTCTACTCAATACTCTGTAGTAACCTAAATGGGACAAGAAGTTGAAAAAGAATACATATATGTATAAACGAATCACTTTGCTATACACCTGAAACTAACACAACATTGCAAATCAACTCTCTATTCTCCAATATAAAATAAAATTTTAGGGCTTCCCTGGTGGCGCAGTGGTTGAGAGTCTGCCTGCCGATGCAGGGGACACGGGTTCGTGCCCCGGTCCGGGAGGATCCCACATGCCGCGAAGCAGCTGGACCCTTGAGCCATGGCCGCTGAGCCTGCGCTCCTCAACGGGAGAGGCCACAACAGTGAGAGGCCCGCGTACCGCAAAAAAAAAAAAAAAAAAAAAATTTTAAAAAGAACTAAAAAAATAAAAAGACCCTGCCCAGATTCCCATGTCGGTATAATAGTGATTCTACCCAGGGCACTTGGCTCTCCCCCGGCCTTGTGAAGTCTCTTCTCTGCATGTGACTCTAGGAAGGAAGTTTCCCACTGCTGTTTGGCTGAGTCCAGCGCCCACGTGGAGTGAGACAAGAGGGTCTTGTGCTGCCTGGTTTGTTCATCGTTTCTGAAACACTGAAGATTCATTTAGTGCTACACTGTGTATTATGGGTCAAATGTGGCTACGGTTTTTAAAACACTCTGCAGGACACAAAAGATCTCTAAACCTCTTGTTTTTGAACAACATTCAATGCAAAGAAATTAGAATGTAACTTAAATATTGGAGGGGGAAAACTTATTTCTCAAATAATTGCAAATACTGTGTGCAGGTGTCTCATCTAATCTCTAGTCCTAACCTCTCAATTTCTACCCAGTCCTGCATTTTACACTATCAAAGGACTTTTCCTCCTGACAGCTCTGACATGGCCCTTGACAGGTATGTTTTATCTTTCTCCAAAAAATAGTATTTACCCTTACCAGCCCCCAATCCGATAAACCTGGGGTCATCTTGGACTCTACCCCCTCCTACATCTCGTCTTTTAAATAAAAGTCTGAAGTTCTGAATTAGCGGATAGGGGCATTGATCGATGCAATTTTATTATAAAAAGTTAGTAAGACTTTCTTTTTTGAAACCAAGTCTTTTTCTTTCTCATTATTCCCTCACCTTCTGCCCTTTCTACTCCAAAATGCCTAGTTGATGGGGAAGCAACTGAATCACATTCTCAGCTAGGGAACTGAGGCTGTAAAGCTGTGTTTCCCAATGTGTTTTCATTTATTTATTTATTTTTTGCCCTGAGCAATACAGTTTTGCAACTCTAGGAACTGAAAAGGAACTTAAATACAGAATGCTTCAGAAACAAAGAGAGAGAGAGAGAGAGAGAATATCATTTATAATAATAATGTCTGTCTTTCACCTTTTAAGCTGGGAGTGGGACCATTTAAAGCCTTCCTCCTTCTTCGTTATCACCACATCTGCTTGCTCTTAGAACCCCATTTAGAAGCAAAACTGGCTTTCATGGTTGCAGAGTTGGTGGAGCAATGGGAGGTTAGCTGCCATGTTTCAGGATGTACCGCCTACAGGCTAAAGGTTATTCCTGCTTCTAGGATGGGGAGCCTGATTCTGGTTCTCGTTCCTTCTCTCTCGTCGAGTTGACCTCTCCTCCACTCTGTTCTGTTTGATTAGAGACTGGTAATGTGGACCTCCCTCAACCCCACTAAGGATGCTTATCCAATCTCATTTGGACACTTAGAAGCAACAGTTTGCATTATAACCTACACTGGGAACCCATAGCACAGGGTAATGCAATAATGAGTTTGGCATACATAACTTTCTAGAAGCCCTTTTGCTCTGGCCATCCTCATCTTCTACTGGCTTCAGACCCTCAGAGTAGTGGTGGCTGGGCTCAGAAGGGGCACAAGACCTCTCTCATGGAAGAACCTCACCCAATATATCAGTCTGCTAGGGCTGCCATAACAAAATAGCATACAGAAGGTGGCTTAAATAACAGAAATTAATTTTCTCACAGCTCTGGAGGCTGGAACTCCAAGATCAAGGTGTCGGCAGGTTTGATTTCTCCTGAGGCCTCTCTTCTTGCCTTGCAGATGGCCACCTTCTCACCACCTTCTCATAAGGCCATGTCCTCACATGGTTTCTTCTCTGTGGTACACATCCCTGGTGTCTCTCTGTGTCCTAATCTCTTCTTGCAAGGACACCAGTCAGATTGAATTATGGCCAAATCTAATAGCCTCATTTTAACTTAATCATGTCTTTAAAGGCCCTATCTCCAAATACAGTCAGACTCTGAGGGATTGGGGATTGGAGCTTCAACATATGAACATGGAGGGGGGCACAATTCAGCCCATCACACCCAACAATCAGTGACAACACTAGCATCTTTATTTTTTTTTAAACAGAGAATTATTGTTTTTGTTTGTTTGTTTTTATTTTTAATTTTGGCAGCATTGGGTCTTTGTTGCTGCATGCGGGCTTTCTCTAGTTGTGGCAAGTGGGGGCTACTCTTCATTGTGGTGCGCAAGCTTCTCATTGCGGTGACTTCTCTTGTTAGGGAGCATGGGCTCTAGCTGCGTGGGCTTCAGTAGTTGTGGCACGTAGGTTCAGTAGTTGTGGCACACGGGCTTAGCTGCTCTGCGGCATGAGGGATCTTCCCGGATCAGGGCTTGAACCCATGTCCCCTCCATTGGCAAGCAGATTCTTAACCACTGCACCACCAGGGAAGTCCCAACACTAGCAACTTTAAACTGGAAAGGGGGAGAAGAAAGTGGGAGAGAAAATGTACGTAGCAGAAGGATGTACCCCAGAACAAAGAATTCAGAGCATATTAACCACAGTCCATGAACAAGGAGTTATATGAATACTTAATTGGCTGGGCATGAGGAGAGAAGGGAGAACTCTAAAACTGCTGATTTCTACTCTAGCTTTATGGGCCCATTGGGTAAAAGAAAAGGCTAAATCACAGGTGACATTAAAATCTCCCAATACTGAGTGGGGGGTGAGGGAGGGATGGATTGGGAGTTGGAGTTAGCAGATGCAAACTATTACATAAAGCATGGATAAATAACAAGGTCCTGTATAACAACTGTATAGCACAGGGAACTATATTCAATATCCTATGAGAAGGATATTTTTATGCATAATAGAGAAGAATATAAAAAAGAATGTGTGTGTATATATATATATATATATATACACAAACTGAATCACTTTGCTGTACAGCAGAAATTAACACAACATCGTAAATCAACTATGTTTCAATTTTTAAAAAAATCTCCCAATATTCACTCTTGGTCTTCTGCATCTGTTTATTTACAGCAGGGAAGATTGCTACCAACGTTGGTGAGTGAAAGAAGCAGATGGCACATTTTGATAAGCACCAGTCTTAACCAATTGCAGATAAGATAAATCATAGGCAAGGACAGAGCTCTTCTGTGGGAGTTCCATGTGAGCTAAGTGCTTTCTGCACCATGATAATCTGCTACAGGCATAATTTATATTATCACCAAATAGCTTAATTAGTCCTCCTGTTAACATTCCTACACTATTTCCATTTAACCTGCTTCCTGGGAAATCCTCAGCCCTGCGAAAAAACCCATCGGAACCCAAATCTGACTTCCTTCCACAGACCCAGAGAAAGGTCCACATCTTAGAGTAAGCAAAGAGAAAAAGAAAAATGGGAAGAGAAAGAAAAATAGAAGGAGAGTGTCCAGAACAAGGGCTAGATTTAAATTCGGCAATTATCACAGAGCTTACTCAGCAATGAGAGGGGGCGGGGAGCAAACCGGGAGAGGGCAACCTTCCAGCTCCCTGGGTCAGGCTGTCACCGTGTAGCTTCATTATCCAGCCTGATAAATTGTGAGTTCTTCCCACCATAAGGTGTAGATAGTTGAGAGCTATCAGGTAGAGACAAAGAACCACCATGTACACATTTCAAATAAAGTTTGTTCAGTCGGTCCAGACGTAATGGACACTTTGTCCATTGTTCAGTATTACCTCAACCCTGAACCCTAAACAACCGGAAACCAGCTTATCACGAAGCAGGGGCTGAAAGGTCTCAGGCTGTTCCAGAATGAAAATTCTGTGATTGTGGGGTCCCTTTGGGGAATCCTCAGTAAAGCATAGAAGAATCTTTGGGCTGAGTCAGTCATTAGCTTTATGGTTCATCTAGGCAGCCCTGTTTTGTGACAACCTACACCTGCTGGGTTTGATGGTGCTTAAGGGGATCTCCTACATAGCTAACATTATAAAGTGAAGTGTTTTGAGAATTACTTGTAAATTACTGTTTATTTAACTGGTGAACTTTATTGCCAGAAAGACCATATTTAATAAAAATTTTATATAATTAAAATTAATTAATACTTGAATAAGGTCTGCTGATTAGTTAATATTATTGCATCAATATAAATTTCCTAACTTTGATAATTGTACTCTGGTTATATAAGACATTAATATTTGGGAAAGCTCGATGAAGGGTATATGGGAATTCTTTGACTATTGTAAAAATTTTTATAAGCTGAAATTACTTCAACATAAAAAGTTAGAAGAATGTTTTTAAAGCTTTAGAAAGGTAATTCACAGGGCTTGACAACTTATCCATAATTTGTGCTTAGGGGTCTGGACCCAGGAAAAGAGCAACCCTTTAGCCTCTCTCCTTTGCTACCAAAATGATGAAATGCACTGTAGGTCAAATATGAAAGTCTTTGGTACAGTAAATTCCTAAATAAATAGTAATAATTATTAAAAAATAGTAATAATTACAGTCTCATGTGGAGATGCTTCTCTATAAATAAAGGAACAAGTCATTATACTAAATACCCTATCAAATATTCTCCAAGTAGCTTACAAGATGCTTAGAAATTGCTGTCGTGGGAGTAGGAAACAGGGAGTCATTGACAGGTTCTGAGCAAAGCAGGCAAACAACAACAGCAATACTTCAGATGACTCAACAGGTCCTTAGTGCACAGGATGAAATGGGAAGAGACCGGACTCGGCAAACCCCACTAGGAGTTATTCTAATAATTTAGGAGTGAATGGTCCTCACTGAATGGGACTGCACGGAAGAAGCACAGAGGAGAGGCATTTTGAAGGACTCATCTGTCTGGGCGGGACTAGACTGGAGGTGGCGGCGGAGAGAAATGAGTCAGTGGTTACTTGAAGATGTCTTGCCAAGGTGACTGGGGCAATGCTGGTGTCACTGAGAGACCGATGGAAAATAGAAGGAAGGAGAGACCATACACAGAGCTTGGGCCGCAAACTCCAGTGGGGAAGACGGGCACTGGGGGCTTCGAAACTGGAGGGCTCACTCTCTAAAGAAGGTGGTGCCGCCATGCGGGCTGCTACAACTTGGCATCAGCGGTCCTTGCCATAAGGAAATGCCCTTTCGGTGTGACCAGATCTTCCATTTTTGCAAGAGAAGCCAGAAATCCCGATCTCTTATGTGAAAAATGTTAACTCTTTAATGTTGGCAATTAATTAAAAAAAAATTTAAAGCATGGCATGTACTAAACCAAACACATCTGTGAGCCAGATTTGGCAGGCACGCTATCACTTGTGAGCTCTGACAAAGAGAGAAGGTCAAGGGTCAAAGTTCATAAACTGTCTTGGTGATACATAGGGAGATGAGAGACTGTAAAGGGATTTAGTGACTAAAATACTATAGCTTTTTCCAGCCTTCTGAGCTGTATGAATGTCCTTACCCTTCAAGCCTATACATGGATTTGAATTTACCCAGGAAGTTTAATCTAATCCTAAAATGGTTAAATAACAAGAATTTGAGTGCTTATTGTGTGCTGAGTACACAGAAGTCAAATTAACTGGAGAAGAAAAAACATGCCCTCCTGAACACTTGAGACAAATTATGAAATAACCTGGGAGACTGCTTTCTCCACATTAGGTCAGAATATCAGAGTCACCTTAAATCTGAGACTTCCCCCCCAGATCACTTCCATTTAGCAAACTTTGCAATAACGTCTGTGTGTGCGTTTGTGTGTGTGTGTGTGTGTGTGTGTGTGTGTGTGTGCGCGCGCGCGCGCGTGCTTGAATCTCTAACCAGAAATCTAATTTCCTGAGCAGTGGTTACAAAGCGGCAGCCTCCATCCCTCCCTCAGCTTGGGAGGGACCTGGCTGGGTTGGGGGTACCTGGGCGCCGGAAAGGAGGGTGGAAGGTTGGGAGTGGCCGGCTGAAAACCGCTCCCCGTCAGGTTTCTCCGCTGGAATCCCTGTTTTTGTTTCTGTCATTACTCTTTAAGTGTCTGTGTAGGAGCAGACAGGCACCGAAATAGAAAGTGTCAAAGAGATGATGACAATGACGATAAAAACAAGGCAGGCCACTTTTTTTCAGTCCCACCTAGCCCCCTCCATCCAGAAAGCCAGCGCGCCTCCTCCTGCGGTCTTCAAAGAGCCGTCGGTGGGGCAGGAAGCGGGCGGCTCGGGCTGCGGGTGCTCCTAGGAGAGCGGCGATTTCCTCCCGAGCTGCCCAGTTATCTCCAGAGTCGCAGAACAGCTCTCCGAAGAGCGCGTTCTCTCCCCCACCCCGTCCTCCTCAACCCACCCACCTACTTCCTCCGGCTCCATACACACACCAGCACGGAGCTGCCAAAAATTTCCACCCTCCACCCCCCTCCCTAGCTAACTTCCTTCCAGCATTTCCTGAGCTGGATGATCCTAGGATTTGTAAGACAGGAAAAAAAGGAAGGCGTTGAGGGCGGGCGAGAGAGACAGGATGCTTGTTTTTCGTTCTACCAAAGCCGTCTGAAGGCAGGACAGCGCGCGCCGGGCAGAGGACCTACGGCAGCCCCCGGGCTGTCCCCGCGCCCCTGGCCGCCGCCGGCTTCCCCGCGCTCTCGGCCACTCCCGGGCTTCTAGAAGACGGACCGGAGAGCTCGCCCTCCCTCCAAAGCGGAGGAGAACACCCGAAGACACCGCGGGAGCCCGTGAAAGTCCCTGGGACTCCAAGTGAGGAAGTGACACTCCCAGCGCGCCGGCCCGCCGCTGCCAGCTCCACACGGCCTGCGGTACCGCGGCCCTGGAGGAGAGCGCCGTGGATTTCAGGCTCCGCGCCCGCGCCGGGCTCCGCGCCCTGCGGGCTCCATGCGCGCTGCCCCGGGCCCAGGCTCTTCCCCACGCCCATGCGGCCCCCCAGCGCCGCGCCGCAACCACTGATCTAACCTCCCCCGGAGACCATCGCAGGCGCGGTGCCAAGCAGCGGGGAGGGGAAGACGGAGGGGCAACCTCTTTGGGACTAACTCATGAAGAACAAGGGTGCCAAGCAGAAGCTGAAACGAAAGGGAGCCGCCAGCGCCTTTGGCTGTGACCTGACGGAGTATCTGGAAAGCTCAGGACAGGATGGTAAAGTGCCTTCGCCTCCCTCCCCCCCCCCCACGCCCCACCCCGCTTCTTTTTGTTTGAGAGAGAGAGAGAGGGACTCTGGTAGGGCGTGTTGCCTTCAATTCCCAAGTTAATGTATTCCAGGCCTGAGCGCTCACTGTGCTTTTTTTTTTTTTAAACATACATGATTCTTAAGGTGCGTAACGCTGCCACCCCGACGTGCAGAGGTTGTGTCAGCCCTTCCGTTTGTGTCACCCAAGCCATTAATGGGCGGTGCGCCGGTGCTGCTACACGTTTAACTGGCCACCTCTGGGGCTTGGGGGTGGGGGGCTTGAGAGGTCCTGTTCCCAAACTTTGGATGTCGGAGGGGAGGGAGGAGGCCTCGATCTGTGGTGTGGTGTTCAGTGGGATTCTCTGGGTACGTAATTATGACCGCCTTAGGTGTCCCTCCCGGGCTCTCCGATTTCATCCGCTCACATCTTTTTTTATTAATGTGCTGGAAGACGGGGGTGCGGTGGATCCTGGCCGGGGGAGTGGTTGCACAAACATTTTCTGAATTTCTGAACTGATGCCAAATATATAGTAGCTCCCTCCCTCCCCTTCCCAACCCCTCAGACCCTCTACCTCCTCTTGGTTTTCAGATTAGCGTTTGGTGTGTCTGACAAGAAGAGTGTTGTAAAAAGGTCAGAGGGCCTTGATTTTAAAATAGTTTAGGGTCTGTACATGAAAAGGAGAGCCTCTATGTTTTCAAGGTCGGATTGGGGAAAAAAAAGGGAATCCTCCAGGGTAGAGACAACTCATTAAACGTTTGTTGGGGGGGGGAGGGCGAAAGAAAACAACCTATAATACAGTACCAGCATTTGAAGTGAGAAGTTTTTAATCAAAGGAAAGTTGAGGAAATTGAGCATTAAATGACTGCTTTTGTTAAGGTTGACTGGCCCTGCACTTACCCGTGACAAAAAGGCCTTGTCTTCAGAAATTTCAGTGAGGGAGAAAAAAGTCCACTATATGGGCCTTGTGTTTATACATAGATAGATACAACAAAGGGGGGAAACTGAAGGGCTAACTGCAGAATAACTCTACCTCCAGGAAAATAATCTCAAAAACTATTTGATTAGCTCATATCAAATGTGCATCTCAAAAACAGAGCAGTGCTTTTGTTTCTATTTCATTTTTTTAAGGACTTAGCACCACCTAGTAATTTGCAGTGGTGTGATATTCCTGTGGTGTCCTTGAGTTCAGGGGCTGCCATGTCATTAGGACAGATGGCTTAGTATTTTACAGCTTGGGGGACCACAGGTTTCAAAACTGCCTCTTTTGAAACTGGGACACAACTGAGTCAATTCATGTAATCCTCTCCAACAATCTGGAGAGGTAGATTTGAAATAACATCCTTAGGTTGAGTTGTTTTGAGTGTGAGAGAACTCCAACTATGCATCTTAATCACTACCCTCAGAAGTTCAGAATGAAATGGTTCTCCTCCACCTGTTTTTGCAGGGGGCCTTCAGGTTTATGTCCATGTTCACTTATGAATGCTCGTGGATACCACCTTTCACCAAGTGGGTGCTCTTCTGGGCCCTCACTCCAAAGCTGAGAGTTGCATGGAGGTGCTTATCAGTCCTGACTCATTCTTACAATGAATGTCACAGATCCTAGGATGAGCAAGGAATCCTAGGGTTCTGTGAAGACTCCTCAAAGGCAGCTTTAAACGGTTCCTCTTTCACCTGATTTATATTTTGGGTTTTTATATATGTTTTGTTCAGGAAAAAAAAGAAAAGGGGCTACTCTTAAAGAAAAAAAAATTGAAACCAGTACCCCGTGCTCTTCCTGCCCTGGGGAGAAGGGAGGGAAGCCAGGAGAGGTAAAGTGACCGGCCTAAGGTCATACAGTCAATCATGAGGGACGCAGAGGGCTCTGGCCCACTAGCCTCCCCTCCCCTCCCTGGCATCCTTGTCTAGGCCAACATTCTCCTCTAATGATTTTTTTTCCCGTTAATTGAAAGCAGACAGTCCTGCCCCAGAATCAGCAAACTTTCAAGACTGACATACCTGAATAAAGTTCCTTTGAAACAGAAGGAAATTGACCCACTTAATGATCCATATACCATTATTGTGCCACGTAGGAATTAGGCAGGCATAATAAGCAGCTTATATAAATGAGAATAATTAGGATTTCTTTTTTCCCACATCTAAAACTAGTTAAGCAGTTGTCTCTTATTTTTCTTTTAGTGTAGCATCAATAAATAGAGTCAGTGCTAATGTTTTCTCTAAAACAATGTGTCCTCCTCATGGACTTTCTGAAACATGTATTGGTTAATAGACAAGGCCTGGACTCTGCCCCCAGGGAGGAAAAACTGACCTGGGTAGTGCCCCTTTGCTCACCACCTTGGAAGTTCAGCCCAGAATCCTGAGGGTGACAAGTCAGCATGGTAACTAGGATCTAGAAGGCTGGGGAGGGCCTCACAAGACTGACATCCCAGTTACTCAGCTTTGGAGGTCAAGGATAAAATGAGGCAGAAAAGTGGATTCAGATCTGGGAACACAAGGGCAGAAGGAAAGAACAGAGATGTGGGGAATCCAAGAGAACCCATGTGTTTGGGGAGGGAGGGAAATCTCTGAGCTGGGGTACAAGGCAAAGCTGGTGACAATTAGCTGTGCTCAGACCACCTGAACATGAGGAATTTATACCCCCGGACTGAGCACAGAGGAAAAATGTCATCCACTTCTGCCAATTGCTGTAACCCAGTCCTGCTACCTTCAACTGGACAAATCTAATGAGGCAGGGTGACAAATAGGTGTTTAACTTAGCGCAGACGTTGCTCAGAGCCAGTGTTGTCCTTAATCTTTAGGAAGCTGATGAAAAGCAGAAACCTTTCCTTAGAAACACACACACACACACACACAAATCGTGTATACAGTTTCTTCAGGCAGCCACACAGATGCCATGTTCAGGCTCTGCTGTTGGTCGTCCCAAGCTGCACATAGGGTTGATACGAATGGCCAATTTCCCCCTTTTGCTTCTTTGGCCACTTTTCTCCAGGCTGGTGAGATCACCCAAGAATGGCATGAAGTTGCTCCTGGCCAACTTAGCCAGTGTTTCTTTCCCTTCCCCTCCAGCATGGTGGCTGCTGCCCCAACCCCTAGCTCTCCCCCGGGAACCAGAGAACTTTCTCTTCCTGTCTGGAATAGAGGGAGAAGATCATCACTTCCTCACTGCTGATGCTGAAAATAGTACAGCTTTCTTTTTCTTCTTTTTGACCCCTGAATACGAAGACCCTTGCTTGCAGCTGTGTGATGAAAACCACATCATCGTGTCACCTGCAGTTGGGAGGCTGTGGGTGAAGCCCCGTGAGGCCAGAGTGCATCCCAGACCATTTCCTACCTCTCCCCTCTGAATCAAGTGCTCTGGGTCTTCCCACAGTGCTTGAAAATGCTGGGGCCAGGAGTCAAGGGACCAGTAAGAGAGCATTACAGGAAAGCTATCTTCTGCCTCCGTGCTGGTCCCACTCTAAGGGCTGAGGACTTCCTCACCCTTCCCAACAATCTCTGCCATTTGACTCACTCCCTGGTAAAAAGGGATAATTGTCCATGCAATGGTATGCCATGATGGTAGCACGATAGAATCACTTGGGGAGCATGAAAAAAAAGTTCATGTCCAGGCCCCCTCTCAGAACAATTAAATCAGAATCTCTTGGTACCCAGGCATGGGTATGTTTTAAAAGCTTCCTAGAGGGCTTCCCTGGTGGCACAGTGGTTGAGAGTCCACCTGCCGATGCAGGGGATGCAGGTTCGTGCCCTGGTCCGGGAAGATCCCACATGCCGCGGAGCAGCTGGACCCGTGAGCCATGGCCACTGAGCCTGCATGTCCGGAGCCTGTGCTCCGCAACAGGAGAGGCCACAACAGTGAGAGGCCCGCGTACCGAGAAAAAAAAAAAAAGCTTCCTAGATGATTCTGGAATGCAGGAAGAGTTGAGAACCACTGCTTATAGTGCAGAGGTTTACAGATCATTTTCTCCCTGGATAAGCGGCCTTGACTATTCAGAATGTACCCTCTGAATGTTTGATAAGAACCTTATTCCTGAAGGTTTTTTTCTAGTTCTTATCAGGTTGAAAAGAAAAAATATATATGTATTTGAATCGAGGGATTACAAAAGGTTCATAACGAATAAACACCCATTACAAAATATAATTTTAAGCTTGATGAGAGTAAGATGGCCCCAGCATTTCAAAGAACAAGGATAGGGCAATGGGAACTTTGAGGCATAGCTATTCTACATTTCTGAAGCTAAGTCATTCTCTCACTTTGTTTATTCGCTTATTTAAGAAACCAGTATAAGGCGCTGTGGAGGTACGGTGGGAGAGAAAGAAACAGGCACTCCAGACTCAAGAAATTTACAGTCTAAGGGATGTGAACAAACTTTCAGAAACCAATGGCTCAATTAAGCTTTGAAGTTAGCTGTCATGACTGAAGGAGAAAATGCAAAAGCTTTTGTCTTCAATTAAATAGACAAAAAATCCAAACATAAACAGGAGCAAAGTGTTAGCAAGGAAGGTGAATATTTTTCTGTTCACGAGAAGATTTAACATTGAATGGCAGGGGCATCCTCTTTGGGTTAGTGGTCTCCTTCCCAGCGTCTTGCCTGGCATCGTTTTCACACCTTTCCTAGCTAATTCTTCATCCTTTGGGTCTCAGCTGCTTCTGGAAACCTTCCCTGATCCTCCCAAGTCAGGTGCCCCCTGCTGGGGGCTCCCATTAAGAGTTCTGGAAGCCTACAGCCTGGGGTAGAATCCTAACTTTGCCTGTTCCCAGCTGAGTGACCCTGGAGCAAGTTACTTACCCCCTCTGGGTCTCACTTTCCTCATTTGTGAACTGAGGATAAGAGGACTGGTGTGAAGAGAAATGAGTTACTATGGGCAAAGCACTTAGCAGAGGGTATGCGTAAGGTAAGCTCTAAATGTAGCTGTTGTTATCATAACACCCTGGACTTGCCCTAGCATAACCACATCCATGACTGAATGCATGAGGGCTCCGATGAAGCGAGTAAATGATATGGTCAGATGGGTTAATTAAGCACCAAGAGGGACAGGAAGCAGATTAGTTGTCCCGCTGAATGGAGAGTTCACGGAGGGATTTCCCAGAGCCTCTGGGGAGTGGACCATCAGTGTACAGTGGTGGGAGAGCAAAATGTCAACCTGAAACTCAAGGGCCCTCAGAAAGATCTGAGAAAGGTACCCAGCCACTCCCGGACCTTCAGGGAACTGAAAGAGAAGTCAGGTCCTGGAGGTGGAGTTTGTGCAGACAGAACAGCCACCTCATGGGCTTGAGTTCAGAGGGGCATCCCGAGATCTGGGCTCCCACAGTGAAACAGGAAGAACTAAAAGAGGAGAATTAAGGCTTTTAAACCTGGAGCAAGCTGACTGATTGCATGAAGCCAAACTGTAACTGACTCTGCATGGTCTGGATATGATAAACAACCCACCCAGAGGATGGAAACAGCCATTCCACCTACCCACACCCCTCCCTCCTGCCCAGTCTCCAGACCTCTGCCAGGAGCCCCTTGAGGACAGGCATAGCCTCGCCCTTCTTCCACCCCTACCACCCCCACTGGCAGCTGCCCAGATGCCTTCCAGCCGCTGGAGGCCCAGGCCTTGGGACTGCTAAGGTAGCCCCAGACCTGCCCTAGAGCCCAGTGGACCATCTGCTGGGGCAGAGGGAAACAAGTTGGAACTGGGAACACGTTTTCCCATAGATGATGCTGTAAGTGGTGGATAAGCTCCCCAATGCCATCAGAGCTGTAGTTTTTGATACATTCTTTTTATTTCCCCCCTTAATCCATTAGGCCTCTGTGGGCTAGCCTGGAAACCTTTTCCTGTGGGAGTGGGGATGAGGGGAGAACACGTTGTAAATTCCAGAAGCTGACTGACCAAGGCAGTTCTGAAGCACTTGCTAGGGACCGATTGTTCCTGGGGGTCACCTCCCTGCAGAAAGTTTCCTGGGATTCCGTGGCAGAGGGTGGGAGAGGAGGACAGGGCTGAGAGGTCCAGGACTCAGTCTGGGGATAAGAAGTGCCCCCCAACTCCTCTTCCATTAGATATTGGAACAAAGTAGTGATAGACCCTCTGGTTGGGACCCCCAGTGCTTATTTCCTCCAGAACAGGCTAGTCAGTGTGAGCTGCTAGGCACCTCCCCGCCTCGCCCCTCCCCCCCCAACCCGCACCTTCTGGGTCTCAGGTCTCCACTTTCCTTGGTCTGGTTCCTTCACCCCAGTTTTGAGGCCCAGGAACATGGCGCTACTAGCTCTTTCAATTTTCTATTTTGTTTTCTTTTTCACTCATTGCTTGCCCTGTATTGAAGCCAAAGTGGCATTTACCCACTTGTCACACTTCAGATTTAATTTTCTTTTTGCTTACAGGTGCATTCCCACCTGATTTTCTGTTTCTCTCTATGCCCCAACACAAATGTCACCCTTCAGTTTACTAGGTTTTGGTGTTCCTCCCTCAGAGGACTGTCCTTGAGTCCCAATTGAGGTGGAGCCACAGCCTGATGGAACTTTAGGTGTCTAGATAGCAGCCCCCCACCGTCCCGCTAATCTTCCCCCCAGTATGCAGTTTTAGGTAAGCCTTAAAATAAGGGACCCCTGAGAAAGCATGATGACTTCAAATCAGAAGAGACAGATATTGGTGCTAGATTTTTTTAAGAGCAGCTTTTGATAGAGAAAGCTGAGAACATTAGGCTGCTAAAGGAAGGGGGAGGAAGGGGGGGGTGTCTTGGAAGGAGAGAAGCGACCCAGAAATGAAAGCTGAGCCCCAAACCACACCTGCTTGTTATTTTTAATTGTAGAGTTACAGTCTGCATTCATTGCTTACTATGTGCCAGTCACTTTATACGTACAAAGTAATATTTTCGAAATCTGTAAGAATTGGGCATTTTTACCCTTTTTACAGAGGAGAAAACTGAGATCCAAGAGGTTAAATCACTTGCCAAGATTGTAGAGATAAGAGAGGCAAGATTTAAATCCAGATCTAGTGTGACTCCCAAAGCCAAGCCTGTCTTAGGCACAAACACAATCTCCCAAAATAGCATATTTCATAATTTGACATTTATGTTACAGTTTTGTCAAAAGAAAAAAGAACTAACCTGCAAAAAGTAGCCTTTTCTCCCTTGCGTTGTTCTTCCCCCAGCCTAGATGGAGAATAGTAATAATAACAGCTAACGTTTGCATAGCACTTCACCCTCTGTCAGGAGCTTTTCACACACACGTACTCTAACCCCACCTAGTAACTTTCAAGTCCCCTACCTTTTCCTCCCAGGCCCCTCCCTGCCTACTGCAGCCGCAATCCTCCTTCCCTCCTGGAACTTGCCTTAGAGTCAGAGGCACCCAGTTTGATCCTCATTCTACCTGATATTCTGTTTTCTCACTGGCTTTGTGTTTGCAAGTGGACGCTGAGCTCGGTTAAAGGCGGGTGGCCTTGGGCAGCTCATGCAGATTGGGTAGCTCGCTGGCCTCCCTGAGGCTAACACACAGCAGATGATTGATGGACCCTGTTTCCTCCTCAGGAAGCCAGAGTTAGAGCCCTTCTAGGAAGCTCAGGACCTGGGACATTGCTGATATGCTGGAACAGCAGGAATCCAAGATTGTTCAAGGTTCCCCACAAGGGCGCATAGCTACTCCCAGTTAGAAATGGACCCAGGCTTTGCACGGGGTGCCCCAGAAACACTGACTATCCCTAGTGCCTCACCACTCACTCCTTGGTATGAATCACATTCTTGGCGGGGCCCCAGAACCAACTGAGTTTCTGGGATCGAGTCTCAGGCACTCTTTGTTCTAGTTCAAGCCTGGCTCATGCATACCATGCCCTGGTGCCATGCCCATGGCCTGATGCTGACCCAGTATGCCTCTGGGGGCCCCCTCGCCGCCACCCCCCAGAGGGAGAGGGGTGAATGTCACCCTCCCCAAAAGCACCTTATACCAGCTCTTGCTGTTACATACAGCAGAAAACAGTCTGACATAAAAAGTAGGAGGCTGGCAAACTAAATAAATCTATAGCCTTCGTGAATTGAGCTAATTTGTGTAATTATGCATATTTCTTTCTCTGGCTCTTTTCATGGTTTTATTCAGAAACCATCTTGTACGGGGCTTTCAATTCAATGCAACAAATATTTAATGGGACTCTAATATGCTGGACACTCTGGGGTTTACAAAGATGCTCTCAAGTTGCTGTCAGCCTAGTGGGTTGCGTAAGACAGGAAAATAACCAAGAGTACCAAGAATGAAATGAGGGTTCTACAGAAGGTGCGAGCGGGAGATGCTAACATTCAAGGCAACCGAGTGAAAGAGAACTATGAGTGGATTGTTTGTAAGGGGGGGAATAAATCAATAAAACAATAAACATCATCTGACCCGTGAGGAATGACAGAGATATAGAGTGGTTGGTTTCTACAGACAGGAAACCACATGGTTTTGCCTGATGCTTGTAATTGGTCACACCCTCCTGAGCCCCGGGGGAGAAGATGCTTAAACTGTGGGAAAGGTAGTTGACAGTGACTTGTAATGGCCAGGCTTGGAGGGGGGGGACCTCCAAGCCTGCAACCCTTTTGGCTGCACCCTTGGCCGGGGTGACAGAAGCTGTCTTCAGTGGCAGGAGAGTGATCCTACTGTCGGGAGAAGGCACTGTAGCTGATCACAGGTGTGGCAGTTGGCCTGGCTGTGTCTGCGCCTGGCCCAAGAGCAGGGGAACGGGAGATTCTGTTAAAACATAAAACTTTTAAAATGATGTCAACTGACCACCCTAAGTATGTTTCTTGATTAAATCTACATGTGCATAAATGTGCAGCCTCAATCTCTCCCCACTGCATGTGGAAAGTTCTCTTTTGCCCCCCCCACTTTATTTTATTGTTATTTTTAATTTTATTTACTTTTGGCTGTACCACACAGCTTGCGGGATCTCAGTTCCCCAACCAGGGATTGAACCTGGGCCATGGCAGTGAAAGCTCGGAATCCTAACCACTAGGCCACCAGGGATCTTCCCCCTCCCCCATTTTATATATGAAAACCAACTCAGAGAGATTAAGCAACTTGCCTAACATCACCCAGCTAGGAACTGGGAGAACCAGAAGTCAAACCATGTCTGTCCGACATTAAATTCCGCTTTCCTAGCTTTGTCTCCTCTGGACCCAAACAGCTGCAGTCATGCCGGCAGTAAATCAGGGTCTGATATGCAGAGCTGCATTTACCCATGCATTGCCAAGGTGATAAGTTCAGCAGGATTTAGTTCAACTTTAATAAAACTGCTGGCAATGGAGTTCCCATCCCCAGTTTTTCAAAGTGAAACGTTGAGGTTCCAAATGGCAGGATTCTAAACAGAGAGCATGCCCTGTTACCATAAGTAGCCCCTTCCACCACTGCTTTCCCATCTGTTTCCTGCATGTTGAGTATTATTGGGAAACAATGATGTCAACTCTTCCATATAAATCTACACCTCCCTATTGCCCCTCCCCTACAATGCATATTTTTGTTCTTCTTTCTGGCTTTTGTCTTGCTGTTCTGTTCTTTAAGGACTCACGCTTTTTGGCGTCAGTTATTGGCTTTCTTTTTAATATGTTTTAGCTATTTAAGCTTCATTGTGGCCTTCAAAGTGCACATGCTTCTCGGGTCCATATTTGGAAAATCCTTTGTTTGGCTAATAGCTAGAGTATGGGCCTGGTGTTAGTGGAGAGAAGCCATTTTGCTTTCTGGAAAAGCAAAGCTGGATGCAGGGCTCTGAATCCGGCTCAGAGCTGAGGGCACAAACCCCACTCGAGGGCTCTCAGGGGCTGCATTATAACTGTTGGACCCTGGACACAGAGCCTGCAGCTGAAGGTCAGGAAAATATATCCATCCAGTAACCTGTTTTCCCTTACCCAAGCCTGACTCTCCAGTGAGACTTGGTTTCCTCAGTTCCCCTTTTTTTACTGCTCCTAAAGTCAACTTGGTTTCAGAAAGGAAAGGGGGGAGGCTGTTCTGGGGGCAGGCGGGAGGGGAGAGTATGAGTTCTGAATTATGGGTCCAAGAGTTCTGGGCCTCTCTTTAAGGCTCTGGCAATGATACTCAAACTTTACTGGGGCATCAGGATGACTAAAACTGGAGTGTTTACTTTTAAAATTTCATTTCATTTAAAATTTAATTTCAGAATTTGAGAAATATTGGTTAAATTTTAGTACACTCTAAGGAGTATTAGAAATACTCCTTAAGTTCCCATTTGGACTCCTTGAAACAAGATGGACATCTAATAAAAGTTTCAAATGGGCATTTGCATAGGTCCAGTAGTATCTGGGTCTGTGGAGAACACACGATCCCACAGAATGAGTTCTACAGTTTTTAGGGCTGCAAGCTGTAAAGTGCCGTTGCAGGTCAGTGTTTTAGGCCAGTCCCTCGGAGATTCTGCTCTTGGAGGTCTGAGATGGGGCCTAGGGATCTACATTTTGAAGATGAGCTCCAGGCGATTGTGATATCTTTGGCCTACTGATCTCACTTTGACTAGCTTGTAAAAAGAAGCAGCTAAGTGAAACCACATGATTTTTTTTCGTTATAGTTTTTATATTGCCCCAAATTTCAACAGTGAACGTGTATTTTTACTACTTAAATTGAGGGGGAAAAAATCTCTTTAAATTATTATGGGAATGTGGTATCTTGATTCATTGAATTTTTCATAAAGCCCTTTTGTTCCACTCCTTATTTAAAAACATAATCTTCATAAAGCCTGGTAGTTTGGTATCCTGCCTTAATAGATGCAGTTTAGTGAAATCAATTAACCTCTCTGAGAAGCAGTGCCTGTGGCAAAGTGGCTAGTATGTGGCTTTTATGCTGATAGTCTGCCTTGGTTCAAATCTCAGCTCTACCCCATGCTAGCTGTGTGACCATGGACAAGCTACCAAACCTCTCTGTGCCTCCGTTTCCTCATCTATAAAGTGAGGATTGTGAGAATAATAGTGCCTATCACACAGGGTCATTATGAGGATTAAATAAACTAGTGCACTGCCTGGAATTTAGTTAACCTTCCATAAGTGTTAACTGTGGTTCTTATTTCCTTGGTGATTAGAAATCTTATCCTGTTTCAGCCTCATTACTCAGAATGTGGTTCCTGAGTAATGCTACAGACAAGGAAGTTGAGAAGGAGATGAGAACAAATATTCCAAGTCTCCCATATATCCCTAGGGGTTTCCTTCTTTCTGTTTTTTTTCTTTAATTCTCTTATATACACATAATTATTTATTTTCTTTGGTTGAATGCATTAAAATGCTGGTTTTAAGATTCATATCTGTTGATATAGATTTCTGGGGTGGGAATGTGGTAAACTTTCTAAATTGTACATTTCTGTAGTAATCAGAAAAAGAAAACAATTTAAAAGCAAAACTGGAAAGAAATAAAATGAGGGTTATGGGTTCTGGCGAAAGGCTATAATCATAGTGACCGCCATCCAACCTTCTACTTTCCATCTGTATTTCAGGAGAGTTATAAATCTGGAAAATGAGTCTGTTTCTGTCATTGATGGAACAGTGTAAAGCCGGGGTTTTAGCTGGCCTGTATGACATTTCACATGTGCCTATTTCTTTGCTCCACAATTGCATTTTGACAGTTGACTGAATGAGGTGTATCTGGCTCAATTTTAAGCTGTATGAACAGCATCTTAGGCTGTAGAGGGTGTGGATCAAGGGATCCACACTGCACTCTTCACAGGTTGAATCAGATAGGGAGTCTGTGTTCATTTCTCAGTGCTCCATTTGAAGCTGGAAGCTTATACACAGGAGTATATTGAGAAGGTGATCAGGATGGTGAAGTTTAGACCTTTATTACGTCTCATCTCCAACGACTGTCATGGTTTCCTAAGTTGTCTCCTTCCTTGAGTAGAAAGAAAATGAGCTCCTTGAAGACTGACCTTTCTCTGTTCACCTGTGTGTTAGGTGTCTACGGGGCTGGTTCCCTTCTGGAGGCTCTCAGGAAGAATCTTTGCTCCCTCTGGCGCATCCTCATATGGCCTTCTGTCTGATCTCCTGCCTCTCTCTTATAAAGACCTTGTGACTACATGAGATAATTCAAAATAATGTCCTCATCTCAAGATCCTTAGTTTGATCACATCTGCAAAATCCCCTTTAGCTATATGAGGCAACATTTACAGATGCCAGGAATAAGGACCTGGACATTTTTGAGGCACCATTACTCAAGCTACCACAGTCTTGTTTCCCCCACAGCATATGGTTGGCTCCATAGATATTAATAATGTGAATGAAGGGAATAGGGTGGTGATTGTGAGAGTGGAGGAATAGATGGACATCAGCATTTACTAAGCAGTTTCCATGCACCAGGCACGGGGTCAGCTGGGACACAGGGATGAGCAGGCATTATCTGTCCCTGTAGGGGCTCACAATCCCACGCAGGGGATGGACACATCCTCTGCTGAGCCTCACACAAACCACAGGAGGAAGTGGATATCATCAGTTCTGACTCAGAGGAGCTAGATCTTCTACGATGAGTGGAATCTAAGTAGTCTCTGCCTGAAGGGGCGATATTGCAGACAGAGGGAACAATATAAGCAAAGGTGTCGAGGTGTAAAACAGTATGGCAGGATCAACATTCTGGAGAGAAGAACAAAGGGAACAAGGTTGAAGCCTGAGCCACCTACCTTCCTGGATGAGGTTTATAGTAAGTTCCAGACTGAGAAAGGAAGAAGAATCTCGAGCCATATTCAAAGCGTGTGTCCTTTTTGCTGTTTCTATTGTTGCTGTTGAGAAAAAATTGGACCCTAGTCTAGGAATAAACTTCCTTCAGGGGGAGGAAAAGTGAGGTGCCCCAAGCAGCTGTAACTCAGGCTTTCAGAGTTCATTTCATCTATTTATTTTCCATCTTAGGAAATTTCATTTTTCTCTATCTTATGGATGATAACAAGAGTGATGTTTAACATTTCAAATCCACGTTTTATTTGAGGTGAAAATTTTTGTAACATTCGTTCCCACCTGCCTCCCGCTCACATTTCTACTCCATCCCATCTCTTTTTCCCTCCAGCTTTCTCTTCATCCTGTCATCCCCCAATTTAAGAAACCACAGAGCAGACATCAGACCTATTGTTCTTGCCAGTTCTACTTCCAGGTGCCCTTTTGAGCTTGGCCCCGTGTGCTCCCATTCCACTCTGGGCTGACTGTCCCCACCTCAGAGCGGTCTTCCCTCCCCACCGGCCTAGGTCCCATCTCGGAGGAGACCTCAGGGTCCCTTGGAGGTGGGACTCCCTGTCTTGTGCCCGCCTTGCCCTTGCCAAATTCCAGAACTCCAAGAACTAAAAATACTTCAGTTTTTGCTTCTCCTGCTGGCAGGCACTCAAACTGATTTTGTCCCTTGTGACTGAATAGCAGAGGCCCAGAAGGGAGTGAGACTGGCAGCATGGTCAGCCGCTGCCTGAGGGGGCAACAGGGGCTTGTGTTCACTGCGGACAACGGGCATCTCTCTTCCCCCTTCACTGGGGTAACTCCTCTAGCGGTGCTCTGCCATCCCTTGGCTCCTGAGTAGGAATGGCAGGGGTCATGAAAAAATGCAGGATGCGATTTTAATGAGCAATAAATACCTGCTACCGGTGTGAGCCATCCTCTACTCTTGTAAAATTATTAAAGTAATTGTTAAGAAGAAATCCAAACGATACAGAGGTTTATAAAGTACAAAGTCCCTTCTCACATCCTTGCAGTCGCATTTGCCGGTTCACAGTCTGGGCTGGATTCATTGAGACCAGTTCTGTCACGAGAACTTTCCCACTGAGGGAAATATGCTCTATCTACACTATCCAATATGGCAGCCACTGCCGCCTCTGGCTGTTAGCACTGGAATGTGGCTAGTGCTACCGAGGAACTGAACTTTAACTTTTAATTAATTTAAATTTATGTAGCAACATGTGGCTCATGACTACTGCATCAAACAACACAGAGACCTTTCTCTGTGTATGTACTAAAAAATACACATATTGAATGATTCTCTGTTTTTTTTCCCCACAAAGTTAAAGTTACAACATACATATGTTCTGAAATACGCTGTTTTAAATAACAATAGATCTTGGAGAATGATCCATTTTTGTGAGTATAGTTCGATCTCACTCTTTTTAATTACTGCCTGAGATTCTGCTGAATGGATGGTTTTTAAAGTTAATTTTTTAAAAAAAATCAGGTATTACATTCCTGTGGTTCAAATTGTAAAAGAATTTAAAAGGTAGAGCAAAAAATCTCCCTCCTATTCCTGTCCTCATCCTACCTGTTCCTCACCTGGGAAGGAACTAGTGTTAATTTTCTTGGAAATCTTTCATAGATATTCTGTGCATGTACAAGCAAATATATATATACTTTTTATAAAATACCATAATTTATTTTTTAATTTATTTTTTTACTGTAGTTGATTTACAGTGTTGTGTTGATTACTGCTGTACAGCAAAGTGATTCAGTTATACATATATATATATATATACACATTCGTTTTTTATGTGTATGTATATATATTCTTTTTTTAAATAAATTTATTTATTTTTGGCTGCGTTGGGTCTTCGTTGCTGCATGCAGGCTTTCTCTAGTTGTAGCAAGCGAGGGCTACTCCTCGTTATGGTGCGCAGGCTTCTCACTGCAGCGGCTTCTCTTGTTGCAGAGCATGGGCTTTAGGCATGCAGGCTCAGTAGTTGTGGCACACAGGCTTTGTTGCTCCACGGCATGTGGGATCTTCCCGGACCAGGGCTTGAACCCGTGTCCCCTGCACTGGCAGGCGGATTCTTAACCACTGCACCACCAGGGAGGTCCCTATACATTCTTTTTTTAATATTCTTTTCCATTACGGTTTATCATAGAATATTGAATATAGTTCCCTGTGCTATACAATAGGACCTTGTTGCTTATCCATTCTATATATAAAAGGTTACATCTGTTCACCCCAATCTCCCACTCCATCCCTCCCTCAATCCCCTCCCCCTTGGCAACCACCAGTCTGTTATCTGTCTGTGAGTCTGTTTCTGTTTCATAGACAGGTTCATTTGTGTCATATTTGGGATTCTACATATATGTGATATCATTAAAATACCATAGTTTATTTAACCATTTCTTTATATCAAAATCTTCCTCTTTTTTACAAGTTCCTATAAAGCTTCTCTTATTGTCTAAATACTGTTCAATTGATTTAGCATTTATTGAGTGTGTTGTATGGGCCGTGCATCATTTTCGTTGACAACTTCTATTATCTGTAACTTATTGAATAGTAATACTGCTTCCCTTTGCTTATGATGAGGGTAGAATTTCCTAGCTCACTTACTTCTTATTATACCTTAAACTTGTTTTCCAGTCTTCCTGAGGGATGTTGGTTAGTCAGCCCACATTCTGTCCACGTGGAGTCCAGGCCCCGGGTTAAGGCTGAGGCTGGGAGCAGGGAGCAGTAAGAAGCTATTTGCTGGCATATCCATGGCATCTTGATAACAGTGCTCTGGTCATCTGAGCCAACCTGGCCCAGACCATAGAGACCCAGGAAGAGCAGCAAAAGCAGGTGAAATGGAGGTGGCAGCCTAAACAGGAAAAGTATCCCAAAGTTGATCAAACATATATTTTGCAGAAACTAAAGCCAGAGTGTATCTTAAAGTAGGATTGAAATTAGTTATGATCGTAGATTCTTACAGTGGCCAAAAGGAGAATGTCTTGATGAGAGCTTGTCACCAACATCACTCACTAAACCCTTCAATGGCTTCCCAATGCCCTCGAGACAAACATCAACTCCATAAATACCAACAAGGTTTACCAGCCCATCACACTCAAACACCTGCATCCTCTGCGGCCTCAATGGACACCATCTCCCCACCTGAGCAGGTCCCCTGGCCACGTTGTACTTCTCGTGGTTCCTCGAAAGTGCCGTGCTCCCCTTGGCTCCCCGTGTTTGTACATGCTCCACCCTCCGTGTAGAACACTCTCCCTGTCTCTCATTTTAGCTCCACCACCTCAGTCTTGCCAACTTCAACCCATCTTCTGGGTCTCTGCTTGGATGTCTCGTCCTCCAGGATGCCTTCCCTGATCCCTCTGAGGAGGGGTTAGGGGCCCTTCCTGTGTGCTCCCATTGTACCCTGTACTGAATGTACCACTCTCAGCCCCACCCTATTCTTGCCTCATTCTAGACTCTAGCTGACCCTGGACCAACTCTGTGAGATCAGGAGCCATGTCCCCTGGTTTATCAGTTTACCACTGGCGCCTAGCATAACGCTCACAAATATGTGTTGAAGGAGTGGATGGACCCAGGGAAGGGCAATGCTGTCTTGGGTGTGTGTGGTGGTGGGGTGGCGATGGAGGGTGTGTTCTGCATGAGTATTTTGCACACGTGTGTGCATCTGTCATGTGTCTGTGTTTCAATGGGGAGACTGTGGAGGTGGAGGAGAAGCTGGGTGAGCTCTGGTGAAGCACTGGTGGAGCTTAGGGAGTCTTCATTTGGCAAATAATCATCATCTGGTTTGGGGCAAGTCATCCCATTCTCTGAATCTCAGTTTCCTCATCTAAAAGACAGGAATGAGAATTTGATGAGATAATATATGGAAGAGGGCTTTTAAAATGGAAAAGAAATACTGTACTGATGCTACACTTTAGACACTAGTGCTCAGAAAGGGCTGAATGGCCCCAAAGGCTGTACTTACTGATACGCTGTGAATCTGATGCCTCCTTGTAGCTATCACTCACTGCCATACTGGAAGGAAATCAGGAGAGCTGTTTCCCTTATGTGACCCTCCCACACAGCCTTGTGCCTCCCCCAGACCTTCCAGCTTCAACCATCTGCTCCCAGCAGAGGATCTTCAGGGTCTTGAAGTAGGTCATGCAGGTGCACAGCTGGGGCTCCAGTGGCACCCCGTTCACTCAGTACCAGGATCCTCCTATACCAAGGCAAACAGAGAGATAAGTGAACCGGAAGCTAAATCATCATGTTCGAGCTGAAAGAATCTTAGGAAGTCTATCTATCCAAACCTCTCATTTAACACATGGAGAACCTGGGGCCCTGGAGAGTACAGTTGCTTGCCTGAAAAGATGCAGCTGGTCCAGTGAGGTTTTCTGGCTGCTCATTGGTGTTGGCCAGAAGTCATGGGTCAGCGTGTTTCTCAGAAACAACCAGCATCAGGGATCCCTGAGACAGGAGAAGAGGCTCAGATGATGATGCCTTTAGGAGAGAAGGAGGGTTCATAAGACTACCTCACAGCTTGAGGAAAATATCCTTTATTATATAGCTGATTAAAAGGATGACATATATTTACCGGCACAGAAAAATGTCCAACGATATTTAAGTAAACGAGTTTACAAAACAACACCTAAAGTATACGTAATTCCATTTTGGTAACAATACATGTAAGAAAAATTCTGGAGGAATATGCTCAAAACGTTAACAATGGCTTTCTTTGGGTGGATCCTTTTCTCTCTCTTCTGTATACTTTGCTGTGTCGCTACTGTCTGAATTTTTTTTTTTTAATGATGAACATGTATGTTTATACTTTGAAAAAACAATAAGGTATTTTTATTTTTGTAAAAGCATACATATTCTCTAAATTTCAACTTTCTTTACTCTGATTTTGTGTTCATCAGACACCTTTTGTCATCTGTAGCTTGCTCTCCTATGCAAGAGCTTCCATCTATATACAGCCTAGATCCAATTGTGAATTCCTATAAAAAATGATGACATTGCCGTTTGACTTTACAAAGTCATCCCCTCAGAACTTGGTTGCAGAGGACAGATCACTCTCAGATGAACCTGCCAAATTCAGGCTCTGATTCTGCCAAGAAGACAAAGACCCTCCTACCTGTGATGACTCCACGAAGGCCCATGCACACACCTCTCGAGTCCCGCCCTAAACATCAGCTGGACCCACAGTCCTCATGGCCACTGCTTGGGGTTCAGGGTAAAGCAGTCTTGGAAACCTTTGGCATCGCATCCCTGAAGCCCCAACGTAGGGAGAGAGCTTTGGTTTGAGGTTGTACAAAAGCATGGCTGGCTGGCTGGCTCCTCTGGCCACTAGCTGACACTCATAAGAGACTTGCATGATACCAACAGAGTGTGAGATACATTTCTGGGGGGTTTGTAAAAGTGAGGTCCAAGGTACTAGAAGGACAGAGAACCTGCCAAGACTGCAGGGGACTGAGGGTTGGGGAGTGACAAACCCTTACATGGCACCTTACAGAGTGCTTGCACCAAATCATCTCTTTTGTGCTTCACAGTCCTGTGAGTTAGATGAAGCAGGTCATCATTACACCTGCTGCATAACGAGGACACTGCTGTTCCCAAAAGACACAAAACTAATCATGCCAAATCTGTGGCCTTTACTTACGACTCACTAGGATACAAGATTTATGTACATCGTGTACATGTTTAAAGCTCTGGATTGGGAATCAGAAGACCTAGGTATTTGCCATGTAACCTTGTGGGATTCCCTTCATCTTTCTGAACCTTAGCTTCCTCATCTGTAAAATGGGGTTAATAATACCTGTCTAGCTTGCCTCATGGGGTGGGGATCTGACAAGACAATGGACATGAAAATAGTGTGCTTTGAAAATAGTGAATTGCTAAAGGATTATAAAGTATGACTAATTTCCCAGTGTGGTACTGAGGGATATGTGTTTGAGTAACTTTTGCTAAAGAGAACTGTTATTTTAGGACTGGATAAACTTAATACAGTCCACAACAATCCAATAACCCCCAGCCAGCTCCCTAGGAACCCAAACCTTCTATTTTCACACCCCCTGTCCCGCTTCGGGTAGATTCTCTGCTTTGAAGATAAGTAATCAGGTTTCCAGGAAAAGAGAGGCATCCCTGACCAGCTGCTGCTTCTCTCCAAATCCCCTGGGTTGGAGTGGGCTTGAGTTAGGGCCTCTTCCTGAAATAGTTGCTTAGGGGACCATACTTTAATCCTAAGAGACTGAGCTTGCCTGCTTATTTTGAGGGCTATTTAAGTACAAATAACTTGAAATCTGTGCTATGGAATTGGGAGATGGGAATTGACATATATACACTATTGATAGTATGTATAAAATATGTAACTAATGAGGACCTACCGTATAGCACAGGGCACTCTACTCAGTGGTGACCTAAATGGGAAGTAAATCCAAAAAAGAGAGGATATATGTATATGTATAGCTGATTCACCTTGCTGTACAGTAGAAACTAACACAACATTGTAAGCGACTATACTCCAATAAAAATTAATTATCTTTTAAAAAGTCTGTGCTATGCTTTTCTTATAACAGGGGCCACTAGAGAGGCCTGAAGGGAGGGCTCTGGGGTCCCCCCACCTTGCTTAAGCCAGAACACTCTGCTTTCTTCAGTGCTCTTTGTTTTATGCTTCAGGGTGAAATTTATCTGAACAAAGCACTTCATGCTTAGAAGAAAAGTCTGAAAACCACTACTACTTAAATCTGCAAATCAGCAAAACTTTTTTGTCTCATGGTCACCCACCCAGCCAACTATTTATCTCCCATGGCCCCTCCTGACCTCACTAATACCTCCTCTCTGAGATCTGCTGCCCTTAGGTTTGCCCTGGAACCTTTCCTCTGGGCAGTCCAGGTGTTGTGTTGTGTCTTGTTTTGTTTGGAGATAAGACATCTCACAGAGCCTGCGGAATAGACATGCAAAGTCACTTCTGGGGGTGAGGGAGGGGGGAGACTGCCCTGATACGTAACACGCTGTTTTGTGTTTTACATGATGTGAGAAGGTTCCATTTTCAATGGAAACAGTAAAGAAATGAAGCAGAGCCAAAGGGCTGGCCTTAATGCCACTTCTCTAAATTTCTATGAATAGTTCCTGGCCTTTTCGCCATTGTGGATGTAAATGTGTCTGTGTGAACACTGGCAACAAAGAATAATTTCTGGCACTGCAGATGCATCCCAATGAATGTTTAATGAAAGAGAAGAAAAGAGAGGAAAAACGAAAGGAAGGGGGATAGGAAGGAAGAATGGAATTGGAAGTTGGTACAGAAAAGGAACTTTAGAATTTTTGAAGCAGCCAACCTAGGTTGAAGTCCTGCCTTTGCTAATGATGTTTTGTGTGACGTGGGGTTTAGTACTCCATGTGACATGAGTGACATATAATATATCTGCTTTATGAGGATAAAAATATTTGTTTCATAGACCTCACAGGGATGTTGTGAGGATCGGCTGGAACCGTGAATAGGAAGGGGACTTGCAGATTTCAGTTAAGAGGCCATTGTTGTTCCCCAGCTGAAGACCGTCATCATTTTTTTTTTTTTTTCACTGTTCTTTGAACAGATGGTTTCAAGGATTAGGGTCTTTCCCTCTTTCCTTTTAATTTTGGAGCTTTGAAACTAAACCCAGCTGTGTCTACAGTTTTTCAAATGCTAGGTCTCAACGGTTTTTCACCAGGTAGAATTTAAAACTGATATAAACGACCTCCATTGGAACTCTTGAATAATAACTCTTGTGATAAGAATAATTTAAAGATAACACTATTGACAGAGGGGTTATACTCTAATCTTTTTAAAAAAATCATCTAATAATTTGAATTTTGCTTTGAATGTAACTTTTCCACTCTGCAAATGCAAGTATGCTTGGTTTTTCATGAACTTCACTCACATTATTTAGAAAAATGAGATATTTTTCTTATTGATCAACTAATTTAATTTAGCTTCACAGAGCCTAAAGAAATGACACTGTCCTCGTTTCTTGCCTAACGTAGCAAATTTCCAAATGATATAGATTATTTACATATTTTATTTAGACTTCCTAAGACAGCTAGGACTTTTTTACACTTGCGTACTCTTAATTGAATGCTGTGGAATCAGTCTCTCATTTATGATTTATTTTGAGTTAAACATTCAAATCTCTGTCTAAAAATTTAAAAACTAAGCTCAGCTAGTTTTCTGGAATGTAGTAATAATTCAATGAGCAAATATTTCTGGGAAAAAAATTTGAGAAGTAATGAAAACAAGCTAAACTACATTCCAGTATTGGATGGGCATCCATCTCTTGGTCCAACGACATGCCCATTTTTGTTTTGTTTTTTTTTACGTACAGGTAACATTGCTCCCCAAAAAATGCCTTTCAGAATAAGCGATGCTGCTGATCTAGTCTATCTTGGGATTCATTGTTAAAAAATTCTTCACTTCTGCTGCCTTCTTTTGGGCAATACCAAACAAACATTAACAACTGTGGAGCAGATGTTCTAACTGAAGAAGATTCCAAAGCTGGGCTCAGACATATCCCCAACCAGAACAAGACACCAACCACAGAGATTAATCTTCTGGTATGGGTGTTATGAGATAAAAGCACCTTCTGGATTTCATCACATATTTTTATAAAACAGTCTAGAGGGTTTTTGTTTGTTTGTGTGTTTTAGGACAAGGTAAAAAAGTTCTTCCATTTTGTGAGCCCAAGTGTCATATAAATGCTTACGTTTGGTGTTTGGAGTTTAGGCAAAGTATACAGAAGTGCTTTCTGTTCCGCTATTATAATTTTTTAACAAGATGATTTCTCTACTGCTTTTTTTTTTTTGATGGAAGATATTAAGAAATCACTGTACCTTGTAGCATAAGACTTTTTAAGACGCTAAATTTCACTGCATTCCATGAGTTGCAGGATATCAAACAAGACAGTTCCCACCTTCCATCTAGGTACCCATACAAAGTCATATGCAACCCAAACATCATGCTCCCTATTTCTTCATTTAACCAACAAGTGTTTGTAGAAATCCTACCATTGTCCTAGTGCTGAAACATCCTATCTCCTGGCTCTAGTTAGCCTTTAACTGTGAAAGTTTGAAAAGAACCATAATTGGTTCTTCCTGCCCACTCTAAGCTATTCCAGTGAATGGAAATAGAGTGATAAAGTTGGGGAGGCTGGAGGGTGATGATGTAGGGGAGATTAGAGTGTCGTTAGGGGAAGACAGTGAATCCACGAAGGTCCAGATTCTAGCCCTCAACTGAGTGGGTCCTCCCACCTCATTAGGTGGGGGCGAGGGGGAGTGAGAAATAATCCACACATGTTGAAAACAGCAAGAGAGGTGAGATCCGCAAGGGATCTCCCCTGGTAGGGGAAGAATCAAGGGAGGGGAATTGGAAGCACCCAAGACATCATTAAGCCCAAACAGAGAGCTTTCTGTGTATGGTTTGGTAAATTCCGTGTTCACCACCCAGGGAATCCTAGATTTCAATCCCAGAACAAGAGCTTTGCCTTCTACCTAACATAGTTGCAACATAATTTCAGCTCCATCGGTTGTTTTCATACAGTATCTAGTGTTAGATTATTTGCAGGATACTTCAGTTTTCTTCGTTCTACCAGATCCTCACACAAAACCAAAGGAAACCTGCTTTTATTAATTAGTGTATATTTTCACTGCTGCATTCCCCTCCCTGTGTAAAAGGAATGGGCTCCAAATAAGGGAGCCCATTTTGTTAAACCTTTGTTTAAGCATTTCTCAATCCATAATCATCTGCTTGAGCTGAGATACAAAATACTGCTCTCAACAGTCTTGGACTAAACAGGAACATGTCGAGTTCATTTTGCACATCTAATCTCCATGATTAGAAAATATTCTCCTGATAAATACATTTATTATAAAATAACTTTTATGGTGCCATTTTCAAGGTGCCAAACCTTACCGTTTACTCCCTTATCTCCTTTCCTAAGTAATTATGTTTATGAATGTATTCTTTCCTTTGCCATTAAGAGTTGTATTCCAATCTTGTTCCCTTCCGCCCATGAATCAGCATGTCCTTGCCAATCAGGAATCAGCTACGATCGCATCATTTCCTTTTTGTGTATTCTTATACTCAGATATTTGCCCCTCCTCTGGCCCATCGGAGGCATGTCCTTCCCTTTCATTAATGTATTGGATGCATAAAAATTGCCCATCCCCAAACCCTACCACACTGTTGGTGGGAATGTAAGTTGATGCAGCCACTATGGAAAACAGTGTGGAGTTCCTCAGAAAACTAAAAATAGAGTTACCATATGATTCAGCAACCCCACTCCTGGGCATATACCTGGACAAAACCATAATTCAAAAAGATACATGCACCCCTATGCTCACAGCAGCACTATTCACAATAGGCAAAACATGGAAACAACCGAAATGACCATTAACAGATGAATGGATAAATGACATATGGTATATACAGACAGTGGAATACTCAGCCGTAAAAAAGAACGAAATAATGCAATTTGCAGCAACATGGATGCAACTAGAGATCATCATCCAGAAAGAGAAAGACAAATACCATATGATATCATTTATATGTGGAATCTAAAATACGGCACAGATGAATCTATCTATTGGGTTGGCCAAAAAGTTCATTCGGGTTTTTCTGTAAGCTGTTATGGAAAAACCCGAACTTTTTGGCCAACCCAGTACAAAACAGAAACAGACTCACAGACATAGAGAACAGACTTGTGGTTGCCAAGGGGGAGGGGATGGGGAAGGGAAGGACTGGGAGTTTGGGATTAGCAGATGTAAACTATTCTATATAGGATGGATAAACAACAAGGTCCTACTGTGTAGCACAGGGAACTATATTCAATATCCCGTGATAAACCACAATGGAAAGAATATGAAAAAAAGAACGTCAATATGTGTCACTCTGCTGCACAGTAGAGATTGGCACAGCACTGTAAATCAACTATGTTTCAATAAAAAAATTTTTTTTAATTACGCATCCCCTTTAACTCCCACATACCCTTTAAATTGTGGAAAATCTTTCAGTTAATGGGAAAATTGCTCAAGTACCTCTTTTCTTCTTTCACCCAGGACTGGTGACTTCTTTTTTATATATATATATATATATATATACACATATACATATACATATAGATACATATATATATATACACACACACATATATGAGTGAAATTGCTACTGAATATATATTTATATCTTTAAGAATATATATATCCATAAAACATACATTATATATGTAAAGTTTTTGAAATAAATATCTCAATATTTTAATTAATGATACATGCTTATCCCCATTGTACAGAAATTAGAAAATACGTGTTTTAGAAAGAAAAAAGTACTTGGGTTAATCCTACCACAGAAAGATACAATTTATTTCCAGGATTTTTTTTCTATGTATATTTTCCACATAATTGTGATTACATCGCATATAGCTAATGTTGTGTCTTACTTTTCTCCCTTAGCATTATAACCTAAGTCTTTATTCTAGTCATCAAACTGTACTTTTAGCATTATTCTAAGGCTCTGTAATATTTTATCATGTACCAGTTTATTTACTCCTCCCCATCATTGGACATTTAGATTATATATTTTTTAATATTATAAAGAAGGCGACAGTGACTATTTCGAGGCATATGGCTCTTTGTTTATGTTATAATATTTCTTTGGAAGAGATTCCTAGAAGTATAATTACTGGATTAAAAGGTGTATAATTAGTTAGGACTTTTTTGGTTGGGAGCGAAGGAACTCAAACTACTAAGAAAAAAAGGGGCTGGTGGTTATTGATTCATATATGTAAACCTGAGCGAAAGCAAGGGTAGGGGCTGGGGGGGCTGGCTTCAGGAAGCTGGAGGCTGAGGCTGGAATTGTAGCTTTCTGATTTTTTCTTTGCCTCTGGAATGGCATAATAGCATTTAGCTTACAGAGATAAGTGAAAACAGATATAATGCAATTCAAGTTCCTAACCCACAGTGACAACCCTGCACCATCTTAACATCTCTTTTTTAGAGCCAAGATTTTATCAACTTGCCTTGCGTGGTGGTTTAGTTTCACCCATCACTCCTCCTGGCACCTTTTCTCCGTTTGGCCGGCTGTGTTCCTTGGACGTCTCCCGCGTGCCAGCCAGCTCTTGCACCTCACACCCCCATCTCTGTTTCCACTCGGACTGCCCTGCCCAACCATCTCCCACCCCAGCCTCCCACCCCAGGGCTGGGAGGCCAACGTGGAAAACAAAGGAATCTCTGATGGAGAACCGGCTGGTTTGGGAAGGACAGGCCAAGCAGAGGACGTGCGCGGGGCGCTCTTTTTCAGCAGAGACCCTCATTTCACTCCATTTCCCTCTTTGCCTGCTCCTCTGTCGTTCGCTTGTTGACCTGGGTTCAGGTCAGACCCGCGCCGGGCTCCGTGTCAGGGATGGGACAGGGGACAGGGGCACCGGCCCAGCCCGGCGCAGGCTGCGGGGTCCTGCGACACATCCTCCCCTGCCCCTTGCCACTCCCTTCCCCTCCTCCAATCCGCATCCCCAGCCCTGCCCCCCACCCCACTCCCCACCCCCGCCAGCTGGGGAGACGGAAACTCCTCCCTAAAGGCCCTTGGGACCCGGGGGCGCACAGCCGCGCTCTGTCCCTTCAGGCGGCCTCTTCAGCTTTCCTAACGTCAAGGCCAGGTTCCCTCGGATCTCTCTCAAAAGAAACAATGACGCTGGCTTCTGCTCCCTGCGCCTCGGCTTCCTCTCCCGCCACTCCGCCCACGGGTTTCTGATCCCCTTTAGGCGTCCGGAGCCCGACCCCCTGCGGCTTCGGGGAAACCCCTGCGCCCCCGCGCGCCTCCCGCCGCTTCCCGAAACCCCTCGGACCACACTGAGTCACTCGGCGCCCGGCGGACTCCTGGGCGCAGCCCGGCCACTAGCTCCCGCCGCCTTCCCGGGAGCCGGGATCCCCGGCCACCGGAGGCCCCGACTCCGACCCGGCAACTCGCGTCGGTGCGGCCCCGGCAAAGGGTGGGGTCCTCACCCAGGGTCAGGGTGCAGACCCGCACCCAGAGCAAGAACAGAGGGAGGAGCGGTGCCCTGAACATCAAACACGGGTTTTGTTTGTTTGTTTTCTTAACCACATCCAGGAAGAAGGGAAACCTGTCAGATAACAGGAAAGGAAGAAAGAGAGAGGATACATCAGAACTTTAGGAAATTGTTTTAATTGCCTCATGTGACATACTATCAGTTGAGAGAGGGAAACCTGTGGAAACACCGGTGGGGGGCTGGCTCAAGGCCTGGTTAGGCCATCTGCGGCAGGGCGGGGTCCGGGGCTGGATCTCACCAGCTGGAGGGTGTCGGGCAGGTCCTCTGAGCTTCAGGGTCTTGGGCGAAACGGAGTGAACCTTTTATCACAAAATGTTTGTATCACCTTTGCGGCTCATATCCTTTCAAAGGGAGGCATTAACTTCATTGTAAGGGAGGCATTAACTTCATTGTGAAAATCTTCAGCTATAGTGAGAGATTTCCTTTTGCTCTCCCCGCCTTGCAGATTACATTCTAATGTAGGTTTGGACTATTGATGCTGTTTCCATGTTTCCTCTCCTTCATCCTTGCCCTTCTGTCCAGGTGGGTCCCCCAAGGAGACAGAGAAGGTACACTCATGAGTGAAAAAGAAAAGTTGGCACCAGGGACCTTCTGCCACTGTGAGCATTCTTTCTTCAAGTATAATATTATGTGAGGTTCCTGCCATCCTTGCTTTTTAACCAAGGGATGAAGTTCCCTGCAGGAACAATGTGATAGGGATCTGTTATCTGTATCTGCAAGTAATCCGAGGCAAAATGATTGCTGTAGAGCTTTCCTCTCTTCTTTCTTTCCACCTTTTTAGAATATGCCACCTTCTTTAGCCCCCCACCCATCTTCAGGACACTAAATATTTTGAATTCACTTCAAATCCTCTTAGCACAAATGCAGAGCCATAGGAAAAGTAGGGACCATGTAATGTGTCTATCTGTGGTATCATCGCAATTGTAAGACTTCAACTGTCCTCTCTTGTAAAGGACGGTCCTTTATTCTGAAATTATGTTCTTCATAACTTTATTTATTTTGAACTGTCCATTCTACTATGAAATAATAATGGTTCTTACTGGGTTTAGTTGATGTCCTCTCTCAGAAAAATTAAAAAATCAGTAAACCTATGTGAGTCCCCCGAAATCTTTTTAAATCGATTCATGAAAACCAGAAAGCCTGGGCACCATTGTTCTGTTCAACATCTGGTTCACACCGAGATGCTAGGGCCTTCTTGTTGCCCCTCCCGAGGGCATTTGTATCTATTCAAAGAAACTGCCAGAATGAGAACCTCAAAGAATTTCTGAGGAGAGATGTGAGGAAAATATATGGTAAAGAGGCCTTTCTAGACTCTCTCAACAGCTAGTGCTTGGTCTAAAGGCAGTACAGTTGTATCTGTTCTTAACTTCTGGCATTTAGCAATTAGCATGACTTTCGGTGGACCATTCCTTTTAGTAAAACAGAGAACCTATTTTGAATGTGCTAGGGTCTCTTGGTCTTTCAGTTTGCACATCAGCAGAAAGGCTAATGAAGATGCTATGCTTTTCCTTAAAAGGTGAAAATTTGGTCATGTGGATAAGTGATAAGTAAGTACTCTTCACTTCAATAGTGGCGTACTGTGGTCTTAACATCGTACCATCTTAAATTAGGCCTCATTGGTTAATATTTATTGAATACTCACAGGGTGTTTGGTGCTAATCAAAATATCCTCAAGCCACAGAATCACTGCCTTCTGGTAAGTGATGGTGCAGCGAGGTCTGACCGTTAAATGGCGCTTACCCACGTCAGTACAGACAGTGTACAGTCATAGCCATTCCTTTGGGATGTTAAAGATCAAATTTTGCTTAAAATTGTTTGCTTAGGTTTGAGAAATAGGGGAAAGGCAGATTTTTAAGTTTGAAATGAACATCCTAGGACTCCTGGCCAGGAAGCCGTGCCAGCTTTCAGGCACATTAGTACTATTTTGCAAACGCTTTCACACACGACCTCTGTTGATCTTCCCCAAGACTGCATGAGGCAGACTGGAGAGTACTGTTGTTCCCTCTTCACAGAGAAGGACTTTAAGCGGCTCGCCCAAGGCCACACTGCCGGCTGGGGAGTCTGCTCAGAGTCTGCTTCTCCCACTGCCCTCCTCTCCTTCAACTGTCATCTTCACTCTGTGCAGACCTCCGGGAGGGAGGGGACAAAGCGTAGAGGGGAAGCCGCTTCCCCCTAAGAATCCACCTAAGGAAAAAAATAGCCATACCCGAGGGCAGGGTGTTTGACAGCCAGGGAAAGACAGTGGGGAGAGGACTTGGAGGGAAATGAGAGCTACCAGTAATTCTCAAACTTTGCTGCATATTAGGATCACCTGGGAATTTCAAAAAAATCTCCGCGCCCAGCTCTGGCCGCATGCTGATTAAATCGGCATCTCTGAAGGTGGAAGTAGGCCTTGGTATTTTTAAAAGCTCCCCAGGGGTTTACAGTGCGCAGCCACATTTGAAGATGAGTGACTTGGACTCCTGAGACTTCATGTGCGCAGGAATCACCCGTGGGTCTTGTGAAGATGGGGGTTCTTATTCAGTAGGTGGAGGGTGAGGCCTGCTATCATTTAGCCATACAATCCAATGGCCCGGAAGAGCTCCATGGAGGAGGACAAGTTCGGGCTGGGCTTGGAAGGTTGTGTAAGATCTAGAGCAGAAGCATTCTGGCCTGTGTGGTGGACAGTCAGAAGCATGCAAGGGGTGCTTTGGGGGACGATGGCTGGTCCACTGTGACTAGAGAGGAGAAGTTTTTCAGTGAACTGATCTACACTATTTAGCCCTTGGCAGTTGACTGCCTATTGTCTCAGGTGAACGTGTGCTTTCCTCTTCAAGATCCTTGTGCAGAGACCTGTATTTTACTTCTTTTTGTCACATGTGATGCTAAGCCCACAGCAGGCGTCCAGAACCTGACTGAGGTTTGCATCTCCACTTGCTATTCCCTCTGCCTGGAGTGTTCTGATACTTACCCTGCTCGCTCACTCACTTCCTTTGAGACTTTAAACTCAACTGTCACATTACAGAGTGGGGCTCCCACTATTTAAACAATATGTAAGTAGGGACTTGGCCACGCTATTTAAATGGAAACATCCTTTCTTTTGCCCACCCCTCCCATACACTTCTTCCTGCTTTATTCTTCTCTTTAGTACATCTAAAGAGAACCATCTAATGTATATTTCGTTTATCTTGTATATATTTACTTTTAAAAAAATCTTGCTTACTGTCTGTCTCATTCCGTTAAAAGGCAGCTCCACAGGAGCAGAGAATTTGTCTGTGTTATTCACTGCCTCTTCCCAGTGCCTAGGACAATATTAGACACTCCACAAATATTGACTGAATGAAGGAATGAAGGAATGAACCGAATTGAATGCATATACAATGCTGTTGCCAACACAAATAACTTCAACATTCGAGGCAGAAGAAACCAAAAGAATTGATCTTGCTACTGTTCCATTTTAGAAGGGGAAATGATGACAGTATTTGGTCACTAGGTAGGAAAATTTGGAATAATGTGTCCCTAAAGATAAGTTGCCCTCCCCAATGGACGAAAGAGCTGCTTTAAATGTCCTGAATTATAAATCTAGGATTAAATGTTTGGCTGATCAAAAAGGTCAAGTATCTGGAAAAAAAATATTTTTTTCAAGGATACCTCATAAAACAATCAATTATTAATTTCATATTGAAGTATTTAAAAAATAGAATTAATTCAAGTGACGGGAAAAGTAAAGTCCACCAAGTATAACAGATTAAATGCAAATGAGCTGTTAGGAGGAAGAAATATAGGATCTGAGGGGATGTTTACGACGGTAAATGTACCGGTGAGTTGTGGGATTTGGGGGTTGGAAGTGACTTTAAAGGTCACGGATGATTGTTTTCTGCAGTGATGGTAAGCTCACTGCCCCACGAAGCAGACACTTCTGTCAGTGAACAGCTCCACGTATTGGAAACCCTTCCTTCTGTTGAGCCGTTGGCAACGTTCTTACACTATGCAAGTATAAAGGAGTAACTGCTCATTACCATTACACTGGAGAATTCGTCTTCTGGACAGCATTTCAAAGTTTGAAGGTATCTACTGTATCCCTTCTCCTCCCCATCACCCCACTTCCTACATGTTGCCAGAAACTCCAACTCTGTTCCGAGCCAAATAACCTCAGTTCCTCCATTTTTCTGCATAGGATATTGTTTAGGGTCCACTTGAACTTCAAGGTCAGACTCTTTTGAACCTGGCCCAGTTTTCCTGTGCCCCTCTTATACTGTGTTCCCCAAAAAGAGACCTGATGTGCTGGGTGTCAACTGAGGAGCCCAGAGTGGTGTTCTCCCTCTTTCTAGACACTGTGCTTTCTGCTAATGCAGCCTGAGAGATTTCATTGTCCTTGTCAGCCGCATCTCACTTTGGAAGTCATGTGCTCTCTGACTGGTAGAAGCAGCAGGGCAGTGAGTTGTGCCCTCGGGGCTGAAAAAGTGACACTCAAAAGTGAATACACATTATATGGCAGTAAAAAAATTTATGAAAAGTTTTAAAGTTGAATGTGGCATTTCCCTACTACTTTCTCGTCTATGTTTATTATTATAAAGATACAAGGTTTGTACAACATTGTAAAGTGACTATACTTCAATAAAAATTAAAAAAAAAAAAAAGATACAAGCTTTGGGGTCAGACAGAAGAGCTACCTCTGCCCTTTCCTCGTCATGCAGGCTTAACCTCTGAACCTCTGTGTTCTCATTTATTAAAGGGGATTATAATACCCACTTTTCAGGATTGTTGGGGAGAGGAAATGAAATCATGTATGTAGATGTCTGGCATATAATAGCTGCTTGAAATGATAGCTCCTGGAAAAATAATAATAATTATTATTCCAAGAAATATCTATTGGACAATTAAATCACCCATGATGAGACTTCATGACATGATCACATACCTTGGAAGGCACCTAGAAAGCCTACGGCAAAGAAGTCTGTCTGAGAATATGAGCTCAGGGTGCAGAGTCCCCAAAGGACACCCTGAGTTAGGAACTTTGGGGGTCCCTGCCACTTCTACTTTTGCCTTTTACTCGTGGTGGCAGATGGTCACCGAGCTCTTCTTTCTCTGCTGCTTACTCTCTGGAGCCGCAGGTCAGCACAGCCTGCGTCGAGTCCCGTAAGGTTGCCTGACGGTGCCGCTGCAGGACCAGAACCATGTGCCCTGCAAACCCCACACGCTCCCTCCTACATAAAATCCTCGCAGCCTGTGTGAGCGGGAGCAGATAAGAGGAAACAAGAGGGGGTGAAGGGGAGCTAGAGACCCGGAGAGCTTAATATGGTGGGTCTGTCCTGGCCGGGATCCTTTCTTTGTCGGCCTGCAGCAGTCCGTTCCCTCTTTCCCGTTCACTTCCCTCCTTCTTCGCCAGGCCCAGAACCCAGCTATCCACACCCTCCTTCTAAAGAGCCTCCAGTGACAAACAAAGACCCCTCACAGGGCCTTGCCACCCCCATCCAGCCGTATCCAAGGTTACGGTAGGGAACTTGGAAACCGGACTTGGCCGGGAGACAGCAGATGCCCTGCGTGCCCGCTAGCAGAGCCGTGCTCATTCCACAGCAGCCATGAAAGGACAGACTGTTCTGGGGCCGCGCCGCATCTGCAGTGTCCCCACCGCAGTGTCCCCAAGCCTTATTGTGTGGGTCCTCACTGGGGACGAGAAACTGGTAAACGAAGACCTCAGATGGGTAAACAAACAGAGACACTGAGGGAGTCACCATGGAGAGGAGAATGAGGCTGTGTCCAAGGCGAGCGGCTTTTCCAGTCTCATCAGCGACTCCCCCAGTTGCTTCATAAACCCAACTGGTGTGGTAGACATTTCTATTCAGTTGACAGATGTCTGAACTGATCTAATCTCTCTGGTTAGTACTGTAGTCTGAGCCTTCAGGAAAGGCGCAAACCAGACTGAAAGGCAAGAGCGAAATGTAGGAGAAATTTCGCGTTGGCGAAATGTAGGAGATGGGGTTTGTCTTTTCCCACTTGCCTCTTCAAATCCTTAGTGGATTGAAACAGCAATCACAGAGAACCCAGGGCTGCACCAGGGGTGGAGCGTGGCCTGGCTAGTTCTGCTCTTTGCAGGCAGGGTGATGCCAGCAGCTCAGCCTGCTAGCTTCGTAGGAATGACCCACCGTCTTGCATTGCACGTCAGCGGCATGACTGTTCTGTGACCCAGGGTGAGCACCCTGTGGTCTGTATTGCAGTGGCCAAAAAATGGGGCAGGGTGTGCCTTCCTTTGCTGGGATGAAAACCAGGGCTCCAGGCCCCCAGTGGCTTTGCCCATTTTTAGCGTTGCTTTGTGGTTTACAGTGTGGATATTTTCTTTCCACCATCACGTAGTAAACTCTAGGTTTAGAATCAAGAAACCTGGGCCTAGGCTTAACTTTCTGACAACCCTATCACCTCCCCTCTTGGAATCCCCGTTTCCTCATCTGTTAAACGAGGAAGATGGAGATGGCGTGGAAGTAGCTGGCAGATAGGGCATTCTGTAGTACTTTGGGGAGAGACCTGGCCTTCTTTATCTCTTCGTCTTTCACCCCACAGCACTTAGGAGAAGCCGTTACTAAATGAGCTTTGAAATGCTTTTAAATAGACAGTCATGTATATATGCCGTGCATAGAAACAGACCCATGCCGTATATGTGCAAAACATTTATAAAGTGTGCGCCTTTGAAAGCATCAGAAATAATCTCTGCTGTCAAGCTCTCCCCTCACCAGGGCACTCTAAAGCTGCTCTGCTTATCAATGGCTCCTTCAGATCCACCACGCTGCACATTCCTCAGGAGGTGGCAGGGCTGGTGGTGGGAGTGGGGCTGTTTATAATTTTTCAGATTAAAATGTCATTGGGTGCTCCTCTGAAACTGTTGACATATTTCAAACGTTCACTTCTGATGGTCTGCCCTTGCTCTGATGAGTTCAAGGGGTGCTTGGCTAGGACCTTAGGGTTCCCAGATCTCCTTTAGCCCCAGGGTCCCATGCTGAATAATTGAACATTGTGTGAGCAGTGAATCGTACTTCTGTAGCACTTCATGCTTCAGACGAGATAAAAAATGTCATTTACACAGTTGTATTTGGGGGAGAAAGAGGATCAAAACTGGCTCTTTAATCAGTTTCCTTCTACGTGTGTGTATAGTATTTCTGCACAAATAGGTTCTGAACTTTAGAACGATTTGAGAGAAAAGAATAAAAATGGAAGGGCTTAAGGAAAGTGATATAAACTATTTTTAGATTTTAAATTTGAAAATAATTTAACTTTCGGGTAAAGCAGTAATAAATAGGACTCTGACTCCAAGATGGATTTTGAGTGGGAAGGAGGAGTCAGGGAAGTTATGGATATGAAGCTCCTGGCGCTTTAGGAAGTGTTCTGTAATTCCAGACTGGAACGGAAATCGTCAAAAGTGTTCTGAATCTAATAACCAAAGGCAGACAACTTTAACATATTCACTGACTCCTCTGGCTTTTAACATGTCTCAGGCATAATCACCTCGATCAACCATTTTTAAAAATTGGAGATTTATAAAATATGATTTAATACGGACCAAAAAATTATAACAGGATTGTAAGATCCAGGGCTCTGCTGAGGGCCTGTTGACTCAGAAGGGACCTCACAGGGCAGCTAATCTCCGCCTAGCCCAGCGCGGCTATCCTGGACCCCAGGAGCTGCGGGAAGTGACGTTCCCCTAGGTGAAGAGCTCCCCATGATCCAGAGCCCCTCCTGTGTTTGAGCCACACAGTGCATCTGTCATTTCTACCTCTGGGTCGTGATTTGCTTTCCAGGGTCACGGAGAATATGTCTTCACCTACTCCTGCATGAAACCCTTCACTTATTTGGAAACAGTTCTCACTTTATCCTAAGACTTCTCTTTTCTGGGTTCAACACCCCGCCCCCCCCCCCACCAGCTCTTTCAACCACTCTTCAAATGAGGTGGTGTTCAGGTCCTCTGGACTCCTCTTCACCTTCCTCTGGATGCCCTGTATTTTAAGATGGGCCTCTGCAAGCTGCAGCCAGAGCTCCAGGTGTGGGATGTGTTCTAGCTGGAGCAGACTACACACACACACACACACAAGTTCGAGACCCTATGTTTCCATTCGCAAGGCATGGGGTGGGTTAGCGTTTTTGGCAGCCTTGTCTCACCGCTCACCCACATTGACTAGAGGCAGGCAACTGCCATGGTCTTTGTCCCGGGCTTCCTGGCAGCGCAAGGCAGAGGTCAAGGTGCTCTCATAGGGACAGTGAGTCCCCTCCTCTGAGCCAGGTGCTATACCTGAAATGTGGTAGGTGTTATTTAATTCAGTCCTCATAGCAACTCGATTAGTTGCTTCCATTTTCCAGATGAGAGCACCGAGGCTCAGTGAGGCTGAATGAATTGCCTGAAGTCATAGAGAAGCAGTCAGGGCCGGCTTGGTAAGGAGCCCAGGCTCGTCAGATTCCAGGCCCACACGTTTTCTATAACACTATGCTGCCTTGACCAAAGGTGCTGTTTGTTCCATCTGCTGAAATATTGGACCAGAACCGATCAACTCAGCATTCCAGTTTGAACCAGGAGTGTTTGTTGGAAAGAAAAGGTTGTCCTTCCTTCTTCAAAGGAGGACTCTGAATTTCCATTAGTATGAATATTCTAGTATGGGCCTATCATCCCTGTATCTATCCCAACTTTGGAGGAAGATATTTATGTTTTCTAACTGTTGTATGTTTCTAGAGGGAGGTGAGATTAGCAACTCCCACTAACATATTCAAGGAGCATGTAAAGGAGTATTTCTTTAGTATTTGAAGTTGTCCTGATTCCAGTATACTAGAATCTGTTCATTACATCTACCCCAGGTGTATTCTTTTTTTTTTTTTTTTTTTTTGCGGTACGCGGGCCTCTCACTGTTGTGGCCTCTCCCGTTGCGGAGCACAGGCTCCGGACGCGCAGGCTCAGCGGCCATGGCTCACGGGCCCAGCCGCTCCGCGGCATGTGGGATCCTCCCAGACCGGGGCACGAACCCGTGTCCCCTGCATCAGCAGGCGGACTCTCAACCACTGCACCACCAGAAGCCCAGGTGTATTCTTTTTTAAACATAATGTTATTTTTCTGAGCTTCTTAATACAGATGATAATTGTCTGTTTTAGAAGAGATTGCTCCATTATTATTATATTGGAGCTATGTCTAGCTTGTATTTGTATAGCCCTCCACAATCTTTGTAATGCTTGTGTACCCATACTCTCTGTTTACCTTCACAACAATGATTTCCTCATTGACAGCTGGGGAAAATGAGCTGAGGGAGGTGCAATGACTCATCTCAAGAATCAGATCACAAAGAAGCAGAACCAGGATAGAAGTTCTGACTCCCACCCCATTATTCCTTTCTTTCTAATCAAGCTTGCCTCTTAATTAGTAGGTCTTTTGATCATTACACCTCATTTATGAGACAGCCACTTCGTGAGAAGTCAGGACTTTGTGAGAAGTCAGTACTCAGGTAAAACTGAAATAAGCTGCCAGTTCTATTTATCGAACATGGCAAATTGACACGAGCAGATGGAGGAAACGTTGCCTTGGGAGGTTTAAATGGCACTGCCTCCATTATGTTTGGTCCTTGCTATCACTGGCAGTCTCAGAGTCACTGATCAGCCCTGGCATATGTGCAGTGTCATGGAGGGTACAACCTGGATGTGCCCTAGGCAGTGCCTCAACCCCTTTAAAGATGAGGAAGGATGGAGCCAGATACCACGGGGGCCTGATGCCCAGGCACCCGCTCCATGCCCAGTGAGACCCGTCGCCCTTCCAGCACCTTGCTGACCTCCCTCACTGGTGTCCCTGACACTTTGTGTCCTGGCTCACCCTCACCTCCTGTTTGGCTTGCCGTCTGGGCCCCCTCTCCAACTCCCACCCTGCCCTTGCGGCCTGGCTCCTTGGCAGGAGTCCTGGCCGACCAGACACTTGCGTGACTGTTGGTTCCTTTGGCTGAGCTCCCTAATCCCTGCAAGCTCTCTTCCTGGCTTCAGACCCTCGACTCTGCTTCTGGAAACATCCCAACAGTAGCTCTCAGCTCCCTGGTGAGATGCTCTTGACAAAGGCCAGATTTTCCTGTAATTAGGGAGCTCCGGCCTTGGGGCCATGTGATTCCCCTGAAGTCACCATTCCTGGGCCCTGCCGGCCAGCCATCTGCAGGTAAGGTAACCATGTACTTTATCATCCATCCTGGAGCACCTTAAGAATGGAAGGGGGCACTATTGCTAATTTCACCTGCACAACTGGATAAACAAGGGCCCTTCCTGGCCAGTGGGGGTACATTCCGGGTTGTAGTCACTCTGTAAAGCAACATTACACATTTACTGCCGATGGACTCAGTGCCAAGCACCACAATGGGCACTCTACACACCCGCCTATTCAGGCAATATACATATGATAATCCTACATGTATAATGTTACCCCCATCTCACAGAGGAGGAAATTGAAGCTCAAAAAGGTTAAATAATTTGCTTGAGGTGACATCTAATAAGTGGCGGGCCCAAGCCTGGCTCCAAAATCTTTGTTTTGAATCTTCCCTTTGGGTCCTGACCCAGTGTAACAATGGAATCAATAAAAATGAAACTTTGGTGGAGAGATGATAGAGTCAGCCCTTAAATTAAAAATGAGTTATGCTGCAGGGGAACACTTGTACATTGAATGCTTAGAATTTGAAATGCGTTTTCCCATGGAAAAAAAAAGGTCTAAAGTGGTGGTTAGGCTCCAAGGCCAATCAACAAAAGTCTATGCAGACTATAATTTCATTGTGGTTTACTCCTCTATGTAATACCGAACTGGAATAGGAAGCAGAAGCCATAGGTTTCTATCATAGTTCCTTTACTTACTGGCTGTGTGATTTGGGGCAAGTTACTTAACCTCTCTGAGCCTCAGTTTTATCATCAAAATTGCAAAAATGTCTAGAAAATGTTCTAGAAGCTAGAAATAATATCTAGCTTCTAAAAAGTGCAAGAATCATAGGAGACAGTGTACATGAATGTCTTTTAAAAATAGCACTTGTAGTACTGTAAGAACTGACAACCACTTATGACATTGCCAGGAGGCAAGTGAGGTTTCCAAGAACCCTAACTCTGACCCTCAAAGTGGAGACAAAATCTCCTGTGGGCTGGGAGGGGTAGTGGGCAGGTCTGGGAGCCTCTGGGGAAATGTGTCCTCCCGAGGTGGAGCTGGTGGCATTGTGAGTGGGGGGGAAGAGGGATACAGGAGGAGAAGGGTGTGGAGGGGGAGAACACATAGGCTCCCACAGGGTTTGGAGGCTCAGTCAGGAGAAGGGCCATATGTGGTAGCCATGCTGCCGTGGGGATCTGGACCCAGAGGAGCAGCGGCCTTGGGCCATGGCTGGGAGGTGGGATAACCACGGGGCTAGTGTCTCCAAAGCCATGGGAACAGGGGCTCTTACTGCTTTTGGGTTTGGAAAGAGCAGCAGACATATCTATGGATTGTTCACAGTTCATCAGTATAGGGTGCTCTGTGTTGATTATCTGTACAGGGAATCTAGATCCTGGGGTTGAGTTTGAAAACAGTGATTTCTGAACAAAAAGTCTATAGATGACTCACTTAACTATATAAAATTTTATTTCATTTTTAACAGACTCTTTTCAAGGCCCACCCATGTATCCTGTATTAGTACTTCATTCCTTTTTATTGTCGATTAACATTCCTTTGTGTGGACATGCCACCAGTTATTTATCTATCCATTAGTTAATGGACATTTGGGTTGTTTCCACTTTTTTGGCTTTCATGAATAATGCTGCTGTGAACATTCATGTATGAGGTTTTGAGCAGATGTATGTTGTATTTCTCTTGGGTAGATATACCTCGGAGTGGAACTGCTGGATCATGTGGTAAATCTATGTTTAATATTTTGAGGGACTGTGCGTTTTAGTAATATATGTGCAAACACATCTGGTATGTTGGTACATTTTTAATACTTGTCCTTTAATAAACATTGTATTCTACAAGGACGTTAGTCTGGAGACCTCCAACTTGTACAGCCATCCCCTAACGCATGTGGATTCGACTACAGATGTTCATTTTAACAATCGGTTCATATTGGTTTGAATAGTTTGAGCTTGTTTCAGATGCAGCTTGTGTCTCCAACCCCGTGGTTCTACACATTCCTGCATTTAAACAGTAGGTGTCAAGTAAACAACAGTAACAGAGTGATTACAAATAGGGGGAAACAAAACTTAAGTCATTATATGAGAACTTGAGGTTTTTATTTACGGCCAAAATTTAAATTAGTGAAATAGAGTGTAAACTACAAGGTATAATATTTTTGTTTCATAAGTGCAAATTTTAGTTCATACATGAAACACTTTACTGAATATGAATATCTTTAAAATAGAATTCTATTTTTCCTTTTCAAGTAAATTGATTTAAAACAAAAGAACAAAATGAGGGCTTCCCCGGTGGCGCAGTGGTTGAGAGTCCGCCTGCCAATGCAGGGGACACGGGTTTGTGTCCTGGTCCGGGAAGATCCCACATGCCGCGGAGCGGCTAGGCCCATGAGCCATGGCCGCTGAGCCTGCGCGTCCGGAGCCTGTGCTCCGCAACAGGAGAGGCCACAACAGTGAGAGGCCCGCGTACCGCAAAAAAAAAAAAAAAGAAAGAAAAGAAAATAACAATGAATAATTATTACTGTATTACTATTATATGCTTATTGCTGAAAATAATTCCTTTATATAAAGGAAGATGGCGTTAAAAAGGACCTGCTCTGGATGTTGGATATGCTGGGCGTGCTGCTGTGTATGAGCACGTACAAGATGACCGGGTTATTTAGGGAATATTTCTTGCGTGGAGTAAGCTTGAATTGGTAGAAGAAAATGGAAACAGATTAGCTTCGCAGTGTGGAAGGAATTTCTGGCTAAGTTCTAGGAATAGGGAAAGGTCCAGAGTCATGAATTACCGGGTATCTCAAGAATGAATGAGAAGTGGAAGTTTGGGGAGTTTGCAGAGAGGGTAGACCTGAGCCTGGGTCTGGAGTAGAAAGCCATTTGAGACTCCCAGACAAGAACTTTGTGGAGGAGGGCTTGAGGTCCATTATTTTGGCAGCAATATACAAGATGAATGGGGACAACAGAAGCACACAATCCAAAGGCGAGTTGTAAGTCAGGTAATTCGGACATGAACTAATGACACTCTCCTTTGGGTGGGAGTTACAGGAGTGGAGAAGGAACAAATCAAAAGGTTCTTACAAACTCAGTATAGGAAAGATGTCAATTTCTCCTTCAATTGACCTATAGGTTTAATGCCATTCCTATCAAAATCCCAGCAAGTTTTTTTGTAGACAAAGACAAGCTTATTCTCAAATTAATATGGAAAAACAAAGGCTCTAAAATAGTAGAGCAAACTTGAAAAAGAAGAAGAAAATGGGAAGAATCACTCTACCCAATATTAAGGCCTAGTACGTAGCTACAGTATAAAGGTAGTGTGGCAAAGGGATAGACACATAGACCAATGGAGCAGACTAGGGAACCCAGTAACAGCCCCACATGAGTACACCCAACGGATTTGACAAAGGTGCAAAGGCAATGCAATGGAGAAGGGATAGCCTTTACACCAGAACTGGTGCTGGAGCAATTGGATATCCACAGGCTGAAAAATGAACCTCCACCTAAACCTTACACAAAACTTAACTCAAAATGGATCATGGACTTACATATAAAATGCAAAACTATAAAACTTTTAGAAAAAAAATAAAATCCTTGGGGTCTGGGACTAGGCAAAGAGTTCTAGACTTCACACCAAAAGCATGATCCATAAAAGAAAAATCTGATAAATTGGAGCTCATCAAAATTAAAAACTTTTGCTCTGCAAAAGATCCTGGTTAAGAGGTAAAAGACAAGCTACAGAGTGGGAGAAAATATTTGCAAACCACATATCTGACAAAGGACTAGTATATAGAATATATAAAGAATTTTCAAACCTTGGCAATAAAAAAATAACCTGAACAATCCAATTAGAAAATAGACCAAAGATATGAGCAGACATTTCATTGAAGAGGATGTACAGAGGGATAAGCACATGAAAAGATTTACCATCATTAGCCACTATGGAAATGCAGATTAAAACCACAGTGAGATACTTGTCATGTAGTCATTTTTAATTTTGCTGAGCCACACATTTATGGCAGACATTGAGTGTCTGGTGTATAGAAATTAATTATTTAGCCAGCGAAAGAGCTTAGCTCACCCCTGTAGCCATCTCTTAAGGTGACTTGTTGTCTTTTCATTTTATCATTTAAATTCAGTGCTCTAGTGGTATCTCCAAATTTGGAGCGCCACAGAAGTCTCCAGAGGTATCTCTTCCAAATGCGGTATATAATTCCCGTACCATTTAGTGACTAATTAGATATAGGAGTAGCTCTAGTGTCTATGAAAATTGGCGCCATTTGACCCCATCAGCCGTCGAATAGCAATAGTTACGGGGGGTGGACAGAGCCTGGGCCACTTAGCAGTTGTGTGATGTGACAAGGGATGATGTGACAAGGGACCTCTTTCTTTGAGACTCAGTTTCCTCCTCTGGAAATGAGAATGATGTTTCTTACCTTGCAGGGTGTTGGGAGGATCAGATCAAAACCCACAGATACGAGGTATCCAGCCTAGTTCTCAGTGTGAGTGTGGGTATTGTTTTCACACACAAGCTAAGGCTGCAGTCTCCAGGAGGAATTTAAGTGACACTCTTTCTGGAACAGTTTAATTCTGTTGACCATATGGCCAAGAATATGAGACAATCCCATATTTATTATTCTGCCTTACTTTTCTCTGAAGTATGCTAATGCATGTCCAAGCACATATCTCGATTGAAAAGCCCATCGCCGATGTTATGTAAGAACCAGAAATCTGTGCAGAAGACATTCCTGCTACCTCTCAGGGGTCTCCCAGGTGTCCTCTCACTTTCTAACACAAGGCTTAGAAGCTCTGGGCATTCCTGGAATGATGATCTAAACCATACCAGACTGCATAGCACAGCTCGTACCCAACCTGGTCCCCACCACTTTTTTCTTAAGATGATGATTGTTTTACTTCTTTATATTCATTGTCACGTTCCTCAAAGTAAAGTCCCTCTGTGTTTCACAGCCTGATGTCCTCTGACTCAGTGTGTGTGTATTTGTATGTAACAGAATGTGTGCTATGACTGTATATGCTTTGAAAAAGCAGTTCTGTCCTAGGCCAGCAGCTTCAAGGACTCTTTTCTGTTTAATAAGCCCTGCATCTTCATCCAGCTGTAGCAATGCTCTGCTAAAAACAAACTGAGGTCATTCATGTGTAAATGGAAACACACCAGGAAAAAAATTAATACCAAATGTACATCAAGATCAAAAGAAAAAATAAATTTCTCAATAGAATACTCAGAGCTATGCAGAGACTGCTGGTTACTGCTGGTTCACATAAAATTGAAGGTCAGAGCATGTGTCAGTAAAATTCTTAAAAAGGCTGTGACCAGCCAGAGGCTATGATTTGAGAATCCCACAAGGATGATTCCTCAAAAATCCAGCTGACTCCTGAATTACACAGGGCATATGTTTGCCCAAAACACTGTAATAAATGCAGACTATAACTAGGAGCATCAAGGTCTGTGGAACTCAGGACCCACAACCAGAACATTTCCATTTAAAAACAAATACACCCAATATTGTAATGAAATTAGTAGCCCTGAAATATTTGATTACAAATTACACTTTGATGAATTTTCAAAATCAAAAATAGGTAGACACTTCATGATAAATCATTCTTTTGGTGATCGTTGTCTGGTGAGTCTGCAGAGGTTGAGTGTGGCTCCTTGAGTCTAGATACATTCATTCATACATTCAATCAAGCATCCGTTCAAGAAATAGTGATTGAGCACCTAGTAGGTGCCAGGGTGTATTCTGAAAAAGGAGCAATAATAGGAAGCTAATTAAGAGAGGGATTCAGAGTCAGAGAAACTCAGCTTAAATACTGGCTCCACCATTTGCAAACCAAATGATGATCAGCAAGGCAGTAAACCTCTCTCAGCCCCTGATGTCTCACCTGTAAAATGAGGATAGTTATACTTGCCTTGCAGGGTTGTATGGACTGGATGATGTAATACATATGAGATACTTAGCCCAATGCCTGGTACACAATAAATGTTCTAAGGAAAAAGGAGGTGGTACTCCAAAAATTTGTATTCCCTCAAGTCATAGATACCCTGGTATCCTGCTCCCACCTTTTCTAAAAGAGTGCTGCAAAAATATCCTCACCCATCCACCCACTCATACAGTCAAAAATATACTTTGTAGGCAAGGAGAAGGGCCACCAGGAGGTGGGGACATGCGGAGGCAGGCTTAGAAGGCAAAGAAACCTATGAGAAGAGAAACCTGATCAGGTTGTCGAGACTGGCTTCATCCTTGTTCTCTCTCCCTTTTCTCCGAGAGACCAGGTGGGGATATAGCCTCCCCTTATCTCTACTGGGAGGGGAGCCCACCGACACTTCTGGACATCCTGATGCCTCTGACCCAGTGAGGTTTCTGGCTCCCTGACACATCCACACCTGGGGCTGCCCCACCCCTTTCTCAGTTCGTCATCTTGTTGCTCTTGTTGCGGGGAGCTAAATCATGAGAGGTATCCCATGGATAGGCCTAAGGTGGGTCAATAGGGTAAGTAGGAGTCAGGGAAGATTTATGGATGTGGCTTTGTGAGTGTGAGGCTTAAAGGGAACACTGCTTTGGGGAAGGGACAGCAAACAGTAGGAGATGGACTCAGAAATAAGGTTACCATATTTAGCAAATAAAAATACAAGACACTCAACTAAATTTGAGCTTCAGGTGAATTACAAATCATGTTTTAATATATATCCTACGCAATACTGGGAAAATACACTAAAAATTATTCATTGTGTATCTGAAATTCAGATTTAACTGGTGCTCTGTATTTTCTCTGGCAACCCTACTCAGAAAGGGAATTAGGAGAACATCCTCCATTCTCCTGTGATTCTGTCTGATACCAGATAGGAAGCAGCATTTCTGGACAGGCCACCCATCACCTGTTCTGCAAGTGTACCCTTGTGTGGTTAAAGCCTGTGACACAATTCCTTTGGGAAGCCATGGAGTCAAAATCGCCATAGTGCAGGGCATGGTGCTGGGCGCTAGGGATCCAGAGAGGAGTAAAACAGTCCTGGATATAAGGATCCACTCACTCCAGACGACCAAGTCCAGTGGGATGATAGTCACTATACAAGCAGCAATGGCAATTTTCAATATGTTTTGGAAGTTTATTGAGATATTGTTCCAAGCACTTTTCAGATTATTTTATTTAAATCTCATCCTATGAGGTAGACTTTATTATTAACTCCAGTTTACAAATAAGGAAACTGAACCTTATAAGCATATGATTCTTTACCCAAATTGGGAAACATTGTAAAGTGAAAGGCGTTACTATCTGTAATTACACAGAACGACAGGCAGGACCTGGCACCTAGCCGGCACACTAGGATTATGGCATCGACCTCTAGGAGATGTGCCCACATCTCACTGGCAGAAAGTGGCAGCGGGAGGATTTGAATCCAGGCATAATGGCTCCAGACCTCGTCCCCTTAACCGGGAGCAATAGAGGAGGCGATTCATTTAGATGAATTCCCTCTTATAGACTCTAAGTTCCCTGAAGATGGGGCCTATTGTTTTGCTTTCCGTGGCATCTTTGACGACTAGCATGCGGCACCCAAAACATAGAGTAGCTGCCAGAACATACCTGATGGACAGATGAGTCTGGGAGGCCTTCATGGTGGAGGTGGGACATGAGCACAGCTTGAACAATGTAGAAGACTAGGGCAGGGACCTTTTTCTCTTCCCTGATCTGTCCCTCTTCCCAGATGCTTGAGAGAAGGTAAGTGAGAGAGGACTACTAAGTGAGCTAAGCAAGTGATGTCAAACCAAGATGTCGGGACACACACCGTGAAGTCTGCTCTCAAGACTGAGTCATGAAGGGCTCTGTCAGCCCTTGCCCACCTCTTTTAAGTGGACACCCAGGCACCCACTGCCTGTCCTCTCCAATCCCTCTGAGATCCCCTGGATTGAGAATCCGTCACCTGGCCTGGATCCTGAGCAGTCGACTGCCTCCCACTGGGTCCCCCACAGGATAGCAGAGCTGCTCTATCCTCCATATAGAGCTGATCCTCCTTGTAGGTTCCCCAGTCTCCTCAACCAGCTCAGGCCTGCTTTGCTCTGTGTCCCCAGGCCACACCTGCCACACTGCCGGGAGAGCGCCCTGAAAGGCTGCTATTCCGTCTCTTTCTCTTCAGGGAATTTAAGCCACTGCAAGGCCACACCCTCTTTAAACGGGAATCATGGAGTCTTCAAGACAATAAACAAAGGCCTCCTCCTTGCTCAGGGTCAGCTACTCACTTTTTAAGAAGAGAAAGCACATTTTCAGAAGGGGTGAGACAAGCCTCTGGCAGCTGCCTCCTTTTCCTCTCTGTCCAGAAAGATATCATTAAACCCAGCTGACTCCTGCCTGACAGATGTAGAATGAACAAGAAAGAACTCTTCCTGACGTTTTTTTTCTACCCACAGTTTAACTGCATGTAATTGAACTCACTAGACTGTAAGCTGAGGTCACGGGCAGCGTCTTATAAGATACTTCTTTGAATCCCCAAAATCTGGCACGGTGTTTCACACGTGAAGATCCAATAAACATACTTAATTTGGTTTGACTGCTAAGGGTGCGCCTCAGCTTAAATACCCTAAATTAGGTCTGACACCAAAGTGTTACTCTGGACCGAAGAGAGGCCTTCCAGGCACTTAAGCCCTAATCCTCAAAACTGGAAAGAAAGGAAATCCTAATGACTTTTCAACACTCCTGTACCCTTTTCCCAGTCTCCCTCTAATGCTAGGGCTTTACCACTGTCCAGCTGAGTGACCTTGGATAAGTCCCCAAACTTCCTGGAGCCTCAGTTTCCTGACACTGTATCAAGCAGGTTCAACCAGGTGATTTTAAGGTCCCTTCCAACTGCGGCAGTCCAAAATTCCAGGATTCTGGTTGACCAACCACTGGAAAGCGGGAATGGAGTATGGAGCAGATGCTTGCAAGTGGGGATGGGATGGCTGAGAGGGAGAAAATAAAAACGGAGCTGGGAAGGAAAAAAAGCCCTGGAAACAAATGTGCACTTTGCATCTAATCTGGTCCTTGCGAGGACAATGTCATCTCGCCACGTCCTACGCAAGGTCCAGCTGATGCTCACGCACCTGGCCCCGCCTTTCTTTTCATCATCCATCCGTGTGTGCTCTTTGCCTTGTTCTCTGTGCTGCTTGAGCACTAGACTATGAGCTTAGATCATGGGCGTTGGCTTATAAATTGAATAAGATAGACATAGCTCCTCATGGAGTTTACTGAAAAAAATGCAGGTGTTTAAAAACACAGAAACAAAACCTACTCAGTCAAGTATCAATTTTGTACAGGTTGCCCTAAGACTATATAACAGGTACTCAGTCCTTTTGGGGATCGGGCATGGCTTCCCCGAAGAGGTGACCTGGTGGTGAGTCACCCTGTGCCTAGATTCTCTCCCAGAAGGTTTCTCTGCTTCTAGGTTCCCCTCACTGTAATTGGTACGACAGATCTTTTAAAACACCAATTTCTTGCCATTGTTTTCTTCCTGGAAGCTTTACAGTGGCCTCCTTGTGTGCAAGCTTGGGTAGAGACTCAGTCCCCATTTGGAGCCTCTTTAGGCTATTACTCCCAGCACAGGCTGTTGCCCTCTGGTGCCAGAGAACCCGGGGTGGAATCCCTGACCCCTTCCCTGACCCCTTCTGGGTACCCAAGAAAAGGGATCAGAACCTGAGCCTTACCATTTAAAAACTGCCCATTCTTGGGCTACCGTTGGATCAGATCTGACCACTGACATTTTCTATAGCAGAAAACAAGCAGCAGGGCTTCCCTGATGGCGCAGTGGTTGAGAGTCCGCCTGCCGATGCAGGGGACACGGGTTCGTGCCCCGGTCTGGGAAGATCCCACATGCCGCGGAGCGGCTGAGCCCGTGAGTCATGGCCGCTGAGCCTGCGCATCCGGAGCCTGTGCTCCGCAATGGGAGAGGCCACAACAGTGAGAGGCCCGCGTACCGCAAAAAAAAAAAAAAAAAAAACAAGCAGGAGAAAATTCCAGTTTTGAAGCTGTTAAGGAAAAGGTGAGGAGAGCAAACATTAGGGGAAAAAAAAATTTTTTTTTTGGCGGCATTGCACGGCTTATGGGATCTTAGTTCCACCAGGGATCGAACCCAGGTCCACGGCAGTGAAAGTGCCAAGTCTTAACCACTGGACTGCCAGGGAATTCCTCAAAAGTTAGGAATTAAAAGCATAGAAAGCCGTTTGGTACCTAGCTTCTCTAACTCTAGAAGTAAGTGTCTTTACGGTAAACTAGCATTTTCTTTATTAATTGTCTGTTCTTTAGGTATTATTTATGACTGCTCCTCTTCTGAGAAAGTGCCCAGAACTTTGACAGTAATCCTTCATGCCATCTTTATCATTTAGCCTTAGTCCTAAACAGATCTGGTGAGGATCTTGTCTAAAGACAGAGCTGAAAGGAGGGGTCTCAGTGTGGTAAGGGGAGGAGTGATCAGGCTCAGGGAATTATAGTATCTGGCTTCTGAATGAAGCTAGCTCTGCATAGGAAACGTTCAGAGAATCCTAAGTAATTCATGAGTTGCAAAACCTCAGGATAAAAGCTTGAATATCATCATCCCTCGCTGTTTTAACAAACCGCAGATCGCCATTAATTTTGCCTGATTTTACATAAAGAATAATGCACTCCCTGCAAAGGAAAAGGTGCAGTCTCTCGAGGAGCCTATCTTTTTGTTGTGATGTGTCAGCGATTCAGAGAGAAAGGTGGGGAAGGGAGGAGTGTTAGTCTCCAAAATACTCTACATCATATCCCTCAACTATGTTCCCAGAGGCCAAAAAACAGAAACTCAGAGAAATTAGACTATCTTGATTTGCACCATAAACTAGTGTCCAGAATTCTAGACTATACAGCAGAGCTTTGTGTCCAGGGTTTTGGCGATTTACTTTATTTGACTTTACAGGACAGGCTCTAGAGTAGTGTTCTGAAGGACCACGGAGCATCTGCGTGGGGGGTACATCTCAGTCAGAAGAAGGAGAACGCAAGGGCATGAAGCATGGGCTTCAGGGACCCATGGGGGGTTTGCTGTGACTAGAGAGGGTAGTGTGGGCGAAGGGATCACAAAGAACCGAGCATGTCCCGATGTGGCTCTTGGTCTTCGCTAGGGACAAACGCAATCAGATCTGTGGGGTTTTTAAATTTTATTTATTTAGGCTGCATTGGGTCTTCGTTGCTGTGCGCAGGCTTTCTCTACTTGCGGCGAGCGGGGGCTGCTCTTTGTTGTGGTGCGCGGGCTTCTCATTGCGGAGCATGGGCTCGAGGTACGGGAGCTTCAGTAGTTGTGGCTCGCGGGCTCTAGAGTGCAGGCTCAGTAGTTGTGGCGCACGGGCTTAGTTGCTCCGCGGCATGTGGGATCTTCCCAGACCAGGGCTCGAACCCGTGTCCCCTGCATTGGCAGGTGGATTCTTAACCACTGTGCCACCAGGGAAGCCCTTAACAAACTTTTTAAGAGGATCTCTTTCAGAATTTCTCCAAGAGTAGTCCTGAGAATTTGCAGGGGCATCTCTCTAGGAAGCTGCACTTTTCTTAAGCTGCTGAGAGCCTCTTTTGCACACCAATGTATGAGAACCTCCAGGAGGCTGGTTTCTAGGCAGGATTCCCTGCCTCCGTTTCAACCATTGGGAATGGTTGGCCCTGGGTCTAGGGTAAATTCTGTGTATGTTGATGAATAGTCATAAACCATGAACACTAAAGAGGTTTCAAGTTCTAATAGAAGAGGGTGAGATTTGGTGATTTTTTTTTTCTTTTGCTCATCTGTATTTACATTTTTTTCTACTTGCAGTACTTGTATACTAAGAAAAAAGAAAACGCTAAATAAGATAAATTTAATTTGCATTCAGTATTTGCAAGCACGGAACAAGCTCATGGAAGAAATGAGTTGCCCCAAAAGGGTTACATAGGCAGGGAAGTGCCGTTGTTTTCAGCAGGAAAGCGGGGCCTTGTAACAACAGGAAGCTCTGGGAGGCCGCAGTACCCAGGCTTTCAAGCAGAGCAGTTCTCGAAACAATGGCTGCCTGTGGCTCGGGAATATTGGGCAGGAAATGAAAGGATGCTGGGAGGGGGTGTGCCAGAGGAGCTGATAAGCACTACCTGGCTGTTCTTCACTTAGGCCTAGCGGGCCAATGATGAAGTTGTTTTTCTAAACGCTCTCCATCTTTCATTAGCAAAGATGATTTTAGGAAAACACAGAAATGAAAAGAACCCATGGTGCCACAGGTCTGGAAACCATTAGGAAGCTAAGCCTCCCAGGAAACCAGAAGGTACAATAAGCAAGGGAAGGTATTTCTTGCTCTCAGGGCACGGTCCCTTCAGTTGGGGGGGACCTTCAGATGAACTCAGCACCATTTAAAGCCAAGTCCCTGGAGAACTCCAGCCTCCATAATAATCAAAATAGCACTGGGGGGCTTCCCTGGTGGCGCAGTGGTTGAGAGTCCGCCTGCCGATGCAGGGGACACGGGTTCGTGCCCTGGTCCGGGAAGATCCCACATGCCGCCTGCGCATCCAGAGCCTATGCTCCGCAACGGGAAAGGCCACAACAGTGAGAGGCCCGCGTACCGCAAAAAAAAAAAAAAAAAAAAATAGCACTGGGGTTAATAGGAATCCAGCCATACCAAAGGAGACACGTGTAAACCTCCTGAGATTGAAGTTTATATTTATTTAACACAAATTTCTGTTCTCATGGGTGGGACAAGTTGGGGAGTCAATTAACAATACAAAAACAAAACTAACAAAATAGAATGCTAGTGTTTTGCCCTAGAAGACCTAGATAAAAACCAGAACCAGTAGGAGTGAGGACCTGAACATTGCAGGTAGAAGTCAGATCTGCCTTCTTAATTTCTAGCCCAGCTTCTCCCCAGCTTCATCCAGGAGGTTCAGAGGTCATGGGATGTTAGACCTGGAAGGAACATTAGCAATCGTCTAGATCCAGAACTTGAACCTAGTGCAGATGAAAATCTGAGGCTGGGAGTAGGTATTTTTTTGGTCAAGGATATACAGCTGGTTCATGTTGCTTTAACTGATAGGTACCCAGCACCGAGTACCTGTGAGTCACCTGGGGGCAACTCAAAGAGGAACACAGTTACTCTCCTCAAAGGTCTGAAATCTAGTACCTGGAGGTCAGGACTAGAACCCAGGTTTCTTAACTCCTTGTTGTTAAGTCCTTCTCTGTCATCAAGTTGCTCTTAGAAATGAAATCAGCTCAGCTTTCTGTGGCTTTCTGGTCTTCCCCATGCCTGGTCTGTGCCTGGGTTTTCCTGGTGTGGAGGTTAGGTTTATACAATGTACTGGAAAGTGCATGAACTTGGAATTCAGACAGACTCGTAATTGCACCCCAGCTTTGCCACTAGCTGTTTGACCTTGGGCAAGCCATCCGCCCACACCAAACCTTAGTTTTCCATCTATAAAATAGGAATAGTAATGTGTACACCTCAGAGTTGTGAGAATTAAATGAAATAATTATCGTTAAGCATGGGACCCCATCCACATAGCATTTGGTAAGTGCATCCCATGACCACCTACTAAGGCATGCAAAGAAAGAAAAAAAATGGCCTGGACACACTCAGACGAGAGAAAAACTTACACTGTCCTCATTCTTCAGATGATTGGTGTTAGTGACCCATACAGTTCAAGAAGCTGGTTTATTTTCCCTGTTTTGTCTCATTAGCCTGCTCAGCTCCATCCCTTCTCCTTCTGGGACTCTCTCTGGAGGCAGAAGTGGCCATCCTCCTTCTCCATCACTGCAGAAGAGCCTCCAGCCGTGACGTCTCAAGGAGCAGGTGGCAAGAAAGAGAGGGTCTGTTAGTCCAGGAAATAAGATCTTGATTGGGTGATCCAAGCTGACTGTGGTCTTGACGCAGTTCGACTGAGGAGTTAAACGACTTGTTGGCAATGATAAGGGAATCGATGCTCACAGCTGGGCCTGCGAGTGTGCTGGGCCATGCCTGAAAGAGCTTTCTGGCATCCGCAGGCAGCCTTATGGAGCAAGGGATGTCTGCCCGACAACTCCCCTGAGAGCCAAGTCAGACAGTAGGAAGCACGAGCCAGAAAAGTTTTCATAAATTATACAAAGCCTGGCAGCCTCCACGTTCAGCAAGGGACAAAAGGGACATTCTCAGCAGAGGGACGTTTTCTGCACCATTCCCGTGTACCAGGTGAACAGGGCCAGCTCTAAGCCCAAGGCCGTGTGAGGGTTTCTCCAGGTTTGTTCTCTGTGTAGCCTCGTCACACCCCACCCGGTTTCCCTAGTCAGCTTTGCCCTCCCTCATGGTCACAACCCTCCCCTCCCCCAAACCCAAAAACACCCCGGAGGCCCCTGTCACAGTCCCTCCTAGGCTGTTTCCACTTGCTCATTAACTGATGATGTGTGGTCCCAGATATCACTGCCCTCAACCAGCCTTTTATCTTTGAGTCACAAAGGCACTTACCTTTCTTTTTATTTATTTATTTTATTTTTATTTTTTTTATTTTTTTGCGGTACGCGGGCCTCTCACTGTTGTGGCCTCTCGCGTTGCGGAGCACAGGCTCCGGACGCGCAGGCTCAGCGGTCATGGCTCACGGGCCCAGCCGCCCCGCGGCATGTGGGATCTTCCCGGACCGGGGCACAAACCCGTTTCCCGTGCATCGGCAGGCGGGCCCTCAACCACTGCGCCACCAGGGAAGCCCAGGCACGTACCTTTCTTAAAGAAATTTTCAGAAGCGGCTAGAAAAGAGTGAGGCTTCTCACCTCCCCTTTCATCCTCGGCAAAGCGTACGAGGTCCTCTGCACTGACCCTAAAGGGACGCCTTATTTTCCTTTGGTGGATCGATATGTTTGTGGCAAGTCTTTTCCTTCATATTATCCCCTCCTCCACCCACCTTTCTCAAAAGCCTGTTCCCTTGAAGGGAAGAATTCCAGGGTTACCCCTACTGAGGCAGCTGCATGGATTGGACATTATTCTAAGGGCAATGGGAAGCCAGTGAATGTTTTGGAATAGGGGAGCTTTTCCATAGTGTTTTAGAAAGATTTGTTTGGCAGTGGAGCTCAAGATAGAATGCAGTCTTCCTAGCCTGTCAAAACTCCTCCAATTTACCTGAATTTACCTTCTCTTCCACCAGACTGGTCTAGTCAGCATTCCTGGAATTCACCACATTATTTCTTGTTTTCCCATCTTGTTTATACCATTCCCTGCTCTAGCTGCATCAGAAAGTGGGTGATGTTTACAAAGTGCTTATTATATGCCGGAGGCTTATTTAAGCTTTCTGCATGTATCACAGTGTATAATTGCATCATATTGTATCTTATCACATCACAGCATCTCAAATCACCCCCTAGGAACCAGTGTCTGAGTTCTTATTGCATAGCCTTGTACGTCCTCCTTTATCCACTGATCAATCTCACAGCATCGTGTGGCCCCGGGGTGAGGGTCTTGCCTCAGCCCTCTCTAACAAGGTCCCTCTCATACTGTCAGCTCTCTATAATGTACACAATTTCCTGTTCTTGTTCAACACGTAAAAGCCCTGCCTGACTTCCCCCACCATTGTGTAATCTTTTAGAAGAACTTCTGTCACGTTTTTGTGCCTCTCAAGGGCCCTTAACATATTTTGCTTGATCGTTTCATACCGGCCAAGTTACTAAATATCTGTGAGCTTCAATTTCCTCATTTACAAAGCAAAGATAAATACCTTCCTCAGAAAGTGGTTGTGAGGACTGCGCTGGGTACAAATAATGCATGAAAGTGTAGTGCGCAGGGGTCGGCACCTAGTAGGTACACAGTAATTGTCCGTTCCCTCTTGGCTTCTTGAGGGCAAAGATCTTATTCACCTTTTTGTCCCTTGGGCCGGATAGCCCTGCAGTACATCTGCTTTGGTAGAAGGAGAATCGTTGTCATTGGGAGGAGTGGGTGTACGGATGACAGAGACCTGAGAGCTCAGCTGGGATGAGTCAGGGTGTGGAGCAGAGGGGGGGACCTGGACACTTCTGTGGGAAAGAGCTGACTTGATTTGGCATCTGAAACCCTGGAAGTGAGAAGGGGAGGGGACTCCAGGATATAGTCTTCCATCAGGAGCCTCACCCAGCAGTGGAGCAGAGCTGGTTAGGCAAATACTTCTATTTAACAAGGAGTAATTACCTCACAGGGTGATTGGAAAGGACTTCAACAAACATGGAAATTGCCTCACTAACTTTAGAAAGCCCTTGGGCTTCTTTAACGAAACTTGTTTTTTTTTTTTTTTTTTGCGGTGCGCGGGCCTCTCACTGTTGTGGCCTCTCCCGTTGCGGAGCACAGGCTCCGGACACGTGGGCTCAGCGGCCATGGCTCATGGGCCCAGCCGCTCCGCAGCATGTGGGATCCTCCCGGACCGGGGCACGAACCCCTGTCCCCTGCATCGGCAGGTGGACTCTCAACCACTACACCACCAGGGAAGCCCGAAACTTGTTTTTTTAAAAACCAATTTTTTTCTTTAAAAAAATTATTTGTACCTCACCCTCATTATAGAAAATGCAGAAAAGCAAAATGAAGAATAAAGAAAAGCAAAAACATACTATTAGCCTTTCAGTGTGTGTGTGTTTTATCATTTGAGAGATTGTGAAGGGTTGTGTAAACGGGACAGTCACTCTTTGCTCTTTAAATTTGTGTATCTTTTTCATTTTTATTCTTCTCTTCCCCAGTGTTATTGCAATATAATTGATATACTCCAGTGTATAAGTTTAAGGTGTACAGCATAATGGTTTGACTTACATAAATATATTGTGAAATGATTACCGCAGTAAGTTTAGTTAGCACCCATCATCTCATATACATACAATAAAAAGAGAAAGAAAAGAAAGAAAAAAATGTTTCCTTGTGATGAGAGCACTTAGGATTTACTCTCTTAACAATTTTCGTATATATACGGCAATGCTAACTATAATCATCACGCTGTACATTGCAGCTCTAGTAATCATTTATCTTGTAACTGCAAGTTGGTACCTTTTGACAACCTTCATCCAATTCCTGCTCCCCGCTTCCCCCACCCCCTCCTCTGGTAACCACAAATCTGATCTCTTTTTCTATGAGCTTCATGTTTTTTTTAGATTCCAGATATAAGTGAGATCATACAGTATTTGTCTTTCTCCGACTTATTTCACTTAGCATAATACCCTTAAGGTCCATCCGTGTTGTCACAAATGGCAGGATCTCCTTATTTTTATGCTGAATATTATTCTGTTGTATATATATGCCACAACTTCTTTCTTTTTTAAGATTTATTTATTTATTTGGCTGCACTGGGTCTTTGTTGCTGTGTGCGGGCTTTCTCTAGCTGTGGTGAGCAGGGGCTACTCTCCGCTGTGGTGCACAGGCTTCTCACTGCGGTGGCTTCTTTTGTTGCAGAGCACGGGCTCCAGGCACACAGGCTCAGTAGTTGTGGCTCGCGGGCTCTAGAGTGCGGCTCAGCAGTTGTGGTGCACGGGCTTATAGTCCCTCCAAGGCATGTGGGATCTTCCCAGAGCAGGGATCGAGCCCGTGTCCCTGCATTGGCAGGCGGACTCCCAACCACTGCGCCACCAGTAAAGTCCCTGCCACAGCTTCTTTATCCACTCATCTTTTGATGGACACATGTTTCCATGTCTTGACTATTGTAAATAATTCTGCTATGAACTGCGATGTGCAGATATCTTTTCAAGTTAGTGGTTTTGTTTCCTTTGGATATGTTCCCAGAAGTGTGATTGCTGGATCATATAGCAGTTTTACTTTTTAATTTTTTTGAGGATCCATACTGTTTTCCATAGTGGCTGTACCAGGTTATAATCTCACTAATGGTGAACAAGGGTTCTCTTTTCTCCATGTCCTTGCCAGCATTTCTCTCTTGTCTTTTTAAAAATAAATTTATTTATTTATTTATTTTTGGCTGTGTTGGGTCCTTGTTTCTGTGCGAGGGCTTTCTCTAGTTGCGGTGAGCAGGGGCCACTCTTCATTGCAGTGCGTGCAGGCCTCTTCACTATCGCGGCCTCTCTTTTTGCAGAGCACAGGCTGCAGACGTGCAGGCTCAGTAGTTGTGGCTCACGGGCCCAGTTGCTCCGCAGCATGTGGAATCTTCCCACACCAGGGCTCGAACCCGTGTCCCCTGCATTGGCAGGCAGATTCTCAACCACTGCGCCACCAGGGAAGCCCTCTCTCTTGTCTTTTTGATGATGGGCATTCTAACTTGAGGTGATATCTCATTGTGGGTTTGATTTGCATTTTCCTAATGACTAGTGATGTTGAGCATCTTTTCAATGTATCTGTTGGCCTTTTGTATATCTTCTTTGGAGAAGTGTCTATCTTTTGCCCATTTTTTATTTGGATTATTTGGTTTTTTGCTATCAAGTTGTTTGACTTCTTTATATCTTTTGTATATTAACCCCTTATCAGATACATGATTTACAAATATTTTTCCTATTCCATATGTTGTCTTTTCATGTTGCTGATTGTTTCTTTGGCTGTGCAGAAGCTTTTTAGTTTGATGTAGTCCTGCCTGTTTATTTTTGATTTTGTTGCTTGTGCTTTGTGTGTTATAGCCAAAAAAATCATTGCCAAGACCCATGTCAAGGAGCTTTTTTCCCATGTCTTCTTCTAGGAATTCCGTGGTTTCATGTCTTACATATAAGTCTTTAATCCATTTCAAGTTAATGTTTGTGAGTGGTATAAGATACAGGTCTAGTTTCATTCTTTTACATGTGAATATCGAGTTTTCCCAGCACAAATTTTCCCAGACTGTCTTTTCTCCATTGAGTATTCTTGGCTTCCTTGTGAAATACAATTGACCATATATTCTTGGGTTTATATCTGGGATCTTGGTTTTTTCCCCTGATCTTCTTTTCTGTTTTTATGCTAGTACCATAACGTTTTGTTTACTATAGCTTTATAGTATGGCTTGAAGTCAGGAAGTGTTTTTCATTTTTTTATCAGTATATATTGCTTCTTTAACTTTTTCAAAAGGAACTTAAAAATAGATGTTAACCACTAGGTGTTGCACACCTAAAAGCCATCACCACAGTAAGGTAGGGTCTGCAGTGGTAGAGTTTCAGGCATATGGATAGTCAAGGGCAAGGAACCAAACAGCTCTCCTTAAATGGTGCTTCCATACCTGGCCACTAACTCATGGGATCTGCTCTCTTGATGGGGAGGGTTTGAGTCAGGTAGGTGTAGCTTGGGGCTTTTTCTAAACTTCCTCCTCAGTGTGGTACCATGAAAAAAGCATGAGGTTTGGAGTCAGACAAACCTAGGTTTGGATCCCAACTCTGACACTTAGGAATTGTGATGTTGGGCAACTTACCTAACCTCTCTGAGAATCAGCTTTCACATTTTCAAAATGGAGAATTTTATGTCTTTTGTGGATTGGCTATGATTATAGAATGGAGAATGCTGTTAAAAGAGAGAGAGAGAGAAAAAAAAAAGCACCTCATGTAGTGCCTGGCACATTAAAAAGTGTTTTCTTCTTTGAAGGACCCAGATATCAACGGAGGACTGAAAACCCATCTGGAGAGTAATGACCAATCCCTTGTTTAGCAAAACATTTCAAGTGCTTGTGTTTTCAAGGCTATTCTAGATGAATGAGACAGAACTATCCTCATTGTCCCTAAAGAGCTCACAACTTAGTGATGGAGATGACATAGGTTCAGGCAACACCTAGCACTTTGTGCTGGATGAGAGCAGGTTTGCAATAAGTATTTGCTGAATTGGATTTTTAATGAAAAGTTTTGGGGAAAGGTAATATATTCTTATAGTTCAAAACTCAAAAGTATAAAAGAGTATACAATGAGGAGTCTCCCTCTTATAGCCCTGGCCTCAGCTTCCCAGTTTTTTTTCCCATAGGCAACTGAAGTTATCACTTTATTATGCATCCTTCCATAGATATTTAATGCATATACAAAGGAATTGTAGAGCTGTTCTGTTATTCTCTCTTTTTAAAAAAACAAATGCTTGTATACCATTACACTGGTCTGTGCCTCATTCTTTCTGCTTAACAATATATCTTGGAGACTGCTGTATATCAGTACATGAAAGTTTCCTCATTCTTTTTGATGACTATATAGTATTCCATTATATGGATATTCTATTATTTATATAAATAGCTTCCTATTGATGAACAATCTCATGCTATTACAAAAATTGCTGCAATGAATTACTTTGTAGATACAGAAATGTTCTAGAATTGGAATAATGAAAAGGTTCTGAAATGTGATTGTTGCTTAACTGTCAATATAGCGTAAACCACTTAATTATGTGCTTTAAAAGGGTGAATTTTATGACATTTGATTTATATCTCAATTTTTTTTAAGTTTAGAGAAAGAGAAACTTTACTCCAAGGAGGACAGGCTAAATCCTGACATATTAAAAAAACAATTTTCCTTGGAAAATTGGAAAGCAGTTAATTTGCTTTTTTGTAAAGAACAGAGAACATTATACTTTAAAAAATAAACACCACGAGGGCTTCCCTGGTGGCGCAGTAGTTGGGAGTCCGCCTGCCGATGCAGGGGACACGGGTTCATGCCCTGGTCCGGGAAGATCCCACATGCCGCGGAGCGGCTGGGCCCGTGAGCCATGGCCGATGAGCCTGCGCGTCCGGAGCCTGTGCTCCGCAACGGGAGAGGCCACAACAGTGAGAGGCCCGCACACCACAAAATAAATAAATAAATAAATAAACACCACGAATTTTCAGACTTTTCTATAATTCTACATTAGGTCAGGAAGAAGAGAGAAGAGGTTAAAACGGGGAGGAGAAAGAAGAATCAAAGAGGGAGAGTTGCAGGAGGACAGCGACCCCTCAGGCAAGCCAAGGCCCACAGAGGCTGGGAGGAGCGTGCCACAGGAGACATGGAGGCTCAGGAGACATGGAGGCTCAGGAGAGATGGAGGCGCAGGAGACATGGAGACGCAGGAGAGATGGAGGCGCAGGAGACATAGAGGCGCAGGAGACATGGAGGCGCAGGAGAGATGGAGGCGCAGGAGACATGGAGGCGCAGGATCGAGGAAGGAGGGGACAGAAATACAGAGCAGGAGCTGGCAGAGGGAGAAGGTACAGGAGCCACTGTGACGACTCTTAGATTCCTGCGGAATGGAAAGCTGGGAAGCTCTCTGCTGACAACCAGAAATAATAGAAAAGTGATTGAAATCTTTACTTCATCTCTTAAAAAATGCCGTAGTAGAGCAGGCTTATTCACAGCACAGCAGAGCTGCCTGAAGCCCTCACTCTCTCCCCCGTGCACAGCAGGAGATTCTTAAAGATTTCTTCCCTGTTCAGCGGCTTGTCTCTCCCTGACTCTCCCCCTGCAAGTATCAATTCTTCATCCACCAGTGATCCTTGGTCCTTTCTATCACCTCAGTCAAGGTGATGAATATATCCATTATGCCCAAAAGTTTCCTCGGCCCCTCTGCAGCTCCTGCCTCCTGCCTCTTCCCTGCTTTCTCCCACTATAAATTAGTTTGCATTTTCTTGAGTTCTATGTGGATGGAATCATATAGCATGTACTCTTCTATAGAATGGCTTCTATCGCCCGTATGGTATGTCATCCCTTGTTATTGCTGAGTAGTAGTCCATTGTATATATGTACCACTAAACTTTACTCTGATGGTTAGGGATGCAGGACCCAGAGAGGGAATGAAATATGACCAGTACAGGACCTTAACAAAAATCCAGAATGGGGCGGGAGGAGAGCCATATTTCCCTAAAACACAAATGCAATTTGCACTATGAAAGAATGAGGCTGCCATGATCACATAACTGATCAAATAAAACTGTGTTTGTTCCAATCTGCATCTCCAGATCTGATCAGATTCCGGCCATACAGGGAAGTGGGGCAGCTTAGCAGGCATTACCTCTGGGGGGATTCAGAGAAATGATTTAATTGCTGGCCTTTTCTGCCCTAAACCCTTGAAGAAGTTTGGAATTGAGGAAAGAAGTACCCCCACGTTATTTTTGAGTATAAAATAACTTTTAGTTGTAGCAAGTTGGACCAGATGAAACAAATGACTTTAAAATGTTTTGTAAATTGTAAAGCACAAATCAAAGGCAAAGCCTTCTTTTCCGTCAGAAACCACCTCAGGATTTATTTTGTGCTCCGATTAAAATTTAACGTTAAAGATCGCTGCTCCAGGAAAAATGAAACCAAACCAAACAAAAAAGGGACTTAGAGAACCATCAGTGCGATAATTCAAAGAAGTCATAATGTTATATCATAATCCGCAACTGTGTGTACCTCTGTAGGAGGAGACTTAATGTTCTTTGGGTCCATGATAAATCCCACAGAACTAGTTCTGTGGCTCCAACCTTCTATAGCAACCTAAACAGACAATGGAGGCTTTCTTTCCATCTATACCTACTCAGCCATTTTGTATCAAGCTTCTATCCTGTCCAGAATCCTAGGGTGTCCCCAGTTTGGTTGGGCCCCAGGAACAACAGCCTAAAGAATTCTGAGACTTTGAGACAATACTCTTGGCAGCCCCTGCAACACCACCGACCAGTATCACCTTTAGAGCCTTGCTCCCCGAAGTATGGGCTGCAGATTGGCTGTATCTGAATCACCTGGTAATTTGCTAGAAATGCAAATTCTTGACTCCCTCCCTCCACCCTCCCATTGGAATCTGCATGTTAACAAGATCCCGGGGGTTTGTATCCACATTAAAATATGAGAAGCTCTGGTCTAGATGGTCGTTCTTCAACTTCAGCATGCATCAGAATCACCTGGGAAGCAACTGCTGCTGCTGGACTTATCTAGGGACCACAGTCTGAGAACCACTGCTCTGGCTCTAGAGCTGGATGATTGCAGAGATCAAGTGGATCCTTTCTCATTTACTGAGTATGATGGAGAATTCCTACATCTTCCAACTCGGCCCAAGATGAGAATCCAAGAAAGCTAACACGCCTCAGGGACCAGGACCATGGCCTTTTCCCTTGGGTTGTTTTAATATTGCCTCCTGTTTAAACAGAGCTGTGGACTAGAGGTTCTAGGGCCTCTGTACCAAATTTATGGTAGAGGCTCCATCCGGGAATGTGTTTTCCAACGGAGAGCCATGCTACTGGGAGGTGGGTCTTTGAGAATGGAATAGGACATATTGGTGACCCTGCACTGCCCATCTGTGGAGTGTTCCTTATAGAAGCCCTTTGAGGCTGAGGCTTTTGTCTTTGAGTCCTGCTTGGGAATGCTCCGAGCTCTCAATCCACCTGTGCCGTGCAACAGCCATATACCTTAGTACAGACTCACGTTGTGAAACACATCAAGGTCAAGCACATTTCCAGGACTACTGCCTTTGTATTATGAAGATACACCTCAATGCATAGAAAAGTGACCTCAACCAGAGAGAGACACAAAAGCCATTCTGAATAGGGAGGTGAGTGTTGACTTGTAAGAGGTTGGTCAGCTCTACCCCAACTGCCCATCAGATGGGAGGCAGCAAACTGTTTTCACCAAGACTGAATCTCACAAATGATAAATTTACATCATATAGAAGCTTCAAATAGGAATAACTGTCATTGTAGAATGCTGCTTATATGCCAGGGTCTGTGCTAAGTATTTACAAGTATTACTTCAATCCTAGCTATGAGGTTAATATCACTGTTATCCTCATTTTACAGATGTGGAAACTAAGAAATGGAATTATTACATATTTTGTCCAAGGTTACAAAGGCAGTTTGGCATTCAAACCTGTGCTCTTGACCATGACCTTGCGTGGCAGGTTACAGAGCAACATCTTGTTGTGGGTGGGAAAGAGTCGACCTACTGTGCACAATAGGGATTTTTTTTTTTTAAACAATACAACTTTTTTAAGCATGGGAACTCTGTTTGCTTATTTATTTATTTATAAAATTTATTTAGAGGCATGAGGCATAAATAGGGTTCTCACCAAGAACCCTATTTCATAAAATAGATCAAAGTATAGCTTTTCTAACTGAAGCCAGGCAGGGGCTCTGGACCCCTGCCCACACTCACAGCCCCTTCTCCACCACACCCACTCCTACCCTGTATTCACTCACAGGGAATAGTTCCACCTCTGTGGTCTCTGACCTCAATATTTCCAATCCCAAGTTCACTTCCTGCCCTCTTTCCACCTTGGGTAACTAAGAAGCTTCTCACCAGTTGGTCATGAATGAAAGGGGCAAAACATGGATGTGTCCTGGAGAAGAAAGGCTCTGGGGATGCATAGCCTTTGAGAGGTGGGTGGAATACTTTAAGTATGATGAATTTTACTCAGCACCTAAAATGATAGTTAGTGGTTGAAGGAAATGATGGGGGAGTTGTTTAGAAAGTATTGTAATAGAGAATCCAGGAAGAATGTTGAGCCTGAACACCTAGTATCTACCCATGTAAAAGGTCCAGTCCAGCTTCGTATCGTGTGTGGGTATGATCATGTGCATTAAGCATTAATGGATTGGCTTTAGTCTAATCCAAGGCATTAATAGACTGAGTATGTCTTGGGGCAGTGAGCACAGTGCTAACCCAAGCCCTGGTTCATGGAGTTCCCATACCACCTCTGTGCCTGAGGACTTCAGCACCCAAGGCTTTGGTAGTTCCAGACCATCTACAACACTCTCACAGAGGGACCTCCGATGGATCTGCCCAAGGACCAAAGTGGCAAGTGACTTGCCATTCTCTCCATGCCATCCAGAAGGCCTGTGGCTGCCATTCTGGGCCACGGAGCTGGCTGGGCTGATCAGGTTCAGCCCTGAGGAGAGAACAGCATAGCCAGACCCTTCTACCCAGGCACTGGACTTCTAGAGTGGCAGGAATTTGAGGGGCCGTGTTGGTCCCTTATATGAGGTCCATTCTATCAATGACTGGTTTGACCCATTTGGTGGTGGTGCCGGCGGGGATGGGGGGAGGTTCTCACCTTAAAAAAAAAAAACACTTAACACCTTTAAATCACCTTTAACATTTTGGCAGATATTCTTCCAGTCTTTTTTCCCTTTGCAGTTTTTTAAACATAGCTGAATTCACAGGGTATATTTGATTTTGTGCCTTGTTCTTGTTTTACCTACCTACATCATAAGCATTTTTCCATGTGTTAAATCACTTTTCATAAGCGACAAGTACTCCTGAGTGAATTAAACAAATTTACCTGCCCTTTGTTTTCTTCGTGTGTAGACTAGGCAAGAGTTCTCTAATTTTATCACACAACAGTCACCTAGAAGGCTTTTTAAAACACAGATTGCTGGGCGCCACCTCCAGAATTTCTGATTCAGTGGGTGTGAGTGGGGCCTGGGAATTTGCATTCCCAACAGGTTCCCAGGAGATGCTGGTGCTACTGGTCAGGGGACCACACTGGGAGAACCAGTGACATGAGGAGATTGTGTTGGGGGATTTCCAAGGTCACTGCTGGTTTCAAAAATCTAAGTGTTAGCATATTTTACAAATTCTTAAAAAAAAAAAGACCTAACTTTTAAAACACATGGGTTTTCTAAACTTTAACAAAACCCTATTTTTTTAGATATCAAAGAACATCATCTACCATTTACAAGTAATTGTTTCCACTTGTAGCTCATATGCATTCCATACTTACTTCTCTTTGAAGTTACCTCGATTTTTAAAAGGCTATCTTTAAAAGACAGTCAGACTTATACCTAATACTTTATTTTTTCTTTTCCTTTGCATAGTTCCATATGTATTGAAGAGCTGTGCAGAATTTATAGAGACTCACGGCATTGTGGATGGAATTTATCGGCTTTCAGGAGTCACCTCAAACATACAACGGCTAAGGTAAGCCAAAGAATAGCCCCCCAAAGGATTCTCCCATGATCCTTCCTCTGTCCATACCTCTATCTGCAGGTGTTGGGGGTATTAAAAACTGAAGGGATTGAGGGAAGGATGTCAGGGCAGAAGATCAAGTGCTGATGTTTTCAGATGCCTAACTCTTCTTAATCTAATCAGGAAGCTCACCAATCTGATGTAATTCTTTCCAACAAAAACTCCTGAGGGCTTTTCATCTGTTCCTATGCCTTGCACCAGATTTATCCCTCTTAGGTAGATTCAATTGAACTCAAATGATTTAAATTGCAAGTTGGGAAAAAATGATTTATTATTACTCACTTGCCTACCCACAGCTCAGATCCCCATTACATGGTATTCAGAACTTGCAGGTCATCGTGAGTTTTTCTGTTGGCACACACTCAACATTTGATATTTCACCTGGTCGAGAAATCAGAAGTCTGCATGATTGTGCATTTCTCTAATTGATGCCTGTATTTTTAAAATTATTGATAGAGGAACTATTTCCAATTCTATGGATTTATCCTAAACAATTCTAAAATGCATCCTAGAATGTTTTGGAAGAAATTTCTATCACAATGAATTAAGAGGACAGTAATCTTCTTTATATGTATTATATCTGTAAAATAAAGGGAGTGTATATAGTGTATATATAGAATATATACATTATATATAATATATGTACTGTTCCATGACTAAAGGAATAGGTTTATGTATTTTGAATATTGTTCTTTAATACAAAAAGAACATATTTTAATGTATTTATTATATATTCTTTAGTTACAAATGTAGACTTTTCAAATAAAACATTCTTGTTACAAGATTAATATGTAAAATTTACATGTGCAGGTAATTCATTTTTTTATCTTCTTCCTCCTATTTAGTTTTCTGCCCCTCGTCCTCAAATCTCAATTGTCATGAAACTATACCAAAGGAATAAAACATTCTTTTTACTCCCAGAGAAGTGATAGCTGTTAAAAAATAACTGGTTTATTGCAGCCAAAGGTTTTTAACAGATCTGTGTGCTTACATCATTTCACTAATTTATTCATGTGACATTTTTCAGAGTTTCAACAGCAAGTATTTTTAACAGTTTACTCTTAGCTCTGAAACATACTACACAGTAGCTGGTATCGTGGAAGGACATTTGGACAATGGCCAGTTCTTTTTCACTTAAGGACTGACCTTAGCCTTGACAAGGGAAATTTCTGGCTAACTAAATAAGCTCTAGATTGTTTGTGTTCTGCCCTCGTAAGAAAAACACATGCCTATGAATTTGAGGCCATTGCATGGTTCGCTTTTCAAGGCCTCACTCAGTTCCTGTCAGGTTCTGACAGCATCGGGGATTTCCCTTCCCTTTATTAAAGGGGCAGAACCCGACTACAGGAGAATGGGCAGCACGCTGTTTCAAGATGCTGGTTCTGAGAGTCTGGTTGACTTTGTCGCTACATGTTTGACCAAATGAATACTCTCAAGAAAGCTAACTTCTCTTCTGCATTAAAGCTCAGATTTATCATCTTTTAAATATATATATATATATTTTAAATAAATTTATTTATTTATTTATTATTTATTTTTGGCTGCATTGGGGTCTTCGTTGCTGCACGAGGCTTTCTCTAGCTGCGGCGAGCGGGGGCCACTCCCCGTTGCGGTGCCCGGGCTTCTCTTGCTGCGAAGCTCAGGCTCTAGGGCGCGGGCCCCAGTGGGTGTGGCTCGTGGGCTTCAGAGCGCAGGCTCATCAGCTGTGGCACATGGGCCTAGTTGCTCCGCGGCACGTGGGATCTTCCCGGACCAGGGCTCGAACCCGCATACCCTGCATTGGCAGGCGGACTCCCAACCACCGAGCCACCAGGGAAGCCCTAAATAGATTTTTAACTTTTAAGTATATATTATTTGAGGCAGTATATTCATGTAACCTTGTTAGTGTTCTTTTAGTTAGAAATGAGGCCTGGAATCTGACGATGCTCCCAAGCACCCCACTCTAGGTTGTTTAAGAAGATATTTGTAAGCTCATTTGTCCTGTGGGAGTCACTATCAAGCAGCCTAGAAGTTTCCATTCAGCATCAAAGGGAGAGTTGATTGAAGTTCTCAAACCTTGAGTTTGAGTCTCCAGATAAAACAAGTTTGCTGACATGAATATGTGGACGTGAATGATAACAATCTGACTCACCCTGGTTTTGGTCTCTCCTCCAAGAAAGAGAAGTTCATTTAAAACAATATTTTGGAAAAACTGAACTCTCAACAGGGTTTTTGGAAAATTGTTTTCATATTTCCCCACTGTTCATAATTGAGACTACAGACATAATGCCATGAGAAATCCTTTTGTAAATGGGATTATGTCTTTCTAATTACAGCAGCTTCTGCAGGGAAGATCCAGACCTGAAGTGGAAATCTTTCCTGTAGCTTCCTTGTGCCTGAAATAGAAGGTCTTTTTGAGTCAAGGTCAAAAATATGGTCAAATCAGCAGTTTAGGGTCTTTTTACCCACTAAGCAGCCAAGTAGCTGCTGACATAGAACACATGTTCCTGGGATTGTTATGTCTCTGTCTGTGTTGTTTCAGGCAAGAGTTTGGCTCAGATCAATGTCCAGATCTGACAAGGGAAGTGTACCTCCAGGACATCCACTGTGTGGGCTCCCTCTGCAAGCTCTACTTTAGGGAGCTGCCCAACCCCCTCCTGACTTATGAGCTCTATGAGAAATTCACGGTGAGTGTTTGGATTTCCGTTATGGTTACTGGGTGGGATGCATGGATGGGCCAAGGAAAGTTTCAGCACTAAAATTACAATAATAATACTCACCAATGGCAATAATACTTGCCATTATCTTGGTGATGGAAGTAGGATGGTACAGTGAGGAAAGCAAGGTAGTGGGACTGTTTGCTAAATTTTTCCTTTCTTCAATTTTCAGAATCATGTTTGTTTGTGTGTAAGAACTGGGTTAAATCATCTCCACATTTATGTAACCAAAGGCGTGTCATTATATAGGGAGGAAACTAAGAACCAGAGAATGAAGTGACTGGCCCAAGGTCACTCTGCCCCCTAGCAGGACAGGAACCTGAGGCTCCAGATGCTACCCTCCGTGGCTAATTCATTTCGGGCTATTCCTTCTGTGTTTCTTTTGGGGGTTGCACAAAGAGGTAGTTGGGTAGAGAAGGGAGAGAGAACAAACAGAAGTCAACAGAGAGGTCAGAAAGCTGGGAAGAGAAAAGATTCTGGGAAAAGCAGCCGAGAGGGAGTGCAGGTTAGGCCAGTGAGTTGGATTGGTGGAGGATGGATGGGCAAGAGCAGAACACCTATATAACAGCTGTATGGTCACCAAATAGGGTCCCCAAAGGAAAATGAGAGAGGAGAATAAATGCTCAGAGCATGTCTTTTAAAAAAAAAAAAAAATCTTTATTGGAGTATAATTGCTTTACAATGGTGTGTTAGTTTCTGCTTTATAACAAAGTGAATCAGTTATACATATACATATGTTCCCGTATCTCTTCCCTCTTGCGTCTCCCTCCCTCCCACCCTTAGAGCATGTCTTTAAAGACAGCATTAAAAATAGGGCTTGGACATTTGGCTGCAGGTGGGGAGGTGCAGAGTAGGTGAAGAGTTGGGTTTAACCAAGGTTGAGGCTCAGCTAGAAAAAGAGGAGGAGGGATATGAGAGTGTGTGCAAGGAAGTGATTGAAATAATTGACCATAGAAATTTGTCTGGATAAGAAGGGAAATGAGGGCCTAAGGCAGGTAACAATGAAAAAGTAGATCAATAGGTCATTCATCCCAGTAAGGTCAGCAGACTGTTGGAGTAGGGTGGTCAGAGGGGATGTTTGAAATTAAGGTTATGAAGGAGTTGCAATTATTGGTAAGGACCAGATCTAGGCTCTAATCCTGGGAAGGAATCTTTCTTATGGCTCTTGTAATGAACTTATTTTGAGCATATAAATGTTCTTCAGTTTGAAATTATATAGGGATAAATGAATGCTTTTTAAAAATTGGGTGTGGACCATTAAAATAGATTTAGGAGTTTTCAGTGATACAGGGAAACACTCACTATGATAACTGGAAAAAGCAGGTACACAGTTGTATATTAAGACATGATTAAAAAGAAAGATGTTCACAAGATTAATATCTATTTATTTCAATGATGGTATTATAGATAGTTTTCCCTGCTTCTTTATACTTTAACTTTCAAAATCTTATCCACTAAAAATACATTAATTTTTAAAAAATAAATATATTTATTTATTTATTTTTTGCTGCATTGGGTCTTTGTTGCTGCGTGCGGGCTTTCCTTAGTTGTGGTGAGCAGGGGCTACTCTTCGTTGCGGTGCGTGGGCTTATTGCGGTGGCTTCTCTTGTTGCGGAGCACGGGCTCTAGAGCACAGGCTTAGTAGTTGAGGTGCACAGGCTTAGTTGCTCCGCAGCATGTGGGAACTTCCTGGACCAGGGCTTGAACCCATGTCCCCTGCATTGGCAGGCAGATTCTTAACCACTGTGCCACCAGGGAAGCCCCCCATTAATTTTTTAATTAAAAAAATATTAGGTCAAAACATACAAACAAACAAAAGTGGGCATAAATGTTGACCACTTGAAAAGCCAGCATAAACCAGCTGAGGGGACTCTTAAAGATCTAAGAGGACCTTGAGATCTAAGGCAGAAGGCAAATGAGCCTCCACTCTGCATGGCTAAGTCATTAATAACGGCAGCCTTTGACCCTCCAACTACAGAGGAGTCTTTCCTGGAACCAGGAGAAAAGGTTGTGGGTCTTGTGTGTCTGTCAGATTATCATCATCATCATGATATATAATACTCAATAAAAATAATCATCCTCAATAAAAGACAATTTGGAAAATGGGGGAAAGTAGAAAGGAAACCTTGGTCTCTCTTCTTAAAGACCAGAGACAACTACGATTAACAAAGGGTTATTTCCTTCATTCTTTTACTCTTTGCATAGTGTTTTTGTTGTGTTCTGTTTTTCTAAACCAAACTAAATTTTTATTGTAAAAATTAAAGCAATCCAGAAGAATATAAAGGAGAAAGTATAAATCACCTGAAATCTCACGTTCTAGGCATATTTTCTATTAACATTTCAGGAGACATCCTTACAGATCTCTTTGTCTTTCTCTCGCTCTCTGTCTCTCCCTTTCTTTCTCCCAACTTTTGTTCCTCAATACTACATATTTCTGTTTTGGAATGGTGCTAATTCAACAATGTGACCATCTTTCCATGGTAACAAATACAGAGAGGCACTCTTTTTACAGTGTATTCTCTCATACACCCGATGATTTCTTAAACCAGTTTCCTACTGATGGACATTTAGACTTTTTGTTTCTTTCTTTCTTCTTCTTTTTTTTTTCTTTTGGGCCGCACCATGCAGCATGCGAGATTTTAGTTCCCCAACCAGGGATCAAACCCACGCCCCCTGCAGTGGAAGTCTTAACCACTGGACTGCCAGGGAAGTCCCAGGACTTTTTGTTTCTTAACATTTTGCTTTTTATAAACAACATTATAGTGATATAATGTTGTATATATAGTGATATAATGTTGTATATACTAAAATATAGTATATTTTTGTACATATATCTTTATACTTTTGTCTGTTTATATCCTCATGAAAAATATCACAGAAGAAGATTTACCGAGTAAAAAGTGCTTATTTAAAATTTTGTCACACGTTGCCAAATGGTTCTGTAGAGAGACAAGAATGTTCTTTTTCCTGCAGCCTTGCCAACACTGAGTATTTTCAATTTGTTAAACTGTTTGACAATCTCAGTCAACCAAAAATATATCTTACTGTTCTTTTAATTTGTGCGTAAGACTTTCTTGTTTGTTTTCTGCATAGTTTTAGTCTTCTTATCACTATACAGTTGCATCCTTGAATAAGACAACAACATCATCACGTTAACTAACTGAGTGAGTCTAATTTAACTAAATTTCATTCTATGATAGATGGGGGTAGATAGGAATTCTTGTCTAGAGACTTGAGAAATACAAGTTTCTTCTTAGATCTTGTTTAGAGGCTCAGAAGAAAACCCATGCTGATCTCTCCCCACTTGTGTTCCCTGACATTGCTAATCATTCTATCTCCCACAGCGACAAAAAATACCAAAGCAATGTTATTGTCCGCTGGTCGTCAAATCTCAAGAAAACTTAACATTGTATTTAAACATAGTTTAGTGACAGTAAGAAATAAAATAAAAATGTTTTGTTATGACAACTGAGTTCTACATACGTAGGACCTAGTGATGTTAACTATGTAGAAAAATTTATCATTGAGTAGATTGCTTTGATCACAGTGACGAATTATGAAAATATAAGCAAACCTTCTACAGGGACATGGGAACAGCTCTATCACATTGTCACGCATTCTTACAATGATTTATTTAAACTCACTTGCACAGCTGAAGTAGAATAACATTTCAATGGAATATAACAGAATTAGAAAAATATTAATAGAATAATAATAATTATGATATCTGCCGCTTATTGAGTGCTTACAATATGATAAGCTTATTACAAATATTATTTCATGCAATCCTCAAATAACTCTGTGAAGTAGGTTTTATTGCCTCTTTTATAGATGAGTAAATTGAGGCTCCGAGTGACTTTTGCCTGGGTTTGTACAGCTAGTAAATGGAAGTAAAGATTTAACGTTCTGTCTCAGAACTACCACACTATTTTCAAAATAGATTTAACAGCTCTTAAATAGGCTCAGGTATTAAATTATTTAATATGAAATAAGGAAAACATCCCAAACTGGTGAAGGAAAAATTCAATAAACAATGTTAGGAAAATTGGCTAAGTGTTGGGAAAGGGGAGAAGTCAAGTTACATTCTTACCATTTAGCGAATTTCAGGGTGGAGAAGGGCTTTCTAAGAATAAAAGCAAAGGAAAAAAAAAATCACCAAAGACAAATTTAACAAACTAAACTACATATAGATTATTGTTTTCTCTATTTAAAAATACATTAATAGGGCTTCCCTGGTGGTGCGGTGGTTAAGAATCCACCTGCCAATGCAGGGGACATGGGTTCGAGTCCTGGTCCAGGAAGATCCCACATGCCGCCCACGTGCAGCAACCAAGACCCAACGCAGCCAAAAATAATAAAATAAATAAATTTAAAAATACATTAACAAAATTAAAAGGCAAATGACTATGGAAAACATTTACAATAAAGATGGCAGGAGATTAATATTTTTAATTATATAAAACTCCTACCTATCAATAAAAAATAAACAGATAACACCCTGAAAAACAAATGAGCAAAGAACCTCAACAGACAATTCATAGAAGAAATATAATTATTTAAAAAGTATAAATGGGGAATTCCCTGGCAGTCCAAGGGTTAGGACTCTGCTCTCTCAGTGCCGAGGCCCCAGATTCAATCCCTGGTCGGGGAACTAAGATTCCACAAACCTCGCAGCCAGTAAATTAATTAATTAATTAATTAATTAAAAAAAATAAAAACCAACTTAAAAAATATAAATGTATTAGAAAAATATATTTGCATATTAAAGAAACATTTTTTAAATGTTAGTATTTCATGCTGCCTAGCCTGTGGTGACACTGGCTCTTTCATAGTTTTCTATTGCAAGTGTAAATTGGCTGGACATTGCAGAAAGTCATTTGAAATTACTATCAAGAGTCCTAAAATGCTCATATTTTTTAATACAGTAACTCTGTTCTAGGACTCCATTCTAAGATAATAATCAGATGCGCACACAAATAATTGATTTACAAATATTTCACTGCCATATTACAATAACAAAACTGAGGAGTATCTACACGTCTAACACTAAGGGATGGGTTAAATAAATGATAATAAATCTATTGTTTTCAATCCTGTGTAGCTGTGAAAAATCATATATTTCTGAAGACTATTTGCTGTCCATAATATAAAGTTAAATGGAAAAAAGCAGTATAGGCAACTAAATAGGAAATGATGCCAGTGTTCATATTTGGTGCTGGGGAGCCCGGACCCATTGCTTCTTTTAATGCTTCACATGTGACTAGGTTAATAGTAGTTATGGCTGGGTGGTGGGATAGCAGGTGCTTTTTATTTCCTTCCAGTACATGTATTAGTTTCATGAGGCTGCTGTAACAAATTACCACAGGCTTGGTGGCTTAAACAACAGAAAGTTATTCTCTCACAGTTCCAGGGTGCAGAAGTCTGAAATCAGATTCACTGGGCTGAAGTCAAGGTGTCAGCAGGGCCATGGTCCTTACAGAGACTCGAGGGGGAAACCTGTTCCTTGCCTCCTCCAGCTTCTGGTGGCTGCTGGCATGCCTGGGCTTGTGGCTCACTCCCATCTTTGCCTCCGTGGTCACACTGCCTTCTCCTGTCTGTGTCAAATCTCCTTCTGCTTCCCTCTTTTAAGGATACCTGTGACTGGATTTAGGGCCCACCTGGATAATCCACGAGGATCTCCTGATCTCAAAAGCCTTAACTTAGTCACACCTGCAAAGACTCTTTTTCCAAATAAGGTAACATTTACAGGTTCTAGAGATTAGGATCTGATATCTTTGGAAGCAACTCTTCAACCTACTACACTACATTTTATTTTTATCAGAAGAAAAGTTCATTTTAGGAAAAACTCAATTTGGGTCAGATTGATTCAGCTAAAATTGTTACACCCAAGATAGAGAAAAGTTGCTGCTTCAGGATTTTTAGAGAAGGCAGTTTAGAGAGGTATTAAATTTTATATTGAAATTACGTCTTTGTGTATCAGTCTCCTTCATTGAACTGTAAGCTTCCTGAGGGCAGAAACTGTATTTATTTTATTCATTATTGTGCTTCCTTTCCCTGCTCTCCAGCTACTGGAGAATGTTGTGACTGTTACCTAGTAAGCATTTGCTGGCAGGTTGCTTGACCCACACATGTCATCTGAAGTGTCACTGGGGGTGGACCACTGGTGTGTGGCATCAGGCAGAGGCTGACTGGCTGTGAGCTCAAGATAGCTGCCAATGGGGCAGCAGCCAACTGTCCTGGGTTGCCAGGGACTCCCCTACTTTTAACTCTGAAAAGTCCTGTGTCCCAGGAAACTCCTCGATCTCAGGCAAACTCTGCTGATTGGTCACCCTGCCAGGAGCCAAAAGTTGAGGGGAATTGTCTCAGCAAACCTGGTGCTCCTCACTCAGGAGGTTTGGTTCTCGATGGTACTGTCCTGGAAATGTGGCCAAAATGAGACTTTCTGGCATTTTCAAATGCAAAGCAAAAGACGGACTCATTCACTTACTCATTTCATATAACAAATGTCTGTTGAACACCTGCTATGTATACCAGGCAGGCACAGTTCCAGGTGCTGGGGGTTTAATGGTAAGCAAGACAGATAAAATCCTTCCTCTCATGAAACTTACATTTTAATGAAGGAGATAGATGATAAATGAATTTAAAGCATAGCTCTATAATCTGAACTGTTGATAAGCAATACGAAGCCAGCTAATGCAGAGTACAGGGCAGAGAATGATGGGGACTGCTATTTTTGGTAGGATAATCAAAGGTCTGTCTATGAGGTGATATTTAAACAGAGACAAGGATGAAGTGAGGGAACAAATTGTGCAAATATCTGGTGGAAGAGGGTGCCGAGAAGAAACAGCAGGTGCAAAGGCCCTAGTCGAGGACATGCCAAGCTTGCTTGAGGGAATATATGGAGGCCAGCTTGGCCCATAGGGAGCAGGCAAGGAGGAAATGATGGGAGACCGGGAATTTGCAGATGGGCCAGGTCACGTAGTTGTGCTTGCTGCCATGGGTGTGACAAAGACAGGTAGGTATAATGACTGTCTGGAAGAGAACAGTGGTTGTCTCTGGAGACGGAGGGTCTGCAGTTGGAAGTCAGACTAACTTTCTTCTGTGTATTCCTTTGAATGCTTTGCTTTTTTTTTTTTTTTTTTTTTTGCGGTACACGGGCCTCTCTCGCTGCGGAGCACAGGCTCCAGACACGCAGGCTCAGCGGCCATGGCTCACGGGCCCAGCCGCTCCGTGGCATGTGGGATCTTTCCGGACTGGGGCACGAACCCATGTCCCCTGCATCGGCAGGCAGACTCTCAACCACTGCGCCACCAGGGAAGCCCGCTTTGCATTTTTAAAATCATGTGCATGAATTACTTTTTAACCTAACGGCTTAAAATAATTAAAAATAATAAAGGTGGCTTTATAATAATTTTTAAATAATTAATACAAAATAAAGGGTAAAAACTGAGTTGCGGCTGGGCGCAGTTGGAAGGGACAGCCATGGGTTGTTTGTCCCCCCTGGTGATGGGCCTTCCCCGGGCGGCAGGGGTAGAGGTGGTATTCAGGTAAGCAGAAGAAAGTAGAGCCTGGGCCCCGCCAGAGGGGACTGGAGTCCAGCCTTCGCAAGAGTCCTCCAAGGGCAGGAAGCTGGTCTTAGGGATACTGATTGGAAGAGAACAAATAGTCACAGAGTCAGCCTAGATCTTTTAAGGTTTCGCTGTTAGCAAGATTGGCTTGGCTAATGTTGAGTGAAATTCTCTTTCAGGCAAAAAATTGGGGTGGGCAAAATTTCAACTCCTTTCCCTCAATTCCCCACTGATGGATTCTGCTCTCCTAATGGGTGAAGACAAAGAGATCGAAAAATAGCTTTGCAGTGAGCAGACCCTCTGGGAGAAAAACAAAGATCTAGAGAGATTCCAAATAGGATTGGGGTGTGATAGGGAGAGGCTATAAATAGTGAAATGAACACCAGTCCCAAACGGGACCTGCAGGCCTCAGGGGTGAGCCCGCCCAGCCTCTCAGAACAAAGGTGACTAACATCTTCCTAAAGTATTAAAGGAACTTTCCATGAGGGCTGTTGAATTGACCTACACCTTTTTTTCCCCAGACACATTTTTAGAAAGTGGGGGGAAGAGGGGGAGGCTTGGGAAGGGTGTGTGTGCAAAACTTTGCAAAGCTCATCCCAGCTTTGCCGAGAGAGGAAGAGAGGTCTACCTCTCCTCCCCATGTGCAGGATAGAATGTGGGAGGATCCACACCCACATTCCTCTGACCCTCCTTCCCCTGAGCTCTCTCCCCTCACTTGCTTTATGAGGTTCTCCCTGTCTTGGGAATCAGGGTCTTCTCCACAAATCTGTTTTCTAAATGACAGCTTCCAGGAAGAGGGCAGAGGCGTCAGGTGTTTACTCCAGGCCCCATGCTTGTCCTCACCCTCTACATCCTGCACGTCTCAAAAAGCAAGGATTGCCACAGAGATCATGCTTATGCCGGCTCCGTTCTCAGGCTTGCAAACCCACCAGAAGATTGAGACACCTGTGATTGTGACCCTCCCAGCCCCGCATTTCTCCCCATTTCTGATTAGGAAATGAAATCTAGTTTTCCCACATAGAAATTTTTGATTGCCTTTGAAAATTGTTAGCTTCTGTGGATGCTTTACTTCAATTAAGTAAAAAAGTCAAACAAAAACAACTTGGTGGTCAAAGCTCCGGCATGATGTCCCACTTAGGGAAGTGGAGCACGGGTAGTCCAACAGATCGACAGGGAGCGCCTGCTGTGTGGCAGGCACGTTCTAGGCACTGGGACTCATCACATCCCTGCACTTACGGACCTTACATCTAGCAAGGAAGACAGACAACAAGCAATAAGCCTAATAAATAAGTACATTATATGTATGAGTAATGATGGCAAGTGCTGTGGGAAGAAATGGAGACCAGCGAGGCGGGTTGGAAGGTCTGGGTTGGGGGAGCGTGTTGGAGTTCTCCTCCAAGTGAGACCAGAACAGACACAGCAAGTGTGGCCTAGGATAGGGTCCAGCAAATAGAAGGTGCCCCATAAAGTTCATTTCCTTCCACTTTTCTGTGCCCCCAAATTCTCATGACTGAGGGTTTGAACTTCAGCCTTTACATCCAAGCAAGAAATGACAGTGAATGACCGAACAGCATAAGAAAACCACACCACGGTTAGGATCTTCAAATTAGAGAATGTATTTTCTGGTTATACTTTTCATTATATATAAATGCAGAGCAAGTTTCCAGCACTGTGAGGAAATACAAAACTGTGTAAGTCACATATGCCTGTGAATTCAGGATCCCGAGGATTGAAGTGAGCTTAGGAGCCACTTTTCAAGTATCTCTTGACCTGAGTGGGATTACATAGTTCTTATGCATATGAAAGGACTCAGGGAGCTGTAGCAGAAGATTTGTACATTTTTAATATATGTAAACTATACCTCAGTTAAAAAAAAAAAAAGATGTAATTACCATTGACCTTGAACTTAGGTATGGCTCCCATGCTGTCAGTCTTGAGCACTCAGCCACTGCACTGGGAGGGGCCCTTGAGCCTGAGCACAGGCAGGACAGAGTCTCAGGACGGGACACAGGGGACTCTGCCCAGGGACACCTGTGTTGTGCAGGAGCCCTGGGCAGGACTGTGACCACACTGCCTTTACTGAAGCCCCAGCCTCTCCTTGACGGCCTGGGCTGAGGGGGGAACCAAATACCCACACAGGAAACAACCAGAGAGCAAGTCCGGACAAGGCCACCAGGTCTCAGGGGCAAAGCTCTTATCCTGCTGAGAAGGCACGGCTTCACGTCGTTCCTGCTTCCTGGCATCAATGACAGGCAGCCGGGTCAAGGGATAGTCTCAGGCTAGGTGGGGAGTGGCTGTTTGCACCCAAAAAGATAGCTGGCTGAGTAAACAGGGAGCCAACCTCTCATCTCCATCTCACTCTGTCTCCCTGTCTCTGTTTCTCTCTCCCAGTGTGAGTCTCTGTGACTCTCTCTGCCACACAGGACACACCCAAGATTCTACACCTTTTTTACCAGATACCTACCAAACATCTGAGGATGCACAGAGACCCTGTGTGCCCACATTGTTAGATACCTCCCATCATGAACACTCAGAGATTTTAGGTGGTTTGTTTTTTCTAGAAAAGCATGCCTCCTGGAAGGACAATCTCTAGGCATGGCTGGGAGGCTGGAGTACCAGAAGCCTAAATAAAACCCACAGACACAGGTGGGTGTCCCCCTTCTCGAGCACTCACTGGACTGCTTCATTTCCTCTCTGCAGGAGGCGGTGTCCCATTGCCCGGAAGAAGGCCAACTGGCCCGAATCCAGAATGTTATCCAGGAGCTCCCCCCATCCCATTACAGGTAAGAATCCTGGTAAAAGCAATTCACAGCCTCTTGATGTGATGTAATACCATAGATGCAGGCTAGCATCATAAAAGGGAACAAATTCAGTGGACAGTGGCTTTCCCAGGGCAGGTTGAGGGGAGAGAACAGGTCACTTTTATCAGAGTGAGTTGGTGCCTGACCAGAGACACTGGTGGGAAGGGACAGCCCGTGTCTAAGTTACTTTCAGAGCACCCCTCAGAGTCCCACAAGAATCATTCTGATCACAGAAGCCAGCCTCACAGAGATAGTCTAGGTTCTTACCGAGGTTCATAGCACAACCAAATCTATGGAAACCAAGATGGTTCTTTTTTATTTTTCGCGGTACGCGGGCCTCTCACTGTTGTGGCCTCTCACGTTGCGGAGCACAGGCTCTGGACGCACAGGCTCAGCGGCCATGGCTCACGGGCCCAGCCGCTCTGCAGCATGTGGGATCTTCCCGAACCGGGGCACGAACCCGTGTCCCCTGCATCGGCAGGCGGACTCTCAACCACTGCGCCACCAGGGAAGCCCCACCAAGATGGTTCTTAAACAGGGTTTGACTGTTGCTCTTGAGCGTTTGGCTGACTGTTCTGTCTGTATGCGCATCAGCACCATCCCCTCCATCATTTCATCCTTTCATTTCATTCTCACAATTTAGCCCCTAATCCTACCACCTTTCCCATTGCTCCCTAAGCTTGCCCAGCTTTTACCAGGGGGGCAGGTTTTGATGTGGTATAAGGGCTTCCCAGCAATAACAGATGTTATTCATCCATCAAATGAGCTCCCTAACAAGTGCCAGGTACCTGTAGTTGCGAGAATTACAATAAAAGCTGAGATGGGGCCCAGTTTCAAGACAGTATGAGGCAGTGCTGCCCTGGGTGAAAGGAGGCACAGGCTCCAAGTGATGTGAGTCCCCTATTCTGTCTCTGGCTGGTGCTCCAAGGGCCTCAGCTGACTTCTGTCAAACCCACCTCTTCCCCACCCACAGCCAGTATTCCTGAGGTTAAGAAAATTGCTTCCATCTATCTTGATATCTTCCTGATAGTCCTCCAAAATTCATGAGATAGAAATATTTTAGAGTCTTTTAAACTCAAACTTTAGAAATTATCTCCAGATTCAGGCTTCACACAGGCTCCAAAGTTTCTTACTTTGCTTTTTAAAAAATGAACCGTTACAGGACCTTGGAATACCTGATTCGACACCTGGCCCACATCGCCTCCTTCAGCAGCAAGACAAACATGCATGCCAGGAACCTGGCCCTGGTGTGGGCTCCAAACCTCCTCAGGTAACCACCACCCCTCACCTCACTACCCCACTGAGCTCAAAGCAGCCCCCAATTCAAACAAAGACTGGACTCTTCAAAACCGAAGCCCCTTGTAGACAAACCTTTGGCTAAGTGGTTGTCGCACGTGGGAATTAAAGGTGATTTTTAAATTTTTTTAAAAATACATTTATTTTATTTTTGGCCACACTGGGTCTTCGTTGCTGCGCGTGGGCTTTCTCTAGTCGCAGCGAGCAGGGGCTACTCTTCGTTGCGGTGCACGGGCTTCTCACTGCGGTGTTTTCTCTTGTTGCAGAGCACGGGCTCTAGCTGCACGGATTTCAGTAGTTGTGGCATGCGGGCTCCGTAGTTGTGGCTCAGGGACTCTAGAGCTCAGGCTCAGTAGTTGTGGCGCACGGGCTTAGTTGCTCTGCGGCATGTGGGATCTTCCTGGACCAGGGCTCGAACCCATGTCCCCTGCGTTGGCAGGCGGATTCTTAACCACTGTGCCACCAGGGAAGCCCAAATGTGATTTTATTTTATTTTATTTTATTTTATTTTTATTTTTTGCTGTACGCGGGCCTCTCACTGTTGTGGCCTCTCACTGTTGTGGCCTCTCCCGTTGTGGAGCACAGGCTCCGGACGCACAAGCTCAGCGGCCATGGCTCACGGGCCCAGCCGCTCCACGGCATGTGGGATCTTCCCAGACCGGGGCACGAACCCGTGTCCCCTGCATCGGCAGGCGGACTCTCAACCACTGCGCCACCAGGGAAGCCCCCAAATGTGATTTTTAATAGCCCTTTCCTGCTAACCATGGAAACTCTGGAACCCAGAGGTATCTTCTGGCTATTACCAGGATGTGGCCAATGTTATGGGTCTGTATGTTATAATTTCCTGAAAAGGCCTTTCTGGGTCTTTGGGGCTTCCTTTGCTTTTGTTGATTTTGGTGGGGTCCTAGCTGTCTATAACCTGAATCAACTGCTTCATATGACTTCATAAATGATGACCTGCCCTTAGAACAATTGTGTGGAGGCGGAAGAAGATCCTATAAAGAAAACAATCAATTCCTATATATTCACTAATATAGTGTTTACAGTTGTGCAAGGTATAATACCTGGTAACTGTTTCGAATTTGTTCAGTTTGTTTGGAGAGTCCCTTTAATTGATCTTAAATAGTTAAAGTAATACAAATTAACAAACTATACATTTAGGAACTGGGGGCTTGTACAAAAGGCCCACTGGCTCCCCCTTATGCTTCATGGGGTAGGGCAGACTCATTCACTGAATGTGTTTCTTCCACGGTTCAGGTCCAAAGAAATTGAAGCCACTGGTTGCAATGGAGATGCAGCCTTCCTTGCAGTTCGGGTCCAGCAGGTGGTGATTGAATTCATACTGAATCATGTGGATCAAATCTTTAACAACGGTGCACCCGGGTCTCTGGAGAACGATGGTAATGGCTCCTTCTGGCATACACCCTACCAGTCACCGTTCTTTGCCTTAGGCATGGGGCCCAAGAATAAGTTAGAGTGGGCTGAGATCTAGCTCTCAGTGTCAACTGTGTGTGTGTGCTGACTACACTGCATGTGTTTGGGGATCGTGCATACATACATGTGTGCCTGTGCAACAAAAGTGTGGTATGTATGTGTGTGGCTCTAGCATGTTTCTGATCAGTTGCATACATGGCCTATCCCATGAATGTGGTGTGGTGAACTGGAATACCTTCTGTTGCTTTTAGTGAGTTCTTAAACTCTTCCAGTTATTAGCTAGAGACACTGGCAATATTCTGCCGACTATTAGATTTCATCTTTACTTTCAGTATGATATTTCAGAAGTCCTAAGTGAATTAAGAGGCATCCTATTCATATTCACATATATATTCAGAATGCCTTCTCTTTGCAAGCATTTTTTTAAAATAATTGAACTATAATTGATTTACAATATTGTGTTAGTTTCAGGTGTACAGCGAAGTGTGTGTATGTTATGTATGTGTGTGTGTATATATATATATATATATAAACCATTATAGTTTATTACAAGATATTGAATATAGATCCCTGTGCCATACAGTAAATCCTTGTTGTTTATTTTACATATGGTAGTGTGTATCTGTTAATCCCATACTCCCAATTTATCCCTCCTCTCCTTCCCCTTTGGTAACCATAAGTTTGTTTTCTATGTCTGTGAGTCTGTTTCTGTTTTGTAAATAAGTTCATTTGTACTATTTTTTAGATTCCACATATAAGTGGTATCGTATAATATCTGTCTTTTTCTCAAGCATTTCTTGAGTGCTTACTTTGTTCTGCCCTGCATAGGGCACTAGGCATACAGCAATGAGTGTGTGGGCGCATGTATGCAGAGACTAGCTAGCATTGAAACCCACTATATACAAGAAAAATATAGCTATTTCACGCTGGATGTGATGAGATGCCAGATATGACGTTTCAGTCCTGTAGTCTCATAACAACATAATTAACCCTACGAATGCACTGGTATTGGTTTATGCTGATTGAACTCATATGAGCCTAATTTGTAAAAATCAAAAATCCAGCTGATCAATAAGCCTGTTAACTACCATTTGTGTGAGGGTGATTTTCCAACGTTAGCATACGTCACATAACTGGGAGGGCTTATTGAAACACAGATTACTGGATCTCATCCCCAGAATTTCTGATTCAGCATGTCTGGAGTGCTGCCGAAAATCTGTGTTTCTAACAAGTTTCCAGGTGATGGAGCTGCTGCTGGTGGTCAGGGCCCACACTTGGAGAACCAGTGGTGTATGAGAGCTGTATCTGCAAAATATTTGTATTAGCTGATCAAAGCATTCTTTTCTACTTTGGCTAATATCCTTGGGAAAATCAAGTATAACCATCAAAGTAATCAATTGCAATTAATATCAAATTTTGATTTCTGGTGTAATGGTTCCCACCCCCATCCTGTCCTCCATGTGGTTTATGATCTTTCTTTTAAAATTCACATACCATAAAATTCACCACTTTAATCATTTTAAAGTGTACAATTCAGTGGTTTTTAGTGTATTCACAGAATTGTGCAACCATCACCAGTATCTAATTCCAGAACATTTTCATCACTCCAAAAAGAAACCCCACACCCATTAAGCAGTCACTCCACATTTTGTCTTCCCACCAGACTCTGGCAACCATTAATCTACTTTCTGTTTCTGTGGATTTTGCCTCTTCTGCGTATTCCATATAAGTGGAATCACACAATATGTGGTCTTCTGTGACTGATTTCTTTCACTTAGCATATGTTCTCATGTATCGGTATTCCTGTTTTTTATGGCCGAATGATATTCTGTTGTATGGCTATACCACGTTTTATTTATACATTCATCAGTTGATGGACATATGGGTTGTTTCTACTTTTTGGTTATTATGATGCTGCTGTGAGGTCATGTACAAGTTTTCGTGTGAACATATGTTTTCAATTCTCTTGGCTATATACTTAGGAATGGCTGACGTTTCTTTTATCTTTATTTTAACTCACACATTACGGATGTATTTTTTATTGTAAGCTATATAAATCCTTTTTGAAAGTAAAGGAGAAATAATACACTTTCATTCATTCATCCTTTTGAGTCATCCAATTATTTATTGGGGACTTATTCTGTGCCGGGAACCATGGCAGGCGCTCCACATATATCATCTCATGGTCTTATCCCAACAACCATCATAAAGTTATCAACCCTCTTTTATACATGAAGACTAGAGAACCAGAAAAGCTTAGTATCTGGTAGGACTGAACACTGAACCTAAATCTTCCAGCCTGTGCTCTTTCCTTACCTTGTGCTGACTCTGAGAGGAAAAAATAGTTAAACAGATAAATAAACCATTGCGGAGAATTAATGACTCTTGGGAGATGTTCTTCTTGACAGCAGATTCCATTCATGACTGTTAGTGTTAAGGATGTTCCTAATTCCAACCTGGAAATGCCTGTTCTTTTTATGACCATTGCCTTAATCAGCTCTTGTCCTGCATATTGAAATCCAATTTCCTCTTGAGGCTTTAACTCTTGATTGTCTCCAATAATTATTATTCAGTGCATTTCATTTAAATGTCCTTGTTATGAATTCTTATTGACTTCAGTGCCATACTTAATATTTACACAAAATGGAATAAGTCATACGCTCTGGAATTTGAGATTTAGAAATAGGGTTCTACTTCAAATTGGAAAGATTTTAAAAGTCATAGAATCCAACACCTTTAATTGATAGATGAGAGCAGTGAGGCCAGAGAGATTGTGATATGCCAAGTTTTATTAAAACATAAGTATGTAGCATTGGGCACCTCCAATGTGCCAGACACTGTTCCAGACACTGGGGACAGTATCCAAAACGTCAAAGCCGCTGCCCTGCATAGAGCTATAGTCTGGCTGCAAAGACAAACAATAAATAAGTTTACAGATAAATACATTATCACTTCAAAGACGATAAATGCCAGGAAGAAAGTACAGCAGGATAATGTGATGGTCAATGACTTGGGGGTATAATTTTGGTACAGAGTGGACATGGCCTCTGAGGAAGTGATCTTTGAACTGAGACTTGAATGACAAAAGAAACCAGTCATTTGAGGATCTGGCGGATGAATGTTCCAAACACAGAGAACAGGGAGTGTAAAAGCTCTGAGGTGGAAAGGAGCTCATCGCGTGGCAGAAAGTCAGCCCGTGTAGCTACAGAAATGCAGTCTCCAAAGTGGGGTGCCCCACCCAGGGGACGCCAAAGACCAAAGTATGGGTGTTGGAAGAAACTATTAGAATTCTTTTCCATCGATTTTATTGTATACTTTGTAATTTCTATGATGCTGTATGTTTTCTATTACACATAAAACAAATACAGTGGTATATATGTATAACTTACAACTATATATATGTGTATACAGTGGGAGTCTACATTGAAAAAATTTTACTGTATATTTTTATAGACCACTGTGTCAGTGGGCAAAGAGGAGAGAGGGAAAGCAGATGGAGGGTCCTGGTCGGTCATGCTAAGAGTTTGGTTTGTCCCCTGTGCTGGGGAAAGCACTGGAGGTGTTTGAACAGGGCGTGCGGGATCTGAGCATCTGGGTCGCTATGTGGAGCAGAGACTGAAAGGCTAGAAGCAGGGAGACCAGTTAAGGAGCTATGGCAGAAGTCAGGAGAGAAATCATGGTGGACTGGACTACATCTTCCTCAACCTACGTCCCAATAAACGTATCTTCAATAAGTTGAAGATATCGTTAAGTCGAAAATGCATTGAATACACCTACCCTACTGAACATCATAGCTTAGCCTAGCCTACCTTAAATATGCTCAGAACTCTTGCGCCTGCCTACAGTTGGGCAAAATCATCTAACACAAAGCCTATTTTATAATAAAGTGTTGACGAGCTCATGTCATTTATTGAATACTGTGCTGAAAGTGAAAAACAGAATGGTTATAAGTTTACTGCTTGTTTACCCTTGTGATTGCGTGATTGACTGGGAGCTGAGGCTCCCTGCCGCTGCCCAGCATCACAAGAGAGTCTTGTACGGAATCAGTAGCCTGATAAAAGATCAAAATTCAAAGTACGGTTTCTACTGAATGCATATTGCTTTCACACCATCCTAAAGCCGAAAAATTGTAAGTTGAAGCACTGCTGAAGTTGGGGACTGTCTGTGCATGTTAGCAGTGGAAAGGAGGAAAGTGGCTGGATTCAGGATGTATTTTGGAGGTGGAGTTTCAGGACTTGCTTATAGGCTGGATGTGGGGGAGAAGGGGTACATCAAAGACAGGAATCAATGAAAAATACCTACTCCAGGTTTGGCTTACACAACTGGGTGATCCATGGTGCTATTTACCGATTTGGAGAGGATGGGAGGAGGTACCAGTTTCGAGATAAGGAGCAAAAATCACAAGCTCTGTTAGGAGATGTAAAGCTGGAGATGCCTATCGAACATCTAAGCAGAAATGATGAGTAGGCCTTAGTGTACTGGAGCCTGGAACCATGGCAAGAGGTGGGTGCTAGGTTTCCTGATCCTGCACTTTAGTTTTTCTTCTTGTTCCAGTTGCTCCCAGAATGATTTAATGTTTTAAGTAAATAAATAATTAAGCTTAAAAAAGTCATAAATAATCTAGGATCTATGAACAAATATTGAGTCAATTAAATTTAAATATTTTTAATCTCCTTTGGATTCAGTGGGAAAACTGGGTTAAAGTTGGAAACTTCACTGAAAAATCTTTAGGATCACAGATTTATCTAATTGTAGTCGTGCTGAATGACGGCCACTCTCTCCTCCTTGGAAACGCCCCAGAGTCACATACAGTCCCATTGTCTGCAAGGCCTTTTGTCAGTGGTTTTATTTCACTCAGAGAGGGTCATGCTCTGCAAAGAGAAATAGTGCTATCGAGGTGCTTTCTGAAAATTAGCTGAGTCCTATACCAAAAGTGATTTCTTAGTGTCAATTGGTCCAAATTACCCTTGAGTCTCTTTACCCCTTCCGAAGTTACAGAAAACTGGCAAGGTTGCCAAAATACTTAGAGGCAAACTTAGACCTCTTCGTTTTTACTTAGATCAGAGTTTCTCAGCCTTGGCCCTGTTGACATTTAGCACTGGATAATTCTTGTCGAGGGGCTGTCCTGTGTATCGTAGGATGTTTAGCCGCATCCCTAGCCTCTACCTGTTAGGCGCCAGTAGCATTCCCCCACACACCTGTGACAACTAAAAATGTCTCCAGACATTGCCAAATGTCCCTGGTTGGAGACAGGGGGTACAAGATTGCCCCAGTTTGAAAAAAAAAAAAATTGACTTGGAGAAAAGAGATAATCGTGGACACCATTGATCTGTCATCATCACTTCCATTCTTTAAAAAAACGTACAAGAATTGGCTTGCATACACTTGAAGATGATTAGGTAGTGAATAAAAAGCCACTTATCTCTTAGGGAATAGCATAGCCATAAAATGTCTTTCTACTGCAGAGATACAAGGCTAGGTAATTTCAGGAAAGTCGAGGCTCCAACCTTCAATTCCCCTGGAGCCTATGTTCTCCGGCTGCGGAGAGGAGGGGTAGTATCCTGCCCTACCCTAGATGAGTGAGGCTGCCTCTGTGGCTGAACACACATTCCCACCTGACCAAAGCATTAGGCAGTTCCCAGGGGCAAATATCCACTACTGTCACTCTGGCCCACAGTAAGTGCTCAGTATATTTGTCGTGTGCATGAATGAATGAAGAGTCTGAAAAGTACAGGAATGCAGGCTGCCTTCTGAAGCCCCTATGTGCCCCCTGGCTGGTCCAGCCAGGAGGGCTGTCAGATCCCCACGTGTAGTCTCTGCCCGATAGACCCCACCACTCCCAGGAGAAGCCCCTGCCAGGAGGTCAGGAGGGGCTGTGGATGGGGGCTCTGGCTGGAGCCAGTGCCCAGACTTCCTCCCAGGAGGTCTATGAGCTCTTCTCTCCTCTTCACAGAAAACCGGCCGATCATGAAGAGCCTGACGTTGCCAGCCCTCTCCCTGCCCATGAAGTTGGTGAGTCTGGAGGAAGCTCAGGCCCGGAGCTTAGCTACTAATCACCCTGCCCGGAAGGAAAGGAGAGAGAATAGCCTGCCTGAGATTGTCCCTCCCATGGGCACCCTCTTCCACACTGTCCTTGAGTTACCAGACAACAAGTAAGTGTCCTTCTTCCAAGTTCTGGGAGATGTTTAGGTGGAGGGGGACGGAGGAGGAAGCCATAGAGTCTCAGGGCTGTGATGGCAGCATGGGCTGGGGGTGTGGTCTGGGTTGGGGGGTAAGGAAGCATTCCAGAAGAGAAGGGAGCTGCCTCCACGACATTCACCAGCGGCTGATGCCTTCACTCGCTGCCCCAAAGTCATCGAGAACTTGAGATCCCTAGTACCATGGTGTGGGTGGGGCTCATAGGTGTCAAGAATCAGAACTAAAACCCTTTACTCCTTAGTTGAGACAAAATAAGCTTGACATTTTCAAAAGGAAGGTTGCAAAACACAAAATCTTGACCCCCTCCTCCCACCCTGCACCTCCCACGGGACCTATGGAAGGCGTAGGGATGAGCGGAGGGCAAGTTGACAGAGAGCACCGCTCTGGACTGAGACCTCTGGGAACATGGCACCTGGGGACGTGCATCCTGGCTTCTGTTCCTCCTCTCTTACCTGTTAGAGCCCTCCCTCCCCTCCAAAAACAAACACCATTCTCATTCATATCTTCCCTCCCTTCTCCTTCTCACTTATTCTGTGGTAACCCTGGTCTCCACACATCCCTCTCCCAGCCCCATGCCCCACTGTAAAAAGGAGGCAGTGACTGAAGCAGGGGTCCGAAATCCTAGGCAGACAGTAGGTAGAGGAGCCGAAAGGCAATCTTTTCACTGGAGAGTGTCCGCCTCGCTGTTTCATCAGTGAAAGGAGGTATGAAAACAGACCTCTCAGACCTCTCATCAGTGTCCTCCTCACGATGGCGAGGCTGTTTCCCCCTGGGGAGGCACAGGGGTAGGGGGCGCCTGTCACACTGTGTGCTCTGGGAAGGGCACCTGGAACTCACCTGGCGAGAAACCCCTCTACGTCCTGAAGTGCATGGATGGTTTTCTCTCTCTTTCTCTCTCTCTGTTTTGAAAGACTGATCCCCACTGCCCCTCCCCCCCCCAAATCCCTGGAGAATAAGACTTCCACTCAGGGGTCAGGAAGACTTCCTCTGAAGGACAACCAAGTTCACTTTTCTGTGCCTTTATACCATACCTCAAGGTATGCGATTATGTAAAACCCACCCCAAGGCCTAGTGCTTGAAAACATCAGGCCAGATCCAATAGAAACCACTAAGCACTGCAGATCTGTCTCTGATGGATTGTAAAATCATGCTGTGCTTGAGACCTGGATGTTCTATGAGAACCCTGCAGAGAAAAGGTCCTCTGTGGGGCCCACAGGTTGCAGGGTTTCATCCTGGAACTTTATGAAGTCTGATAGCAAGGCCGGCTAGAGCCAGGCAGGGCCTCTGTGATGAACCCTGGTGGCACCAGGCCCTCTGGCCCAGTCTAGCACTCAACTTTCCCTGCTTCATCAGAGAAAGGAGAGACAAAGCCAGAAACACAGTGACTACCCTCTGCCTTTCTCTGCAGTGACCGCTGACCACATCCAGCAGCCTGCAACTCTCCCAGGCCAGGCTCTCTTCTAAGTTGCTTTCTCATCCACCCCCTTTCCAGTCCACTAAAGTCTACCCCAGCCCCCTCCTCGCCTGTGGATGTCCCAGCAGTGTGGCTGCAGTGCGAGGAGCATAACAGGACTGAGGTCTCTGGCCTTTAGTGTTTACTCCTGTAAAAAAATAAGTATCTTTGATAACCCAGGACTGAACTGCTTACCAGAATTCTCAGAACTGTGGTTGCTTGTGACCTCTGAGTCTGCCACCAACCCCTGTCTCTGTTTGCCCCCTCCCCTGCCTGTAATAGCACATCTTTGTCCCTTCCTCTGGGGAATGTGGTCCTTCACTCTGACTCATGAAAACCTAGCTTGGTCATCATGGGCATCCCCAGACAGGGTGAGAGTCAGGCTCAACTTGGATTTTAGAGAGAAATTTCCTGGTATGTCAGAGCTGTTCATAACTAAGAACATGTTTGGGGTATTCCTTCTTAGTTTAAAAGTCCCACTGAAATAGCTAGTTACCAAACTAACCCCCTGTGGCTTGGCTCCTTTAGAAGAAAGCTCTCCAGTAAATCAAAGAAGTGGAAATCAATATTTAACCTGGGACGTTCTGGATCAGACTCTAAATCAAAGCTGAGTAGAAATGGGAGTGTATTTGTGAGAGGACAGAGGCTCTCAGGTAAGAATCAATAGCAGTTATATTTATAAGATACATATATATATATATTTTTTTCAGTTCTGTTTCTTAAGTCTTTGGTTTGATTATGTCAAATTCACTAACCCTGAAAGAGAAACTTATAAATTAACTGAAGAGTCTTTTTGGTTTTTTAAAATAATTTTAGATTTACAAGAAATTTGCAAAAATAGTACACAGAGAACCTGTAGACCCTTCACACAGCTCCCCCAAATGTTAACATGTTAGATAACTGTAATACAATGATCAAAACCAAAAAATTGATATCAATATAATACTATTAAATAATTTGCAGACGTTATTTGTATTTGGCCAGTTGTCCCTCTGATGTCCTTTTTCTGGTCCAGGATCCAGTCCAGGAACCCGCATTGCATTTAGATGTCATGCCTCCTTAATCCTCCAACCTAGGACAGTCCCTCAGTCTTTCTGACCTTGACACTCTGGAAGAATTTTGGCCATTTATTTTGTAGAATATACCTCAGATTGGGATTGTCTGATGTTTTCTCATGGTTAGATTGAGGTTATGTCTCAATGTGTCATATCAGGGGGCACATGAAGTCAATATTTTATTGTTGGTGATGTCAGTTTTGAGCACTTGGTTAAAGTGCTATCTACAAGGTTTGTCCCTGTAACGTTACTATTTTTTTCCTTTGCAATTAATAAGTATCTTGTGGGAGGTATTTTCAGACTATGCAAATATCCTTTTTTCATCATACTTTCATCCATGCATTTTAACATCCATCAGTGGTCCTTGCCTGCAACAGTTATTACTGTGGTGTTTGCCAAATGGTTATTCTCCATTTCCATCATTCCTTCTACATTTATTAATTGAACTCTACTGTAAGGAATATCTGTCCCTTTTCCCCCAGGGTGAGGGTCATGATTTTTATTTTTTAAATTATTTAATTTATTTTTGGCTGCATTGGGTCTTTGTTGCTGTGCGTGGGCTTTCTCTAGTGGTGTTGAGCGGGGGCTACTCTTCGTTGTGGTGTGCAGGCTTCTCATTGAGGTGGCTTCTCTTGTTGCAGAGCACTGGCTCTAGGTGCGTGGGCTTCAGTAGTTGTGGTGCGTGGGCTCAGTAGTTGTGGCTCACGGGCTCTAGAGTGCAGGCTCAGTAGCTGTGGCACAAGGGCTCAGTAGTTGTGGCTCACAGGCTCTAGAGTGCAGGCTCAGTAGTTGTGGCACATGGGCTTAGTTGCTCCACGGCATGTGGGACTTTCCCGGACCAGGGCTCGAACCCATGTTCCCTGCATTGGCAGGTGGGTTCTTAACCACTGCGCCACCAGGGAAGCCCCAGGGTCATGATTTTTAAATAGGAATGCTGCCCTGTGGGAATTATATCTGAGTAGTGAATAGGAATTGATGCAGGAGGGAACTGAGGGAACCACTGTATAATGGGGAATATAACCAGTCCGGCTGAATATTGTGTCAGAAAGCGGAGGCCATAGAAATTTGCCACAAAGACTTTTAGTGTTATAAATTGAAAGCATAATTGTTTAAAAATGAGGGCAATTGTTATGAAAGCAAGTAGTAAAAGTTAAATGTACAAATGTAATGAGCAAACTTGATTGAATACTAGTTTGAAAAGAAAAAGGACTACAAAAGATAATTTGGGGGACAAATAGATTGGATTTTAGATGATATTGAAGAATAGTACATTCTCATAGTGTGCTGATGGTTCTTAGGAGACATATGCTAAAGTTGAAGTATTTAAGGATGAAGTGTCAAAATATTGAAACTCACTTTCAAATGATTCAGCAAAACATATGTATGTAGGTAGATAGATAGATAAAAAGAGATAGATACAGCAGACATGTGGCAAAATGTCAACCTAGGTTTAGAGGGCTTCACCTTTTCTGAATGTATGAAATTCTTTTTCTTTTTTCTTTTTTTTTTTTTTTTTTGCGGTATGCGGGCCTCTCACTGCCGTGGCCTCTCCCGTTGCGGTGCACAGGCTCCGGACGCGCAGGCCCAGCGGCCATGGCTCACGGGCCCAGCTGCCCTGCGGCATGTGGGATCTTCCCAGACCGGGGCACACACCCGTGTCCCCTGCATCGGCAGGTGGACTCTCAACCACTGCGCCACCAGGGAAGCCCCTGAAATTCTTAGTAATAAAGATTTATGAGGAAAAACTAATGCCAATAGGAAAAAATGAGGTAATATTTTTAAGGACCTTCCTCAAGCCCAGTGATAATTGTACTCCAAGGATCATAAAGCACAGATGTTAGAAATTGTCACATTGACCTATTGGAGTAATGAGGGATGTCACAGGGTATAGCAAGTACAGTGGTTTAGGCTGTAAGTAACGACAAATCCAACTCAATTGGCTTCTGCAAGGAGGGAGTTTATTGGGACATCCAGATGTAGGGAAGGCCTCAGGGGTGGTTTAGTACAGTGGCTCTGTCTCCATTTCTCCGCGTTTTCCTCAGCTATGCCCTCCTCTGTCGGTCAGCTTTATCCCCAGACTGGTTTCCTTTTCCTCCACAAAGTGGCTACAATAGTTCTAGGCTTTACCTTTGACTCTCACTATATCCAGAAGGAGAAAGAAGATCATTTCTGGTAGCTTGCTCCTAAGGGCAGGGACCCTTCTTTCCCGGAAACCCCAGTTAAGAGTCTGTCTGCCCCCCTCCCTCCGCCCCACAATAGTAGCCTTCACTGAGTCACATGGGTCAATCCCTATGGCTACGGGAGTGCCCTGTGCTGATTGGCTTAGGCCTGGATTCCTGAACCAATCACTGGCATGAAGAATGGCATTACACCCCTGTGTGAGGAATGAGATGCACCCAAGATGTACAGGGCTCTGTGAGAAGGGGAAAGGGAAATGGATTCTGGGTAGGCATCTACAATATTCATTATATAGGGAAAAACGTCTTTCACAAAATGGCAAGATGGCCAGGTGAAGAGGGCAGGTTGCTATAGGTATGGTCAAGCAGATACAAATCAGAAATTAGGATTCTCAAAGGAGAATTTAAGGGGGAGTACCTGGCAGGAAACCCCTGATCTAATAACAGATTTGCTGAAGCACGTCAGAGAGCCCTTCAGTTACAGAATCAGTGACACAATGAAAAAGGTTCCCCGAGTAACAAAAAGTTAAAAAAAATAGAACAAAACAATCAAGTAAAAATAGATTAAATGATTTTCTTTGATCTTGACTTATGAAGATTTCTACCCCCTTGTGGTTTTCAAAAGGAAGAAGCCCCAGGTGCTGGATCAAACAGCGGTAAACTCACAGAATGCACAGGATGTCCCTGGCCAGCTTCTCAGCTCGGCTGCACCTCAGAATCACCCATAGAGTATGGTCCACACCCACAGCAGCTCTGCCTCAGGAGTTCTGTGGTGAACTCAGAGTACTGGTAATGTCTAAAAAGCTCCCCAGGTGATTCTGATATGCAGCCGGTGTTGAAAACCACTGCTATCTCATGAATAAGCTAATCAGAGATAGTTCATCAAACTGGCTGAATTTTGATGAAATTCAGGGGTGAAATTTTGATGAATTCAGGGGTGAAATTAAAGAACCATCAGCGTCAATATAAGTGGCTCTCTGTGACCTTGACTACTGCCCGAGTGACTGCTTTTCACCAGAAGAGTGTTGCTGGATCCCTAGAAGCTAAAGACTGGGGGGTAGGGAGTGGGGAGCCTTCTGGTCATAACCCACCAGCATGGTCACCGTAAATGGCACGTGGGCTTGCTATTCGTTGAAATATGCGTGTGAAAAAAGGAAATCAGTGGATTAACATATTTATTGATAAATAATTTTTAAAATCTTTTTTTAAAACTCCATATTTAAGAGCATTTTAAAAATTGATTCACCATGTATATAGTATTGGGGGTGTTTTTTGGTGCGGGGGCAGGTGAAGGTATGTTTAACCATGTTTAGAAAATGGAACAGAAATAGGAAATACTAAAGGATAAGAAAAACTTGGGTATTGACTGAATGGAGATGCATAAACTTTGGAGTCTCCCAGACACTGGTGTACTGGAATTTGTATATTATCAAACAGGAAGATTCCAGGGAACCCTCCAGAGTGAACTCCTTTGAGTAGGGAAATAATGCCTTAGAGATAAACCAAGAGAGGGGAACCCAAGGACTCAAAGAAAACTGGTGGATGCATTTCCATGAGGCCAAGGTGCCAGACAGAAAAGTATAATCTAAATACAGTTAGCCCTCCATATCCGCAAATGCAGGACCTGTGGATAGGGAAGGCCGACGGCAGTACACCATTTACATAAGGATCTTGAGCACAGATGGATTTTGGTATCCGTGGCGGTCCTGGAACCAGTCCCCCCAAAATACCAAGGACGATTGTGTAGTCATAGGCCAAGGATGTCTGAGTGCTTAGTTTCTATCCAGACAAGGAGCCAGGGAATTCTTGACTGTTCCCAAAAGCAGCTACTGTGGCCACCAGGACCAGAAGGAGCTGTGTTGTCAGAATGAGGGTCCAGCAGGAAAGGTGAACACTGATGGCCCTGCAACCAGATCGCTTACCCATCCTCCGTGACACTCAGCGTCACCTGGTCACTACCCCTGAAGGGTGATACATGAAACCCAGAGGAAGGCCAAGAAATGCAGCTCTTGGAAAACAAAGGCAAAATCTTGTCTCAGGATACACGAATGGGGAGTTCCCTGGTGGTCTAGTGGTTAGGATTCGGCACTTTCACTGCCATGGCCTGGGTTCAGTCCCTGGTCAGGGAACTGAGATCCCGCAAGCCGCATGGTGCGGCCAAAAAAAAAAAAAAAGAATACGCGAATGAAGGGAGGCTGGCCAGGCAGTTTTAGAAGTCGTTTTGTAATAGATAGCTAGTGGGAAGCAGCCGCATAGCACAGGGAGATCAGCTGGGTGCTTTGTGACCACCTAGAGGGGTGGGATAGGGAGGGTGGGAGAGAGGGAGACGCAAGAGGGAAGAGATATGGGAACATATGTATATGTATAACTGATTCACTTTGTTATAAAGCAGAAACTAACCATTGTAAAGCAATTATACTCCAATAAAGATGTTAAAGAAAGTCATTTTGTAAACTTGTGGGAATAGTCAGTCTTCCAAGAATGAGAATTCTGGCTTACCTCTGGAAGTAAGGAGGTGGAAGGCAATCTTGGCGTCACCAAGGCTTTGGGTGAACGTTGCTGTGTCCTTCCAGAGCCCAGTGGGACCCAGGCAGAGAGAAGCCCAGAGCCTGGGATGCCAAGGGGCTAATTCAGAGCCTCTCAGAAGGAGCAGGGTTTGGAGCAAGAAGGAAAAAAGGATCTTTAAAAGAGGGACAAAGCAAGTGTGAGTTAGGGCACGATTTGGGTTAGGGCCAACACTGAGTGCTTCTTTTAGAACCGTCTCCTGAGTTTACCCTTGTTGCTGAGCCCTAGTTTATCTTGAATAACATCAACAACAATAAACAATAGCTACTTCTTCTTGAGCATTTATTCTAGGTTAATGCAACCTATTTTACATGCACTACTCATTTCATCCTCACAACAGCTCTACTGTTCCTCCTTTTCATGCCAAAAAACTGAAGTTTCAAAAAGGTAAGTTGCTTCTCTGAGGTCACACAGCCCAAAAGTGGGAGAATTGGGATTCAAAGCCAGATCTGCCTGGATCCAGAGTTACCTTAAAGCCACAAGTCCTGGAGCTCCCGGTCAGCTTCTAAATTGCCCCCTCTCCCCTCCTAGCAAGTTTGCCCTGGAAGCCTTCCTGAAAAGACATGATGATGTTTGTGAAAGTGCCTAAGCCTATGCCTGAAATAATAAGTTTTTATTTATTTAAACCATAATCTTCTGAAAACCTACTTGGGTGGCTTAACAAAGATGCATAGCATCCACCAGGCACACAGCAGGTGCTCAAAGAAGGTTCATTTGGTTGGGATCTGCTCCAGGGTGAGGCTGGTGGGTGAGAGCATTGGAGGAGCAACCAGGCTGCAGACATCAAGGAGCAGAGCTGCACGTGGAGAAAGGTGACACATGGGAGAAAGGGAGAAGAGTACCCCTGGGCTCTCTCTCACCTGTTGTACCAAATTCCTGGGTGTTGAGCGATGTGGCTGCAGCCGAGAATCCTGCTCTCTGGCCTAGTCACATAGGAGGGGTTGCCTAGAGCCCCATGGATTCTACTCCATGGATGAATCGTTGAGCCTTTTCTGTACAATAAAATCGGGTTCAGGACTCCTCATTTGCTAATAGCTATGTGACAAAATTGTAACTTACCTTTATCTGTAAAATGTTAATAAACCTTTGATCTACAAATGCCCTATTTTTATAAGGTCAGTCCCACCAAGAAAGTAGGAACATCTAAGGTGGAGTGGGGAATGTTTTCCAAAGGGGAAAATTATAAATACTTGAAAAACTTTCCTAAAGAAATTTCTTTTTTGTACTTACAGCCTGACCTATTGTTCTAAACACTTTCTCTGAACAAACATTCATCAGGGATATTTCTTCTTTTGTCCTTAGTGGAAAAGGCTACTATCCGACCAGCTAAAAGCATGGACTCGCTGTGCTCAGTGCCCGTGGAAGGTGAGATTTTTCAGTTGGATTTGGAACTGGGGATTACAACTGGGAGATTGGCGCTCCCACACCAGACTTGCCTTCCTAAACCGCAGACCCTGCTCAGCTCCAGTCATGGCCACACACAAGCCCCCAGGCCCAGATCCCTCCCTGACTTTCCGGAACTCAAGGGGCGCACACAGCCCTTGCAGTAACCTCCCCTACTCCACAGCTGGAGACAGCAGCCTCCTTGCATTCAATCCTGAGCCAGGTAAAGGGTCAACACCTGAAAACTAAGGCAGAAGAGGCTCCCCCTGGGGCATAAAGAAGAGTTTTGAATTTAGGTGTTTCTGTAGGCATTAGCTTCATTGTGTTTGTCAAGTCATGATTTTGAGTTGGTAGAGTCATTCATTCCTTCATTCATCAATAAACACTGACAGGCACCAGCCTGGCACGTAGCTGGTCATTGCTGGTTGGAGCAGATGTACATACAGTTGCATGCCAGGTTACACCCATCACCAAAGCGGCACCTCACCATGTTAGTTCTTACAGCTCCAGCCTTAAGGGCTGACTTGCCTGTAGCCCTTGCTTCTGTTTTTGTTAAGCAGCCAACAAGCACTGCTACAACTGGCAATACACAGGGCTTCCCTAGCAGCAGACTGTTTAAACTCCCCCATGATTGTACCATGACTTTCGAATCCCTTTAATACAAGGTATGTTGCTCTTTGATAAATGAGGCAGCCTGAAACAAAACAGAAAATCTTTAGAACAACTTTCAAAAAATAATACTAAACTTGTAAAATATTCAATGAGATCTTTTTAAGCTGGCTCAATCCTTTTAGCATTTTCTCACCTTTATATTCATCAATTTGCTTGGTTTTGAAACCTCTTGGGGGCAGTTCTTGCCCAGTTTGGCAGGATTTAATATTTCAAAAGCTAAAAAACAAAACAAAAAAGACACTAAAAGCTAGGTCACCACTTCCGTGGGCATTGGGCAGGTTATCTAACCTCTCAAGTCTCGGTTTCCTCACGTGTTAAGGGAGATAATTACACTTCTCCTACAGAGTGGTTCCTAAGAATTTTAAACCTAATGTTACCTAAGATGTAGCACTTAGTGCCTAGTTGGGAATTATTTTCCAGATCCCTGGCAATTCAGTTGTTGTCTCCCAGCTTATTTATTTCACACACAGATTTTTTTCTCTTCTTTGCCTTCACTTCTAAGTCAGTCAGGAACTCACTCCTCACAACTGTGCTTTCTAACATTTAGTTAATTTACATTTCTAGTTTCTCATCCTCTGAATCAGCAGGAGGAAGCCTGGGAAAAGGCAAAAAGGTCTAGCTGAGAACAGCATTTGTTTCCTTGCTGGGAAATCAAACCCCTGTTTGGGTCCATCTGCCAGAGAAGACTTAAAACAATAAGTTTTAAAGTTTTAAAATGAAACAAGATTCTGTTATTTTGGCCTTTTTATCTTCATTCTGAGCAAACATCATTCTGTCATCTCCCACCTTCTTTTTATTTTTTCATGATCTACATTTAATGCTTGGTGGATGACTGCTCTGTTCAGCAGTTTCAGCAGTGTCTGTCTTTTGGAAACTGCTCTACCTGCAAAGTTTAAAACAGATACATATGATACAACAAAATGGTTCTATCAGGGCATTATGACAAGATTCTGTGCACATAGGGAGATGTTTCCTCTTGTCAACCAAATGGTATGTACCTGTCTTTATTAGGATAGCTATGCCCTTATTATCATAATATGCCTTTCCAATATTCAAGTATTGTGTGCCTGCCCTTACTGGAAGGCTGCTCAGTGATGTGTGTGCTCAGGCTGCTGACCATGTTTGTTTGCTTTTTCACTAGGGAAAGAAACCAAAGGAAATTTCAATCGAACAGTCACCACTGGTGGATTTTTCATTCCAGCAGCGAAAATGCACTCGACTAGCACTGGCAGCTCATGTGACCTCAGCAAGCAAGAGGGCGAATGGGGCCAGGAGGGGATGCCGGCGGGGGCCGAGGGGGGCTTTGACGTGAGCAGTGACCGAAGCCAGCTGCAGGGCGCTCAGGCCCGGGCCCCGCCTGAGCAGCTGAAGGTGTTCCGACCCATCGAGGATCCCGAGAGCGAGCAAACAGCCCCGAAGATGCTGGGTATGTTCTACACCTCAAACGACAGCCCCAGCAAATCTGTCTTTACCAGCAGCCTCTTCCAGATGGAGCCCTCTCCCCGTCACCAGCGCAAGGCCCTGAACATCTCCAAGCCCTTTGCTGTGTCCGTGCCACTCCGTGTGTCAGCTGTCATCAGCACCAACAGCACCCCATGCAGAACCCCCCCAAAGGAGCTACAGTCTCTTTCCAGCCTGGAAGAGTTTTCTTTCCAGGGCTCAGAGAGTGGAGATTGGCCTGAAGAGAAGCCACTGGGAGTTGAGACTTCTGCAGGTAAAGTAAGGGAGAGGGTCTCTTTCCATTGCAAGAGAGGAAAAACCAGACTTAAACAGAGTTTGCAAGGCAATGTAGTGAAGTGGTTAAGACTGCGGGCTCTGGAGCCAGACTGCCTGGTACAAGTATAGGCTCAGCCATTTTGCTGTACAATCTTCAGCAAGTTAACATAACCACTCCATGCCTCAGCTTCTTGATCTGTACAATAGGGATAATGTTAGTATTAAGTTGTGAATATTAAATTAGTTAATAGATGTAAAGCTATCAGAACAGGGTCTAATACACAGCAAGTACTCAGTAAATGTAAGGCAGGAGGGAAAGCTCACAGAATGGAATGCAGAGCTGGAACTGGGGACTCAACTCTTCCAGACACAATCCACCCATCCCACATTTCTACCTCACATCTGCAGAGAACACGGCTAGCGGCCCTAGCGGTGAGAAAGAGCATCCTCCTCCCAATTTCCTTTAAAAAAAAAAAACACAGGGAGGACTCTGTGTTTGGGCCTGCTTGGGCCACATGCCCAGCCTTGGACCAGTCACTGTTGCCAGACTAATAGTATTCTAAGATTGGCCAAGCGAGAGTCCCTGGGCCGTCTCTGGAGTGAGAACCAACAACCAACTGTGAGCCACACAAAAGGGAAGTAATGAGAACCTCAGAGGAAAGGATGGCTGAGAGACAAACCAATAAATGCTCATTGTGGTTTAAGAATATTTCTATTTCAATTAATATTAGCTAAACCCACGCACCTATAGTCACCTAATCTATGACAAAGGAGGCAAGACTATACAATGGAGAAAGACAGTCTCTTCAAGAAGTGGTGCTGGGAAAACTAGACAGCTACATGTAAAAAAGAATGAAATTAGAACACACCCCAACACCATACACAAAAATAAAAATTAATATAAGCTAGCTTTTTCTGATCACCTATCATGGTGTCAGGCACTGTCCTAAGTGTTCTACATGTATTATTGCATTTCTTCTCACCACAACTCCATGAGGTATAGGTAGTTATTATTATCCCCATTTGCTTAGAGAGGAATCTGTTAACTTGCCCGAGGGCTCATAGCAAGGAAGTGTACAAGCCAGGATTTTAATCCAGATTTTTAAAAATCCATGCTTTTAAGCATTCTGCCATGATCCCTCGCGTGTTTGCTATGGGCTGTAGAGTTAAAACGATTGTTAAGATGCAATCCCTTCCCCCAGCAAGCTCCAAACTAGGAAGGGAAACTGAAACTCTGCACCCACCTGCAGCACAGGGTCAGCTTGTGGAAGTAGCCTAACACCCCCCTTGGACTTTTTTTTTTTTTTAAAGTATAGTTGATTTACAATGTTGTGTTAATTTATGCTGTACAGCAAAGTGATTCAGTTATACACATATATATACACACACACATTCTTTTTTTGTATTCTTTTCCATTTGGTTTATCATAGGAAATTGAATATAGTTCTTTGTGCTATACAGTAGGCCCTTGTTGTTATCCATCCTATATATCATAGCTTACATCTACTAAACCTAAGCTCCCGCTCCATCCCTCCCCCAACCCCTCCCCCTTGGCCACCCCAAGTCTGTTCTCTGTGTCTGTGAGTCTGTTTCTGTTTTGTAGATAAGTTCATTTGTGTCATATTTTAGATTCCACATATAAGTTATATCGTATGGTATTTGTCTTTCTCTTTCTGACTTCCTTCACTTAGTATGACAATCTCTAGTTGCATCCACGTTGCTGCAAATGGCATTATTTTGTGTTTTTTTATGGCCGAGTAGTATTCCATTGTAGATATGTGCCACATCTTCTTTATCCATTCCTCTGTCGATGGACACTTAGGTTGCTTCCATGTCTTGGCTATTGTGAACAGTGCTGCTATGAACGTAGGGGTGCGTGTATCTTTTTGAATTAGAGTTTTGTCTGGATATGTGCTCCTTTGGGCTTTTTGAATGAGGGAGAGTGTAAGTACCCAAAGTATCATGAAAGGGGTGTTCAGAAAGGAGTTCAGTGGCATCTAAAAGAAGCAGCCCTCTCAGGAGGATTCCAGGAACACTTCTCAGAAGTGGTGACATTTGGGCCTTCATAAATGGGTAGGACTTCCGAATGCAGAAAAGATGGAAAAGGGCATTATGGGCTGAGAGGTGCTGACTGTTGTGAGAAGTGTATAGATTTTGGACCCCAGCTGGGCAGATTCAGATCCGAGCTTCACCACTTTGGGGCAGTGTGACAGCTGGTTGATATCTCTGAGCCTGTTTCTCTTCTGCAAAGCAGGGATGGCTCCTATCTCAAGGGCTGGGATGAGGTCCGCATGGGAAAATATTCATGAAATGCCTGCTCAGGGTGTGGCCCTCAGAAGATGCTCAGTGAACATCAGTCCCTTTCCCCTCCCCCTTCCCTTCAGGATGGGGCACAAGAGGAGCAAAAACGTAGGGGAATTAAGTGATGCCCTGTCTGGAGAATGCTCCACGGGCTGCTGTGGGTGGAACAGAGTGAGGGTTAGAAGAGGAAGTGCAGCCTTTGACGAAAAAAGTGTTTCCAAAGGCTGTTATGTGATTGGCTGTCCTTTCCAAAAGAGAGAGTCCCAAGGCCCCAAGGGGTCTTTGGCAGACAGTCTGTTACTTTTTTTCCCTCTCTCCTTCCTTCTCTCGGTAATTCAGAATACCCAATCTGTATCAAATTGGTCTCGGAAAGACACTGATGGAGACTCCAGTCTGCTTCCCTGACTGTGATTAGTGGCAGCCAGGGCACAACAAGGGACCCTGTAGGAGGCAGCCACGTGGATCTAGGACCAATGGCCAGAGGGAGATGCCAAAAGTTTCAGCGACAGCGGAGGGCCCCTCACCTTTCTCTCTGATGGAGTTAGGTTCTCGTAGGTTACTTACCTTCTTCCATAATTATTCCAAATGAAGAACTTCACCTTCCTTAATAAATTATTTTTTCTTTCTTTTGTACGGTAGCAATAGATAAAAGAAATAGAATTAAAGACAATTTTCCAGGTTACCTGATTTAAATTTTTAGTCACTCTGCTCAAACCCGTTCTTCTACTTTTGGCTAAACTAGGCAAAATTCCAGTGCAACCCAAAAAGTAAGAGATACCAAGTAAGTATTGCATTATAACTAAAGTGTTGAAAGTTAGGTCATTGATCGCTTTGAATGAAAAAAAAAAAAAGGATTATTCAATTAGTCATAGTAATTAATTGTCTGACTTCTATGTGATTCAAGACTACGTCTTGGTAACCTCCATCCTTGGGTTGGGGGGCTGGGGGGGGGGGAAAGGACCACAAACTGGATCCTTCTAAAAGGGCTGACTTACAAGCTACAACTAACGCTCTCTGGGTCCCCTTCTAGAAATGCTTATTAGAGGGAGGTCAGAGTAACCATATAAATTTAAGGAGGCCTGATCAGTCAAACTCCAGAATTACCCTAAGAGATATTAGGAGTTGCCTCATTCTTCTTCTGAGGAATGTACAAAAGAATTCTTTTAAATAGTTATATTTTAGTGCATCTGAAACAGGAGTCTACCTACAAAAATATGTTTTGCCTATCTCATAAACCCATGGTTCTGTTAGTTAAGGTACAGGCCAAGCTGCTGTCACATAGAGAACAAAACACAGTGGCTCAAACAAGATGGGAGTTGATTTCTATCTTGCATACCAGAGGTAGGTGGATGCGCTCGGGGAGATGCTCTGGGGTCCCAGGTCCCTTCAGTCGTCCCCAGGGGTGTTGTTTCTGCCTGTGTGGTCAAAGTGAGTGCAACAACCCCCCACCATCACATTCCTGCCTGTGGGAAGGGGGCCAGGGGAGGCGCCCAAGCAGCTTCCACTTAAGGGTGGACCCAGAGGTTGCACCCATCACTTCCACCTCCATCCCATCTGCCGTAACTCACATGGCCATGCTGACCTTCAAGGGAGGCTGAGAAGCATCGCTGGCTGGCTGGCCAGGTACCTAGCGAAACCTGAGCGGCAGGGAAGGTTCTATTTCAAAATGAGGAAGAGAATGGATACTAGGGGACGTTAGGAGTCTCTGTCTCCATGGTCACCCACTTCATGCATAAAGCATCCCATGCTGGGAACCTGACAATGCCCTTCCCTTCTGAGCTACAGAGACTCTTTTATAGCTTACAAGTATCCAGCAACCATATATATTGGACTCCTAGGCCCTTAGAAGATAGTTTCTAGACATAGATGCTGCCTCTGTCCTGAGGAACTTAACCCAGGGATGGGCACCACATACAAGTGAAAAGAAAATGGTAACCTGATGGCTTGGCACCGCACAGGTTATTACAGTGAGTGCTGCAGGAAGTGGAGGGAAGGAGAGCGTGGTCTGGGGAGGCTCCAAAAGAGGTGTTATTAGGTTAGCGTCTTGAAGACTGGGTTAGAGTCGAGTCTCAGGGAGGACCAGAGCAGGGGAGTATAAGGCCTGTCAGGGGTAGCAGGTCTGCTCAGTGTCACGCAGGGGATTGGAGAAGAGGGAATGTGTGGCTGAGCCAGAGTGAGGAGGGCTTTGAGCAGGACAGTGAGTGATCTGAACAAGCTCACATGTCACGCAGACCCTTCCTCCACTCCTCACTTTAAGAGTCCACAGTCAATGACTGGAAGACCCTAAGCTTTACAAAAAGAGACACTGGCAAACATCCAACTAAGAGTTCTTAGTAAAATGGGAAAAAAATATTAAAAAAAAAAATCACTGACGCATTACCCTTTTACCCAGAAGTTTCACTTCCAAGAATTTATTCTAAATAAATAGCTGCACAAGTACAGAATGTGTATGCACGTCACGGCATTATTTGTAATAGCAAAAAACAGGAAGCAATCCAAATGTCCACCTTTAGGAGATGGATTGAATAACTAAGGTGCATCACTCACAGTTGAGTCCCATGGAGTCCATAGTTTTGTGGGCCCGGCACCATTTCCTCAAACTCTTGTTCATCTGCGGGGGACAGTTTGCACACGGAAGGCACTGTATCTGAAGTGTCTGCCTTGTGTTTCTGGTTTTCTGCCTCGGGGCTATTTCTGAAGGGAGGAAATCACCCAGCCCTTGCTCAGGAAAGCCCAGAAGTATATGGAGAGTTAACTGAGGCAGCTCTCACCCAATAGGAGATGGCAGTCAGGGGATTAATGCCCCAGCCGTACACCCTTCGGTGGAATAAGTATGGGGCACATTCCTCGTGGTTCTTCAGAGGGTCACCAGGGACTGAGTTCTGGTTGCTCACTGTGGTAACCACTTATTGATTTTTCCTCCATCACTGTCTCACCTCCTCACTCCTTCCTGGGACCACCTTTCAAATAAGCGACCTGCTGCCAGGACCTTGGCTCAGGCTCTACTTTGACAGGAACTCAAACTAGCCCACATCCTAAAGAACAGTTAACCTACTTATATTACTAATATGGCATAGATTTCAAGATATGTTCTTAAGTGAAAAAAAATGCAAAACATGGAATAGTATAAATCACAGGCTATAATTTGTGTAATAAAGGTGGGGAATAAAAAATATATGGTACAAGTATCTGCTTATATATGCAAAAATGAACTATGGCAGAATAAACCAGAAACTGGTAAAAATGGTTGTCCACAGGAGACAGTGGGGGTGTGGAACAGAATGGAAGCAACAGGGATGAAAGCAAAACTTTTCTGAGACCACTTTTTTATATAATTTTAACTTTTCAACTCTGTAGTTGTTTTACATATTCAAAAATTAAGTTAAATTTCAAAAAACAAGCCTGCCAAGTGATGGGCAGAGGAAAATAGCACTTTGTCAGTTCTGAAGCATTATTAGTTCTGACATCAGGATGCTACTACTGGGTCTGATTTTAAAGCCAACACTGTGGTTAGAGGCCTTAAGTTACCAGCATAACTAGAGGCAATGAGAAGAGTTCATTCTCAATCAGTAAACTTTTCTGAGCTTCTACTGTATGTCTGACACTGTACTAAGTGCTTTGCCCCTCTAATCTACTTTATCCTCACAACAGCCCTGTAATATATTATTATCTATTATTATGCCATTGTATCAAGTTTACAAGATTCACTGAGAAACTAGCATTTGAACTCAGGTTTCGTTAATTCCAATGTAAACAATAACAATATCACTGAGGATCTGCTATGTAACAAGCACTGTGCTAAGTACTGAGTCTACATTGTGGAAACAGCCTTATACAGTGAAATAGGACCTTCTTCAGGCAAGGCAGTAGGGGCCAAACATGAAGTCTGCCTCCCTCTCTAGTGTCTTGGTAGATGTTTAAGATCAGAGCTTAATCACTTTAGATATAAAGATATATCCAAACTGATGTGCAGATCACCCCTGGGAAGAGTCACACGGGAAGCTGCAATCATAATCATAATACATCTTTGTAGCTTGGTGTAAATCACAGGTTTCTGTGACCTTAGGCAACAGGCAAAAGATTGGATTAGCGCCAGCTTTCTCAACCTCAACACTATTGACATTTTGGACTGGGTAATCCTTGTGGGGGGCGGTCTTATGCTTTGTAGCATATTTAGAAGCATTCCTGGCTTCTACCCGCTAGATGCTCGTAGCCACTCCCCCCCACCCCGTTGTGAGAGCCAAAAGTGTCTCCAGACATTGCCAAATGTCCCCTGGAGAGGGGAGGGGCAAACGGTTGCCAATCGAAAACCACCGGACTAGATGATCTTCAAGGTCCCTCCCATCTCCAACAGTCTGAGACTCTGGCATCAGAGGACAGATCATTGGTAGGAGGAAAGGGTAAAGAATGTGAGGGAGCAGTGAGCTGGGCGAATTCCCTCCATCCATGTGACACAGAACTAGTCTGGGACAAAGACTGTGCGGGGAACGGCCTCTCTTGAATGGAGTCTCCTTCCACTGATAACTCTCATCCTCATTGCAGCATCTGTACCTAAGAAGGCAGCGCTTGAGAATATTAAGCCAGGACCAGATGCAGTGAGAGCACTGGAATGCAGCAAAGGCCTTCCCCAGGAGCCAGGCGGCCAACCGGAGAAGAAAACCTCAGAACACTCCCTAGGCTCTCGACATTCAAGTGAATTAGAGAAGAAGTTGGATGCAGAGAAGGCGGTGGAGGAGGGTGGAGAGACTGGCCAGGTGGAATCCAGCGCTCTGCAGGAGAGCCCTGGGGCCAGAGGTGAAGCAGTGTTCCTCCATGAGATGGTAAGGTGGACTCACTGCCTGGTCCAGCCAAAGTTTTTTGTTGCTGTTGTTTGTTTGAAGAACCAGTTTCTGCCAAGGGGACTTTACGGCACAGCCTTCTAATCAGGTCTGGGATTTTTTTGCAGTGAACCTGTCAGGGATCCTATGGTGATACGAAGTAACCATCCAGCTCAGATTCCCTAGGACCGACTCAACTCTATAAATATTTCTGACCTGAAGTCACCATAAACCAGTAACATGTCCTGGGAATGTAATGACATTCAATCCCGGAAGCAGTGCAAAACCTGCTTCTCGTGTCCTGGTCCCAAACGTGATGACCATTCATGGGGGCCAGCTCTCTTCTTCCAGACATCCTGGATGGACAGTTGTCTATGTTTATTTGTAAAAATCTTCTGTAAGATTTTCAGGATCTACTCCTTCCTCCTATGGCTCTGGAGAACTTAAAACATGATGCCAGAGCGTACTAAACCTTTTCCACTTTTTAGAGGTGGGATTCTCCAAGGTCTTTTGCGGGGGGGATATCCTTGCTCAAGATGAAGTCGTGAGGAGGTTTTCCAGGGACATCCAGGGAGGAGTCTTACATTTGAGAAATAGCTCTGTGACCTGGAGGAGTGTGCCAAAGGGGAAAAGAAAACTTTGCCTTTTAACTTGCTTCCAGGAACTTGGTTTCTGGGACACGCACAAAAGGCTTGTGGACTGGGAGTTAGGGCAGTGCAGGCACACCACAGTGGCCTCCGGAGGCCTGAATAAGGGTTCCTGTAAGGTGTGTTTGTATTTATAGAAGGAGAAGGTTGCAAAGAGTATTATGGGGATTGAGTCTGGGGAGGGATCAAGTATGAATGACATTGCTTTGAGAAGCAGATGAAGTTAATGCTAGAAGGAGAACCAGGCTGGATTCATGGAAACAAGTAAAAGCGGCAATTCATTCATTCATTTAAAAACATATGTTAAACGCCTATTTTGTGTCACACTCTGATGAGCACTGGGATCACTGCAGTGTACAAGATGGTCACCATCACTGTCTTCTTGGAGCTGACAGCTTAGTAGGTGAAAGGTCATTAACCAAGTCTTTTCTAGGGTGATATGGAAGTATGAGTTCTGTGGGAGCATATAACAGGGGGATGCAACCTAGTCAGAGGGGGAGGGTCACAAGGGTCAGGGAAGGCTTCTCTGAAGAATAGATATTTAGATTGAGAACTTAGCTAGGAGAAAGGGGTAGGGAGCAGAGTAGGAAGGGAGAGACTCTCAGGCAGAAAGCGTAAGATGTGCCATGAATTTGAAATGGGAAAGAGCACGAAACATTCAAGGAATAAGAACGAGGCTGGAGAACGGGAACGTGGACTAGAGCAAGTGAGGCTCAGAGCAAAGCAGAAGCCACGTCAGGCAGGGTTGCTTGGAAGGGATTTGGAGCTTAACCTAAGGGCAAAGGAAACTCTTCTGATTTGCTCCGAATTTTATCTTTTAAAGGTCACTCTATTCTGTGAGGAGAATGGCTTGGAGAAGGGCAAGACAGGAGGCAGGGATGGCAATTAGAAGGCTAGTCTGTGGCAGACCAGGGGAGAAAAGATGGTGGCTTAGACTAGAGTGGGGGAACCGGGGATAGAAATGGAAGGCTTTCAGAGCTATTTGGAAGGTCAAGTGAATAGGACTTGGTGAAGGATTGGATAAGGACTGAGGGAGAAGGAAGAATCAAGGACAACCCATGAGTTTCTGATCTGAGCGAAACATGCACTATGGTCCACTTAACTGAAGTGGCAGACTGGGGGTGGAGGGGAGTTTAGATGTTCATTTATTCATTTAAATGTATTGTTTCTTAGTAAGAGATCAATAATGTAGGAGCTGCAGAGAGTAAAGAGATGCCTCTGACCTGAAGGAGGGCACAGTCTAGTAGGCAAAATAGAAATGTACACAGATAAATGCAGTATAGTAGAATTAGATCTCAAAAATACCCCTGCCTTCTGACCAAGTAATCCTACTCCCGGACAGTTATCAGAAGGAAATAAAAGAAAACAATGAACCCACTCAAATTCACAGACCCCTTATTGAGCAGTTACTCACAGTATACCAGGCATCATTTGGCCTTGAGGAATCAAAGATGGATGAACACAGTTCCTGATGGAGGAACTCACAGTCCATTGGGAAAGATAAGACAAGCGTCCAATTAACTGTAATGTGAAATGACATGTGATCAGAGCCAGGGGAGAAGTGATGTCAGGTGGCTAGCATGTCAGACTTCCCAGAAGGGCCGTCCGCCCCTCAGGATAGAAATGCCTCCCCAAACTGCTTCTCCTCGGGACAGAATTAGGCCTTGAGATAAGAAGCAAAAGGAACTGAAATTTGCTCCCCTGGCCCTGACCAGGCCTCCCTTCATCCCTTTCCTTTCTGCAGCTGTGGGCTTTGTGTAGGGAAAGGGAGGAGCCGAGGAGGACAGAGAGAAGCTGGACTTGAGGGGAGACAAGGACAACAAATAAGATGGCGCAGGAAGCACCCATCTCAGTTAACAGTGGTTATCTATGGGGAATTGGGGGTATATCATTTTGCTATTTTTCATCCTTCTTTTCTTTTCATATGTATCAAATCTTTTTTTCCATGTGGAGTATGTATTTCTTTGGTAATAAGAGGGGAAAGCTATTTTTATTTATTTGGAAAGCAGGTGTCAGGACAAGAGTTACCATTTCATTCCACTGGGAGACTCTCATTCTTGTGAGCCATCGGGTCAACCTGAGGTTATATGAGATCAGGGGTTGGTTTGTTTTATTAGGGCAACAGTACACAGGGATTAAGTGCTTATGTTCTGGGGCAGACTGAGCTGGAATTCAATCTTGGTCTGCTGCTGTGTGGCTTTGGTAAAATGTTTAATCTATTTGAACACAGTTCTCATCTCTAAAATGGGAGTAGTTACAGTAGTAGTTCTCTTTTACGGTTCTTGGGGAAATTAAGAAAATACAGTTAATGATGTCATGGCACACGGTAAGCATGAATAAACAGCCACAGTTATTACTAACACTGTATCCTTTGTGTGCTGAGGTTAGCGCCGCCAGGCACTGCTCCAGTCCCTAGACGCTCCCTGGGAAACAGTGCGGATGTCCGCGCCGAGAGAGTCTTTGGTTCTAAGTAATCAGTTTCTTGATGTTTTTCAGGATGAAGATGATCTGGCCAACGCCCTGATCTGGCCTGAGATTCAACAAGAGCTGAAAATTATTGAATCTGAGGAGGAACTCTCCTCCTTGCCACCACCTGCTCTAAAGACCGGCGCGACTCAGCCTATTCTTGAGTCTAGTCCAGGGCCTTTTGCTTCCCCAGAGCCTCCTGGGAGCCTGCCTTGTGGCTCCGCCCCAGCTCCAGTTTCTGCCCCTCTGGAGGAGTGGACTAAGGATCCAACCAATCAGAGCACACAGGGCACTTCCGCAGCAGCCAATAGAGAGAAGTCGGAGACAACCAGCATCCTCCATAGATCCGAGCCTGAAAAGGGCCAGCGCCCAGACCCTGCCAGCCTGACTCCTCTGGAAATGGTTCCATTTGAGAAGTCTCCTCCACAAGCGGCAGCGGAGGTGGGGGGCCCAGGGAATCTGTCTCCTCTGCTCCTGCCTGTTTCTCCTCCTCCTCCAACTCCTTTGGAGGAGGCGCCTCCAGTCCAGCTATTGAAGGGTGGCCCTGAGAAAGAAGACTCATCTGGGAATTTGAGAACAAACCCGTATATAGATCAGCTGAAGTCCAAAGGCAGCCCTGGGATTCCCAGTCTTTGTCAGGGAGAGGAGGCCTCTTCAGAGCAGAGTGAAGAGCAAAATTCAAAGAATGCTGCTTCTGAGGGCAAAGGCTCTAGCTTTCCAAGCCCAACCAGGGAGGTTGAGATTTCTCCACAAGGAGAGGAGGATGTGGCCCACTTAGCACAGGATCCCTCAGACTGTGATGAAGATGACACTGTGACAGACATTGCCCAGCATGGTCTGGAGATGGTGGAGCCCTGGGAGGAGCCCCAGTGGGTGACAAGTCCCCTGCACTCACCCACCCTTAAAGATGTACAAGAGGCCCAGATGCAGGGCCCCCAGGGCCACCGGTTGGAGAAGAGGCTTTCCCACAGGCCCAGCCTTCGCCAGAGCCATTCTCTAGATGGCAAAACCACGGTTAAGAGCCAGTGGACTCTTGAGGGTTCCTCCTCCAGCAGCTGTGCTAATCTTGAAGCAGAGAGGAATTCCAACCCTCTGCAGCCCTTGGCACCCAGGAGCGAGATTACTGGATGGGATGAGAAAGCCATGAGGTCCTTTCAAGAGTTGTCTGGCCTGAAAAGGACAGAGGTTCCTCACAACCAGAAGGGACCAGGTGGTTTGCAGCCCAAATCAGCAGAATCCAGCCCTGTCAGTCTAGCAGAGGGAAAGAAACTGGGGACACACCTGGGGCCACACAACCCTCAAATTGAGCAAGCTAGTGATCCTGGGCCAGAAAACAGCAAGGAGAATTCACCGGGTGTGCAAGACAGCACCTCACCTGGAGAGCATCCCCCAAAGTTACAGCTGAAGAGCACTGAATGTGGGACCCTAAAGGGGAAAAATAGGCCTTCTTCTCTCAACTTGGACTCTGCCATTCCCATCACTGACCTCTTCCGGTTTGAGAATGTGGCCTCATTTGGTTCACCTGGAATGCAACTCTCTGAGCCAGGAGACCCAAAGATCACATGGATGACCTCATCTCACTGTAAAGTAGACCCCTGGAGGGTTTACTCCCAGGACTCTCAGGACCTGGACATTGTTGCTCATGCCCTGACGGGCCGCCGTAACTCAGCTCCTGTGAGTGTGTCAGCTGTGAGAACCTCCTTCATGGTCAAAATGTGCCAGGCCAGGGCAGTCCCAGTCATTCCACCCAAGATTCAGTACACCCAGATCCCACAGCCCCTGCCCTCTCAGAGCTCAGAGGAGAGTGGGGCTCAGCCCCTGGAGAGGAACCAAGAGGAACCCGGCTCAACTGGTGGAACCTCTCAGAAACCTGCCCAAGATGCTTCTCTCTCCTCCTTGGAAAGCCCAAAGGAAGAGAAACCAAAGCAAGATACAGGAGCCATTGAGTCCTTGCCAGTGGATGCCACTGCATCTCGCATGTGCGAGGGATCCACCCTTTCTCCAGAACCAGGGTTAGTTAACCTGCTCTCCACTCAGGATGCAGTAGTGCAATGTAGAAAGCGCACATCAGAGACAGAGCCATCTGGGGACAACCTTCTTTCTTCAAAAATAGAGCGACCATCAGGGGGTTCTAAGCCTTTCCACAGGTCAAGACCAGGAAGACCTCAGAGCCTAATCTTATTCAGTCCTCCTTTCCCCATCATGGACCACCCGCCCCCCTCATCTACAGTGACAGATTCCAAGGTCCTGCTGTCCCCTATCAGAAGTCCCACCCAGACAATTTCCCCTGGCCTTCTTTGTGGGGAGTTGGCAGAAAACACATGGGTCACACCAGAAGGGGTTACACTTAGGAATAAAATGACCATCCCTAAGAATGGCCAGAGACTGGAGACCTCAACAAGCTGTTTTTACCAGCCCCAGCGGAGATCAGTGATTCTGGATGGCAGAAGTGGGAGGCAAATAGAATGACATCAGTTCATCTGCTGGTGTCTGAGAAAATGTCATGATTCATCTGGAAGTTATTACAGCGGCAACTTGCCTTTATTCCAGGCAGAGGTTATCCAAGTTCGGGCTTATTTTGGCCTCTTCTCTTTCTTCAGCCTTTTGACCATTTATTAATTAGGCCATTTGCCAGGAGAGAGGTCAAGGGAAGGACCAAGAGATGACATTTAAATAAGCCTATTTGAGCAGGCAGGGAAAAGTCAGGTTAGGGAAAAGGATGAAATGCTGGCCTCCAGTGATATTTGGGGCTTATAAGTTGCATCACTCCCCCATTGCCATTATCTAGTACTGTTGAGAGCTGGATGTGATGTCTTTTGAAAGAAAGAGAAATCCTTTGCCTGTGTTGGAAAATGTTGCTATTGAGGTTTGGAGGCCTCCTATTTACTTCATGCTTTTTAATGCTCTTTAAAGCATGTGTTCTTTTAGACCAGTTTTCTGATAAGCTTTGTAAAAGTGTACTATCCAGAGTAGAAGCAGGTTTGGAAATGCAAACTAACGTACACTTAGACATCCAGGTGGGTGAATATAGCCATGCTTTCCCTGGAATCCCTGCAGATCTATCCCAGATGGCTCCGTATTACCAGCACAGAAAATCAGAATCTATACTCAAGAGCAAACTCTGAGACTGGCACAATCCAAGAAGACTTTCCGGCTCTGGCTTTTATTAATTTGGGACTCCAGCTGCCATGATCCTGCCCTGTGATTTATAAATCCAGTAGTCGGGCAGGGTGGGGGCTGAGCTGAGGGTTACCTCAATGAAATGTGCTAAATCTTCATTTAGTATGAGATAGTGATCTGCTGTCCTTCCAATATCAGAGTTCACGAACAGATTGTCATCAAAGAGGAAAGCCTCACACATAGGCAGAACCCTCCAAATGTTAAGTGTTTAATAAATTGGTGGGACTTTCACAGAAAACACCTCTAGCTCAGTTTCACTCTCCTTCCACACTAGGCTGGGACCAGAGTACCAGAGAGGATAAGCGGGGAGCCCTAGGAGGAGCGGGAAGAACCCTTGCAGGGTGGCCATCACTCCCGCTTGGTGAGAGCTGCCCTTCTTGAAAATGTATTTCATTTTAGCCAGTGGGTACCTTCCTTCCTCCCTCCCCCTCCATTGGTCAAGAGCAGATTTGAGACACCCCTCCCCCTTCCATAATTCCCTTCATCCAGCACCCACCCCAGCCACTCAAATTTGCTCTTCTGTCTATATGCAAGCAGAAGCAATAAACCAATCTGATTTTATTTCAGTTATTTGGAACTTCAAATGGTTCTTTCCTTTTCAGCTGGAGAGAGGAAGGAGAATTAACATAACCTGCTGGCAGATTTTTGGTGCTCTTCCAAAAAGGGCTTCACAGGAGCCCTTCGCAATGCAAAACCCATCATGGTATCAACACTTTCAAACCTTCTAAGACAACTATCTTGTTTGAGAAACAAAGAAAGATAGGACCTATTTTTAGCTCTATGCACCTCTTCTCAGGTTCAAGGCTGGCTGAACTCTGTCCAGAAGCTCAATCGCTGCAGACATTTCTCTAAGAGCTAGCAGTACCTCTGGGCAGACCTCACAACCAAGGCTGGCAATGGGCTGGGTAGGGGCTGAACTGAAGTTACCTCCTCCAGTGAGAAACTGGAAGCTGATGTCCTGCAACAGATACATATTCCTCTCTCCCTTCTTCCCTGAGAAGCCTTACAGAGAGTTTTGAAATCTTGTCCTATACCTTTTAAGCCAGTGTCTGTGACAGATAAACGGCAAGCCAGCTGACGAGTTCTGCTCTCAGAGGGCACTGAGTGAGCAAGGGGAGCAGTTAATAGGCCTTTGGTCAGTGGTTTTTGCATTGGGTGAGCAGACATTGGACCAACAGCCAAGGAGATGTAAACCCGTAAGAAAAGTCCTGAGGTATAGATAGCATTTTTCCCCTAGGCAAGAAAGGTGAAGGAATATAGTGGTGCCAGATGAGGAAAGCCGTGTTTAGGAGATTTGAAAAGTACATTTCTGCCTTATCAGAAAATGTGGCAGACAGGCTTTATGTCGATATCAGTACACTGTGGTGTCTACATTTTGATAAAGACCATGTTCCAGTTAGGATGTGAGAGAGGGAGGGAACTGCACTTTGCTTCACCATCAGAACTCTGAGCCAAGTAATGAAATATTTAAACTATTTTATGATTATTTAAAATGTTTGTAACACTTAGAGGATATATTTTTATTTGAGGATAGACTGAGAAGCCACCATTTCCATAATAACAAGTGAGTTCAACTGGAGGCACCTATGTAGATTGATTAAATGACTGCCATGTTCCTTAGACTCTGACATCTTTCATTTGTAGCATCATCTTCAGAAGTGTGAGTGTGTGGATATCATCCACATGTCATCACACACACACAGTGTGTGTGACAACTGTCTGGAGATATTCCCTACTCTGAGCTTTCCCAGCCAATCAATCCAGAAGGCCTTGGAAGCTGACTCACCTTCTTGGTCAGTGTCCTGCTGCTAAAGTATGGACCTCTCCATAATCATAAACTTCCTGTGAGCTGGGGCTAGCCTGGCACTGACGAAATTCCGTTCCATGACAAGGAAAACTCATTACATTTTCCCCTTGAAATTGTTCCCTCCAAATCTCCTGAGATTACCTATTTGGTCATCCACTTGGGACTGAAAAATGAACCCCCTGAGAATGGCTGGATGAAAACCAGACTGCCTGCTTCCATCTAGGGGAAGGAGAGAAGAGGTGCTGCTATTTATAGGAGGATCTACATGGTGCCCTAGAAAGGGCTACAGAAACAAATTCTCAAAAGGCACCTTCAAATAAACTATGAGTCATCAAAATGGGGGTGGCTGATTTTAAATCCTGAATTTAAAGTGAAATGCATGCATATTCTAATGTTTCCTTCAGTGTTAACGCTTGCCTAATAAGATAATAACCTATATTTATTGGCAAAATGGCCCTCCCAGGCCAACCTTTTTTTTTTTTTTTGCCAAAATGTACCAGGTAGAGGGAATTTAGTTTTTATTCTCTGCTTCAAATGGAATATGAAGGGTCCTGATCAAAAACCCCATTAAGGGGTTAGCCTAATCTAAGCCCTAAAATTCAAAATATTGGCCAAGGCAAAATTCTGAATTCTGGGGAGATTAAAAATGTAAACATCATCATACTCAACAGACAATATTTATCAAGAGCTTAGTAATATTGCGCTGGGTACCTCAGAACTCTGAAATTCTTGAAGAGTCTAATGAAAAAGGGGAGAGGGATGGTAGCAAATGAAACAGCCTATAAGCAACCAGGAGCAAGATCTAGAACCATTAAGTTACCAAATGAAAGCAGCAGGGGAAAACAGGTAGCAACTTAGCATCTTTTAATATGATTGCTAACAGTGTTCAAGTTACCTACTGACTTTAATCAAGTTAAACACAATTACAAATCCAGTAGAAGGTACCAGGAAGACATTCAGGTGCTGAGAATTTTGCTTTGATCACTTAAAAACTTAGCGAGTGGTAACTAAGAATAAATAGTTCTGAGGTTTTGCATGGTCTTAATTAGTTTGGCTGTGAAGTCTTGTTGGATCTCGGCAAATGAGCCAGGTAACATCAGGGTTCCATACTCCCTGAGAGGGGGGTTTAGACACTTCCATCATCACAAAATGGGTTAACTCCTGTTGATGATGAACTCATAGGTCCAAGATAAATTGTTACTTTCATGTCTAATGTTTAGCACATGATAATCACATTTGCCTAAAGTTGGGTGGGTCAGTCGATTGTCTACACAGGTCTTGTGTTCTGCCTGAAGAGCCACTGGGAAACCTAAGATTCATTTGTCTGGGATTGGAATGGGAGAGGTTCAGGGTAGGTCCAATTCCCACCAGGATTGATTAGGACTACATTCTACCATGACCTGTCCTATCTGATGACAACATGAATCTTGGGGTTAAATGTTGCCAGGAGTATGATTTCAGGCATTTCCAGCAGGAAGGTCAGTTCAAAATGTGGAATGACAAAGCATGTGTCCTCCTTTGTCAACACCTTTCCTAGCAAAGTTAGACCAGAAGAGGGAGCAAGCACCTTTCCAAGCATGGAGAGGAATGGGAGACGGTAGAAGGGTGATTGCTTAAGATCAGGGTAAGTCCATATAGGATAAAATTGGGGCCACCACTGATCAACTGGCACACATTTAGTAGCGTTGAAGTTCATGAGCAATGCAGGGAGCACTTCTATGAGGATGAAGGAGGATGTAGTTACATATACGAAACCTATGAAATTCAGAGCCATGTGTTTTACTGGATGAATCACAATGCTTTGCATTAACTTAATGCCATAGTACTTCCTGGCTTATAATTCTGTAAGGTAAAGCACTTTCTCAAAGGAGTCTATTAGAAAGCCACATGATTTCAGCTGTTTGTTGAGCTTGACAAATATGTTTCCAAAGATATAATCAAAATGTTTTTCTATTGATTAAAAAAGCATAAATATTAAACCTATCCTTAGAGACATTTAAGTGTAATTAAAAGATTGTTATCCTTTAAAAATGTACTCTAATAAATGATATAAAACATAATGCTCATGACGGCACTATGAACTAGAGGACATGGGATCAGCAAAATCAATAATAGGAAAAGTGGACTTTATGCATTCAGGCTCATTGTTCTACTTTGTTCTGTTTGATATCATTTTTTATTACTTCAAGGTTTGGTTTCCTCACAGCACAAGTCCTGATCATTTGCTTCAGTAAAATTTCCTTGCTTTGTTATTTTACATCTTAATAATTGTCAAATATTTGCAACTTCACTCTCTTACTGTTGCAATCATACATGTCACCCAATATACCCAGTATAAATCAATGGATGTTGTCATGAAAAATGAGAAGGAAAAAAAGCTATTACTTCTCAAAACTCCACAGCTTAAGGAGTTATGTGGGTCTACCTGCAAAGATGTGAACTCAATTTTTCTATTTCTTGAATTAGTCAGGGAGGACTAGTTTTTTCAGTGATTTTTGTTAATGGTGCTCTGAGGGAAAAAAAGCAAAAGTTTGCTATCGTGGCATATATTATCACAGAAGGGGGCTGGGGGAGGGGAGAGAGGCACTCAATGAGCTGAAATGACAGGCCCTTAAAAAAACAAGCATACAGCCTAGGCTCACAACTTGGTGATATTTGCAGTGAAAAATATTGTTGCCAAGGGTATTAAAATTCTAGCATTTCGGCAATATTCTATTTAGAACTTTACACCACTCAGGCCTGCTCTTGTTCCTTCATTGCTGCCATAAATGCCTTTTATCCTATATACTCCCAGATCCCCACACTTCTCTGTTTCTCTGAGTAAGCCTACCACTCTTCCCCCCTGCCAAACTGGCAACACACAGTTCCCCTCACTCCTAATCTTTCCTCCAGTTCCTCTAGAGTGCTTCTCTCCTTGAATCTCTTCACTGAACGTTGCCTCCACTTCTTAGAGTTCAGTAAAAGTTGACACTCACCTGAGGACGCTTCTTTCCCTGCCCATTTTTCCCACATTACACAGACTACAAAAAGCCCAGAAATGTTATCCAGTTTCCCACTCCTGCTTCTGCACCGTTTCTTCCCATCTCATGCAAAAATCTCATTACTGAAATTTATGGCATCCAGCGATTTTACCTTTTCTGTTCTTTGTGGCCATGATGTAGTCCGTGTGCCAGATTTCCCAGTTTTCGGCACCAGACTCTCTACCTCCTGTCCCATCGTCATCCTGGATGACTTCAACGTTCCTGAGGAAAACTCATCCTACACCCTTGCCACAATTGCTTACGGCTTTTGCCTCTACTGAATTTTGACCATCTGCTTCCAGGGGTACACATCAGGCTGTTTCATAACCCAGAACTCTATGATCCTGAACTCCCATATTCTTCTCAGAACTCCTATCTTTGCTCCTTTATTCCTTCTACTTGCTCAAGATCACTAATGCCCGACCCAGCCCTGCTCTTTCTGATGGCCAGTACTCCACCAGACTTCATTCTTCTTCCCCAGCCTTTCCAGACCCCAAGGTGCATCATCTCAGCTATTCTCATAACTCCCTTGGCTACTAGTCCTTCAGCTATACCTGCTTGGCAAACCTCCAAACCAGGACCAGGACTCTTACCACCCATCTTACTACCCTTTTACTGTGTCTATTGAGTTAGACTACAGAAAATCGTAAAACCATGAAGAAAGCCTTTGTAAATTTATGGTTTACCACCTCAGCAGTGGCCTCATTCCCAAAACTCATAAAGGCTATTCCCCCTCCCAGATGGACCACTCCTTTGAAAACATAATTACTTCTTACTTAACAAGTTTATGCTATCAGATACATTGCCACTTCCCTTATTCATACGTGTGTCCCTAAACTCCTTTCTAACTCAGGAGAAGCGCTATTCCTCTTCCAAACGGCTCCTTCTTCCCAATTCACTACTCTGAACCAACTGCCACCCGAACTCCACCCTCACTGCTTCATTAAACTTCTCTTACTAAAGTTACCAGTGGTCTCACAATCAAATCCAACAGTCAATTCTTAGTCTCCTGACTTACCTTTTATATTTGATACTGTAATCATTCCTTTCTTGAAACTCTAATTCACCTCATCTCTTGGACTTCCATTTCCTTAGTGTTGCTCATTTGAAAGCTTCCTCTTCCTCTGCCCTTAAATGTTGTTATTCATCAGAATTCTGTCCTTCCTTTTTCACTGTACATACTTTCCCTACATTATCTTATTCATGTCCGTGGCTTTTTCTATCACACAGTGGTGATACCCCACCCCAACTTTTCCCATTTTCTCTTATATGGACTTTTTAAATAGTTGGCTAATTGGTCTCCCTGCCAATTCTCACATCCTCCCATTCTCCAAACCTATCCTACATATTGCTGCGAAAGTTACCTAATACAGGATAGTGGTTCTCATCAAAATCCCCTGGAGTGTGTGTTCAAACAGACCTAGGTATTCATCCAGGGTTTCTGACTGTTAGGTTAGGGTTAGGGCTTGAAAATTCCCATTTCTAACAAGTTCCCAGTTAGGTGATGCCAATGCTGCTGGTCCAAAAATTACACTTCCAGAACCCTTGACCTGCAAACTCTTTGGGTCATCGTTAAGTCCTCGGCTTAAAATCTCTCATTAGATAGCTTCTGTCTACAAAAGTCCCCAGCCTTCTGTCCACTTAAGAATTACCTGAAGTACTTGTGAAAAGTATGTATTACTGGGCTTCACCCTCAAGATTCTGACTTAGTAGATCTGATGCAGTGCCCAAGGATCACTCCTTTGACAATCTGTGACCTACAAGATAATAAAAATCCAAACCACTTAATGTGGAACTTGAGTCCCTCTGTAATCTATTCCTTGCCTAGCTCTTTAGCATTATTGAACTATTAGTTAAAAACTTAGTGCAAGTCTATGCGAGTTTTTGCCTCTTCTGTTCCCACTGCATGAGCCCTCCCTCCCTCTCTCATCTCTGTGGTAAACTAGTGCTGCTTCAAAATGCATCATGTGTGTTACTGATGCAGTGAGGCATTCCCTGACACTGCAGCTCCAGCAAAGTTGATCATTTTCCTGCATTAATTCTGTCTCTTGCATATACTTCCTTGACTGAGCACATTTGTGTTACAATTATTTACTTTTTTGCCTTCTAGTAAATGCACTCTGAACATGAGTATCTCTGGCACTCAGCAGTATCTAGCACATAGTAATTGCTCAGTAAATAGAAATGAGAGGGGTGGTGTGGAGGTAACTGATAGGGAGGGGAGGGAAAGCAGCTTAGGGAATAAAACATGGAATCAGAGTAAACAGGATATTGAGAAACGTTTCCATCATGCTAATAATGCCTGTGAACTACCCTCCTCTACTCTGACACATTTACTCACCTTAAGCCACCCAGACAACTGGTCAAGCAACTTCTTTCCTTTTCCAGTATCCCAAGTTCACCTAACTGATCTTTTGCTATACCATTTTTTCCACATACCATTTCCCAATATTTAACAATTACAAAAAAAAGGCCATTCTTTAATGGGCATGCATCTCCCCCTATCACTAAACAAAGATGGTGTCCTTTATATCACATGATCCCTAAGTAATAGGATACACAGGTAACTAGTAATTCTTCTCTCCCCCATCTGAATGTGGCATCTACAAATGTCAGCTAAAATGAGTAGAAGCATGATGAACTGAAGGGTTTTATCTCCCTGATGCTGTCATATCTGGAAGAAGGGGGGCATTTTGCAATTCCTTTAGTCAAAATTAATTTTTATTTATTATATTCACTCATTTGTTTGGCCAGGTTGGCATCTGGTCCTCCTGTGCTACTTCTTTAGAATATGGCCAAGACAGGTCAAACCAGAAGGTGGAATCATGTCAGCTTTCAAAACTAGTCTATTGGGCTTCCCTGGTGGCGCAGTGGTTGAGAGTCCGCCTGCTGATGCAGGGGACGCGGGTTCGTGCCCTGGTCCGGGAAGATCCCACATGCCGCGGAGCGGCTGGGCCTGTGAGCCATGGCCGCTGAGCCTGCGTGTAAAGACTAGTCTATTATTTCTAATAATAGACTAGTCTATTATTAGCCCAGTTATCTGGGCTACTTTTCAATGACAGAACCAATCTGGGGCCATCGTGATGAGACATCTTTATGCCCAGGCCACCCATTTTGCTCTTAGCTGTCAAGTAATCTCACCAAAATATTAGTCAAAAGAAGCATATCTTCAAGACCCTAAGGAAAGAATATTGAGATGGCAGCTTTCCCACCTTCCCCCACTCAAGAACCACCATATTTAGGCTGAACCACTTTACAAAAACAACCAACACACTGGTTATCTTGTTATTTTTCCAATGTACCAAAATTATTCCCACCTGAGGGCACTCACTTTGCTTTTACTGTAACATGGAATTCTCCTCAGTCTTGCTTCATCTGATCTTTGCTCAGAAATCAACTCCTCGAAGATGCCTTCTATGGACTTCCCTGGTGGCACAGTGGTTAAGAATCCGCCTGCCAATGCAGGGAATACGGGTTCGAGCCCTGGTCCAGGAAGATCCCACATGCCGTGGAGCAATTAAGCCCATGCACCACACTGCTGAGCCTGCGCTCTAGAGCCCGCGAGCCACAACTACTGAAGCCCGCATGCCTAGAGCCCGTGCTCCGCAACAAGAGAAGCCACTGCAATGAGAAGCCCGCGCACCGCAGCGAAGAGTAGCCCCCACTCGCCGCAACTAGAGAAAACCCAGGCGCAGCAACGAAGACCCAGCGCAGCCAAAAATAAATAAATAAATAAATTTATTTAAAAAAAAAAAAAGATGCCTTCTAGCAATGCCATTCCTAGCACTTTCTATTTCCTTGATCAGTTTTTAATTTTTGCTTTACCACACCTATTGCTACTACCAGGAGACATTAAATTATATGTTTGTTTACAGCATATTTTGCACCCCCCCGCCCCCCACATGGTAAACTCTTGAGGTAGGGCCTTTGCTTTTCTCACTCACTGCTATATCCCCAGTGCATAAAATAGTGCCTGGTGGCCAACACGTATTTGTTGAATGACTGAATACACTCATATTGACTGCCAAATTATGTAAATTTAAAAAAAAAAGTGTATCCATCAAAATATTTAAGGAAACAATGGTCACACATAGTAGTCACCTTGGGTAGCTGTACACACACCTACTCCTCACAATGCTGCCTTTGCTGAAAACCTGTTGGGAACTCTTCTGCAAGGACGGTTTTCAGAGCCAGTTTATGAATTATGTGATTTTTTTTTTTTTTTTACTTCATAAGCCATATTGTGTTTCAGTGTAAAAAAGCCAAAGTGAGCATAGAAAACACATGAGAATATATTTCAGGCTCTCAAGACAAGGCCTCAGAAATTCAGATGACTAGTGACATCAACTGACTAAGTATATCACCTCTCAAGAAAATGGACTGAAAGGGGTTAATGCTCACAGACATAAAGGTTCTGGAGTATGAAATTCAAAACACACACAGATCAAACTACCTGAGGACAAAAAAGTAAATTCTCATATTTCACTTCTGCTGGTAACTCTCAACATGCCTCTGTAGCAGAGTTGCTGCTAGACTGCATCCACTCCTCCAGTAACTTGGTGTCTTCAACCTGCCCAGACCCCAGCCCAGGGGATATGTGCTCATCTTCTCCCACTGATCTAGTCACACACCAGCTCCTTCATAAGTTTGGGCACTCTATTCTGTCCTAAAAAGTATTCTTTCAAAACAGCTAACAATAAAAGGAAAATCTTTACAAGCAAAAGAAGTGAAAGAACAGGGAAAATGAGAACAATATCCTGTTTCAGGGTAAGAGCTTACACAAAAGTATATTTAAATGTCATACGGCAGATAGAACGCTGAGTTCCTACCTTAGAAATGCTTCCTCCCAGTAGGCAGCAAAGAGAACCCCACCAGGACGAAAACCCACTTTTGCCCCATGCATTCCAATACTATCTGCCAATCAGAAAAAAAAGACAATGAGTGCTGTCAGGCAACTCCACTGATCTCTCTCTTTCTGTAGCAATAAGGCCAGCTAAGGACTAAAGATAATGAGAAAGACTAGAAGGAAAGTAGACACACAAAAGGTACTGTGTCAAGTGATACATGAGATGTGTTCATAAGTGAATAAGTTATTCCAGAGCCATACAAACAAATCAATCTCTTTACTGGGGAGGCACACCTCTCCTCTGTATATTATTCAGATATACTAACACATGAAAGATCACATCATCTTGTTTATGGATACATTTAATGTCCCTTGCCCTCCCCACCTTTCAAAACATAATAGTATACAAAATATAAAATATCTTAAATATTTATAAAAATCGCAAGAAAAAAATAGAACGTATGAAAATATTTTTATCTGAGTTCTCCCTCACTGTTGAGAGGCAGCTTAGTTTGCCTTGAGTTCATAATTATTGAGTGGATAGGAGTATGCCCTGCCTAATACTATTCTGTCCCGGAGGAGCTTAAATAAAACATAGTAGTTGCAGAAGAGGATGAGAGCCATGGAAAGTGTATGGTTCCACTTCTCCGACCGCAGCAAGGAATAGAGCTGGTAGAAGACAACACTGCCCTCAATGAGGATAAGCAGATTTAACAGCCTTAATGGACGATGAAACAGGAACTGTAAGGAAGTTAAAAAGCAAAATGTTATTTCATAGAAAAGACTGCAGTTATTCTCACATTTTTCTTCTAAAATCATTTCATATTTACAGGCTCCTATGTGCACTAACAAGCAGATCTGCTTATTGAGTATCAATCAGGCTATTTCTTGCTATAGAGACCCAAACCCTTTCTTTTTTGCTCAAGTAATAATGAAATACATTTTATTTCAACACCCCGAGACATGAAAAGGGATTATATCCAAAAGAACTCTGCCTCAAAAATTTTTCCTAGATTTTATCTTAGGTATATATTTTATTTCAGATAACCAAAAGTATATTTATTTATCTAAGACAGGGGCTGGATAAAGGACCAAATGGGAAATATTTTAGACTCTCAAGTCAAGAGACAAAAACTGAGGATATTATATGTAGGTAACTCATAACCACTTAAAATGTAACCGCTTAAAAATACAAAAATCATTGTTAGTTTGTGGGCTGGTCTAAGACATAAACACCTACGCTAGACAAGTCTGCAGGGAGCAGTGGCAATATAAGTTGAAATATCAATAGAGTAATTTCTTAATTTTTTTCTTAAACTGTTACCCACCATGCTGTCTGTTTTATTTTGTTCAGTTTTTCTGGGTATTGATAAGTAGGGTGAACAAAGACAGAACAATGAGGAAGGAAGGAAAAATTAGTCAGAATTAGAGTTTGGCTAAAAACAGACCTGTTTTCATTCCCACCAAATTCTTCAGTCTAAGAGGCTAAATCCTGGTTGACTAATAAAAATGTATTATGAATAGGAAGATAGAGGTCAAAGAATGCAAACTGTGATAACGGTAGTATATCAGATCTAAAAGAATAATTTAGACCTCAGGACTCGAATCTGAGAATAAAACCAAATCATCATGACAGCTCTGAAAGGTAACTGGTTCTCAGGATCCTCCTGCGGGAGGAAGAACATGTTTAACCTGGGTTTTATTACATGATCTCCAGTAATATCATGTATAAAATTGGCTCAGAATTAACATTCTAAAAAAAATTAGGTAATTTCAGATTCTGTGGCAATTATAACAATTATAATTAAATGTGCAGGTAAGCTATAAACCGAATGAGTAAAAATGTGAGGACAGCCAGAGCTACTGGTAATAGGCACATTTTAAGTGAGTGTTCTTAAACAGTGTGCCTAAGAATCATTTCCAAATATGCAAATGCTGCAAATTCCTAGGATCCTTCAGAGATTCTGACTCTAAGTGACCCAACCACCACTTTGAGAAGCACTGATTTACTTTGGTCACGCAAAATCAGTAACAAGTTAATTTCCTTAATCTTTCTTCTATGGATTCCACCTGATTCTTCAGCTGTCCAACACTAGCAAGGAAAATACTTATATTTCAAGCAGAAAATTTTAATAAACTATCTGGTTACTGTAGGTTTCCAGGGGACTGCAAGAGCCAACAGATGTCCTTAATGGCCTGTGGAACTCAGCTGGCTGAATTAAATATTCTGTGTAGAAACCAAATGCTTATGTAGTTGTAACCTAAGTCCACTCCTCCATCTTAAGGCAATCCCACAGGAGTCTAGGAGATTATGGTATTTCCCTCATTCAAAGGCCTTTCACCTTGCCCCACCCTCCCCTACCATATTATTTATAAGCATCCTGCCCTGATGCAAGTTTCCAGTATTTAATTAAAAGGCCCTTAGTAGCAAACGCCCGCAGAACCAGGAAATCTAAGTACCCTCATAAGGAACTGGGAGGGATGGAGGGAGTGATGGGAGGGAGAAAGGGATTCAAGCATCTAAAAAATAAATAAAATCTCCAATTCTTTTTCAGAATATGGTCTCCATTCAAAGGCAATGCACTGCACTATGTACATTTTTACTAAAAACAGTTCCCTGCATGTACCTTCTTTTCCCCTCTCCCATCAATCAGCTGGCCTTTCTCTTATAAGTAAATACTTTTGCCTCCTAGAGCCAGAATTTCTGGAAAAGTGAAAAATCAAATAGAACATAACCCAAGGTGTAAATTCAAATGGAACAGAAGCTGGATTTAGTGGGTGTCTACTGCTTTTTCCTTTTAAACTTTTAAGCCTTTTTCCCTTTTAATCCAAGAGAAGGTAAAAGGCCACAGGTCATGGCATTTGCCTGAGTTTCAAAGGGGAAGTCAAAGTATTTTAAGGAGATGATACATATGACAAATACCAAAAAATAAAACCATCACATTATTACTATATTAAATATTGCTTAAGGATACACACTAAACCAAACTACTACAAATAAAAGTTGTAAGATGAAAAATGGAAGTCTTAAATAATTGTGTACTTGTTTCAAGTAATACCAGACTCAACAAATTCCAATGTAACTAGAGAAATCAGTCAAGCTATTAAAATTGAGAAATAGGTATTTTCACCTTCAATCTGCCTTTCAGAAGATATTTCCAAAGGACAGAGGCCATTATAGTAGTAAAATAATTACCCTGTCTTAATTTCCTAGTATGTGCTACACACTGTGCTAGATGCTTACACACAGAGTAACCTCCTAACACTTACTCCTAAGCTTATGTTTGAAAAGAAATAAGCTGTACTTGCATAAAAGCGGGCATGGGATACGTCTGAAGGCACTGCCACGTTGTAAGGCCCCATGGCTCTATATAAGCACCTGCTGTGTCGCACCAGCACCCCTTGAGGCCATATTGTATTTTCTGACCAACTAAGGGAGAAAGAAATGCAATGTTAGCCTATTGGCAATTACAGATAAGACAGTGTCTGGCAAGGCCAGCTATGCTTCTATGGAAAGGATTAAGTATTCAAGGCTTCATCTGCCTGAATTCTGAAAATACAGTAATTCCATGGTCAAACTGGAAGCAGTCAAAAAGGATTTATTATAACTTCATTGCTATATAGTAGAGAGAAACTGCAAAGTTAACTCAGTGTCAAAGGACTTAAGAGGCTTAGGAGAACAAGCAGAAATAAATGTGTAAGGAAGTCATCTATGAGCCAGAAAATCCAGTGTAAGCAGGTGGACTGTCACCTCAATCCCAAGTGAGCAGAGTCTATTGGTGGAAATGCTAGAGGGAACAAACAAGAAGAGAGAGTGGATGGTAGTAAGAGTAGTGGAGAAATTCACACATTATCAAACTAACATGACATTTACTACAGAATTACATCCCAAAAAGCTACAGAAAATCTATTCATTTATCACACACTTCAAATGCTTCATATATGTGAGAAGCTATACAGAAGAACACAGAGACACACAAGGTACCGACACACAGACTTTTCTTTTTACCACTTTCTTGGTTTTTTTTTATAGAGGTTTCTCTAGGAAAAAGAAGTTATGGAAGAAGCTTCATTCTTTCCAGCACCAACGTAATGGAGTTGGGGTGGGGATGGGGATCTTCAGGTTAAGCTTTTTAAAAAATCTAAGTTAATTCATCTCTTCCTGATTTTGGAAAGGTTAGTTTCCTAGGGTAAGAACTGGGACAGCATTTTAAATATGTTAAAGAAAAAAAAAATTCTAGCACCCTGAAGCTTTCCCAGTTCAGAAAATGTTCCGTCGGCCTTGCTCACACTTACCAGCATTAAAATGATGATACACCTCATGGCCATGTGCCATCAGGAGCCTGAAGATGTACAGTACTAGTACTGTGGATTGTATTTTCAATTTTTATTGAAATTTGTCCTTTGCCCACAGTCGGGTTTCTTTTCAGCCTGGCCCAATCTCTTTCAGTTCCTGGGCTTGAAGGCCTGTGCTAATCTGTATCAGACATCAAGGCAAATAATTGAAGGGAGCACTCTGAGGGGGAGGGGGAAGGGAATGTCACCTCAATCTGTCCCCCTTAATTAGGAAAGAATTTCTAGGTGATGAAATTTGTGAAATGTTCAAATTATAAAAGGAAGATGAAGATGGTCCAGGTCTGAGAGAGAGGCATGATGAAAGGCTCAGAAGCAAGTGAATAAAAGGGTTCTAAAGTCAGTCATTCTGGACCACAGGGATCATGCAGAGAAATGACTAACAGGGGGACACAATGAGAGGAATACTCAGAAAGAACTCACTTAGGGACAGTTTTCATTCAAATTTAGGAAAAGCAGGGCAACATTCATTAGTGAGTTTAGGAAGAAAAGAAAAACACAATTAAAGATGCAGGCTAAAACAACAACAACAAAACAAACAAAAAACCCAAAAAGCAAAAATAAATAAACAAATAAAATGCGGGCTAGGAAAATCACTAGTACAAATTTACATTTATTAGAAAGAAAAGATGAGAGAAGCAAATTCCAGCTGCCTAAGTATAAGACAATTATCTAGCAGCTATTCAGCTGTGGCAATGAAGATGAGAAGATGAATCTCACAGTCTTCTAAAGAAAATTAAAAATATGTCATGACTCTTTGAATTTGGGCAAAGGGTTAGGACTGAAAAGAAAACTCCAAGATTATAGCTTGGGAAATAAATTACACATTCTAGAGTGACTGGGTAGTTGAAAGGTAGGAGGCATTTAAGGAGGGACTGGGGATGGTGGTGGAAATGAGTTAATATCCCCTGCGTTCAGTTTAGAGGGATGATAAGCACCCACGTAGACAAAAACTAAAAATTAAGTGTTCAAAGCCAAGAACAAGAGTGACATACAAAGCAAATAAACATGATCAGCAGCATGTAAAAAGGTGTTAAATGGTTTTATCCTCTAACCTACTTACATGTGCTGTGGAGCATTGCTGTAGGACCCATGTTCAAGCTTCTGCCACTTGCCCAGGTGAGCAGCTGATTTATGTAGCAAATCACAGTATTTGGATGGCAGCAGTTGTGTGGTGAGCATGACAAAAGCATTGATCCACACCATAATGAGGTGCTCACATGACCAGCGCATGTCATAGTACTGGGTACTCTGGAAGAGATCAGAAGAGAGAGAAATGATCCACGTACTGGTGAGCAAGAAGGCAGGGACGGTGCGTGTACATACACCCTGCAGACAAATGCCACTCTGAGTCACCCATGCATTTGTTGTCCTCCTGTCTGTGCAGAAAGTTCAAGAGCAGAGTCCTCCAAAATCCTTCAACCTGACTTTCTGGCTGTATGAGTTAGGGTTGGGAGGGAGAGGCGATTATTCTTTTTAAGTGCTTCCTTTCTAGAAGTGAATGCTCTCTGTGAATGACCACTCCAGCTGTAGATATGCTTCTCAATGGGTGAAGGAAGGACACTGAAATGACCCAAAAGATTTTGGGCCCAAGTGACATCCAGACCATTTTTCTTTTCTACTAAAGTAAAGTTTAAAGGTTAGATTAAATTCAAGGAAACTCGTGATAACCATGATAAGATCAACCATGGTAGGCTGAATTTTACTGAAACCTCATTCCTCTTAAGCTACCACATACGGATTCTAAGTACAAGTTTATCCTCCCCAGAAACTGGGTGGAAAAAAAAAATCTTAAAAAAAAAGAAGAAAGAAAAGAAAAGAAAAAAAGAGGGGACCACCACGGGTGCATCACAGATATGGAAATATCTATCCACCAACCAGGTATTAGTGCACTCCAGATGCAGCCGAACTCCACCATCCAGGCTGCCAAAGGGGAGACAGAGAAAAGGGGGATTAAATAAGAAATACCCAGTTTATGTCATTCACACACAAATCCAGGAAGCACATAAAAGCAGGTAACCACTTACCTTCACAAAACACAGGGGGAGAAATGCAACATAGTAGGCACTGAAGAGAGAGTTGAAGAGAACTTCCTTGATTCTGTGGTTGAAATCTGCTTTCAGACATTCTACTTCATTGCGAATGAGGTCTGGAGACAGGGGGCAGCTGTGGCTGGGGATGGGTGTGGCATTATTAAACTGTTCTTTTAGAGACTCCAGCAGTAAGGAGAGGAAGTCTTTGGACTTGGCCAAGCCACCCACAGTCGAGGCACTCTCCTCTACCGCCTGGTGCTGAACCATGTAGTTATAGTCTGCAAGAAGAAGATGAGCTCTACTATCTTGGTGGAAACAGCAGAGAGGAACATAAACACCAAACCTGTAGATAAAAGGGAGTATGAAAATGAGACCACAGAAGCCACCTAAGATCAGATCATATAACTGTGTTAGTAAAATAGTCATGATTCATCAGAGTGAACGTAATATAATAGAGACTTTGCTGACAGTAAATTCATTATCTGGGAAGCTCTTTAATTTCTTCCCACAAAGGCAATATATATTCACTGTAGAATAGGAAACTACAAAAAAATCACAACAATAGAAACTACCCGGAAATAATCATTTTTATAATTTTTACAGTTGGGTGCACAGACTTTATACTTTTTCTTTTATATGTTTAGCCTCATACAGTATAAACTGTTTTGTATACTGCTGTTTTAACTTTGGGTGTGTGGTTATGTAGCATGTATATATTGAGCTTTTTCTTATGGCATTAAATATTTTTCAGCAACAATTCTAAAAGGTACTATAGTATTCTCATGTAGCTATACCATAACTTACCTATTTCTCTCTTGTTAGAACTCAGGCTGTTTCTTACTTTCCACTACTATAAATACCATTGGGATAAGTAACTTCCCACACAGATTTTTGTGTACACCTGGTATTTTTTGAATGGCTTGCCCTTCAAGTTTCCTCCTCTTAGTGAGGGGGCTCCCCTGCGTACTCCCCCACCATACTTCTACAGGCACTCCTAGTTCCTCTTGCCTGGTTATTTTTCTCCACTGATCTTACCACTCCATATATTTTACATGTTTTTTATTTTGGGTTTTTTCCCTTTGGTCTATCCTCCCCTCACTACAATGTAAGCTCCAAGAACCAGAGATTTTAGTCTGCTTATTAGTTCACTGCTATATCCTTGACGCTTAGAATAGTGGCTGAAACATACTAGGCACTAAATAAACACTTGATGGATTAATGAAAACAATTCTAAAAGTACAATAAATAAATTTTTACAAGAAAAATTACTTGGCTAAAGGACTGAAAATTTGTGAGACTTTTCATAACTTCTTATAGTTCCTCCAACTTTGGTTCCTTAAAAAAATTTTAAACACTTTCCCAAGTCCTCATTAAGTAACTTCCACATTGTAACATAGGTATGTATAGGTATGTATTATATTGGGTTGGCCAGAAAGTTCGTTCGCATTTTTCCGTGCCATCTTGCGAAAAACCAGAATGAACTTTTTGGTCAACCCAATAAATAAAATGATCATTTCACTGACATAAATTTAGATATTAAAAATAGCAAATAAAAAAAAATTTAGTTATAAATTTTATTTAAAAAAAATTAACAAACGTCACTTGTTCATAGTTCTCTATAGAGGGAGAAAGGATGAGCTTCTTGCTAAGTTAAGAAGATGGTTAGCAGCAGCTCTGGGATCCACTGTGAATGTGCCCTGGAGTAGTAGGATGGGAGGGGGTAAATGCAAAAGTATCATGCTAGGATCATAAGCTTGAAATGAGCTTGCCACTCTGTCAATTTCATGTGACCATGTCCAGGCTAGCCATGAGAGACTCATGGAGCAGAGCTTAGCTGTCCTAGTTGCCTAAACTGACAGCTGGTCAATCCCACATATGTGACTGAACCCAGCTAAGATCAGGAGAGTCTCCTGACTTCCAGCTGATCCCAACACATACACAGTAAATACATAGTGTGGTATGCTACCATGGCTCTGTGGATGTTCGTTACAGCACCATATGTCAATAGATAACTGATACAGGGTAACATCAAAGGCTTAGAGCATGGAGCGCTTTGTAAGGTAAAGAAAATGATTCATGAATTTTAAAAAGGGTTAGTAAATATTTAGACATAAAACTTGTTTAAATTACATGATTATTTCATTGTTTTATAGGGATGTGGAGAGCCTCCAAGAATAAACCTTATTTACATATCTAAAAAAATGAAAATGTTTGCTGGCCATTTGATGATGGTAATCCTCTTCAGTCTGGCCAAAATATTCCTCGATATACCCATAATAAGCCTTTCAAGTTAGATAGGGTTAAACTTCTAAATGATTCAACCAGCTATTGTTGATAAATAGAATAACTAAATCATTTGTTTCCAACTCAAACAGCTGAAATATTAATCTAGAAATACAGAAACAATTGATGTAAAATATACACCTTATAAGAAATCTGAATCATGAAAAATAATGTTTGTAAAAATTCACTCTGTATGAATTGAGTTGATGAGTGCCTTAAGTAATCGTTTAAGGAATTTAATTAGAACCTAACAGAGTACAACCAATAGAAAGACTCTTCCTGCCATCTTGGCCACACAATCTCTGAGTATGCCTTTATTTTATACTGTCACTACCCATATAAATTCATGCTTACACTGCAGCACCATAAACAGTATAGAGCAATGATTCTCAAACTTGAGCTAGCATCAGAATCATCTAGCAGCCTTGTTAAAAGACAAACTTTCTAGAGTTTCTGCTTCAGTTTGGGGTAGATTCTGAGAATTTCTATTTCTAACAAATTTCCAGGTGAGGGCCTCCCTGGTGGCGCAGTGGTTGAGAATCTGCCTGCCAATGCAGGGGACACGGGTTCGAGCCCTGGTCTGGGAAGATCCCACATGCCGCGGAGCAACTAAGCCCGTGCGCCACAGCTACTGAGCCTGCGCGACTGGAGCCTGTGCTCCGTAACAAGAGAAGGCCGTGACAGTGAGAGGCCCGCGCACCGCGATGAAGAGTGGCCCCCGCTCGCCACAACTAGAGAAAGCCCTCGCACAGAAACGAAGACCCAACACAGCCAAAAATAAATAAATAAATAAATTTATTAAAAAAAAAAAAAATTTCCAGGTGATGCTGATTCTGCTGTTCTGGGAACCACATTTTGAGAACTACTGAATTTAGAGTAATGGTTAAGACAAGGGCTCTGAATCAAAAAGACCTGAGTCTTTCTCATTAACTATCTAACCATGGGAAAATTTTTTAACCACTTAATCTGTCTTTACCTATGCCAAAGATTGCTAATTGTCTGCCAATAGCTACTGTTCTCCTGTTTCTTCCATAGCAACAGAATTTTTGTGTGTGTGTGAATAGCAGAAACATTTATTCCACCCAGCAAAGTCAAGAAAAGTGAAGTTCCAACACTACTCTTTTGTCTTCTCAGTTATAAATAAAAGAACAGGCATTTTATCAAAGACATACACCTGGCAAATGAACACAATTAAAATGTTCAACATTATGAATCATTAGGGAAATGCAATCAGACTATAGTGAGATACCTCTACACACTTTAAAACAGCCAATATTTTAACTACTGACCATACCAATCAAATACTGGTGAGGATTACAGGGGAACTGGAATGCTTCCATACTGTTGACAGGAATGCATAAGGGTACAGTTATTCATTTTAGAATATGAAACCATATATTCATACGAAGACTTTTATGCACATGTTCATAGTTAATCTGTGGTGGCCAAACTGGAAACAAACCACAAAAACCCTTCTGCTATTTTTCAGGAAGAAAATGAACTACTCATACCTGCAACTTAGATGATTCTCAAAATAATTATGCATCATGAAAGAAAAAGACAAATACAAAAGTAAACACTAAGATGCCACTGATATTAACAGTCTAGAAAACACTAATTGAGTGGGAAAAAAAGTAAATCAACTGTAGTTGCCTGGGAGTCCTGGGAGACATGTCAGAAGGTAGATATTGGTGTTGTATGTTTGTTATTATGATGATGGATCCGTGGCTTTACAAGTATTAAAACCTACCAAGTTGTACATTTTAGGTATGTTCATTTCAATGCATACCAACTATACAGCTCAATTAAGTTTTAATAGAAATTGGCTTCACATAAAAATCTGAATCTCCTTTTCAGTAGAACTCTGCCAACCACAGGTTAACTCCATCACCTCTCCTTGTACATGGGAGGGATTCTGTTGTAGTAGCAATGAAGACTGGTGAGCAATGAAAGGTGTTTCCACTTGAGTTATCCAGGAACTCTGCCTGGGTCCTAAAAATCACATGCCTGGACTACATGACTTCCACTCTCATGCAGCTCCAAAATCACTGGTGGTTCTCACAACTGTCCTCATCTCAGGGTAACCTCTGAACCCATCAAAAATTCTGACATCCAGGACTCAACATTAGTCCCACAGAGCCCTGCAGTCTACCCTGAGAGGCCTTGGACAACAATGCAAATTAGACCACAACTGGAGTGAACACTATTCTCTGCCATGATACTATCCCCACTGAGTATACAAAGTTTGCAACACTCACAAAACCTGTTCCTCTTCATCCGGACAGTTCAACATGGCTTTCAACATCAGTCCAACAGTGAACAAAAACCAAGATGAAAGCGGGCTTAAATAATAGTCTTTATTATGGCATAGAGCAGAGCAAACTGAGACAGATAGTTTCCAAAAAGGGTGAGAAAAAAAGGTGGAGAAAAAAAGATTTTTCTATCTGGAGATAGAAAAATCCATCCTGAGCATGACATGAGACAATGCCACCAAAGAAGGTGCAAACCTCTGTGAGCCACCAGCAGAACCCAGCCTTGATCTCCATGGTCAAAGGTGGTTAGGGCCTGTCTTAGCCAGTTGATGGAAGAGAAGGACAACACCTAAGTGCTCAGCCTATTAATGCTTCACTCCAGGGGATAGGAGAGCACAAAGGTCTACCTACCCTGACCACAGTGAGGTGACTAATGCCCAGCATGGGGATCATAGCAACAGAATTTTTAGTTGAGATACAGCTGCCCTGCTAAAGACTTAATTTTCCAGCCTCCCTTACAATCTATCACACTAGGCAGGGTGGAGCAAAAAGATAGCAGAAGCTTGAGTTCTGACACCATGGAGCTATCACAACTATCCGAGATAACTTAAATACACACTATACAGGAGAGAGGAATGAGCTTCTAACTTTTCAAAGCCACAAGCATTTTGGATCTGTTATAGCAGACTAAATATACTACTTCCTGGATCATTGTGATGATTTCATGAAGTGATGTTTATAAGCACCACCTAGCCCGACACTTAACACTTAATAAGAGCTTAATAAATGATAGCTATCTGTTAACATCTAACAAAGAAGGTTTTAGCCAAATGTAAACAAGTTAAAACTATGCAAAATAGTTTAATAAGCTAATATGTACAATAATATACCACTACACAACCAACAGAACGGCTAAAATTTTTAAAATGGAAAACATCAAATGCTGGCAAAAATGTGTAGCAACCAGACTCTTATAGAATTGCTGAAAGAATAAAATGGTATCACTTCTTTGGGAAAAAGTCTGGTAGATTCTTATAAGACTAAACATACTCCTACCTTGTGGCCTAGCAGTGCCACTCCTACATATTTCTCCCAAGAGAATGAAAAGGTATCTTTGCAAAAAAAGACTTGTATTAAGAATGTACATAACAGTTTCTTTTTAATAGTAGTCAAAAACTGGAAACAACCCAGGTGTCCAACAATAGGAGAATAAACAAACTGTGGTATATTCATACAATGAAATATTACTGATACATGCAATCACACAGACAAATCTCAAAAACAACATGCTGAGTCAAAGACAGCTTGAAAGTGTACATACTGTACAATTCCATTTATATGAAATTCTAGAATTGGCAAACTAAACTATGGTGGAAAAAAAAATCGAAACACTGTTGCGGGCTTCCCTGGTGGCGCAATGGTTGAGAGTCTGCCTGCCGATGCAGGGGATGCGGGTCCGTGCCCCGGTCCGGGAGGATCCCGCGTGCTGCGAAGCGGCTGGGCCCGTGAGCCATGGCCGCTGGGCCTGCGCGTCCGGAGCACAGGCTCCGCAACGGGAGAGGCCACAGCGGTGAGAGGCCCGTGTACCGCAAAAAAAACCAAAATAAAACAAAAAAAACACTGTTTTCTCTGGGAGACAGGGGGATTGGGTTTGACTGGAAAGGGACATGAAAGAACTTCTGGAGTAATGGTGATGTTCCATACTGGGATAAGGTTTTGAGTTACACAGATATATGCATTTATCAAAACTCAGCATATGTACACAAGATTTGTGAATTTTATTGTATATGAATTTTATTTGGTGGACAGAGCTAATGAAAATATTCTTCATTGGTAGGAGAGCCATACCTCTTGGGGATAATCTTAGTTTATGTCTGTTGTCCCAGCTGTATCCCAGTTTAGAAAATAAGTTATATGGTCACTCTAACCACTGATTTTTCCAATTTTCTGGACTCCTGCTTTATATTGAAGAATTTCATTTCCCTCCCTTTTATACTATCATTTGCATGACCCAAATAATTTCTTAAGACTTACTAATAAAATAGTAAAACTGGAGTACTCACGGGTAGCCAAGGAAAAGGAGATTGAGGACTGAATGGCTTCGGAAGAGATTGACCAGGGTCCAACAAAGTACCCATCCACACAAAGTAAGTAGCACCAAGCGAGCTGATATGAGAACCATGTAGTGAATCATTGATGCTGCACCTGCCTTAGTGGCCTGTAAGTTTGGAAGCACCAAAAAGAAAAGCTTATAAATGACTTTATTCAAAAGCAATGTGACTCAAGTAAGGACTTAGTAGATTTAGTGTGGGGGGAAAAAAAGAAAAAAAAGGAAGGAACGAAGAAGAAGAACTGCCCATCCCACCTTATCTTCCTCATTCTTGAAGATTTGATCTCTCCAGGGACAGTTAGCTGTTTCCTCCTTGAATTCCCATAGTCCCTCACAAAGACCTCCTTTAAGTTCTTATGATATTGTCTAATTTATTTACACTGGGGCTTCTCAAAGTATGTTCCATGAACCACACTCATCAGAATTACTGGGGCTGCTTACTGAACATGCAAATTCCTACTGACTTTCACCACCAGATATAGGGAACAAAAATCACAAGTCAAGGAACCTGTATTTTAACAAACCAACGAGTGATTTTTATATACATAAAGATAGTGAGCCACTAATTTATCTGACTCCAGACTAGACTGCCATGGCCTAAACAGCAGCAACAGTGTTTCTATTTTTCCTTGAATCCTCCCCCCAATCTGTTTGCTGAATTAATGTTTAATAAATTACTGAAACTTCAAAAAATAATCAGATCTTCTTCAACAAATCCCTATATAAATGTTTCTTTTTTGATTTTTGCAAATATGAAAATAATGCATGATCATTACTTCTAGTTCTTTACATCACAGCTGTTCAAATATTCTTCTTTAATCCCAGATCTTTAAAACTGATTAAATATAGTAAGAAAACATACTTGTCTAAACATGAAGCTCTGCAATGTCATTTTCTTTCAAACTGAACTAGGAAGGAATGAGTGAAATGCAGGGGAAAATGACAGATTCTTATAACCTCTAAAATAGCAGTGTCAGAACTCAGAAAAACAATTTTCTGGAGTCAACAGCACATGGGAAAGGAGAAGGAGTTTTTCAGGTCCCTCCTGTATATACATTTCTTAGTTCACCCAACATACTACATAGCATATATAATATATACACAATATATACTATTTGTGTAGTTACTTATAAATGCAAAGAAGCAGTTGAATTAATACTACGGCCTGGGCCTTAAACTGTAGAGTAGGCTCAAGCTGTTCTCAGCCCAGCAGGACAAAGAGTTGCATATCACTCCCCTGATACATACCTCATGCCAATGTACCTCATGTGCCAAAGTCAAGGGAAGGCATCTAAGCCACTGGAATTACTCCATTGCCTCCATTCTCAAATGTTTAGGATTAGTAATAAATTTAAGTTTAATATTTGTCTTTCTTGGTTGGGCAGCCTCATAAAGACATCATAAGGACCTCAAAAAGAGGTCTTATTTGTCTTGGTTGCCACTGTATCCCCAGGACCTTGTGTAGTATCTGTCACATATAGGTAGCACAAGAGCTTGGGGTTTGGAATAAGGCAAAAATGATGAATACATTCAAGCTCTGCTGCCCTGGTGACACTGGGATGAGTGTGACGAGGAAAAGAGTATGTTGCTATTGGAGAGTAAATAACAGGAGATCCTAACCTAGGGAGGGTCAAGATTAGTCCTATGCAAGTGTGGATGCTGTCATTTTAAAATTCTAAGTTTTAGTAAACTCAAACAAATGTCTCTTGCTAGCAACTCCACAAATGGTATATAAATAATTTCAAGTGAATATTACTTGAAACAATGTTTTAGATGCAACTCTTTATTTACATCTATACAACTCTTCTTAACAATAGTTACCTAAAATCCATCCTATTTTTACTGCAACTATCAAAATTAGAAAGATTGTACTGGAGAACGCAGAAGCTAGAACTAAGCTCCTATTGGGCAAATGAGATTTCTAACAGTTGAATTAGTATATCACACTTGAATTTTAAATATACTGTAAGAAAACCTTTTAAAAAGAACTAGCACAATTCATGTAAGAGTAAAGAAATTAATTTATAATTGCATTCAAATTATACTTGGACATTTCACATTTTCAACCTCTAACTAGCTCTAGCTACAAGTGATAGAATACAGTGAATGAGCTGTTACCTCTGAGATGAGGGCCCATACAAGCCTCCTCGCAAGCATCACTGTGATGAATGCTGCCAGGTGGTAATCAATGAGATGAAAATTCTATAAGAGAAACAAATAACTGTATCAGAAAGAAATATGTGTATCCAGTTGGAACTACTACATGAAAGAGGTTTGCCCCCTCAAAAGACTGTCCTATATCATCTTATACTTACAGACCACAGGAATTTGAGGGACCTTGAAGAGACTACCTACCTTCTACTTCTTTCATGACAAACTGCTTTAACTTTTCAAACACTATTTTAAACTATCTGGAATGTAACCTTCTCCTTTTTTGCAAGTTTACTGTATTAGAAGGAAAAGATTACAGTTGGGGTTAACAAGTGATAACCTGCAGAATTATGGCAAGAATAATTATCTAAAATGCCATATTTATAATGAGTGTCAAATTTAAATTCCCAGGCTTCAAGAGTTACTGTTGTTGGTCTCTCTTTATGAAAGCTTATATTAATCCAATTGGGCATCGACTAATCTAAACTCCCTACTCACTGATACATCAATACATTCAGTCTTTTCCCCTTAGCTTGATTTAAAAACATGTCTTATATTTGATCTCTTCTTCCTATAAAATGATAGCATTACCTAGATGCTGTGTATGGTTCCTTTTAGTTCTAAGTCTGTATATATAACTGTGATAATAAACAAAATGAAAAATCAATAGCAAAAAGAAAGTTGCAATGTATTTTCATTTTGATGGTCAGAAGGTCTGTAAGTTTCCACAGTCCTCCTTCAAGAGTTTCTCAACTTATTCAATAAATATGAACTAGACACCCACAGCGTGCCATGTAGTCTTCTAGATACTGAGGATATAATGCTGAAGAATGATAGACAAGATTCCTGCTCTCCTGGATCTTACTTTTTACTGCAATGTGAGAGAGAAAGGGGATGGCAGAGATTACTAGTTGTTTCTTCTGCCATCACAAAATTTAACTGGACACTGACTCCTAGCTGACTAAAGGTTCATTTCTCAGCCTCCCTTGCAATAACTACTTGCGGCTAAGGAACACGAGGGAAAGTCATGTGTGTGACTTCCAAGCCATGCCCTTAAAGGAAAGAGCTGTCTCTTTCTCCTTTCCTCCTTCCTGCCAGCTGCATGTGATGACGGGAGTTGGAGCCTTTGGACCATGGTGTCTGAAAGAAGCACATTGCGGGTGGCAGAGCAACAGATACAAAGAGTTGCCACACTGGCCTTATATCACCTACCTACTTTTTATACAATAGGGAAATAAACATCTGTTCTGTTTTAGACACCCTGTTACAGCAGTTAAACCCACATCTTTAATAATAAGTTGCTTAAGGGGGGAGGGCAATGACAATAAACAAACTAACAAGCAAAAGCATTTCAAATAGTTATGCTGCTGGTAAGAAATAAAACAATAATGACTGGGAAGGGAAGTGCAGAACCAATTTAAATTGGTGCTTAGGGAGGATATCTCTGAGAAAGTGGCACTTGGGCTGACAGCTGAATGACAAAAAAGCACAAGCCATGACAATATCTGGGGGCAGAGAGCTCCAGGCAGAGGAAAAAGTAATCACACAGGCTCTAAGGCAGGGAAACATATGCCTGGTATGTCTGAAAATCAGCAAGAAGGCTGGAATGAGGTAATGAGCAATAAAAGATTGAGTTTATATATTTTTTCCTATGGGGAAGTCATAAGAGTGTTTTAGGCAAAGGGTGCCATGATTCTGTTTGTATTTTAAAATTATCACGCTGATTGCTGTGTGGAAAATACACTGTATTGGGGAAAGATCAGTTAAGAAGCTATTGCTTTCAATTCAGATGAGAAAACATGATCGATTGAACAGGGTCAGTAGTGATGGAGTGGCCAGATTTGGGATACATTTTAAAGGTAAAGCAGTCAGATTATCAAAAGAGTGGCTTACCATTCCTCAGACCATTTCCTTTTCCCTGTCTCTCTTTAAGTGTTTGGATTCTAACAATTATTTATCCCCTCTTAGTTTTGAGACTCCTCCCTGCTCATCCTACTCCTTCAAAATAATGGAAGCAAATACATTACAGCCCCTAGCTAATGTCTGGGGGTCTTATGTATCACCAATCCATCTAAGACATTTTTTATATCGAAAAATTTAAATGCCTAACGTACCTCATTGTTAAGCAAATTTTGTTATATTCTAAATCATTGAAAACTAGTAATCTACTTACGATTAACTCTTTATAAAACAGAATATTTGATTAATCAAAGTGCTCCACTCCTGAATATTCTGAATAACTTACTACACCACTTTCAGCTTTTATGTTTCTTAGGGTTAAGACTCACTCAGCTAATTATGTGATAGCGAGAATGAAACTAACATATTCAGGTGCCCACATTTTCTTTTTGATAATTATTAAGATCTTGAAAATGAAAACCAAAAACCATATATATAAATCTGACAAATTTCTGAGTCAGGCATGCCTAAAGGAAGAAAACTTAGACAAACCACTAGTTAAGACATAAGTCCCTTGGCGACCATCCGAGTCAAGCTGCCACCTGCCAGCTTGAATACCTTCAGTGGTGGGAAGAAATTAGGTCTGTAGCAGTCCATTCATCTTTAACAGCTCACTGATGCAGGCCCTCAGATTCATAGGCTAAAATCTTATTTGCTATTCCACATATGTTACTCTTAGCTCCACAATTAAATTTTAAGCTTTGTGTGATCAAGGATTATGTGTGGCAGATAAGTTAGCCAGTCCACATGGTAACCTCCTTTAAGTGTGCCTTCTTCTACTGTAGAGACTGGAAAGCTAAAAACTACATTTCCGAACTTTCCTGTAACTAAAGTTACTAGATTTGATTTAATGTCTGCCAATCACATAAAGTGAGTAAAGTGGGGAGAGGGGCAGGGTAAAAGGCACCCATTTTTGGTGGTATGAGTCAGGCAAAGGAAGCATAATTCTGGAGTCAGCAGCCATAGCAGCACTGGCTCCCTCCATTTCAAGGCAACATTTATAAGGGACTTTCACAAGAACTCCTGTCAGAAATGGTTGACTGGGAAAAGAGCTCTTTGATTACCTTAAAATTCAGTAAGTGAGAAGTTTCCATGGGACATCAAAGTGAAAACAGTATAACAGAACTAACCAATGGTACTCATGGAGTAAACACAGAATAAATACAGGAAGCATAGCAGATAGGTCTGAATTTGAGTGTTCACTTTGTCACATGTGATTTTAAGCCAGTTTCATAACTTCTAGGTCTTATATTCCTCACTTATAAAATGGGAGTCTTAGAGTAGTACCTACCTGTTTTTAGAAAGCATAAATGAGATAATACTTGCAAATAACATAGTAAATATTTTAGCAAGTATTTGCCAATGTCATTGTTAAGATATTGAGGTATTTACTTATAAAACTATACAGCTGATGGCCATCATCAAAAAATCTAGAAACAATAAATGCTGGAGAGGGTGTGCAGAAAAGGGAACACTCTTGCACTGCTGGTGGGAATGTGAATTGCTACAGCCACTATGGAGAACAGTATGGAGGTTCCTCAAAAAACTACAAACAGAACTACCATATGACCCAGCAATCCCACTACTGGGCATATACCCTGAGAAAACCATAATTCAAAGAGTCATGTACCAAAATGTTCATTGCAGCTCTATTTACAATAGCCAGGAGATGGAAACAACCTAAATGTCCATCATCGGATGAATGGATAAAGAAGATGTGGCACATATATACAATGGAATATTACTCAGCCATAAAATGAAACGAAATTGCGTTATTTGTAGTGAGGTGGATGGACCCAGAGTCTGTCATACAGAGTGAAGTAGAGGTGGATGGACCCAGAGTCTGTCATACAGAGTGAAGTAAGTCAGGAAGAGAAGGACAAATACAGTATGCTAACACATACATATGGAATCAAAGGAAAAAAAATATGTCATGAAGAACCTAGGGGTAAGATAGGAATAAAGACACAGACCTACTAGAGAATGGACTTGAGGATATGGGGAGGGGGAAGGGTAAGCTGGGACAAAGTGAGAGAGTGGCATGGACATATATACACTACCAAGTGTAAAATAGATAGCTAGTGGGAAGCAGCCGCATAGCACAGGGAGATCAGCTCGGTGTTTTGTGACCACCCAGAGGGGTGGGATAGGGAGGGTGGGAGGGAGGGAGACGCAAGAGGGAAGAGATATGGGACCATATGTATATGTATAAAGGATTCACTTTGTTATAAAGCAGCAACTAACACACCACTGTAAAGCAATCATACTCCAATAAAGATGTAAAAAAAAAAAAACTATACAGCTGGAAGGAGCCTTAAAGATCATCTAATCCAACCTCACTTTACAATACCATGGCCAAAGAAGGATTTAAAATAAAAATGTTTATTCCCTTCTCATACTATCTTGAATATTTTGGTCCACATTTCCTTTCTATGTTCACCAGGCCAGGGAGGTTTTCTAATCATTTATAAGTATCAGACACATACAATCTACCCAGGACAATAATCTTCTTTCTCCTAGAGCATATCTCCACTATCCATCCAAATCTGCCATTGCTGCCCACTTACCTACTAGGTCACCTGACTATCCTGAACTGTTATTTTATATACCTATCTGCGGAGAACCCTCTGTGCATCAAGATTACCACAGCACACTAAATAACTGGAAAGAGTTATAACTGCTGATGTACTTCAGCAGAGATGGCTAGTTCTCATCTCATTTTATTTTGGTAACAGAACCCAATTTTACTCGGGGTAACAATGAACCCAGCTAAGGTACTATATTGTCCAACCTCCCTTACAGTTAGGAGTGGGTACTTGTGAAAGTGATGTGAGCCTGGCCTATAAGAAATTCTCCTTTATGCTTCCCTACGTTCTTTCCCCTTTCTGGAGAACAGGGACAGACCACAGCCACCTTGGAGGCCACATGCTAGAAGATGGCAGAGTGTCCATCGGCCTGGGTCCCCTGCCAATGGAAGTGTGCTACTCTTGCCAACCAGGACAACTGCCTCAGACTGTTACATGTTTGAGGCATTATACAATTTGCGGTTTATTTGTTACAGAAGCTATCACTATCCTCATATAGCCATCAAAAGGATAAAGTTCCTGGAACATAATCATACTTGCACCTTAAACTTTCAACAAATTTAACATGGTGTACAGAAAGCTAAATATTAAAACCCTTCTGTGATATGTTTATAATAAATTACTTAAATGTTTTCTGCATTTTCATTTATATTTTTACTACTTCTGGTTATGGACCAAAGCCAGATATTTAACAATCTTATGACATTATATTCTGAAGGTAATCTGTGCTTTAATATAAAAACATTTTATTCCAAGAAAAATTAAGAAAAATAATTTCTACACATAAGTTTTCCTACTAGTTTCTTGGCTAAGTACATGAAGAACTTAAAGGCCTGTTAAGACTTACCAATGAAGTACAAGAGGCAGGATGATTATAAGGATACCACCACACTGTTTTATAGATGTTGATGTACTGAATGAACAGAGCAACCAGCAAGTAGATGAAAAAGAGAAATTCAAAGAGCAGGCTCCCATCCACAGGCAAATCAGGAATTTGGCAATGACGAACAGGACCTGGGGTGATTAAGGCTGTGATAGGTGGGACCGGAAGGCCAATAGCACTACCATTCCTAAAAAGAGAAAATTATGGTTAATTCAAATGGTGACATCTTTCAGTGTCAAAGAGCACAAAGGGGTTCTGCTTCCTTCTTCACCTACACTTTAACTGTTGGCCTTCCTCAAGACTCTATTCTGGGACCTTTTGCTCATCTCTTTCCCCTCTGTACACTCTCTTTCCGTAATGTAATACATGGTCATGGCTTCCATTATCTCCTACATGCTGAAAACTAAAATTTCTCTCCAAAAAGCTCACCGCTGCATTTTAGATCCATGATATCAAGTTGTCTACTGGACATCTCTGTGGTTCTCCTCCTACAATCCTGACCCTAGTCCACGGCCCACCCAGTTAGCTGCCCAAATCAGAAACCTGGGAGTCATATTAGGAATTTTCTTCTCTAAATCATAGATACTCCACTTTATAAATCTTTTTCCAAACTGCACTCTCCTCTCTAAACCCACTGCCTAAGTTCAAGGAGTTACCATTTTTCACTTGAACTACTGAGGTAATCCCTCTAAATTCAACTCTACTTTGACCAAATCCTCCAACCTGCCTTCAAAGATCTTTCTAAAGTGAAACTGATAGTGGACTCTCTTGCCTAAAACTCTTTAGTGGCTCTCCACTAATAGCATAATGCAATGTCCAAAAATGTTTAGTCTGTCTTATGAGGCCCTCTGCTTAACAGACTACCCTCATCTCTTATCACTCCTCCACATGCACCCTATATACTACCCATGCTATTTGCTATCTGTGAATATACATGCTATTCCTTTGTATACACCATTCTTTTTACCAGCAATGCCCTCCACAATCACCTTCCTTAAAGTTTCACATACACATTTACAGACAAAATCCTTCAAGACTTTTAAAATGATCAAACATATTCTCTAAAAGCTTACTCTGACTCACTCAATCAAAACGGATTCATCTCTCCTCTGTGCCACCATTATACCTAAACTCTGCCTTTATTGCACTTTTCATACTGTTATACAGTTTTTTTCATTATACTGTTGTATAATTTTTTTGCATACATCTTTTTGTCTATCAGATCATAATCTTAAGGACAGAGACAGTACTTTTCCTAGTTCACTGCAAATACATACCTTTAGGTTGAGGAGACAGCAGACCAATACAGTCATTAAAAAGAGGGAGATCTCTTAAAACACAAATTAAAATGTAGAGATTTTAATCCCTATCTTCTTCTTGTTCTTTATTCTAAGTGCTTTTGTAAGTCACAAATAGGTGGGCTATCTAAAATGATAAGATGAGGGACTTCCCTGGTGGTCCAGTGGTAAAGACTCCACACTCCCAATGCAGGGGGCCCGGATTCAATACCTAGTCAGGGAACTAGAACCCACATGATGCACCTAAAAGATCCTGCATGCTGCAACTAAAGATCCCACACGCAGCAACTGTGTGCCACAACTAAGACCTGGAGCAGCCAAATAAATAAATAAATAAAATGATAAGATGAGGGTAAGGAATAAAATTTCCCATTGTTTATATGCCTGTGAATAGAGATCTAAGGGTCTACTATTGCTAATAGAACAAGGAAAAGAGGCTTGGTTTGGTTATTTCCAAAGAAGATTCTAGAGAAGGAACAATATTACTGTTACCATTCTACTCTAAAATTTTCAAATATAGAATTCTACCATTAGTATGTGACATTTACAGTACTTTAAGTGACTCATGGGAATATGAACTCTGCTCATTCTGAACAGTTAAGCATACCATGGCAGAGGGCTTCCCTGGTGGCACAGTGGTTGAGTCTGCCTGCCGATGCAGGGGACATGGGTTCGTGCCCCAGTCCGGGAAGATCCCACATGCCGCAGAGCTGCTGGGCCCGTGAGCCATGGCCGCTGAGCCTGCGCGTCCAGAGCCTGTGCTCTGCAACAGGAGAGGCCACAACAGTGAGAGGCCTGCGTACCGCAAAAAAAAAAAAAAAAAAAAAAAAAGAATACCATGGCAGAAACTCAGAAGAACTAGAAGGGAAGAACAGGGATGGGGGGAGAGTCAGAAAAAATTATAAAAATTTCTTCCCCTCATTCTCAGGAATACACTCCAATAGAACAAGCTTACCAAGGAGTAGGTTGTGATCTACCAGTAGGTCTCAAAACCTTACTTGTTCAATCATAAACCAATCATTAATACACCACTATCCTCTGATCTGTTCTGGGAGAAGGGCCGCAGCACTGCACAACTCCAGGAGGTATTTTTCACACAGAATACAACATGAAAGGTGCCCTCTGGAGTTGTTCAAGTTGGTGAACTTGGAGAGAATTAATGCCAGCAGCCATTCTATTCCCTCACTCCATTTAATCATAAAATATGGAAACAAAAAATTCTGATGAGGAGCCTCTACTCTAGGATAAACTAAACATTCTCTAGAGCAAATAAAATTTCTTATTCCTCTTCAGTCAGAAGTACATGCTAAAATATCTGTTATGATTTAAAGGTTTTTATAGAATTTTCCTAAGTAAAGCAGACTAATTCTGCTGTTAACAAAGTTAATAACACTCTGGGCTTCAAGAAAAATATTAAAAACAAAATACGAAAGATCTATATTCGTGGAACTACCATATGATCCAGCAATCCCACTCCTGGGCATATATCCAGAGAAAACCATAATCCAAAAGGATACCTGCATCCCAATGTTCACTGCAGCACTGTTTACAATAGCCAAGACATGGAAGCAACCTAAACGTCCATTGACAGATGAATGGATAGAAAAGATGTGGTACATATATACAATGAATATTACTCAGCCATAAAAAGAATGAAATAATGCCATTTGCAGCAGCGTGGATGGACCTAGAGATTGTCATACTAAGTGAAGTAAGTCAGACTCAGAAAGACAAATATCATATGATATTGCTTATATGTGGAATCTAAAAAAAGGTACAAATGAACTTATTTACAAAACAGAAATAGAGTCACAAATGTAGAAAACAAACTTATGGTTACCAGGGGAAAGGAGGTGGAGGGATAAATTGGGATCGGGATTGACATATACACATCACTATATATAAAACAGATAACTAATAAGGACCTACTGTACAACACAGGGAACTCTACTCAGTACTCTATAATGACCTATATGGGAAAAGAGTGGATATATGTGTATGTATAACTGACTCACTTTGCTGTGCAGCAGAAACTAATACAACATTGTAAATCAACTGTCCTCCAATAAAAATTTAAAAAAAAAAAAAAAAAGGATGCCCTCAATCCTCCTCCCCCATACTTGGAAAAGCGCTGCTCTTCTGTACGCCCATTAAATTCTGTGCCTAGTTCCCTTCTCACACTTATCATTCATACAGTATTGAAATATTCTCTCCCCTGGTAGACAGTAAACCACGTGTAATCAGAAATCAAGATGTTAGGGAACTACTGACCAAAACAACTCACCTTGGCCAGACACAATAACTGCTTGCATGAGTTATCTCGTAACAGGAGATCCCAATAAGGAACATGGTGCTGCTGCTGAAAACTAACTGGGAGAATTTGGGAGGGGCCAAAAAGAGGGAGGAGATGCCAGCCCATAATATGTCCTGCCAACCTCCCAGAAACCCTCATGCTAGAATCCATCTTGGCTGAGAGATACATGCGTCACCAGGAAGTACCGAGTCAGACCAAATATGGCACAAGCAAGATGACTGGCCAGAGACAACCCAGAAAGCTAACCCCATTACCATAAAACCTGAGACTGCGAGCCAAGTAGCAGAGCAGTTTTCCTGGGTTCCCTTACCCTGCTGCTCTCTGTCCGGGTGCCCCTTCCAAATAAAGTCTTTTGCTTTGTCAGTTAAAAAAAAAAATCTGTTATTTGTGATAGCCTATACAGCCTTAGCTATTATACTTCAAGCCAAAAGACAAAGAGACAAATATCAAATATAGTGATCCAGAGAATCAGTTGGAAAGAGGAAAGTAATTCTATATGTTAAAAGTTTGAGAGGAGATATGATCAAAGATCTTATAACCAAAAAAAAAAAAGAGCTAAAATAAATAGACTTGGTCAGTACATCTCAGAAAATTAATTACAGAGGTATCATTTAAGAAAAATTAAAAGTATTGTTCCTAGGGCTTCCCTGGTGGAGCAGTGGTTAAGAATCCGCTTGCCAATGCAGGAGACATGGGTTCGATCCCTGGGCCAGGAAGATCCCACATGCCGCGGAGCAACTAAGCCCGTGTGCCACAACTACTGAGTCTGTGCTCTAGAGCCTGCAAGCCACAACTACTGAGCCTACGTGCCACAACTACTGAAGTCCATGCACCTAGAGCCCATGCTCCACAACAAGAGAAGCCACTGCGATGAGAAGCCTGCGCACCGCAACGAAGAGTAGTCCCTATTCGCCGCAACTAGAGAAAGCCCGCATGCAGCAACAAAGACCCAACACAAACAAAAATAAAATAAAATTTTAAAAAAATGTATTGTTCCTCTGAAAGAATATAAAACAGATTCAAGAAGAGCAAAGTGACACAAATGTTTGAGATACAATGTGGGAGAGTTCCAGTCCCAGATATCCCACTAACCAGTTGTGGTTTTTGAGAAAGTAACTTTATATCCCTGAGCCTCAGTTTCTTCATCTATAATACAAGGGTTGGAAAAGATTCTCTTCAAAGAACTCTTCTCAATGCTATCACTGAATATTCTCTTTCAAACTGTGTTGCAGGTCCCCAAGACCATGCCTAAGCCTAATTCACTAGGAGGACTCACAGGACTGCGCATATAGTCATGTTCATGGCTTCGATGTATAACAGCAAAAGAATACAAATCAAAACTAGCAGATAGGGGCTTCCCTGGTGGCACAGTGGTTGAGAGTCTGCCTGCCGATTTAGAGGACACGGGTTCGTGCCCCGGTCCAGGAAGATCCCACATGCCGCGAAGTGGCTAGGCCCGTGAGCCATGGCCGCTGAGCCTGCGCTTCCGGAGCCTGTGCTCTGCAACGGGAGAGGCCATAACCGTGAGAGGCCCGCGTACCGCAAAAAAAAAAAAACCAAAAAACTAGCAGATGGAAAAGGTACCAGGCAAAGTCCAGAGGAAACCAGGTGCAGACTTCCAAGAGTCCCTTCTCAGTGGAGTCATATAGGATGCACTTAACTCCTTCAGCAACTAGTTATGACAACATGTGTGAAGTGCTGTCTACCAGGGAGCTTCATTAGAGACTGAGCAGGCAAGGTTTTTTACTGGAGACTAGCCACGTAAATACTCTTTACCTAGCACTACCAAAATTCCAGACTCCCAAAAGGAAAGCAGATGATCAGCATAACAATCCTTAGAAAGGACTGCATAGGAGGCTGGCATCTGGGAACCTGACTGGTAAACAGTCCCCTCCACTGATACAAAAGCTTCCCTAAATAATAAGAGTGGCTCACTGTGCCTAAACTATTTGTGCAAACAATATGAATTATGGTGAACCCTGCTTTGTCCTTGTATGCAGGAAAGAGTTAACATAGCAGACCTAAGACTGGCTTTTACAGAGCTAGCAAGCAGCACATTTTAGGTAAGCAAACGGATAAAGCAAGAAAAATTTAAAGGAATAAAAAAGAACTAAAAGGGATAGAGAAAGCAGTGATCATTCGGACATGCTCAGGTGGTATTATTAACTAAGCATACAAGAACAAAACAAAGAAAAAAATCACTCTTAGTCCTTCTCAAATAAGATTCTCCCTCAACTAAGAACTCTCTAAAAACTCAGCAGTTCACAGTATATCCTCCTTCTTTAGATGGCAATCATCTAAGCACATAGTCCCAAGAACAAATCCCTGCTCCCCACAGGTAGAAAGCAGGACAGGATGGATTTCAATTCTGATTGTGTCACCAAACTACCTCTTTGACATTCTCAAGTTTATCTTCAAACAGGTCACAAACACCTAACAAACAGGGGCAAATGCTCTCTTCTTCTGCTGATTTCTGTCTTGCAGAATCAAGTATAACATCCAAAATTACATCACACTTAAGCAATTGTTTATTTATCTCTTCAATACTCTACAGACACTCCAGAAATGACTTCTCCGCATCTGGACATTGTCTTTCTTTATACACATCCTTCCTAAAATCATATTCTAGGCTATCTAACACTGGTTTTATCCACACTTTTTATACCCTTTCCCCAGGTCTTGTAAAACAACCTGTTCTAGGCTGCTTCTTTCCCATCAAGAAACAAATATAGGACTGTCTGTCTTCTTCCAAAATAACCCCTATAGGTAAAAATGTCACAAAATAATCCCTCATAATAGCTTTAGTGACTTTTCAAAACATGGGCAACTATTATTTTTCACTTTATTCTAATCTGTTGAAAAATAAGTCCTTCTCCCCACCAACACCATTAATTGCTAAAGAAATATATGTTAAGGGAGGAAAGTTGATGGAGAATGGTAGATCAAGGCAACCATAACTAGAACCTGGAAAGCCAGGATAGAAGAGATACAAGGAAGACAGATCACATGCTCAGAGCTAAACTCATTTAAGAGCAGAGGTATTTTCTAAATGTTCTTAGTTCTTCCCAGTATTCTATCTGCAGACTTAAGTACATGCAGAACCATCTGAGAATGTGGTTTTCAGCTCTTTTTAAATAGCAGAACAGTTCATATTCCCTCCCCCAAAAGATATTTTACATGGTATCCTAATATTTAAAATACACAGGAGAAAAAGTTAGTCTCATTAAGAGAGGACTGGGAAACCTAAAGCCTAGACTACTAGGCCTGAATGACTTTTTCTCCCTTCTTTGTGCTCCTACAGCAGCCCAAAACACTGAGGAGGGTTTCCATGGGACGGTATGAGAATCTAATCTAATCTAAGAATCTAGGGAAATCCTCAAAGTCAAAGTAAATGAACAAAGAACTACTGGAGGGCTTCCCTGGTGGCGCAGTGGTTGAGAGTCCGCCTGCTGATGCAGGGGACACGGGTTCGTGCCCCGGTCCGGGAGGATCCCACATGCCGCGGGGCAGCTGGGCCCATAAGCCATGGCTGCTGGGCCTGCGCTTCCGGAGCCTGTGCTCCGCAACGGGAGAGGCCACAGCAGTGAGAGGCCCGCGTACTGCCAAAAACAAAAGAACTACTGGAGTTAATACAGAGGCAGAGTTAGAATACTGTAGCTAGCTAGAATCTTAGCTAGGCACAGCTATGATTTTCTACTGCAATTTGAAAGTACTGAATCACTAAACTGATGGTCAGTATATATTAGTAAAATTAAAGCATGAACTTCAAATAGGAAACATCCTTCATCTCAGTATCTATGTTGGATAGTACCTTTCCTCAAGAGCTTTTTCACATAGTCTCATTTTTTCATTTTTCTTTATTTAAAAAAATAAAACAACACATGCTATTTGTAGAAATTTTGGAAAATTCAGAGTAAAGTTTTTAAAAGTTACTGCAATTTACTACTTCATTTATTTCCAAGCAGAAAGTATTTATTTATGAAGCAGAAAGTATTACCATTTTTAAAATGAGGAAATCCAAAGAACAGGAGAGTAAAAATATACTCTAGGATAAATTATAAGTACTCTGTATACATATGTAAATATAAAATTTGGATTGAAAATTAGTATAATGAGAATCAGCCTGGAAAGTCCCTTCAAACTGGAATTTCAGGGAGAGCCCCACTGAAATGACAAGACCAGAAATGATTCTGAAGACAGAGTAGAGCTTGGGGTGGAAGGTCAGAAAGAAAGAAGGGCAGGCCAGAAAGAGAAAGTGCACAAATAACATCAGGAGGGCCTGAAAAGACAAGAGTAGTACTGACTGCTAGCTGTGAAAGTTAGAATCCAGGCCAGAGAAAACTCTATTCAGGGAGGAAGCAGGAAAAAAAAAGAATTATCTTGACCAAACAATCCAGTAAAACCCATCTCTTTCTACTGCTACATGATTGAACCTCCTGATGAAATGAGTTATCCTGGATAATTTTAGAAATAATTCATTCTAACTTTTGAAAATTAGGAATAGAGATAAATTTCCATTAAGAAAATCAAATTCTTTATTCTCGTACAACATGACACAAATCTTAAGATGTTTAGGCTACAGCTGATAGTTTATTCATTTCATTCTGAACAAAATAATTTTTAAGACCCTTGACAGAATATGACAATTTTAGAATCACATGTTAACTGTCTATTTTAATTTGCCCTCCCCAAAAAAGAATGCTAGTAAGTAGTTAAACCATCATATTCATCTTGAACTGTAATTTATTTCTCTCTTCTTTTAATAGCTGAAAAAAAAGGTGATGACTAGAATTTGGATTATCAGCCATAAGTATGAATCAGCCTGTTTTCACTTTGTGGGCATCACAACTTTCTATCTCCAAAGTATTCTGAAATACTTCGTTTTCAATCTTTAGGGTCAGGATTTCTACTTCAGTGTCAGAAAACAATCTTGATAAACAAATATCTGAATAGTCTGTATTAGTCTTCTGTATTAGCCTTACTGATCATAGGATATTACAAATTACGCAAAGTCTTATTTCTTCTTTACCTGTTTCTCAGGCCTGTTCCATTGCCACAGCCCCCACCAACCAAAGTCTGCAAAGAAGGTAAAGCTGAACGGCTTAGCTGCTGCCGACTAGGGCCCCTCCTTCCACCGGGCATGTCCAGGAACCAGTCTGCTTCCAGTGCCACCTGTAGCTGCAACCCAGGTTAACGGTTGTCAGCCTATTTCAACACTGAACAAAAAGAGACATTTAAATATCAGTTTACTATTTTTAAAGTAGGCAGTGTAACAAAACAACCAGAAAAACTGAGTGAGCAGACCTTGTAAAACCAGATTGTCAAACAAATGCTCCCAATGTCTATTACCTAGTTTATTCTAATGAAAGGACTACTCAGTCTCCAATGGGTCAGAAGCCTAAGTTCTAATCTAGGCTCTGTTTGAAAGATATTACAATCAGGTAGAAATTTACAAGAAACATTGAATATATACATTTCCAGTTCAAAAGTAGTATTTCACAGGGGCTTCCCTGGTGGCGCAGTGGTTGAGAGTCTGCCTGCCGATGCAGGGGACGCGGGTTCGTGCCCCGGTCCGGGAAGATCCCACATGCCGTGGAGCGGCTGGGCCCGTGAGCCATGGCCGCTGAGCCTGCGCGTCCAGAGCCTGTGCTCCGCAACGAGAGAGGCCACGGCAGTGAGAGGCCCGCGTACCGCTAAAAAAAAAGAGTAGTATTTCACAATAAGCCACTTGAAATGCAGAAGAATCAGCACTGTCCAAAATGTTAGGTTTTGTTATCAAGGGAATCTAGATTCTGAGATCAATTCTTATTATGACTTCCTAATATCTGACTTCTTATTATCTGACTTGGAAGCATTTAACCTCTGAGTTTGTTTCCTCGTCAGAAAAAAAAGCGTTCCTTGTCCTACAGAGGTGGTTGTCAGGACTGACAAAGATGCGTGAAAGTACATCAGAAGGTCTTTTAACGCTTTAAAAGTAAAACTGTTCAAGTGGTATTCCACATGTTAGAGTGAAAATACTGGAAAGAGCTCAAGTGGATGACTACTCCAGAAAAACTGATGTAAAATCATTTAGAAATTACTGGAACTGCAGGATTAAAAGACAAGTAATACAAAAAGACCATCACTGAAAAGAAACTGTTTTTATCAATCTATGGCAAAATCACGGCTCCGCCAATATGGATACCAAAAATCTGTTTCCTAAACAATACAACTTAAAAACTGAAGAACGACACCGTGGAAAAACCCTGGTTTTCAAAACGTTACAGCAGATATCCTCTGTTCCCTATTCCTAACAGCTTTCGGCTGCAGATTAACAAACGCCAGGTGAGACAAAGCATTCAAACCGTTGAATGTAGAGGCAGCTGGTCCTTGCTCAATTAACCAGCAAAGGGAAAGAAAAGTGTGGAGCAAAAAAATTGGGACGGAAGAGGACGAGAGGATGGGGTGGGGAAAGGTGGGCGGCGAGAGGACCACAAACTTCAATAGACTGGCCCCTAAGAGGGGATGACAAAGCGGCCCCCGCCGCGCAACCTGGAGGGCCGAAGCAGGCCAGGGACAATCGGAGAGCGCGGCAGCTCGGTAATACTCACGCATGGAGGAGGCCAGGCCAGTGGGGAAGGATCCCTGGGAGGAGGCGGCTTTACAGGCTGGACCCCAGGCAAGAGAACTCCCTGCCCAGGTTGAGGCGCTACAAACCAGTTGCTTGCCCGCGGGCCGTCCCCTCCCGGAGAGTCGAGAAAAAGTGTCCAGGCTTCGCGCTGCCAGACCCAGACACCGAGTCAGTGCCAGAGTCAGAGCCAGAGCTAAAGCTAGAGGCAGAGCCCGACCCCGTCAGCACTCATCCTCAGCCTCCATTACCACGGAGCTGAGCAGACGTGGCAGCGCACAGTGGTGACGTCAGCTCCGCGACGGCCTACCGCCCCAGCCGCGAACAGGCCCCGGAACTACACGAGAGCCAGGGAGCGAGCACCGCACCCCGTCTTCCGTGCACCTGCGCAGTGGAACTCGCCTTCTCCGCTGGTGTCGCGGTCCCGCCTTCCCCGCTAGTACTAACCAACGTATTTCCTCCCAAGCTCCAACGACGTGCGGACAACCACGTTAGGGCTTATTCCTGTTATCTCATGGACTCCAAGTAACAACCGTGTTCAAGTTATCAACCCCCTTTTTACAGATGGGGGAGGTTGGGAGACATCACTTGAGCTCAAGTCACTGCTAGGTAAAGGAGATCGAGCCGCGAAGTCGTGCTTCAGCAACAAATCTTGCGCTTATTTTATGTTAAGAAAAGGACTAGGTAGATGGTGGAGTTACAAAAGTGAATATCCCAAAGAGCTCACAGTGTAGTAGAAGAAACAAGTCACCAGGAAAACACAGTAATTACAATTTATTACAATAAATATAACATTAAAAGTATGCCCAAGGGGACTTCCCTGGTGGCACAGTGGTTAAAGAATCCACCTGCCAATGCACGAGACAAGGGTTCGATCCCTGGTCCGGGAAGATCCCACAGGCCATGGAGCAACTAAGCCTGTGTGCCACAGCTACAGAGCCCGTGTGCCACAACTAATGAAGTCTGTGCACCTAGAGCCCATGCTCCGCAACAAGAGAAGCCACCCCAATGAGAAGCCTGCACACCCCAAGAAGAGTAGCCCCAGCTCGTGGCAACTAGAGGAAATCTGCGTGCAGCAACGAAGACGCAACACAGCCAAAAATAAATAAATAAATTTATTAAAAAAAAAAAAAAGTATGCCCAAAGTCCAGAGACAGCATGCAAGACACGGTACTAAGCTCTGTGGGTTGTGGTGTCAATCCCAAGAAAATCTTCACAGAGAGCTTGGGGTTTAAAGACAAGACTGCAAGAACGAATAAGCCATTTCATTTACACTTTCCTTTATATAACATATATAGCTGTATACCTATACTGAACAGCAAAATGTTGACCACTGTTTTTTTCCCTGAGTCACCCCAACTGTTATAAACTGCTATTACAAAGAGATGTGTGCTATATACTATTTGCAACCCTTTGGGGTCTAACAGTACTGTACACATTCAGGTGCTCAACAAATCTATGCTATTTAGTAAGAAGCAGTTCGAGGTTGTGAAAGAACTACTAGCCTAGGTTGTGCCGGTAACTGTGAATCTGTGGGCGAAAAACATATCCTCTCTGGCCTTCAGTTTTCTGGCTGCAGAGAATAAGATGTTTTCAAGATGTTATAGGAATGTAAGAGACAAATATTACACATATTTTTCCCTGGGGGTGCCATTTATTCATTCTCTCCTGGGATCCGATTTCACCTGAGAGCGCGCGCGAGACAGAGGGAGAGAGCTATATATGTGGATATGTGGATAGCTCGGCTCTAAACAAACGAGCAGGTCAGCTACAGCCAGCCCGCACCGCACTGCGGTTAGCTGCGCGGTGGGTGTCCAGCTTCCCCGCGCCGCCTTCCCAGGGACACTTTGCGGCTGGCCGGGCTCGGGACCAGGATCCGGAGGCAGAGCTGAGTGCAGCAGTCTCACGGCGGGGCGGCCCTCCGCCCACGTGGTGCGGCTCCACGGCCATCTTTGTGCGGGGCTGCGCTTCCGCCCGCTCGCGCTGCAGCCTGGACCCGGCAAATGGGAGGGCTGGCGATGGAGCGGTGGGTGCGCTCCCAGCTTCGGTTGTGGCTGCTGTTGCTACTCCTGCCCCCGGTGCCGGGCTGCCAGAAGGAGTCAGGTGGGCTCCGGACAGGGCCGAGCCCACCGCTGGGGCTCGGAGTCTGGCCCGGTCCCGAGGCGCTCTCCCGCGCCCCTCGCTCCCCGTTGCGGCCGGCGCCACGCTCGTGCTGTGGCCGCTGCGGGGCAGAGCTGGGCAGGGGGCACGGGGGCACCTCGGAGCGGAGAGTGCGTTTAGGTGTCTGGTAGTGCTTCTCCTGCCCAGGACCCTGGAGAGTAACCCATCCTCCGGAACTGAGTGATAGAAGGGAGGGGAGGGCCATGCCCCTGTTTACCCACAGCGGGTATGGCCCACGCTCGGCTACCCCGCACCTCCCTAACACACTGGGGGATAATTCGTGTGTGTGTGTGTGTGTGTGTGTGTGTGTGTGTGTGTGTGTGTGTGTGTGTGTGTGTGTGTGTGTGTGTGTGTGTGTAGTGTTCTTAGTCCATTGCCAGAAGAGATGAAGGGAAGGTTAATAATGCCTGGGGCTTTTAATCGATCCTCTTTGTGGAGCTCAGTTTGATTAGTAAAAGTTGAGAATCCGTGTCACCAGTTTATCCGTAACCTTCTGAGTGTCAGGCGTTAAGCGTGGAATTTTTCCCATTTCTTGGATACCTGGCAGCCCGAGTAAAGGGGCAGACTTGACCTGAGTGCAGGAGAACTGTAGAATGAATCCTTCCTGGAGGTTCATTTCCACCAGTGGGATGAGAAGAGGGTGTCTAAAAGTTTTGACCTTCTGTTGGTTCTGCCTGCTTGCTGCTAGTCAATAAGAGTGCTCAGGAGTATTTTGTTAACTTTGTTACTTCACTTTTTGAAGGTTCAAAATGGAAAGTATTTATTGACCAAATTAACAGGGCTTTGGAGATTTATGAACCATGTTCAAGTCAAAACTGCAGCTGCTACCATGGGTGAGTTCTTTTCTTTGACGTGTCTTTAAGAATTTAGATCTTGTCAGGAGGAAATTCCCTAAAATCCCCAAGAGACCTTGGTTGCAGTGGTCAGAGAGCCAAGCATGTTTTGAGAGCAGACAGGGTCCTTGCGGTGGTTTTCTTATATTTCTGCGGGATAAAAATACCCTGGGAGAGGAGAGGCCCAGGTGCCTGTTAACTCCTTGTGGGAATTAGTACATGTACTTGTCTGCTTTCTCCCTTGGACTGAAAGCTTCTTGAGGTCAAGACCTATGTCTTATATTCACTGTCATATTCCTGGTGCTGGCTCTCAGTAAGTACTCAATAAATACTGTTGAAGGAATGAACATATATTTAAATGAATCGAATCATAAGTTTCTTGTTGGTTATCTTTAATGTATGCAAATTAGGGCTGGAGTGTGTTATGGTAGAAAGATTACTTTGAAATCAGCCTTGGGTTCTAGTCCCAGATCCAAGTCCCAGATCCGAGACACTTCACTTCTCTAGATTTCAGATTCCTCATCAGCTAAATAACAGGGTCCTTTAACTCCTCATTATGTTATTCTGTGATTCCTCAAAAAATTCACGTGATGTGTGTGATACTTACTGAAAACTTGCTATGTACTGAACTTTAAAAGGGATTCAAAATAGTGTAATTTCTGGTTACTCCTGTCAGTCATACATACTGCTAGAGCATGCAGGGTGGTAGGGACCAAACAGACTAGAACATGGGACTCAAACAGTGTCAGGCTGTAAGGCATAAACCATACCTTCTGTGAGATTCAAAGAAGGGGAGGTCAGTGGGACTGCAGTGACTGGGAGGACGTGGGTGTGGCATGAGCAGTGAAGGAGGAATATGCATCAGGCCAAGGAGGGGCAATCCAGATGGAGGGAGGTAGAAGAGATATTGACTTGCTTTTTCTTTTTTGTGGTTTTGTTGTTGTTGATATTTTAGATCGCCTAAGGTGCTTCCAGGAAAGAGGTTGCTCATTCCTGCCCTCTATTCTTTCCCATAGCTTACATGTTCTCTAATACTAAGCCTAGACCCACAGATAGGAAGTAGGTGGAATGGTATTATTCTCTTGGCCTGCCTTCCTTGATGATTCCCATTCTTTCCCAGTGTCATAGAAGAGGATCTGACCCCTTTCCAAGGAGGTATCTCCAGGAAGATGATGGCGGAGGTAGTGAGACGGAAGCTAGGGACCCACTATCAGATCATTAAGAACAGATTATACCGAGAAAATGACTGCATGTTCCCCTCAAGGTAAGAGCTATGAGGTACATATATATCTTCTGATCTTATTGCATAAGGGCTTACTTGATACTACTCTTATAGAGAGTCCAATGAAAGGGACTTACAGGTAAACCCTTCCTCACATTTCAGAAGGACTACAAAATAGTGACAAACTCTTCTGCTTGCCTGGGAATTTTTCTTGCCAACCTCTCTTCTCCTATGTCCTATATCAAAGCCTGTCTCCTCTCTCTTTGTAAGGCTGAGGCACATCACTGATTGTACTGGCTGTGACTCTGCCCTTTCTCCTTCCCCAGATATAGTAGCTGCAGGACACAGGCTGATGAGACCTAGCATGAGTGAGCTGGGCTGAAGGAGGAGGAGAAGCGTTGACTGACTGTCAGGGGCCAACTACTATTCTAGATACCAAGTATTCAAAGGAAGGTGGTGGAAAAGCAAGAGAAATAACTGGTGCTGCAGATTACGCAGGCTCCACTGGCCAGGACTTCAGGTGTGAGAGCTGAAGTTACATATCAGTGGGCTGAGAGCTGGCGGGGAGCAGGGAGGGTCACAGACTAAGCCTGGAAGTTGGCCTTAGGCAGCATTATATACACAAGTGATAAACCTTCCTCTTAGGAGTCTTTTTTTTTTTTTCCGGCCCTGCCACTCGGCTGACCAGGGATCAAACCCGGGGCCTCCGCAGTGAGAGCACAGAGTCCTAACCACTGGACCACCAGGGAATTCCCAGGAGTCTTTTTAAAAAAACAAAACAAAACCTCTACTCTTTATAAAATTACGAAGTACAAAACCCAGAAGGCAGGATATTCCCTTACTAAGATCTTTTTTCTAAATGATGTTATGTCATTACAAGTAAAATAAATAAGCAGTATTGTAAAAAACATGCATCCATTTGGTCATAAGGATTTATATTATTTGTTCGTAATAACAACTTTATTATGAATTAGTATACTTTCACTGTAATGTAAAATATGTAAAAACAAGGACAATAACAACAAAATAAAGATCATTTAATATCCCACACTCTGAGGTAATCATAATTTTGGTTATCAAGTGTCAGGGGCAAATAAGGTGGTAGTGGGGAAAATCACTGAGGTATTTTAAATAGACATTTGTTTCATTACTTGGAACAATAATAGAGACTTTAACTACAAATTATGAGCATAGAGGAATTTGTAATTTCTACAAATGAGAAAAAGAAATGAATGTAGACATTGTTGGACTTTGAAAGTCCATTGTTGGACTTTAATAGTTAGCTGAACAGTCTCCAGATCAAATTAAGTAGCGCTCTCAAAGTTTCTGAAAGGCACATGGCTCTTATTCCAGACCCCAGAGCTTTTTGGTCAGAATCATGAGCTCTTAGAAATATTAAGAGAGCACAGGACCTTTTACTGACAATGAAAGGTCCTAATGTGTTGAAAGTTCCCTATTCCAACGATTAATACATATACAACTAAGGAAAATAGAGTTAAACAAAAGAGAAATAAAACGAAATATTCAGAACCAGTGTCCTTAATGAAATGGACACAGTTGTGTAATATCTCAGACTCTCATCTGGCCAAAAGAAGTATCTTTCTAGGTCTAGATACTTTTACTTCACCCAGTTTGAGAAATATCTATGACATTTAAAGTATTCAGTTCTGAACAAAAGAAAATGTAAACTCAGCCTTTCAAGGATGAACTGAAAGATTTTGCTGAGGAACTGGAGCACCATCTAATTAACACCAGAGGGAGTTCCCTGGTGGCCTAGTGGTTAGGATTCTGGGCTTTCACTGCCAGGGCCTGGGTTCACTTCCTGGTCGGGGAACTGAGATCCCGCCAGCCATGTGGCGTGGCAAAAAAAACCCCAAAAAAACAGAAATAAAAAAAAATACGGGAGTCACATCATTTCAAAGGTAGAGAATAATAGTATTATTTAAATAATAGCTTTAGTGAAGTATGGTTGACATAAACTGCACATATTTAAAGTGTGCAATTTGATAAGTATATATATAACCAAAATAACGTATCTGTCACTACCAAAAGTTGCCTTGTGCCTCTTTGCAGTCCCTCTCTCCCCCTTTCCCCGCCATGCCTTCCTTCCACCCCCCGTCCTCAAGCATCCACTGATCTGCTTTCTCTCATTATAGCTTATATCCTAGAGTTTTATATAAATAGAATTGTACCGTATGTGAGAGATTGCTATTTTAAAAGCTGAATGGGAAAGAAAATAAATGTTTCAGCTGTTACATGTAAATGTACTGCAGTAATACATTTTTTAAAAAACTTTTTAACGAGTAATTTTTTTCAGTATCAAAGGAGTGTTACATGGATAAACAGCAAGGTCCTACTGTATAGCACAGGGAACTATATTCAATATCCTGTGATGAACCATAATGGAAATGAATATAAAAGAAGAGTTTATATATGTGTGTAACTGAGTCACTTTGCTGCTGCACAGTAGAGATTGGCACAGCATTGTAAATCAACTATACTTCAGTAAAAAAATTAATATTGGGTCTTTGGATATATGAATAGGGTGTATTTTTCCATTTACTTACATCTTTAATTACTCTCTCCATTGTTTCATAGATTTTAGTATGTAGGTCTTGAATGTCTCTTGTCAAAATAATCACAGGGTATTACATATTTTTGATGTTATTGTAAATAGTACTTTATTAATTTCATTTTCTATGTGGCCATTGTTAGTATATAAAATATGCTACATTTCTAAATTCATTTACTAGCTGTAATAGATTTTGGCTAGATTGCTTAAAATTTTCTACATAGATGATCATGGATCTACAAATAAAGTCAGTTTAAAATTTTCTCTTCCTATTATATATCTTTAATATTCTTCTTGCTTTATTGCATCTGCTCGTATTTCCAGTAAAGTGTTCAAAAGAAAAGGAAAAAAAGGAGTGTTACATGCACATGGTAAAATATTTGGATAACTCAAAAGTATGTACAATGAAAAGGAAGTTTCTCTACCACCGTACACCCCCCCTCCACCAGACCACTAGTCCGTGAGTCCTTCTCTCAAGAGACAACTACAATTACCAGTTTCTTTTACAGCCTGCCAGAAATAATCTCTGCATATACAATTATCTAGATTCATCAACAAACTAGAACATGCTATATCTTCTGTTCTGCAACTTACTTTTCCTTTCCTTGTAACAGTAGATTTTGAAATTTTTCCATAGGAGTACATGGAGAACTCTTTCATAGCTGCATAAAAACCCATTGTATGGATTTCTTTATTGAGTCCTCTATCAATTTTTCCCCACCACTTAAATTTTTCCCCCCCACTCCCCTTTAATTTTTTTTTTGTTTTTCTTTTGGCTGTGTTGGGTCTTTATTGCTGTGCATGGGCTTCCTCTAGTTGGAGTGAGCGGGGGCTACTTTTCTTTGCGGTGCATGGGCTTCTCACTGCGGTGGCTTCTCTTGTTGCGGAACACAGGCTCTAGGTGCGCAGGCTTCAGTAGTTGCAGCACACAGGCTCAGTGAGCTTCAGTAGTTGTGGTGCTTGGGCTCGGTAGTTGAGGTGCGCAGGCTCAGTAGTTGTGGCTCATGGGCTCTAGAGCGCAGGCTCAGTAGTCATGGTGCATGGGCTTAGTTACTCCACGGGCATGTGGAATCTTCCCGGACCAGGGCTTGAACCGGTGTCCCCTGATTGGCAGGTGGATTCTTAACTGCTGCACCACCAGGGAGGTCCTCCCCTTTCATTTTTGACTAATGTAAACAATGATGCAGTAAACATCCTTGAAATTAGACCTTTGAACACTCATGTGAATACATCTGCAGGCTAAACTCCTAAAAGTAAAATTAATTGGCCAATTAATGTGTTTTTAAAATCTTGATAAATAGAACCAAATATCCTCCAAAGAGGTTGTGCCTGTTTACACTTTCACCAGCCTTGTATCATGTGCGCAGAATAGACCTCACACTCTCACTATGTATTATCATACTCTGATCTTTGACAATCTGATTGATGAAAACTGGCATCTAGCTTCACTAGATTTTTTCTTTTGTCATGGTGATACTTAATTTTTTTATTGAAATATACTTGACATATAACATTGTGTAAATTTAAGATGTACAACATGTTAATCTGATACATTTATTTTCATATGATTGCTATTGTAGTGATAATTAGCACCTCTGTCACGTTACATAATTATTCTCTTTTATAGTAGTGGGAATGATTAAGTTCTAGTCTCTTAGCAAGTTTGGTAATTATAATACTATTTTGTCGTCTATCCTCAGTACACTGTGTATTAGATCTCTAGGGCTTATTTACTGCTTATTGTAAGTTTGTACCCTTAAACAACATCTGTCCTTTCTCCCTATTCCCCAGCCTCTGTTAAGCACTTTCTCTGTTTTTATAAGTTTGGCTTCGGGGGCATTTCCTTATAGTAGTACAGTTGACCATCTTTTCTTATGTTTATGAACTATTGATATTTTTTGTAGTTAATCACCCTGTGTATAAATCAATATTTTAAATCAGTCATTTTCATGCTGCCAGAAAATTTTGGTTAGGCCTTGGAATGTTGCCCCCCAGTATAGTGCTGGTCAGGACCTCAAAGGATGGGGAAGAAAAGTTAGCTGTCAGTATACTCACTTTTTTTCCAGAAATCCTCTGAGAATTCCCAGGAAGTCTATTCTGAAACGATATTACAGTCTTTGTGATTATATACATGGCACTCTTTCTGGCTTGCAAAACTGATTTTAATAGTGTTCTGTATTCAGGTTGAAGGTAATGAAAGGTTTCCTATCCTTCCTCATAAACTATGAGACTTAGTTATGGTGGAAATAAAAATAATGTCTTTGTGAGATGCAAAGCCCAAGGGACACAGTTAGAAAATCAGCTTTTCCAGTTCCTTTCAAAATTTGTATCTTGCTTACTAATTAAACTATTCCGTGTAGGAGAAATAAAGAAATGCTGGGAATGAAAAGAGGAGAGGAAATGGTGGGAGTAGCAATAACACTCCCTTCAAACTTAGGATGATCTAGTCGGAAAATTTTATTAAGTATTGTAAGCTGGAGCAGCTTAGCCAGAAAAGGTAACTGGCACCATATGGAAGAGTGGAGTAGTCCTTTCAGGAGCATTGCTCTCAGGACACTTTGCAGGAGGCTGATTATCTGAACACTGGCTTGTCTTACTTTGAAAGTGTAAGCGGGACCCTGCCTTGCCCGAGAGCAGGCACTGCTCTGGTGAAGTTGTGGTATTTCTGGTTGACAGGTGTAGTGGTGTTGAACACTTTATTTTGGAAGTTATTGGGCGCCTCCCTGACATGGAGATGGTGATCAATGTACGAGATTATCCTCAGGTTCCTAAATGGATGGAGCCTGCCATTCCAGTCTTCTCCTTCAGTAAGGTAAGTATAGGAAGAGCCATATGAGGGGATGGAGGGTGGTCCTCTAGCATATAAGCAGGAGATGACTGTGGCAGAGTCTGATGGGTGATGGTGAGGATGAGGCCTGAGGTCCAAAAGTGGGTCTGTGTCCCTGTTAGCTTCACAGTCATTGAACGATAAGACTGAGCAGATGGGGTTGAGGACCCATAAGTGATGTGAGTAAGGTTGCTTGTGTCTATAGGGCTAGGGATGGAGGGTAGGGAATGAGAGAGGCCTGAGGAACCTCTAGGACATTGGAGGTGGGATTCAGAGATCCTACAGAGCATGGGAGAGAGTGGCCCAAGAAAACTCATGGGCTTGAAGTTAGGGAAAGCCTGCATTCAAAGAAAAGATTTGCTGAGCTTCTACATTGTATATATCAACCATAGTATTAGGTATCGTCTGTCCGGCCACTGTATCCCACGGTCCCAGCCTGGCTAACAGTGAGACTGAAGGTGCTAGATAACTTCACACAGTTTGCACCCAGCAATGCAGTGAGGGGATATGCCGGCAATACCCGAGAGGGATATGTGAGGGGGTGATCTTTGGATCTAATTATGGAGAGATAGGAGTACTAGGACACACTTGTGGGCTTGGGGAACTTGGGACAGTGAATATCTTAGTGCTCAGGTTCTTGTAAATGGTGTATTAGCAGGAATGGGCCTTCATTCCCTAGAGACTAAATATGAAAGCATTTGGGGGCAGGGATGGGGGGAGGCTAGAAGAGAGTGGATGGGAGATTCTATAGGAGAAGAGTGGGTTTAAGAAAACCCTCTGAACTTTGAGAAAATAACTCCATTTCTGATTTGCTGTCTCCAAAGCAGAGGAACTTTTTATCCCCACTTTTTCTTTATCACAGTTTACTTTCTCTCTAGACTTGTTTATTTCCTGTGTTGCAAGTGGGCTGAGGCCACATTTGTGTTGCATTTCCCATGGTTTAGCCTCATTTCTCAAAAGTGCTTGGTCCCGTTATTTCTCATGAAGCCCTCTCAGAAGAACAGATAGAGGCTCCCATGTAAGTCAGTAAGGACTTTGTGTTTATTACTTATCTGTTTTTTCTGTGGATAATAAGTATGACCATCAGTATACTAACTTTCCTTTCATCTTTAATCCCCTCCCTTTTTTTTCTGAACCAGTGACTCTTAGTTTGCGAGGGAGGGATTTTAGTCTGTCAGCTTTATGATAAAGGTGCAGTTTCTTTTGAGCAGCTGTTATGCCTGAGGTGCTTGATAAATCACGTACCATTTTTTAAATATTTGAAAGAAGACAAACAGCATATTGCATATGTAATTCCAATGGAAGAAACAGTAGAATTAGAGGCTTATCAGTGACCAGAATTTTAAGAGAAGTTACCATGTAAAGGGAACAAATGGCTTCAAACTTTTTTCAAAAGATGTGGGATAACACCCCTCCCCCCGCATTCTGCCCATCACTACTTTTGACCCTGATCAAAAAAGAAAAATAACCAAAAAATAACTCACAATTTATCGACCAACCAATGGGAGCTCAGCAGTGCCACAGTAATAGGTAATACTAACACTTACTGAGTGTTTACTTTGTGTCAGACACTGTTCTAAGTTTTTTACATGTACTAACTCATTTAATATTCAAAACAAGACTATTAGATAGATAATATTATTGATATTATTATTTATCCAGTTATAAACGTAAGGAGACTGAAGCATAGAAAGATTAAGTAACTTGCCTAGAGTTGGAAAGAGGTGGAGTCAGATGATCTTTCTCAAGAGCCCACACTCTCAACTATTGCACTATGTTTCCTAATTCTTGCTCCGAAAAGACCTATCTAGGAAATAACTAAGAACTGGTAAGATAGTATACACTCCAAGTGTAATATCAGTTAAAAGATTAGACAGCTATGTGATCATTCAGAATTGGGTATATTATTTCCCTAAACTAAAAACTCCAACAGTGTATGTCCTCTAGAAAAACAGCACTTTGGGGAACTGGAAAAGTTGACCTTTAGTGTGATTTCGTATTCTGGGGTTCAGTCAGCCCACGAATTTTAACCCACGGTCATTTTTGCCTTTTAGCATCTAGAGTCTAGACTTTGAAGACTAGGGAAAATATATCCTTGACAGTATAACACTGGGGCAAGGCCTTTTCCAGATCCCGTGACATGAATGCAGTTTGCTGCTTCTTCTTCTGCTCTGAGACTGACTTAGAATAACCTTTCTGTTTCTGTTGAAGACATCAGAGTACCATGATATCATGTATCCTGCTTGGACATTTTGGGAAGGAGGACCCGCTGTTTGGCCAATATATCCTACCGGTCTTGGACGGTGGGACCTCTTCAGAGAAGACCTGGTAAGGTAGGTCCTTTAGAGAGCTTTTATTTATCCCTCTTTGTGGGTCGTCTTGAAGTAAACAGTAAAGTATAAACAATTAATTTTGTTTAAAAGGACTAACTTTTTTTTTAAGGACTAACTTTTAAGCTAAAAATGAAAGACAAAAAACTATAGCATAAGCAATTTTGTATGTGTATAAAAATATTTACATATCCATAGAAAAAGAGCAAAAGAACCTACCCTAAAGTGTCAGCAATGCTTCTGTGGGAGGGATTCTAGAAGCCTCTTCTTCTTGAAAGTTTTCTGTACTGTTAAGTTTCTCTAAATAAGAGTGAGTTACTTTCATAAGTAGGAAAAAATGAATGACCATACTGTGGGGAAGGATAGAAAATTACTTGGAAGCACATAAATGTACTTTGTAATTAAGAGCTAAGTCCTTCAGGCAGGGATGGTGTGGGTATAAATGTCCCATAGATATCTCAAGTACAAGCCAAATACTCTCTAATTCACGATTGAAACCTGCCTTGGCCTGTTGACTGTACCCCGCCATTATTTCAGAATTTAGATTGTCCAGGTCATCAAGCTGTAGGTACTTCTTACCTAGCTACATTTTACATGAATCATTCCAACAACATTGGTACCTAATGAGCAAACTTCTAAAAACACACCTTTCTAGGTATTCTAGGGATGTAGGGAAAGCAGTAGTTTAATTCAACTTCATTTCCACAGATATCTATCACCTGTACTAAGTGTGGCTGGAGATTTAAATGAGATGAAGAGAAAGTCCCTTCTCTGGAGAAGCATATAAGGCCGCAGTCCTCGGTGGCAGCTAGAGCCACTGGGTAAAGAAACAAGTTTATTATTCAGTAGGTATAATTAGGAAGTTATTTTTTAAGATAACTTGGTCTCATACTTCATAGAACTGGACCTGGAAATTGTTCTTGTCCAACTGTTTATTTCAGGGATGAGGGAATTCAGGCTCAGAGAGGTTAAGTGACTTGGTCAAGGAACCAATTTAGGCCTGAAGTCTAGGTTTCCAAGTGCATTATTCTCTCCACTTGACTACTTAATATTTCCTATGTTCTCCAGACATTGAGACCATCATTTCTTACTTAGCATTTCATTTTGAACATAATTTTGAGAGAGGGAAAAATAAAAATGTCTTAAACCTTTTTTTCTCCAAGTTATTCCTGACTTTAGTTTTCTAATCCTTTTTTTATTTTTTCAGGTTCTTGCAAATACCCTTTTCACACTCTTCTTTTTGTAGCTCTTTTCCCACCTGCTGTACATCTATTTTGTTTTTAAAATCATTTTAAAAACAATTTTTTTCTGAATATGAAACCTTTACATGCTCATAAAAATTTATAAATGTATCCAACTTAGGCAACTTTTTCCCTGCTTATTGGTGTCTTAGAAATCTTTCCATGTCAGTACATATGAAATGACCTCATTATTTTAAACAGTTGCATGGTATTCCATCGGATAATAATTTAATTTATTGTGTCCTTTGATGGACATGTAGGCTGCATGTGTAATATATGCATAATTTCTTGTTTTCTGGACTATTTGAGAATATGTTGCATACCTTATGACCCTGTACCCCTTAATACTTTCGTGCATATTTCCTAAGAGCAAGAGTGTTCTCTTTTATAACCACATTGCAATTGTCAATTAGAGGAAACAATATTAATTTAATACTTAGTTGTCCCAATAATGTCCCATAAGGCACATTCCCCCTCCAGTACAGGAGCCAATCCAGCATCATGTGTTGTATTTAGTCCTCATGTCTCTTTAATCTTTAATCTGCAGTAGCTCTTCAGTTGTCTTTCTCTTTCCTGACTCTGACATTTTGAAGAATACAGGCCACTGAACATTTTTGATACAATGACACTGAACATTTTTAATAGAATGCTCTTCAGGTTGGTTTTGTCTATTTCCTCATGATTAGATTCAGTTTATGCACTGCTGGCTCAGATACTTACATAAATGATTTTGTGTGTATCCACCTCTCTTTAGAGATGTTAATTTTGATCACCTGGTCAAGGTGTTATATCAGGTTCCTCTACTGTGTAGTTACCACCCTTGTAAACTAATAAGCAATTTTTAGGGAGATAGCATATGTTTTAAAATCTAATCTTAAGTGAATTTGTTTTTCTTTTGATACCTTCCCCTTTTATTCTTCAGTTGAATCTATTCATGATTATAGAATTGCAATTTTATTTTTCAGAGCCCTCCGTTCAGAATCTCTAGCCCCATGATTTCATTTCTCACCTTTAAACTTTAGTAATCTACTTGCTTATCTACACTGATGTCTGCTTGGCATTTTCCTATTTTTATAAACTTTTGGGAGTTTGTCCCCATTGACTTCCTTTTCACTCTGTGGAAGAATTCAGTGTCCCTGTGCATTTAAAGAATTCACTCTATGGTCAGCGGAGGGGTGGGGTTATAAAAAAGGGCTGGGGCAGCACCAAGCTGTGGTGGCCGCTGTTAGTGCTTGCCGGGAGACATGGGTCATTTGAGGGGTGGGTAGGTGGGTAGGAAGAATGAGGGAGAGAGAAAACAGAGATGATACTTGGTTCAAGTCTGTGTCTGCAGCTTTCCCCAGGGACCAAGGAAGTTTATGCTCAAAATTTCAGTATAAATTGATGCATTTTTTGCTGGGTAGTTTGGCAGTATATATGAAAATGTAAAATGTTTATATCCTTTGACCCAGCAATTTTACTTCAAGAATTTATCCTAAGAAGATAATTAGACAAGCATGCAAAGATGTGTGTACAAGGATATTCACTTCAGTGTTGTTTCTTAAAGAAAAAAGTTTAAAACTACCTGAAAGCCCACCAGTAAGGAATTAAGTGAATTACGACATGGTTATAAAATGGAATACTGTGCATGAATGGCAAGTAAAGGTAGCATAGGACTTAAAAACAGGGACTCTGGGTTCAAACCCTGGCTCTTATTAGCTGTGTGACTAGACAAATTGCTTAACCTCTCAAGGGCCTCAACTATAAAGTAGGGTTAATGAAACCTAGCTTGTAAGGTCATGAGAATGAGTTTATATTTATATAGCACTTAGAACACTGCCTGGAACATGGTAAGTGCTATATAGGTGTTGGCTCTTATTATTATCTATAATATGTCCTAATAAGAATGTTAGCTAGCAACATGCATGGTATGATCTCTGTTATATAGAGCAAGGTTTTTCAATCTTGGTACTCTTGATGTTTGGGGCTAGATCGTTCTTTGTTGTAGGGGGCTGTTCTATGCGTTGTAGGTTGTTTAGCAGTATCCCTGGCCTTTGCTCACTAATGCCAGTAGCAATCCCCTAGTAGTGACAATCAAAAAATATCTTTATATACGGCCAAATATCCCCTTGGGTAGAGGGGCAAAATCACCCCCAACTGAGAACCACTGATGTGGAGAGACGATTGGAAGGAAATTCTTCACTGAAATGTTAAATTGTTAAAAGTAGTTATCTGTAGGTGGGGAGATTCCAGATGAATTTTTTTTACTATTAGAATTTTATATAATGAGTATATACTATTTTTTCATTAAAAATAAAAAACAAAAAAAACCCATTGCTATAGTGTTTATATTTTGGTGGGAGGGAATATGAGACGGAGAAATAATTGGACTGGAGAATCGGGTAAAGATGATCCAGCAAGAAAGGACTAGAAGATAAGCCAGGAAAATAGGAGCAGTGGTCTCACCTGAGAGAAAATGGGACACTATCTGAATCTGAAAAGTATCTCTACCTGAAAAGTTTATGTTCTAAATCTCTCCATTACAGCAAGTAGCTCACAAATCCCTCATTAACTCCAGTTCAGTCCAACCCCCTCCTTTTTCAGAGGAAGACTCTACACAAACTTCTGTGAAGGGTTCCTACAAAGTAAGTTAAGAATGATGCATCTGTGGACTAGCAGTTTCAGCAAGGAAGGCTGGCTGTGGTAATGGGTACTGAGACCTGAGTTTCAGGGACTTCGTCTTTATGGAGCACTAAGTACAGTTCTGGGGATACCAGGTGCTTTGGAAAATCAGACTAAATCTGATGATAACTCCTATGCATCTAAAACATGAAGTCAGGAAGTGATTTGTTTCCTTGCCCTTAATTCAGTTTCTGATATTTTCTGCAGTTGTCTTTGCCTGTTAATTTTATCAATAGACTCTAATAAAAGTGGGGAAGAAATCCTCATTGTACTGAATTAAATAGCCCTAAACATGTCACTTAGTTTTGGAAAGTTTTCTTTCAATGTTGTTAACTTATTTACCTAACTGTAGATTTGCAAATATTGCTTGCCAGCATCTCCATAGGAATGAAGTAATAACAGAAGGGAACATAATGTTATTTAGAGCTTTTTCTTTGGAGTAGCCTGGATCAGACTGATTTCAAAATGTGAAGATCTCAACTAATCTTCAGAAATGGTTCAAAGGCATCCTTATATAGTTAAGGAAGAAACATAGAAACTAATGAAATCTATTTTTAGGTCAGCAGCACAGTGGCCATGGAAAAAGAAAAATTCCACAGCATATTTCCGAGGATCAAGGTGATTATACTTTCTGACATTTTACAAAAGTATTTTTCCAGTTAATGTGCAAAATATAAGTAATTTTGAGGGTGTGAGGAACCCTAGTTTAAAGAGAAAGCTAAGATAACTAAGAAATAAACATAGAATCACAGAATTTTAGACTAGAGAAGAACTCAAATTATTTGCCCAAATCACTCTAAGTTGAACTGAAATTCCAAGAAGTAAAGTTCATCTGTCCAGTCATTCAGCAGATATTTACAAAGTGCCATGAGTGTGATGGGCTTTGACTATATATAATGCTGAACAGAACAATGAGTTGTCCTCTTGCCTGAGAGATTACAGTTTCCTAGGAGTAGCTAATGATCGTGCCCACAGTCCCTCTGCCACTTAATGGCAGAGTGGGAACCATCACCAGCTCTTCTGACTGCCTTTTTCATCAGACCGTGTGGCTGCCAAATAGTGGTGGAAGCACAGACTGAGACTGGTGAAAATGGACAGGGAAGCAGGGAAGGAAGGGAGGAAGAGGGAAAGAGAAAAGGTTGGGGAAGGACCCTGTCCATGTTGTTCAGCTCCATATCCCTGGTGCTAAGAACAGTACCCACCACATAGATGCAGAATGAGTACCTGTCAGACAGATGAATACAAAAGAGAATGTTTAGGGAGAGAGTTTTGCAGTTTTCTCAGAGCATCCTTGTCCGAGGTCACAGCCTCTCTTCACTCGCAGTGGACTTCAGCCCAACAGCAACTGCTTACGCTTCCTTATCAACCTCTCTGGTTCTCAGATCTTCAGATCAGATTCTTAACTTGGGATCCATGTGTGGACTTCAGGAGTTTTAGGGATTCCTTGAAATTATATGGGGATATGTGCATTTTTCTAGAGAGGGGGGTCCACAGTTCTCATCAGATTCTCAGGGGGTCCATGACCCCTCACATGTCAAGACCATCTGCTACTAGGACCATAACTAGGACTTTTTCTACATGCAGTTTTCAGGTGTTTGAGCCTTTCAGTTTTCTTTTTAATTTAAATATTATACTGGATTTTACAAAGCACACCCCACAAAGGTCACGTAGCTGTTTTGGTGAGTGGTGATTACCTAGTCATACAGCTATGAGTACCAGTGATTAGAGGTTACATGAATCTTCTAAAAGGGAAATAATTCCCTGGGATATGGCTATAGTGCCCAGAACAACATAATCCTAAAGACTAGAATGCAAGCAAAGAAGGGCCAAATACTCCCCTTCCCTGAAGGGTAAAGTGGAGAACAGCCCAGGACCTCCTAGTTGCTGTAGGATCTAGTATTCCCCCTCCTCTTCTATTAAAGTAACCAATGAATTGTCCATCAGTGTGTACAGTCTTTTTCATTAGGTCCGATTACTGCTTCCCTTTCAGAGATTGAGAACAGTATTATGGTGTAGGACACATAGTTTTATGTCATGTGTTTCTTTTATAGGACAAGTCCAGAACGAGATCCTCTCATTCTTCTATCTCGGAAAAGTCCAAAACTTGTTGATGCAGAATACACCAAAAACCAGGCCTGGAAATCTATGAAAGTAATCACCAATCATCTGACTAGAACTACAGCAGTGAACATTCTCACTCAAAGAACGTTGCCACCTGGGTAGAATTTGAGATTAGGTTTCCTCTCAGTGTTGGGATGAATATAGAGAAAGTTCCATGGACTAAAATTAGCATATATGTAAATTATTCTTTTTCAAACTCACATTGCTTTTCTGGCCCATATTATGACTTATATTTTATACAATTTTGAAGGTTTAAACAGAGGTCACAAACTTTTTATGTAAAGGACCAGATGGTAAATGTTTTAGGCTTTGCAGATTCTAGAGTCTGGGTTGTAGTTACTCAGCTCTGCCATTGCAGTGTGAAATCAGCCGTAGACAATATGTAAACGAATGAGCATGGCTGTGTTCCAATGAAACTTTATTTATGGCACTGAAATTTGAATTTCATGTAATTTTCCTGTGTCATCAAATATTCTCTTTTGGATTTTTTTCCAGCCATTTGCAAGGTAAAAATAATCTTAGTTTATGTGTTGTGTACAAAAATAAGCAGTGGGCTGGATCTGGCCTGTGGTCTGTATGTTTGCCAACCCCTGGTTTAAACCAGTGGTTCTCAACCCTGACTATACAATCCAACTAGAGAACTTAAAAATGAATAGAATGAATCAGAATCTTTGGAAATGACATATAAACATCTTCATTTGTTTAAAACTCCCTTTCACCTTTCATTCTAAGGTGAAAGCAATGACTGGCTTCTTTGGTTTGAAGTCCATCTCTATCCTCTTAACTCTTTCTTGCCTTATTCAAAGAACCTTAAGCCCTAAATGTCCTCATCTGAAATTTCCATATACCATATGAGGATGATATGAAAAAAATGTTTAAACTTCTTGTCATAAAAACTAAGTAAAAACTAAGAAATACTAAGTAAAGCTGCATGTATTTATTATGTGACTGCTTAATTCAAACAGGAGCAAATGCAGTATAAGAAACTTCGTTAAAAAATAAAAATATGAAAAATGTATCCATTCAGCCCAGCATCTACTATGGGAGGCTGCAAAAGCAAACAAGACTTGTTTCCCTCATCGAGTTTACCCTCTGCTAATGTGGCTGGAATACAGATGGGGGTCTCAAACTCCGATACCCCCAGGGGCTGCACTAGTGAGCAGAAGAGAGTGCTGAAGGTCCGGTCATTGCTGCCCAGGGGAATAGGAGCTCTCTTTGCCAAAATCTTCCTTTTTTTTCCCCAAGAAAAGTTGGAAATCTGGGTTTTTGTAAGAAACACCCTACCACCTATAAATGTTGGCAGTGGTTAGAATATTTATTTTTAAATACTTTGTGAGCTCAACAAAATTTGTGTGTGGGCTACACCTCTAAGCCCACCAGCCACCATTTGTAACCTCCTGTGCAGTATGATTTACACAGAGTGAAATGTGCTGCAGGCCATGACCTCTGAGTTCAGGGGATTCACATGGTTCCAAGGGAACTTAAACTCTAAAATCAGACAGAACCAGGTTGAAACCCAACCTCTTCAACTTAGGGCCGTGCGACCCTGAGCAAGTCTCCCAACTTCTCAAAGCCTTGGCTGCTTCATCTATAAAGTGGAATAATCATGCCTCCTGGGTCTGTTTATTATAAGACTTAAATGAGGTCATGTTGATGAAATGTTTAGCAATGCTTACTGCACAGTGGTCTTCAATAAATGCTCCTACTCCTAGTATTAATAACTTCCTTTTCACTGAAAGGATACCTTGGGAAAGCCAGCTGCTAAGGATGTCCATCTTGTGGATCACTGCAAATACAAGTAAGACTTCCAGAACTCCTGACTCTCCTAGTTTTCCTATTGCTTTTGGAATAGCTTCACTTTGGGTGAGAGTTTTAATACTAGGGTCTAGCCGGGGTTTGTGAAAGTCACATTAATTCACTTAGCTGTTATTTTCTCGGAGTCTGCTGTGCACAAGGCTCTGAACTAGGTTCTGTGGGAACTGTGGAGACATGAAATGTGGTCCCTGCTTCCAAAGAGCTTGTGTGCTTGTAATCAAAGGGATGGGATTCCTTCTCTCCACACCCCGCCCAGCCAAGAGCTGAAGTTAGATCAAGTATTTATTAGGTAATTAAAAACAATTTACGGTCCAACCTGAATAAAGCATATGTAACTATTATATTTAAATGCCAGGACTAAGGATTATATGCACATGTAAAACCAGGTCAGGAGGAGGGCAGTGGGGGGTTTCAGAGAGATGAATGCTGATTATACTGCACAGTGGGAACTATAGGGTAGAAGCAACTCTGGTTGGAGACAGGGGTACATGCATGGGAAATGCTGAAAAGAAAATGTTCTTTTCTAAGTTAGCTTTTTTCCAGGGGGCATTTCTTTGAAGATTGATTAGGTATGCCTGGTTGTCTTCTCCAGATTTCATAAGAGGGAATAGGGAACAGGGCATGCCTTTGACCAGGTAGGGTACCCTATGGGAAAACCAAGGCTTTGGGAGGCCATGATGAGTTCAAGACTTTAGGCCTAGAAAAACTTGTAGCAAAGGGTGAGGTGTTGCTTCCATCTGAGCCTTGTATCCGCTGTACCCAGCACCCAGCTGCTGGCCCTATCAGTCTCTCCCTGGAGAAAGTATCCCTTTTATCCCCTCACCCTGATATTCCCAGGAACAACCTCTAACTCCTGGAACAACAAGGAGTTTATAGAAACTTCACAGGGACATGCTGATGTGTCCTTGAAGACTGAAAATGGAAAAAGAAAGGAGAGGGGGTAATAAAAGGAAAGAAGGGTAAGAGGGAGTAAGAAAAAAAGGTCATATTTGTGGAAGTAGGCATATAGTTTCAAGTATATTTTGCTCTTTCTTTTCCAGGTATCTGTTTAATTTTCGGGGTGTAGCTGCAAGTTTCCGGTTAAAACACCTCTTTCTGTGTGGTTCACTTGTTTTCCATGTCGGTGACGAGTGGCTGGAATTCTTCTATCCACAGCTGAAGCCATGGGTTCACTATATCCCAGTCAAAACAGATCTCTCCAATGTTCAGTAAGCAGCTCTCCACCAAGCAGAGTTTCCGATGACTCCCGCAATCTGCCTCTAAGTCCCCAGCCATTTAAGACATTTACTCCTGATGACTTTTTCCATTGAAAGCTTTTTATTTTTCATATTTGGTTCTCAAAGATAGTATTGTATTATTATCCAACTAGGCTGAGTGGGATTTAATTTTTAAAAGTTCTCTAATGCTGATTTAAAATGTAACATTCAGACAGTATGCAGTGAAAAAGCTCTAATCTCTCAAAGACTAGAGATATGGGTATTCAGTTGTGTTACATTGTCAAAAGGACTTTCAGATACAGCATGAAAATTGACCTCAGTGAAACAGAGGCAAGTTTCCTCTCATGGAGGGAGGGGCTAGGATGAGGAATGGAGAAGGGCCAGAAATGTAAGCTCAGCGCCCTCTTCTGGGGGCCAGAGCAAGAAACAGGAGGGAAATTTTTTTCTTTACTATTGATTTTTGATGTGTATCATTGAACATTTCTCTATTTTTCCAAATATGTTCCGGAACTACAACATTGTCTTCTGCCTGTGTGTGAGATATTTGTTGCTGCTGTTGTTGTTATTATTTTGTTCCTGTGAGGGCCTGTTATCTTTGCTTTAAAAAAGAAATAATTTGCCATCCACATATCTAGAGATTAACTATGGACCTCACTCTGTGATCTCTCTGCCTTAGTACTAATGAGCTTGGTCTGTATTTCAGAGCCTAATAATTCTTTCCATTTTAGGGAGCTGTTGCAGTTTGTAAAAGCAAATGATGATGTAGCTCAAGAAATTGCTGAAAGGTAAGTTCTGTTCATTTTTCTTTTTCCACTTTATCATCCCCATTTTGCCTGAGCTAATGTCATAAGAATGCTGTTACCATGGTGATACCTGAATTTCAGCCTCATTACCCAGAGATGATCAGAATCAAAGCTGTCTTGGGGGAAAACACACATTCACATATGTCCCAAGCCCATACTTTGTAGAGTTAGACTGAAATCTTTGAAGTCATTCAAGTACTGTTTCTGAGGATTGGCTGTTTACATATTTGTTTTTAAGAAAAAAAAAATCATGTCTATTTCCAAATGCATGTGTGTGGATATGATGGCTATAGAGTTGGTTCTGAAGATCAGAGTTAATTTATATAAAGTACTCTGAACAGTGCTTGGCACAGGTAAAAACGCTCAAGTGTAAGCTACTAGTATTATTCAATGGTGTGCTTTATTCTTGTTAATCTTGTCTCTAGGGGAAGCCAGTTTATTCTGAACCACTTGCAGATGGATGACATCACCTGTTACTGGGAGAACCTGTTGACTGAATACTCTAAATTCCTGTCCTATAATGTAACAAGAAGGAAAGGCTATGATCAGATTATTCCCAAAATTTTGAAAACTGAACTCTAGTAGTCATCATTGAGCCATAGTCCTCTCTATGGCAGCAGATCTCAGACATCCTGTGGTGAGAAGCTCACTGTGAGTGTGACACCTATACCTTGGATACTGTTACCAAGCCAAATATCTGGTTTTCCTTATCATGCTGCACCAAGAGCAACTTTTGAGAAAGATCCAAAATATGTTTAATATAGATATGAAGCAGCTCAACACTTTGGCTGAATAAGGACCAGAAATCATGAGATGTGGGTTTTGAACCCAATTCTGCCTTTCATTTTCTTAGGACCAATCACAGCTTGTGCCTCAGATCATCCACATGTGTATGTCCCTCACTTTGGAACTGACTGTGCCCATGGGATGATGCCCTTTGTTTCACTGTTTGGAGTAGAAAGTCAATCCTTTGGAACTAGGACAACTCATCACCACAGTTCTGCAGTTATTCTACACTTGATTTCTGTCGCTATATTTTAATGTAGAAAGCCCTTTAGGGTTTGTGAAAAATACTTGGGGATTATTTCCTAAAAGGTCTAAGGAAGCAGTAGTGTGCCATGCCATGATGTAGGAGATCTCTTTTGTCAAAGCCTAAACTCTTTGGTACTCAGGAGATTTCTATAAAGCCACGTAGAAGGGGGCCAATTGCATGAGCAATTTTTGCAATTGGATTTCAAGTTCCCTTTTTGTACCTTCACACCCTTCTTTATGTTCTCTTTCAAAAAGAAGAGATAAAAACCTCTTAATAAATTTAGGAGATGGTCCTTACTTTTTAAAGGAACTGTGCATAAAACAGCATCTCTTCCTCATTCTTCACACGCCCTTACTATTTTTCCTCCTTGAGTTGGCGGTAGTCCATGCTTGCAGGGATCTCAAGGAGTCTTCATGTGTGAAATGGTGTTAAGTTGGGAGTTTAGAACATTCAACTTTAGCACTTACTTATATAGGAGATGTTTGTTTTAGCGCACATCCATGTTGGAGTGCTTCCTTTTCCCTTTTGAAAAAGACATTTGGATAGTAGTTTAATCTCAGGCTGTTCTCCCTAACATAGTTGAAAATGAAGAAAAAATTTTAGATTAAAACCCATATAGTCTGTCCCTGGTGGCACAGTGGTTAAGAATCTGCCTGCCAATGCAGGGGACACGAGTTCAAGCCCTGGTCCAGGAAGATCCCACATGCTGCGGAGTAACTAAGCCCGTGTGCCACAACTGCTGAGCCCGTGCTCTAGGGCCTGTGAGCCACAACTACTGAGCCTGTGTGCCACAGCTACTGAAGCCCACACACCTAGAGCCTGTGCTCCGCAACAAGAGAAGCCACCACAATGAGAAGCCCACGCACCACAACGAAGAGTAGCCTCCACTCGCCACAATAGAGGAAGCCTGTGCGCAGCAATGAAGACCCAGTGCAACCAAAAATAAATCAATAAAATAAATTTATAAAACAAAAACAAACAAAAAAAACCCATATAGTCTCATGACACAGAACCAGCCTTGTCCCTTAGGCCCAAACTTTCCACAGAGAAATCAACTGTTTGCCTTTGCCTTTTTTTTTCTTTTTTTTGCGGTATGCGGGCCTCTCACTGTTGTGGCCTCTCCCGTTGCAGAGTACAGGCTCTGGACGCGCAGGCTCAGCGGCCATGGCTCACAGGCCCAGCCGCTCCGCAGCATGTAGAATCTTCCCAGACCGGGGCACGAACCCGTGTCCCCTGCATCGGCAGGCGGATTCTCAACCACTGCGCCACCAGGGAAGCCCTGCCTTTGCCTTTTAAGAACTGTTTGGTATTAACTGGTTTCAAAATTAGTAAATGTGAGATTCAGTTATATAAAATCAGGGACTTTATTTCACTTGTGAAACATGTGTTGGGCCTTTTAAACTCCCTTTCACAAAATTGTAAGCCTACGGACCTTCTTAGAGGACCTGCTGGTAAGATCATTGCATAGAATAAGGCAGGTGCTTAAAATTGGATTTTTTTGAGTATTAAAAACTCATGGGAGGGGCTTCCCTGGTGGCGCAGTGGTTGGGAGTGCGCCTGCCGATGCAGGGAACGTGGGTTCGTGCCCCGGTCCAGGAAAATCCCAAGTGCCGCGGAGCGGCTGGGCCCGTGAGCCACGGCCAATGAGCCTGCGCGTCTGGAGCCTGTGCTCCGCAATGGGAGAGGCCACAGCAGTGAGAGGCCCGCGTACCGCAAAAAAAGAAACTCATGGGGACTGTGTTTTTAGGTGCTATAAGTCTGGCGTTAAGCAGTCCAGATTTCTGAGTTGTACTGTGGTTTTGCCTAATCAATAGGAGGCCCTGGTAGATATTATCATTCCATTTTAATTTTCTTCTCACTAAACTAGGAGCAAAATTTTCTGTCCTTTGGATTAGGAGCTGAAGGTTCATTTCCCTGGGAGTGTTTCCTACTTTGCTTCAAGATCCAGCTCAAGCATCATCTTTCAGAATCCTTGTTTTCATTCCTCTAGGCAGTTAGAGGCTATCATAATACTTTGCTCATGCCTGTATTATATGATATCACATTGCACTGTAGTTATTTGACTGTTTCTTCCACTGTTCTGTGAGCTTCTTCATGGGTGGGAATCATGTTTTACTTACCCTGATTTCTCCATTATCCAGCACAATGCCTCACACAGAAGGATGCACAGAAGAATGTTGGAAGGATGGATGGATGGATGGATGGATGGATGGATGGATGGGGACAGCAGGCTTAACTAAATCCTATTTACAGACTGCCCAGACGTTGACTTCAAGGGGGACTGGACAAGACTGTAAGAATTGGATCAATGCCAATTCTCACCTGCCTTTTGAAGAGTTAAGAACATCTTTGTATTTAAGTACAGCAAATGTTATTCAGATTTTACAGTTATTTGTTTACCTCTGCGTAGATGGTATGAGGATGGTGTGTAATGACATGTAAAATGTATGGTTTTGAAAATAATTTTTATCTCCATAACTTTTGAAGTTGTTGTTGTTGTTTGTTGTTAATACTATCTGGGTCTCAAACCTACCATTTCTTCCTCAGAGAGCTAGAAGCCACACTTTTCTTCAAGGAAAGAAAATAATTCAATTTATTTGAGTGAAGTGGGATACTTGGATAACACAAGTAATGATTTTCCTTTATTTGGGGAGTATCATCTGTGTGATGTTGTCAATGTGCCACCTTATTCTGCTGTTACATCAGGTTTTCCTAACGGAAAAGAAAAGAAACCACCTCTAGCTGGTTTAAGCAAAAGAACTTTTTAGAAGGATATGAGGGCATCTCTGAGTAGTTGGAAGGGTAGAAAGCAGAGCAGTTTCAGGAATATCAACAAGGGTTTGGATAGTTTCTGGAGTGCTGCTGTGTGCAGTTCCAGAGACAGCCAGGCTCTGTCTCTCAGCCCAAAATTCCCAAGAGAAAAACATTTAATGGGCTCCTTTGGGTCAGTTCTGAAGAGGATAGTTCCCTACCCTTTACCGCTGCACTGACTATGAACAAGAGCAACACAGATACATTAAAAAACCATCTTCTCATGCATCTAAAGATGCCTTCACTTAACGTAATCCTGCTGCATCTCGAGGTAAGATGTTGTGGGTGAAGCAAAGGGGTACAATTATAAATCACTCATTTAATATTTATCAGATACTTCTTGAGCATTTACTGTGCACAGCAGTGGGAGATAAGAAAATGTTTACAACAGGCTCCCTAGCATGAAGGAGCTCTCTAGGTGAGATGATAAAGTAAAAATAATATGAGAGGCTTCATAGGCAGAAGGTAATTAAGGTGATATGAGGCCTTAATCGTAAGGCCAATTATTCATAAAGACAATGTGGATCTGAAGTTTAGAGGGAGAAGAAATTTCTGGTGCAGATGGAAACTTCCTGGAGGTAAAAACTGAGTTACACTTTGAGGGATGGTTAAATGAAGTGGTCCTTGGAGTTCTCAGAATTCATTCTCTTTACCTGTGGTAACAGTTTATGTCATATATAATATAATAAAATGTAATATATGTAGCAAGGGCAGTACCTGGTGAACCTAGCAGGGAAAGGGAACCTTCTGCCGCCTGGGAGAAAATTCATGATGGGGGGAGAAGCTACTGGGTTCTATGAGCAGAAATCAGCAAAAGGTCTAAGGGTAGAATAGTGGTGGTTCCAGGCACACTGTGCTGACCACACTGAAATTTTCCCTTGATGCCTCTACTGTGGTGGCAAATGCACATCCTGGGGAGGAGTCAGCTAAATGTGCAAGAGTGGTCTGAGTGAGCCACGTGACACCTTTTGGCTTAGTGTTGCTCTGAGACCCTTCAAAAAGGCAGACCACAGAGCAGGGAGAGTACTTTCATAGTGGTAGAGGAAGGTAAGCCCCAGGGGCTTGGAGCAGCGGGAGAGTGGGAGGGTGACAGAGTAGTTGTCTGAGGAGCTGAGATGGAATAGCAGCAAAAGTGTGAGTGGGGCCTAGGGTCCGTGGACTTCTTGAGCAACCAGATGGCAAAGGGAACCTTACAAATGAAGCTTAGTTACCCAAATGAGAAACCAGCTATGGAGTTAGCAAAATTTGCCTGTTTACATAACCTCATCTGTATCTGTAAGGTAGTGGGGGGACATCTGAGTTGTATATAAATGATTTCAGTAATAACTGCCCAACACTCCCACCCTCCAATTCAAAGTTCTCCTCATCGCAGAATGATTCTGGGGTCATCTTAAGCATTTAGATTTTCCACGTGTACACTAGACAGACTGGACAGCCATTTTCTTGGGCTTTCAGGCCTTGGGACTTTATCCCGGTGCCCACCTCCACCTGTATGGGATAGGCAGCAACCTGCGGCCAGAACCAAGAGTCAGAGGATCTGAATTCTTTACTGGACAACCTATGTGCCAGCCATGATAGGTACTGGGGATAGAGAGATGAATATAAACAGTCTCTGACCTCAAAGTTAGTCTACTGAGACACATAGCAAATAGGAAATCGTGATGCAACGTAGTAAACGTTATGTTGGGAACTGAATCTAATCCTGGCTCCCAGACACCAGAGATCTTCGTGGCGCCATGACTGACTCAGCTAGCCACTCTTATCAGTTAACTTCCTGGGCCTTATCTATAGAATTCCAGCTATCAAATTCCTGAACTCTATTTACTGTATCCTACTGAAGAGTGTAACGATTTGTAATTACACCTAGAAAGGAATCAAGGATGGGTAGGGATTGGCAAAGAGAACATGTGACTGTATTTGGTTGCTAGCAAAGATTAAGTGAAATTACACAAACCAGTTTGAGAGTATTTTAAATGCATGCATTTTAATAAAAACTATACTTTGAAGCACATGTTAGTGGAGACTGTAGTGACGGGAAATTATTGCTGGACTATCAAGCAAACGCCTGGTAGAAATTCCAGAAATTGTCCTGCCTTTCGAGAAACAGTAGGCATACGAACTAAGGGGAGTAAAACCCATCTTGTGAAGCCCAGGGCCGATTTCTTTAAAGAGTGTTCTGGAAATCTCGGGGTAACTGGCACCAAGACCCCTCTTCAACGCCTCGGTCCTTTCCGAAAACAAGAATAGACCCCACCCAACCCGGTAGTCCGTGACAGGGTAAGTTGGGCTTGTATTTGCGCAAATTGCCTTCCCCTTTCCGTACTCCACTTGTAGTGAACACTGCACTTTCTTCACCTACATGGGGTTTCTGCCGTTTTAAATACGCTAACCTACTTTAGCTTACGAACACGTCTCGCCGCCTGCAAACTGTCCAACTCTCCCGTTTTCCGGGCGCAGGAAGACCAAGCACATAACGCCAGAGGCGGGGCCAGAGAGCGTTGAGCGTGTCTACTCTCCGCCACCTCACTTCCGGCGGGGCGACGCCGCACCGCAGCGGTCCTTCCCGCCTCCAACCGGAAGTGTGGTCGGATCCGGCTCCGCCTTTGCTCTTCTTTTGGCCTTTGCCCTCGTTGGGGCGGGACTTCCTGTCTCGTGTGTCCAAGGGCCTCCAAAGTGAGGCCTGGCGCTGAGGGCAAGTCTGTCAGGCGGTGTGGCAGCGGGTACGGCCGCGAATTAGCTCGGGCGTAGTGTACGGGTACTCGTCCACTCCTTCTTGCAGTTATCCTCGCTCTTCTCCCACGGCGCCTCCGGGAGGCCTTGGCGCCCTGAGCGCCCAAGCGAGTGTCTGTTGGCAGGTTCGTAGAGGGCCATGGAGGTGCCGCCGCCGGCGCCACGGAGCTTCCTCTGCAGGGCGCTGAGTCCTTTCCCTCGGGTCTTTGCTGCCGAAGCTGTGGCCGCCGATCCCAAGGCTCTTGTGAAAGACCAGAAGCTGCCTTCCTACGTCCCAGAACCCCAAAACCCGGAATCCGGATGGGACCGCCTCCGAGAGCTGTTTGTCAAAGAGTAAAAGTACCTACTGTCTGTGGGGAGGGGTTCGAAGGAGGTGACCTGCTGCCTGGGTCATCTAGGGCGAAGGACCTCAGAGTGGTGGGATTTACCTTTGTGGGATTTGGGGTTTTAATATTTGTATTCCAAGTTTGTATCCTACCATTGCCGTTTGGTAGTTCTATTGGTTGACAGGCCGGTTTTCAGATGGTAAGGGTGAGACTAACTGAAAGTCAGAGCTTTTAGGGGTTTTAGGGACTGTAGTCTTAGTGTAATCCCCCGATTTTACAGATGAGAAGAATTGAACCAAGCTACTTAGTGATCCTAGAACCAACATCTGCAGGACTCCACTCCAGTATTCTTTTTCACGTTTCACTTGATCCCAAATTTTCATGAACAGCAGCCCTCCTCGCCATGAAAGTGGAGGTTGGAGAAATAACAGAGTTGTAAAGTTTTTATTCTGCCAAATAAGGAATATATAAAAAAATAGTAGCAACTGTTGTCTCATCAGTTTATAAAAGAAAAGATATTAGCTGGATTCACAAATAAGGATGTTTCACAATAAAGAATAAAATAAGCCTTTAAACTAACTTTAATGGAAACCTCAGGATAATTAATTTCATCATGTTTTAAAATACATCACTTACTGGTGAAAAGTTAGCCTTCTTATGAAGTACTTTACCATATACTACACTGTGTTATCAAGTGGATAAATTAACATTTAAGTTTTAGTATGTTGCTGAGGTAGGGCAGGGGAGCTGGTGGAATTGTATTTAATTACTTTATTTAGTTTCATCATCTCATTTTAAAGATACCGAGGCTGCCCTTCTCATTGGTCGTTCCAAAATTTGAGATATCTGTGAATGATCCTGTGTAGTACACAACAGAAAAGTGTTATTTTGATCAGCTTTATAAACAACAGAATGATGAGCTGAAAGAAATTTGGAAGATAATTTAGTGTGACTTTCATTCTTCCTACCATGTCATGGGTGAGGAAACCTAGGTTCAGAGCGATTGTGTTCTGGCTGCAGGTCATTTAGCAGTGGATGACAGAACCAGAACCACAACCCCATTGCTGTTACTTATAGTCTAGGTCCTTTCCACCACTATGCCTTGTTTGTTCACCGTTCATTAGCTCTTAGGGCCAATCATGTAACTTCTTAGAGCCTCTGTCTATAAAATGAAGAAAAATGTCACCTATGTCATGGAATTTTTCAGAGGATGAGAAAGAGGAAAGCATATTGCATTTCCTGGCTTGTTAACTCTTAAGCTCTTTTACATTTATTCTTTTCTGAATTCTGCCAGTTTTTATGTAGATGTTGTTTTTGGTCCTTATTCATTATAAAAGATAAAATATAAAGTTCAGCTTATAGCAGTTTTTCCTCTTGATATAGGAATTAGTTTCCTAAGAGATTTTATTTAGGTTTCTCTCTTGTATATGCAGGAACTATGAAAACTTACTGATTCTGATTTCAGAAATGTAGTGGTTGTTATTGGCAATTAGAATTAAACACTTGTACAGCCTCTGAAGAAAGCAAGTTAGTAATGTAAAAAATTAACATTTAGTAGTTTACTTATGTAGGAGGGCCATTATTTATAGTAACTGAACACTTACAAACTTAGCTATTTCTTAGAGCAATTTCCAGAGGACATCTTGGAAGCTCCAGTACGGGTTCTGGTTTCTTATGCTTTTGAGAGTAATAGATTGGATTAAATGGTAGTTTTTCCCTGTTATTTTAGGTTTGTCTGTGTTGCCCACTGCATGGTGAGCTTTATTATTCAATGGTCTTTAATAGTACAGGCCCATGTGAGCATGACATAAAAATTAAATATTCAGAAAGATAAAGTTTTGATTTTTTTTTTACATCTAGGAATTCATTCTGGCATATGTTGTCCTAAAATCTCATAAGCTCGTGTAATTTCCAAAAGTTATCTAAAAATTCAGAAAGGGAAATATTGATCTGTACATCCATTTCACAAATTCTTTCTGTTTACAGGGATATGGTAGAGCTGTAATAGTCATCAAATAAAATAACCTTAAAAAACAACCTTTTTATTGGAGTATAGTATGCACCTAGAAAAATGTACAAAAGTATACCACTCAGTGACTTTTCAGAAAGCAAACATAGCTGTGTATGCAGCCCCAAGACTGTTAACAGCATCCCAGAATCTTCCCCTGGTGCCCCTTCCTTGTCACTGCCTTCCCAAGAATAACCACTAGCTTAATTTCTGAAAGCATAGATTAGTTTTGGCTGAGATTTGAGCTATTTGTAATATAATCATTTAATTCATCAGAAGATTTAACTGGTTCTGCCCATCATGAAAAGTGTAGCCCTTTTAGCATTTGAGATAATTCTGATCATACTGTCTTTTGGAGAGCAGTATGCATAAACTAATCCCAAACAACACTGTCTTTTTGATGTTTAGTGAACAGCAGAGAACGTCAAAAGAACTTCAGGATATTTACAAGGCGGCAATTTCAGCAGGCGTCATTGGCTGGGCATATGGGGGGATACCAGCTTTTATTCATGCTAAACAGCACTATATTGAGCAGAGCCAAGCAGAAATTTACCACAACCAGCTTGATGCAGTGGTATGTACTGGTGTTCTAATAGTATTTGGGGGCATGCCAATTTAGCTGTTCCTTTTACACTTAGTCATCTAGTTAGGTGGTAGGGTTGGGAAGGTTTAGGAAACAAACTCTGTACTTGACAACAATGCAAGTACTAATGCTAAAGTGCATACACGAGCCTCGTCAGACCACTTTTCTTATCTTCAGAATTGATCACCACTTATGGCTCTACTTTCTGAAATATATTTCTACACCCGTGCTAAATCGTCATGGCTCAGCTGTAGCATATTTATCCTATTCAAAATGCCTCCTGCAGTACACTAGCTCACACTAAAACAATAATTAACACTTAGAGCTTTATAGCTTGTAGAGTGCTAACTCATTTGTTATATCTTAGCTCTGTACATCAATTCTACTGTATTAGTGAGAAAGTTACAGCTCAGAAATTTTAGTTTTTTGAAGCTTTTTTTTGAAATTGTGTCAGACTTAAAAGTTGCAAAAGTAGTACCAGTGTCCCACAGTATCCAAGGGGGATTGGGATCCAAGGACTCCTGCGGATACCAAAACCCGAAAATGCTCAAGTCTTTTGTATAAAAAGGCACAGTACCATAGACCCCCCATATCCATGATTCCACATCCTCAGGTTCCAAATCTGAGGATACAGAGGGCTGACTATACAAAGAATTCCTGTATACCTTTCAGTCAGATTCTCCAAATGTTAAAATTTTACGACATTTGCTTTCTTATTCTCTCTCTGTATAAGGCGTACTATTATTTTTTTGTGAACTGCTTGGGAGTAAGTTATAGACACATGAGTGCTTCAGCATGCATTTCCTAAAAACAAAGACATTTTCTTACATAACCACAATATTATTATGCAGAGCAAGACATTAACACTTACAGAGTACTGTTATCTTACCTATGGACTTCATGTAAATTTTGCTAGTTGACCCACTAATATAATTTATTTTAAAAGTAAACAATTCAGGGGCTTCCCTGGTGGCGCAGTGGTTGAGAGTCCACCTGCCGATGCAGGGGACACGGGTTCATGCCCCGGTCCGGGAGGATCCCACATGCTGCGGAGCGGATGGGCCCTTGAGCCATGGCCGCTGAGCCTGCGTGTCTGGAGCCTGTGCTCCTCAACGGGAGAGGCCACAACAGTGAGAGGCCCGCGTACCGCAAAAAAAAAAAAAAAAAAGTAAACAATTCATTAAAAAAAATTTTTTCTGGTCCGGGATCTAATACTGGATCAGGTGTTGCATTTGCCTGTCATGCCTCTCTAGTCAGTCTCCTTTAATCTGGAACAATTTTTCTGTTGTTCTTTGACTTTCATGACTTTGATATTTTTTAAGACTATGGTCCATTTATTTTATAGAATGTCCCTCAACTTGGATGTTTGATGTTTTCTTGTGATTAGATTTCACTTATGTGTTTTCACAGGAATACCCTAGAACTGATGTTGTATTCCTCAGTAGGTAAGGATAAGGAGCACAAGATATCTATTTGTCCCTCAACTGGTGATGCTTAACTTTAGTCACTTAGTTAAGATGGTCCCTGCCAGGTTTATTCACTGTAAAATTACTATTTTTTTCTCTTTGTAATTAATAAGTGTCTTATGAATACTTTTTAGCTACTTGAGACTATGCCAATATCCTATTTTTCATCAAATTTCTACCCTCTAGTTTTAGTATTCAATGCTAATTCTTGCCTAAAGCAGTTATTACTGTGGTGGTTGCCAAATGGCCATTTTCTAATTCCATCATTCCATTTATATTTATTGGTTAGTATTCTACTGTAAGGAAGAGCTTTCACTTTCCCTCTATTTATTTATTTGTCCATTTATCTATTTATAATTTATTTATTCAATGTGGATTCATGGATTCTTATTTTATTCTATAGTTTTATAATCCATTATTATCATCATTTATTTTGATACTCAAATTGGCCTGGATTTGGACAATTGGAGCCCCTTAAAGCTAGCTCCTGTGTCCTTTTGATATGTCCCGTTACTCTTTTTTTTTTTTTTTTTTTTTTTTTGGCTGCGTTGGGTCTTCGTTGCTGCATGGGGGCTTTCTCTAGTTGCGGTGAGCAGAGCCTACTCTTCATTGCGGTGCGCAGGCTTCTCATTGCAGTGGCTCTCTTGTTGCAGAGCATGGGCTCTAGGGCACGCAGGCTTCAGTAGTTGTGTTACACAGGCTCAGTTGTTGTGGCTTGCAGGCTCTAGAGCACAGGCTCAGTAGTACTGGCACACGGGCTTAGTCGCTCCGCAGCATGTGAGATCTTTGTGGACCAGGGCTCGAACCTGTGTCTCTCCTGCATTGGCAGGCAGATTCTTAACCACTGCGCCACAAGGGAAGACCCCCATTACTCCTTGAGCACGCCTTTACTTTCTAAAAGGCACAGCAAGGTGTTTCTGGTCCATCTTTTACTTTTTAAGCACCAGCCCTGGCATGAGCCCATTTCACCAAAGACCTATAGTTTCTTTTAAAATGATATTTAAAAGCCAAGTTCTAGTGCTAGGTATGCTCACTGCTACTGAGGTATCATGGCTTCTAGGCTCTAGGCAGATAGAGTTAGGAAATGTGTATGTGTATGTGTGTGTGTGTATGACTTATGTACACATTCGTGCACATTTCTATATCTGTTTCTATATTTATCTACCCATTTATTAAAAGCCATGAGTTCGCACTGATACCTTTCAGAGAGGTTTTGACTTGCCCAATATCATATAGTAGTTAAGACTACACTTAGGGTTTCTGTCACATTCTTTAAAAATCTTGGCTTTACCCTCACAGTATTATGCCAGACTTGCTTCATTGTGGTCTAGTGAAAATGAGTTGTGGAAACAGACAACCTAACTTCCAGTTCTGACTTTATTCCTTATTGGCTGAGAAAAACTTCCTCTCTATGTTTTAGTTAAAACTAAAACACCTGCTTGAAGAAAATGTTGTAAAGATTAAGTGAGGTAATATGTTAACAATGTTTACACAGAAGGTGGTCAGTAAAGATTGTCTTTTTTTCTTCCTTTCCTGCACATCTGTATAACTTTAATCCTTACCCTTTACAGTATACTCTGTGCTTCTTCTTTATTTTGTGTTTTTCTTTTCCCCACAATTTCTTGAAAGAAAGTATGTCTAATACTGATTTTATGTCTGTCATAGTGTTTGTCATATAGATTCTTAGTTGCTACTTAATTGATGGATTACTTGTGTGACACTTCATCTCTTAGTTCCTTTTACACCTCCTGATAGAATACGATGCACATGGCATTTTCACTTAAGTTTCAGTAGTTAAAGAATGGTATTTCTAGACATTTTCCTATTGTTTCTATGTGTTCAGGTGTCCCTACTTAATGCCTAGCTGACATTCCTCCACCACATTTTTAAAATAGGGAAAGTGTCAGGGTGTCTCAGAACCTCACTGCCTTTTTATTAACTTTAGCAATCTGCACATCGTGCTGCCACACGAGGCTTCATCCGGTATGGCTGGCGCTGGAGTTGGAGAACGGCCATGTTTGTGACTATATTCAAGTAAGTTCTCTGAATTGTGATGAACGGTCTTGGGTATTCTTTTAGGAGCACATTTTTTGAGCAGTGGAATTATAAAGTTTGAACGCCCATATAAAAGTGATTCATGATACCTTTTTCTTAAGAACTTTTATCTATTTGCCTAAAAGATTGGTTCAGTTGTACTTTTGTATGCATGGATGAATGTCTGCCAACTAATATCAAAATAGATAGAGGTTTGCTAAGTCAGAGGAACTCTGCAGAACTCTTCTTTACATTCTGTTGCTTATTGGCATATTAGCAATCTGAAACACACTGAAGGAGCCTAGACTAGCACCAGAGATTGACATAGTAGGCTCTTCTAAACTAATACGTATCACTTTAGTGAAAGTTACAGTCAAGAAGGTAAATGAGATATGCTTTAAATGATGTTTTCCTCCTCCTCCCTTCTTCTCAGTACAGTGAACACTGGTCTAAATGTGTACCGAAATAAAAATGCCCTAAGCCATTTTGTCATTGCAGGAGGTAAGACATTTTTGTTTTGTTTATATTTTTCAATCTCAAATATGGTTTAGGAAATATGTAAGGACTTACAAGTCATGGCTACTGAATTCTTTGGTTGGCTTCTCATCACACCTCATTCAACATTCATGCAAAATGTATGGAAAAAGTTGTGCTTGGTCCTTGGTGTACTTGTTGAACAAAACAGATAAGGTCTTTGCCTTCACTGAGTTTTATCATCTAATGTGGATGGGAAAAAAACACGTTGCTATGATAGAAAGTAACAAATAGGTGGGGCAGTGGGATCTAATGTGGACAGGGTGATCGAGAAGACCTTTCTTCTTTTTTTTTTTAAAACATCTTTATTGGAGTATAATTGCTTTACAATGGTGTGTTAGTTTCTGCTGTATAACAAAGTAAATCAGCTATACATATACGTACATCCCCATATCTCCTCCCTCTTGCCTCTCCCTCCCACCCTCCCTATCCCATCCCTCCAGGTGGACGCTAAGTACCGAGCTGATCTCCCTGTGCTATGCGGCTGCTTCCCACTAGCTATCTATTTTACATTTGGTAGTGTATATATGTCCATGCCACTCTCTCACTTCGTCCCAGCTTACCCTTCCCCCTCCCCGTGTCCTCAAGTCCATTTTCTATGTCTGTGTCTTTATTCCTGTCCTGCCCCTAGGTTCTTCAGAACCTTTTTTTTTTTTTTAGATTCCATATATATGTGTTAGCATATGGTATTTGTTTTTCTCTTTCTGACTTACTTCACTCTGTATGACAGTTTCTAGGTCCATCCACCTCACAAAAAATAACTCAATTTCGTTTCTTTTTATGGCTGAGTAATATATATTTGCCACATCTTCTTTATCCATTCATCTGTTGATGGACACTTAGGTTGCTTCCATGTCCTGGCTATTGTAAATAGAGCTGCAGCAAACATTGTGGTACATGACTCTTTTTGAATTATGGTTTTCTCAGGGTATATGCCCAGTAGTGGGATTGCTGGGTCGTATGGTAGTTCTATTTTTAGTTTTTGAAGGAACCTCCATACTGTTCTCCATAGTGGCTGTATCAATTTACATTCCCACCAGCAGTGCAAGAGGGTTCCCTTTTCTCCACACCCTCTCCAGCGTTTATTGTTTGTAGATTTTTTGATGATGGCCATTCTGACCGGTGTGAGGTGATACCTCATTATAGTTTTGATTTGCATTTCTCTAATGATTAGTGATGTTGAGCATTCTTTCACGTGTTTGTTGGCAGTCTGTATATCTTCTTTGGAGAGATGTCTATTTAGGTCTCTGCCCATTTTTGGATTGGGTTGTTTGTTTTTTTCATATTGAGCTGCATGAGCTGTTTATATATTTTGGAGATTAATCCTTAGTCCGTTGATTCATTTGCAAATATTTTCTCCCATTCTGAGGGTTGTCTTTTCGTCTTGTTTTTGGTTTCCTTTGCTGTGCAAAAACTTTTAAGTTTCATTAGGTCCTATTTGTTTATTTTTGTTTTTATTTCCATTTCTCTAGGAGGTGGGTCAAAAAGGATCTTGCTGTGATTTATGTCATGGAGTGTTCTGCCTATGTTTTCCCCAAAGAATTTTATAGTGTCTGGCCTTACATGTAGGTCTTTAACCCATTTTGAGTTTATTTTTGTGTATGGTATTAGGGAGGTTCTAATTTCATTCTTTTACATGTAGGTGTCCAGTTTTCCCAGCACCGCTTATTGAAGAGGCTGTCTTTTCTCCATTGTATATTCTTACCTCCTTTATCAAAGATAAGGTGACCATATGTGTGTGAGTTTATCTCTGGGCTTTCTGTCCTGTTCCATTGATCTATATTTCTGTTTTTGTGCCAGTACCATACTGGAGAAGACCTTTCTAAGGAGGTGACATTTAAGCTGATACCTGAAGAATGGAAAGGAGCAAGGCTTGCAACGAAGTAGCCTAGGCAGGGAGAACGTCAAGGGTGAGGGCTCTAAGGTTTCTCAAATGCAGGATAATATGACTGGAACATAGTGAATAAGGGAAAGAATGGCTTGAGATTAGATTGGTAAGGTGAAGTAGAAAGGAGCCAGATTTTTCATGGTAAGAGATTGGATTTTATTTTAAAGCTCTCTGCCTCTGGTAGATAATGCCCTCTTTAAAATGAATGTTTAAAAAGAAAAAAAAAGTATTGAACATTTTCATTACATTTCCAGTACAAATCCAGTACATTTCCAGAAATGTAAATGAAGTTAACTGCGTATACATGCAAATACTCACTAATTCATGTACATTCTCTCACATACAAAAACATACACATACTGCACATAACAGCTTTTTACTTTTTATTTGGAAATAACTTCAAGCTTATGGAAAGTTGCAAAAATAAAATACAAGGAACACCATGAGCAATACCCTTTAGTACTGATATTTGTTATTGTTAACATTTTTTTTTTTACTCCACCCCCACCCAGCTGCACAGCTTGCAGGATCTTAGTTCCCCGATCAGGGAATGAACCTGGACCCTCGGTAGTGAAAGCACAGAGTCCTAACCACTGGACCGCCAGGGAATTCCCAGTTATTATTAACATTTTAGCCCATTTGCTTTATCACTTATGCTTTCTTTTATTTTGGGTGCACTCTGTTTTTCTCTGTGTATACACACACAGGCAAACGCACATATACGTAATTTGAGCTTAATGTTTTAATGAAAACATTTAAAAATATAAAAGTAGAAATAGACATTAATAGCATTGTAGCAGCTAGAACTTGCCTGGTTTTAACTTGTGAACATTTTTACATGGATATTCTGTAGGCTCAAGTGCCTGTATCCGAACCAAACTCTTGTCTTTCTGCCCCTACTTGCAGATTTACTCCTGTTATATGTTCTCTGTCATCTGTTAAATTCCAAAATTGGAAATCAGTTAATGATGTGGTTCTGCCCTTTATTTCCCCTTTCCAGACTTCTAGTTCTGTCAATCTTTTTTTTATAAAAAATTTATTTATTTAATTTTGGCTGCGTTGGGTCTTCGTTGCTGTGCGCGGGCTTTCTCTAGTTGCAGTGAGCGGGCTTCATTGCGGTGGCTTCTCTTGTTGAGGAGCATGGGTTCTAGGTGTGTGGGCGTCAGTAGTTGTGGCACGCGGGTTCAGTAGTTGTGGCTCGCGGGCTCTAGAGCACAGGCTCAGTAGTTGTGGCACACGGGCTTAGTTGCTCCGTGGCATGTGAGATCTTCCCGGACCAGGGATTGAACCTGTGTCCCCTGCATTGGCAGGCTGATTCTTAACCACTGTGCCACCAGGGAAGCCCTAGTTCCATCAGTCTTATTCCTTAAATATATATGGACTCTCTCACCTCCTCTTTGTTCCCACTGCTACTACAGGTCTTCCCTGTTTCTAATCTTGGTTTGCTTCACCTCTACTGTTAACTGACTTTTTTGAAATATGAATAAGATTTTAATACTTCTCTGCTTCAGATTCTTCCATAGTTTCCCATCACTCTAATGTCGATTCTTGACCTGACCTCCATGCACCACTCTTGCCCAAAACTTATAATCTACTTGGATTTCTCAAACCCAGCATATTCTTGCTTTACAAGAATGCTTGCTTGAATCCACCTTCCAACTCCCACAACTAATTTCATTCAGCTCTATACTTAACCTGTCTTTCAAGTTTCACTTCATCTGTCAGCTTCAGCTTCCCTAGAGGGTTCTCCTAGCTCACATTTTCCTATCCTTAGGTACCTTTCCCCTGTGTTCTCATAGTTCACTGTAAACAGTTTTATCAAAGCATTTATAACACTGTGTTGTAGCTGTTTACTTGTTTTGCTTCCCTACTAGGCGACTTACTTGAATTCAGAGAAAGTGTTAGCCTTTTATTTCACAATTGTTTAACATATAGCAGGGTAGAATAAAGGTTTCTTGATTGAATGTAAATATTAGTAAAATAAAAATAGAAAAATATATCTGATACAATATATATTTTTATCTCAAACCAGCAACCAACATTAAAATTAATGGTATAACACTAATTTATCCTGAAGTCAGACTCAGGTAAGGATGTCTTCCCTCACCACTATTATTTGGCATTGGTCTGGGCATTCATAAAAGTATATTCAGCATCTAGAATGCCTTAGTAAGGAGCTTGGCAAATCCTCTCCCTCAAAAGTAATAATAAAGCTGGACAAAATTATCAAAAGCAACCATTTAAAGATTCTGAGAGTTGACCAGAGGCACACAACAAATTGAGAAGCATTTATTCAAGAATTTCTACTGAATCTCAGTGAGAACAGTGGGAGTAGTCTGTAGTGTTTCAGCTTGGGGCTTCTTCCACCTCCTAACACCCAGCTGCATGGTGTTGAAGTTCCACAAGGGCAGGGCAGGCTGGGAGGAACAATACTTCTGCTGTTTGAGGTGACTGACTTGATATGGAGCAGAGCACAGCAAATTCCATGCCTAAGGGTGTTGCTGAAAACAATAGCAAACAGTTAGGGAAGGACAGTATCACACAGCTAACCTGAGGCTTTGATGTTGTTTGGGGCAAGCAGTAGACTGGCAGATGAGGCAGAATCTTACCAGGGATGTCCAGGGAACAAGAAAGCCAAAACGGACTTCAGTAAGATCTTACTAATCCCCAGAACTCCAGAAAGTTACCTGTATGTGTAAGCACACTCAGGAGAGACTGGTAAGGGCCCTAGCAAGCTACTTATCTTTGGTTAATTGTGAGGCCTCATGAACACAGAAAGTAAAAGCCAGAAAGGATTTATAAACTGCCTAAACCTTGAGTGCATTCTTCAAGCCACAGACAGATCCACTGACAAAAGGTAGCAGCCAGGCTTCCCTGGTGGCGCAGTGGTTGAGAGTCCGCCTGCTGATGCAGGGGACACGGGTTTGTGCCCCGGTCTGGGAAGATCCCACATGCTGCGGAGCGGCTGGGCCCATGAGCCATGGCCGCTGAGCCTGTGCGTCCGGAGCCTGTGCTCCGCAACAGGAGAGGCCACAGCAGTGAGAGGCCCGAGTACTGCAAAAAAAAAAAAAAAAAAAAGGTAGCAGCCTTACTGGCTTATGATGTGTAATCACAACCTCTGACAAATCATTGACTGACTACCAAGCTGGTATGATTCTTAGGAAGCCAGGCATAAAAATAAAAACTGAGCAGAGACTTCTGTGGCTGCACTCTACAAAAACAACAACAGCAAAAAACAAAGACTCCATAGAATTGGTACAGGCAAATCACTACATAAGCAAAGAACCACAGCCATGCCCCTGGTAGGGAGATGTTCCAACTCCAGTGTTGCTATAATTTATTACCTAAAATGCCTGATTTTCAAAAACAGCAAAAATGTCACACGATATACAAAAACAGGAGACTTAAAAAAAAGCAGTCACTGGGTATGTCTCTGACAGAGGCCATCTATTGGACATAGCAAACAAAAGACTTCAAGCCATTTTAAAAGAAATAAAAGTGTGATGACATTTACTCACCATATAGAAAATATCAATAAAGATAGAAATTATTCAAAAAAGAATCAAACGAATATTCTAGAGTTGATAAATACAATAATGGAAATTAAAAATTCACTGGAGAGGAGGCGCTCAACAGCCGATTTGAGAGAGCATAAGAGAATCAGTGATCTTGAAGATAGATCAATATAGATTATCTTTTAGCAAGGACAGAATTTTTAAAAATGAAGACAAATGAACAGAGCCTCAGAGATCTAGGGGACACAATCAAGAATACTAACACATGGATAATGGAGAGGAAAGAAAGAAAAGGGAAGAAAAAGTATTTTAGGAAATTATGGCCACAGACTTCCCAAATTTGATGAAAAACATTAATCTGTACATCCAAGAATCTCAACAAACTCCAAGAAGAATAAACATGAACAGATTCACACTTAGACACGTAATAGTTACACTGTTGAAAGAGAAAAATCATGAAAGCAACAAGATAAAAACAACTCATACTGGAATACCCAATAAAATTAACAGCTGACTTCTCATCAGAACAGTGGAAGCCAGAAGGCAGTAGAATTACTAAGTGCTGAAAGGAATAAACTGTCAATTAGTAATTCTATATCTAGCAAACCATCCTACAAAATTGAAGGCAAAAGATGTTGGCAGATGAACAAAGAGAGAATTCATTGCTAGCAGACCCACCTTACAAAAACATTAAAGGAAGTTCTTCAGGCTTAAAGGAAGTGATATCAGATGGTAACTTGATTCTACATGAAGAGCATTGATAAAGATAATTATATAAGTAATTCTTGAAGGCAGTATAAATATTTTCTTAACTGATCTAAAAAAGTTACATAATAATAAAATTGAAGTGTTGGGCATACAACATTTAAAGCTATGTATTATAGCACAAAAGAGGGGGAAGGAATGGACTTATTTTGGAGCAATGAAATGACACCAGATAGTTACTTGGCTCCACAGGAAGAAATGAAAATTACTAGACATGGTAAATACATAGGTTAATATGAAAGAGTTTGTGAATCTATTGTTTCCACTTTCTTTTCTTAACTGTTTCTACCCTTAACGTCATTAAAATACATATGGTTGTGTAAAATAATAATAATAACATTGTATTGTTGTTTTTAAACATATATGCGTAACGTAAATGACAATAATAGCACAAAGAAGGGAGAGGAGTGGAGCTGTATTAGAACAATGTTTCTACATTTTACTGGAATTAGTACTGATCTGAAGTAGACTGTGATAAGATGCATAGTATAATCCCTAAAGCAAATAATAACATAGTAACTTTAACAAAGCGTAACAAGGTCAAAAAGGAATTAGATAATATAGAAAACAAATAGCAAAATGGCAGATCTAAATCTAACCATATCAATAAAAACATTAAAACATGAATGGATTAAACATTCCAATCAGTAGGGATTGTCCAACTGTATTTTAAAAAGGATCCAACTATATGCTGTCTGCAAGAGACATATTTTAGGTTTAAAGGAACAAATTAGTTGAACATAAAAAGATAGACAAAGATATACTGTGCAAACAGTAAAAAAAGAGCTTGAGTGACTATACTAGTATCAGGCAAAATAGACTTTAAGAGAAAAGTCCTAAAAGACAAAGAAGGACATTTTATAATGTTAAAAGGGACAATCCACCGAGAAGATACAACATTTAGAAACATACGCATCTAACAACAGAGCTCCAAAATACATGAAGCAAACACTCTGAATTGAGAGGAGAAATAGACAACTCAATCAGTTGCTGGAGACTTTTACAGTAGCTGGAGACTTTAATACTCCACTTTTAATAATGGATAGAACAACTAGAGGGAAAATCAACAAGGATATAGAAGACGTGAACACTTATCTATCTACATGACACAGTAACATCTCTAGAACACTCCACCCAGCAATAGCAGAATTTTCATTCTTTTCAAGTGCACAGGGACATTCTCTAAGCTAGACCATATGCAAGGCTATAAAACAAGTCTCAGTAAATTTAAAAGGATTGAAATCTCACAAAGTATGTTCTCTGTCCTCAGTGGAATTAAACTAAAAAGAAATTGGGGGAAAATCACAAATATTTGGAAATTAAGTAACACATTCATAAGTAAACCATAAACCAAAGAGTAATCAGAAGGTAAATTTAAAATATTTTGAGCTGAATGAAAATTAAAGCACATTATATTAAAATTTATGAGGTGCAGGGACTTCCTTGGTGGTCCAGTGGTTAAGACTCCACACATCCAGTGCAGGGGGTGCAGGTTCGATCCCTGGTCAGGGAACTAAGATCTCGCATTCCACAGTGTGGGAAAAAAAAAAAAAAAAAATTAAATGAGGTGTAGTCGAATTAAAATAAGAAAGATCTCATATGAATAAGCTTCCACCTTTAAAAACTAGAAAATGAAGAGCAAAATAAACCTAAAGTAAGCAGGCAGAAGGAAATAATAGAATTAGAATGACACTCAATGAAATCAAGAGAAAAATCAATGAAACCAGAAGTTGGTTCTTTGAAAAGAGCAACAAAATAGACAATCCTTTAGCAAGACTGACCACAGGGGTGGGGGGTGGGGGTGATACAAATTACCAAAATTTGCTCAAGAAGAAATAGAAAATCCCTATAGCCCTATAACAAATTGATAAACTAAATATTTAATTAAAATCTTTTCACAACGAAAAGTCCAGGACCAGATGGCTTCCCTGGCTATTAATATTATCCTAATACCAAAGCCAGATGAAGTAGACAACTAAACTACAGATCACTATCCCTCAAGAGTATATACACAATTTTATCCTTAACAAAATATTAGTAACCAAATCCAGCAACGAATAAAGATTACACACCATGACCAAGTGGAACTTATTTAAGGAATTCAAGGTTAGTTTGAAAACGCATTTGACAAAAGTCCATTCATGATAAAAACTCAAACTAGGATTAAAAGGGACTTTCTTTAACTTGATAAAGATTATCTATGAACAACAGCTAACATATTTAATGGTGAAAGACTGAATGATTTCCTTAAGATTGAGAACAAGACAAGTAGATGAATACACTTGTATTTAGCATTATACTGGAGACTTTAGCCAGTGCATTCAGGCAAGAAAAAGAAATAAAAAACATCCAGATTGAAAAAGACTGTTCACAGAAATATGGTCCTGTGTAACAAAGAGTGTGCCTCCATTTTTTATGTTTGGCTTTTAGCAGCTTCTAAACCCCACCACTCGTCCTCCACCACCTCCCTTTTTTAATAAATTTATTTATTTATTTATTTTTGTCTGCGTTGAGTCTTCGTTGCTGCACGCAGGCTTTCTCTGGTTGTGGCAAGCAGGGGCTACTCTCATTGCAGTGCGTGGGCTTCTCATTGTGGCTTCTCTTTTGCGGAGCATGGGCTCTTGGTGTCTGGGGTCAGTAGTTGTGGCTCACGGGCTCTAGAACGCAGGCTCGGTAGTTGTGGTGCACAGGCTTAGTTGCTCCGAGGCATGTAGGATCTTCTCAGACCAGAGCTCGAACCTGTGTCCCCTGCATTGGCAGGCAGATTCTCAACCACTGCGCCACAACGGAAGCCCCTGACCTCCTTTCTAATAAACAGTTTTTCAGAGCAGTTTAGGTTCACAGCAAAATTGGGCAGAAGATAAAAGATTTGCCATATACTTCCTCCCTGCTGCATACACATAGTCTCTCTGGCTATTAACATCCCACACCAGAGTGGTACATTTGCTACAATTGAAGAACCTAAATTGATACATCATCACCCAAAGTCCTGTTTACCTTAGGGTTCACACTTGGTGTTTTACATTCTGTGGGTTTGGGGAAATGTATAATGACATATGTCCACCATTATGGTATCATAAAAAGTATTTTCCCCTCTAAAAGTCCGTGCTCTGCCTATTGATCCCCATGCTCCACCCTCAACCCCTGGCAACCATTGATCTTTTTAACTATCTCCATAGTTTTGCCTTTTCCAAAATGTTGTATAGTTGGAATCATACAATATGTAGCTTTTTCGGATTGACTTCTTTTATTTAATAATATACATTTAAGATTCCTCCATGTCTTTTCATGAGTTGATAGCTCATTTCTATTTAGCGGTTGATAGCTCATTTCTATTTAGCGCTGAATAATGTTCTATTGTCTGGATGTATGACAGTTTATTTTTCCATCACCTGTTGAGGACATCTTGGTTGCTTCCATGTTTTGATGATTATGAACACAGTTGCTATAAACACCTGTGTGCAGGTATTTGTAGACAAAAGTTTTCAACTCTTGTGTCATTGCTGGATGGTATAGTAAGAGTATGTTAGTTTTATAAGAAACTACCAGTCTTACAAAGTAACATTACCATTTTGCATTCCCACCAGGAATGAATGCAAGTTTCTATTGCTTCATATCCTCACCAGCATTTGATGTTGTCAGTGTTCCAGAGTTTGGCTATTCTAATAGGTTTTTTAAAAATATTTTGTTTGGAAAAGAAGCCTAGAAAAAAAGACCAAATTTTTAGCTGTCTCTGGATAATGGAATTAAAGGTGATTTTTGTTCTTGTTAATTTAAAAATTTAGAAAAGACGGGGACTTCCCTGGCGGTCCAGTAGTTAAGACTCCGCACTTCCAATGTAGGGAGCGTGGGTTTTGATCCCTAGTCGGGGAACTATGATCCCACATGCTGCGCAGCACAGCTAAAATATTAAAAAAAAAAAAAAGTTAAAGAATTGGATAACTGGGTATGCTGGATGCTCTAAATGCATAGTCTATAAAATAATAATAATAGGATATTACAAACAACTTCATATCATCACTTGAAAAATTTTTTAAATTTAGAAAAGTTAAAACAATGAATATTTAAATTAAATAAGTACTTAAATAAGAACTATAAACATCAAATGTTAATTTTAAAATTGTTACCACCTGAAGTGTCACTCGTTGTGTTGTACGTAGTGAAAGAGGAAAATGAATGGACATCTTGGGTGTACAGTCTTAGTGGGAAAGAAAGAGGACCTATGCCCCGGCCACCAGGTGGCGTTGTAGGCCAACTGCCCACTTGCAGGCCTGCTTGAGAGGTGTAGCGTAGCAGTACAGAAAGGTGAGGCTGGGGGAGGACATGAACTGCAGGCTCTAGTGAAGGTTTTGTTAATTATTTGGGGAAAACTTTCCTTAAAGAAGGAACAAATGAAAGAGGTGGAAGTGAAGAAATAACAGATTTTTAAGGCGAGGTTGGCAAAAATGAAGCATAATGAGAAGAGGCTGGGTCCATAGAACCGACTGAGCAATTCTGTTTGTAAAAGGAACGTTTCTTCATTTGAACCTGCAGAGTGGATGAGAAGCTGGCTGTATTGGCATTTTAGATTCAGGAAATCTAGGTTGTGGTGGTATATTAATGTTGGGTTCAAAAAGCTTATTTGGAGATTTATGTCCTTCTTATGGAGGAACATTTTTAAATGGAACTCTGGTGTTTAAAGATGATTTAATATTGCCCTTTGTTTGTTTCTTTTAAAATAGCTATCACTGGAAGTCTTTTTAGGATAAACTTAGGCCTGCATGGCTTGGTAGCTGGTGGCATAATTGGAGCCTTGCTGGGGTAAGTGTTAACATGGTTTGATTCTAAATTAATATAATTTAATGCCTTCTCTGTTAAAAATTGCAATCATTTCTAAAGAACAAATTTAATACTTAGAGCCTATAAAAGGTCTCTAGTCTCGTATTAGCAGTAGCTTTGTCCAATTCTGATTGTACCCCAGTTGTTGATTTTACTTCTAGTTTTCACGGGATAAAAACTGTTAAATATCTCTAACACCTGAAACTATTTGAGGTTTGAGCAAAGGTACTTATAAGTAGCAGGAAAAAGGAATAAGAAACAGTTAACAAGCACATTCTATAAAAAATTTGGGGTTAGATTTTGTTTGTATAGTTTAATAAACGTTAAGAATTTTCTTCTCCAACTTTTTACTTTGAAACATTTCAAACCTGTAGAAAACATGAGTGAATTGAACATTGAACACCCATATAACCCTTTACTCAGATTCACCAGTTGTTAACATTTTTCCATATTTGTTTTCTACCTCTCTGTTTATGTGTGGGACATGTGTATATTTCCTTTTCTATTTTTTTCTTTTGGTTAAACCATTTAAAGTATTTTAGACCTCATAATTCTTCAGCCCTAAATACATCAGCATGTATTTCCCAGGATGAAGAACATTCTCCAATGATATCACAGTACAGTTACCACAATAAATAATTTAGCATTGATAGACTGAATAGTATTTAAGATAGGGTCCATATTCAAAATTCCTCAGTTATTACAATAATGCCATATATATATAATTTTTTAAAATCCAGGATCTAATTGTTGCATTTCGTTGTTATGTCTCTTTAGATTCCTTTAAGCTAAAACAGTTCCACTGCCTTTTTTTGCCCAGAATATTTCTCAATTTTGTTTGATTATCCCCTCATGATTAGATTTAGGTTTAATGTTTTCACCTAGAATACAACATAGGTGAGGTTGTGTCCTTCTCAGTGTATCACATCAAGAGACATATTATGTCACCCTTTGTAAGTGATGTTAACTTGGTGCATTAGTTTTCTGTTGCTGTGTAACAAATCACTACAAACTCAGAAGCTTTAAACACCACACATTTATTATATGGGGTTGGTCAAAAAGTTTGTTCAGGTTTTTCCATAACATCTTACAGAAAAATGCAAACGAACTTTTTGGCCAACCCAGTATCACTTTTCTGTAGGTCAGAAGTCTGGGTAGGCTCAGATGGGTTCTCTGCTTAGTATTTCAGAAGGCCAAAATCAAAGTGTTGTCCAGGCAGGTTCTTACCTGGAGGCTCTGTGGGAAGAATGTGTTTCTATAAAATTCAGGTTGTTGACAGAACCCTGTGGCTGTAGGCCTGAAGTCCCCGTTTCCTGGCTGGCTGGCTGTCAGGCACCACCTTGTTCCTAGAGACATCCACATTCCTTCTAACGTGCCCCCTCCATGTTCAAACCAGCAACCAGCATGTTGAATCCTTCTCAGACTTTTAATCTCTCTGACTTCCATTCTGCCACCAACTGGAAAAAACTCTCTCCTTGCAGAGGGTTCACCCAGATAATCTCTTTTTTGATTAACTCAAATTCAACTGATCAGTAACCTTAATTACATCTGTAAAATCCATTTTGCCATGTAACAATTTAATCATGGGCATAATATTTCATCATTTACTCATAGTTGAGAAATTAGGGCAGGAAATTTTGGGGGGCTATTTTAGACTTCTGCCTGCCACATTTGGTATCTACTAAATTTCTCCACTGCAAGGGTATCTTTTTGCCATTGTGCTTAATAAGGAATCTGTGGGGTGAGACTGTGTAAATAGCCCGTTCTCCAGATGTCTTTCTTCTAGTGGTTTCAATGATCCATTGATGATCCCTAATGTAATCAGTTATTGTAAAAGTTGCAAAATGTTGATTTGCTAGTTCTGTCATTTCTTCTGTTTTTATTAGTTGGCATTTATCTGAATAGAAGAGTTATTTCTCCCTTACCCTCCATTTTTCTACCCCACTTTGGGGAGGAAACACTGTAACTTTATGGATTCTTTTTTTTTTTAATTAAAAAACTGTTTTAAAATTCAACATATTATAATCTATTGCTGATGTTTTTGTTGTATTGTTAATATACCAGCTTTGTTTGAAGGGGAAAATTGCTGAAATTAGCCGCAAAAATATTTTTTTGTTGAGGTAAAAAAAACACATAACATAAAAATTACCATCTTAACCACTTTAAAGTGTACAGTTCAGTAGTGTTACCTGTATTCACATTGTTGTACAACAGATCTCTAGAACTTTTTCATCTTGCAAAACTGAAACTCTGTACCCATTAAACACTAATTCTCCCTTCTCCCACCCCACAGCCTCTGGCAACCACCTTTCTACTTTCTGTTTCTGTGATTTTGACTACTCTAGGTGCTTCTTATTAGTGGAATCATACAATATTTTTCCTTTTGTAACTGGCCTGTTTCGCTTAGCATAATGTCCTGAAGGTTTATTCGTGTTGCAGCATGTGACAGGATCTTCCTTTTTGGACTGCATAATATTCCATTGTATATACAGTACCACATTTTCTTTATCCATTCATCATCAATGAACATTTCCACCTAGCAAAAATAATTTTTAAAATGTGGTTACAACTTAAGTTGTAACCAGAAGGAATTTAAGTTGTGTCAGAGTCAAAAACTCCTTCTCTTTGAAAACATGAACCAAACCCTCTTCATTACTGTAATAATTATTATCTAAATCAGTTTCTCAATGGGTAACTGTTGGCATTCTGGTGAGACAGTTGTGCCAGACTCTTGAATTTTAGGATGTTTTGGCAGCTTCAGCCCCAAAAGCCAGTAGCATCCTTCCCTCAATACCCTTCACATTTCTTGTCCCTTAAGGGGCTCTGGCACCATTCCTGGTATTAATTTCATTTCTGAGAAACCTTCAGTATAAAGCTATTTACTAGAACTTGTCATAAATGTATTTTTCCCGGTTTATTTATCATTCATGATAAAAATCAGAGCCAATTTATAGACCTGTTGTTTTTATACCAGTTAAATTTAGGAAGTTGCAATGATTGTTTTTCCTATTGTTCAGACCAGGAAGGAAATTATCTTAATATTTTTTTATTTGACAAGGACACTTTAATTATCAAATGTTCCTGTACCTGTCAGTGAGCAAGTGGCTCGTTTGGTGCTGCTCGCGCCTTAGCAGAGACACTCATGTTTCGCGTGGTTAACAGCTCTTTCTCCTAAGCATTCCCTCTGCCTCCCCCTCAGCACTCCTATAGGAAGCCTGTTGATGGCACTTCAGAAGTACTGTGGTGAGACAGTTCAGGAGAGAAAACAGAAGGATCGAAAAGCACTCCAGGAGCTGAAACTGGAAGAGCGGTAAGGAGCATGTTAAGACCAGGGGGGTGTCTGGCTTTCCTATCCGTGGACAGTGGTGCCCTCTGAAATAAGTACTCTAAATTGCTGCTCAATTCAAAGAGTTTCTGTTTACTGAGTCCTTCACCTGGCACCTTACCTGGTCTTTTAATGTTTTTAATTAAGGAGAATGGAAAACTGAAAGACACTAATTGAGAATCTTTCCTTAGATACATTTTTTTTTTAAGTTAAAATGTTGTAAATCTCATTTGGTTGCATATTTTTTCTTTTCCTATGTTTTTGACTGCATAGGAAATTATCTAAAGGAAGTAAACAGCAATGAGTTAGCTTTATTTAAAAGATGATATCCTTGTTTACACGTACATCTATGAACAATACAGAGCATGTTAGGCCTCCACATTCAAAGATTTTACTTCTTGCTGTGGACGCAATAGGCATTAGGTAGATATAGTGGCTGTTCATGGACTAGATGCCACTGAGAAGGATACAGACTGTCACCTGTTTATCTAGTCACTCCCTGGGGTCCAGCAATAGCAGACTTCATGCTAATTCTTTTTAAGATCATCATAATAGGCTGCCATCTAGCACTTTGGTACAAATGATTCTCATGGTTCTGCTTCCTGGCCACTAAGATGACATCTGCTGCTGCTACTTTGGTGGTTTGGTAGATAAGCAGTCTTCTTTTTCCCATGTTTTTGTTTGAAACTTCCATTTGTGCCACACACACACACACACACACACACACACACTCACACACGGAAATTCTTAATATCTGTAGATCTGTTTTCCAAGAACAGGTGCTATAGGAGAAAAAGCATTGATTTTAGAGCCAATGAAACCTTGAAAACAAACCTTAAATCCCAGCTAGACTATTAATTAATTCTGTGACCGTAGATGTTTTCCTTAACTTCAAGCCCTCAGTTTTCTCAGCTGTTCTAAGGGAAGAATCACACCACAGTGTTCAACATATGTTTGTTTTGTTCTGTCTTCTTTCCATAGTAAGAAGGTGAGTGAGATATGCTGCTCTCTAGGTTCTAGGATAAAGTACTTAAAATTCTGAAATGCCATCATATAATTTGATATTATGGAGAGCTAAAAGCATGAAAGCATTAGCTTATTTCTAGCCCTTTAGGTGTCCTGAGAGACTTCTTTTTAAAAAAGGAATCTTTGAGAAAGAAGTTGGAAAAGTAAGGAAAATATCTGGTTATTTGAATCTGATATAGGAAGTTATAGAAGAATTAACATTTGGAAAAATATGAACAAATAATAATTGTATTCCAATCAGAAAAAAAGGAAACCAGAAAAAAAAAACTAGAGAAGTTGGTCAGTTATTTAGAGATGGAAAACCTCAAGAATGGGTAAAAACAACAACTGGAATTATAGAAATGAAAGAATATTTTGGCAGAAGGAAATAGTGTCAGAAGTGTATAGGTTATTTATATATTTATATATATATACATATGTAATATATATGTGGTATTTCTGAGGACAGTTAATAAATAGTTAAGAACCTTTTATATGTCTGCTTCTTTGCTTGAAAATAACTACAGTATAGAGAAATCAACAAAGTGAGAATCTAGAAAATTGACATAGTGAGCAGAAAATACAGAACATTGGCTGTATTTTCCATAGAGCTATGAAAGAAGATATGGTCAAATCTGGTTATGAAGAGTTGAGAAGAAAGTCATAGGTGACCCTGATAATCACTTAAAGACAGGAAGACACTAATACTTGACTTGGAGAAAGAACTGATCTGTTATTTGGAAATTCGATTTTTTAACTCCTAGTAAATACACGTATGTAGTATTGCCCTATGTGACTTTTCCGTACTGAGATTACCAATGTTATAACCTTTGTGCATGTCCCACAAGGTCTGTCAACAGAGTTTAACAGAGTGGCAGGGTGTTTCACATCCCCTCTGGGCCCTGAGGGCAAGAGGACAGATTGGTTTGAGGCTCACACCTTAGCTCAGGGTGCTTCATTCAGCAACAGCATGCCACCCCTTCGAGAACTCTGGAATATCTTAAGGATCAGAGCTACTGCTGGCAATGTCCACGATGGTAATGTGAGACTCCTAGCTGGCTTGTAAGTGGAACAGGTTAGGAGAGAGAAGAAAGTCATTGTATTTGAAGTGCAAGGAGCAATGTTTGCTCACAAGTTGTAAGGGAGTATAAGACAAACACTATCTTTCTAAAAAAAATTCTCTCTAAAAACCAAAGAAATAGAGCAGTACTTGATATATCCTTCTTGTTCTTTGATTACAGGAAAGCCAGACTACACTTTACTGAGCTCCTCCCTGAAGAAATTGAAAGTAATTTACAGAAAAATCGATCCAAGGCCGATGCTAAGAAGATTGAAGCACTGCTAAATCTTCCTAGAAACCCTTCGTCAGCAGATAAACAAGACAAAGACTGAACATGCTCTGGACTTAAAACTCATTGGAGAGTTGAAAGCTGTGTTGCTATGTCCATTGAATGCCAGTTAGTTGGGCTGCTGACAGATGTAAGTATGGGCATCTGTAGTGGCAGTGACTTGCTCTTACTTTTTTTTTTAACCAAGAATTGGGCTACTGTACTCTTACTTTACTCATCCTTAAATTTAAGTACGTACTTTTATCTACATTGATTGATCTATATATTTGACATTATATCTATATTGATTGATCAATATAGATTTCTTTTCCCTGGATTATACAATAGTAAATTAAGATTTCCCAAAAGATTAAAGTTGAATTGTACAGGTTGTAAATTTATTCTTGTAGCCCTTTAAAAGAGTACTGTAGGGATCACTAGGAAGGAGAGGAAGGAACCAGGTAAGGCAAATGGTCTGTGAAACCCTTGCACCCTTGAGTCCTAGAAACAGTAAGGACCTAAATGTGTAGTCGTGTTTGGTTCTGTCTTAATAAAAATCAAAGATGGTTCCTGTGCCATTTGAAATAATATAAAACTTAACAAAAAGGACAAGTAGATAAGCATTATTAAAGAAACAACCGACCTTGTTTCCTATCTCAGTAATGCTGACAAGTATCTCTGCTATAGTATACAAGAGTTACTCAGAATAGATACACTGTCTCTACACTCCAGGAGCTTGCTGCCTGAGAAGGAGGCTGCCCTGCAGATTATAACTTTTACTCAGTGAGAGGTGAGAATGACTGAATTGAGTGTACTGAGAGGAAAAAACTGCTAGTACTTTGTTTTGGGGTTAGACCTCTTGGTTCCTACTCTGAAAATACTGTTGTTCACGTGAGCAGGGTTTGTGAAGCAGCCTAGAGTAGGGGCTAAAGCCGTGGGCTCTGGAGGCAGAACAACTGGCTTGGAATCTCAGCCCTGGAGCTTTGCAGCCATGTGACCTGCAGCCAAGCCATTTTACTTTAAGTCTCAAGTTTTCTCATCTGTCAAATGAAACAGTATCTACCTCAGAATGAGTATTAAATGAAACGATGTGTGTAAAACATAGCACAATGCAGTGGCACACAGGACATTATCTAACAACAGGTATTAGCAGTTAAAAGGATACGCACCAGCACATTTTCACCATGATTTACATATTATTGCCACACTCCCAAAAGCATGTTTTTCTTAATTATCCCATTCATAAATTGCTGACAAATTGGTACTTAGTCAATCTGTTTATTGTTCTATTCACAACCACATTGAGATTAAATCCTTCAACTTATAAAATTAGATGGTTGGTTTTAAAATAATTTTATTCATATCACAAAAATATCAGAATAATAAAAGTAAAAAATACTACTTGAAAAAATAGTAGTAACACATTTATTAAATGTAATAAGCAATAATTTACTATAATTTATTTAAAGTACAAGTAAGCTGTCTCTTAGGTTTGTACTGTTTTGTGGTTACTTCTAGAGGTCTCCTTTTGATCATGTCCAAGGATTATGAATCTTAACTAAATGTGGCAATTCCTGGTGTGTTTTTTTTTTTTTGGTAGCTGTTTGTTTGTTTAAATTCTTGTAATTTTGTTCTGTGAGCAACCATTTAAAAGTGTACCTCTGTTCCATAGACTATATAGAGTAATCTAGCCCCTTTACAGCTACCAAAATTAAACGTTTTAAATCCAGCCCCGTTTGAGAAACTTGGTCAACTTGCTGTGCAACTCCAGATTTTCAAATGAGAATGTCTGATTGCCCCAGGTTAAATCACATCCACTCCTGGTCCAATTGAGCATGGAAGGCAATTTCAGAGAAAGAGGAGTCATGAGTTAAGTGATGTAGGAACAGCAGTTGGCCACTTCTTTCTTTTCAATTCTCTGCTGATGTCAGAGGGATCCAGAAATACCATGGAGGAAAAGCCACTTTAGGAATGTAAGGAAGCCCTATGGAATGCTATTTTCATTACTTCAATCAATTTCTGCTAAAGACAGCTTACTCTTTTGTACATACATAAAACCTATCTCATTTTAAATGAGAACCTTCTCATAAAGATTTTACAAAGGAGATTAAACTAGCATAAAGCCATTTAAGGAGAGTATCAGTCCAATGTGAACTAAACAAATTATCACTCTCCAACCTTACTATTGCTTTGAGTTGTAAGTCCCCTACATACCAACATTCAAGTTGTGAACTGTTTTTTTTTTAAATTTAACTAAAAATAAATTTTAATTCCTTTATATGTCTTTGAAGTAACAAAATAGATATGCCAATTTTTATTACAAAAATGAACTTATGAAGCTGTTTTCATTTGCAGTTACTTTCTAGAACAAGTTATTGATTAGTTCATAAATTTTAAATAGAAAAAAAAGTTTGTGTGTGGTTTGTACACATGCACAACTTTTGCTAAATCTTTTCTTAGAGACGTTTGCATTTTCCTCCTTAACAGTTTATTGGTTGTGTCAGTCTTAACCACAGAGGTTAGCAGTGTATATTAAGTATTTTGCTATGCCCTTGTTCTCTAATACAGTATTTACTTTGGCTTACCAACTTTTTTCCAAGGAATTATCAAGAAGCATTCATCTGGGCTTTTCATAGTATTGATTTATTTTTTAGTTGCTCCTTTTAAAAGAAAAAAAAACAGTTCAACAAAATCTATTCTTGTTTGACCTATGATCTGGTAAGTTTGATTTACTTTACAAAACAAAAAATAAAGTCATTCTGTTTGCATTTACTAACAAGTTGCAAACTTTTGAAGATGCGAACATGTGTTCGCACGTCCAGTCACGTAAGTTAGTTCAAGTGTCTGGCATACGTTGTCACGTGCATGCACCATTATGCTTTTGTGTACTTTACAGTACTGTATAGAGTACAGTAGTAACACTATATTTACTTCAAGCCCAGCATGTCCAGAAGCAAGCGTAAAATCAGCGGTATATAGCCGCTGTGTTAGTCGGGTACCTAGGCTAACTTTGTTGGACGTACAAACAAATTGGACTTACGAACACGCTCTCAGAATGGAACTCATTCATATGTAGGGGACTTACTGTATAAGTCATTCATTCTACCTGTCAGAGGAAATTAGTTTTAGATGGGTCTACTTCCTCCTGAACCTAGTAGGGAAGTAGGAGAACAACAAAGGAGAACACAATGAAAATGTGCTGGCTAAACACCAGTAATATTTCCATTAACCTCATCTAGGTGTACATACACCCTACTTCCCACACATTAACATTAGATTGCTTTTAACAACATAACATCCTTCTCCATTCCTTCATCAGATCAAGTCTCTGAAATTGACCTAATTGATACTGGATAAAGAAGCACTTTGACTGATGTGTGTGTGTGTGTGTGTGTGTGTGTGTGTGTGTGTGTGTACACACATACCAGTTAATAGCACAAAGCTGGATTGATGAAGGAAAAGAGCACCAGTGCCAGGAAATCTGGGTTCTGGCCCTGGCCTTTACAATTCAAGTCACCTTCCAGGACTTCAATGTCCTTGTCATTAGGAAGAGTATTCACTAATGTCTCTTCCAGGCCTAAAGAATTCTGTGTTTCCAAATCGTTGGTCAGGGTCACCATAACTACTTCTGTCCCCATCATACTCCTCTAGTCACTTTCAGCAAAGCCACTGGACTGAAGAGGCTCCTAGAGAACAGATACATGAAGGTCGAGGTGGGATAATCCTGGCCATTTGAGGAAGCTCCAAGAAGAGGTCGATCTCAGATGGATGTGGGACCTGAAGAAAACATTAAAAATGTTTATATTTTTTATCACAAGGGTATTCCCAGTTTGAGGTAACATTGTAGATATTAATCTTGATGGCTAAAGAACATAAAGGCAAGTCTAAATTATGAGAGAACTTAGGACAAGTCTGACAATTTTTACTACATGAAATTTCAGGCAAATATTAAGCATCAGCTATCACGAACCAACCAAACATTATAGATCAAGGCACTCACTCACGTATGTGTGGGGCAAACAAAGGTGTACCAGGCATGCTTGCTCTTCTCAGTAAGCCTACAATTTGGTAAAGGATATGAGACACAGCACATGAAAATAAACCCAGGGTGCAGAGTGACGTGCTAGAGAGAGCACTGCTCTAGTGGCCGGGCAGAACTGCTTGAACTGGGCAAGATGGCCACAGAATACTTGTGAAGGAGACTGGGTTCCTGGCTTCATTATGAAGGATCAGCTGACTGAGAAGAAAACTTTTAAGATGGAAGGAGAGTCAGGGAAATGCTAGGTAACTGCAGAACTGAGGGGAACATCCTGGGAAGGGCATCTTGGAGAATGAGCAAGAAGTTGAAATGAAAAGAAAGCAGGATAGGAAGCTGAGAGACTGCTGTGCGGAAAGTATGCATAGGCTGCTATGCTGCTGTGAAAGGAACCTGAGCTTGATGTCGAGTTTGGGTCCTGGTTTTCCTCCTTATTTGTCTGACTTCAGGCAGATCACTTTACCTCTGGCAGCCTTGGGTTTCTCTCCCATAAAACGGAGATAGAAAGATCGTGCTCATAGAGATTTTTATACGGCGAAATGAAATAATGCGTTTGTAAAACATAACCTGTTATGTAAGTCTCAGGTATTATAGTTCACTTACTTTCTTTTTAAAGGTAACTCTGCAGAATCTCATTTTTTAATACCGCTGTTACCCTAACCTTCACAAGTCAAAACTAAACTGTTTATGGAGACTGATTTATAGTGGTTTACCCTGGTCCCGATGTCAGTGTTTTGGATCCTAATGTCTCAATGTTTCTCTTACCTGAAAAGACCTGGGGATTTTAGGATAGCACAAAATTGATATAAACTAATAGTGTGATTCACAAAAGCTGATGCTGTGTTTAGGCTTCCTTAACATCCTTGGATGAATAGTAACTACCCCATCATATGTAGAATCAGATCAAATCTAAAGTTTCGGACACCATTTATTGACATTTAGTGTGTTCACATGGAGCTTTTGGAAACTGCCGTGTGAAGAACAACAGAAACAACTGAAGATGTTTAGACCGAAGAGATCAGCTGGAATGTGGAAAATAAAAAGTTCTGAAACTTTTCCTGTAGACCCTGGGGTCTCTTCTGAGTTTTTAAGTGAGAAAATGACACGGAGAGGTAATTCTTTATGAAATTCGGCTCCGTAATTGGGTCAGTGGGAGATGACTCTGTTAGTAAGAGGCAGACAGATCAATGAGATGTTACTGAATTAGTACAGAGTGACCCCAGTCTGTGTCCAACAGTACTGAGGGATACAGGGAAAAAGGAGTGATCAGAATAAGGAGATAGCCCAGGAATAGTACACGTGTTTGACAGATACTGAAAGACACTGAGTTGACTGACAAGAGGGGAACATTTCAAGATGGCAGAATGGCACGGCAAAGGAAGAGGTTACAAGAAGCAAATTTTATGTGGGGAGAAAGGAGAGAGGTGCCAACCATCTGTTTCGAGTACACTGAATGTGGATTTTGAAAAGGTGGTGGTAGTAGTAAAAGATCTTAACTTTGGGACCGAGAGGAAGAAAACTCTGTGTTCGAGATCTCACATATCCCACACTGGCAGAGAAGATACCTCGAGGTGTTCCGGTCAGCCCAGTCCTTCCACAGATCCTATGTAGATGGGGAAATCCTTTCCATTTCCATGCTCTCCTGATTCCTCCTCCTCTCTCTCCATCTTGCAGCATATCCTTGAAGACAAAGCACAAGCAATAAAAATCTAGGTACGTAAGTTTCCCTTAAATCACGCCCATGTATTTCAGCAAAACTTCAACTGGCTTAGAACTAGAGGAGTGGTTCTCAACCAGGGGTGATTTCCACAGCCACCACCACCATCACCCCCCAGGGACCTGTGCAATGTCTAGAGACATCTTTGGCTGTCACAACAGGGGCAAGAGGTGCTATCGGCATATAGTGAGTGGGGGCTAGGGATGCTGCTAAACATCCTACAATGCACAGATCAGCCCCCTAAAACAAAGAATTCTACAGCTCCCAAAGTCAATCGTACTAAGGATGAAAAACTCTGAACTAGAGAGGTTCACAGTCTGTATTAGAAACATCCTTGAGCCCACCAGACCTCTTTATCCTACCCATGGGGTAGGATGTTCATAGGAAAGAGTCTCTAGTCACTTCCTCGAGCCTTGACATTTTTTTCTGCTGAAAGTTGGGGAAATCAGCAGATGTTGGTCTTCCAATTTTCTTTGCTCAGTGTACAAGATTTCTACTCCAAGAAAGGTTGGTGTTCCTTCATGGTGACTATAGCCTTAGCACTGGCCTAGCAGTTCCTCTTCATTTAATTACAGATTGAGGGTAGCATATGTGTAAAGCCAAAAATTTAGATTCATAGGGAAAAAAATCCTAGATATTTCTTCTTTCCTCACTCCTGATCTTTCATCCAAAAATAAATTCTGAAGAATTGAGAATTGGTAAAATCACCTGTGGCCATACAGTTGCTCAACGGCATCTCATTAGTGCATCTTACCCTCCTCTAAGAAAATGATTCCTACCCTTAAACCTTGTCATTCTGCCTTTCCTCCAATTCCAAATCAAAGATTAGACTATCACTTTGTATCAGATATGTTTTCAATTTAGTTAGCAAGCCTCAGTGTCTCCAAGAAAATATTATACATTTGGGGGAAAAATAAAAGGACTAAACTAGAATGTGTCTTGAGGGCAATGATCTCTCATCTTTGTAACTCCAGTGCCTAGTAGAGTGCCAGGCACATAGCAGGTGTCCAAGAAATATCTGTCCAGTGAATGAACAGAATTTGCTGAGACAAGTAAAGGAGACACTAAAGTTTCCATAGATTTGGTCCAAAAGTGAGAGTAAAATAGGCTAAAACCTCGGAGAGGTGCTGACCCATACTGGTAGAGTTTGGGTGTCCAGGAATTGAGATCGTTGTGATAGTACAATATTACTTACTGCAGGACAGCCATGTTAGTGTTACTGCAATGATCACAGAAATCCCACATGCTGAGACTGGGATAATAATGGCCCAGAGCAGGAGCTGATTAGCAGAAGGGGCTGGTTTGGCTGCTGAAGGAAAAGAATAGTGTCAGCTCTAATGTGTTTCCAACTGCCTGATACCCATTCTGTGCCCCTTATATTGACACAACTGTAAAGCATTTTTCACTTTTTTGCCTGGTCAGCTCTCCAAAATGCAGCTTCCAGCATTTTTCTTGCATAACTCTTTCATCAGACATGTACTTGTGGGCAACTAATACCAGATGTCAGATATTAAATGTGAAAAAGAAAATTTGAACTTTTGCATTTACTGAGTTAAGTTGGCATAAAAAAAGATTCTCAGGAAAGCCTTTAAAAGCTATCTTGTCGGGCTTCCCTGGTGGCGCAGTGGTTGAGGGTCTGCCTGCCGATGCAGGGGACACGGGTTCGTGCCCCGGTCTGGGAGGATCCCACGTGCCGCGGAGCTGCTGGGCCCGTGAGCCATGGCCGCTGGCCTGCGCGTCCAGAGCCTGTGCTCCGCAGCGGGAGAGGCCACAACAGTGAGAGGCCCGCGTACCGCAAAAAAAAAAAAAAAAAAAAAAGCTATCTTCCTATCTCATTTCTATAGCTGATATTACTATGTATTGCTACTACTAATTGATATTGTGTTCTAGAGATACCTTATTTTTCCTTCTCCAGCTCTGTCATGCCTTCTCCCTTTCAGGGTGTCCTCTTTAACACACACACACACAAACACACCCCTTACAGTAGCTGCCTAAAGCTACAGAAGCCACTTTGCATTCCTTATCAGATACACATTTTTCATCATACAGCCTAGAGCTTCTGGAAGAATAGAAGAGACCCAGCAAAGAACCAAGCATGGATATGGCTTGGTAGTAGGTAGGATCATCCTGAAGGAGAGCTCTACAAACTGGCTATCAGTAGAACACAGGGAACAGAGAAAAGACAGGGCACACGAGGAAGGATGCGGGTGGGAGTAGAAAGGTGTATGCGGTACTGCTGTCAGTCCCTCCCGCTCAGGAGCAGCAGCTACACCATTTATTTTCAACCCCTTTGAGGAATAGTTAGCAACATCTGGAGAAGGGCAGGGACGCAAAAGGAATATTAGCAGCTCATCCCCTTCTGATTTCTCCGGAATGGCTTACAAATAAATATTGAGCATTTACTAAAGTACCATTTCTCATATTTCTGATTACAAGTCTTGGGGATAAATTTCGGTCTTTAGCTTATTGGACTTCTCATCAGCATTCGGCCCAGTTGACACTTTTCCTCCTGGGACGTCTATGACACCACATTCTTCAGTTTCTGTTTGTTGTGACTCAGTTTTCTTTGTAGGCTCTTCTTCCTCTTCTTGTCCTTTAACTACCGTTGTTCCCCATGGCTCCATCTGTGGTCCCATTCTCCTCTCACTGGCCCCGGTAATCATGGGGTGATCTCATCCACACCCAAGTTTGGAAACACCAGCTGATTTCTAAATCCGTATACCATATTTCTGATCTCATTTCTGAGCCCCAAATTTGTATTTCCAGCCGTTGACTAATGGTTGGATGCCAGCATCTCCACCTGACTAAAATTGAATTCAGTATCCATGTATTCTTTCCAAAGCATATCTACCACCCGCATTCTCCCATTTCAGTGAATGGCAGCACCATCAGTGACCCAAATAAAAGGGGAGGCTTGCCTTTGTGCTCACTGCCCAGTAGCTCCCACTGACTTTCTATGCTGTATTGAGAAAATCCCTGCAACTGATTCCTTTTCTCCAAATCTCCTGCAGCAACCGCCTTCGTTCAGGTTTTTCTGATCTCCAACTTAGTCGCCTTTATATTGGTCTCTTTGCCTCTGGTTTTCTAGGCTTTAATAATTCCTACACATTCTGCCACAGTGATCATTATAAAATGCACATTTGACCATAGAGAACCTACTACTTAGAGACTAGGGAAAGTCGTTTTTTTATTATTCTCTAAAACACCAGATTGGGTGGAGACATTGAGTGATTAGCAGGGTTGGCCTCTGCAGACCAGAATGACACCCCAAATAACAAAGAAGCTCTTGCTATTATCCTGGGAGTCTAGATGTTTCACAAATTCCAACTCACTCCTGGCTTCCTCTCAGAGGTCACTCCTCATCCATCCTCAAGCCTCACTCAGCCTGGAAAGAAGGTATGTGTTTAAAGAGAAAGGGGAACCAGTAGCAGCAAATGTGCTCTGTCGTGATACCTATTAGGAACCTGGTAAGGCACCCCAGGGCAGACCCAGAATCGCAAGTGCATAGTTGTGTGACGACATCTGCACATATAGCCCATTAGACAGCCTGAGTGGGACTCTGATTGACCCCTTCCACACACACACATATATCTTCCAGTACATCAAGGGTTAACAAATTGGGCTGGCCCAGGCTAAAAGAGCCATAGACCCAATCTGTTTAATTAATAAATTTGGGGTAAAGAGTGGGTATTTAAATAGTAAAGCTTTATTCACATTGACATAACTATTCCTATCAACTATACACCTAATTTACGTTTGTTTATGCAGTCACCCGTTGACCTCCCCCACAAATGCATTATTTGCTTTTGACTCTAAATGATACTTGCCATCCAGTTCATGAGATCTGAAGTATTTAAAGCTCTCTGACCACAAAGACAACACTGGTGCCTAGCAAGATGCTTGGTATGTGATAACTACTTAATAAAAACTGAATGAAAGAAAGAATGATTAAACACATACTGTTAATCATCTCTCCATTAGTCATTGTGAATGTGGACCAAATAGGACAAAGAACTAGTGTTTTCAATTATCGTGAAAAGGGATACTGCTCATCCTTAGCATGAAGGAAGAATTGAGAGAAGGCAGACTAGGGAAAAGATGGTAAAGCTGGGCAGTCTAAATCATCTTTAAATAATAGCTCCATCCTTTTATATAAAGGGCTACATTTTATTTCCTATAAGTTAACAAACTACCATGCACAGGCCAAACCTGGCTTACCACCTATTTATTTATTTATTTATTTAATTTTTTTTTTTTTTTTTAATCTTTGCGGTACGCGGGCCTCTCACTGTTGTGGCCTCTCCCGTTGCGGAGCACAGGCTCCGGACGCGCAGGCTCAGCGGCCATGGCTCACGGGCCTAGCCGCTCTGCGGCATGTGGGATCCTCCCAGACCAGGGCACGAACCCGTGTCCCCTGCATCGGCAGGCGGACTCTCAACCACTGCGCCACCAGGGAAGCCCGCCACCTATTTTTTAAAATAAAATTTTGTTAAAACACAGCTATGTCATTCATTTGTCTTTTCTATGGCTGCTTTCATGCTATAACAGCAGAACTGAGTTGTTGCCAGAGACCCTATGACCTGTAAAGAATAAATATTTACTATCTGGCCCTTTTCTGAAAATTTTTGTCAACCCTTGCCCTAGAATATCATATGTACTCATATTCCAAATATAAATGATGTCCAAAATAAAATATAATTGAAGCTGCTGTTACTAATTTGTGTAATACTGTCTACCTTAGTCATGATAATCTAAAAGTGGTTAAATAATTATATATCAGTAAAGTGACAAGAATGCTGAATTAATAAACTTTTTACTATAGGATTCAAAATTCATTTTTATGAATTCTTTAGAATACATAAAAGATGATAGAGATGAGTTTGTACTATTAATAAAATCATGTCAAAATTTTATCTCATTACCTATTGAGGAAAATAAAGAATCCACTCAAGATAGAAAGATCTAGAGTAAATCATTCACTAAGATGAACTACTAGACCGTCTAAAATATCTCCCCTACTACAAGCAAAAATAAGAGGAAGATGTAAGACATACTACACATAATAAATTATACTCGATGTATAATTTTTTACTATGCAGCCACAAAACATACTGTTATAAGTGGGGCTAGGGGTGAGAGAGGCCTGGTGGTGCTCCTTATAATCAGCCAAACAAGTTAGAAATGTACTTCAAGTATTTGAGTTCTTCTGTAATAACCCATTATGGGTTTAATATGCCTAAATTTATAAAAGCCCAACTTTTTCCATTTTATATTTTCAGATGATTTCACCTCTTGGGGAAAGCAACTTCTATAAGTTTACTACGTGTAGGGTAAACTATTTGGTCATGGTTTTGGTTAAAAATGACCGACTTGGTTCTAAATGAACCAGTAGTTCTTAAAAGGTACATTCACCCTCAAAAGACAATGATTTGACATCATGGGACCATGGGGAGGGGGCCCCCAAAATGAAAGTGCCAAAGCCCAGAGAGCAAATCCAAAGAAGGACAATTCTTAGTGCTTTCAATCACAACAGTATTGTTATAATAACTTCCCAATATGTTGACTTGATGGATAGAACTTACTTGGATGTCTAAATTTTAGAATGTTTATTAAAGAAAATAAGTCTAGTGACATTATAGTCAAACCTTGTACAGTGACCTTAATAAGTCGTAGTAATACTGTCATTATCATTTTATTTGCATGTCTAAAAATACTGCAAAAAAATACTATCAGAGTCAATATACATAATTCTGCGATGCATCTGGCTGAGTTATTTTCTTTTTAGACTCTACACAGCAGAAACTTCCCAGAACAATATCACTTACATTTTTGCCAGTTGAAGGTCTGTGACACTGTTAAGCCTCCATACTTGACAAGACACACGAAGCTGTGGTTGCTTGTCATATTGAAATCCAGTTCGCTGCTAATCGTGTAGAGCTCAGTTTCAGGATCCTGGGAAAGTGTTGTATTGGTAGAATTTAATTCTTCTCCATTTTCCAACCAGGAAAGGTGAGGCTTTGGAAAACCTCCAGAGGTTGAGCAAATTATCCTTCTGTTGTTAGGAGATGGATTTCCAAGATCAGTTATACTAGGGACAGGGAAGTCAGCTGAAGAAAGAACAAGGCTGTAAGTACATATCATTACATATTTGTGTGTGTGTTTATATTTTTAATAAATACCTATCTTTAATCAGAATAATAAAATATAATTTGCAACTTCCCATAAGTCATTAATATTTATGTATAATCCAAAGACTAATTTTGGTTTGAATTGGTTATATCAATTCTTCATAAGGAGGTAGGAGGGCAATTATTAAAGAAAGAAGTAGATTCATGTGAATAAATACTGACATAGTATCAATACTTGCATTTGCAAGAGGTGAAGAAAAAAATAATAGACAACATGTTAATGTTTCTTAGGTCTGGACATTATCTCATTTCATCTTTACAACAACCCTAGGAGGTAGGTCGTAGAGCAAAAAAGGTCAAATATCAGTAATTTCATATGATTTAACCTAATACAATGTTTCACTTTATAAATAATCAAATTGAGGTCTAGAGAAATGACAACCAGTAAGTAGCAGAACTGGGATTTGAATTCAAGTTTTTCTGATACCAGACCTTTCCCTTCCCCTGACTTCTTTTCTTTTCTTTCCTTTTTTTTTTAGATCTTCAAACATTGCTGTTTTATTAAAACATTAAAAATAAGATTATATTGAAAAACATATTCTCAGAAAAATACTAATGCCATGGTATTAGAGATGTAAACAAGCAGATTAAAATATGTCTGCCTTCTTTTCTTTTCCTTTCCTTTCCTTCCTTTCTTTTACTTCTTTTTCTCCTCTTTCTTCCTAATTTTTTTTTTTTTTTTTTTTTTTTTTTTTTTGCGGTCCGCGGGCCTCTCACTGTTGTGGCCTCCCCTGTTGCGGAGCACAGGCTCCAGACGCGCAGGCTCAGCGGCCATGGCTCACAGGCCCAGCCGCTCCGCGGCATGTGGGATCTTCCCAGACCGGGGCACGAACCTGTGTCCCCTGCATCGGCAGGCGGACTCTCAACCACTGCGCCACCAGGGAAGCCCTCTTCCTAATTTTTGAGGTATACAAAGTAGCTCTCTTTTATGTATCTATTTATTAATTCATACTATACTAAACACCTGAGAACCCACCATCCAAACTGAGAACCAGAATATTGACAGTAACTTGTGTAAATCTACTTGTATGGTCTTAACTTTGCTGTCTCCCTACTTCCCACACTACTGAGGTGGGAAGTAGGTAACACTACTCTAAAGTTTGTTTAGCATTACCTTACTTTTTCAAAAGTAGTCTTTAATCAGATAAACCTCTGTCCAAATTTTACACTATTGAGCCTGTAATCTCAACCACTGTACTTTACTGATTCCCTTACTGTTCTGACGTGCCTTATGAGGACAGAGAGACCTTCCTAATATTCCTCCAAGATACTTGAGGCACTCTTTCATTTGTGTATTTGCCCCTTAATAAGATAGTAAAATAAAGCAAAGCATAGTGAAATGACTGCAGAGAACACAGGAAAAAACTCCCCTCACCTCTTCCTCACTTATTGTTAGGCTTAAAGAATTTATACTTCTTACCATAATGTGGGGGACCAATCCCCCCATACTTCATCTTATATATTAGTTTTTTTTCAGAATTCAGAGTCTCACAGAGAGATGTAGTATAGCACAGTGGTCATCAAGACCAGGTTTTTTGTTTTGTTTTGTTTTTATTTGTTTATTTTTGGCTGCATTGGGTCTTCGTTGCTGCGCGTGGGCTTTCTCTAGTTGCGGTAAGCAGGGGCTACTCTTCGTTGCCGGGCACAGGCTTCTCATTGTGGTGGTTTCTCTTGTTGCAGAGCGTGGGCCCTAGGCACGCAGGCTTCAGTAGCTGTGGCATGCAGGCTCCAGAACGCAGGCTCAGTAGTTGTGGTGCGCGGGCTTAGTTGCTCCACAGCATGTGGGATCTTCCCGGACCAGGGCTCGAACCCGTGTCCCCTACATTGGCAGGCAGATTCTTAACCACTGCACCACCAGGGAAGTCCCAAGACCAGGTTTTATAACCAGTTTTGCCTTTTAACACTGGGCCAATTACTTAACCACTTTTAGTCTTAGTTTGCTCATCTGTAATATGGGGATAATAATACCTGCCTCCCAGCGTTGTAAGAATTAAATGACATCGTTAATATAAATCACATAGAACAGAGCCTGACACACAGGAAGTTAGTTAATAGACTAATGTGAGTCTTAAATTTGTCCTCTTTTTTTTTTTTGTTTTTTGCGGTACGCGGGCCTCTCACTGTTGTGGTCTCTCCCATTGCGGAGCACAGGCTCCGGACGCGCAGGCTCAGCGGCCATGGCTCACAGGCCCAGCTGCTCTGCGGCATGTGGATCTTCCTGGACCGGGGCGCGAACCCGCGTGCCCTGCATCTGCAGGCAGACTCTCAACCACTGCGCCACCAGGGAAGCCCTTAAATTTGTCCTCTTTTAAATGAGTTCCCTCATTTAAATCAAGTTGCCAGGTGAAAGCTTCCAGGACTGCCTGGTGGCACAAAGTTATGACAAGTGACTATAAATGCCAAGAAAAAGAAAAACTTGGATTTGGTTAGGGATAGAGTCACCTTTCTTTTTTGAATTAATCCTGTTCCTAAATTAAGTTTGACATTTTCTCGAGCCATTTTTGGTTGACATTATTATTTTTTACTCCTTTAATTTTTCCTATAAGATCAAATAATTACAGTGGTAGCTAACAACAAGAATATTCTGTTTCTTTCTCATAACATCAGTATGTCATGTTATAACTTGGAATAACAAATCCAAGTAACTCATATCCTAATTATGATTCATGTTCATTTCTGCACTTTGCTTTTCTAAGAAACATTTAGCCGCAAGAATGCCACTAATACCAAGGATCATATTAAAAACCATCTTTTCAAGGTCTGGCTGGGCTTAGAACAGCCTAAGCTCTGTCTCCTATCCCTTCTATAAGGTGATCTGTTTAGAGTAACAGCTCCTAAGGCTTTGCAAGACTGTGAACCATCAAAGAATTACTCTTGTGTCTCTCATTTTAATCAATTAACCCAAATTGGTAGGGTAAGAATATCTTATTAGGAAAGGAAAAGGTGCATATGCTTTAGAAAGGTAAAAATCCATTAACCTAGTTAATATGTTAACTAGTATAGCGAGCTCCTCAAATGTGCTGCTTAATGAAGGCTTTCATCCATTGATATTATGCTGCTATTATATCATTTAGCAAATATAGAGAAAGCAACTTGTCCCAGTTAGCCTTTCTCAGTATTAGCACTGAAAATCTCATGTCCAAGGAAACCCCTCAGTCCTGGGCAGAATGGGACAGTTGGTCACCTTGGCCTTGCTTCTCAAACTGCAATCCTCAGCAGCAGCACAGGCCTCACCAGGGAGCTTGTTAGAAGTGCCAGACCTGCTGCCTTTGAATCTGCATTTTAACAACATCCCCAGGTCATAAGCACCTTATCATTTGGGAAGCACTGTTCTAACTGACTCAATTGGAAATACCAGAATTGGTTCTGTGTCTAATTAAGCAAGTAGACTTTCCATTTTCGTCTTCCCTTACCTGATTTTGGTGCCCCACTCTCCTTTTTGAGGCCCTCAGCGCTCCCATGCTACCTCTTTAGCTGTCCTTGGTCTCCTACGATAACCTGCTGCTAGGGCCTGCCCTCCCTGAAACTCTGCCTCTTCTCCTTGGATTTTCTTCTTTATCTTTCTATCAAAATGTACATGTTCTAGGGGCTTCCCTGGTGGCGCAGTGGTTGAGAGTCCGCCTGCCGATGCAGGGGACACGGGTTCGTGCCCCGGTCCGGGAGGGTCCCACATGCCGCGGAGCGGCTGGGCCGGTGAGCCATGGCTGCTGAGCCTGCGCGTCTGGAGCCTGTGCTCCGCAACGGGAGAGGCCACAACAGTGAGAGGCCCGCGTACCGCAAAAAAAAAAAAAAAAAAAATGTACATGTTCTAAGTCTACTTCTGTCTGGATATTCTGTTAGAGAACTAACTATGTATCTAATGTAATTAACTAACACAGGCTAATATGTCTGTGGTGCCATCTCCCCCAGGGAACACATTTTTACCTTTAACAGGGATCTTGTGGGGAAAAAAAGCTGAAATTAGCAGGAGAGGCTATAATGGTGGGAATTCCAGGAATCGACGCAGGTCTGAATTTTGGAGGAGGTGGGCTTCTCAGAACCCCTCATATCTCACCACCATATGATCATTCGCTCTCTCCATGGTTAGGGAATACACAGAGTGAAGTTCAAGATAATCCCATGTGAATTTGGCTTACCTCCTAAGCTTTAGGTATGATCTGGATGTTACAGCTAAAGATTCAATATAACTGAAGACCAAAAGCAGGGAAGAACAGTGAAGACTTCACTAAGGATCCACTTAAGTTAACTGATATCAAGGTTAATTATTATCTTTTATTAAAAGGTTTGAGCCTTTCCACTAAAGCCTCAAGTGCCCAGGAAGAAAAAGAAATGTGTTTGAATTTCAAGTATGAGGGAATGGCCCAGGGCTGCCACTTCTCAATGAGGGCTCAGAATATATTAGTATCCTCTAGCAGTATCACCTGTGGTTAAGTCACGGCTTCTTCCTACCCTGCCCTTCACAGTTCTCTAACATCTAATTTTGTAGGAATGACCGTTAGAGGAGAGCTTCAAATATACAATAAATATAATAGAACAATAGCCATAGTATTTATGCCTGCATTGCTCTTATACCTTTCAACATACTTTACAAGAATATATTACTGGATCACATCCAGTTAATAGTATAGCTACATCAAATCAAATGTGTCCCTTTATGATTCAGAAGATACTTCAGGTCATTATAGTGCTCCAGGGTGATTGTCATGAACTTAGATTGTCAAAGTGCAAGAAATGCAACTAATAGATATTTCCAGGACATCCTGAGAAAACCGTTAGGGTTCACTGTAAAACTAGAGACTCAACCCTAAGAAATGAAGTGAGATACACCCCTCTTTGGTAAAATTTCCACTTAAATCAATAGGAGTATGTCTTTAAGGGCATCAAGAGTCTGCCGGCTTACTGAAAATCAGAAAGTTCCACTGACCTCTGACCATTAACTTCACCGAAGTCCGGTGTTTCAGTTTGTAAGACCCTTTCTCAGGCTTCTGAATAACACAGGTGTAGGTGCCATTGTCTGACAGGCGCAGAGCCAGGATCACAATGCAGAGGTTACTGGTGACGTCAGTGATGGTGCGGTTCTCGTACCTGGGCCACACCGTTACTTTTCCAGACATGACAGCCAGCACCATTTCATTATCCTTTTGCCAGTAGATGCGAACTCTCTTCAGTTCTTCAGTGGATATGTTGTAATCACAGGATAGCATTGCTGCTTCTTTCACTGTTTTGGTCACCTGGATAATGCCTGTGGAGAGACAAACAGAACAAGATCATATACCTATTAAATATAGATGCCTGCACAAGCAAGAATTTGGAGTTGACGGTAACAGAATTGAGTGTTGTATCCAGTACCAAGCAGGATTGGAGTGTTCAGTTTGATTTTGGTTTCTTTGGTCCCCAGTGCTTTTTTTCTCCATTTAAAAAATAGTGATTAAAAAATAACATAGGGCTTCCCTGGTGGTGCAGTGGTTGAGAGTCCGCCTGCCGATGCAGGGGACGCGGGTTCGTGCCCCGGTCCTGGAAGATCCCACATGCCGCGGAGCAGCTGGGCCCGTGAGCCATGGCCGCTGAGCCTGCGCATCTGGAGCCCGTGCTCCGCAACGGGAGAGGCCACAACAGTGAGAGGCCCGCGTACCGCAAAAATAAATAAATAAATAAATAAATAAAATAACATAAATTTTACCATCTTAACCATTTTTAAATGTGCAGCTCAGTAGCATCAAGTGTATTCACATTGTTGTGAAACAGAACTTTTCCATCTTGCAAATCTGGAACTCTGTATGCGTTAAACCACTCCGCTTTCTCCCTCCCGCCAGTCCCTGGTAACCACCACTCAACTTTATGTTTCTATGAATTTTACTACTTTAGATATCTAAGTGGAATCATACAGTATTTGTCTTTTTGTGACTGATTTATTCCACTCAGCATAATGCCCTCAAGGTTCCTCCATGTTTTACATGTGTCAGAATTCCCTTCCTTTTTAAGGATATAATGATAATGACTAATATTCCGTTGTATGTATATATCACATTTTCTTTATCCATTTGTCTGTCCATGGACAATGAGAGAGAAGGCACACTAGTCCCAAAAGAAGAAGGACTTTAGGAGACCTAGCATGTGAGTGGCAACTACCAGTTAGACAATGTTATTCCCACAGGGATCGGGAAGTCATAGTTAAGGAATGTGAGATTTTGGAGGAATTTCCCTGATCATTTTGCTGGTCTTATTTTACAGATGAGGAAACTAAGCCCAGGAAAGGAAACTGCCCCAGTTTTGCAGAGAACTTTTTGGGCCCCTCTCCTTGTTTACTGGTTTCCCCATTTGAGGCCCAGTTCTAGGATAAGTAAGCCAGCACTGCCCGCTCCCAGCTGGGCTCCATCACTGGGCTCTTTTGCTTTGAGAAACAGTCCTTTTCCTTCCAGGCCCGGCTTGACCCCATGACCTCATTCTGAAATGACTCTCCTCATCCCCACCTGACAAGGCCTCCATTACTCCTCTGGACAGTTTCTGCCCTCTCCAGCTACCCTAAACAGATGGATATCTTGTCTTTATCTCCCTTGGCTATCTGCAATCCACACAACAGGTGCCCTACAACCTAGTTTTGCTAGAGGGTCCCCATTTAAAACATTTCCCATCAGCATATCACAGAAATATCAATATTTCAGCATCCAAACTCCATCTTTTTGTTATTTCCTAAGCACTCATCAGTAGCACCAAAATCCCTGTCAGACTATATTTCCTGGTTTTTTGGTTTAGAAGGCATACTAACTTTTCCTATGCTGTGCTTGACCTAAAAGCAGAGTTCCTCTAAAGCCCTGGTGCTTTCACAACTGATCACCCCCCCAAACCCCCCAGTGCTACCATGTTGCATCTTCCCTCCGGTATCCTCCAGAGCCACACAGAACCCCTGGGCAGGCCCATGTCTCACTAGGATAGGGATCTCATTTCCAGGCCCACTCTCCTTGGGCAGTAGGATCATGGGACACTAGCACCTCTCCATCTCACCAGCTATTCTACCTGCCTCCATCAGACTGGATGTGGCCCTACCGCAGCATTTAGGAAGAGAGTATTGTGATGGTAGATATTTTCACAGCAGTATGAAGTACCTCAGAATGATCGAAGGCCCTTCTTCCGACAATCGTGCTGAACATTGCCAGCCCTAGATTTAGGGAATATAACTGAAAAGGGGGAAATAAATGAAAAGGTCTACTTGAGGGGAGCAAAGAATAGCTAAATAACCCAAACTCTCTTTAAAAAGAGATACAATAAAAGCAAAATGATATGTAGAAGGTGCATGGACTATGGATTCCTGTTGATTTGGGGTCTAGTCTCAGCTCAGCCATTTTCTGATTAACCTGTTTCCTCATCTGTAAAAATGTTATGATGCCTACCTCTCAGGATCATTGTAAACTTAAATTCAAATAAAATGATATAAATGGAAAAGTCCCTAGTACATAGCAGGTCTTCCGTAAGAGTTTCCTTTCCTCTCTCTCCCTCCTCTCACCCACAACTTTTACCTTTTGGTCTCTTTCATCTCACTCAGGGGTTATGTCAGACGCATGGAACCCTGGTCTTGCTGTGGGCCAGAAAGACCCCATGATAGAAAGCAGCTCACTCCTCCGGGGTCCTAAATAACTGTGTCTTTCCTGTGCCCTGTTTATTCCCACCCAAAAAGAATCCAGGATTTCTAACTCATTTTGACATGTGGTGACATTAGCAAAAATAAATCTTAACTGAAAGTGAGCTAACTTCAATCATAGTTCTTAAGGAGTTTTTGTCCAGCCATCTGAGGAGAAGTGTGGGTGTTTGTCTAAAGGTCAACAGCAAACCATCAATGGGCTCTTCGATGTTCCTATGTGAGATCCCCTCACCAGACGCTGATGCTGAGGAAGAACCAGACTGAAAAGAGGAACCAAAAATCTTCTGGGCAATTCCCACCAGGACCTCGCTTCCATACTCAGGGACTGCTACATGCGTTTACAAGAAGACAGTTGAAAGATTTCTGAAGGGTTTTGTCCGCTTCAGTGGTTCTAGAGGGGAAAGTCAGGTCTCAGCATTACTGCCTAAATAGTTGGATTTTGAGCTTGCTTTGCCATTTTACAAACTGGCCTAGCAACACCTACCTAATAACATGAGTTGAGGTTTCTGTGAGGGAATGCAAGTAAAACCTTACATGGTGCCAGGCACACGACCCGGACCATTGTCTTCTCCAGACATCCACACAGCCCCGTCCCTTGCTTCCTTCAGGGAAGGTGTCCCCTTGTGGTGAGGGGGACCCTCACCTAACCCCTGACCCCACCCTTCCTGCCACTTGTTAGCCCCTTGCCCTCATTTATTTCTCTTTGAGCTTGTCTCCAGCTGCTATATATCAGCTGGAGTTACTTTGGGGGCCATGAGAGCACGGGCTCTATCTGTTTTGCTTGTTGCCATATCTGCAGAACCTAGAACGGGGCCTGGCCCATAGTAGGTGCTCCATAAATATTTGCTAAATGCCTGGCTAGGCATTAGGAGATGAAATCTGGTTCCACCGCTGTGCGTTAGAATCATAACCTGTAACAAGTTGATTAAACTCCTTGGGCCAAGGTATAATTTCTGCAAAATGGGCATAATACTATCTCCCTGACTTACTTCACATAATTACCATGGGGGGGTCATATGACACCCAGAGGTAAAGTGTTTTATTAACTGTGAAAGCTATACAGGGCTTCCCTGGTGGCGCAGTGGTTGAGAGTCCGCCTGCCGATGCAGGGAGCACGGGTTTGTGCCCCGGTCCGGGAAGATCCCACGTGCCGCGGGGCGGCTGGGCCCGTGAGCCGTGGCCGCTGGGCCTGCGCGTCCGGAGCCTGTGCTCCGCAACGGGGGAGGCCGCAGCGGTGAGAGGCCCACGTACCGCAAAAAAAAAAAAAAAAGAAGAAAAAAAAAAAAAAAGCTATACGGATTTTTTTCATGGGGCTATTTCTCTCAGACACAGCACCTCATGTGTTGAATCACACCCAGGATGTGGCCAGAATCACTGTGGTAACCGGCTGACACTTGCACTGAGTCAAGTCCCCAACCCCTGCCCTTCCTGACCACTTCAACTCTCCACCGATAAACCCCCAAGAGAGGGAACTTTTTTCCAACAAGCATAGAGGTCACTAGTTTTAGACAAATAATGTACCTCTCAAAACTCAATCTACAGTGGAATATTATTCAAACAAAAAAGGCATGAAGTACTGATACTTACTACAACATAGATGAACCTTGAAAACATTATGCTCAGTGAAAGAAACCATACACAAAGGCCACATATAATATAACTCCATTTAGAAGAAATGTCCAGAATAGGCAAATTCGTGGAGACAGAAATTAGATTAGTGGCTACCAGGAGACAGGGCAGAGGGAATGGAGAGGGACAGCTAATGGGTATGGAGTTTCTTTTTAGAGTGATAGAAATGTTCTAAAATTAGGTAATGGTGATGGTTTCACAACATTGTGATTATACTAAAAACCACGGAATCGTACACTTTAAAACAGTGAACTTTATGTCACTGCAGGGGGAAGAAAACCATACAGGACAATTGGGAGATAACAATAATAAAATTTAATGTATAGCTTTAAAAAAATAAGAACCCAATCTAGGAAGCCATGAGTATCCCCTAGTCCCTCCAAACTAGAGCAAGGCAGTGTGGACACTGGGCTGGCCACAATGCCCCTTCCTCGGAGGTGAACCCCAGCAATGGTCAGCAGGCCTGCACCACCGCTTCTCCTAAAGGAGAAAGAATCAGGTGCGCACAGCAGCTTATATCACCGTGTACCGTAACGTATCTCACTGAGGACCTTCGTGTGCTTTTTAAATGAAGGTTTTCCCTGACTCTAGAAGAAGCACACATTAAATTTGCAAAGAATGAAAAATACAGAAACGCATAAAAGTCACCTGTAATCCCACCACCTGGAGATTTACTGTTAATGGTCTGTGTGACCTTTAACACAAAGGAAGTGACCTTTTTGGGCCCTTCTAAGTGCTTTTGATTAAGTGAACCAGCATCCACGGGGCTTGTGCGGGCCCCAGGCTGGGTGCTGGGCACACAAGGAGGCTAAGAGGTATCTGCTCTCCAGCAGCTGACAGATTTAGACTTGTCACCTGATTTTTACATTGCTGCCAACTTTCTCTCCTCTATAGGCCCAGCCTACATACTCGTTATAAATCTGATCCTTACTTTTGTGTGTCTCCCTAAACAGTATATGTCTAAAATGCTCGGGGACTTCAACAGCTGATATCACAGTAGTCATAGCAAGAAGCGTGGCTTTCAGGATGCCTTGGCCAGCAGCATGCAGACAGAACATGGTGGGAGGGAAGAAAGAGGCTTTGTTCACAGTGGCACTCTGAGGGCACTCTTTTCCTCTAGCTCAGTGTTTCTCATGCCACAGAATTCCAGGCCAACACCTATCCTGCATCCCTGGCGACTCCTACCCAAGGCCTCTCCCCTCCCCTGAGAGCTGTGTCTCCCTGAGAGGACCCCAGCTCTGAGGAAAAGCTGCCCATGTTAGACAACCACCAGTCTCTGGAGCACATGAGTCCAGTGTTTCTGCCTCCACAGACCAAACTAGAAGTGGAGAGGAGCCCTGCTGGTCCCACCCTGTGCAGGAAAGAGAGGTCCCCTGTCCTGGGCAGCAATGGATGGGGTGTCAGGGGGAAGTGCAGCTCTCCTACACAGGAGAGGAAAGGAGGGGCTAGTGTGCAAATCCCCTGCCCTGAACAAAGTCCTCCGTGATTGTACTCCACTCTCTTTGTCCAGTCTTGTCTCCCACAGGCCATGCCCAATCCACACCTGCGCTTCAGTCTGGCAAATCCTCACCAGTTCTACACCATACACATTCTCCAATCCCTCCATCTCCCTCCAATCCCATTCTTTTCATCGAAGCTATCATCAAGTACTATAAGCTACTAAATGGTTTTGGCAGTCCCTATGGCTGCCCTACAAGCCATTCTTTATGCTTCAGCAACACCATTTAAAAATATATATATATATCATTTAGAGCTTTACTACTAAAGCTAAAGGTCTGTGGACCAGCGGTATCAACATCACCTGGCTGCTTGTTAGAAATACAGAAATGCAGGCCCGTCCCCAGGCCCACCTAAGCAGAAACTACATTTAAAAAAATATATACAGACTTTACCTTTTAGAACAGTTTTAGGTTCGCAGCAAAATAAACGTAAAGTACAGAGAGTACCCGTATACCGCCGCCCCTGCATGGGCACAGCCTCCCCACCACCGATATCCCGCGCCAGAGTGGTACGTTTGTGACAGTCGATGAAGCTACACTGACACATCACTATCACCCAAAGTCCAGTTTACACCAGAGGTCAGTCTTGGCGCTGTACATCTTATGGGTTTTGACAAATGTGTAACGACATGTATCTACCATTACAGTATCATACTGAGTATTTTCGCTGCTCTAAAAATCCCCTGTGCTACATGGAACTCTGCTCAACATTCTGTAATAACCTAAATGGGAAAAGAACTTGAAAAAGAGTGGATATATATATAACTGAATCATTTTGATGTACATCTGAAACTAACACAACGTTGTTAAGCAACTATACTCCAATTAAAAAAAAAAATCCCCTGTGCTAGAAACTGCTTTTTAACAAGACCCGCAGGTGATTGGCATGTATAATTAAAGTGTCAGCAGCACTGATATAGACCGTGTCACTCCCCTGCTTCAAATCCTTCTATGGCTTCCCAGTGCCTCCAAATAACATTCAGATCCCTGGCCTTCAAGCCCTATGGAGCCTGGTCCCTGTCTCCCTGCTGCCCCAACACTGCCCACCTACACTTCCTTGCTCCTGTGTGTCCCTCACATGCTGCTCCTTCCACCTTCACCCAGATCACTCTCACCACTGTCCCCTCTGGCAGAGAAACAGAGTTTCTCGGTCATACATTCATTTGAATGATTGATTAATCTTCATCTTCTTCCTAATGACTGTAAATTCCATGAAGGCAAAAGCCAAGTCAATTTTGCTCACAACTTGTCCCCAGGACCAAGAAAAGTGTCGTGTACATAAGAGATGCTCGGTGTTTGTTGAATTCATAAATGATTAAACAAAAGAATAAACCTGACTCATCCTTACTCACCCCTGACTCATCCTTACCTTCGGCGTCCTTCACCTTAAAGCCTGCCCCGCTGCCGCAGCCCACCCTGGTCCCAACTTTCCCAGGTATGGGGCGCTTACAGTTGGGGCCAGTCACTTCACTGCTCTTCACTTGCTTGTGGGTTTGTTTTGCCTTCTCCAACTAACATACATCTCTTTGAGGGCAGGAATCCCAGGCTCAGTTTTTAAGGCCCACCTGATACACAGTAGGTGTTCAGACAAAAGAAACTCATGGATTCCTTTGTTGACTCAGTATAGCAACAATAAAATCTGAATGTAGCTGTAGAACAAGGTACTTTCCTAAATATCTTTCTTTAGCTCAAAGTTTATTTCCTTCCATTTGCCCCTAATTTTTCTGGTATAATTGTTATAGCCTTGGTTTTAATTTTCTTTTTATACTTTCTCTCTTTTTTATTGTTTCTTTCTCATCCCCCTTTCATCTCTCTCTCTCTCTCTCTCTCTCTCTCTCTCTCTCTCTCTCACACACACACACACACACAGACACAGACACAGACACGCTTGCACGCATGCATGCACACATACCACATTTCTAGGAAGCCTGTAAATTTCCTTCTACATCTTTTAAAACTCATTAAGATTCCCCAGAAGACTCTAGATTGGGAGTGCTGCCCCCGACTACCCAGAAGAAAATTGTAACTGTTGGAAATAATACTGTCCGTAAGATATAAAAAATCTGATGTGAAACTTGACTCATGGTTCTCTTGGTTCAGCAGCAGTGTAAAATAGCAAGTTTTACAGCTCAGGACAGACAATGTACAAATACCAGAGTCACAGTAATCCCTTCCCTCCAGTGCCCTCCCTCACACCTTAGTCATTCTGGGTGATGGCTGCAGTTTAAAGTAACCAACGCTTACCAACGCAACCAAGACAAGGCCCTTTGATGTTCGGCTCTTTGCAGATTAGGAAATGCTGCAGGAGGCAAAGGCTCCTCTTTGTTTTGATGAAACTAGGTAGTACGCTGCTCAGCACAAAGCAGATCTTTTTTTTTTTTTTTTTTTTTTTGTGGTACTCAGGCCTCTCACTGTTGTGGCCTCTCCCGTTGCGGAGCACAGGCTCTGGACGCACAGGCTCAGTGGCCATGGCTCACGGGCCCAGCCGCTCCACGGCATGTGGGATCTTCCCGGACCGGGGCATGAACCCATGTCCCCTGCATCGGCAGGCGGACTCTCAACCACTGTGCCACTAGGGAAGCCCCCAAAGCAGATCTTTTATTTGTTCTGACTTTAAAAAAAAAAGTCAGAGCCACCCTGTCAGCAGGACCAGCACCACCCTTCCCAGCAGCCCCCCACCTTGTCCAGCACCTGAGATGGAACAAAAGCCTCCAGAAGTCAAAATATTCTTTGTAGGACACACCTGAAATACCTATATAGTAAGTTAAAAACAACTCAAAATATGATTTGTGCTAAATCTGATACTACTTAATGTCAGATGCCTGTGTTGACAAAGGGCATCAGCACCTAAAGCATAAAAATAAATATTGAGAAAATTTTAAGATTAAGGAGATTGTATGTTACAACTATCAATACTTTCTTTTCCCCCTTCAACTTGGAAAGAAGATCATCACTGTTTAGTTTTAGAAGCAGAAGACTTTAGCTGTGTTGTCTCATAGAAATGTAGTTTGGGAACCAGAGCCCAAGGCCAGTGCCTTAGCGTTTCACAAAATGTAAACAAACACCTAGTGGAAGAGATCACAACTCGAAGCTGTCCTTCTGAATCGGCTTTTGGCTTTGTTAAAATAACACCGCCCCACCTTTCCTTTAAGGTCTGTGTTCTTGAGCTAACTTGGCCACTGGCTTGCTGTGTGATCAAGGGCAGGTCCTTTAACCTCTCTGGACCTGTTTTCTCAGCCCTAAAATGAACTGAAATACCCTGAAGGTCCCTTCGGTCTCACAGAAGGAGGCAGCACAGAGAACACCATTTCCTCTCTCTAAACCCTGAAGCAGTGGACTCAGTCAAGTTCCTGGAGGTTGCTTACCTGAACAGAAGTAAAAAAGACCAGCCAGCACCAGGAGCTGAAAGAGCTTGAGGTATGGGCGCTTGGATGGGATTCCCCACTTCAGCGTGTGATCCATGGCTTCTGCTGATGAGGATGGAAGACAAAAGCAAACAATTTCAAGCCAGATGAGACTTGGGCACCTCACAGCTTACACCAGGCAAGGCAGAAGACAATTCAATTGCCCCACACAGAGGGTTCTCTCGCAGTGTTTGCAAAACACACTGAGGAGAGGCTGGATGCTGTACCTGGGTGTCCAAACTCCTAAATATAAAATATTATGGATTTATTTCCACAACCTGAAAAGGAAAAAAATAAAAGTCACCCAGGAAGGAAGACTGGCCCACCATGGGTTGTAAAACCTGTTAGTTGGCCACCTGAAATGAGTCAGGGATCGTCATCTGAGCAACCTCTAAGTCACGGCACAATCTCTAGGGAAAAGCAAAAATTGGCGGACCTCTGCGGAAGTGACCCTGCCTGTGCATGCATGTTCCAAGGACCAACCACCGCTCTCCCAATGCCAGAAGGGATGATGAAGACTGCTAGAAACACAGAGAACTAACTATAAGGGCCCTGGATATCAGCAAGCCCAGCCATGAAAGCTTGGACTCTCTTCAGAACATACCGAGAACACAGAGCACCAGGAAGGGCGTATTTTGTCCAAGGCAGTACTTAAGTCACGAAACTACTTCTTTCTTAATATATTAACAAAAAAAAAAAGTGTTTCCATTTTTGAATACTTCTACACAAAGAATATGTCTTAAAGGGGTAGAGGATCTCAATCAACGGAAAAGTGTCAGTAAAAAAGGAAGAGAAAAGACATGCTGAAAACATTACTTATTTATATTATGTACTATAATGTGAGGAAGCGGATTTGGTTTTTTTTAGTAAATATATTAAACTTTAGGAATAAAAATGAAAGCTGTGCTCCTATGTGATCCTCTCAGATTGCCACCAGAGACAGTTTAGTGCTACCAGGGAAATGTTTGGGACCCCTCGTTGAGCCGGTTTTTCAGCCAAACTGGATTGTTTTATCAGCCACACTCCATTTTTAGTCAGGATTAGCTTGGATTCACTTATTCATCAGAATTTTGCTGGTTGTGGAAAACTCAAATTCAGCGTACAAAATTAATATTTTCTACCACCTAGGAAACTTAAAATAATGGGCCATAACTCCGATGATGATTCTCCAAGTATGTTGGAATAAGAGACCCCCTGAAGGCCCTTTGGGGGGAAAGTATGCATCTTGGAGGTAAGAGTGACGGTATGTTTGTTTAAAAAGCAGTCAGGTTGTTGGTCACTAGGTCTACCAAGCTATCCCATATTAAGTTAATAGTAAATGTACTTACTTGCTGAAGAACAATTCCTCTTTTTCTCTTGTGTTGAAAATCGAAGGATGAGGCCCCACTTCTGTTCCTTTCTTGCTGTCTCCAAAATACTGGCAAGTCACTCAGTTGTCTTTGAGTGATATTTTACAGAGGTGGCATTTCCCCTCCCAACTTCCTTTTACTTGGTAGAGAACTCTGATGTTCAGAAACACTTAAGTCAAAAAAAAAAAAAAAAAGAAACACAAGTCAAATCAGGGGATGAGCAGAGTGTTATTTATGTGCAATTTGAGGAAGCTCCCTCTGCTGTCCTACTGTTCCCTCCAGATGGTGTCACAAACCACACAGCAGCCCTCCCTCACCTAGTGCCAGCACTGCCTCAGTGTCAAGGAGAAAGGAAACTGCACTGGGTAGCCTGGGGGAGAGGGTAGAAAGGTACCCCACAGTGGGAGGGGCTGACTCATCGACGCTGGTGGTAGATCGTCTACGAACCTCATGGGCTGGCTGTGTCTGTGCTGGTCTCAAGTTTTGTTTTAGCACCCAGAAGTACCCCTCCCTAGTCACAGTCATGCCACTGCAGCAGTGGACCACCCATCTCATGTGTAGTGGACACTTTGGGAGAGTGCTTAGCTTACAAGGCCACCCTTACCTACACTCCCACCCCTCTACCCCCACCATCTTCACAGAGTGGGTGCCTGCTAGCCAAGTTGGACATTGTATCCCAGTCACCCCAGCCCTGGTAGAGTAACCCTCAGGTGAACACAGTGACAGAAACAAAGGGTCGGGTGAGGAAGCTTTTAGTCCTCCCCTGACAATTTCCAACCAGCCTGCTACCTCTGTGTAGAATTCTGGAGCATTCCATGGGTGAGCAGCCAACCCATGTTGGTCCAGTGGATCTCTTTTGCACCCGTGGAACCTGAGCGCACCTTGTCTGAGCCTGCACCTTTCTCAGTCTGCTTCTGGCACTGGGGCTTCTCTGTTGCCTTGGCATGGGATCCCCTCGGAAATTCTGTACTAAGGCATGTGCAACTTGCAAATAGGAGGCACTTAAAATCCATGGAGCTACTCTTGACCAAAAGGGGCTGGAAGATGATGGATGACTACTTACCACTTTTGTCACCCGGATGGAGAGTTGAGAGACACATTTCATGAGGCTTTCCAGAAGGTCCCAGTGGGACAGAGTACCAGTTGCCTGCAGCAGAGGCCAACGTGGTAAGGCACAATTGTATTGGCTTTTCTTCCTTCCCTGTTTCAATTCCCCTGTCCTGCACCACTGGACTTACATTCCCAATAATCTAGGGCTTTGTAACTAACTTTGCTTTCTGGAGAATCTAAGCTAAGGCAGGAGGGATACTTATGTGGTAGAGATACAATGGTTTCCCATCTAAAATAAATGTGTAGAAGTAAAAAGGTGAGTCAATTTAGAGGAAAAAAAGAAAACGACAGGAGACATGATATATGAATATGGTAAATACAATACACTTGGTTTTGCCCCTGAACAGGGTGATCTTTGTAAAATGGTGATTCAATCTTTCCTCTCTCAACCTTAGAGCTGTTTCACTCTCCTCAAGCTGATAAAAGCCAGGCTGAGCTAAAACTGTACCACAGGGCAGGGTCGGGCTGGACCCCAGGGCTACTGCAAAGTTTTTGCATGTTGAGTACTCAGGGTCCAAGGTGCTAGGACAGCTTAGGTGCTGAGAAAACCCCTTTCCCACAGTGGACTCTCTGTTGCCAAAGAAACAAACCCATTTTTTGCGTTAACAAAACTTTTCAGGAAGTCATGTTTTTGGTTTTTCTAACAAGACTGGCTGCAACCCCAGCAGTGAAGAGTCACAAGAAGCTTTCTGACCTCTGTTTCAGGTCAGTTCCCCAGGGCACCCACCTGGCAACAAGCACCCTGATTTCTGCTACGGAGTGTTGTTGCAGTGACTTTCAGCCTGACAGTGGAGCCCCTGTGGCTCCTTTCCCAGCTTCATTCAAACCCATCTATATAGCCTGCACCCAGAATGGGGTGGCCAGACCTTGGCTTTAAGACCACGGTGCTCCCGAGTGGTGCCGCAGTCTGCTAAAGCCGTGGGAAAAGCCACCAGTGTGAGAGCGGTCACCTCTTCTTTGTACGCTCTCACATTCTTTTTGGTTCTCTGAGATGGAAATCACCAGAATTCTTAAAACGAAAAGAGAAGTGGACATTCAGAGCTAACCCTGGTCTAAACAGAGGGCTTTTTCCCTATTGCCCACTGCCTCTCTCCCTCCTGCATTTGTCACTCTACTCTGTGCCTGAAAACCTTGACTCTACCATAATTCCTACACCGCCTTTCCCCATCCTCTCTGCCCATCCAAACATCTTCCTTCCATAGAGGAGCATTCCAAATGTCACTTCCTCAATAAGCTCTCTTTGACTCTTCTAATCCCCATCTGTTCTTCCCCTTCTCTGAGCTCCTAAAGTCTGTACCACTCCTTTGTCACATCTAGCCAATTCCCCCCAATTTACTGAGTGCCTACTGTGTGCCTAGAACTGTGTCAAGCACTGTGGATGCAAAGGTGAACAGAATGGGAGAGAGATAAGAGCAAGATGGACAGACCCTAAGAAAAAGAAACAAGCAATGGCAGGAAAAGACCAAGGCAACCAGCCAGATCTGAGGCTGCAGGGTGGTGAAAATGGCAACAAAATATTGGGAGGTATGAGTGGAAATAAGACATACCATGGCCAGGAATTATCTTTGTTATCTTTCAACATGAGCCCAGATCCTGATTGAAATATAACATTCAGTTTCAAACTAAATGTAGAAATGGATCCAGAAAAAAGTAACAAGCAATAATAAAACAGATGTTAAACTGGGTAATTCAGAGAAAAGAGCAATCAAAGGAGAGCTGAGATATTTTTAAGACTGGCCAAGGGGTTTTGAGGTTCTTGATAAGGATCTTTCACTGCGTTGAGGTGTTCCTGGTTATTTGCCTTGAGCTTTTAATGGATGTAAATGCCCTTCACTTCTGTGGATAACCAAACTAGAGAAAATAATCTTAAATTAAAGCCGGTGATATTTTGGTTGTGTTTAAGGAAGTTTTATTTGCTTTTGTTTTTTTGTGATGAAACTGGAAAGTGCAAATTTCAGAGGAAGTTGCAGTGTTTTATTACTTGATCCTTTAAGAGAAGAGACAAACCCTGTATCCATCAGCGTTTGGGCTTCTCTGCCTGAGGGTAGGGGCCTGCCCTGGAATCCTGGCAGTTTGTGATTCTAGGATTCTGAGAATTGAGTTACCACAGACATTGGCTGCTATCCCCCTACCCACACTGACCATTAGGGCTGCTGGCAAAGTTACAAAAGTCATACTTTTTTCAGTTTGTATTTCATTTTCCTTGTTCCTCAAGAAACAGTAAGGAGCCAACCATCTGGCAGTAGAAGGATACAGAGATGATTTTGGTGCTTTCATAATGGGACAGTGTAGCTGTCATGAAATCAAACCTGAATAAATGAAAGCTGAAGAGACAAGTGAACAGCCCATTAAAGATTGAACAGTAGGGTATTGACTGCTTAAACACACTAAACTATTTAACCACCCCTTAGACAAAGTAACCACCTTCCTTTACTCTCCTCCTTCTTTCTTCTTCCCCTTCCTCCTCCCCTTCTCCTCCCTCTCCTTCTCTTTCTTCTTTCTTGCATATTTTCCTGAAAAGTGAAATAGATAGCTGCCCTTTGTTTCTTAGTGACAAAGTAATCTAGGGGAAAAACAATCTTTAACAAAAGGTTATGGTCTCCATATTTCAAAAAAAGGGGGGTAGGGGACTAGTCTAATTCCATGCATAAAATTAAAGAGAATTTGCATGGCTTTAGTGGAAAGGGGGAATTTATCTCTCATCAACTCTTCCCAGAAAGGGCAACATTTAAAGTATACCTTACACAGACACATTTAGCTGCTATTTGAATACGAGAAGAAATCTGGCCATTTGCAGCCCAATTTATACAAGGACTGTCCCATGAAGAGCAGAATTTGATGGAGTGAAGGGCCTTAACAGCACCCTCACACTGACTCCCTCCCGATCCTGGATCTGATTTTGCTGGTGTCCACAGGGGGAGGTTGAGGGACTCTCCAGTGGCTGTCACTACTAGGAAACCTGCCTAAACCGCCTTCCTCTGTGAAGTCTTGGTTTCACTCTCACTCTTTTTAGTTTCCCCACCCCAAACTTCAGTTCTCTCCAAAGAGCAGTTTTAGGAATGAACGACAGAGACCAAGGATGAGGGAACTGACACCTCATCAGAGGGAGGAGGAGAGGGCTAAAATCTGAGAGCACCTAAATGTCCCCTGACTAGGTTTTTCTTTACCCATAGTCCCAAGGATTCTTCTAGAAACAAAAATGAGAGTGGATTCAGGTAGGTTAGCCTAGGCTGACCCTGATGGAGGGGTTGTGGAGCAGAGGCTGGGGGTGGGGGGAGGGGTGGGGAGGGGTGAAGTGGGGGAGGGGTGGGGAGGGTGGGGGAGGGTGGGGAGGGAGGGAGGTGGGGAGGGAGGGAGGTGGGGAGGGAGGGGTAGGGGGTAGGGGGTAGGGGGTAGGGGGCGGGTGGGCACAGGCAGGGAACTTTAGCAAGGCTCCCAAGATTTCTAGTTTATGGAGTAGTTCCTTTCCGGTTCCTGGAAGCCGTATTTTCACCCACCGAGAGCCAGTCTTGTGGGCAGTGAAGTTCCTTTACGATGAGCCTGTGGCCAGGAGCACCAAAGGTCCATTGCAAAGCGGGGAAGGGGAGTGCTGACCAGCTGAGCTTCCCTCCCTGTGGGAAATCCCAGCAGGACTGGGAGAAGCAGAGCAGTGGAGGCCATCTGGTAGAAAATGTACCAAAGAAGGTTTTAAAATCTACCTGGGTCTCCAGATCAAAGGCTGGGAAAAAACAATTTACAGAAGCAAGCTAGAGCACTCGGGGACACGGGGGAAGAGGGGCAGGCAGGAACATGGACTTCCCCCAGTTCTCTTTCTGTTCTGCTTAGGATAGAAGCCACTGCCAGCTTTTAAAACACCGATTTGTATCCACTTATCTCTCCACTCAGTGTTCCCATCCCCACCCTCTGCCATATTTGATTACTGCCTGTTTATTAGAATTACAGCACATATCTTAGACCTTTCTTTAAATGCTGCTTTTACACTGTCATAAAGCAGAGGCCTCTTTTGGAAGGAGCATGAAATATTTTAAAAATCAGATTCAGGAGGTTCAGAGCGTTAATGAACTCAGGGTTTAGTCTATCGTATCATTTCACAGCTTGTGTAAATGGCAGTACAGAGAATGGAAGAAGTCCTGGACTGAGAGTTCAGAGACAGTGGACTCCAGGCCTACTTCCCTCTGCTTGTGTGACCCTAAGGAACTCTCTTCACTTCATTGGGGCTCAGTTTCCTCACTATATAGTAACAGGTTGTGCAAATATCCCTTCTGACGCTAACATGTTGTGATTTAAACTTTGCTCTTATGTACATATGGATTCTATTTTTGAAAAGTACTTTGGGACTAGTGGCCAGAGAGCCTGCTGATAAGCTGATCTTCAAGTTCTTTCCTAGCCTTCTTTAAAATCCTTCAAGCGGATACCTGATTTCCATCGTGCAAAGCTGGTGCTCAATCTTACGGAAGATGTGTTTGGAAATGATTCAGTAAGACGGAAAGGAGAAAGCTTAAGACCGTGACCGCTCTCATAACCCGGTGACAGGCCCGCCTGGAAAATAACTCACGCCTCAGGACTGAGGTGGCACGGAGCAACCGTGCATCACTGGGGAGGAAACGTCAACCTAAACTTGAGTCTTTGCTTTTACTTTTACTATTTTTTAAAAATCTTTGCTTCGCTTGTGCACTAGCTGCTCCGGTTATTTCTGGGCTTCTGGAAATTTTAGTTTGTCTTTTAATTGTTCTTTAAAAATTAGCCCAGACCTAATTTTCTCTAGATGCCTCTGTGAACGCTGTAAGCTGATAATGTCTCTCTCATATTTGCCCTCCTTGCACCTTGCACATTCTCCTTTGTCACAGTGCTCGTGGCCTAATGTCATTACACCCTATGAAGTCTCCCCTATTTGTGTGATTCTTGCCCTACCTCAGTAGCTGCATGGAGTGCCTAGCAAAGTGTCTAGCACATTTTATATGCCGTATTAGTCAGGGTTCTCCGGAGAAACAGGACCAATACATATATGGAAAGAGGGAAAGATTGATTTTAAAGAATTAGCTCATGAGATTGTGGAGGTTGGCAAGTCCAAAATCTGCAGGCTAGGCCAGCAGGCTGCAGACGCAGGTTAAGGGTTGAAGTAGCAGCTCCATCTGAAGACAGTCTGCTGGTAGAATTTCTTCTTCCTTGGGTGAGAGCCGTCTCTTTTCTATTAAGGCCTTCAACTGAATAGGTTAAGTGCCACTTACATGGCAGATAATCAGCTGGCTCCACGTCTACTGATTTTAATGTTAATCTCAGCTTTAAAATATCTTCACAGAAACATCTAGAAAATGTCTGACCAAATATCTGGGTACTATTTCCTAGCCAAGTTGATACATAAAGTTAACCACCACAGATGCTCACTAAGTCTTCTGAAGTGAGTTCATGATACAGCATATGTATGTGAACAGCCGCTTTGGGCTTCCTATTTCTCCTGGACTAGCTTTCTTCTAAAAAGCCTCTACTTCATTTTTTACCCACTTTAAATCATTTTAACAGGTGTGTATTGTGGTCCTATTCTGTGGTCTGTTTTTCCTTTGAAACGTTTTGTTATTTTGTGTTTGCTGCAGAGTTCAAGGGGCCCTGTCTATTAACCATTTCCTGTTAGCTCTTTTTTTTTTTTTAATTTTAGCTCTCATGACTTAATGAGGCATGGTGGCATGGTATTTACACATTCAGGCCCACGAAGTGGCAAAGATTTGTTTAATCTCCTGTTTTTCAGTTATCTATGCTTCTGTTTTCCTTCTGTTGAACTAGCCTTGGCCATGGTATGGGTTGGAGAGGAACTGAACATCAGAGCCTCATATTTCTTGGTATCAACGTGAAAGGGAGTTTACCCTAGAGGCATTACCTTATCTGAACATTTGGATTCAATTATAGTAATGATACTATCACAAATGACACAGAGAAATGCTTACAATGTGAAGCTCAGTGGTTAAAAAAAAAGGATATAAAATTGTATATACAAAATGATCCAATTTTTTTTAATGTGCATAAAGTATTGTAAGTATTTAAAATCTGAGTGGTGGAATGTGGTTTTTTTCCTGTGCTTTCTAAAATTTCTTTCTACATGTAAAAGAAAAATTCTTAATGTGAAAAATTTCCCCTTTTCTCTCTCCCTACTCCCAGCAAACCCTCCCATTAGCCTCCTGAGAGGTAATTATAATCATTACTAACAATGTGACATGTATTCTTTCAGTCATTTTACACACACACACACACACACACACACACAGAGCTCTTTTTTCTTCCATAAATAGACCATGTATATTACTCACTCGAAAACTTGACTTTTTTACTTAACAAAATGTCTCCAAGCTCTTTCCTTGTGAGCCTGATTATTTACCCAAAGTCTACTGATTTAAATGTCTACCTTTTTGACAATGTCTACCTTTTTGGAAAGGTAATTAAAATAATTCATAATTATGAATAATTTATTCATAATTATGCCCTAATTTAGGAGAAGGAAACTCATTCTCCACTCTAAACAGAGATTGAGGTTATTTCCAATTTTCTGCTATGAGAAACAATTCTGCAAAGAAATCCAGAAACATTTATCTTTGTGAACACATGAGAGTTTTTATCTATTTATTTAGTTAGTTAGTTTTGGCTGCGTTGGGTCTTTGTTGCTGCACGTGGGCTTTTCTCTAGTTGCGGCGAGCAGGGGCTACTCTTTGTTGTGGTGCGCGGGCTTCTCACTGTGGTGGCTTCTCTTGTGAAGCACGGGCTCTAGGCGCATAGGCTTCAGTAGTTGCAGCACGCGGGCTCAGTAGTTGTGGCTCACGGGTGTAGTTGCTCCCTGGCGTGTGGGATCTTCCCAGACCAGGGCTCCAAGCCGTGTCCCCTGCATCGGCAGGTGGATTCTTAAGCACTGCACCACCAGGGAAGTCCCTGAGAGATGTGTTTTTTAAAGAGAGATTTCTAAAAGTTTTCTCAACTTTTCTACTGGAAGTATGCATTATTTTTTTATCATAAAAAAGGAACATTTTATTAAAAAACAAACAAATCGACAGGCTAAGATGAGATCACTCAGCTGGGTGCAGTCCATGAGAGCAGGTCTGTGCCAGGACCTAGCATCCACCTGGTACACAGTAGGTGTTTAATGCCTGTAGCGAGAAAGATAAGCACAGCAAATCAAAATTCTTGAGAAGTATATAGAATACTTGCATATGGTGATTCTAGTATTTTTCAGATGATATTTATTCAGACAAAAATACTCTTAGTTTTTCTTTGCTTTTCTTTGCTATCAGGATGAAAAAATTCTATTCTGCAACCAAACAAATGACAAGAGTTAAAATTAAATTCTAACAACGAACCTAAGACGTAGGTACTATTATTGTCCCATTTTATGCGTGAGGGGCCCAGACCGTGACAAAGGCCGCGCACACACTAAACACCCTTTTCCGAGTCAGGGGCCACACGCTGTTCACTGCCCAGAGGAGCTGGACTGGGGGAAAGGCCGAGGCGTCAACCGGGGGTCACACGTGAGTCTCCAACAGTCTCTCAAAAGCGTGGCGGGGGGTGGGGCAGCGGAGCAGCGCCAATTCGCGGCGCCGGGTGCTCCCCGGCGCCCTCCGGAGCTGAGGGCGCCGGTGACGCGGGTCCCGCCACCCGGCTCGGGCGCAGAAGGCTCCGCGCCTCGCCCGAGCCGAAAGCTGCGCTCGGCACTCGTCCAGCTACGTTGAACCTGGGCGTGGTCCGCGGGCCCCGCGGCAGGGTCCGCCCTGGGCCTTCTCGCACCCAGACTTCCCCGCGCCCGGCCCCGCCCTGAGCCCGCGCGCTGTGCCCGCCTCGCGGCCACCAGGTACTCCTCCCCGCTGTCGGCTCCCACACCCGCGCTCCTATCCTGCCGGCGACCAGTGCCGCCCGTCCCTCCTCCCCACCCTCCTCGCCCGCGTCCCCCGCGCGCTCCTCCCTCGCGGTGCCCCGGGGGCCACCCCCCACCCCTTGTCGGGCCTGGACCTGTTCCCCACTCGCCTGCTCCCCACCGCCCCTCCACCCCCAAAAATAGCAGAGGACTGCCGGGAAGCAGCTGCCCAGATCTCAGTTGTGAATTTATAGTTCGGGGATGAGCCTATAAACTGGAAAAGTTAGAGGAGTTTAGAGAATATCAGCGTTCTGAGAGCGGGAGGCCAGAGCAGTACGGTGTCAAAGCTAAAGGAAACTTCCCCACAGAACGAGGTGGTCATCGCCCCTAGCCTCACTCAAAACTCATAAAAACACATTCGGGTGGAGCCAGAGGAATTACAGAAAAGAAGCTGAGGACTTTGGAAGAGGGCATAGAGGGTTAAAGATTGATCTTCAGAAGCCAACTAAGCTTGGACTCTGAAGCACTCAGCGCAGAGACAGGAGCCCAGGCTGCCTCGCTAGCTCCCCTCCTGCCCCGCAATCCAATTTACCATGGGAAGGTTGAGATCCAGGATGGGTGGCTTGTCCACAATCACACAGCTGATTCTGGGCAGAGCCAGGACTATCAGCCCAGGACGCCAGTTCCTAAGCATCATTTATAAACAATAAAATATGTAAGTAGGGCTTCCCTGGGGGCGCAGTGGTTGAGAGTCCGCCTGCCGATGCAGGGGACACGGCTCGTGCCCCGGTCCGGGAAGATCCCACATGCCGCGGAGCGGCTGGGCCCGTGAGCCATGGCCGCTGAGCCTGCGCGTCCGGAGCCTGTGCTCCGCAATGGGAGAGGCCACAGCAGTGAGAGGCCCGAGTACAGCAAAAAATAAATAAATAAAATAAAATGTAAGTAATGTTTTACAAATAGCCTTTGGGAACCAGTTAACTCAGCATGATCAGTAACTCAGTAATGGTCTGCTCAGTCTGTCATCATTTTTCTCAGGTGCTTGCCAGTCTGTATTTCCTGGCCCACAGCAGTGCAGCTGGAGGAGGACTCTTGGAAGGCCAAGGACTTGAACTTAACCCTGAGTAAATAGATTTTAGGGAAGAGGAGGAGAGGAAGGCATCTTGGATGGGGAAAGAACTTGAGCTGAGGGAGGATGAGCTGGCCCACCAGCGTTTGCAAGTGTTCTCCTGGTCAGGGCAAGTAGAGTGGCTGATAGAGTGGGAGCAGACAGTGGAGGGCTTTGGAGGTGAACGCTACAGGCTATAGGGCACAATGGGGAACTGGAAACGCACCGACAGGGAAACCAGCACTTTACTGGGGATTAGATTCATGGAGAGAGTGTTAGCTGAGACCCCAGGACTCTAGAACTCAATCATTTAGAAGGAAAACAAAATTTAAATATTGCTGTTGAAAGGAAGGTTGTGGGAGAAAGTACAGTCTTCTAGTTCAATTAATAGAAAAATCATTTTCCCTGGTTGTGTATGAATAATAAAAATACTGCTTACTATGTGCAAAGCACTGTTCTAGGTGCTTTATAAAAATTAATTCACTTATTCCTCATAACAAACCCACGAGGTTGTTACCGTTTTTGCCACCACTTTACATGTATGGAGGGTGAAGCACAAAGAGGTTGCTCAAGGTAAGTAGGTCTGTGCTGAGGCAAGGGCCCAGAATCAGAAGATTTGGGTCCCAGTGCCTCCATTTATTGCTTCTGTGAATTTACCCTCTCTGACCCTGCTTTCTGGGGTTTTTTTTTTTTTTTGTAATTTTATTAATTTTTTATACAGCAGGTTCTTATTAGTCATCAGTTTTATACACATCAGTGTATACATGTCAATCCCAATCGCCCAATTCATCACACCACCACCACCACCCCCCCGCTGCTTTCCCCGCTTGGTGTCCATGCGTTTGTTCTCTACATCTGTATCTCTATTTCTGCCCTGCAAACTGGTTCATCTGTACCATTTTTCTAGGTTCCACATATATGCGTTAATATACGATATTTGTTTTTCTCTTTCTGACTTACTTCACTCTGTATGACAGTCTCTAGATCCATCCACCTCTCAACAAATGACCCAATTTCTTTCACTTTTATGGCTGAGTAATATTCCATTGTGTATATATGTACCACATCTTCTTTATCCATTTGTCTGTCGATGGGCATTTAGGTTGCTTCCATGACCTGGCTGTTGTAAATAGTGCTGCAATATCTGTGAAGTGCGTACTGTAATCCGGGCCTACTTATGAGGCAGGATGTGCAGGTGCTTTGCAAACAGTGCATTGTGATACCAATGGAAAGTGTTAATATTTAAGTAAAGGAGGAATGCATTCCAAGGCCAAATTCAAACCAAAAAGAGAAAATGACAAGCTTGGTTTGACTTGCAGAATTTAATGGACTTGCCACCCACGGAGAGGCAAAGATGGAATCGTAGTTAAATTGTGGGCTTTGGAGTCAGATGGATCTAAGTTGGAATGCCAGCCCTGCCATTAATTAGCTCTGTGACCTAAGTCACATAACATTTCTGATACTGCGTGGCTGATTTACTCATCTGTAAAATGGGCCTATTCCACTCCCCATAGAGCAGTTGTGAGGATTAAATGAGATGTCCTTAATACTGTGCCTGCAAGGTGTGAGTGCTCAGTAAAATGTAGATAGGGCTATTATTTTTTCAGATTTTTTTTTTTTTTCTCCCCATCCTCTGTGTGTCTTTATATTCCCCCAGAGACAGCCTCACCATGAGCGGGGAACTGATCAAGAAGTATGTGGCAGCCATGGTGCTGAGTGCAGCTGGAGATGCCTTGGGGTACTTCAACGGGAAGTGGGAGTTCCTCCGGAATGGGGAAAAGATTCACAGGCAGCTGGCCCAGCTTGGCGGTTTGGATGCCATAGATGTGGAGAGGTGGAGAGTCAGTGATGACACGGTGATGCATCTGGCCACGGCAGATGCTCTCCTGGAAGCCGGCAAAGTCTCGGACTTGGCTCACCTGTATTCCATCCTTGCTAAGCATTACCAAGACTGCATGGGAGACATGAATGGCCGGGCACCAGGTGAGAGCAGCCAGTGGAGGTCCTGGGCAAGTGGAGAATAAACAGGCCCAAGGATATCATTAAAAATGTTGAATGAGATTTAAATATCAAGGAGACATTAGTTTTTATAGTTGTTTCAGAAATAGAAACAACCTGAATGTTCTGTAATTTATTTAATTATGGTGACACATCTGCAGCCATTTAAATTATGCAGATAACTGTTTACCAATATGGAAAGATATTGTATATTAAGTAAAAAAAATTAGGTTACAAAACACTATCTTATGAACCCATTTTCTTTCTTTTTTTTTTAAACATCTTTATTGGAGTATAATTGCTTTACAATGGTGTGTTAGTTGCTGCTTTATAACAAAGTGAATCAGCTATACATATACATATATCCTCATATCTCTTCCCTCTTGCGTCTCCCTCCCTCCCACCCTCCCTATCCCACCCCTCTAGGTGGTCACAAAGCACAGAGCTGATCTCCCTGTGCTATGTGGCTGCTTCCCACTAGCTATCTATTTTACATTTGGTAGTGTATATATGTCCATGCCACTCTCTCACTTTGTCCCAGCTTACCCTTCCCCCTCCCCATGTCCTCAAGTCCATTCTCTAGTAAGTCTGCGTCTTTATTCCCATCCTGCCTGTAGGTTCTTCATAACCTTTTTTTTTTTTTTAGATTCCATATATATGTGTTAGTATACGGTATTTGTTTTTCTCTTTCTGACTTCATTTTGTATGACAGACTCTGGGTCCATCCGTCTCACTATAAATAACTCAATTTCATTTCTGAACCCATTTTCATTAAAAGTATATATGTAAAAAAAAAGTATATATGTATATCTCTGTTGGGAGAGGTCTGGAAGAATATACACAAAGATGTTAATCATTGTATGTGGGTGATAGGGGTATTTATAGTTTCTTATTTTCGTTTTACTTGTTTATAGCTTCTGAGTTTTCTTTAATAAAGAATTTTTTTTTTCTTTTTAAAGAAGACTGGAAAAGGTCATGTAGAGACCCCTTTTCTGGTTCCAGGTTGCTCACAAGTGGTTCCTGCTCACTTTGGGAACTTTTTACAGCCACTTGGGCCACCAGCTGATGTGAATCGCCTTTCCCCCAGCTCCTCCTGTATTAGTTAGCTTGACCTGCTGTAACAAAATAACCTCAGACCAGCTGGCTTAAACAACGGACATTTATTTTCTCACTGTTTTGGAAGCCAGAAGCCTGAGATCAAGGTGTCGGTTTCATTTCTTCTGAAGGAGACCTTTCTCTTTGGCTTGCAGACAGTTTCCTTCTAGCTGTGCCCTCTCACAGCACACATTCCTGGTGTCTCTTTGTGTCTCCAAATTTCCTCTGCTTATTAGGACACTGATCAGACTGAATTAGGGCCCACCCTAACATTCTCACTTTAACTTCATCACCTCTGCCCTATCTCCAAATACAGTCACATTCCGAAGTACTAGGGGTTAGGGCTTCAACATATGAATTTTGGGGAATACAATTCAGCCAATAACACCTCCTGATGAAAAGCTCCCCGCTCCCTAAACCTAGGGGTGTCTAGTATTAGTACTCTCATGTAAGTAAGGCACAATGTTGCTCTGGGATTTGGGGTTTGGAGTTTGGGGACATTCATCATCATACTTTTTCGCTTTCCCTTTCCATCAAGGAAAGCTGGAGATGGGGCTTCGTTCTCTCATCCTGCGGGGGCTTCGCTTTGGGGTACACTGACCCCATGCCCTACCGGACTCTCCCCAGGGGGCGCCTCAATGCAGAACGCCATGCTGCTGGAGCCAGACAAAGCCGATGGCTGGAGGATTCCCTTTAACAGCCATGAGGGTGGCTGCGGGGCTGCCGTGCGGGCCATGTGCATCGGTCTCCGGTTCCCTCACCACAGCCAGCTGGACACCCTGATCCAGGTGAGCGTCGAGAGTGGCCGGATGACCCACCACCATCCCACAGGCTTCCTGGGAGCCCTCGTGTCTGCTCTTTTTACAGCCTATGCTGTGAACGGCAAGCCTCCCCAGCAGTGGGGAAAAGGACTGATGGAGGTGCTACCGGAAGCTAAAAAGTACATTGTCCAATCAGGCTACTTCGTGGAGCAGAATCTTCAACACTGGTAAGTTTGTAGGTGCACGCTCCTGCTAGAAGATGGTTGAACCTGTGTGTGCACATGCGTGCATGTGTATGCCTAAAACTCATAGATCATAGCAACCATCCTGGTTCTCACCATCCAGTTCTGTCGTCCACTGCACCCAGCTCCCTCCCCACCCACCTGCTAAGCATTTCAAGTACAGTCCCAGTGGTGGTGGCCACCAGGTCGCCAAGTGAAGACCTCAGGGAGTAAGGCAGCTACACTGCTTCTCTCATGCGTAGGGATCCTGTTCTCTATAGTTTTTGTGGCTGTTCTTTTTTTTTTTTCTGGCCACACCATATGGCATGCAGAATCTCAGTTCCCTGACCAGGGATCGAACCCATGCCCCCTGCAGTGGAAGCACAGAGTCTTAACCACTGGACCACCAGGGAAGTCCCTATGGCTATTCTTTACTGAGATGAACTTCCCTGCTTATTTCCTGGAACTTGTATTTTCAGTGTTGTCTTGACACACAATACTGTGAAATCCTTGGCTAAAATTATCTAGAGATAGGTTTTTCCACCAGCTAATTAATAAGTGGTAAGGCCACATCTTCCCCTTTTCTTGAATTCATTTCACGTTCCCTTTCTTAGAATAAAAAGGTCCAAGGCTTCCCTGGTGGTGCAGTGGTTGAGAGTGTGCCTGCTGATGCAGGGGACACGGGTTCATGCCCCGGTCCGGGAAGATCCCACATGCCGCGGAGTGGCTGGGCCCGTGAGCCATGGGCGCTGAGCCTGTGCGTCCGGAGCCTGTGCTCCGCAATGGGAGAGACCACAACAGTGAGAGGCCCACGTACTGAGGCTTTCTAATGAAATCACCCGTGGTCATGATGTTCCAAAGTTCTCTCTTAAAAAAAAATAGTAACCGTATAAGGAGATGATGTGTTAATTAGGTTGATGGTAGTGATCGTTTCATTATGTATATGTATATCAAATCATCATGTCATACAACCTGGAATATGTACAATTTTTGTTAAGAAAATAATATAAAGTAAATAATAAAATAAAATATATAATGACAGGCTAAATACATAAAGTTCACCCTTGAAAGTTGACACTTGCCATGATTCTCAACTCAGGAAAAACAAACCTTTATTTCTCACCTTTAACTTGCTGTATATCTTCTTTATGTAGCAACAGGTATCAATGCCTTATTGACATCATTCCTTAGCAAAAATTTATTGAATGAATGTCACTTAGAGCTCATTTTGATTTTTTTATATCATATGATTTTAGTACCAGAAGTTGAAGTCATCTTGGAGCTTTCCCTGCTCACACATCTATCTGGTACCTTTCCTAATGGCTTTTGACTTTATTTTTTCAATTGACTGTAGCTTTTTTTCCTTCCTACAGGTCTTACTTCCAAGACCAATGGAAAAAGTACCTAAAACTCAGAGGGATTTGGGATGGCAGATCAGCCCCTACCTTCCCCAAGCCTTTTGATGTGAAGGAGAGGGATCAGTTCTACACCTCCGTGAGCTACTCTGGCTGGGGCGGCAGCAGTGGACATGATGCCCCCATGATTGCCTACGATGCCATCCTGGCTGCAGGAGACTCCTGGGAGGAGCTTGCCCACCGAGCCTTTTTCCACGGTGGAGACAGTGATTCTACAGCTGCCATTGCTGGCTGTTGGTGGGGAGCGATGTATGGTTTTAAAGGAGTGAGTCCCTTCAACTATGAGAAGCTAGAATACAGAAACCGGCTGGAAGAGGTAGCTAGGGCTTTGTATTCTCTTAGGTCAAAGGAAGATACGTAACTCCCCTTTAGGGAGAAGTGACATTCATTTCTGGTGGTTTCTCCTCTTGTGTAGTCCCTTTTCTGCTCAGTTTCACTTTTTTCAAAGTCAAGAGTCTTAACCTTGTACTCAGGGAATTTTGAGATAACAGTCCCTTGGGTACCTGAAGGTCAGTCTTTCCAAACTTATTCTGTCCTCGCCCCCCACCCCAAATCTACCCCTCTTCCTATCCTGAAGAGTCTTTATCTCAGTTGATGGCATCAGCGTCTCCCAAATTAGAAATCTTGTAGCCTCATATTGAGTCTTCATTTTTACCATCTGATCTTTCGCTAAGTTTTTTTCTGTTTGTTTTAGGGTGGGTTCCCCAAAGTGGGCTCTGAGACAAGGATTTGAGTGCAAGTAGTTTATTTGGGGGGTGATTCCAGGAAGCACTGTTAGGAGAATGGGGAAGTGAGACAGGGAAGGGAGGGGAGCCAGGACAAGGTGCGTTAATGAGCATGTTACCAATGTGGGCAGTTGGGACTCGGTCCATCTGGATCCTCTGCGTAAGGCACTCAGAGTTGTCCCACCGACTTCTATCTGATGTTGGTGGAGGACCACTCCCAGGTGTGCTAACTCCCTGGTGCTTCCTGGCCTGCCTCTTGCGCTAGCCAAACACGAGTGTCCTCAGGTAAAGTCTCAGAGATGTTTGCAGTGGCAAGCTGTATGGCGCATGGGAACAGTGAGGGGTATATGTGGGGTCCCAATAGCATCTGCTGGTTGGTTCTGCCTCCTAAATATCCTTCGAATCTGTTATTCTTTTACCTTTTTGCACCAAGTATGTTTCAGCTGGATTTCTGCAATCCAAGCTACTCAAGTCTGAGGAGAGGCTGCTCCTAGCTGCGCCCTCTCATTTCCTGGGCATGGCAGTTAACATGGTGCCAGTTTGTTGTTGCCTATTTGCTTGCCTTTATTCTCCTCTAGACAGAACCTAGCCTGGTGCCTGGGCACACAGGAGATACTTAATCAGTGTATATTAAATGAATGTTGTTTATTAGCCTCCTATCTGGTGCCTCTAATTCCAGTACTGCCTTCCTCATCGCCCTCCAGAGTGATCTTTACAAAGAGCAAATTGATCATGCTGCACTTCTAATCATGTACAATGAATACTCACCCCCTTTCTTCATTCCTCGGTGCTCTTCCTTCTCCTCTTTCCCTTTTGAGCCCCAGCTCAGGTAGCATCTCCTAGATGAAACCTGCTCTGACCGTTCAGGCTTCTCACTACACCCACAGCCTTCTGTCTCTAGCCCTCTCACCACACTGATCCTGTTGTGTGGTGATTGTGTGTCTTCTGGGGACGATCTCAGGCTACTTGTGAGGGCTTGTGTCTTATTCTTTTTGTGGCCTCCCCGTCTGGCCCATTAGAGAGATTCAGTATTTACTTTGGAAGTTCATCAATTTGTGTTGATGTGAATGCTTTCACCACGCAGTGTCTCATCTGTTTCGGATGCCCTCTGCTTCATGATTGTCAGGAGTGACCTGTGCCGGCCTGAGAGAGATAGAGGGTTTGATGCTTTAACCAGGCCTGTGTGCTGACTTAAATGAGACAAAGCTCTCAACTCTGTATTTGAAGCAGGACTCCAGCAAAGGCATAAAGATGTTAAAAAAAAAAAAGCTCTGATGTGTATTTATATATTTCAGAAAACAGACGTGTTTTAAATATTACAACTAGGACAGCAGATTCTTCAGCAGGACAATCAGAATTGCAGACTTTAGGGGTGGGGATTTACAATTTACAGAACATGGTAATAACCTCTTAGATTCAGGTGTCTTAAATTCAGGTGTAAAAGAAGACTTCTTTGTAGAAATATTTTGAGGACAGTTTCAGAATAATAGAAAGCAGTCAGTACATACATTTTTACACAAGATTCTTGAACAGAAGATTAAGATGGAGCCTCTCGTGACTGTAATTTCCCAGTTTTTGATAAAAACTGACATTATAGTGCAGAATAGTGTGTGCTTTTCTGCAGCTGTAGGAGAAGAGGAAACATCTTTTCCTGGTCTTTCTGGGGTTTCTTTTACCAATAATCAGGAGACCCTGAAGTTTTAAGGTGGAGAACTCGAATTCAGTTAGCACTGCCCAAACAGCAGAACTGAGATGCTTAAACGTTACAATATAGAAAAGAGAAGAAAAGTATTTTAACAAGCGGATTCTGTGATGTGTTTTACCTCTGTAACTGGTTTGGTGAATGGTCTGAATTTAGTGAGAAGCAAACATGGAATGATTTTCTTTTTCTCTAGCTACTGCCTTCATACATACTGCATTGAAGCTGCTTTTCCTGCCCCTAGCATCAACTTTTTGGTCTTGGGATGGGGGTGTGTTGGTGGGTATTAAAAACCCAATCCAGTCCATCCCAGTCTAGTTTTTTAAAATTTCAGCTTTACTGAGGTATAAATGACATGTAAAATTGTAAGATATTTAAAGTGTACATTTGTGGTGATTTAATATACATTGTGAAAGGTTTCCCTTCATCTAGTTAATTAACATATCCGTCACCTCACATGTTTATCTTATTTTGGTGAGAGCATTTAAGTTCTACTCTCTTAGCAAATTTCAATTACACAATATAGTGTTATTAACTATAGTCACCATGGTTTACATCAGATCCTCAGACCTTATTCAGCTTATAGCTGAAAGTTTGTACCCTTTTACCAACCTCTCCCTATTTCCCTCACTACCACTGCTTCCTCCAACCAGCCCCTGGCAACCAATTTTCTACTCTGTTTCTATGAGTTTGACTTTTTTTTTTTTAGCTTCCACATATAAGTGATGTCGTGTAATATCTGTCTTTCTCTGTGGCTTATTTCACTTAGCATAATGCCCTAAGGTCCACTGATGTTGTCACGAATGGCAGGATTTCTCATAGCTGAATAATATTCCATTGTATATATGTACTACATCTTCTTTATCCATTCATCAGTTGACAGCCCCTTGAGTTGTGTCCATATCTTGGCTATCATGAATAATGCTGCGATAAACATGGGACACAGATATCTCTTTGTTACCCTGTTTTCATTTCCTTTGGACATATACCCAGAAGTAGGAATCCCAGTCCAGTTTGATCAATTCTAACACTTTAATGTCATGTCCTCCTTTCTCCCCACCATAGTCAGTCCCGGGCCCAGAGGACTTAGAGGAGAAATGGAGACATAGATGCCCCTTTCATTCCTTGCCTCCCTCTCTTGGGGTTCCCTGTCCCTCTCCAGTGTTGCCCTAGACCACCCTCACCAGTGGAGCCCTGATGGGAAAGGGTCAAGCCAGTTGTCTTCTGAGGGCTCTACTCAACCCAAGGGAAGCTCATCCTTCCCGGTCACATCCACCACTGAGAGTGCAGGCTGCCCCACCTGCTGCTGTCTACATTTCCCCCATCCATCTCAAATAGGACAGATCAGGAGGACGGATCAGGCTGCCTAGCAGACAGCCGACTTGGTAGCAGATGCCACTGTCACCTTCATGTGGTCACCCTCACTCTCAGCAGGTAGCCCCCCTCATTTGGCTTTGTTGTGAGGGTGAGGTAGAGCACCACCTTTCCTTCCCTCTCAGGAAGGGATGGGAAACCCCCCATAGAACTTAGGATTCTTGTGATTTTTCCTTCAAACGGCTGATTTTCGGCTAGGGGAGGTGGGGAAGGGAGGTCTCCTAGAGCAGTTCTGCTGCCTCCTAGTAAGTCCCACTGGGATTTGTCTTTCCAAGGCCTTCCAGTCTCTTTAGAATGTAGTGGTGGAGGTGTGTGCATGGCGGTGAACGGGGTCCCGGCGGGGTAGGAGGGTGGAGACGTAGCATTTTTTGTTTGCTAGTAGGACTTCAGCTGCAATTGGAGACAAGAGATAGCGTCTTTTTAAGATCCTGTTCTATTTGCTATGCAAATTCTCACTCTTCACAGCAGTCACAATTCAGAAAGAGATCAGACTTTCAGACTCCTTTTTCTCAAACCTCAAAACCTCCTCTCCAAGCTTGACTCTCAATTGGCAGCTTTGCTTCCTATTTCTCTGAGAAAATAGAAGCCATCGAAAGAGAACAACTGTCACACCCATCCTCACCTCTGTCTCCACCTACCCGCACCTGGGCTCCTGGGCTCTGCCTTCTCTCCTGACTGTGAGTGCTGGGGTGTGTGTGTGTGAGAGAGAGAGAGAGACAGAGAGAGACAGAGAGAGAGAGAGAGAGAGAGAGAGAGAGTGAGAGAGAGGAGGGAGGACCAGAATGAACAGAGGAAAGAGACAACAGACTTAATTATATGCATAGTGTTAGAGTAAATTTAAAAGATGACCTGAATGACAGTATGAACTTGTTATGCTAATCAAGTTAACATCTGTGTTCTGAAAAACAGAATAGTTCATGAGTAACATTACAGGGATTAATGGTATTTTTTGACCTGCTAAATGATTGTACTTCATTTGCTTTCTTTGGTACCTGAGATTGCTAGATGTTACTAGAAGTCTTGGCAATATATACGTTTTTAAGATCTGCATTGGCCTCATCTGCCCTTCTCCAAGCTTCTTCAACCACACATTCTCCATTTCCTCTTCTGTCTCCACCTCTCCAGGGCAAGTAAATGTGCATCTTTTTAAAACAGCCAGAGCTCCTGGGGGTGGTGAGGGAGGGAATAGAGACTCTGATGATTTCAATCACAGTCAACCATCCCAGTGGATCAGCTCCTCAAGGAATGGGGTCTGGTTAAGGACCCAGGGGTCATCTAGGCATGGCAGAGAGGGCCATCAGTCTTGCCATCATTTTCTCATCCCTGGGGTTTCGGTTTGGGGATATTGACACCTAGGGCGTTGGTGAGACTCTCTCCTTTGGGGAAGGAAAGACAAGAGGAGGAAGAAGGAGTTGCTGTGCGTCAGGCAGTTTACTAGAGCTTGTTAACAGGTGAAGAACTGGGGCTCAGAGAAGCTGCCGTCCCGCTGAAGTCACATGGCTGGGATGAGATGGAGCTGGAGTTTAAACCCAGGTCTGCTTGTCTCCAATCCTACCACACTCTAATTGTTGGCTATAATTAGAAAATGTTTCCTTAGACAAAGCCAAAATGAAACCCAGGAGTGAGATGGTGCTGGCAGCAGCCTGTGGCCTCTCTCCACCTTCCCACAACTATGAGGTGACATGGAAAGGAAAGATGGTGGTGGGTTTGAGATGCACGTTGGGGGCAGGGGTAGGAGTGGGCAGAGCCAAGCCCAGCTGAACCCGTGGAATGGGCAGATGGGTCACTTCCAGCCAGTTTCTTCCACCACTTAGAAGGCACAACCCCCGGGGTGTCCTCTTCCTTCGAGCTTCCCGGGGAATCGCCCTACAGTACTGCACACCCGGCAACAAGCTCTCAAGGTTCACAAGTCATTTTACTTTGAAGTTAGGAGATCTCAGGGAGCAAAAACTAAACCATAGAATTTGGCATCAAACTGTCATTTAAAAGCTGCAATTTTCAGTCTTTCTCAAAATTTGGAGGCCTGGAGACACCTGTGATACATTTTCCTGACAAGTGTAAAGCAAGGGTCTACCTGTTCTTCCAAGGAAAACAGAGACAGAATATAGACAGCTTTAAAATGAAAGCAAAGTTATGTGGTTTGGGGCACAAAGGGCATGAAGTATTCTCTTTACAAGAGTTTAGATGGCCTTATGCTCATGTATTATGGTTTGTTCTGAGAATGGGTGTGTATGTGCGTGCACACCTGTGCACGCACGTGTATACACATGCAGTACATATGGAACACCAGGAGTGGAGGCTCCAAAATCATGGTCTTCACCTCAAATTGGAAAGGAACCTGGCAAAAGTTCAGACTTCCTGAAAATCGAGTAGGATAGGGGCTTGAGCCATCTTGGGCTGTGCACTAAAATTTCATGAGAAGTTCTACTGGGTTTCTATGCACCCTTAAAAAACAAATGAGGCAGGTGGAAAGAATTTTGTTTAGTGTGAAAAGCAAGGTGCAGAGGGTTTGTGTAGTGGGTCAGCAAGCATGTAAAAAGTTCAGAAAGGATGGGATAGAATAAACTGGTGAGGCTCAGAATTACAATTTCCTAAGATGATTTTATATTAGTTAGTATGTTAGTTTATATTCCCCCCACTCCCAACCCCACCCCTAAACTGAAGGCCATGCTTCTATACATGTGTGCGTGCACTCATGCACACACACATAAAGGCTTATTCATTTATGGAACTGTCAGCCCGGGATCCTGAAGGAAGGTGAGGAAGCTGGGAATCTGAGCTGGGAACAGGCAGACAGGAAAGGCCGAAAGAGATTCTATGGATTCCAGGGGTTGTAGCCAGTAGCTTCCTCTCTTCCCCTCCACTCCCTTCTCTTCCTCTCCTCCCTTTCTTTCAAAACAAGTGTTTAACGAACACCTATTATGTGCCAAGCACAGTTCTAGACAGCAGGCACGCAACAGGGAGCCCTGAGCAATGAGCACTGGATATTGAACCCAGTGTCCTTGGTCTCTTGCTTGCCCCCCTGTGTTCCTAGATCCTAGGCCAGTAAAGCCATCTGACTCCACTGCACCGTGGGGGCCTCGGTGTGGTCTTCGGATCAGACCCCTTCCCACTGCCCTCTCTAAATGAGCACACCATACCAGAGGTACCATGCCTTTCCTTAGCAAAGATTGAGCACTGGCTGTGTGGCAGGCACTGTGCTAGGCGCTGGGGACACCTCACTGAACAAAAGAGACCAGAATTTTGCCCTCCCGAGGCTGACATTCTCCCTGGGGGAGATGGACCATATACACTGATTATAAGGTGGTGTTCCCTACCAGTGTCTCCTGCAGAAAGATCTCTATCCTCACCTTCGAAAACACGTCACCTCACTTTCCAGGAGGATCTCGCTTTCTTGGCTCCCTGAAGCAGGGCTCCCCAGGTCTCTGGCCTCTGTGAGCTTTTAGTTTCCTCACTGGTGAAACGGAGATGGCTGTGGTTAGAATTAACAGAAGACTAGTGGCTCTGACGTGCATACAGTCATCTGCGGAGCCTGCTAGAACTGCAGAGTCTGGGGCCCAACCCCAAGGAGTCTCATTCAGTGTGTCTGGCTTGGGCCCAGTGGTCTGCCCCCCGTCCCCTGGGTGATTCTGAGGCAGGTGGTCTGGCCCAGGACCACTCCAGCCCCATGTGGAGAGCACTGCACCAGACGATGAATGTGACAGGGAGGGCACTCTCTACAAGTCAGCTGTGTTGATGTTGCACAGGGAACACTGTGCTGGAAAAGCTGGAATGACTGGCCTGACACGCCAGCTCTGGGTGTGATGGAGTGGCCAGGAGAGTGCAGTCCTCAGTCTCCTGCTGTGAGGAACCTAATTGACTGATGGTCCTGGTTGCTGCCCTTCTGGATCTAGCCTCGTCTTTGTGCTGAGACTGCCCCCAGCTAGTGACTGAGCAGGGCAAGGCTGCTAACACAGCTCATTTTCACAAGAGACTTCAGCTTGAGGCTTCCCCACTGCGTTGGCCAGGACATTCCAGGAACTGCATGGTGTTCTGGGGCTTCCTGTGCAATCCTCTTTCCTTCTCCCTGTCCTGCGCAGGTGTCAGCCCTGCAGCAGGGTCTAAAGGGTCTCCCTACTGTCTTCAGCTCCCCTTTTTATTCGTCACAGGTCTTATCCCTGATAAATCTCTTGCACATCTAGTCCCATCCTGGCTTATTTTCTCTGAGGACCTGGTGGACCTCTACACCTGGCTTGGTCTCTGACGTCAGAAGAGCCTTCAGTAGTGCCCTTGCTGGTGACAACAGCACCTGATCAGTGGCATCATGTGCAGGAGGGGAAGCAAGGGCTGGCCCCTCCAAAATCAGTTTATCCCTGTCTTGGGCAGGCCTGGCACGGCTTGGTGCAGTGGTTGGTGCCGCCTGTTGGCACAGTGGTTCAGAGCATGGCCTCGGGAGCTAGGTTGTCCTGCTTCAAATCCCAGCTCTGCATGAGCTTGTGCAAGGTACTTAACCCCTCTATACCCTGAAGCTGTATGTAGATAGTACTCCCCTCACAGAGCTATGGTCCAGAAAGTTCCATGCTGCCCTGTTGGTGGGTTCTCTGCCTCACAGCAATGTGCTGCAATTAAGGAGAGCTGGACAAGTATGGTGGCTCCCCCTTCCCCTGACCCATCTAGAACTAGCGCTCTGTGGTTTCTGCCACTCCTTTGGGTGAAGTGGCCACGCGGACTGGAAACACCCTGGTTCCAGGCCAGCTCTGCCACTTCCAGCAGAAGGGTCTCCATAGTTCATTTTCATTCTCTATTTCTTTGTTTCTTACCAGTGAATTCAAGACACTGAACGACTCTTCTTAGAGGTTGGACTTCTAGCCCCAAGATTCTATCAAAGGATAGTACTCTCAGAGGCCAACTTCATCTTCTTTCGTTATTTCCGTTAAATGTACACGAAACATATTAATACATTGTTGGTTCAGCTCTGTGCTGGGCACTGGGGCCTCAAAAATGAAAAGAGAAGGCCTTTGCCCTCAAGCCACTCAGAGTCCTCCTAGGAGGCAAACACGTCCACAGATGACTCTGGGACAATGTGGGTTTGTGATCCCCTAGAGATGAAAGACTTCTGCCTTGGTTTTTACTAACATTTTATAATGGGAAGTGGGAGAGGTGCAGGAAATAGTTTCCTGATGATGTTTGGCTCAGAGAGGAAGGGCAATGTGTTTCAATGTCCCCTGCTTAAAAAACAAGAAAAGAAAAAAGTATATTTCATTTCATTGAGAAGAAGAAACAGAAAAACTGGGGAAGTTAGACAAACAGGGAGAGACCTGTTACAGGTCATGAGGCCAGTTAATGATTAGTGAGACCCGAGTGGGTGTTTAGTGTTCAAAACTGTGAGAGCCTGGGTTATGAGATCTCTTTGTCATTAGGGGTCAGCTTCACCCCAGCTCTGAGACTTCCAGCTCAACGATGGCCCCAGACCCCTGGGAGGGCTGCTTCTGGTCATGGGGGCTTCTTCTGTGGCTCAGTGTTGGAAGTACAGGTAAGTCGGCGCTGGGGCCTTGGATGGGACTTCTTTCGGTCAATAATTCTATTTTTTCAAGCCATCTATTTATGTAGCGCTAACCTTTGGAAGGTCCCCTAAAAGCCCTCTCCTGAGATGTATTTAAAAGAGGGAGAAAAAAACCTTCAATCATAATGGGAATGACAGCACTTTCTTAAGTCACAAAAATTGAACTTCCTCTAGTTGTTTTACTCATTTTTCTAAAACCTGCGTTACTCCTTTTCACCTTGCACAAGCCAGGAAGAGTATAAAAAAATAAAATGTGATTAATTCCAAAACATGATTCATTTTCCCTCTGTAAATATCCATTGTTCCAAGATATATTTAATTTTAAAATTTAAAATTTCCAAACTAACAACAAGTTTGTCATTGAGATCGTTAGAGGTCCTTTCTGTTCTTGCCGACCCAGCTCAAGTTCAGGCTTGTCATCCCTCTTGGCAGTACTATGATAACTAGTCCTGTTCACCACAGATAACCAATGACCTTTAGCACAGTTTCCCTCAGATGCCATTTGCACGGTGCCTTACCCAGCGAAAACCCCACCCACCACTCTCCCTTGCTTAATATAGCAAATCTAAACCCTCTTATGGCGTAGGGCATCTCGGAAGAGTAAAATCCCCTCCTCTGACCAGCAGTGGCATCACCCTTGGAAAGCTCCCTTCCCTCTACCCCCAACAGCAGACTGCCTTTGTGTCATGTCCACAAGACATTTAATTCTCATTCCCCAGCTTTAGGGGGTGTCATTCTTTATGCCTGTAGTTGCTCACACTACCTTTTTGTTCATTTCTGCTCTTCACGTCTTCCAAGAAGGCCTCCATGATTCATACTTTCCTTGCAACACCACAGGCCCCCTGCTCACCCCTTCCCTGCATCAACGGTTGGCGTTGAAAAGGTGCTACTTAGCTTCACATGTGCTTTCTCCTAACGCAATCATTTATCTGAGTGCATGTGTGTGCGTGTGCGTGTGTGTATGTAAAGTAACCATATATCTTGTTTTATGAAGTGGCTGTTTATACACTATATACTAGATCTAAAAGGATTTATATCTTACACATTTTTGATAAATGTGAGAAAAACTGCCCTGCAAAGAAGTTATAACTGTTGATTTGCACGTGAGCATGGCTGTTTTCCCACCCTCTCCAACAACACTTTGTATTATCAAATGTTTTTCATATTGTCAGTCTCATAGAAAAAATAGTATTACACTGTTGTCTTAATTTTTATTTCGTATTGTGATTTGTGCTTCTGGTGTCTTGTTTAATCAATCTTCTTATAAAAATAATCTTTCATATTTTCTTCTAAACTGTATGGGTTTAGATGAAGATCACCAGGGACAAATCTTGTGGTCATGGGGTATTGTTTTTTTCCTACTCCTGTGGGGTATTTTTTAATATGATGTTGAATTTTATTTGCCAACATTTATTTTTATTTTTGTATATATTTATTATTTTGTATATTTTTTCATAAAGGAAATTTATGTATCATTTTTTTTCTTGTATTGCCCTTCTCTGGTCTTGATACTAAGATGATTATAACCACATAAAATAAGTTTCTGTTCTATGAAACAGTTTTATATAAGATAAAGGTTACTTGTAATTTAGACGTCTGGTGGAGTTCTCAAATAAAACCATCTGGCTCTAGCGTATTTTAGGGCCAGAGAAGACTCTTGATTACCAGTTTGATTTTTTCTTTTTTTGGTGCTAGTAGGTTTATTTGGATTTTTATTTCTTCTTGAGTCAAGTTTCAGGAAATTATATTTTTCATTGCTTTTAAATTTTCCAATGCATTTGTCTGGGAATTTTTAAGAATATCTTTTATACTTAATGTTCTGCAGTTTTACTATCATCTGCCTATTTGTATAGATTTATTTCCTTTTTATCTTGCTCATTACCCTGAGTATAACTTGTGATTAGAGAACTCATATCTTTTTTCAGTTATGGAAAATTCTTAGCAATTACCTTTTCAAAATATTGTTTCTTCTCCTATTCTCTTCCTTTAGAGAACAGCTACTAGTTAAATGTTGGAGCCTCTCCATCTATTGTCTATACTTTTTAACTGCACTTTCATATTAAAAAGCCTCTTTTACTTCTTCTGTACTAGACATTATAGCATTGATTCCATTTTTATTTCCATGACTATCTTTTTCATTTCCTTTTTCTAATTAGCTTTTTACTATATATCTTATCATTTATGCCCGTTTTTATTTCATAATTTCTTATGCTCTGTCTTTATTTTTATCCTTGTATATTCTCAGCATACTTATTTTAAAGCTTTGTCAAAGATTTTTAAAACTTTATTTCACCTGGAATGAATTCATCATCCACTTATTGGCTTTATCGACTATCTGTGTAAACATTTGATTACTTTATATATTTGTTTTCAACCTTTTTGAAAAGTAAATTAGTTACTGAAGTACAACATACATACAGAAAGGTACACAGGTTAATGAATTTTCAGAATGATTTCACCTGTGTAACCATCATTCAGATCAAGAAATAAAATGTTACCAGATTCTTAAAACCCATTCCCTGTATCCCATCTTACTCACTACTGCCCCAAAGATAACTCTTATCTTGACTTCTGACACAATAGATAAGTTTCATTTTAATTTTCAATGAAAAGTTTGTTTTCAGTCTCTTTCAGTCTTCATCTCTCTGTCTCCCCACCCAAGCCCCCATCTTTGCCCTCTCTCCTCCAGAAAGGTGTGTTGTCTCAGCTCCTGTGAGTGAGGCCTTGTCTTTCCATCCTGTCTCCCTAAATAAAGCTGTAGCCCCAGTAAAAAGTCAATAGCTGTTTTTGTTTGTATGGTTTTTGTTGTTAGCTTCCTTTCCTGAGTTGGGGAGCCCCTCTCCAACGCTGGCTACCACTGGTGGGTCTTCCACACCTGACTTGGAGCACTTTTGGACCCCGTTTACCTCACAAAACTGAATTCTTACAACCACTGTCTTCTCTCAGACCTGGAACCCATCACCATTTTGCAATTCTTTTCTTGTTCCTGTTTTGGAGATATTATTTTTATATTTGAGATTGTCTATGTCTTTTGCTCTCTCTCTTTTGGATATTCATCTGTCACTACTCTTTGGCTAAAGTGGTGCTTGGAGGGATGGGGTATCTGAGCATGATTCACTGTGCCACATTCCATAGTCTTGAATGACGGACAGTTCAATCCTATTGTCTGCAAATATCGGCAATTTTTTCTCCCCCTTTTCAAACCTTATAATTTTTATCCTGTTTTATTGTCTTGTTTTACTAGCTAGGACTAGAACTTCCAGTCCAATATTTAATAGAAGCACTGATAGCAGACATTCTCATTTGTTCCCAGTTCTGAATGGAATGCTTCTAACATTTCACCAATAACTATAATCATTGCTACAGGCTTTGGGTAGGTACCCTTCCTTCCTTATGTTAAGGAGTGTTGGGTATTGAATTTTATCGTGTGTTTTTTCCCTACATCTATTGAGTTGAGCATATGGTATTTTTCTTTAATTTGTTCATATGTGAATTACATTGATACATTTTCTAATGTTAAACCATCTTTTCATTTTTTGGATTAAACCCTGCTTGGCCATGATGTATACTTGTTATCCTTGAAGGATTTGACATTTTATCTAGGATTTTTATGTCTGTGTGTAATAGTGAAACTGGCCTTTAGTTTTTCCTTTCTCCTTCTTTCCTTGTCCAGTTTTGACATTTTGGCTATTTTCATAGAATGAGTTTGGATTCTTTCTCCCCTTTTCTATTCTCCGGAACAGTATGTGTAAGATAGGAATTGAAGGATTGTTAGAATTTCTCTGTGAAATCTGTCCTGATAGAGGTTTCTGATGAATAGATTTAAAACTACTGTTTCAATTCCTTTATACTACAGTTTTACATTTGATTTTCTGTTTTTTCTTTCTTGACTAAGTTTTAGTAAGCTATAGTTTTCTAGGGGATTATCAACTTTCTAGGAAAATATCTATTTTTTAACTGTTGGATGGGTATAAACATGCTATTTTGTGGTTTAAAAAATCTACTGGGCTTACATCCCCTTTTAATTCTCTATATTGTTTATTTGTGACTTCCCCCTTTTTTTCTTACTCTATTATCAAAAGTACATCTAGTTTTGTTTTTTTTTTAAGTACATCTAGTTTATTATTCTTTCCAGAGAACTACCTTTTGGTGTTTATTGTGTGTGGCAGGTTCTATTCTAGGCAGTAGAGTGAACAGCATGGATAAAAATCCCTTCCTTCTTTGAAAGTATCTTCTAATGTGGGGAAATTAATAAACAATACATTTAATAATAAACTGGTAAATAAAAAAATCTTCATTAGGTGATGATTGCTATAAAAATAAACAGATCAGTTTAAAGAAAATTGAGAGAACGGAGGTGAGGCACATAGGCAGATTGCAATTTTAAATAGAGGGTTAGGGACTTCCTTGGTGGTCCAGTGGCTAAGATTCCACACTTACAATGCAGGGGGCCTGGGTTCGATCCCTCGTCAGGGAACTAGATCCCACATGCCGCAACTAAGACCCGGAGTAGCCAAATAAATAATAAATATAATAGGGGGTTAGAGGAAAGAAGGTGACATTTGGCAAGCAAAGACTTAAAGGAGGAGAGGGAATTAGTCACATGGATGTCTAGAGAAAGACACTTTGGGCAGAAGGAATGGCTAGTGCAAAGACCCTCAGGTGGGAACCTGTCTAGAGAGAGGAAGAGCTAGGAGGACTGGCTGGAACAGAGGAAGCAATAGTCAGACAGGCAAAGGGCTCCCCAAGGGGATGATCTAAGATATTCAGGGCTTTCTTCCACTGTTAGGACTTTGGATTTTATTCTGAGTGAAATGCCTTGGTGGCTTTTGCACAGAGATGTGACATGATTTGATTTACTTTTCTACTACTGTGTTGCAAATAGACTGAAGGGGGACAAGAATGAAGGCAGGAAAAGCATTACAGGCTACATAATTTTGAGAGATGATGGTGGCTTAAACCAAGGTGGTGCCAGTGTAGGTAGTGAGAATGGTTTAATTCTGAATATTGTGTTCTGAGGATTTACTCACCATTGTACGGGGGTGGCAGAAAACAAAGTGTCAAAGATTCCTCCAGGAAGGTCGGCCTGAGCAACTGCATGGACTGAGCAGCTACTGATGCTGTTCATATTCATTGTTTAATTTAATTTCAACTACTTCCTTTTCTTTTTTAAAAGATTTAATTTTATTTATTTTTGGCTGCATTGGGTCTTCATTGCTGTGCGCGGGCTTTCTATAGTTGCGGCGAATGGGGGCTACTTTTTGTTGTTGTGCACGGGCTTCTCATTGTGGTGGCTTCTCTTGCTGAGGAGCACGGGCCCTAGCCACGTGGGCTTCAGTAGTTGTGGCTCTTGGGCTCTAGACAGCAGGCTCAGTACCTGTGGCGCACGGGCTTATTTGCTCCATGGCATGTGGGATCTTCCCGGACCAGGGTTCAAACCTGTGTCCCCTGCACTGGCCAGCAGATTTTTTTTTTTTTTATCCACTGCGCCACTAGGGAAGTCCCTTAACTATTTCCTTTATATTTCTTTCCCTACATTTTATTTGGTGTTGCTGTATTATTCTTTTTCAGCTTTCTGAGTTATAAGATTAATTTACCTAATCTGTGTCTTTCCCCATTTTCCCCTGATATTTACATTTATGGTTATAGATATCAGCCTAGTACTGTTTTAGCTACTTTAACTCAAGTTTTGATATTGTATTGGTTTTATTGTTATTTAGTTTTTAATATTATCTAGTCTCCATTGTGATTATTCTTTAACTCATTCATTACTTAAAAGGGAATTTTAAAACCTCCAAATGTATCTTTAAATAACTTTTGTTACTGATTTGTAATTTTATTACATCTTATTTAGATAACGTTGTCTGGAATATATTGATTCTGTGATGCTTGTTGGGCCTTGCTCTGTGACATACTATGCTTATTTAAAAGGACTCTTAATTCTCTGTCTGATGGATGCAAACTTCCCTACATGACCAATAGAGCAAATGTATTCATGTATGTGGTTCAAGTCTCGTGCTCAAGCAGAGTCCTTTCACCTTTTCTTCAAAGAGTTGGGGGAAGGCAGATGAAGTAGTCGTCAGGCATCGTTCTCTCTTGTGTTCCATGGGGGCTCAAGTTGCCACAGGCTGAGGAGCCTGGGGGCCTTCACAGTCACAGTGGGCTTCATCGCTGGGGTGTCCAAGACCTGGCTGCTCAGAAGGGAGATACAAGGGGCCTCAGGGACCAGGTCTGGGGCTTAGGTGCAGAGCTGAGGAAACCGCTGTCAGCACTCTCCAAGGGTGCGGTTCCCACAATCTGCTCACAGTTCCACAGCCCAGCACACCCCAGATCCACTTGCTTGTTGTACATGTGCTCCCCCGTTACCTCTGAAGGCAGATAACCATTCCAGAAACCTGAAATAGCTGTCTTCCTCGTGAAGAGCCCTGCACAAATCAGTCTGCAACCTGGACCTGTCTTCTGATTCCGCAGACAGTTTTGTCCCATGGCAGGAATGTGAGGTAGCTGCTAACAGCACCAGGACTTCGGGGCTGGGGGCCCAGTGCGACAGTGTGTGCCCTGCTGCCCCAGCCGGTCTCTTTCTGTAAGACCAACTGGGTGTCAGGTGCCCCCCCTCTTTATCACAGGCGTGAGGGTGGGCTGTTGGGTATTGAAGATAGGCCAGATTTTTAGCTCCCTGGGAAGCAGGAGTTTCATGCTGTTGTTTCGGTTCAGTATTGTAGAAGTGAACTTTCAGTGAACGTGACCATAAAATATCCCGTTTAAACGTACCTGTTGGAAGGCACTGTAGAATACATACAGCTCATTAAGGGTCCTCTCTACCGTCTGGCTGGGCAGCCATGTGCTGGGTGCTGGAAGGCTCTGGATTGGCTCTGGACTGCTCATAAGGAAAAGAAGTGATGAGGCTGGAGGGGGCAGTTTGAAACCCTCTGGAATGGGGTGCTCAGACCAGAATGAGCCTAGTCCCCAGGGCAACTGCTCATTTCATAGCCCAGAAAACTATTATTTAGGTAGGACTGCTGTAACAAAATGCCTGGGTGGCTTAAACAACAGAAGTTTATCATCTCCCAGTTCTGGAGGCTGGAAGTCTGAGATTAAGGTGGCAGTAGGGTTTGTTCCTTCTGAGGGCTGTGAGTGAAGGAGCCATTCCAGGCCTCTCTCTTTGGCTTGTAGATGGCTGTCTACTCCATGTGTCTTCACATCATCTTTCTTCTCTGTGACCAAATTGCCTCTTCTTATTAGGACACCAGTCATATTGAATAAGGGTCCACCCTAAAGGCTTCATTTCAATGTAATTACCTCTGTAGGGACCCTATCTCCAAATATAGTCACATTCTGAGGTATTAGGGGTTAGGACTTCAACACATGAATTTATGCAGGTGTCGGGGGACTCAGTTTAGCCCATGACAATATCCATTTCACCATGGCCTTTAATCTTCTCTAGCTGAGCAATATTCATATTCTTCTCTGGTATTTTATCTTTATACATGAAAAATATACACAGACTTTGGTTACAGAAGTGATGCCTTTAATAAATGAGTCTGATTATTACACTTGCTGATTTATGATGAATGCCTATAAGCCCTTGTTTCTCTCTTCCTTTCAAGAACACCTTTTTTCCTTTTAAGAACAGATGACCTCACCTTGGATGTTTCTTGGGTTTTTATTTGTTTGTTTGTTTTTTCCTCTAGGAGATGCACCTCCTACCCCACAGACAAAGTGCACTGACTTCCAGAATGCTAATCTTCTCCAAGGCACCAATCTCAAAGCCCACTTTCTCCTCTTCACCCCTTCTGATCCTCTCTGTGGGCAGCTCGTGGAAGAAAGTAGTGACATCCGGAACTTGGGGTTCAATGCCACTCTAGGAACCAAGCTAGTTATCCATGGATTCAGGTGGGAGCCAACCAACCAATAGGATCACCTCAGCTAAGAGCTAGAAAGTGACCATAATGCCATAGGAAGTTAGTGGGGAGCAAAAGGAGAAATGGATTTACTGCCTGTCACAGGTCCCATTGCTCACCTCCTGCTGACTTTGAAGATGTCTCATAGCAGCTTGAACACACATTCTGTTGTTCTTTCTTGTTGGTCACATACGTTACTCCTCTGCTAACTGTAAATATGTGTGACCCTGGACACACTCTCCAACTGTAAATATGTGTGAGCCTGGGCAAGTCACTTTAGGACACGGAGCCTTGGTTTCCATATCTGAATAAAAGGGAAGTTGTAGAGATGGTCTCAGTGATCCTTTCCTCCCTGAAGTGTGGGTTGCATGATTCATCTCAGCCAGTGAGGTCGTAAGCTTTGTGCAATCATTCAGGGGTAACATCGTGGTGTTTTTATCCAGGGTTTTTTTGGGTTTTTTTGAGGTACGTGGGCTTCTCACTGTTGTGGCCTCTCCCATTGCGGAGCACAGCCTCCAGACGCACAGGCTCAGCAGCAATGGTTCACAGTCCCAGCCACTCCACGGCATGTGGGATCTTCCTGGACCGGGGCACGAACCCGTGTCCCCTGCATCAGCAGGCGGACTCTCAACCACTGCACCACCAGGGAAGCCCTTATCCAGGGTTTTATCTCCTCTTCTTCTCTTCTTCCTGGGTTTCATGACCTAAGAAACTTCCACTTCCATCACTCCCAGAGGTTAGCGTTTCTCAGGCGCTACACACTTCTTCAACTTCTTTGAGGCCCTGCAGGCCAAATTTTGTTGTAATGCATAGTCTCTGAGTCCCAATTTAATCACCACCCTTCCTTCCAACATCTTCTCTCCAAAGCCCACTGAGAATGCCGGAAACAGAAAAAAGTTGGTGAGAGGAGAGAGGGAGAGAACGTGGTGAAAGAGTAGCACTATGGAGCAGCTGGAGTTGGGGGCCCTGATGAAGAGGTGGACAGTGGGGCACTGCACAAAGGGTCACCATTTCCTCATCTCTGGGTTCTCTCTGCCTCTCCAGTCCCTCACTCCAGGTCCCAGCCACATCCTCCCTCAGGCATCCCTCCTCTCTCTTGTGCTGAAGTCTCTTCTCCGGCAAATCTTGCATTCAGCCACTACCCAAGGCTGAGTGTGTGCCCTCAACCCAGAGATAGCTAGTGGAGCTGAAGAGCTCAGCAGCCTCACTATGCTGCCCGCTCCCAGATGCCCCAAAGCCACGTTCCCTGGCATACACCCAGTCTGGGCTCCCCTGTCCACGCAAGCAAGCTCTGGGCCGTTGAGAAAACTTCTTCCCCATTCCCAATCTCTTGGGAAAGCTCTCTGAAATTTTTCCTATTCTTCTTTTCCTAGAAAAGTCCTATTATACTCTAAGTTCCAGAAGGATAAGGAATATATCTTATTTTTCTTTATTTCTCACAAAGCACCTAGCATACTGCCTGGCCCATTTGTTGAATGAAGGAAAGAGTGAATGAATGAATGAGTAAATGAAAACATCCTCAAGGAAAGTGCCTATACTATAGAATGAGAATTAAGATTGCAAATCTTAACTCTAATACACAAAGCTATCTTTTCTTTCCCATGAGTAACACAAGCAGGGTCAGTGCAGTGGTTTGTGTGGTCTATGCATTACACAGAGGTACCTGACTGAGGGCCAAGGGCTGAACTCTGACCTGAGCTCTGAGCCCTGGCCTCAGGCTACATCCACCTGGAACAAAGGTACTCTTTTATAATTTACACACAGGCTCCACACGTGCAGTCAGGAGCCCTGCTAACTTTGAGATTATGTCCTCCTTATGCTCAAAATGTTGTAGGATTTAGTGCCCATAGCCCCCACCCCCCCACCCTCCCCACCCCTACACCCCCACCCCCACCCCCCAACCCCCACCCTCCCCACCCCCACCCCCCACCCCCCACCCCTTACTTGTGACTTTCTCTGGGTTTGTTCTATTTATAGAAATGTCATTGTAATTTCCATGACAATGGATGCTGGCTGGGAAGATAATTTTCCTATCTTTTCTTGGCCCCCCCCCCCCCATCTAGGGCTTTAGGAACAAAGCCTTCCTGGATTGACAAATTCATCAGTGCCCTTCTGCAGGCAGCAGATGCTAACGTGATCGCTGTGGACTGGGTTTATGGCTCTACAGGTGTCTACTTCTCAGCCGTGGAAAACGTGGTTAAGCTGGGACTCGAGATCTCCCGTTTCCTCCGTAAACTACTGGTAGGTGTAGAAGAGCTTAGGGTGAGCTCTGGCTGCTTACAGGGGAGCAAGGGGTCAGAAAGAAGGAAGTGACATGTGAGGAGGAGCTTGAGGGGTTAGCAGAGCCGCCCAGTAGTCTGTGGGTCTTCGGTTCAAATCTCAACCTAGCCGCTTACAGTGCTGACCTCGGGCAGGTTTTTGAACCCCTCTGAGCCTCCCGCTTGCTCCTCTGTAAAACATGCCACTGCATGTTACATCAGAGGTGCCAATGGCTGACTCTCCTAGGTCCTCAAGAGGAAATGGCCATGGTCATGCCTCACATACTTTGGACACCAAAGGGAAAGTGAGTGGGTTGTCAAGGTGGGGAGCCCAGGGAGAGGGCAAGTGATTAACAGGGTGAGATTCTGCACTTTTTCCCAAAGCACGTGTGGCTGGTGTGTCATGCCCAAGACCTTCTGCTTCTGATGCCTCAGGGCAAAGTGTTATCCTTGTAAGGCCAGGGGCTGCTGTGACACAAATGTAACTCACTGTAAATACCCTTTCTAGGTGCTGGGTGTGTCAGAGTCCTCAATCCACATCATTGGTGTCAGCCTGGGGGCCCATGTGGGGGGCATGGTAGGACATTTCTACAAAGGCCAGCTGGGACAGATCACAGGTAACATTCTTCCCTGCCCATCCTCTCAGGTTGTGAGAGAGAGAGAGAGAGAGAGATCATGACCTGGAAGAGCCTTTGCTAAGGCAGGCAGAGGGAAGTGTTGGGCCTTTGTTCTTATGATCAAGTCACTGATCACCACTGAAATTTACTTATTGTGGCCCTTTTGGATAAAATGGTATTGTGTTGTTATTGCATGATCTCTAATGTCAGTGTTAGAGGCCATGTATTTCTTTCTGAGCCTCAGTTTCTACAACTGTAAAATGGGTTGTAACAGCTCATATATCCTTGGCCCACTATGGAAATCACCTGTAGACAGTTTTGCTAAATACTTGCAAAGTGCTGAGAACTTTATGCTTCAGGAGCTACCCTCAATCAATAAGGGACCAGAAGCTGTGTGGTAAATACCCTGGCTTCCTGACACTTCATTGAGACAATTCTGAGTCATGTTCTACAGAGTCCTTCAGAGGGACCCCAGTGGGATGAGACCCAAAGAGATAATCTATTCATTAAAATTTTCTTTCGTTCTCTGACTCGTTTCTCCACTCCCTCACTACGCTTTCTGTGATTTTCTCCCAAATAAGCTACTTGCACTTTAAATCCTTGTCTCACAGTCTGCTTTTTGGGAGGAAGAGGAAAAGGGATCCAAGCTAAGGCCTGGGGAGAGTAATATTTACTTTGCTCTGTTGTTGTAAGGACTAGAAAGTGTGGAAGTGCCCAGCACAAGGCCTGGCACATAGTAACTACTCAAAAAATTATAGCCATTGTTATTACTACCTGAGGATTAATAATACTGACATTAATCCTTGCCAAATGGTTGGTGTTAGCAAGCACATTTCAGAGCCAGAGAAACTGGGTCATTGAGAGGTTAGAGACAACAGAGTAGAGCTTCCTGGGAAAGGTGGTCCTGAGCTAGTTCTCTTGCCCTTGGGTCCTTGTTGGGGGACTCTGATCCGAACCGGAAGGGTTGCCCATGTAGGTGTGCAGTGGGTCCATGGGGCTTCCTGTGGCTGACATGTCTGTCCTTGCAGGCCTGGACCCTGCTGGACCGGAGTACACAAGAGCCAGCCTGGAGGAGCGCCTGGACCCTGGGGACGCCCTCTTTGTGGAAGCCATCCACACAGACACGGACAGTGAGCTGGGGTGGGGGAATGAGCACAGGGCAGAGGCCAGGAGTCTGGTATTTATCTGTGTGGTCCTGGGAGGAGACCCTTCCCCTCTAAGCTTCTGTTGCAGTGAGGAGTTTACTAGCATGATCTTGAAAGTCTCTTCCAGCTCTGTCATTCTCTGAAGACTGAGATGAATGATTTTATTTTTAGCCAGCAGCAGAAAGGAGGATTCTCATTTGTGGACCAAAACTGTTTGGTCATGAGTCTCACTCTGATTCAACACTAAGCTTTGTCTGAGGTAGTACTCAGAGGGCACTTCTGCCTGGGAAAGTCTTTCTGCTTTTTCAGGGTGAACATGCCTGGCCCCAGGAAATTGGGGCATTCCACTCCTGGGGCAGGTACTCAGACCTATCAGGACTTCCCTCCTCCCCAGAGGATAAGGCCAGCCCTCAGTCTAGTGAAGAATGAGAATTGCCCCCTCCAGTAATGAGTGGCACAGTCAAGAACCCCCAGCTCTGAATCTATCGTGACCAAATTAAGCTCTTCTGACCAGCGGCCACTCCTCCTCATTTCTACTCGACGTCAAACACCCACAGAGTCTGGTGCCAGGCCCCATGCTCAGTGTGTTGGATACAAGAAGAAATTACATTTGTCTCTGACCAGAAGAGTTTGCAGTTCAACTGAGAGATGGCCATGTCTCATTCCATTTGGCTAGAAGCCTTCTTTTAGCATTCAAGACTCACGGATTCAGGATTCTGGAAGAAACTCATGCAATCATATTATTCAACCCTCTTTGCCACCTCCATTTCACAGATAGGAAACCAAAGCCCATAGCCCTCTGCTTAGCTATTAAGTTAATTAAACATGTCAATTAACAAGGTTAACGCCTTATATTCCTAAATTTGCTAAATAGGTGACTCATTGGTCCCTGATTACCTGTGCTAGGCCTCTCAGTCCCCTTCAAAGTTGGAGCCACTTCCTAATGTGATTTAAAAAAAAAAGGCATTCCATTTGTTCAGTCGGTCTTTATGATCTATGTAGCAGGCACTGAGGATACTACAATGCACAAGGCACCACATAAGATCCCTGCCCACATGGAACTTACAAGCTAGTCGGCAAGCATTCGTTCACTAATTTGTTCAATAAATAAGTATTTGGCACTAACGTGTGCCAGGTACTGTGCTGGTGTTGGGGATACAGCAGGAAAAAAGATGGGTAAAGGCCCTGCCGTGGTGGAGCTTACATACAAGCGAGGAGTCAAGATAATGGCCAAGGAGGTGATATTTGAGGTGAGACTTTTTGGATGAGAATGAGCCAGTACTGGAAAGAACGGGGAGAAGAACACTCTAGGGGGAGAGGACAGCCAAAATGAAAGCCTTGTGGGTGGGGACAGGCAGAAGAGCCACGTGGTTAGAGCGCAGTGAGTGATGTGCTGAGAAAAGGGAGCAGGACCAGGCTGGACATGGCGAGGAGTTTAAATTTTATTCTATGATCAGTGAGGAGAGGGCGGAGATTTGGATTTCCTTAAAAGAATACTCTGGCTGCTGGGCAGAGAATGGACTGCCAGTGGGCAGTAAGGGAAGGCTCACTGGAGGGTGTTTGCAGTGCTGGCCTGGGTGAGGGGCACAATAGTGGCACGGGCGAAGGTGGTGGCAGTAGAGATGGAGAGAAGTAGAAAGACTCAAAATATATTTTGGAGGTAGAGCTGACCCGACAGATGATGGGAGAGGATGAATTCTAGGTCATCACTTAACCCCTGGATAGATGACGTTAAGCAAGTAATACATGCTCAGTTGCTTACAACTGTGATAGATAATATGAACAAGAAAATCAGGGTCTTTGGCAGCTGAATCTGACCAAGTCTGAGGGGTCAGATACAGTCACAATGATGAGATACAGGTTACAGCCTCTCAAACTCTTCTCTTTGTAGCCAGATTATATTTCTGCTCAGTCATGAAAGCACAAAAATATGTGGGAGACTGGAAATGTGGTCCCACACACACATATCTGAACTATCACTTGAAGCAAAATAGAAACTATTCAACAAGGAAATTTACCGAACTTATTATAACATTTACTGATTCATAAAAACTTATATTAAGGGATATTTTTCTTGATTTTATTAGGCAAATATGAGTATCTTCTTATAAATGTATTCTTAGCTTCCTTTCAGCACGGCAAAACCTGTTTAGAAAACCATCTGAGGGCTAGTTCTGTAGTCTCCCAGCACTTAGGAATGAAGTGGGCACCCATTCAGCACAGAGAGGGGGTGGGCCCCCAAGGTCAGACCTCAGGCTCTGCTGCCGGTGGACCCTGCTATGGGACCTGGAAAATAGGCCCCTGCAGTAAGAGGGTAACGGGGTTCTGCCTCCTTGCAGATTTGGGTATTCGGATTCCTGTTGGACATGTGGACTACTACGTCAACGGAGGCCAAGACCAACCCGGCTGTCCCACCTCCATTTCTGCAGGTCAGAAAGCCAGAGAGAGTTGATGTATGGCTGCCCCAGAGACTGGAATTTACCAACAGGCTTCATGTTGAGTCAGCCAGTATGGGCCATAGGGGGTCTTCCTTACAGTATCCTTTGCTGTGTCCCATCAAGCTTACTCAGCACTTATTAAATGGATGTCTTTGGAGCCCAGGTATTCTAGGGGAGGAGTGCCTGAAATTAAAAGCCTGCTCCATATTTAGGCTCCCTCCCCACTTCTTAGGCCCTGCTGTGATCCAACGTCACTCAAGCCAATAACTTCTCTTCTTCCTGGGCCCCACTTTGTGGCAGAGTCCACAGTAGCTACATCCTCTGCAGAGCCTCGCTGTGGCAGAAACAGATTGATGTGCCCAAAGCTAGCTAGCTGAAGGATCAATTCAGTGCATGACCATTTCCCCAAACTAACTAAATTTAAGTTCTCTAAAATTGCTTTCAAGAGAATCTTCTTGAATACATTCAGTGACTATGCATTTCTCCTCTTCTAAATTTATTCTTCTGGAATGTTCTTTTTGGATATATTAATTGAATATATTCTTAGCATAATTTTAAATTTATCAAAAGCTAAGCGTTGGGGCTTCCCTGGTGGCACAGTGGTTGAGAGTCCGCCTGCCGATGCAGGGAACGTGGGTTCCTGCCCCGGTCCGGGAAGATCCCACATGCCGTGGAGCGGCTGGGTCCGTGAGCCATGGCCACTGAGTCTGCGCGTCCGGAGCCTGTGCTCCGCTATGGGAGAGGCCACAGCAGTGAGAGGCCCGCGTACCGCAAAAAAAAAAAAAAAAAAAAAAAAAGCAGCTAAGCGTTAAGGATTGTGTAGTCTTCTTATATTCTTATGAATATAGCCAACCTATCAACATTTCATATGGGAATTTTATTTTGATTTTTGATTACTATGTTTTTAACCTTTTCCTGCTTTACCAAAATTTTAACATTTTAAGGATTCTTTTGACCACTGTGTTGAGTAACCACTAATCCAAACTTACCAACTTTACTGATTTTCCAAAACATGTTTCTTTTAACAGTTCATAAAATTTTTCAGCAATTCCGATCAGATGGGATGGTTTGATTTTAATGGCTTTTGAAAATTTCTTTGGCATTTTAATTGGCCACTTTTTTTTCTTCATAACACAATCTGAGAAGGGAAGACACAATCTGTGTCTCCCAGCTCCCTGTTGTAGCTAGAAGGAGGTTGGCCATAGACAGTGTTCCAACTCTGGGGGAAAGGAAAGTCAGCAAGCAGCTCAGACTTGGTTCTGGTCCCAGAGAGGGGGTCCCAAGGTGAAAGAAGAGTCTGAAGACCCTAAACCCTGGAGTTATGGCTCATTACAGACCTCTTAGCCCCAGCAAATTCATTCAGTGTGAATTATTACAAATTTTAAAATAGTCAACAAAAGGGGGAAAGTGGGGGTGGGTGGTGGTGGTGGTGGTGTGATGAACTGGGAGATTGGGATTGACATATATACACTAATATGTATAAAATAGATAACTAATAAAAACCTGCTGTATAAAAATAAAATAAAATAAAATTCAATAAAATAAAATAAAATAGTCAACAACAACAATAACCAGAAAACCAAGTGTCTGTTATATTGGGACATTTGGCAAATTCAGTGTATCAGTCACTTGGTGAGGTGAACCTCAACACACTGGCTTTCTTTTTTTTTCCTTAGGTTGGTTCCAATTTTTATTATTGTTGTTAATAATAATACAATGAATGTGCTTACACACCAACCCTTCCCCTTTCTTTTTTTTTTAACATCTTTATTGGAGTATAATTGCTTTAAAATGTTGTGTTAGTTTCTGCTATATAACAAAGTGAATCACCTATATGTATACATATATCCCCATATCCCCTCCTTCTTACGTCTAACTCCCACACTCCCTATCCCACCCCTCTAGGTGGTCACAAAGCACCGAACTGATCTCCCTGTGCAATGTAGCTTCTTCCCACTAGCTATCTATTTTACATTTGGTAGTGTATATATGTCCATGCCACTCTCTTCACTTCGTCCAGGCTTACCCTTTCCCCTCCCTGTGTCCTTAAGTCCATTCTCTACATCTGCGTCTTTATTCCTGTCCTGCCCTAGGTTCATTAGAAGCTATTTTTTTTTTTTAGAGTCCATATATATATGTTAGCATACGATATTTGTTTTTCTCTTTCTGACTTACTTCACTCTGTATGACAGACTCCAGGTCCATCCACCTCACTACAAATAACTCAATTTTTGTTTCTTTTAATGGCTGAGTAATATTCCATTGTATATATGTGCCACATCTTCTTTATCCATTCATCTGTCGATGGACAAGTAGGTTGCTTCCATGTCCTGGCTATTGTAAATAGAGCTGCAATGAACATTGTGGTACACGACTCTTTCTGAATTATGGTTTTCTCAGGGTATATGCCCAGTAGTGGATTGCTGGGTCATACGGTAGTTCTACTTTTAGTTTTTTAAGGAACCTCCATACTGTTCTCCACAGTGGCTGTATCAATTTACATTCCCACCAGAAGTGCAAGAGGGTTCCCTTTTCTCCACACCCTCTCCAGCATTTATTGTTTGTAGATTTTTTGATGATGGCCAGTCTGACCAGTGTGAGGTGATACCTCATTGTAGTTTTGATTTGCATTTCTCTAATGATTAATGGTGTTGAGCATCCTTTCATGTGTTTGTTGGCAATCTGTATATCTACTTTGGAGAAATATCTACTTAGGTCTTCTACCCATTTTTGGATTGGGTTGTTTGTTTTTTTGATATTGAGCTGCATGAGCTGCTTGTATATTTGGGAGATTAATCCTTTGTCAGTCGCTTTGTTTGCAAATATTTTCTCCCATTCTGAGGGTTATCTTTTTGTCTTGTTTATGGTTTCCTTTGCTGTGCAAAAGCTTTTGTTTCATTAGGCCCCATTTGTTTATATTTCCATTTCTCTAGGAGATGGGTCAAAAAGGAGCTTGCTGTGATTTTTGTCATAGAGTGTTCTGCCTATGTTTTCCCCAAAGTGTTTTATAGTGTCTGCCCTTATATTTAGGTCTTTAATCCATTTTGAGTTTATTTTTGTGTATGGTGTTTGGGAGTGTTCTAATTTCATTCTTTTACATGTAGCTGTCCAGTTTTCCCAGCATCACTTATTGAAGAGGCTGTCTTTTCTCCATTGTATACTCTTGCCTCCTTTATCAAAAACAAGGTGACCATATGTGTGTGGGTTTATCTCTGGGCTTTCTATCCTGTACCATTGATCTATATTTCTGTTATTGTACCACTACCATACTGTCTTGATTACTGTAGCTTTGTAGTATAGTCCGAAGTCAGGGAGCCTGATTCCTCCAGCTCCATTTTTCTTTCTCAAGATTGCTTTGGCTATTTGGGGTCTTTTGTGTTTCCATACAAATTGTGAATTTTTTTGTTCTAGTTCTGTGTAAAATGCCATTGATAGTTTGATAGGGATTGCTTTGAATCTGTAGATTGCTTTGGGAAGTATAGTCATTTACACAATGTTGATTCTTCCAATCCAAGAACATGGTATATCTCCCATCTGTTTGTATCGTCTTTAATTTCTTTCATCAGTGTCTTATAGTTTTCTGCATACAGGTCTTTTGTCTCCTTAGTTAGGTTTATTCCTAGGTATTTTATTCTTTTTGTTGCAGTGGTAAATGGGAGTGTTTCCTTAATTTCTCTTTCAGATTTTTCATCATTAGTGTAGGAATGCAAGAGATTTCTGTGCATTAATTTTGTATCCTGCTATTTTACCAAATTCATTGATTAGCTCTAGTAGTTTTCTGATAGCATCTTTAGGGCTCTCTATGTATAGTATCATGTCATCTACAAATAGTGACAGTTTTATTTCTTCTTTTCCAATATGGATTCCTTTTATTTCTTGTTCTTCTCTTATTGCTATGGCTAAAACTTCCAAAATTATGTTGAATAAGAGTGGTAAGAGTGGGCAAACTTGTCTTGTTCCTGATCTTAGAGGAAATGGTTTCAGTTTTTCACCATTGAGAACGATGTTGGCTGTGGGTTTGTCATATATGGCCTTTATTATGTTGAGGTAAGCTCCCTCTGTGCCTACTTTCTGGAGAGTTTTTATCATAAATGGGTGTTGAATTTTGTGGAAAGCTTTTTCTGCATCTATTGAGATTATTGTAGGTTTTTATCCTTCAATTTGTTAATATCATGTATCACATTGGTTGATTTGCATATACTGAAGAATCCTTGCATTCCTGGGATAAATCCCACTTAATCATGGTGTATGATCCTTTTAATGTGCCGTTAGATTCTGTTTGCAAGTATTTCGTTGAGGATTTTTGCATCTATGTTCATCAGTCATATTGGTCTGTAGTTTTTTTTTGTGACATCTTTGTCTGGTTTGGGTATAAGGGTGATGGTGGCCTTGTAGAATGAGCTTTGGAGTGTTCCTCCCTCTGCTATATTTTGGGAGAGTTTGAGAAGGATAGGTCTTAGTTCTTTGCTAAATGTTTGATAGAATTCACCTGTGAAGCTATCCAGTCCTGGGCTTTTGTTTGTTGGAAGATTTTTTATCACAGTTTCAATTTCAGTGCTTGTGATTGGTCTGTTTATATTTTCTATTTCTTCCTCGTTCAGTCTTGGAAGGTTGTGATTTTCTAAGAATTTGTCCATTTCTTCCAGGTTGTCCATTTTATTGGCATAGTGTTGCGTGTAGTAATCCCTCATGATTCTTTGTATTTCTGCAGTGTCAGTTGTTACCTCTCCTATTTCATTTCTAATTCTGTTGATTTGAGTCTTGACCCTGTTTTTCTTGATGAGCCTGGCTAATGGCTTATCAATTTTGTTTATCTTCTCAAAGAACCAGCTTTTAGTTTTATTGATCTTTGCCATTGTTTCCTTCATTTCTTTTTCATTTATTTCTGATCTGATCTTTATGATTTCTTTCCTTCTGCTAACTTTGGGGTTTTTTTGTTATTCTTTCTCTAATTGCTTTAGGTGTAAGGTTAGGATGTTAATTTGAGATTTTTCTTGTTTCCTGAGGTAGGATTGTCCCATATTAGGTCCCATATTAGGTAAGTTTTCAACTATAATCTCTTCATATATTTTCTCAGACCTTTTTTTTTTTGTCTTCTTCTGGGACCCCTATAATTCAAATGTTGGCACATTTAATGTTGTCCCAGAGGTCTCTGAGACTGTCCTCAATTCTTTTCATTCTTTTTTCTTTATTCTGCTTTATGGTAGTTATTTCCACTATTTTATCTTCCAGGTCCCTTATCCATTCTTCTGCCTCAGTTATTCTGCTATTGATTCCTTCTAGGGAATTTTAAATTTCATTTATTGTGTTGTTCATTATTGTTTGTTTGCTCTTTAGTTCTTGTTCCTTGTTAAATGTTTCTTGTATTTTCTGCATTCTATTTCCAAGATTTTGGATCATCTGTACTATCATTACTCTGAATTCTTTTTCAGGTAGACTGCCTGTTTCCTCTTCATTTGTTTGGTCTGGAGGGTTTTTACCTTGCTCCTTCATCTGCTGCATATACCTGTTTTCTCATTTTGTTTAACTTACTGTGTTTGGGGTCTCCTTTTTGCAGGCTGCAGGTACATAGTTCCTGTTGTTTTTGGTGTCTATGGTCAGTGGGTGAGGTTGGTCCAGTGGCTTGTGTAGGCTTCCTGGTAGAGGGGACTGGTGCCTGTGTTCTGGTGAGTGGGGCTGGATCTTGTCTTTCTGGTGGGCAAGGCTGTGTACGGTGGTGTGTTTTGGGGTGTCTGTGAACTTAGTATGATTTTAGGCAGCCTCTCTGCTAATGGGTTGGGTTTTGTTCCTGTCTTGCTAGTTGTTTGGCATGGGGCGTCCAGCACTGGAGCTTGCTGGATGCCCTATGCCATGCCCAGCTCTGTTGGGTGGAACTGGGTCTTAGCATTGAGATGGAGATTTCTTGGAGAGTTCTCACCGATTGATATTACGTGGGGTCAGGAGGTCTCTGGTGGTCCAGTGTCCTGAACTCAGCTCTCCCGCCTCAGAGACTCAGGCCTGACACCAGGCCAGAGAACCAAGACCCTGTCAGCCACACACCTCAGAAGAAAAGGGAGAAAAAAAGAAAGAAAGAAATAATAATAAAATAAAAATATATATTTTTAAAAAGTAATAATAAAATAATAATAAAAACAAGAGAGCAACGAAACCAATAAACAAATCCACCAATGATAACAGGTGCTAAAATCTATACTAAGATAAATATAAAAATCAGAAACAAATCAGTCACAGACAGCAAACCCCAAGTCTACAGTTGCTCCCAAAGTCCACCGCCTCAATTTTTTGTTGATTCGTTGTCTATTCAGGTATTCCACAGATGTAGGGAACCTCAAGTTGATTGTGGGGATTTAATCTTCTGCTGCTGAGGCTGCATTTCTGTTTCCCTTTCTGTTTGCACAGCTCCTGGGGTTCAGCTTTGGTTTTGGCCCCGCATGTAGGTTGCCCTCAGGCATCTGTTCCCTGCCCAGACAGGAGGGGATGAAGCAGCGGCTGATTAGGGGGCTCTGGCTGTCTCATGCTGTGGGGAGGGAGGGGTACAGTAGTTATAATTGGAATGCAGGGTGAGCCTGTAGCAGCAGAGGCCAGTGTGACATTGCAACAGCCTGAGGTGCACCATGTGTTCTCCCGGGAAACTTGTCCCTGGATCACGGGACCCTGGCAGTGGCGGGCTGCACAGGCTCCCGGGAGGGGAGGTGTGGATAGTGACGTGTGCTCGCACACAGGCTTTTTGGTGGCTGCAGCAGCAACCTTAGCATCTCATGCCCGTCTCTGGGGTCTGTGCTGATAGCTGAGGCTCGCGCCCGTCTCTGGAGCTCGTTTAGGCGGTGGTCTGAATTCCCTCTCCTCGTGCACCCCGAAACAATGGTCTCTTGCCTCTTAGGCAGTTCCAGACTTCTTCCTGGACTCCCTCCTGGCTAGCTGTGGTGCACTAGCCCCTTCAGGCTGTGTTCACACAGCCAACCCCAGTCCTCTCCCTGGGATCTGACCTAAGCCTGAGCCTCAGCTCCCAGCCCTGACCCGTCCCGGCGGGTGAGCAGACAAGCCTCTCGGGTTGGTGAGTGCTGGTCAGCACCGATCCTCTGTGCAGGAATCTCTCCACTCTTCCCTCTGCACCCCTGTGACTGTGCTCTCCTCTGTGGCTCCAAAGCTTCCCCTCCCACCACCCTCCGTCTCCTCCAGTGAAGGGGCTTCCTAGTGTGTGGAAACCTTTCCTCCTTCACAGATCCATTCCCAAGGGGCAGGTCCTATCCCTATTCTTTTGTCTCTGTTTTTTCTTTTTTCTTTTGCCCTACCCAGGTACGTGGGGAGTTTCTTGCCTTTTGGGAGGTCTGAGGTCTTCTGCCAGCATTCAGTAGGTGTTCTACAGGAGTTGTTCCACATGTAGATG